>NC_139351.1:67417030-68852030 GCF_055883805.1 Amblyomma maculatum | reverse complement strand
GCTTGCTGTATATTTAAGAACCTGGTACCTTTAACAGGAACACGTTATATATATAATGTGAAAAAGAAAACGAACCCCTCGCTAGACGCTCACGAAGAAGATGCAGTCTTGCGCATTGCTATCCAACAGAGCCTTTCTGGTCTGGGTCACCCCGCTGCTCCCGCCGACCTCGACGTCGTGTTACTTAAACCTTCTTCTACAATATATATAAATGATCTGATAACAAAGATACTTTCCACCAGAGCCCCATGTCTAACTCATTCTTGCTTGACTGCACAATGTACATTGCAGTAATTCAATCGCCATTAATGAGGAACACATTTGGAAAGATAAAGAGTTGGAACGGACCAATATTACCTTCGTCTTCAACCATGTGTGCTAATCTGCTAAATCTATTAGTAGACTTCAACAGACAGAACCAGCAGTGCAGAAGCGGCTACTTGACTTGTTTATATAAATCCACACCTTCGTATTTCGTTCAGTTTACATATGTCTACTGGGAAACAGTGGGAGGATCGTGATAATTGGTCTTTGGTAATGCGGCAAGCGAAGTGTCTTCTGCAATATTACTCGAGGGCATCGGATGACTTCGCAATCTCATCAAGCTCAATCGATAGAGTATCGCTAGAGAAGATTGTTCAATTACGCTTGAAGTACCTTCCGCGCAGTAACTGACGAAAAAGAATCAATGATCGAGATCTAGGCGTGTTTCGATCGGCGCAAGTGCGCACCGTCTGCCGGAGGCGAAGAGTGGCAGTGTGGAGCCGTCTATCGACTGGCTTTGCTACTACGCTGCCTCGGTGCGCTGTTGTTCTTAGTGTGCATCGCTAGGTGGCGTAAACGCATAATAAAGATATACGCATGGTACAGAGGGCTTGTTTAAGGAATAGATTGCGATCATATATTCGAGCAATGATGGCGTAAATCGTTGCAAATTCGGAGTGAACGAAAATAACAATTTTTGCGGTTTTTAATTTTGTATACAGCTAGTCGCAAGAAAACGTCAATTTGCAGCGCCATCTGCCGGTAAGCGTCACTGGCTTGCCGCCTTGAGCTTCGCGCTGAGTTTTCATTCCACCAGGTGGTGCAGTCTCACCGCATGGTGTGCGTGAGCTGAAGACTTGTTGAGCGTGAAGCGAACGTGTGCTAAATGTGGCGAAGATCACGTTTTTCTAGACCCAAAAGTAATCCGAAAACGGTTCACACACTGTTTCCCATCGTGAGGGAAACAATTCTACTTTATTTTTCTGAATTACCAAAGAGGCGTCAGATATCGAATAAGTGCACCGTTTTTGTATTCATCTCTTTTTTTTTTGTTTATTTTGCAGTTCATTTTTCTCCCAACCCGCTTCTGAATGTTTTGCCAATTCGATAAACAGGTTCGTATCCAATGGCATGTATATTTTCACGTATCAACAATAATAAAGTTCGCAGCCGAATTCGATATAGTAGTCACTTTAGTCCAGTAACACTAGATTTTAAATCTAACTGGTTCGATTTCAAGTGCGCAAAAATAGATGGAATTTCCAGAAGGGAAGCATCTTTTTAATTAAAATTCCTATTATCAAAACCAACCCATTAGATATATTTCCTTCACTAAAACTCTACAAAGCGGACTCACTTTGGAAAATCCAGTTTTCTTCAGTTACATATTTCCTACCGGTAAAAATGGCCCTTCTTCCTTAACAGATACACGAATTCTGTCATGCCAGGTCCATGTAAGAAGACCGCTGAGGAACTTGATTTCTTTTGAGACATGACGGAACATCTGTGTGCCGTCAATGGTGTAGGTTTCTCACTCAGGCGTATGAAGCATCAATTTTTGCGCGCTGAGAGCATCTCGATATCCGAGTCGATTTGTCCTTCCTTGTTTGGAGTGCTAATGCGACGGGCAACAAAGGAAACTTACCGACAAAGCCACTGTTATCGACTTGTATCGACCCTTCGACACCAGCGTACATCAGGCTGGTTGGGAGCATATTCTTCGCCTAATGATAGCTCCGTAAATCAATGGTTCTGTGTAATGGCTGCCTCACGCACGTGGCAAATGGATTTCATTGATTGCATAATTTACTAGCCTACAAACAAACAAGTTGGCCAAGCATGAGAGTGCAGTGAAAAAACATTTGGCTTAATATACGCTTCCCAACATTTGCTCTTCTAGTTGAAGGTCCGTTGTCACTAAAACAGCTCGCCTGTTTGTCACGAAATCTTTAACGTAGTTGTACGTGCGTAAACCTAGATTTAGCCGCGATATCTGATGTAAGATTGCCGAGTGCTCGATTATATCAAACGTGCTTTCAAGGTCGCAGGGCTCTGTCATCTCGCCCACTCTTCAACCTGGTCATGATCGGGCTAGCAGAAAAGCTACAAGAACTGAAAGACGTCTGGCACACCATATACGCCGACGATATAACCCTTTGGGTGCACAAAGGCAGTGACGGTCATGTCGAAACGACACAGCAACTAGCAATTGAGAAAATGGAGGAATACCTTGTGGGAACGGGGTTACGATGTACGCCGAAAAAGTCGGAACTCCTACTCTACCGCCCCACGCACAGGATCAGACCACACGGGAGTGGTCGGAATGCGGCCAAGCGAGAAAACGAAGAGATCAGGCTAAGCACGAGAAACGGAGCAACCATCCCGATAGTGCACACAATTGTGGTATTGGGCATGATAATCGCGGCCAACGGCGTCAACGGCAAAACGATAACTAAATTAAAGCACAGGACGGCTAACGCCATGCGAATCCTCAAGAGGGTCACTGGCAGAAGAAACGGAATGAGGGAGGAGATTCTCATACGACCACTCTTTCGTCATTAGCCATAATGCGTACGTTGCGGCATTCCACAACTAGCACAAGGGAGAAGAAGCCAAGGTCAATGTCCTCATACGTAGGGTGTAGAAGATAGCACTGAGTCTGCCCGAATCCACCAGCACACACCGCTTGCTACATCTCGGGCTTCAAAACACGCTAGAGAAATCGCCGAGGTGCAGGGCACTTCACAACTAGAAAGATTAACGGGAACGACAGCAGACCGCCAGATTATGGAAAGTCTCGTAATCCGTTACCATGCTCAACAAGGCCAGAAAGCGCGATTCCCCAAACGCTAGGAGTCGACCCGATTTCACGGAACGTCCACCCTAAACACAACCGGGAAAGAATAGCGGCCAAGACCGGAGCTCTGCTACATAGCCACGGAGAACACATGGGGGACAAGGTTCGTTGACGTCGCGGAATATGCAGAATACTCGCGATTCGCGGTTGCGGTCGTCAATTCGTGTTGAAAACGCGCATAACGGCAAGTGTAGCGTGCGAACGCGCCGAAGAGGCGGAGGAAGCGGCAGTGCCACTCGCCCTCACGGATCCGACGTGCAACACGGTTCTCTGCGACTCGCATCAAGCGATCAGAGACTTCGCCAAAGAATGGATCTCACAGAGAGCAGCCCGAGTACTGAGCAATCGAAAGGTCCAGCGGGAGGTAGAATTTAGTACCAGAATTCAGTGGTTCTCGGCGCACATGGGAGAAATAGTATCGAAGACGCATCGCGACCTAAACGAGACGGCACACGCCAAGGCGCGCGAGCTCGCGAACCACGCCGGCTACCGTCGTCCATGGTACATTACCAAAGACTGCTTGACCAGCTACAATGAATATGTCAAGGCCCTCTGCCTGGCCCGCCGAACCTTCCTTCCGCGCAGCGACAAGCTGGACAGGTAGCACGCGGTGGCCCTTAGACAACTGCAAACGCTCACGTACCCCAACCCGGAACAATGCAACAGGTTCTACCCCGGCATATACCCGACAATTATATGCAAGGTTTGCCACGCTGATATAGCCACTTTAACTGTAACAAACCCTCACACGGTGCTAAGTACGTAACCCTTCCGTCGCGGTTGGCCGCTGCCTTGCGCAGCCCCAGCCTCGGTGACCAACTCTGGGTCGTCCAGCAGGCCCACGAGGCGACGACGAGGCAACACCTCGATATCCCCACGTGGAAGACCTAAAGCACCGTCGGCGAAAGCTCTGCAGGTCTATAAATAAAGGTGCTACCAATATACGCTTTGCTTCATTCACATGTAGGTTTCATTGGTCAGATTTTGCATTCATTGGTTGATCTCGAGATTGATTGATTGATTGATTGATTGATTGATTGATTGATTGATTGATTGATTGGTTGGTTGATTGATTGATTGATTGATTGATTGATTGATTGATTGATTGATTGATTGATTGATTGATTGATTGATTGATTGATTGATTGATTGATTGATTGATTGATTGATTGATTGATTGTAGGCCCGGGAGCAGGCGGACCACTATGAGGCTGTGGGCGCCTCGTGCCGTGCCGTCAACGCCCGTAGTGACCTGGCGGGATTCGTGCGCACTCTGTGTACCTCGGACCCACGCAACCCGGCCGGTGTGGTGATGCCGCCTACGCCTCCTCGGCATCCGTTCGTTCCGCCCAGAACCGACGATGAGTCTGTGTCATCAGGGGTGAGTAGGCCGCTCCGTATGAAAGCAGAATTGAAGGGAACTCCCAGAAGGATTTGGGCCAAGAGCTCAGCCTTGGTTCTGCACATGAGTGTTGTCAATCTCTAGAGCACAGCGAAAACTTTTGTTTCATAGCAATTCTGATGTCATTCTTTGTGTCCTCAGTGTCATCATCAGCTTCATCACTGGGTTTCATAGGTGTCAT
This sequence comes from Amblyomma maculatum, assembly GCF_055883805.1. Taxonomy (NCBI): domain Eukaryota; kingdom Metazoa; phylum Arthropoda; class Arachnida; order Ixodida; family Ixodidae; genus Amblyomma; species Amblyomma maculatum. Next base: position 68,847,326 of record NC_139351.1, on the reverse strand, counting down.
CACCTCGTGCGAGTTCGCAACAGCGTTTGATACAATTCAGCAGCAAGAGTGGGAGCAGAAAACGTTCCCACGGATATCTCCGCTTTTAGGCGAGGGTCAACATGAAGAGCCGAATTTCAATCAAGGATCCCACATCAAACCTTAATGAAAATTATACTTCCCCATTGTAGCTATTCAGTCGAGTGCTTCATCGCTCTTTCGGACGTTTGAACTCGTATTGTCAAGTACAGTTACTTTCACACAAATCATCCCTTAATAGCAACACTGTCGTTGCGACAAGCGGGTCGTCGTCATAGCTTTAATGATTTGGCGAACCAGGTAGCTTTGGCACATGATGTATCCCAGAGAGAATCTGTTGCAAATTTTATGACGTGTATCAATAATTTATTCCTCTATATTGACCCTCGCCTATTTCCACATGCAGTATCCCTTTTACGGATACCCGTAATATACGTAGTAAATGGAAGATAAACAATATTTAAACTGTGTAGCAACCAAGAACTGTGTGCCTTATAAGTTACTACTTTTTGTGCGCTTGAAGGTCTTGAATACTGTTACATATGTACAATTTCACGTGATGAATGTCAAATAAGTGTTTTTCGAGCTCGTGAACTCAGATATCCTGATCCTGGACGTTCTCTAACATTCATCTTTTAGGACGTTTATAGAATTCCTATATTTTTGTAAATGACTTCGTACTTGCTTTTATTATAACTGCGAATGCAGTTCTACCTACGAGTCGCCAGCCTGAATACCACTGTTCGAATTGCGCTAGTTCTTTGGCACCATGTGAACATTAGCTTCACAACAGGAACAGAATAGTTTAGCGAAGAATTACTCAACATACTTGTTTTCTACAGCATTTGAGCGAGGAATATTTTATCACAGTCACACATAACCAAGTTTTTGTTGATATAGACTATTTTATAGCCATTTCTTTGAATATACAGCGTCAACTGTAGTTGCTTGTCTTTCAGCCGTGAAAATAAAAAGTGCTTTACAGGACGAAACATTCAATCGATAGTCTTTCTGAACCTAAGCCGCTTAAATTATTTAATGAATCCGACAAATATGTAGGTGATAACGTATCTAGCACCGAATGCTGCATTGTAGATATTTCACAAAATCAAATTATGTTCCAAAAAGCCGCAAATTTCACATCTTTTAGCTGGTAAGTACAGCTTCTTAAAATGGGCGCTGTGATAGCTCATCCACTGTGTACACGCGCAAAGCTAGCGAAAAGATTAAGATCTCTATTTGACTTGGCTATGTTGGGGCATAAAGCGGCGCGGATTCAGCCGTAACAATATAACTCATCTCCAGGCAAAGCTGAAGGAAGTGCCGAGATAGCTTGCATTTCAGCCGAACACTAGATTTACATTCACACAACAATTCAAAACGCGCCAAGAAAGAACTAAATCTGCACGTTTAGGAGAGTATCACATCACTGCTAGTGATTCAAAGGCGGAATCGGCGTTTTCGGCTCAGCGCTATAGAAGCAGAAACATCAAACCTCAATATCCAGGCATTTCTATTGTGTATGATGCACTTGCAACGGGAATGCCTAGGTATCGTGGTTTGAGATTTCTGCTTTGTTTCTGCGCCAAAGAAAGTCGCGTAATTGGGATCGCGCCAGTTTCTTCTCAAGGTACTACTGAGAAGCTCTATGCTGCTTTCCCCACCAAATACAGTGAGCGGCAGCGATACAAAATGACCACTAACCCATATATGCTTTCCCTGGCAACCGTGTACGGGGTCATCACGTGACAAAGTCCTCTGAAGATAGGGCAACCAAGCTCTAGTTTAATGTTCCTTCACACTGCTACCTAACCAACCTAAAGAGGCGCCCCCTGCCTTTACCCTCCAGAGGAATTATGTTATATCCATGAAGTCTTGGCCATGAGTAATAAACACTGAGGGTTACTTCAAAGGCTATCAACTTTCTCGCATCCAGTTTTGAAACGTCCTGCCTATTTCTTTAACAAACGTATTCTACAGACTGCGAGTGTCCCACACGATCCCAACGGCGCCTAAATGACAAAGATAAGATATAAGTTATTTCAAAAAATATAGATTTTCTTCCGGAGGAGGTGGCCAAGCAAGAGCTCGGGCCGAGGGATGAGGATGATGAGCTTAGAATCAAAATAAACAAAATTGAGCGACTGTCTTACGATCTGATGTGGGGTAACTGAGTAGGTAGTTTTATGTTGATTGAGTGCAATTTCTCCGTGGCTTTTTCATTGCATTGCGGACTGGGCTTCTCGAGGGCAAAGATTCCCGTAGACTACAGAGCTGGAGGTAGCGGAGCGTTGGTGGTGGCCTTGATAATCTGTGGACTGGTGTGTTGTAACTGGAAGCTTTGGGTGAACAAAACGGGGGGGGGGGGGGGGGAACCACATTGAAAATCAGTGGCTGAGTTAAGACGCATGTAACGTGTCACCCACTTTTTTCGCAGAATGTTCCACGCCCGTCGCTGTTGGTAGGGTAGCGTTGGCGAATCCTCTGAAGGATAGGTTACATCCAACGTAACTATGGATAAGAAAGTGGTAGGTAAGAAAATAGATAAGAAGCTGAAACAGTCATCACCGTACATCAGTGCTTGAGCACCGGATGCGAAATTCAGAGGTTAAGTTCGGATCCCACTAACGAAGTACGGTTGCTTTTCTTCTTTCTGATCACTTACAACCACGTTTCATTATTACACTGATAAAAAAGCAGGAAGAATATCCGTCATGTTTTCATTTGTGCCAGTAGATGTTGGCAGCTTCCTGCGATATCGCAGTGTAGTTGATAATAGCGGGGCCTTTCGCAGGACTCCCAGCTGCAGCAGCCCACCCTTGGAGAGCAGGTGGTGGTGGACCGGCTGGCTTCGCTGTCGGTGTCTTCGCGCTCCGAGAGCCTGCGGCAGGACGTGGCCCAGCTCGAGGTGCAGGTGCGACAGCTGCAGGACACGCTGGACGCCTTGCTCCGCATGCAGCAGAGGTGGGTGCCCAAACTGTTCTCGCCCAGATTCACTGCTCTCTCTCCTCTCTTGATTACTGCGTATTTTCTTCAACAGGCGTCTCGGATGGTAGAGTGAAAGAAATATCCTCTCAAACTCAAGAGCTGTGGGATACTGCGTTATTGAGAAGGACGCAATAATCTTCAGCTCACGGTTTTTTGGGGAAAGGTGCGAAAACAATCGTACAAGCACACAAAGTGTTTCCCACGTCTGGGCCGTGTTTCTTTGCGACACACGTATAGAGAACGTATTTTTAGCGCATTATGTTTGTATACCTGCCTTTTATTTGTACAAAGGAATACTGGGCAACGATGGAAATGCAGCGGTTTTGAAGCTTTATATTGAATTCAAGTGTTTGCATACAGCTACCATTCCAGAAGAATTTACTATTTGGCCGACAAATAACTGGTACCAGTAAGCATATAGCAAAGAATAGCCATCGGTTTTTGATTTTAAAGATACAAACCTGGGTGTCGTTGACACGGAGGAGGGAGCGTGTTCTTCATCTGACGGCTGGGTTTGACAGGTTTAGTTTGGAGCATCTCTTCGAATCGTTTGACATTTTGCCTTACCAATACTCACTGTATGCACCAACAACAAGAGTTGGCCCCTGCCATGATCCATTTTATAGCCGTCCACAAATGTATCATCAGTCTCTCTTCTGGTGTTTAAGCATGGGCCTACGCAAAGCAAGTTTTTACATTACATCATGAACACCATGCGGATAGACTGCGGTCTTTAAACTTGTCCATTATCTCCTGATATATTTTTAGGAAATTCCATTAATCCTCTGCTCCATTTTCTTTTTTCGCTCGCTTTCCTAATCGAAGTTGTCTCTACTGTCCTCTCACTGTCCGAGGTAGTGCGATAACCCAGTTAGACGCACAAGACACGTACGTTCAGCAGAAGCATTGAGTGCATACGGGCGAGCGCTGTCAATGATTCCAAACGAGTGTGGAAGCCAGATTTTCACTACTTTTTGTGGAATAAACTGTCTACCAACGCGAACAGACGTTTAACTTGGCGGAATTGGTCCGGGCTATTGGTGGAATCTCCTTGCTCCGATGTCATGTACTGTTTTCTGTTGGCTTGGTTCAGTTTCTTCCTCATGTTTTCTTCGAAACAACTAGGCAATTGGCGCGCGCTTTTTCACAGGTGAGCCAGGTTATGGAAGCATCATAGCAATAAACTCTGGTTGGTTCGAAAAAATTGCTCTAAATTTAATAGGCACCTTTAAGAGAGTTCTTTGCCATTAGGGTCATTGAACAAAATGTTCAAGTTGCGTGGCAATAGCAGTTAATTGATATTAAATAAAATGGATGGTTTCTTTTTATTTACTGATTTAAATCTCGCATACAACAGGAACGTACTTTTATTAAACTGTTGCCGAACTATCTCCAAGTTGATGGGTCAAGCTGAGCGACTAAGTTATAGCTATTTGAGGACTAAATTTCTTTGAATAGCTACTAGTTCGTAGTGAATACTGGATTAAATAATGACCACGCACATGATGTGACTCTCTGGCTGCTCCTGAATGTTACTTAGTGTCATTTAACGCTCTAAAATATTGCATGCCAGAATAACAATTACCAAGAGAGAGTATATTTTTAAGCATTCCTGCAGTCACAGTCCCTATGTAATAAGATAGAATTCATTTCAGCTCTGAAAATGTATCGTCAGCGCTTGCTGGGGTGACTATATCTCCGCATCATTATCATCGCAAAGAAATATAGCTCTTAACCGCGTGACTTTCCCTAATTCGAAAATCGGAATATATTTGAGTCTTAGACAAATTCCACAAGATGTAAATGAAATTACGTTATTCGAATTTCAGCGAACGGCAGTTGCTTCTAAAACCGGCCTTTTCTTTTCAGGTCACAAAGAACGTCACACCAGGCTTATTATATAATGATGTACAAAGGGCTCACAATCCGTCATTGAAGACCCCTACTCCGCATATTAATTATCCAGCCGCTTCCGATAAAATCTCCACAATGACGTCGATTCACCATTTTGACTTCTCTAAATGGACGTTACAGTCTTCCGACTAAAACCACGTACAGAGCTTGGCGCGGATCACATCACCTGCATCACGCTTCACAACTTTCCTGACTCTAATATGTTCGAACTACTAGGCCATATAAATCATGATTGGGAAACAAAGCCTTTCCCACACATTTAGAAAGAAGCGTTTTTCACTGCTGTACCAAAACCTGACATACCGATAAATTCGCCAGCGAAGTGCCACTCATTTCCTGTGTGGGAAACGCTGCGTAAAAATGGGTCTCTCCCACTTAGAGTGGCGCCAAACACACTGTTACCATCTACCGTCTACACTCCTTGGCTTCCGCAGCACGTGGACTCTCAAGATCAGGGTGCTGAGCCGGAACCGAACCACAACCTAAAACCGGAACTCAATATGAATTTATGTCGGCAACCGGAACCTATTAGAACCCATATATATATTAATTGTTTCTAATCTACTTAACATATTGTTAGCCCTTGCGGGACGAAGGATTTGGCCGAAACGTTTCAACTGAGTGGCACCCAAGAACACAGTAGCATTCAGTCTGTTTCGGTCAACAATGCTTCGAATTACACATGATAATTTGAATGTATTTTAAATAAGGCATGCAAGCAAATTTTAACGCCATGGCGATATATGTTCCAGTCGTACGATAGGCAGCGTAAATGGTAAGAAAATTGCGAGCCCGCCTCCGGCATGCAATGCTTTCATGCCACATTTCCCGGTGCTGACTGGTGGTCGTAGCGTGACTCAGCACATTACAAATTAACATTTACAAATTAACATATTTAAGGTGAATATCTTGCAGAAACATTCACACAGTGATTGCTTACTGTTATAGTAGTGACTCATAGCGAGTATTTACCAAATTTCTGTAATGTATAGCTTCAGCGTAGCTGACCGGAGGTGGCGTTGGCTACCGAACATTGATACGGCCAGTGCTTGCTTCAACGCTCCTCCCGTGAAATCGTGTCGAATAACGTATTTTAAATACGGTTAACAATATTGGCAGCTGAACCACTTGCCACTTGGGAATCAGGGCTCCTCAACTTGCCCACTCCTTTCGCTTCTCTTTAGTCGTGTATGAAGAAGCATCGACAATGAGACGATCTGTCGGAGTCCACATATCCGCCAAGGCAGCACTGCAATGACATTGAATCCGCAGCGACCTCCTTTGCTGGCTATCAGTAAAGAATGAAATTCTAAATTTTCTTACAGGATGCATCTCATCACACGCACTGCTTGTAAAACTTGTAAGCTTGTAAGCTTGTAAAACTTCACTGACGATCTTCATCCACTCAGATAGCCTTCACTTCTCGGTTGCATGGCTTAACTTAAATATAGAGATAACACCTTCGCGCCAGCTGTAACAACAGGTCCGGAACTTTAAAGGAACTTTGCAAAAGGCAATTTTTACATTATCTGGATGATATTTCGCATAAAGATATCGAAAAGAAAAACGTCTCTGTCGTGAGTGACCAGCAATGTGGACGCCGTGGAAGTGCACAGGAGCTCTTCATTGGATGTTACCTGTTCTGTGTCGCAGTCAATCTTGGTGCCCGTTATACGCAATGTCAAACCTGTCGCTGTGCTGCTGCCTGTCTTTGGCGAATGACTGAGATCCAAAGTAGAGTCACATACCATTCTACTTTGTCGTAACATACACCAAAATAGCGGTCGCCGCAGATACACGGTCACGTTCCCGACCCTAGCCACGTGGATGACTTTGGTGATGTGGCGGCTAGTTATTTCATAGTAGTGAAATGACCGTTGTCATTAGGTCACATGGACAGATGTTTAGGGTCTGCGGAGGGAATTGCTAGGAGAGGCTACGTACTAGCTCGTTCGGTGTGAAAACCGTATCTTACTGCAAGTACTAATTAGGATTGGAACTATCGGCGTCGCAAACAGAGGAACTTCTTTGTGCTAGTTTTGCACAACTTACGCATGAGCGCGTCTCCTATCGCTACATGTTCTGGCTGCCAACCTATTGCTCTAGAACGATATCTGCACAATCCTTCTCCTCTAATGTGGGCGGAAATATCTGGGCATATATTTTTCTTTTTCAGGCCATGAAACCATTTTATATCTCTTTAAAATCAGGCACATACATATTACCGTGACAACACCCCGCTGTCCAGAAAAACATGCGTCGCCAATTTGAGAGAAAACCGACAGGCATGCCTCATGAAGGTGGTAGCTGACAGGTGACATGGCCAATCGCTGAGTGGCCGGCAAGTTGTTACGTCACGAGACCACGTTGGTAAGACCTGAAAACTGCGGTTCTTCTTTCAGATGGGGAATGCATGTACTGTAAGATTGAATGATGAGATGGGAGTCGAAACGGGACCCTTTATGCTAATCCCGGCACGCTACCCCTGGGCCATAGGCAAGCACGTTCCCTCAGCCTTGTTACGGCAGACCTTTATCCTGAGCAGCACAAACCATTGACCCAATATTGGTGCCGTGTCGTCAATGTTCTACCCATTATAGGGCCAGTGCATTCCAATGCAGTACCAATAATGAGAAGATGGTTTGTGCCACCTAGGATATCAATGCCGGTTTGTCTTTTATATATGTGGTAGCCTGCCACTGTATGAAAATGGGTTTCCGTGAAATACCAGAAGCACAGAAGCACAAATTAAAGGTTTGGTGAATAACTGAGTAGCAGAGGTCATATACTCGCATGAAGGTCCGCCAGGGGAGCTGCAAGTGTGAGCCATTATAGCTGCCGCATAATGCGGCATCTCATTTGAAGCGGGTAATAAGTGCAATATGTATTTTTTTCCTATTTACAATCTCTTATCTTGCACTTTAACATACCGTACCCGGACATTTAGCACAAATACTGAATAAGCGTTCTTGAACGTAACATATTTCAGAGATTGTTTAAACTGACCATAAGAATCTTTAAAACCCCAAATCCGCCCCTGGCAGGCTTCTAGCTTTATTGCTATTTATTTTTCACCCACTGACAGTCTTAATTAATCGTTGGGGAGCGTAGGATAAATTTTGGAAGCAACTTTTCGTCGCATATCGTAAGCTGAGATCATTTATATCAATACGTTTATAACGGCATCTTACCATATTCCGCCGTTTCCGCATAAGTATCTTCAAAAGCGCTGCTCATTGCTCTTCTATGGGGGTTTTATCTACACGAAGCGAGCGGAGAAAACACTTTCAAAGACACTTTTTTCTGCCGCTTGGAAGCTTAGACCATTTACATCAACAGTATCTTGCAGTGTCCCACAGTTGCCTCATATTTAAAACGCACCCCTCAATAAGGTGAAGGTCCTTACGGTGTTCTAAAGAAGCTTTTTAATTGATGTCAATGAAATCCGCTCCCTGCAGAGACGCCTAATACTGGCGGCGGATTTTTCTACAATACAAAATTATGGTACGTATATAAAATACTAACAGCCTTTTGTCTTAATAATTCCTCTTCGTTTTCAACTAGCCTATTCAGCCAATATATCTTTAGTCAATTTCTATCTGCTGCTCTAGTTATAAGGTATCATACTGATAGCTGACTACCACAGAGAGTACATACAAAAGGACCAAGTTGAAATAATCCCATAAAACAAATTTTATATTTTCAATTTGGGTACAGACGTCACGGTATCTAAGTAAACGGTGTTGATTATACATTTTTCACTTCCCCTATTGCTCTCCAGAACTGGTTCGAATAGGCTCGAACCGAACGGAACGTCACTGTAAATCCGAACTCGGAACTTAACCCAAAAGCATAAATGCGAACACGAACCGAACTCAGAAAAAGTCAAGTTCGACAAACTAGTAACTATGTTCAAGCAAAAATACATAAATATGCATATCTGCTCGAAATGCTCTCCACTTAATAACTAATCTGAGCGCAGCACTAGGAAGGCACTTGAACATGGTGGAAATTTGGGCTGGTTGGTGCCTGATCTTGTGGCTAAAACAGTGCTAACACGACACGAAGGAGAGGGGGGACACGACGATTACGCATCCCCGTCTCCCCTCTCTCCTTCGTCTCGTGTTAGCGCTGCTTTTTAGCCACAAGATCAAGAAGGCTTCTGACAATGTTTCCCAAAAGAATATCTATTGAAACCTTTCCGAGCCCCATCCACGAGTACGCCCACCCAAATTTATACCTTCCTGCCTGATCGCACAGTAAGATGCAATGACTCAAGTAATCAGCCCTCCCCCCCTGCTTCGAGTTTGAATGGGGCAGACCCCAGGATTCTATTTCCTCCCCTACATTGTTTACATTAGTAATGAAACATCATCTAGCCGACTTACCGCCATTTCCCATGCCTGACTGGCAATGTATGCGAATAACACCCCGCGCTGGTGTGCCAATAGCAACCCGAAATATTTACCATCCACGAGGCCCAGACAATATTTGAGCCACGCTGGTTACGTTGGGCTCGAATTCCTCGCCCCCCCCCCCCAACCGAAAAATCATCCTACGCTTATGTTCGCAGCCACAAGATGATGGCCGCTAATGCTTGCCACTCTCTCTTTACTTTGAGAATTGACAACCTCTCTATTCCACGTACGCCGGCCGCATGTTCACATACTTGGCTTCCAATCACAACAGATGTCATAAGCTAGTGTGGACATCAATAATCCTCCTACATACTTCCCCTTAATGCTCAAACGCATTACATATAGGTATTGGCCATAGAGTCAATGACCACGATCTTCACAAGATTGTCGAATGAATTGTATTTTCACGAGTCATGTATGTGTACACACATGCGTCTGTTTACAAACACTCGTCAACAAAATTGAAACAGCCATACGCAAATGCTTACGCACGGATCGAAGTTCCCGATGATACGAAGCAAACTGTCTCATTCAACAGACAGCCTTGCGCAGGACACTAGAGGAGACGCCTAAAGCGAATCTCATTACCACCACATGACCACCTCCGATCAATGCTGTGCCATGCCAGGACACAGCAAGTCCCACCTCATAACAATCTCGGCTCGATATGCTATGAAAAAAGCCAACAGTCACCGAAGCCGAGGAAAAGAAAAGGAGAATTTGTTTGTACATGCTGCACATCGTCGTTGGATCATGGCGCTTGTGCATTAGATATGGGTGATATATGACACAGAAATCTTAAAGCTGATTACAGTCGATGCTGTATCAACGTGACCGTAACCAACGGCTTCAACCAATATTTCGACACATTATTGAAAGGGTCACACGGACTAATTATGCGAACGTTTTCACTCGCTAAGATATAGAATCTATTCCAATTCCTGAAAGGGCGTCTGTAATAGAGAAGATTTCTTCTTAGACACCCTTGCACCCTAGTGTTTGCACTCTCGTAAATTTTGGCCATTTTCTCTGCTCAGCTCTGAGTGGCTAAAAATGCGAATCAAGACCAAGAGTTTGTAAGAGAAGAAAGTTTACGTGAAGCCGCAACCGATTACCGGCTGAACAGCGTTCCAAACCAGTTCAGAATGGTTCCTTCAGTTAGGTCTGGTTAGGGTTCAGTTTCAATATGACGTCAAAATAAACACATACTAGGTACTTCAAAATGGTGGAAATTTGGGCTGGTTGGTGCATGATCTGAGGATAAAAACAGCGCTAACAGAAACAAAGCAGAGAGGGGGACACGACACTGCCATGTCCCTCTCTCTGCTTCGTCTCTGTTAGCGCTGTTTTTAGCCTCCGACATACTAGTTAAGCGTCGAAATAATTGATGCTTCTAGTCGCTAAATCCTTTCCCTTACACTGCTCCTAGCGCACATCGGCAGTTCAAGCAACTCGTGACCAGGTCATTGCACAATGGTTCATTCTCTGGTGTGATGCATGGGAGCACCACGCGCTTGTCCGCCATAAATGACGAGAAAAAATAGCTAGCCGCGTTGTTAAGCAGCAAAGAGGCGACAACGTGACCTTTCCGCCATCGAGCGGATATGACTAGAATCCTACGAAATAGCCTCGCCACAGAGTAGTGTCGCCCACGTACGAGCAACTGGTCATGCATAATCAATGAATCTAAGGTCTTGTCTGCAATATATAGTCTCCGCCGCCTCAACGATCAATATTCCACCATTCATATGGCGTGCTTATTTGACTAGCCTTAAGGGACCTCTTGCGTTCACTCTTGTTTTATTATATCCATGCGTATCTGTCCTCGCCTATGCAAATTAGTCCCTCGATTTGTCTCCGCAACGAACCGCCCGTGTCCTACTCTAGCTACTTTGGGGTGGCGGACTTTAATGTCGCGTGATTGCTGTGTTCGGGACACTGTTCATTCGTTTGCATATAAAATGCGCACTACGCCGATGCGGTCAAGCTCTCATAGCGCGTACAAGCAGAAATGGCAAAAAGAAAAGCCGATGGGGGCGCAGCTCTTTGTAGTCCTCTCGGATACTTTCGACATTTTGCACGCCTTTTTTCTCGCCTTTAGCTGATGCCTTCTCGAAACACACCTGCTCCTCCACATTAGGCGTGGGCCTCGACGGAGCAGCAGCTGGAACAAACCTGCGGCCCTTCCGTGGTTGAACATCATAAAGCTTGTCTCTTACCCGCCCATGGCTATTGACTCTTTTATAAGCAGCCGATGGAGCAAACAATAGCGCAGACAGCGAGCGGAGAAAGTGACTACAGAGGAAAGCGCGCGCGCGCGCGTGAACGTCGTCTGCATCTTGTCGCCGTCGTCTGCTCCTGCACGCAAGATGAAGCCTTTCGTGCTATCTCTTTTTTTTCTTCCATCCAATCGATAGCGCCATCAGCGCTGCGCGGAAAGGGCGCGAACGGAGTGAGAGCCAATGGCCGAGGCGGTATTCTTTTTTTTCTCGCTCTCTCTCTCTCTCTCTCTCTCTCCATTTTCTGCGCTCTCCTCAAATACACTTCCACTCACTCTCTCGATGTGCTGTGCTCTGCTCACGTGCGCTTTTTCTCTTTCGCTCTCTCAGTCTCCCTGTCCGTACTCTCCTCAAACGTGCTTGTTCTCTCCCTTTGGCTCCCGTCGTCTCGTAATTGCCGCCATCTTTGCTCCTGTGATGGCGCGCCGCGGTGTTTCGGCTGTGACCGGCCGGCGGCCGCGTCCGGACTCCACGAGCCGGATTCCGGACGCACGGCGGGGTGTCGTCTTGACTTTCGCCGACATCTGATGACCGGCGACAACGGGTGCGAGGGCTGCCACACGCCGCTGACGACGAGTGACGGCTCGACATCGCCGCGCGAAGAGGTTTCGCTTCTCCGCCGCCGTCCGATAGGGTCGCCCTTTCGCAGTAGCGCAGGTACGTGTGTATGCGCGCTGCGCGTAGGAGTTTACGCGCTGTCCAGGACGGCTCGGCGAAGCGTTTTGCTGTATTCTAAGATCACGTTAGCACGCTCGCTCGGCGTCTGCGTACGCAGAAGTAATTGCCGTCAGCAACGTGTATACTTCGAGACCGGCTGAAGCAGATACGTTTGTTGTTCCAGCTTTGACCATGGCCGCAGCTTTTCTGGCCGCTAATGTGACATCGCTCTGACGTGTTAAGGCGCTCATCCCACGCTTGGCACTTCGTTACTGTGAAGCCTAGTTTAAGGCGCATCCAGGTAGTGTTCAGGTAGCAATTCTAGCAGTGAAATTGCTTCATTGTCGTCACCAGTAATTTAATTATTGCAACATTCCTAACTGTAGAAGTAGATGCGCTTTGATCAATAGTTACGAAATTGTTCTTTGTTGCCCCTCTTGCTGAAACCGCCGCTGGGAAATCGAACCCTGGCTAGGTATATTTAGCGTCGCTTGCTGACCTTTGCTGTGCCAAATACTTAAATATTTCTGTTGTTTTTCGGTCCCTTCTGAGAAATAGACGTGACTTTTCCTTTTCCTTGCGAAGTAACAGCACTGGATATATAGGAAAACGCTGCCTCGCGAGTAGTTTTCGAGATATTTTCTCGCTTATTTCTTGAGCTCACTTTGGTGTAAAGAGCGTCATCGTCTTACTCCTCGTAACTGTTTCTTTATAGGCGCGTGTCAGGATGGCTGCATTTGTTGTGAAGAGCGAAAACGCGAGGCGTAGTATAAATACCGCAAGCGCGTCTGTGGCTATGAAGAAGACAAAAATTCCCTGTTTTTCCTTTGTTTTCACAGTTGTATAAGCTTCTGAAGCTGGTTCTATGACATGTTCGTGGTGTGTCGTATTTTGTGAGTAATATTTTCTAAAGGGGCAAAATCGGTTTCACACCTGCAATTCGCCGTACAACGTATGTAATGTTTATGTGCCATTTTACGCGAATATTATACTGTACGTCAGTTAGTACAAACAGGCTCTGCTATATTTTGCCAAAGTCCTTCTTGCATTAAGGGGGCACTCAAAAAGAGCTTTGACAATGGCTGAATGATTCGAAATAAATTTCGCTGAATGGTACTTGATCCACATATGCTGTTCAAGGCATAATGAGGTTCGCTGGTCACTGACCATGTTTAAGAATAAATGGGTTGTCGGGAGCGCTATGACTCTCTTGTTCACAATGAGCAACCGGCTCGACGTCCCCGTCTTTTTGTAACAGTTAACATCTTTTTTTTTAAGATTTCGCTTAGATAGGGCGAAATGTACTATCGTTTTTGTTTATTGTTTATCGTATGCGATATGCTGACAAAACAAAGAGCAAAAGATGAGTTCTCGTAACATCGAATGCATTCACATCAACCTCATCGTTGGTCAACAAACTTAAATCAACACGTCCTTTCGACACGAATCTGTAAGCTATTATACTGGCCTATATCAGTGGCTTTGTCAAAAATTAGCTGCTGATACTTATAGTTCTTCAAACAAACACACACCAGTCAAAGCTCCCGGACAAAGGAACTTCTTATTTTATATAGTTACGATGCGGCAAGCCGATGAAAACATGAAAACAGAAGACAGAGAGATGTTCAGTGAAAGTGAGGTGATGTTTAATGAATTGTTGCCGGGCCTAGCGCGAGCACTCCTGTCCGCGCCACTGCCCGCTTCTTCTTTCTTGATCGTCCGTAACATGACACGGGGCCACCGAGCGATCGTTCCGATCGTGGACGAGGAAGTTCACCGATGTTGATGATTCCATGGCATGATGATGGGCGTGTCTGGAAGCTTGAAGAAGAGGAAGAATAGAACGGCTTGCCGGCACGATGATTCCCGATGAGCCTTGGCCCAGGATACTCTCGAGCCCACGACTCGACGGCGGAGGCCAAGGCACGTACCGCATGGCACAGGCAGGAGAGGATGTCTTGAATTGTAGTGGCGTCTTGGGTCGTGGAGTCTTTGGTCGGTACATCTGGTCAGTGGGGTCACATATGGTCGTTCGGGTCTCTTCCTGTGTCTTGTGGTCATGTGTGGCGTCTCGGATCAGTCTCTCCTTCGTCGTGTCTTGTGGTCGGGACGGGGCGAGGGGGACGGGGTGGAGGAACAGCATGGTCTTGCTGGGTCCGGCAGGCTGGGGAACAGCCATGCGATGCCTCCTAATCTTCAGCCGACGGTGCAAGAAGTCGCAGGGCACCGAAGCTCCGGAGCAGGATGAGGGGGTAATGATGAAGGACCCAGCACCTCCACCAAATGTTACGATGCGGCAAGCCGATGAAAACAGGAGAACAGAGGACAGAGAGATGTTCGATGACAGTGAGATGATGTTTAATGAAGTGTTGCCGTACCTAGCGCGAGCGCACCTGTCCGCGCCACTGCCCGCTTCTTCTTTCTTGATCGTCCGTAACAATATTATGAAAGGGCCTTACCGCTTGAGTTGGCAGCACGAAAACCTGATATAACTGCACCAAAAGCCCTGTTCTCTCAAGACGAGAGTGGGATATAAAGAAAAGTAGTTTACACCTCCTAGATATATAAGAATGGGGAACCCCGTAGAACAAAAAGGAACAAATCGGTGGTAAAAAGAGCCAAAATACTGGCGCCGCAGTCACGAGTCATTTTTATAAACTGACTATGGCACAGTCAATGCTTACCGCCCCGCAGCGGTGGCGCAGTTTTTAGAGCGCTGTGGCGATTCGAGTCAATGTATCAAAGCTCCAACTTACAAATTATTTACATTCATAGTACAAGACAACAACATGGCACGGGGACCGAAAGCTACAGCCTACACCCGACTGTCTTCCCATACGGTCGGCCAGGGAGATTGTGCCGCTTCCCCTCCAGGCAAGCAGCACTACACTCGATGAACGCTCCCGATGGTCTCTCACTCCGAGCGGCAGCACTCTGGCTTATAAACGACAGGAACCCTTTGGCACTCGTCCAATCCAGAGGCCCAATAGGCTCAATAGAACGCGCGCTGATCTCCAGCTTCGAATCTGGCGCGGTGCGAGGGGGAATAGGCTCAATAGAACGCGCGCTGATCTCCAGCTTCGAATCTGGCGCGGTGCGAGGGGGAGGGGTACGGGCGCTGTCGCCGAGCAGAGGCACCAGTCTTTCAGAGCAGGTTACGGCTTGTCCGACAGCGAACCTTCCCCTCAGTGCGCCGCTGCTATGCGGCACGGAGCCTGAGCTTGTCAAGGGGCGTCAGGCGCTCGTCGACACCAGCTTGGCTCAAGTCGTCGAGCGCTGCAGGAGCCGGGGAACCTCGGTTGGAAGGCTGATCATAACAACCTCTCGACAGCTTTATCCAAGGATGCGGGATCGAATCCCGTCAACGGCGGCAGCTTTTCAATGATAGTGAAATGCAAGGCGCTCGTTTGCTATGTTATGCCAGTGTGCTTTAAAGACCTTGGTCGAAATTTCCAAACCGCCCCACTTCGGCGTCTCTCATAGCGTGAGTCGCTTTCGGTTGTTAAACACCATGCATAAACCGAACCAAACCACGATTCTGGCAATACAGAGGGACATGAGCTATGCATCGTTCGAAGCAAAAGACGCCGGGTGTAAAATATTATTCCAGTCAGTTCAGGGAAGCCCGCCTCTAATACTAAAAAAAAATAGGTTGTTAAGGCAGAAATATTACTTCGACGTACGGTATAATAATGCTCAGTGTGCGTGTGTGTGTGCGTGTGTGCGTGTGTGCGTGCGTGCGTGTGTGTGTGTGTGTGTGTGTGTGTGTGTGTGTGTGTGTGTGTGCGTGTGTGTGTGTGTGTGTGTGTGTGTGTGTGTGTGTGTGTGTGTGTGTGTGTGTGTGTGTGTGTGTGTGTGTGTGTGTGTGCGTGTGTGTGTGTGTGTGTGTGTGTGTGTGTGTGTGTGTGTGTGTGTGTGTGTGTGTGTGTGTGTGTGTGTGTGTGTGTGTGTGTGTGTGTGTGTGTGTGTGTGTGTGTGTGTGTGTGTGTGTGTGTGTGTGTGTGTGTGTGTGTGTGTGTGTGTGTGTGTGTGTGTGTGTGTGTGTGTGTGTGTGTGTGTGTGTGTGTGTGTGAATTATGAGATGAATCATGTTAACTACACTGCTAGTCAGAAAACTATAATATGTACTGTCTAGCAATTATAGATATCTGCCTTATTTCAGCTAGATATTTATATATGGCCATCAGTGTTCGCCATAGCAGTTTTTAAACCGTCCGCGCTGGAGCTATATCAGTCGTGTCCATTTCTTGTGTAATTCAAAACTCGCGCGCCTGGGGACGTGCCACGTTACCTTCTCTGCCTTGCCGAAGCTACGATGCACACCACAGCTCGCAGGAGCAGTCAAGGGGTCCAACATGAAGGTCACGTGCTACGCTTGCTGCGCAGTGATCGGTTTTGATAGATATTACGCAGCGTACTCCCCAGAAGCGCGATTTTTGACTTCCGCCAAATATGGATAAGAATGGTTCAGCCACAGTGCGCAGGACGATTGCGCTCTTGATATTTCAAAACCTGATACGGCTATCACCAAAGACCTGAAATGGATATTTAAATCCAATTTAGAGACTATCTTCAGCACTTGATAATTAACTGTTAAAATCTTATTTAACAACGATAACCAGCAGCTGAATATTTTCACCGGTTTCGTAATTTCCGCTAACGCTGGGATCGCTGTGCTACTAAGGTCCCCTTAACTATATCAAAATCCATTTTTTATTATTAGTGGCAGGCTTCCCTAAAAACTGAAACAAACCAAGTAGCAATCATGAACGAATCGAGGACAAATAAATAATGAAATTTAAGCGGCAGGCCGAGAATTGGATAGGGACGTGAGTATACAAGATCAGGATGTCAACTTGATAGACCTAAAGAGCAATAAAATTTGAAAACCGGCAAGATTTTAGATAATACTGTACACTGCGGCAGATTGGGGAAATTTGAAAAGAAGATAATTATTAGTTGTATCGATGGCCTCGCTTCGGCTCTCATGGTAGGAACACCATTTGTACCACCCGCCTTTGCCGTTTTCCTCTCGTGTGGAACATTGAGTACCACTCGATAGTTGCGTGCGGAGAGCAGTTCTTACGACGTAGCCTTTCTGTAGTTGCCTTGTAACTGCAATAACGCGTCTGCACCTGCAAAAGCATCAGGTGAATTCTTTTCCTTGCGGCAATAATGATCTGGCTGTTTTCGCTCAGTTCTGTGCGTAATGGAGTCGATGTGACTAGAATTAAATCGACATTATATTGCGAGCTGGTGTGACACTAGCCCGCTGGATCACTGAAAATTCACTTCGGCTAGTAGACTTTCCATTGTATTCATAGCGTATATGAGAAAGATAACAGAACTTCTTCGCATGTGAGACGCGCTGTACGAACGTCAACACTTATCGCAAGGAGAGCTGCACTGGTATATCATTTGCAAGAAAGCCGACCTGCAAATACTAATCTTCTTTGCTAAGTCATTGTTTGCTAGATTACTTTTGTTTTCAATTTATGCCACACAAAAGTGATGCAGGCAGTTTCCTTTCGTTCTGAATAATGTTTACAGGAGATAGTTTAACAATGCAGCAGAAACGTCGTCTTGCTTCTTTGTAACTGGAAGTCCTGTTACTCCACGATCAATTTAATTTAAAGGTTCTATCTATTTACTGCAGACAAAGAAGAAAAAAGCAACTTGAAATTTATTGAAAGCAGATGATTGACTACAAAATCTGAAGCAATCAACTTTTACCGCTGCCAACTACCATTAGCTTTATTCCATATTATGCGGTTGATGACTCTAAGGTTGTATTTTGGCTTAAACCAAAAAGAAATGACAAAATTAATCCATGACAGGGTGATATCTGCCGCTGCAAAGCAATGCCGAATAGAGATCAAGGGGAGAAGTGTTTGTGCTGCAGTGGACTTAATCCATTCGACGATGATGCTGATACTGGCTATCCATTAATACCGGGAAGACCGCTATGTCAACCCCATGGTCAAGCAAAAAAAAAAACCAAGTGTCCACACTAAGATCATCACACAACTTGCGATTATGGTGATGATGAGGATCATTTGTCACTACTACAATGGACCACCATATTTTATTGGTGAGCTAGAGTAATGTATATACCACTTCGTCAGATCCAATTGCCGCTCCTAATTCGGAATGCTGTTGAGTTTCGCCTGTGCATTTGTATCTCCACTGAAGTTATTTTTCTGTGTTTTCATGCGTTTACATCTGTCTTTCAGGAGCCTGGAATCAAGCCTTTACAACAAGGCCAATGAACTTCAGGAGGATATTAGTATGAAAAGGTTTGATCTCCATGTGGCACAAATTCACCTCGCAGCTGTCAAGGCCCAGGTAAGCTGACCACTCTAAACTAGCTTCCTTAGACTAGAAGCCCGTAGATCAATGATGTAAATTTAACAACTCCGAGTAACCACTAGTTCGGCACCGGGGGTCGCATTTTACTGCACGCGAAAGCGGGCCTAAAAGCGAGGAGGCCTGCCAAGTCGAAAAAAGAGGCTACAGAAAATGTTTTCTTGACGCAACAGAATTTATATGCTGTTTTGGCAGTGAGGCTGTTCTGACGGCAGGAATTTTCGCAACATCATGATTTTATGCTCTTCTGACAGAAAAGTACTACAAAACTGCGGAAACGTTTGGTGTTATGACATAACTCAGCATATTGTGTTGTATTTTTGACGCGGTTTTCTTGTCTTTTCGACTGGGTAGCCATGGCTACCGATAGTAGAAGCATTCGCGGTGATTGCCGTCCTCCTGAACGTTCTATGCTCGCGTTCACCAGCATGAGAGCCAGGGTGCCACAGTGATGGTGATGATAGCTGCACGCATAAAACTATGTTAACCCGTAAATTTGAAGTAAAAGCTCCATTTGGATATCTGAGCACCTCAGTTAGGGAGACTATTCCTTTATAATAACACGAAATAAGGAAAGAATGCTAGGAGAATTGCAGCCAAAGCCACACACTGTGTGAACTGGTACCATAGGAGACCTAGTACTACGAGTCACGTTGTTCTTCGGCACCTCCTTAATTTCTCGGGTTGCATTCACAAAAGTAGGACAATATGGCTCTGTATAACATTTCCCCCAAATACTCTCCCCCGCTGTTTTGAAACACGTGCCACTTGAAAGTCCCGTTTCTATTGGAACACTAGAGCTGACATCAGTTGAATTCGCTTGCAAAAAGTGTCTAGTGGAAAAGCTGTCTTCTCTGGGAGTGAAGCTTCCGAGCGGCACGTCTTGCACTGAGGGAGAGGCAGAGTCAGCTAACGCAAGAAACAGGGAACCTCGTCTTTTGTATTGTAGGGGAAAGGCAAAAGACTCGGATCTAGTTGGAAACCTATCAATATCGAAATACAAAATACCGAAACACCATTCTATATCGAAAACGGACCTCATTACTATGTTAAAGAGCGCTTGCTTTCGAGCTTCCTCAGTACAAAGAAAACTGATCAGCCTACTCTTAAATCCCAATTCGACCTTCCTTTCCAGAACATTCACCAAGACTTAAGAAGGTGCACAAAATTAGGCAAAATTACTGTGCTAGCGCACCTAAGTCGCATTTCTTTAAACGATTAAATCAGGGCTGTTTCTTATCGGGGAGCTTCAATTTCGCTTAACTGTGCCAAATAATGCTACAACACATGAATAGATGCTAAATGCGTGCTATTTAAGCATGTGGGACCCTAAATGTCCACTGAAAAAACACATTCCTATAAATATTCCACAGAACCATCGTGCAATGCCCTAAATATGGTCTAGATAAATAGAATATCAAGTTTTCGCTAAAACTATTTAACAATGACAATGCGTAAAATAACTTTAAGTGTCCTTTCAATCAGCTTCACGCAGGATGTTCAGCAACTATGAGAATGGCTGCCACACTAGCAGCCTCGGGGTCGCATAATACACGCATGTGAGGCATACCTTTATGGGAGCACTGTTGAGACATGAACCGAACAAGCGTGCTTTTGCGCTGCCCACAATGACAACTTCCAGTAGTCTTTCTTTCGTAACCCTACTGAAAAACCAAAAGTTCTACCGGGCAATAACCTCACAAAATCTCACCAAGTCGCATAGACTCTCATACGGTGGGCATCATTATTATAAAATATTTCGCCTAATTTATGATAATGTCCAAGAAACTATGACATCTTATGCAATTATATGCGATTTGTATGTGATTTTTTGAGCGAATTGAATGAGATTGTGTGAGAAAATGCGAGGTTATTTCCTCGTAAAATTTTTTCAGTAGAGAATGCTTGAGTTCTTTAAGCTATCTAGGCTTCAAGAAAATAATAGTTCGGCCCTGTCCCTTTTTTATTTCTACGAGAGTGCTCTGACAATGGGTATGAGCTCATTGCACAACGTCTAGCCAAAGCATAAATATTCCATCGCTTCAAATTCGTGTGAGAGCATACAAATCATCGTTTATCGTCGCATACAACTACCTCGTGATGGAAATAATTATAATACAGTATGAATTTTATACATTTAAAGCCCTGTAGAGATCTGTGCGGATTGGGTGCACAGAAATCAAGCACCATGTACTTGATAGTGCTTACTGTTAGGCTATTAAATTACTACGTCCAAGTAATCAATTTTTATTTTTTATCGTGTGAGCAATATTGCGGTATTTCAATCCTTTAACATCAGAGGTGAGGCCATTTTATTTAACTTTCGCAGTGGCAATTGTGATTTCGAAAATGTGCATATTCAAGCTCACTGAGTTGGCTTTCTCGGATTGCACACTTATTAAATCGTGTCAATAGCATTTTTTTTATTAACATACAAACGCCGTTTGATGAGAAGGAAGTTAAGTGTTTTGGCGACAATAACACTAGTAGAGCTACCATTTCAAAAAACATGCAACTCAACAAGCTCTTAAATGTGTTTTCTTGGCGTTTGATATCTCACGTCACATTGTCGATTAGCTAAATTACAAAACTGCGCTCATTATTAGTGTTGATGGCTTTCTATATCCCAATATTCTACCTTAAAATAAGAAAAAGAGGAAGCTGATTGGTAAATATACGGTATTTAGTCATCAATCGGCATTCTCTGTCACTAGCCTAACCTATGCACCTGCACAGGACGAACCTAATGCATCACAGCAATCTTTACTACAAAAATTGTAAATAGCAAGGAAAACAGACCTCGAAAATTACTTTCAGAATTTGGCTGCGAAGTTTCGCTAAAACGCCATATTATTCGCTAGCAAACTTTTAAGTAGATATTGCTTGAATTAGAGCTCGGCACTAAATGAATGCATAGTACTGTTTAATACGTTCACATTGTCCAATTATGCGCGTTTCTCTAATACCTACTGAATGCAAAACATTGACATTTTGTGTGAGCATATAAAAAAACTCACTTCCGTAAGTACAATTATTTTCTCAAGCAAATTATATGCTGTAATTTTTTTCTCCTCCTAAAATTTTGTCACTTAGTATTTTTTTAGCCACAAAAATACAATCTGGCCTACGGTATTGAGTCTAAACCTCGTCATATATGACGCGTTGATTATATAACCTGTGTAAAATTCTGTTTACATACCCTTTAGATCTCTTTTCGTTCAGCATGATGAAGAAAACGAGTAAAAAAACATGTTATTTGTAACACATACCCACGTGTAATATATTTTTGAATTGTAAAGGAATGTTCAATCAGAAGCTTGCAAAATATAACAAACATATTTATTGCAAAACATCTTGCCTTGCCTTAGATGCGCTCATAAATTTCAGTATATGTTTCTATACCCATTATTATCATTATTGTTCCCTCCAAGGTATACAAGCTGTTACATGAGGAGCATGGTAATAACACCGGAGACAGACGCGAAACGTCCCGCAACATATATCTTACCGCAACCCTGTCAAAATAAAGCTACTGAAATGAAAACGGTCACCATAAGGTTAGCAAGAACGGCCAATGAAATGGTGACAAAGTTTGGAAGTCGTGGCCATGAGTTCTAGGAAAACATTAGAGGAGTTATCTATAACCCTAGTGAAAAACATCATATGAGTTACAATAACCTCATACAGATTTCCCATACTAAATTCTTGCAAATCTCATTATTTCTCATATATTTCTCATATGATGAATGAGTTTAGTATGAGATCATATGAGATTATATGAGTTTTGTATGAGATTAGTATGAGAATTTGTATGAGGTTATTGTGACTCAGGGTTTTTCACTAGGGAATAGCCGAAACAAAGCAAACAAAGAAGCCTTCCTAAAAACGCACATTGTAAAACATTCTGCGAAATGAAAAATACATATTAAATAGTACGAGTGTCATCCTCATAAGAAATCCGTAAGTTGCGCTCGTCTCGCTATCGTCAGAAAGGATGTGCCAGGCGGATTTATCTCACTGGGACTCGAAGTGATGAATCCCGATCTAAGAACGAGGTTTTAAAATTTGAAAATCATGTTATAGTTTAACCGAAACGATTGTTTCGTAGGCGACTACTTTAGATTTAATGCTAGTAGAATGTTGGATTAACGGCGAAAACTAAAGACAACCAGCCGTTGCAATGTGCCATCAATGAGGGCGTCCCGACGCGTGATTCCGTTCTCTCAACGGTAGGGTCCTCTGAGCAGCGTCACCTGGCGACAGATAGCGGAAATATTGTAAAAATGAATAAGAGCACATTT
Organism: Amblyomma maculatum; assembly: GCF_055883805.1. Lineage (NCBI taxonomy): Eukaryota > Metazoa > Arthropoda > Arachnida > Ixodida > Ixodidae > Amblyomma > Amblyomma maculatum. The sequence continues at coordinate 68,824,385 of NC_139351.1, read as the reverse complement.
AAAGCGTACCGTACCCGTTCCCTCAGTGGCGCAATGGAATAACATTACTTACCTGAGCACTTAGCGAATAGAATATATGTTCGAATCCTGTGCTTGTACCTTTTTTCTGAATTTGTTTTTTGAATTGCAACATTAAAATAACCTACCAATATTTTTCCTGAGAGGTGTCCGTCCCGACATAGAGTGGAAAGTAGATACACCCATATGTACTCAAGTACTACACTTAGGCACTGTCACAAAAGTTTTCAATGAAGAGCGTCAGCACACATTCGGAGTCAAAAACGTCATGTGAATAATTTTAGGGGTAACAATTTTCTTCATAATTCTGTAATAGCATAACGGTGACAACAAAGGACATTTCGAACGCTGTATCAGGGGGGCATGATCAGTATCGTGCAAAATAACAGCGACCATTTCATTTAGCTGGATTGTGCGGACTCCTAGCTGTTCTGCACTCTGCCTGGCCAGGAGTATAGCCAGGCGCGGAATTATGATTTACTATTGCGGTTTTGCACTGCTGTCTCTCTCTCTCTCTCCTACAGCTGTTTGATCTTGTCAATAAGAGCCGAATAAAAATCGGGACAGCACCTGCGGCAAATTAGGGGTGCGAAGCAGATAAAGGCGCAACCTACGAGCTCCTATAAGCTCGGAATTAGGCTATTTATGGCGCCTCGTAATTTATTGTTTTAGCAAGGCAAGATAGTTCATTTAAATCCCTCAAGGATCCTGGCAGTCAATCAATCAACCTATCGTAGTAGCGGGTTTCAGTCGACGAACTGTAACAGTTCAGAAAATACTACGTTTTAAAAGCTCTGTCTTTCTCTTCAGCATGTTTGAAACTCTTATAGAGTGGTGAAATACGTAATTGAAGGTTTTTGCGTTACAGCATAACGGAGCACAGCATCACTATAACTAGCCGCTGAAAGCGCAAGCAAGGAAGGGCGATCTGCGCATGCGATGTTGATGCCGGTGGAAGCGACGTGCGGTGGTAGTAACGAGTTGTTGATATTCTTTATTCCTGGCGACAGCCAAGAGCAGCGTTCTCACATTGTGTGTGTGTATGTTGTGTGCAGTTCGCTCTGTTCCGGGGCAAGGAGGTAGAGACGGACGGGGAGGAGCGTAACTGCCGCGAGCGCAAGGCATCCACCGCGGTGCCGGCAGTCACCGGCACCATAAAGAACAAGTGGCTCAAGGCTTTCCGAAGCCTCAAGACCGGCAGCGGGGGGGCCTCGGACAAGTAGGCGTCAACTATTCCTTCCTTCCTTCCTTCCTTCCTTCCTTCCTTCCTTCCTTCCTTCCTTCCTTCCTTCCTTCCTTCCTTCCTTCCTTCCTTCCTTCCTTCCTTCCTTCCTTCCTTCCTTCCTTCCTTCCTTCCTTCCTTCCTTCCTCCTCCATCCCTCCCTCCCTCCCTCCTTCTTTCTCTCATTCCTTTGTCATCTTGTTTACTTATTGTACCTGCCTATTTTACATCCTTCATCGCTCTCTTGGACATTGCTATCACTTACCGCAGAGTTTGATTTTAACTAATGCAATATATGTCTGGGTACTCAAGAAAGCATTGCTTGTAAATATACCGTTGGAGACAACAGTCACCTTTGCATGCGGAAGATTTATTGCAGCTTTCTTTTTTGCTCGTGCTAGGTAAATATACTCACGCGACGGCATGTACCTCCGGAACGCACCTTGGGCAGTTGGCCCGAAGGCATAATGAAGTTCACGAGCACTCATTAAAGAGCATTGCGCAAAGCTGGGCTGCACAGCTTTGCGCTACGGCTTTTAAAAATTGTACAAAAGATAAACAACTGATGGTAAACCTTTGTGGTGCTTAATCTAGCGGCATTAGGTTACCCCTCGGACCGGTGCCAAAATTAGTGTTCCGAGGGATCTCTTTCGCTTCACGCTAGCCCGTATTCCATCGTTCTTGCTTTTTCGCCTACACAAGCGGAGGTTTTAGCCTGCAACATAGGCTCTCGTTTAACTGAAGAGAGCAGAGACAAACTTTTTGTTTGTCTTTGCCCTTTGTACTTATGCTCAAAACAATTGTAAGCAATATTGCCACGAGGAATTCTGGACTCGGAAAATATTAAATTACTTTCTTTTTTTATATTCTCTTAGTTACGGTTTAAACAGCTGATCAGTTGCTGGGACATGCAAAGGCAGTGCAAGTCTCATGACGTATTAGAGTAGCAATGCTATGGTTGTTCGATCATTAACTTTTCTCGGAAGAATTTGGGGCTAAGCTCAGCGTTTCATGGAAATTAAGCAACAGCAGCCATTATTGCTACTTTGTCGAATTTAATAACTTTAGTTTTTAATACAGGAGGATGGATCGAAGGCTCTCTAACCTACTTTTCTGGCTCATATCTATCTATCTGTGTGAGACAGAACTGAAGTTCTTAAAATCGCTAAAGTAACAGTGCTTGGTGCCCATCTGCAATGTTGAGACGAAGAGCGATCATATCGCAACTTTTTAGTCCTCACGTGACCTCAACTGAACTTCGACGCGTTAACCATCGTTGTGGTGCTAAAACTGAAATTCGAAGATTAGATAGAATAACTTGAACTGTTAGTTATTTGTTGGGTATACGCGAATCCCACACGGGCTTACATCTATCGTGATATGTTACCCAATATTCAAAACAGATATGTTGGCGTTGTGCTAGTTTAAGGAACAAGCGGCTGTGCCTCTGACTCTGTTCTCAGGGGTGACTAAAATAGCTGCGTCCTTTTTTTCGCTTCAGCTTAAAAATGGCGCTTGTGAGCCAGACATCTGGGCGATTAAATAGAAATGGAGCAAAAAGTGGAGCTCTGCGCTCAACAAATTCTTAGCTTGCAAACCGTTTCTGGTGAGACAGGAGCGCTAATGGTTTAAATGCTCTTCGTTAGTGCTGCATTGGTGAAGTCAAGTATGCATTAACTGGCCCGAGCATGGCTTTTTTATTGACATACGTGAGCCAGCAGAAGTGGTTACGAGCAACGGCAGTTCAAAAAGCAATCCTACAGGCAGGGTGCGCTAACTGGTCAGACTTGAATTTCTCTCTTTTACGCAGGCCAGATGGGTCGGACCGAAAGGGAAGCCACGCCGCTGGTGGCACAGGTGGCGCAGGTAAGAATTAATGCATGGTCGATTATCTGAGTCGGATTCGATTGCTCAGTATGTTGCGTACCTTCTTTTTACACATTTTATGGTGACAGCAGACCTAACAACACAGCATTCACTGTACGCCCGCTGTGACGGATTCGACAGGTGGTGAGAATGGTTGGGTTCAAACTAGAATTATTAACTGAAAACAGACGCACGAAGTTTAGATTGTAAAATATGCTGCAGCCAGATATATGGCTACAAGAACGATGTGTCATATGACACACCTTTTGCACCTGCAGCTGACTACGTAAGAATTTAGTGTCGTGGCCAACACGCTCGCGGCGTAGTCAGCTCTTTCCTTGTGGGTTTAAGAAACCCTTTATTCGACATCTGTGTTCTTGGCACCACATATTCGCGTGTGTCTGTACTTCCAGCCAAGCATAAATAAAATTTTGAGCAATAGTATTTTTCGCAAAAAGTACATTTACGAATATATTTCTCTTTGTTACGGTACAAAATTCGTAATTATGTACCAAGGCCGAATTTGTTTACTTTTTTTGAGAGTCAAAAACCACCGATCGTATACATATCTCGCATGTAACGATAATAAGTTGTTCACGCTGGAGGATTATTAAATCGTGATTGGTAAACAATGAGTGCGTGTGTAGTGTGGATATGAACGGCTTTGCAGAGGACTAAAGCAGCGCTGCATTGTCTCTCATATTCTCGCCAGGTATATCTAGAATGACACAAGTAACCTTCCAAGGTAGCGAACAAAGTTTTTTTTAGGCGCACGCGTTTACGTATGCGTTGTTTTACGTTCGTCCAAAAAGCACGCGCACTGAGTTCCAGTCCTCATTCTTCTTGAGTACATTCACGCTCTTATAACTGCTTCCATAAATAGGGGCAGCGCGTTGTGTGTTTAATACTGCCTCTACCCCTTCTCCGTCTACCATTCTCCTTGGCGAGCATGGCTGCTGACTGCACTTAAAACTTATTGTTGTTTTTCATACATGTTTTTCAAGATATTCGAAAACCAGCCGACTCTGTAAAAACATCGGTGTTCGTTGCATTTTGCGCAATTTTGAAGCTCAACAAGCAACAAAGTGTGATATTTGGGAGAAAACGGGAGCGATACTACACTAGCATCTAAAGTTTAATTATAAAAATGAGCTGTATTGAGCAGCCAAAAATTGAGCATAACCAGCAGCGTCCTTTAACTTCCAAAATTAACGCGTCAGAATGGCACTTCCTCACCCAATAGCTCTGCTCTGGATTCACAACTGCAGAGCCTTTAATAAACCCCGTGATGCTTGGGGCGTTAAACCTTACACGTCGTATACCGCATCACAGTTGCGCACTAAGTAACCGCTGCCTGGCTGGCGTGCAGGAGTGTCCTGGGACACGGGCCAGCACGTGTTCCAGGAATACACGTACAAGAAGGTGGCCGCGTGCGACGTGTGCCGCGAGATACTGCGCGGACACGTTCGCCAGGGGCTCAAGTGTAAGCTCTGCAAGTTCAACGTGCACGCCGAATGCCAGGAGAAAGCCGGCCGGTGCCAGGTAACCTCGCCTTACGAACCTTTCTCTCTTCTCCGCGCCTCCTCTCTATGACTTTCCAACATGCCTCTCTTGATCGTCTTCTCTTATTCTATGCCATCCAGGTCAACGTACCTCGGACTTTTTTTTTCCCTCGACTGCACTCAGTGAATTCACATTAGCCTATCTAGACCCCGCCGGGGTGGCGCAGTGGTTACGGCGCTCGACTACTGTTCCCAAAGACGCGGGATCGAATCCCGGCCTCGGCGGCCGCTTTTCGATGGAGGCGAAAAGCAAGGCGCCCGTGTGTTGTGCGATGTCAGTGCACGTTAAAGATCCCCAGGTGGTCGAAATTTCCGGAGTCCTCCACTACGTCGTCTCTCGTAGCCTGAGTTGCTTTGAGACGTTAAATCGCACAAACCAAACCATTAGCCTATCTAGATGCGTAGTGTTCAAACGTTAAACTGCAAATACTATTCTCACTGCATATCTCGTTTCCCTTCCCCCACATTCAGGTGACCCTATGTAAAGACTCGTTTCTTTGCCGTCATGCCATGAAACATTGATAAGGAGCAGAACATACATACTGCGGAGACACTATTCACGTATTTTCCAATACCCGATCTGTCGCTCCGTTGTCCGTTTTAATACGTCAGCCTATAGGATGCTCTGCCATGGTACCGCTGTTGGCAGGTAACAAGGTGAAGACAGGAAATCTGGTCGGCATTTGTAGGGAAGAGGAGGGAGAGTGGCCGGAAGGTGGCAATCGTAGGAGAATCCAAAAAATGAAGATGATTAAAAATGATTCAGCCAAAACAAAATCGGCTCCGAATGACTCCGCAGAAATGATTCTGAGAAAAAATGACTCAACAAAAATAACGGGAAGGGGCCACTATAATGCATTGTCATCGCATCATGATAACTAGGCACTCCTTATGCTTGTGTTTTGCATGTCCTGCCCGTACCCACTACCAACTCCTAACATTTCAGTGAAGCGTTATGAACACACATTGGTTTTAGTGTTCTACTTTGCTCTTATCTTTGTAAACCTTTTAATATATTCTGCATCGCTCTTCCCTCCGTCTCGTCTTGAACATCTTATCTAGCCTCGAAATTTCCGCCTGTAGGTCAGTACTTAGAGGCAACATGTGTGTAGTATATTGTTCTATTTGAATAAACCAGTATATTGCTCATGTAGCTGAGGAGCGCCTGCCAAACAAATACAATTTAGATCTCATTCGTGCCACAATTTTTTTCACCTGTTGTTCCAATGTGCGTAACTTCTTGACTTAGATTAATATGCTCATTTGCAAAAAACTTTTCCAAAACACTTACTCATATGCAAAACTATTATTATTTCTGTTTTGATCATTTCTACTTTGACATACATTTCCGCTTTGCCTGTCGACAATCATTCCACATGCCACTCTTGGTGCCTACTATTTTCCCACAACGTCTGTGCTGGCTACCAATAGATTCTGACGTGTAACTAATTTTTACCATATTTAAGATTTGTACTTTGGTCGTTGGTTATAATGTGCATGCATTATTGTTTTCATCTAATCTAGGCCACCTGCACTGACGCGTTACATTGCAGGGGGACGAGTTTCTTCCACTATAAGGAGTGTTACACTATCGTCCTTTCGACGAGAGTAACGTCTACGTATTATGTGACACATATATTACCTTTACTCATGCAGCCCAAGCCCAGGCTGCTTCGAAGGCAGCGGTCAGCGTCAGAAATTGAGACCAAGATCATCCCAGCCGAACCTGAGGAAGAAAGTAAGTGAGATCTCCCGTGCATTAATATCTTCTTCTAAAACTCTATTTTCCTCAATTTCAATCTACTTCACTTATTGTAGACTATAATAAACCCTTCAAATTCGTGTTCAGTAGCCATCGACCTGCTGCAATATTTAGTGCTACAAAATGCACCGTCCGTCTCGTTTACTTAGACGCGTTTCGAACTGTCGTCCTAATTGGAAACGGGCTATTTTGTTGTGAAATTTGAACATTGTATAGAATTGAAGAAAATTATCTTAACCATGCGGCCGATTTCTCGAGACATAATCCGCAACAAGTAAATCTGTGGAAGTCCTAAATTCTTCAATGAAGTGAGGACGTGAGTTTCTCCAATGCAGATAAGTGCCCTCACTGCATCATTCGGAAGCGAACTCCTCACTTGGTAAACTTTTGCCAACGACTATATCACTTTAATGGCGTGACGGATTTTTGTTACGTGTAGTTCCTAGTTAGGTTGCGTAAGACACGAACACGCTTTAGTATAATCGCTGGTAAGTCGTTTTAATTTTCTACAACGCTCAGGACAGCGTTTTGCATCAAGAGATGAGAAGACAGCAAACGATATACCATCAGCAATATGGCCGTTTTTATTACGTCTCATGCAACCTAACCAGCAAGTACAGGTCATAGCAAAATCGGAATAAACGTTTTACGTGTCTCTATAATAAACAAATCCCATTTCCTCCAAGCATTTTGCTAGCAGAGGATGCCATTGTCAAAAGTTCTCTGTACAATTTTTTAAAAGAATTACTCCTCTTAGACAAAATTTGACTCTTCTATAAAACGGAACTGCTTTCCCCTGAGTTTGGAGCATAATGGCCTTAGTTACCTATGCGTCACAAAACCCAACACAAAACAACACTCATGTCATAGCCTTTGTTCGGTCGCCTAAATGAAGCTAAAAGAGAATCAAGAATAAATTAAAGTATAAATTATTTAGCGACTGTAGGCCATACTACAAGGTAATTCATGTACACTAATGTATACTGCGTCCTTTTAAAGAAAATATGCCCCCAAAATCAGCTGTATGAAGTTATTTACGACAGTGCGAAACAGTAGCTACCATTGGTATGAAAGAGCACTGAACAAGGGTAAGACCTCTTGTCGAAACGTTGCCTCGAACAAAGTTTGAAAGGGACCCTCAGTTTGCAAGCCGAGACAACATATCAACCACCCCTTGTCGAAACGTTGGCTCGGCTTGCGAACTGAGGCTTCCCCTCAATGCTTCTTCAGGGCACGTTCTTAGTGTGTAGCCATCTTGTTTCTCCCGTTCTGCGCTAGCTATCATCTGCGTGACTCACTGTGATGATGGTGATGATGATTATGATGCAATGCACCTGGATATAACAGAGACTCCGAGTGCCACGCCGGATGCTGTAGACCCCATCTACCAGCTGCTGAAGCAGGCCGGCGACCTCGGCGGCAGCTCCCGAAGGGGAGGAGGAGGCGAAGGGGCTCTCTCCCGTCTCACGGCAGACAGGGGCGGCGACGGAGGCGGCGGAAGCAGTAGCGTCTCGTCGAGCGTGGCGTCACTGCAGCAGCGTCGGCCCCGGTCCAATGCCTCCTCGTCAGCCTCTTCCTCTTCTTCTCATATGCTCACCGTCTCCTCACACCAGCACCATCCGTCGTCCTCTGGTGAGCGACGACCTCCGAACATAAGCGGCACTTTATCCCCCCCCCCCCCCTTGCAGAGCACGCTCCCTCCCCGTGAAGGGTGAAATATGCATAATAGCTCCAAATGGAATTATATGATATTAATTTGGAATCTAGAGGTGTGCAGTAACATCCAATATATGAAGGGTTATCATTTGTTTTTTATTATGTTTTGGTGACTTTAATTATCTACTTTTCTAATCTAATTGCCTATATATCGAGGGACCTTATAACCTGTGTAATAACAATGCGGCCTAAATGTGTAACCTACGCTCATACCGGAGAATCGGCGGTCTAAAAGGTATCTAGTATATCAGCTAAGTAGCTCACGCTTGTCGCTTATGGGGATCACCATACCATGCGTTCTAGGGAGCCTTAAAATTGTGCAACATCCTTATTCACCAAAAGCTCTTGAAATTCGGCGCTTGATTGGCAATATTCAGCTATATGTATATTACACATTAGTGCCAAAACAGCCTGGACAAATTTGGTACGGACCAAAACCACAGCAAGTTTACCATGCTTGCTTCAAAAGTGATCGTGGAGTTCGAGTTTGACCACAGACTTTGTCTGCACCTCTTCAAAATTTATACTCTACATTCTGTCATTGGCAATGTTTTTTTTTTTTGCATTCGAGTTGTACCGGTGCATTAGCGGGCGAGAGACACGGGTCTATGCGCCTTCCTTATACCTCCTTATATTTTTTGCAACATTTATTCATTCTTGAGATCTGCTGCATGCACTCTTGCCGACAAATTAATATGCACAAGCTGCTGAATGTGTATGCTTTTTGCAGGTTTCCGTGAAATGGGGCTTTTTAAAAGTTTTGGAAGTGATCCCGCCAGCATAGCAGCTCACTCGAAATAAAACCTCAAATACTGCAATATACAACGAGGCAGCTTCTGATTTTTTATTTTGTTTTACTGATATCCTGCGCAAGCATTTTGCGGCTCTCCGGTGCTTTTCCTTCTCTTGTGGTACGTGTCCCCTGTGCTGTGTTATTGCACCGTAGAATGTTAATGTGCACACATCAATTGGAGCCACTGAATTGTTAAGGAAATCACCATAAATTGTGCCATTTCATGCAGCGCTGACAAATTTGCAGACCGCACCAAAGACCGCAGGATTTTCGAACACTTATTCTTCGACCAAGTCTCGAAACCACACAAATTCGTCTTTATAGGCAAAAATCAGGGAGCTGACGCACGAATCATTGCAGTTAGCGAGGCGGAACGGTAAATAGCGAAATGGCATACATAGTAGCTGCAAGGACATAGTTCTGAATGCGCCTAGTTCACAAGATGCACCTTTCTTGATCGGGGCGAAAACTGGTTAAATACAAACACACGTGGGAGACCATGCACGGTTCTGCTCTACATGCTGTCATTGTGCCTGTGAAATGGCAAGTACGTGTTTCACATGTGCCGCCATCTTTCAATTGTGTCTGTCACTAACGCTAGCTGAATATGCACCCTAGAAGCTGACAGTTCATTCAATAGTGCGGCTGGAGGAACATGTCCAGCTAGCTATGTGGAAAAGGCGGATTATCAGCGTGCAAAAAGTAATTCCAGAGATATGAAGTCTCCCAAAATTATTTCCTTAACCTTCACACCATAGTTATATATCGTTATCATAGTTTTCAAGATGGCAAAACTTCATCTATAAGCAACCGTATTCATGTTTTATGCTAGTCTAAATTTCTGTTTTTCACATTAGTTTCTTCTGTTGACCCTAGCTTGTTCCTCGTGTACCTCACGTATATTCCCTTTTTTTTTATGAAACCATAGGTACTCTGTTGTGAATTCGGCCTCTTTTACAAAATAAGCATTGGACTTAGACCTTGTTTCATCAAGGATGGGAGATTCAGTGGCTCCAGCAGTGCTTTTTGCGTCTTATTCCTGTCATTTGTGGTGGTGGTGTTTTTTGCACTTTCGCACACCCCTTTTAATTTAGGCTAAGCTGAGGTGCACCAAGAGCACGTAATGCCCGCATTACAGGTCCGCTGATATCCTGCATGTACCTAAGAGTGTGCTTGGCTGTGAACCAGCCATCCTGCATTGCTTTTCTTGCTACATGAACTGCTGCTCTTTTCTAAAGCTAAAACAGATGCGTTGTTCGGAATAAGAAATATTGCCTACCGCGGAAAACAAACTGCAGCGATTACCAAGCAGAACTCAGCCATGTGATCTGTGTCCAGGCCATTGAACAGCACGTTCTTGTTGTGAGCCATGATAGACGCAATCCGCCACGTCATGCGATCCAGGTTCGCATTACCACTATGGACACATGACCGGATCCCAAGACATGACCATGTGGTCACTGATAATAATCACATGACAAAATGATGTAATACAAACGTACGTAATGGGCTGATGACATGGTTGTGTGGGCCAGGTCGTCTAGCTGTAGCGACACGAAATGCGTGGAGTCATTGAATACCCGCGATTCTGAAAACCGTGACTTGGCTATCATGTTTCGGTTCATACATCAGTTGCAGGGACATATACATGACACCACATGATGATGATAGTTACCAGTGTCAAATGACTCAACTCAATGCCTGACATCAATCCATCGTCATGATCAGGTGAAATAAGTGCTCTTTTCGACGGACAGATAAACGAGCACACATGATGGGACGAGAGATACCACAGCCGACGCTCGTTATGTGTCCTTGTTATACGCTAATAATTATTGCGTTACCACTAGAATGGGTACGTGAAGAAACACCAGGCGTTTGGTGTGTATTCAACAGAGCATGGAACAGAGAAACCATACTTAAGGCCTCGAGCAAGATTCAAGTCCAAGGTTTTGTAACAGCTCAGCTTCACTTCCTGCTGCTTCAAAACACTCAAACATCACCGCGGCATCGCTCCACGTGTTAAACTAGAGCCTCTCACTTGTGTTTGAACATCGTTTTCTTCAGCTATTTTCACCGACGCAATACAGTCTGAGCGTCTCTTGTGCTGTGGCTTGGAAACTGTAATCTAGTTTTGTCCGTTCGTAATGTAGTCTAACCGCATGAGCAGGCGGCTACTTAGATATGCTGGACCAACTTAAACGCCTGTCCGGTTTGAAGCCTACACTTAATAGATCTTGGAATCTAATCTTAACAAATAGGGCAATGTAACAAATGATCCAAAATAGCTATAAAGCTTGACAACCAGACATTTTCCAGCGTTTTTACCTACCTGACTCTCGAGCTGGTGCACACGCTGCGCAGAGAAGCTCTACAAATGCATGACGCACGAGCTTGGTTGTTTAACTGCACAAAGGGGGCGCAGGAGCCGTTTAGCTAAATAAAGCTGAGTTTGTTTAGTTACTCATTATCTTTTGCATCAGTTTCATTGATCGCCTGTGTCATTTTGGGCTTTCACTTCGAGCACAAACTGCCAATACATTCCTCTTCAAATAAAGGCGCATAGATAATAACGCACATTGTGTTCTTGCATCCGCCCGTCCCTTCATTTAAAGAAGAAAGCAGGGATAATTAGGGATTTCATTCAGAAGACATACCTAGTATGTAATGGCAGTGACAAAGAATGAACTTGTGTTGTGTCCCTAGTTCAACGATCCTGTTTTAAAGCGCGGCTTCTTATGCCCTTTCATCCTATCATGTGTGTTATTGTCGCCATCCATCAAAAATAGCGCTGAATGTTTTGTTCGAGACATGCTTAACCAGCCAGATGAAAAGCATATTGTATTAAAGCGCGACATAGGATGACTTAAAAATTTTTTTTTTTTTTAATTGGTTCACAGGAAGGGAAAGGCGCAGTAACTGTCACACTTGCTCTGTGGACACCCGAACCGCGCCGTAAGGGAAGGGAGGGAGGTGGGAATGAAAGTGGAAAGAGAGAAAGAGGAGCCGTAGTGGAGGGCTACGGAGTAATTTCGACCACCTGGGGATCTTTAACGTGCGCTGACATCGCACAGCACACGGACGCCACTTCGTTTCGCCTCCATCGAAACGCAGCCGCCGAGGCCGGGATTCGATCCCGGGAACTCCGGCACAGTAGTCGGGCGTCTTACCACTGCACCACCCCGGCGGGGCATAGGATGACTTAAAACGTGAACTGGACCACATGACATACCATAAGGTACTGGATCTCTCGACCTGCATTTCGTTTGTGGCCCACGCCCAAGCAGCGAAGAAACGTCCACTCTTCGTCTGACTCCTAACTGGTGCCAGTTATAAATGAAATATTATGCACAACTTGCGAAGTTTCATTCGTAACTACAACCTACGTGAAGCCAGATTAACAGTGTACTTTCCCGATGCTGATCAGTGCTGAGTATTCCGTAAAGCTCTTTTCATTGTACAGGAGGGATTACTTCAATCAGTTACCGCTGTAAGGGCAACATTAGGATTAACTTCAAGTTACACCAGAACAAGGACTTGGGTAGCTTAAAAGTTATTTCTCGCTATCTTATGGCAAACTCTTTTTGCTATCAAGCGTATATATCTGACGCAAAACATATATTCCCTAGCCAATGCAAAGGACGAAAAACACTTCGTTTACGAATATGCCGACGCACACCAGTGCGGGTGAAAATGCTCTTATGTCAAGCATGCAAATGTGGGAATAACGTGATGCTTGCTACCGCAATAAGTGACCCCCATCAGTGAATGCGAACAATCATTGCATATTTCAACGGAAATGTTTTTCTGCCATTGAGTTAACCTGATAATGCACTGCAAACTCGAGTAGGGTACGAAGTTGCTTCAATAGCTTTATAAGTCTTAACCTGTGGGCCAGCTCTGGGCACACATTCACGTCATCGCTGAAAAGAAAGAACTCTTCTGTTTTGTTAGGATATCTAAAATATCCAATGCGCAGAAAGAAAAGGCAGAACTCATTCGCTCCTAAATGCACGTAAAAACAGAAAACTGCTGCACTTTCGGTACATGGCTGAGTTCACAGCGTGTGTTCTCGCTGGACCTAAGCAAGTTGCTGCAGTCAAGTCCGCGGCTTTGACTTCTGCATCGCCCTTGTGAAATTTGTTTGATTCGTTTACTAGAAAAATATCAAGCCCCCCTTGTTTTCCCGATTAATTTCAAGACAAAGCATTAATTTGTTTTCTATTGGGTTTGGTCTAATGGAGATGTGGCATGTTATCTAGACTTGCATGGCTCTGAGGCCCGTTTAAAACACAATATTTGCGTCACAGGGTGACGTTATAGCGAGCGTGTGCCAGAGCCTATCACTTGCATCATATGATATGAGTACTAATCGCTGCCAATAGTATCTATCTGTGAAATGTTTCTCACGCACATCCTAATTTGACATTAAAATGTTGAAAGAACAAAACCAACTCCATGCCCTGCTCGTTGTCGTAACAGCCGAACCTGAGCCTTTTGGTCCGTGTCCTTGATAAGAGCAAACGGAAGTACAAAGGAAATGTATGAGCGAAGTAAGAAAAGGTACGAAGCTTTGCAAAAACCTGGCGTAAAATAAAAGGTTCTCTTCTAAAAATAAAAAGTATGGGCATGCATGACAGTTGCAATCATAGCTGCAAATCAGTCATGTGACAACGTGGAAGAGACGAATAAGCTGCAAATACGTAAGTCCGTTAAATTAGGAGAAGCAAACACACGTGATAATGTTGAGAAGAAGAATTTGTTCCACCTGCAAAAGTCTGAGGGCCGGGTATTGCTCCACCAAGCGGCTGTATAGATGGAGCATGGCACCTCTCGTAAGCCATCTTGAAAAAGAAATTTCCAAACATATCTCTTCAACTGAACAAATAAAGTTTCATGAAATTGCCAGTAAATTGAGAACAGAATTAATATCGAGGTGGACAAGTCCTGCACAGCTCAGAAAAAGTCAAGCAGTAAACATAAAGTTTCTTCGTCATAAATTATTCGGCCGAAGAACAAACAGCTTGCTCTTCTCCCGTGCTCTACTTCGCAATACACCGTTGTTTCCACTCCTTTGTGCTTCATGTGACAGTTCTCTCACGCCCCGCTCACTCTGCACTTGTTGTACATGCCAAAACATGATACGTGCCTGTGCATCTTGCCTCCAGCTTGCGTCCTTACCCTGGTCTCTTGTTTCGTGTCTTGTCTCTCTCTCTCTCTGTCCTTTCTCTCTCTCTCTTTCTTCCTACCCTTTTTTCACGTCACCATCTTCCAATCGGTGAGGCCGCCGCGCCCCACGACGCAAGAAGGTTTCTAAGCCTAAAAAGTCCGGCCCCAGCAAGGCTTCGAGCGTGGAAGGCGTAGGTTAATCTGGGCCCGCCTACTCCGCAAAACAGCGTCCGTCCTCCTCGTTCCCTCCTTTTGAGTAAGAACGAGAAAGCAACCACATCCGCATCGCTGTCGTAGTGCCCGTAGAGTGCAGAAACTAGCCTGGCGCTTCAGCCCCCAGTGGCCGCCATCTTTCTGCCTTGTTTTCTTTCTCTTTGATACACTCCTGCTTCTTGATGTGCCCGAAGAACGACTTGTTATCACGTCCAGACGTTTCGATGGAGTTTCATCATCAGACGGAGACATCAAATTCGTTTTAAGAACCTGCAGCCATTGTTCAAAATAAAACGTTCAGTGCGGTCTCATAGCCAGAGCGTCTCATTTCCTAGCCGAAATGGCTTTGGTTCTTCATAATTGCGTGAGATGGAGAGTTTGACTTGATATTGGGACATAGCTCAATTAATATCCGCGAATAGCAGCAGTAATCGCAAAACTAATACATTGTCTAGAGCCTGGTACTCTATTTTCTTAATGCGCTCTTACTTTGCAACCTAACGATAAACTGAAAGGAGGTTTACGGGGAGCCTTAGTGGCACATAAGCGTACGAGTAACTGTCATCAACAAATTAGATAGCCAGATCAAATATTTTTAATGGGCTGATTGGTTCCAACCTTGTAACAAAAACTAAAGAGCTGAACATAGGTTGAGAAAGAGCCTCAGCCCGCAGGCTTACATATCGACAGGAGGACTTATCTTCGTCTGAGAACAGAGGGAGATACATCCTCCCGTCGAAACGTTGGCTAGTGAACTGAAGCTCCTCCTAAACCCTTTTTCGGTTTTTGATTTTGTGCAGCCATATTCTCCCTCACGTTCTTCCCTGAATACTCTGCAACTAGTTTTTTTTTTTTTTTAACCTGTGTCACGCGCATTGTCGTTCGTTGTCTTATGCCCATTTCTTTTTGTAGAAACTCTAACATAATTTCTGCTCCCAATCTACAATGTTATCAAGTCTCAGCTGTTTAGTCGCAAGCTCCATAGCGCAAACTTTCTTGGCGGATACTTATAACGGTCACCTCACCTGAAATCGTTAATAAAACGGCGTGCAATCAAAGCACCCTCACTGAAAGAAAATATAAATACGTTTTGCAAAAATTGTGATTACCAGTCGCTCTTACGGCACCATAATTTATTTTCTTCCATGCCTTTAGTGCTTGCCTACTGTGGCTAGAATAGTATTGCTTCTAGAGGCAGCCGTCTAGTCTCCCTGGCTATTCCGCCCATCTGCAAGGATAAGTTCTTTTGAGTTCTTTGTATTTTTGTACGTTCTGCTGGCATTGTTCAGAAGGCACGTCTATAATGCAAGCAGACGGGAGTGTGGTCGGCAGCAGAATGACCCAACCCACGTCTAGCGACATACGCGCGAAGAGCAGAACTTTTTTATTGCCAACTATGCTTCTTTTCCTTCTTTGCCATCTTTCATCTTCCTATTACATGTATCCCTTTCCTGGCCTCCTTTCGACCAGCATGTGTTGTAATAGCTGCACAACCAAAAAAGCATGATTGTGAGCATGATTCAGTTCTGTTTGCCCTACAAATGAAGAATGAAATCGTGTGGTGATTGTCAGCATGAAACCTGTTTCACTGAACGCAAAACTGAAAGTGTGAAATTATGCTAGTTCTCGAGCCCAGTTTCTGTTGTACTATTCAATAACAAATATTTCCAGCAGTGAACACGCAATTAACATCTTCATTGCATAATTATGAAACTTTCTGTGTTCTGTCAATAGGATCACGCTAGGCCGACGACTTTCAGGGGTGTTTTGAAACCAATTAAATTGACACTCTTTCTTCGGTGCACTCTCTGCATTTAAGGGGTTAGATTTAATCACAATATGCTGCTCAGTTTTTAAACAATGTTTCGCATACGTGGATCGCCCTTTGTACATATTCACGTAACAACATATTGGCTTCATCAATAGAACACTGCTTTCAGGTGATAAGTATTTAAGTGTGTCAACGTATTTTGAACAGGGCTTTTTTCATCCTTTGTAAGCCTATAGAGACTGAAGTATGATTTATAAAGGTGCTACCTGTGAACACTAACAAATTGTCACATCTTGTACGAGAATTTGTTACTATTTTTTTATCTATCCTTTGTACAGAACACCCTTTTTCACTACAAAGCTAACGGATAAAATACAGACGAAGGAACTCACATATGAGTACATACGCATGTTTCGAAAGTTCCACTTTTGCTTCATCTCATTTTAACGATGGAAAATCACCACTTCGTTACTCACTGAGTGAGTTATGGGCATCAATATAATTTTTCGCGTTTAATTCAGCATATCTATTCTGAACATTTAGTTTTCATTGTTCATACAGTTATTTTTCTAATGCCAAAAATGTTTTCTTTTTTTATCGCACGTAGCACCTACGTGGGATATACATTGCCACCTAGCTTTTTGCAAAACAACAAAACCAAACTTTGATGAAGCTATCTTTCTTTCCTTTCTTTTTGCTTTTGCGTTCTGCTCTCTTTCAGCCGTGATCTCGGTCGGAATTTTAACTTAATTCTTGTCTTTTTCTTTCACGCCCGCTCTTTGCAAAAGCCCGTTGGAGACAGATAGTATCAGGTAGTGTTCGTCCCTCGTGTCGTCTGTATCGTCGTTGTGTCTGTCGCTTTGTCCTGTCTTTGTGCTTGTCAACTCACTCCATGCACCAGTAACATTACCAGCGAAACCACTATTTAATTACTGTTTAAGCTGTGGTGGTAGATTTTATCTCGTTTTGTACTGTTACATAGTGAAGTTGAGAATGCATGCACAGGCCTTCTACCGGGCCTAGCCGATGTGGTGGTAGTTATTGAGCAGGTGATTATTTTGCTATCATTTCATTGGTTAGAAAGGCGCGTGTTACTCGGAGCTCAGTCTGCACCAGAGTTGATATTTGCTTCATTGTGAATACCTACCTCAAGACCTTTTTTTTATCAGCGCGTAAAATTAAGCATTTGTTATGCTTATTCATTTTTTTTTAGCCAGAACCATTAGAGAAGCATATCTATCAGTCTGTTTCTTAGTCGGCTCATGAAATCAGTTTTTTTCATGTCTGTATCACAATATCCGCAAGGAAATCTCACTACAAATCGTGTTACCAGCTTATTGCAAAGCGTACACGCTCGCAATATTAGTATAAATTGGAGTAATAACCCTGAGCGCCCTAAAGCTACAAACAATAAATGCGTTTCTTTATAACCATTATTACTTATTCAGTCGAATTTAATGCTAATTTCACTAACTCCGGTAAACAAAAATTATAAAATGCACCTTCATTTAACATTTCTTCAGCCACGTAATCACAGAGTTTGAAGTTTAGTTACAACCCTGGCTACTACAATTCTATTTTGTAATGCAGTCAATTTCATGAGAGCAAGGGGCACGGTGAGCGCAACTGCGCATAAGAGAAGTTATTTCGTAGAGAGTAGGAACAGCCAAATGTTGTTATCTCAGCTTAAACAGTGCAGATAAATTTTGAAGGCTTTACATTAAAATATGCACTAACTCAAAACTATTTGTACTCAAGTGAGCACTATTCGTCTCGAACTTGTTGCTGCGTAGACAACCTTTTCCATGGATGGACTCTGTATTCGTTAAAGCAAAACCCCTGTAGTAGAAAGAAAAAAAATTTACTGATCATGTCATATGATACTTAGCACCCTCATTCGTGTTCTCCTCCATTGTGCCATACTGCAGAACCTTGCTAACCGCTGCGCACAAATAAACGTAAAATCATCATTTTTCGAATCTAAAAGCACATTTTAGGGACCTGAGACTATAGCGGGCACAATTTCCGGTGAAAATGACTAGCGTGACATTTCATACCTCCGGCTAACGTCGTGTAAGTGTATTCGTTTTTATATTCGTAGGAGAGAGGATCGCAACCTAAATTAGCACAGCAGTACATGTGCCCGAATTGCCTAAACGGCACAAGACATTAGCTCTTCGTTACGTTCCAGCTAATTGATATTGCGGAGCTTTTTAGAGGAGTGAGAAGCGTAGCACTGTTTTCAAGTATTATTGTCTCCACGGGCATCTTGCAAAGCAGCATTCCGCATGAAATTTTGAATTCGTTTTATTAGTAGTTTTATACATAGTGAACAGTGCGCTGTGTATGTAAGGCTATGTGGACTACCTTCTTTGGTCATCTTTATGCGCAGCTACATTGTTTTCTTCAAATATTGACTGTGAAAGGGCCGCTGATAACGAATTGAATATGCGCTTACATATACCGTTCTTTTGTGTTTCTTGCGCGGAGCCCTCAGTCGTCACGTACACACAATGCACTAGACAGATCCGAACTGTATGTGAAGCTTGATGTGGATGAGTGTTGATCGTATGTATGGCGTATGGTTGGCTCAACTTAGCTTGTGCTGCTGTCAAGTAGTCTTAGTGCTTGTTAGACGTAGATCGATAGCCTTCAGAGCAGGGTGTCTCGCAAACTATCCAACGTTTACACTACTGGGAGAACTCAAGGTGGCACCTGCAAATCTTGTCAGCTGATCAAAAATCTTTATGTCTAATGGTCATTATTTATTAGGCTGTTTTACACGACTGATCTTTATTATAAAAAAAAATTACAAATTACCATAAATTACAGAATGCTGTCTCTGATGCCGAACACTCTCGGTGCCCAACATCGTAGCTGCTAACTGACACATTGCGTCTTTTTAAGCTCTACTCATGTCGTCTTTCATATTGTCTCAGTTCAGTTTAGAATTCGATGCAGTGCTGACTCAATTTTTTCAGCAAACACGCTGCCTTAAAAAGCAAAGATGGTCTCTTCCTGTCATATTTGCCAGTTGACGGAGCAGGGCCAAAGCGTTGTGATAAAGAGCGCGAGACAACCTGCTTCCTTTGCTGTCGCCTGACTGCTATTGCTGCTCGCCTAGTAGTGCGGTTGTCACCCGCTGTTGACTCTGTGGGCGCAAGCTCAAGCAGCGCTCTATTCTCTCTCTCTCTCTGCCTCTCTATGACGAGCATAAAAAAATTGGCTCCTCTACCTCTTTTTTTACTCCTTTCCTCTCCTCTCAATCGCTTTGCTCATCTAAACAACAAACAACGATGACAACACTGACGAAAAATACGGAAAACAGCACCTCACAGCCCCCAACGCAAGAAGCTGTCTCTCCGAATGAAGAGCCTCTCCCTGGACAGCCCTGAGTCGACCGAGCATGCTCACCGTCGACGACAACTCACAGGTGCTGGGGCTGACGCCATTATCTCTCTCTGTCTCTGTCCGCGTCTGCTCTTGCAACTTTTTTCTTTCGTTATCTCTCTTGTTTATCCCCACCCCATTTTCCTGTGTGCCCTCTCGGTCCACCTTGACTGAGCTATTCGTGCACATTGTCGCACTTGCGTCTTGCACTTGCATGCTTGCTTGCTGCGCTTTGTTCGCTTCCTTGGCCTGAGCCCTCAACAACAAGGATGCAGCGATCATTGTGGCCAAAATACGACCCAGTAGAAAAAAAACTTCTCTAGTTTCTAAATTTTATCAGAAAACGTTTTCATGTATCACAGGATAGAGTATATCAGAATCCTAATGACCTAAGTTCGTTTGGCTCAGGCACCTTGCTGTCGTTTCATGGCTATCAAAATGCATCGCTCTCGAACCGGAAGTATCACGCTATATTTACTGTCGTGTAACGGTTATCGTGCCACCCTGGCTATCGTATCATAGCTAAAGTGCCGACGTGGCGCGACAGCCGGCACGCCTATCATGAATCTCCAATTCATGAGAGCCGACAAGCCAACTACAAAGCGAGCTTAAGCACTGCATACTTTGTAAACAGAAGCCTGGAAGCAAAGCCTGTTGTGATAGCAAGTTCGCTTCCCCTTTTTTGGTGAAATTTTCAGTGAATTTATCTTGTTATTATTTTTGTAAATTTACTCCCTGCTCATGCTTGTTTTGTGCCTTTTCGTGGCCAGCTTTCTAAACTGGTGCATCTGTTCACGCTCCCCCTTCCTGAATACTACCCACTTCCTAACCAGAATTTGTGTTCCTAACCAATTTTCTTCACCACTATTTCAGTTTACACCCTGGATTTGTTGCCATCTTTTTTCCTGTTTTTGTTCATTGTGATCTGTGCCCATTGTTTTCACCTCTGTCTCGTGTTTTGTGTCACCTTCCTTTACAGGTATATTTTGCCGTTTTCAGCGTTTTTCTGCGTTCTGTGAGGCATAACCAGCACTTAGCTACTGCCTTGGCTTCGCACTGTCTCTCAGATTTGCTGCACACCAAAAAGCCGCATGCGTTTTCCGGTGCTTGAGCTGTTGCCTCACATTAGTGACTAATCACACGCTGGTTCTAGTGCTCTTGCCCTGTAGACTCACATCTCGAAAGAATGCTCTGTGCGCGATGCCACTAAAACAGCAATCTTTCAACCTTCTAGTGCTTATGCCCTATAGACTCACATCTCGAAAGAATTATCTGTGCGCGATGCTACGAAAACAGCAATTTTTCAACCTAGCTGGTAAGAACACGTTTCTTGCCAATCGCAAGAACTTGCTGACCTACGATCAAGTATTTTGAGAGCGCAAGGGCCACATTAGCAAGGGCAGGTGGAGAAAACAGAAGGTTGTTCGTGGCTTCACTTTCCAAGCATGGACATAAGCGCTCACTTCTTTACTTTCGTCCGTGGTGTGAGAATTATGCTGTCATTGTGCTCTCGGCAGCAACTTGCTCAAATTAACGCACTGCATTAGTACCCTTAAATCGTGTAACTGTCAATTGTCATATGCTTTCAGGAGGCATATTCAACGGCAAGTCATGAAGTTTGGGTTTTCAGGCTTCGAAAAGTCGTTGTCATTGCTGGCTTTCTTTGAGCTCCAACGATAAGATTTCTAAAGATAATAATTATAAACCTGATTGCGAAGCCCTAAAGTTAGGGGATCTACAAGAACCATTCACTCTGCGGTTTGGCACATGGATCTGTGCCTGTCAGAGTGAATAAAAGCGTGGAAATCTTGTCTGCACCCTCTTCGGCTTGGTGCGCTTATGAAGCATAACGAAACATGTGTCTAAAGTTTTCATTTGCAGACAAAAACGAACATTGCATTACAGGCGAAATCCTACATCTGCCTCTTGAAAAATACTTATGGTGCTGTGATCAGCGGCATTTTTCTCCCGTGAGTTTTAAATCATCCAAGTTTATCTAACCCCATAAGATGCAATAGAAATAGTTCACGTAAAGCTTGTATTAATATAAAACACCTGCTCCTGTGCATAACTGATAAAAGTGGCCTAAATCCTTCCTTCATCTCTGTTCAATGCTGACACAAAAATATCGCTTTAAGTTCACTCTTTTTTCGCCCTGCTCCTCCCTGTCCTCTCAAAAAACCAGGACTGGACAGCAAGCTACCTTTTAATTTTGGCTTGGTTTTGCAAGTACTTCAACCGACATCATAGGTCGTCGCAGATCTTGTCCGAGCACTGCATCACTTGTAGTGTTCAAGACACCTTCTCAACATATATTGACGTTATTGCAAGGGAGAATAGCGTTTTCTAGTATTGCTATCGCTTACGAGGTTTGTTGGAGACGGCAACGTGTTTGCTTACTCCATGGCCCAAAGGCTTGCCTAAGAAAACATTGGATATAAACTGAATTTGTTATAATTCGAATGCTCTAATTACAAACAACCCGCGCTCACCAATCAAGGGACACTGCTGCACTACATATAGAAAAAAAAACACCTCCATTTCTTTTATGTATCATATGTGTCTAACTTTCCTTCATGATGTCAAGTAAATTGCACCAGCTAAAGTTACTTCTCCAAGCAAGGCAAGAAGCACTACTGTAGTGTCAGTAGCGACCACATTATACACAGTTTATGCATTGTCTCCATAATGAAATCTCAATCTTAGCGCTGCTAGGAATGGAACCTGTCACAGTAGCAACGCGAAAAAGACTGGATCGTACCGCACATATTTAAAATTTGGATGTAGTTCAGCCTGGTTGACTGATCACACAGGCGTAAATTATATCAAATGGAGTATTCCTAGTTCAAATATATCTCGGCAATTGACGCTTCATGTGAGTGCATATTTAAACGACGTGCTTGAAAATGAGGCCTTCTTGTGCATTGGACTGCGGCTTCGCTTATTAAGCGCTCTGCTGCATTTTTCCTGCTAAATGAGCATATTCACAACACTGTCCGCTTGTCGTCGCCTTCGGTCGCAGCCCCCCAGAGCCCGGTGCATGGTCGCAGGCCGCTCTTGAGCGCCAAGGCGGTGCGCATGAGTTCGGTCGACCTGCCCGACGACAACGAGAAGTCTCTCAGCAGCGCCTCCACCTCACCCTGCCCATCCCCAGTGAGTGACCGTCCTGCTCCGTACATGCTTCTTACACATGCTAGAAGGATGGCGGCGGGACTAGGGAGATTTCAAGTTATTTCAGTTCAGCGAATGGATAACGGCTAGTATACATTCGGTGTATATAGCTACTGGGTTTCTCGAACATTGTTGCTCATTTTTGTTTTTCACTTTGTCGGTTTTGTATGTACCGACCAGGACAAAAGTTGTATTTATGACACGAGCTTTGACTTAACTGTATTATACCGCCACTTCACTGGAGAGCGTGTTTACAAGCAGGGATGTTTGTCTCCTCGTTTCGAGTGTTGAAGCTGCCGCTTAAAACGTGGATCGCTTCGCAGGCTCAACGAGCCCCATAGTAGAAGCTCGAGTTGTGTAAACCATCTATACTATCAACAGGGATTACCTCACGTTTTATCCTGTACCCTCATAAATTATTTCTGCGGGGTCAGTGATTAATTGAAAAGAGCAATACAAATTACGCGAATACGAAAGTATTTTTATAAAACCGGAAATTCGGGGGATATCTAAGCTTTACCTGAGGGTATGACGCTAAAGCGGTAATGAGTCCCTTAAGCGCAGACATAAACTCTGCATTTTGCTTTCTTTTATTTGCTATTATGAGGTATGATTTCCGTCGCACAAAGCCCTTTAAGTACTACTTTGAGTGTGCATTCCTCAGAGACCAAGGATAGCGCGCCCTGCTAAACATTCATGTGGCAATTATTCTATTATCGGCTCGACCATTTACCCTCTTAAATGCGACTGCTTTTTTCCCTTTGACGCGCTAAGTAAATATGGTGCAATAACTTCACGACCATGTAGGCCAATGAGGAATTAATTGTCCATAGGCGTTATGGCTATTATACAGTGGAATCGTTGAGGGGTGTTTGAATTTCGCGTGCGAAGCCAAGTATCCTAGGTTAGTGACGTCACGACCTTATTGACGAATCCAAAATTTCTCGATGCAGTTTTCACACTAAGTTTTAGGCAGAATGAGACTTTTAATGCTCTGGCGTTAATTGTGTTATTGTAATTATGTGCAAACCTTTCATTAATTGTTAGTAAGTAAACAAATTTGCCATAAATTCCCACGATTCTAAGCAAACCAGAGCCTGTGGAAGTAGCTCCTATGCCACCGAAAAACGATTTATATTAACTCCTCGCAGACTAAGAATTAGTGACAAATTTCTTTACTCCATATTGCTCGTGACTAAATGGAATGGACTCCTACGAAAGCAATGACAATTCGAATACCAATTCATATTTTTTAACAAATGACTCACTTCAAAGTCATTGAAATGTGCTTCGATTTTTTGTGAATATCATTAGTGCTTGACGCACCAGGCTTTTAACTTTTTTCTGTTGCGTGACAAAGCTTTCACTCGCCATAAAAACTACAACTCAGACGCAACATCTCCTGATTTTTTTGTCCTTCCTAAAAAGCAGAATTAGCTGGTTTAATGTTTAAATAGAGAAGATCGATTCGAATTCCCTTTTTGCTAAACGTAAAGCAATGTCATATTTTCACACGTTCTCTTCAGTCATGACTTTAACAACATGTAAAAATAATACTAAACTTGTATTTTAAACGTAGGGTGACACTGCTGTCGCTATTATGAACGAAAAAAGATTTATGCACTGATTCTTACTCTACCTCAATTGATATTTAAGCGCCTGCCCGTCAGCGTCTGGAACAATCTAGTCTTTTTTTCTTTGCGCGCAAGAACTCTATGCTCTTCTTCGTGTAAGAACAAGGCCTCCTCTGGATAGCTTCTGGACATTTATCTCTTTCGCCACTTCACTACACTCCGAGCACTGGTGTGTCACTGAAAAGGATTTCGTTAATGTTGGTATTCGACGTGCTGGCTTCCATGCAGAAACCCCATCGCCTCCTCCCGACCAATATCTACGTAGTGCTGTACAACTTCAGAAGTCGGCATCAAGACGAGCTCGATCTCAAGTAAGTTCGCCAAATATCCTTGCGCTATAAGCACATTAGTATTGTGTCCAGTTCCAGTGTTATTACTGCCCCGAGTTAAGAAAGCAATTAACAGTCAGGAATTTCCACATTTGAGCCAAAGTTGCGCTCGGTAGTCAGGTGCACAAAGATATCGATGATGGCGACTTAAGCAGTGGTATGAACAGAACAGCTCTGAACCATTGAGAGTGGCGTGTTCTTCCTTCAAAGCGGTCTCTAGTTATGTGCGCCTAAAGCTTCTAGACATGCTGTAAAGGTTTATGGCACTAGCATATGTGGAGTGTTTAGCCGTGTAAGCATTGTCCACTCAAGCAGGGTACGCTTTAATCACACAAGGCACATAATTACGAATTTTATATCTTAATATCTCAAAACATGCGTTATCAGGCAGCGCCGCGAGCCTACTGTTGCTTGTGCTTCTACGTAGTATTTTTTTAGTAGCGCTAGTAGTTTATTGAATCACCGCATGCTAATAAGCTCCAGCATATATTTCCTCACCTCGCTTGGCCATTGAGCTTACAGAAATGCGAGGAGAGATTCGTAAAGTCCTGATGACGTTAACTGAGAAAGCCTGTTCAAGGTAACGCTCCGAAAGCCTGGATAAACAAATTAAATTCGAAGAAAATGTTTGTTTTGTCGGACTTGTGACTAGTTGGCGAACTAGGTTTACCAAGTGAGGGTACTTTGGCCTCGTTGGCGCCCGCCAAGAACTTATGGTAAACTAAACAGGTACTTGCTTTCCATCTCACACGCCACCAGCGGAATACAGCTATAGGTCTCTGAAATGTGCCTTAAAAAGGTCGCCTTCACTTTCTCGCCTTACCATTTCCAGGGCTGGTGACACGGTGACTGTAATAGACACCACAGACCCAGATTGGTGGCAGGTGAGCCTTTATTCTTTCTATCGGTTTTAATGTTGACATGAATTTCGGATCTAACCCAGGTTTTCAGCTCCCTTTGCGTCCTGAATTTGCGCCAATAATGCAGGTCTCACTTAGATAACAATCCTGGTCTAGGCTCACCTTAATAACAGCAAATGCTAGTCATGTCATTAGGCGGAGACTACATGCACGACTGCTTAAGAAGGTGATAGTTTACAGGGATAAAAGAGAAGCATGGGATGGCAATAGGAGATATTAGCCCTCACCTAATGTCTCTTGTGTACTTTTGAAGAAGACGTAAACTAGGAAAGAATTTCATGTTGTCCAGGTGAGCAGGAAATATGGTGCACGTAGTAGATAAATGAAATAGTCTCTACAGTACAGAAGCTTCTGTGAATAAAAAGTCCTTGTGCCCTGAGGCAATAAATATCGAAAAAAAAAAAGCCCTCAGCAGCAGCTTTAAGCAGCGTATTTCGCTTTTGCCTTAGTATATTTTTTGCCCCTTACTTTCACCGTGCTCTCCTTTGGGTTAGCGAGTCGTGATGAAGAAGGGGATATAATAGTGAGCTGTTTTGCTCTTGCTATCTCGCAGGGCAAGTGCCTGGGCCGTGTGGGCTTCTTCCCGTCCAAGTACGTGGCCAAGCTCCACTCGGGCGAGCGGGCTCTGCAGGTGCTGCACTCTATACAGGTCATGGACGGGCAGGAACCCATCAAGCTTCTGCGCGATCAGGTAAGCCCATTTGCTCATTCACGTCGGCCTTAAGATTGGCAATCGCTGAGAGCCAAGTTACCCTAGCTGTGGTTTATGGTTTATAGGGTCGACGTCCCAAAGCGACTCAGGTTATGAAGAAAGCCGTAGCGGAAGACTGTGGATATGTTCAAAACCCTGGGGCTCTTTAACGTGTACTGACATCGCACAGTGTTAGGGAGACTTGCTTTCCGCCTCCATCGAAAAGCGCCACGGCCAACGCTATAAGCACATAGCCTTTCCGGCTGGGCGCTAGTCTTATTGTCTTTGACCAGTTCCTTGAGCAGTGCTTGGTTGCTAAAAATCGAAACATTTCCCCGTAGTGTCATTGCAAAATGCAAAATGAACAGAGGGGGTACACATCAAACGCTTAAAGTACGGCGTTAATGCATAATACCACAAAAAAGCACTAATAGCCAAAAGGAACAAATGCAAGCTGAAACATCACGCTGCGAATTCGAAGATGATTGTTTCTAACTCCACATCGTATGCGTAACGTGGACTACAATCTTTGTGCACCTCACGTACACCACGAGCCTTGAGCATGTCTGAGCAAGTCGCTCACAAGCGGAAACCCGGCTCTGCTGACTGGTCGCGGCAGTCGATCGCACGGAGATTTCAGGGGCAGCAGCCACAAAGAGATCACTATGGGTTTATCCCGTTTGCGAAGAAATCCCATCATCTCAGCTCACCGAGCCCGGCGACCCACTGGCAACCCGTTATTTAGTTCGCCGTTCCTTGGTCAAAGAACATGAAGCTTATTGCAGCCATTGCTGAAACTCGCTTCAGCGCTGCTCCATCCGCTGCATGCAATCGCGAAAAAATAGCAAAGGCATCGTGATCTTGAGCTTGCAGCGCTTTCGCTTCATTCGATTTATAACCGTATCTTATATACTGTGTTTGGTCGTCTCGTGGAAGCGGTGTCGTAATAGACGCGTCCGCTACAGCTTCAAAAAGTGCGTCTCTCGCATTTTTCTAGGTGTGCAGCCTGTTTCTTGCGATAATCTTTCTTTTATTGATGTAGTACAAGAAAGTATCATCTCAAGAATATAAAGAATACTATATGAACATAAGGAAAGAACAGCCAATAGCAAGTCTCCTTACGAAATTTGCGGACCAATAGCAGTCTCACCT
The DNA here is from genome assembly GCF_055883805.1 of Amblyomma maculatum. Taxonomy (NCBI): domain Eukaryota; kingdom Metazoa; phylum Arthropoda; class Arachnida; order Ixodida; family Ixodidae; genus Amblyomma; species Amblyomma maculatum. Next base: position 68,797,006 of record NC_139351.1, on the reverse strand, counting down.
GGCCAGAAAATAGATTTCCTATTTTCTCTCCGATACCAATTATTGCAGACGTTTGATCCAGCTCCATTTTTCAGCTCTATTTTTCCTACATCATGAACCAATCCGCAAGGTATATGCGAATGTTTGAAATAAGGCTTGCTGATTATGTTCTGAAATGAGGAAGCCGTATGTAAGGATGAATATTTCTTTCATTATATGGGAATATACGTTTTATAGTGCAGCCAGAGAATAAATAGATCATACAATTTCAACTGTTTAATCCGATAATATAGTTTGTGTCACATATTTCAACATTGAAGTTTTGATCAATGTAATATATCTTGTGTAATAAAAGTACCGGCATCTTTTTTCAGATTTCTTAGATAATTGGGGCGACGCGTTCATTATGCAATTAAATACGGCACCATGATGACACATGCATATTGCACAACGATCTGATGTTCTTGTATGCGCAGATCGTGATTCAGGTGGCTGACGAAATGGACGGCAAGGTGTTGGTGCGTACTGGGCTGGGAGACAAGGCTCTTCCGTGCCCGCTCAAGTACCTCCAGGAAGTGTGAAGAGGGAAAGGACGGGTCATATAGCTGCTCTCTGCGCTTCCTACATCCGGGGGATGCGGTTTCACGAAGAAAGGAAACAAGACCACTTTCCGGAATGCTGTTTACCGCCGCCATCGTCGTCGCCACCATGGCCGCCACTCCTCTCTGTTTTCTTTCCACCCGCCCTAATGATCATCGGCATCACGCTTAGCGATGAGGGAGATCTCTGGGACGTCGTGGTCGTACCGATGGACGCTGCCGCCATCTTGACTGGGCGCACGTTCGAACGATATTGTTTGTATAATTCTGTTTCTTACCAGTATGTGTGCCAGTCCTCTTCTCGCCTCGGCTTGATTGGTGGTTTGTGATCTTGTGACTGAAAGGGGTGAATCGTGAGTGTGTCGTCGACCTCTCGCTCTGAGCTTTCCTCTAGCGGCTCGCGAGTGACTTTCGAGCGAAATGCGGATAAAACGCAAGAAGTGGTGACTTTCCGCGGAGAGGTGCATGGTGGCTTGCTCGCGTGTGGGGGTGTCATGGCGTTTTCATTTCTGTTCTTTTGGCATTGACAAGGGTTGCCTTTTGTTATTGTTATTGTTGTTGTTTTCAGGCTCTAAATTGCCTCCTTTCTCGCACATTCTACCCACGTAATCCGTCTTCTCTACCTATATCACTATGAGCGCATTCCAGTCCTTTTGAAACCCGCTGTAGGAAGGCGAAAGCTTCGCCATACTCACGAAAACGAATTGCCATCGCCAGAGAGAACCGCCGATGTTTGAAGACATGTATACTTTTAAAGCACACAGTTAAGCCGGTGTCAAATGTCTGCTGTCATTAATGTCGCGGCCTGGCCGACAGTCATCGTAACCACGGTTGCGATGATTCAGATTCAGACCTGTCTCGACTGATTTGCTAAAACTTCGCTGAATCGTGGTTATCAAATTTTAACGTGTTTGTTACGTAAACGAGTTTCAGTTCTCTGCATTCACAATCCACTCCAGAGAGTCCGTTGGCGCGAATGTGCAATGCCTTCCTTTCTGACACCAATCATGGCAGTATAGGATTGCTGGCTACCGCTAGTTTCAGATCAAATGGTGGCAGTTAATGGCCTGTGCGCAGATAATCTGGTGGCCAGTTAAACAGGTCCTAGCTGCGCAACCTTCGCCACGTTGATGGCAGGCACTAACAAATGGGACTAGAGAAAAAAGCGGTTGGCGATGCTATTTTTTATTTTGCTGATTCTTCAGAAATCAGAATGAAATCAGAACGCAGTTATATTCGATACATTCATAGAAATCGTAAAACCAAATTTTTTTAATCGTTATTTTTTTACCACGCAAACAAAACGTTCAAACGAAAAACATGCTGATGTTAGGCTGTTGCCTGCAGTTCAACTGTCGTGTCAGTGTGGGAAGACATCGGAGGCTCTCTCGGCTTTTGGAAACAAAATGCAGTATGGAGGAGGAAGAGCACGCGATTATTTTTTGAGTGCATTACATCGTCACAGATTCTGAACAGAGCTGTACTGATTGCGTCGGATTTCGTTTGTTGCTCTTTGCTTGTTCGATTGACCATCCTCCAAGAATGGTGATAGTCAACTCACATCACAACCGTGAAGGCGTGTTTGCACAAATCCCTCTTCCCACGGTAAAATGACCTCGAGTTCTTGTGAGCTCTCAATACAGTTCTATTAGATTCCCTAAGACTATCACCTTAAAATACTTGATGAGGTTGCATTGACGATCTCAATAAAAATTCAATAGTGTTTTATTTCATCGTCATCATGAAAGTCATAACTTGTGCTTGTTTTGTGTTAAGAATAATTTTGACTAAGAAAGTTCAGCGATAATAATGATTTCCAGTCTTTCATTGCTGCCACAAGAAAAGGCCTCAAGTTTTCATTGGCTCTCATCTCAAACTTGCGAATTATTCTCTTTTAATTTTACCATAATCAGCTTATTGAGCGCTTCTTGCCATAAGATTTTTTTCTTTAAAAATTGTATTGATAAATTATTTCTACTTAGTTACAGCTCTAAGAAAAGTTTAGGTTGCCGCGCTTATGTTTATAGGCATGAATGTATTCGTTAGCGTTCGAAGCAAGTCTCAGCCTTTACCCCTTTGTTTTTCCAGTTATATCGCCCGAGGAACTGATGGGAGCATTTTGCAGAAGTGTGTTTTGAACCTTTACAGAGGGCGACCACAGTCTTTGGCGTTGTTGTTGTTTTTTCGCGTGCACATGCGCTATTTGGCTGCCGTACAGGCTCAGTGACGTCGCTACATATAGGCTTTGATTAGCTGTAGTAGATTGCACCGGTGCAATTTGCGTAGGTCGCATTGACCGTGCTAGGTGCGCCGCGTTTTCGCCGATCCTGCCATGGATGTTTTTTGCTGAAAAGCAGCCGAAGTGTCGCTTTGGCAAGAAGCTTTCTTTGTTTTGGTGCAAATTTCATTTACTCCATTTTCATGGTTATTCGAGCGCCAAAAGCACTTATTGTACGTAAGTATAAATCGTCGCACTGAAGAAAATCACATTTTTTGCATTTTAAAGCCCCCGAAATATTGATTCGGCTTGAAGATATGGTCCTATGCCTGTTTAATTGACATCATATTTCATATTACGTTTTTATTTAGCGTTTCTGCGATTTCGATTGCTCACTTCTTTGATGCTGGCAGGAAACTATGGAGAGAAGTTAATTCTCATCATCACTTGAAGGACTTGGTCAAAACTCGCCACGTCTTGAAAAAAAGTTTCTGTTCTTACCGTTCTGTGTCGTAGAAACGGCATCCGTTGTGATTAAGAGCTAGGAAAAGAAAATTCAACGATTCTGCATTCACTTGCTTGAAACCCGATTGAGAATGAGTAATTATTATCAAAGGGCTCAATGTGCTCATGATTGAAACCCGCAAGCTACTGCACAAATGATGAAAAATGATGAAGGCACTACATGTATTTGTTTCCCCTCTTACCAAAGCTCCACTTCGGCTAAGACAAGAGTTGTAAGCATGTAAGCGGTTTTACAAGAAACGAGACCAGTTTCTCACTGTGGCGCCGTTTCCAGGCACCTTGTATAGATCGATGTTGCTTAGAAGTTTCGCTCTGTATAGGAATTGTTAACGCGTGAAAAGGAATAAGATTGTTGCACACTTTTTTGGAAGATGTCCTTGTTGTGAGCGCTGTCATATTGCGTAACACATGGTGGCAAGGCTGACATAGAAGGCTTGTGCAGTACGCTTCGCTGACGTGGCACATTTATTTTCAATGGCCTAGATCGAGCATTGCACTTAACGCGTTGCATAATCTAGCTTTGCATAGATTCGCGTCAAGTGTTACATAGTCCTGCTCTTGACGCGAGGCGGAAGGTATTCATAGGTTTGGTTTGTGGGGTTTAACGTCCCAAAGCGACTCAGGCTATGAGAGACGCCGTAGTGGAGGACTCCGGAAATTTCGACCACCTGGGGTTCTTTAACGTGCACTGACATCGCAAAGCTGCCGCCGAGGCCGGGATTCGATCCCGCGTCCTTGGGAACAGTAGTCGAGCGCCGTAACCACTGCGCCACCCCGGCGGGGAGGTATTCATAGGTCTCAAGATGCGTGGCCCGTTTATATGTATTCGTCTAATTCTTACTGACCGCTCGGTATATTCAGCAGGACATGTGTTCAAGAAGTCCCACTAAATTTTAGCTTCCCTTCATTACGACCCATGTAATGTCACAGTTGGAGTACGCATCATCCAGATCCCATGAAACTACTGAAGAATGAGAACCACCATACTGACGTATTTTGATGGTCGACTTCCAATTGTCATTGTAGTTTCTTCTGGAATTTGTATCTTCAGAAACTAAGCACACATTATTTTAGTTCATTTGCAGTTTCCTTGTGAATTGCGGACTGTGTGCGAAATGTTTGCTGAAATTCGCCAGCTTTCAATTACATGACACAAGCGCTCAATTTTTGAACCGACAATTTTAGTTCAAAACTCCAAGCCTGCAAGGTTCGCGTCAGGATAAAACAGAAGTCTGCAGCATGAACATTTAATCACAGTTGTGCTGTAGTGTCATAAGGTGGCCAGATTATGTATGAGCTAACACACTGAGATTTCCTTACGTGAACTGGTGCAAGAAAAGATCATTTTATAGAGTAAAGCTTTTCAACTCACCCAACTGTCGGAAACATGGTTCTGCTAGTTCGTTCGTGACTCGCTATTTCTGTCTATACGACGTCATTTTCACAGAGTCGTGCTAAAAAGACGCAAATGTAATGTGCTGTGAACACGTTACTCGCACAAGTTTGGGAACGGCGGGAGCATCTCTACCGCTGTGTGGTTTAACCATTAGAATCTAAACAGGACGTCATAAGCACACCAAAACAGCCAACTATACCAGCCTTGCCAGGTGTAAATAGCTTGTACACGACTGCACCACCGTTATTTTCTTCTCACAATGCACCCAGCACTGACTGTAGGCACGAGAGGAAAGCTGATGCCAGGCACCTCATTTGTTCTTGGTGGGAACAAAATTGTTTCGGACTCACCGAGAGCCGCTAATAAGCTACACATCAATACACGCATTCGGGAAAAGTCGGACAAGTTGTGTCTCTATAAACGTAGCAACATATCAGTGATCGCTTCGCTTTCATAGTCAGTAGTGAGATCACGTTTGGGAGCAACGTATTGGAACGTCCCATAAACAGCCCGTTATCTTGTTAGGCGTTGTCAGTTTTAAAATGTACAAGCGCCCAATACGCTTTTCCATGCTGCTGCTCGGCAGACGTGCGTCTCAACAGAGTTAAATACCAACCGCAAGCCCCAACTGCGCATGCGTATTCATGTTAATGACAGATACATGCGATAGATGGCGGCACCAGTGAAGCAAGCGCATCTGCTTCGCAGCTCCTGTCGGCGTCTCCCTATAGGGTTTGTTTTCAACCTGTAGCAGATGAATTTTTTCTACTGCTCAGAGAGCGCCACATCTTATGAACAAGGTGGATTAGGCTGCTTGTAAGCCACATCCTGTGCAAAAGGTGAATTTGCCAGCTTGTGGGCCGAGTCTTGTGCAAAAAGGTGGATATGGCATCTTGTCCCTAGACTTCATGTTCGCATCACAGAAAGGACTTCGTCTGAACCGCAGCGTCTCGACTCAATTTCACGACCCTGCATAACCGGACGTTGCTACACTTTAACCACTGAAATTAGTAGGGCCCGTACTTGACTGCCTCCCATTCAGCGCTTTGGGTGTACTTGCTGTCAAGCCCGGAATCAAAACCCAACCCTGTCGTGTTTCCGGAAACTATCAGACATTTCGCCACCTTTTAAACGTTTGATGCCATGAAATCTGAAGCTAGCTGTCGTTTTAAAAGTTTAGTTCATTGACCACAGGCGACAGGAAAAATATTAATCTTAGATTCCTGACAATATCAATTTTCAACGTCTTGTTCGACATGTATTAGAAAAATTGTCTTGGAATAAATGAGGTATAGCAAATCAGCTAGGCCATCAGTGGAGAGCAGCGGACATCAGAGCAAAGTTCTTTAAGCTTTTGTTTGAGAGTTGCCCTTTGAATGGTCTCACTGCATGCGTAGCTGCTTGTGTCAAAATGAACACTATATTTCGAATGTTCTGTGCGAGCTCTCCGTGTAAATTTCCTCTCAGGAACATTTTGTAGACAAGAGAATGAAAATTGTTGCTTGATGGTACAAGAACCTTAATTTTGTGTTTCTTCTCTTGTATGCTTTTTGCTGTCCACATCGCAAGTGAACGTTTGGCTGAACGTCAACCTATTAGGCTTTGTTTCATTTCAGTTGTGTACACGGATTTAAGCGTTTGCCAATTCACTGTTCTAATCACGCAAACCTCAACATCGGCGTCTACCCGAAGCTCTTTTTAACTACTGCTAAATCACCTAACAATGACTTTTTGGCAACTTACGATTGCTGAAGTGGAATACAATGGTTTTCACCAGAAATTCGCCGAGGCAGCTTAGCTTTCTGCTGGTACAGCCACAATAGGCGGCCGTCACTCGATCGTGCCGGAGCATCTGGCCGTCTATTACCAGGCTTCGTGAACAAAACTCCTTAAATTTGTCGAAACACGGTGTATGTTGAGATAAAGTGTGATGTGCAGCTTCTCGAACGCCATATTCTGTACGTGCATTGTCATTTTAGAGCGAGACAGCTACGACTCGTCCAAAAGCTTGTCAACGATCATTTCCTCTCCTGTTTTTGAGGAAAAGGCTTACAAGCATTTACTCGTATACAGCACAGACTTCAGACTTTGAACTCACGGCTTTCCGACAATAACGTCCTAGCTGGCATATAACTTAATGTGAAGGCTTGTGCCTCAAGGTAGACGTCAAGCTCGTGCATAGGCAAAACTTCCTAGGTAGAGAAAACTGAAAAAACAGGCAATGTATATTGGTGAAATTGCGGCAGTTCGATTATCTACAGTATATAGAGTCACCCTGCCACTCTAATGCATGTCCGATTACACTCCTTAGTCTTGTCCACTATTTTCTAAATTGTAAAATATGGGCAATCACGCGAAAACAAAAATACCTTTCCAGATTTTTAACCGACGTCTTGAAGCAAGCTAAAAGTATGTGGTTATGAGCGCTATCTATCGTTAACGGCCAGATATGCTTTCAGAGATATAAGTAGTGGTTCGGGTTGTGAACACATATACATAGCAGTACAAAGCGATGCTATTAAGCGCCAATAAAACCAACTTGTTAGAGGCGAAAATCGCGCGGTCGCTATTTTTGTATAGACTTCCGTAGACAAGTATCGAAAGCATCTGCTGTGTATACAAGTGCAGTTACTCGATTCTTCGATATCCTCTCTGCCAGTTCCGAGCTTGCAATTATCAACAATGAGAGCTGATTATCTTTTCGCTCATAGATATCTTTCCTCTGTTCGGTATCTTGCGCAAGATTTTCCTCACAGATGCTGTAGCCGCCGGGTAGTAAAGAGAACTCATCATAGCAAAGGAATGTTTTCGGACTTACCGATTGATCTAATTTCAACTCTACCAGTGAGAAAAACTGGTTCACCTAGTAGGGAATCTATAGTGGCTACAACGCGAAGTAGGCAGACGAACGTCTTGTGGCAAATTAACCCTAAGTCACTCTGATCGTGCAGAGGTTCTTTACACTCCAGCTAAACTGAAGTAGGTCTTCGCTAAAACATAATTCAAGCTGGACGGAGATTAATATTCGAAACTGTTTCATATAAACAATTCCATCTTTGTCGTCATCTGTTCCGCAGTGAGCCCCGACTTTCATATTGCATGTCTTGTGACGTCCCTCCTCTGAAACTGGCTAGCAGACGACAGTTGCCTACAACTTACCACGTTCAGAAATTATCAGACAGAAGGATATATCCTTGTGTTAGTGAAACTGCTAGAACTATTTCAGTATAAGCAGTCTTTCTGCATCATTGACTTCTCCTGGAAAGCTTATGAATTCGCTGCCTGTGAGAAAGACAAAAGAAAGCTGTTGTCTGCTAGGCAAGGTACAAGCAGACGTGAGACTCTACATGAGTCGGGGATGCCTGTTTTGTTATTGACTGATAGAGAATGTACAAACTGCCTCTGTCAGGTTCTGTCGTTCTCACTTGAAATGTTAAGGTAAAAATAATTAAAGCCTCCCTGTGTGTTGAGCACGTGACAGGTACTTTGTACAGACCACACGCACTTCTTGTAGTAGTTGATGCTCTGTTTCCGATGCCATGTTCTTAACCTTGTAGGTGACGTCTTGACCACGCACACACAAACAACCCGCATATATGTAGTCTGATGGATACCGCTTTTTTCTTCCACTGGATCACTGTATTGTAGTAAGCATATTCAAGTGTCTGCCAAAGATGGAAAATGGTTTTTGAAAGAGAGAGAGCTATGTGAAGAGGTATATAAGGTATATATAATATATGACTGTTTCGTCGGCAGCTGTGTCGCATGAAGACCATGTGCCGTGGAGTTGCTATCTTCTAAAAAAACACGACAATAAAAACGGAATACACTTTACCGAGCATTGGAAAACATTTTCTCATACAAGGTAGATCAGACTTGTTTGTTGTTTTTTGCATTTATTGAACCTTTAGTCACGACGTTTGTTGTATTGTGTGCAGATATGTTCGCCGTAGAATTTAATCTGTTTTGTTTTTGGGCTGCCCGAGCTGCGATTATCATTGAGAGTATTTCCTTCTAAGAACCAGGTACGAACCCTTGCACCCGAGGGACACCAGGGGTCACCCGGTGGCAATTGGGGCCGAACAATGTACCTCCTGCACACCAGACGGAGGACCAACCAACTTAGTGTATGACGGGCGTCCGCTGCTAACTAACCCACCTCTACTTTTAAAAGAGGACAGTTGATACTCTTTCTACCAGATCTTGTCACTGTGCCACTGTGTGAGTGTCACTTGTCACTTTTTACACATATATGTCACACAGTTTTGCCTACCACAGTTCTGGTAGATTCAAGGGCTGCTGTTTGACATTCAACTTGACGTTGAGCAATACACATGGTGAAGGAGAAAAAGGCAGAAAGGCAACGTTTGCTGCTACGAAATTGTAACGCTGGCGACAGCCTGTAATGTGTCGGGACAAAGCAGCGTTCGCCCCGAGTACTGTTTATTAGACTGAAGCAGCTAGCGTACACCTTTAAAAAATGTTGGCTTCGGCTACGCTGTATTCCGTCAGGCGCTTGACAAAACTTCACGCCCATACAACTGCCTTGATTGAACAGGAGCAAGAAACTGGCGGGCAGGATACGCGCAGCTGGAACATATTACGGAACTAATTCGAGACATTATGGGATTTGCATGTTTTGTGTAGCTTTGATTAGACCTGCAGAAGACTATTCCAGATGAAGAAGAAGAGGATGATGATGATGATGATGAGGATAATGATGATGATGATGATGCCAGAAATTTTTAAATGAGTGAGAACTAGTGAGGTTCCTCTGCAAGCGAAAGCCATGCTATTCAGTAGTCTGTTTCGTTATGACGCCTGCACGCAAATTGTTGGCAATACAGCTGATTTCAGCGCACTAAATCTCATGCGCATGAAGTCTGTCTGGCCCAAGCGACACTGTTCAACAGGTCTTCTCGGTAGCACGGACGCAGATTGTGCACATGTGGTACAGAATTTTCAGTCCACGTGATTTCCTTTTCAGCCATGTCGTGGGACACTGATGGCACCTGCGAAGCTCCAATGTGGTGTTGGGCAAGAATTCTCCCCCGCATCTTTCAACGTTATGCATATTCCCCCGCATAAGCTGAACAGCAAACCATTTGCACTGACTAATTTGGAGTGAGGCTGCATGTGCTCAGTAATTCCCACTTTTCGAAGGTTTCGTTTCACGGGTTGAGCCGAACGGTGAGCCTAAATATCGTATCACTCAAGCCACTATGGTATGAATCCCCTCCATGAGGCCGAACTGTATCAGTTACGATATGGCTGGCATTATTTATGCTCTGTGCTAGCGGCTCGGCCTTTTTTATTTACATGAACAATAAAACAGAGGTGGGTGCCGCATAGCGGCTCCGGCTACTCCTTTTCACCAATTCATAGGAACCACCTGGTGTCACGATATACATGCAGTTCAACCTCACTTTACATATACACTACTACAGTAAGATTACCCAAACACAAACAGTGCACAACATAAAAAGCAAAGTTCAAGCGTCAGAAGAAACAACACTAATGGGCGATACAGACTCTTTAAATGTGTATAGACGCCTGCAAATGTGTGATTGTGTACAGTACAGTACATAATACAATATACATAAGAGAGATATAAATAAACAAGTGCATAAGAATAAAAATAAGATTATTTGCGCTATATGCAGCAAAGTAAATAACAAAGGTATTGAGTACACACTAACAGAAAAATTAGGAAATAATGGCAAGCTTGTTTCTCAAACACAGCAAACGAAAATAGCAATAGTAATACTACACTCAATCACGGAGAGAAAGGACGCCATCATTAGGTACCCCATGGTTTGAAATGCCCCGCGACGCCGACATAAAAGACCACTTTAATCTAACCACGCGAAAGTACCTGAATGGCCTATGACTAGCATGTCTTACACGGGACGCTATGATACATGAGGAATCAATCTCCATCTCATTCTGTCATATCGAAGGAATTAACCGAATTACCAGCTCCTGTCATCTAGGCCGCGTCATGCACTGTCACGGGGTTCATCAACGAGAAAATAGTCGGTACCCGGTCATGCCACCTGCGAACTACCACCTGCCAACGGCGTGGCTGTTATTTTATGGCTCAGAAAGCCGAAGTCAATTCCGATAAGGACGACGATTGAAGAGCGACGGAACCAGTCCGTTAGAAAAATCTAGGGAATATGCGCCGAAGTGAAGGAGGAAAGTTGGTACTTATAATAATTAAACCTGAGTCCAGTAAGGAGATTATCGCCAAATTTTAACGTGATTAGGATACCTTCCGGCCAGAGCGAAGGGAGAGAAAAGACGAACTAGTAAGATAACCATAACCTGTTAATCTGGTTCTAGCTTGCTTATTCAGCAATTCCCTGTTGGTTCCAGCTGCACCTAACTGGGAACAACTTTATCAACCAGTCTGCAAAATACAATGTAAAAAATAAAGTAGGAAAATGGTTGTTTCAGTACTTTACAACCAGCAGGTTCGCAGCGCATTTCAGCGCCATTATCGACAAGACAGAGAAGGTTTAGGCGCCGCTATAGTACTCGTTGGACTGCATTGTGAGCAGAAAAATCGGTTCCGCTGCGGCTTCCATCATGCTAGCGACAAGCGAAAAATGCAGTCCAGCGAGCAACATGGCGGCGCCCAGTGACCACTTATTGAAAAGGTGGAGACGCGCAATCATTCCCATAATATGCAATTATAGCCAGTATAAAGCAAGTATTAAAAATTAAAAGATGGCAACATCTAGCTCGTGCTCATATATAAGAACAGTGTGTTACTACCTACTGAAAAAATAAACCTTAATTTAAAATTGGTCTCCAGATAATACAATAAGGAAGTTTTGATTTGTTTATCGCTTTATGGCGCAAGAATACCATTTTTTTGCATAAATATTAGGCACCATGAGAAATTTAGCCTTTGCGCTGCTCTATCAAACTGTAACCAGTTTTTCTCTCTGAGAAGTTGCCTTCAGAAACAAGCCGTAAAATGCATTATTGTGACACTGGGTGATACAGAATAAAAACGCATTTGTTTCTATAGGGTGCAAGAAAAAATGGAGGCGCGCGATGTACAGTCAGCGGACTACATATTCTATTGTTGGATGGATATGCCAGTAGTGTGATGTCGACATTCGATGATAATAATTCGTGAAAACATGCATGTCACTCTTTCGATATTAAAGCGCGTCTAGTGTAATCAGGGATGCGGGAGCGAATCTCGGCAGCCGCGGCAGAGCTTTGATCGCGCATTCCTGGGAACACCAGTCGAGCACTTTAAAATCTGAAAAGAGATTTGGAAGTTTCCACTAGGCGTGTCATACCTGTTTCTAGCCTCTGCTAAGCAGTCTAGGTTCAGAAAAAGTCTATTTACATATGTAAAAGTGATCGGTTACGTAGCACATGAATATTCACGCTATTCCCACGTAGAATTGTAGGGACCATGATCTCGATCAGGACGCCGAGGAATTCGCTCAGCGTGCAGAGGAAGCTCGACAACTAGTGCGTGTGCGGATCAAAAATCAGCAAGAGCATGATGCACGACGCTACAATCATAGACACCGACATGTCATGTACGAACCTGGCGACAAAGTGTGCGTCTGGACGCCTATTCGCCGCCGTGGACTCTCCGAAAAACTATTGCGGCGATACTTCGGGCCCTATGTTGTTCAGCGACGTTTAACCGACGTCCCTTATGAGGTGGTGCCAGACGAGGTGTCGACATCAAAGCGACGCCAGCAACAAGCAGTCGTCGTCCACGTTGTACGCATGAAGCCGTACAACTCGGACTGACCTTGACCTCGTACTTCCTTTTATACTCATCGAGACGATGCTTCCTGAGGAGGTGGGCAAATGACGCATAGAAGACGACGCAAAAGATGACATCTGAGACGACAAGCGCGAGCCTGGGAGAGAAAGAAGCTTGAACGCAAGACTCGTTCTGGTCGGCCATTCAAACCATCTATTGTTATGCTCTCCTTGGCGTTCTACCGAGACGTGACAATATACATGATAAACTGAAAAACGTGATTCCCCAGAGAGAAAAAACAATAGAAGGGGGGTGGAGGGGTTCTAATAAAGGACGACAGGCATCTTAAGCCTGCTCCCCCGTACAACATTGAAGCGCGTGTGCCAGCGCCGCAGAACTGAACTGATTTATTTATAGGAAGGGAAAGGCGCGGTAACTGTCTCACTTGTTTTCCGTGGACACCACAACCGCACCGTGAGGGAAGGGAGGAAGATGGGAAGTGAAAGTGGAAAGAGAGAAAGAGGAGCCGTAGTGGAGGGCTACGGAGTAATTTCGACCACCTGGGGATCCTTAACGTGCGCTGACATCGCACAGCACTTTCGCCTCCATCGAAACGCAGCCGCCGAGGTCGGGTTCGAACCCGGGTACTCCGGCACAGTAGTCGGGCGTCTTACCACTGCACCACCCCGGCGGGGCACCAGCGCCGCAGAAACCGCGTCTCGCCGTACGTTTCTAACGGTCCAGACATACTTCTTGATGACGAGGCGCAGCCTCTGCAAGGCTGGGTACATTGCGTGGGCGGGAGTGCGGCGCGCCTCAGCGAGGCACCTGCGACGCCACAACAGTGGTATAATTTCCTTCTGTAATACAAAAATGGGTCATCGGCGTTCTCAAAACTGTTTTGCTACTATTCCAAGGAGAAGCAGACAGGCACTGCGCATTTCCTTTCCTGCCGACCAATTTGCATTTACAATTTACACGAGGTGCCTGTGTGCTGTACGATGCCAGCGTACGTCAAAGAGCCGAAATGATTGAAATATCCTGAGCTGTCTTCTACAGCATCTCTGATATGATGAGTTGATGTTGGATACTAAAAGCCATTAACGAAGTCCTCATTTAATTCTAGGACACAGTGGTAAACTGAGTGGCTCAGTTCCAAATGGGGTACATAATTCGCCTTTCCTTCATGCGAATTATGTACCCCATTTGGAACTGAGCCTTTCCTTCATCAGTATGTCAGCGCAGGTTAAGATCCCCAGGTGGTCGAAATTACTCCGTAGCCCTCCACTACGGCCCCCCTTTCTCTCTTTCCACTTTCTCTCCCACCTTCCTCTCTTCCCTGACTGCGCGGTTTTTCCTTCATGAGCATCTTTTTGACCAGAGCTGATCTGAGTAGATATTTCCCCATGCTTAACCTAGCATTCACATTGAATATCGAAATGTTTCTTATTCAGAATAAGAGCAATGATAATAGCGCAGCGCGAAAAATATATTAGCCTACATAGTAGTTGTTGGAAACAGAATAGCAGTCCGTGCCTGTAGAAAGCGCATATTTGCCCGGTAGCCATAAGCCTCTTTTTCTTAACAGGCTGTGTAAACATCGCGACTAACAAAGTCGGTTCCATGTGTAGTGTTGTGGGGTTGTTGTCGGGTTCCGGCCTCAATTGTCTTTATTTTACGTGTGCCTGTGAGAAATTTGTCGCAGTCTGCGTCCATTGTCGTATGTTCGTAAAAATAAACATTCGCTACGATTACGCTACTTCCTAATTGCGAAATTTGAGCGCAGCTCTTCAGCGCTTTCAGCTTTTCGATAGATTGAGACTTCGAGTAACACATGTATGTATGCCACTAGAGACATTTTTTGAAAAGTGAAGGTCTTTTTTTTTTTTTTTTTACTGTGGTGAACGAGTTGAAAATGCGCAGCCTACATCAAACTATGATGCTTTTCTTTGGAAGTGTGTAAATTATCTTTGTAGTGTGTATCATATGTGGCCACGTGGCAACGACGTCGCAAAAAGCGCCAAGGAGCAGCGCTCTAAAATTTATCTTTGGCTGATAGCATTTCCCTAGGAAGGCTGGTGAGTGCTTGTACATTTTTGTTTGCCTAGAATGGCGATAGCGTGCTAATGTTATCAAGGCGAAACCGTGTAAAGATAAACAATGTAGGAACCAAAAGATGACAATGAAACTTGCATTCCTCAATTAAATTATTAATATGCATGCATAATATTGTAGCAGTTTTTGCACAGAAGTACAGCCTTTGCCAAAAATATACGGCCCAACTGTTCGCTTCTAAGCACTCTAACTAAGCCCCTATAAGCAATACTGGAATATATAAGTAAGCATAGAGAAGCACGGGGAGTAGATTTGCCGTCTACTAGATTTCGAATGGTGCAGATACGTACTGAGCCCCGTTACGGGGCTTAGAAGCATAACCCTTGGACTGTATATTTTTTACAAAGACTGTACATACACAGAAGAAATAGCGCAGCGATTAATTAAGGGCGCCAAGAACGGGCCTGCACTACTCCATCTGACGATGGAAGCGACACGGTTGACGCGTCCGCCGGCTGTGCGATGTCAGTGAGCAATAAAGATCCCCAGGTGGTCTAAATTAATACTCCGAACCCCCAACTTTGCCTCCTTTTACTCTCTATCCGCTTTCACTCCCATCTTCCTCTATTCCCCGCAGTTCAGGTGTCCAGGGAGCAAATGTGACCAATACTGTGCCTTTTATTTCCTTTGAGCCAATTACTATTGTAAGAGAGGAGGAAGCACCGGCAGGTTCAGCTTTCTATTGCCAGCCAAGCCTAATCATTAGCTATGAAGCCGCAGAATTTCGTCCACACTTCACAAATGCGAAAGACCAGGCGCTTGGCCACCTGACTGAATACATCAATGAGTGCTATAGAGCTGGCAAACTGCCCTCGACATCGATATCGGCAGATGTGAACTTTATCCCTGTACGAGGCAAAGAGAGTGGATGTGGAGAAACGCCGTCCCATTTCCCTCACTTCGTGTGCAGGCAAGCTGATAGAGAGAGCAGTGTGTGCGAGGCTTTCGCATAGTTGGAGAAAACGATTACATTCCCACAACCATGTTCGGCTTCAGGGAACATCTATCCATGCAAGATGTGCTGATTCAGCTCAAGATGGAAGGTATTGGCCCGCCCACAGTTTGGAAAAAGGTCTTTTGGATACAATAAAGACCTTTTACAAGACTGACAAACCCATATAACGATTGGCGATGTGAGGTCCAAACTCGTCTTTATGGGCATAGAGGTACACAGCAAGAAGCAGTCCTCTCTCCTCCGATCTTCAATATTGCCGTTATGCAATTGCCAGAAGTTGATAGCATAGAGGGAATTCTGTACGCCCTCTATTCAGACGACACCACTGAATGGGTGACAAGGGGCAATATGAGGGAGACGGAAGAAGTGCTACAAGAGGCTGTTTCTACTAACCAGAAATATGGCAAACAGTATGGGCTTTGCTGCTGTCCGCAAAAACCAGAACTTCTTATCATGCGCAGTCTAGGAGATGAAGCCCCTGCCTAAATTATGCTGCACGATGCTGCGATTCCTCAGCTGAAAACTGTGAGGATCCCGTAACTACTCGTTAAGAACAAGGGTGCCAACGTACTAATGAGTACTAAGCTGCGCACTGTATATGAGCTACTAATGCGCCCGTATAGAAGTAAAAAGAATGGGATAATTGAGAAAGACACACTTCGGTTGGTTCAAGCCTTTATACTTAGCCGAATCCGGTACGTGTCCCCGTACCTTTGGTTGAGGCAGTGCTACCTAAACCATTTCGACGTCATAATTAGGACAGCATACAAGAAGGCGTTGGGACTCTCATTCAAGTCATCTACATAGTGCTTGCTAGAGTTTGACGGGCACGATACCATGGACGAGCTGATTAAGGCCCGCATTTCAAGTCAATATGCAGACTATCAGGTATAAAAGCTGGACGCAAGGTGCTGGAATAAACATCAGCTGCCCTTGATACGCGGAAGCTAGCAAGACACCCCGAAGGAGTGGAGGGGTAAGTCTGTACACTGCCCCTCTGTGAAAATGTGCACCCGGAACACCATCTAGCAAGGAGGAATGCGCGGGCTAAATTATTGGACATGAGCTACTCAAAATCAGAGCCAGCCTTCTTCTTGGTCGCTGCTGGTCCTGCAATAGGGCTATCGACCATATCGGTGGTGCATCAGGGGCAGGCAGCTAGTGGGCATTCTGTTCGGCAGAAAACAAAATTGTAGAGTTGGCAGAGGTGGTCATCGCCATGGCTGCTTCTCATCCAAATTCTGAATGCGTAATTGCTAACTCGCACACTGCGTACCGAAATTATATGCGGGGCAGTATTGTGCCGCTAGTCTTCCAGATCCTGAAAAAATGGGGGGTATGCGCTTCGCGCAGACTTTATTTGGGCACCAGGTCATGAGGTTGTAGAGGTAAATAAGCGTGCACATGTTGCAGCAGAGCTTTTGGCCCTCGAGATCCCTCCTCCCTCCCAGTAGTCTTGACTACAATGACTAGGCATGAGTCATCGGGACTACGGAACGACCAATATGTCAAGCGACTATTTTTAATGGCGCAACTGACTCGAAATGCGTAAATATGCTTAGGTATGAGTGGTAATAACTAGGCATGACTCAGCTTTACTACAGAACGACCAATATGCTACACGACACCATTTAATTGCCCGCAACGTATTGGTAACGAGTAAATATACGTAGTTATGAGTGGTAATGACTACCATGACTAGGCATGACTCATTACTCAGCTGACTACAAAACGACCACAACTTGAATGACCGCAACTGACTGGAAACAAGGGAAAGAGGCAAACTATTAGAAGCAATGATAAAAAAAGGATAGCAGTTTCTCTTAAGACACATCTATGAGATCTTTTATTTTTATGACACGACACGACTATACACGGATAAGGACCAAGGAAGCAGCAGCAAGTGCCTCTACAAGTATGCTGTGAAGCTCACGGCGTGAAATGGCTATCTTACATCGCGGTCAGTCCAATTTTAAGGAGGGTTCTTGAGGCAGCTGTCAAACATTTTCTCTTGAATTCTGCCATTCTACGAAAGACTTTTCTTGGTTGTCTGAATAGAAAAACACCGCAGCGCTCGGTGACGCACTCAGAATCACTGGCAAAATTTCAGAGTACCGCAAAGGTGCCCGCGGGCGCCATCTTCCTTCCAGACCGTTGGAACGGCGAGTGACCGCATTCGTAGACTTCTAATGTTTTGAAGCAAGCAATACTGAAAGATCTTGGCATGTTTATTCAGAAAAGTACCACCAGTAATTATGTGGTCACTAACTGTATCACTTTAGTCCGCAATCGATGAAAAAGATGAAGTGTGTAAGTGAACTGGCAAACACTTCAGGGCGCCTGCTCTTGTAAATCGCCGGCCATTTGGATCAACTCGTGTTCTACGCGCAGTGCAGTGGTGTTACAACATTATAAAGTAATCAAGTGTGAAATAGCATGTTTACGAAGGTCGCAGGAACGTGTGCGTATATTGTTAGGTCTGAGAATGCCGTCCGCTGGCGCCGCTGTGCCAGACGCGGTAAAGACACGGCGGGCGACGTGCAGGGTTTATGACGCTTTGACAAATTGAATCGCTTTTTATAAGCAACACAAAGTTAAACAGTAGGTTCGCCGAGGCTGAGTAAACAAGCATACAATTTAGTATCACCGTCGCTGCGCCAAGAACGCTGCGCCAAGAACGTGAACTTGATTCTTTTGCGGCGCCGTCATTAAGTGAAGGAAAATTAACGCGCCGGTCGTGGCAATTTTCACCCTGAAAAAACAATCATGGCCTACTATATCATCGCTATCCTCGCGCGGTTGTGAATATTGTACTTTTCATTGTGTAATAGTATCTCTTCGTTTTTTCATCGCCATACGCCTCCTGCCGCCAATTTGCTAAAACGTCGCTAATTAACTGCCGTCAAAAATTAAAATGACATCGCACTTTGAAGGTATTTCTGGTTAACATAGATTTACCAAACGTTTCCAGCTAGGTTTCTTTAACATGCAACAAGAAATAGATAACTAATAAAACTGTGCATAGTTTTATGTACATTTACATTAACAATAAAAATAAAAAAGAGCTGCGGGCGGTCATCGATACGCACACGAACACGCACCCGTAGGCATGCAGGCACGAGCAGAGTGTGTGTGATTTCGCAGAACGGAATATAGATGTATCTGATGCTGGCTGGCTGGATATTTAACCTAATTTGAGGGTAGCTTTTGCAAAATTTTCAAGGAAAATGGACGCTGCATATTGCTTCGCACGTGCGGCACAAGGCGTTAGAAGGTAAACACATGTCCCCATTAAGCAAACGATGTTTACATTGAATATTTCGTGCGCTTCTTTCGCCGCTAAAAGAACAAAAGTTTAAACCAATGAACCAGCGTATTTAGTACAAGAAGGTGCTCCTTGATGGCACGAATTTTTTCTAATCGGTTCTGTGAAGCCACACCTACCACTGGTGCAGATCACTATTTTCGTTCAGGCACAGAGAAAACGCATTTCCAGACTCAGGCCTGGTGCCTCACCAGAGGCACAGCAGAATTTCTCACGTGTACACTGCGAGAAACGATCAGAAAAAGAGGAACTTCCGCGCAATACACGTATTCAGCGCACGCGCTTGGAGGGGATATCGCGACACGAAGTCACGTGACGCGCATCAGCCAGTAGACGAGCCGTCGGCGCGGGGAAAACGAATGCGGTATTCTGAAATTTTTCCAGTGACTCTAGGAAAATATACCCGGATACGTCGACTGCGACACACGGACAAGAGCCGTGAGTGTACAAGGCACCTTTCAAGACCTTATTTACGCAAATCGGAGCTCGGGAGACCGAGCTCCGACTGTCTAAATCCAGCTTCACTCCGGCGCCCTTGCTTACCCGAACGCCAGGCTTAGTGCGGCGCGAACGCCACGGCGGCAGTCATGGAGTACGCCGTAGTTGGGACGAACGCTTCCCCAGCCGAATTCGAAACACCAGATTGGAAGACAATTGTTTCTTACCGTACCAAGAACCCCAAAGCTGAGTCATTAACACCTCAGAAGAAAAATGAGCAGTCCGAGGAACCGAAGGCGAAACCTCTCCCTCCGCTACATCCCAAGAAACCGCTACCCCGACTCCCGGAGAAGGACAATAAAATCATCTACAGACTAACGGGTGGCGTAGACATCACGCGCTACACCGAAAAATCTATCAGAAAAGCGATCGCAACAGCGAGCGGCGTCACCACGTCCACGGCCGAAAACGACCAATCTAGAACCAACTCTGCAAAAAATGTGATCACCATATCGACGCCGGTGCAGGCAAACGCACTACGGTACGTCGCAGTCAAGCAAATCAAAATAGAAGGCAAAGACATTGTTATGACGTCGTACATCGCCCCTCCGGACAGGGCCCTGCAGGGCATTATCTATAGGGCTTACGATGGCGAAACGCACCAAGAAATGATGACCGAATTCCGAAAAAGAAACCCTGACATCGTTCAAGCACGCACCATGGGAAGAACATCAAAGTCCCTCCTGCTTCACTTCGACGCGGACGAACTCCCAGATAGCATCGTCTACTTCGGAGCCCTGTACCCAGTTTACCCCTTCATTCCCGAAGTAGAGGCGTGCACAAACTGCAGAAGAGTCGGCCACAGAAGAGACGTATGTCCGGAGCCACCGCAACAACGGTGCCCTTACTGCGGCAACCAACACCTGAAAGAAGTCTGCGACCCGGTCTGCATTATCTGCGGAGGAGGGCACCGCACAGGCGATAACAGCTGCAAGAAGCGATTTCAACGACACCAAACGAAAAAGTCGGAGCACAAATCAAGACCCAAATCACGGACATGTGATGACCCAACATCTACCGAAAGGAAGGACCGCTCGAGCTCCTTCCCATCCTTGGACAGCGGACGGAGCAGCAGCGGCGGACGCAACGGAAGCAGCAGCAATGGAGGAGGCGCCAGCACTAGCAGCCGGACTCAGAGCCCCGGGCCGAAACAGGTGAGCTGGGCATGAGTGGCCTCTCATGGGAAGGGGATGGAGCTGCAGACATTACAGTCTAAACTAGATCAGGCACTCACCACATTCAAATTCTCACGGATCGAATCAAACACTTGGAGGAGGAAAATAGTAAACTAAAAGCACCCGCCATATCTAAGGACCCACCTCCGAAACCACTCCCATTGCCGGAAGTCACAGAAATGGAAACTACTGTGACCGCCTCAGTCGAAACCCCAGTAAGCGTAGTTAGCAAGGAAGAAACTCCTCGCAAAAAACGAGCAGTAGCAGCTGACGTAAGAAATACCTCAGTGGAGGATAGAGTCCCAAAACTCGAACAAAAAGTGGAGGAGCACAGCCAGAAACTCGATAGTCTAACCCAAAGAGTTGATAATTTAACACAAAGACTCGAACAACACATACAGGACGTAAATCACAAGTTCGGAGTAATTGACACTGTTTTACAGGAAATTTTACACCGGCTGCCCCCTTCAGCTCAAGGGGCGCCAATCGATCTATCCCAGCAAAATGGCCAATCCTAAAACCGTAACAATTTGGCGGTGGAACTGCAGGTCTATGCACAACAAAAAAAAGGAATCTGTAGTTACACGTTCAATCGCAATCCGAAAAACCTGACGTTATAGCGATTCAAGAACCCAGAATGTCTCGACTAACTGCCAGGGTACCGGGCGGTTCTGCCATGTCACATCAAAGAACAGCCTTTAACCACTACGTTGGTACATAGAAATCTTACCGTGGTTAACCACGAGACTGAAAACGTAGAGCTCGATTGTATATTAATTGAAATTCTGCCTAGCAGAAGAAACTCCTCTTCTCTGTTCGTACTAAACGCATACAGCCTCCCCAGGGCACCGGCTGGACCAGCGAAAGCCGCTATACTCAAAACCCTCCATGGATGGATGGAAAAACTTTATTTTCGTCAGAGAGCATGTATGGATGGTTCCGTGTTAGCCCTGGTCTGGACGACCGGGTCTGAGCTGGCCAACACGGCCTCCCACTGCTCGAGGGAAGGATCACGCATAATATCCGCCGGTGGCGGTGCTATGCTACAGCTCCATAATATGTGGTCATAGGTTGCCAATTCCTGACACCATTTGCACTCCGGCTGAATGTCCGGGTAGATTTTGCTCACCACGTATGGGTTGAAGAAACATCTAGTCTGCAATCGTCGCCAGACGCATTCCTGCGCCTTCACCAATTGCTTGTCCGGGGGTGGGTAAATCCTCCGCTCAAGTTTGAAATGATTAGTAATGTCATGAAAGGATACCAGCCCATCTCTCGTTGACCTTCCCGGAACGTCCGGCTCACCTACTCGGCTGACGAAACCTCGAGCATTCATGTGAGCCGTCTCGTTCCCAGGATTCCCAGAGTGTGCTGGTACCCAGACAATTTCCGCCTCCGTAGTCCCTCGCCCCGTGGCCCGATTCAGCAATCGCGCCGCTGTGACAGATATTCTGCCCCTCGCCAAGTTTCGGATGGCTGTTTTGGAATCGCTGAAGATCAAGTCAGCATTACTACTAGTAATAGCTAGTGCTATCGCTGCTTCCTCTGCAGTTTCTGGGGAGCGGGTTTTGACTGATCCGGAGGCGATCAAGCGTCCCCGCCCGTCCACCACCGCAATTGCAAATGCGTCCTTGTCCCTATACTCGGCGACATCTACATAGACTGCCCCGTTGTACTTCCCGTACTTAACATGTAAAGCTTTGGCTCTTGCCTTCCTGCGGTCCTCGTGATGTATTGGATGCATGTTCTTGGGCAAAGGTTTTATGTACAAGCCCTTGTGCATTTCCCGCCTAATCTGAATTTTAGTGTCACCAGCTGGAGCATCAACTCCAATGCCGATCCTTTCCAATATGTCCCTTCCTGCTTTTGTTTTTGAAAGCCTACCGAGCTGCATCACCAAGTGCGCCTCCCGTAGTTCTTCTAGGGTGTTGTGCACCCCTAATCCCAGCAGCCTTTCGGTAGACGCATTGTGAGGCAACCCAAGGGCCGCTTTATATGCCTGCCTAATCATAGCCTCCACCTTGCCTTTTTCCGTCGCGTCCAACTTCAAATAAGGCGTCGCATACACTATTCTACTGAGCACAAACGCCTGCACCAGCTTACACAAGTCCTTTTCCTTAACACCTCTCTTACGATTAGCGATTCTCCTGATTAACCTCACGGTAGCATTGACCGTATTTTTAAGCCTTTTCAAGGACTCGCTATTTTTCCTGTTAGTCTGCAGATACATACCCAGGATCCTGATCGTTTGAACCTCAGCGACCGGTACGCCCCCCACTTTGACCTCTAAAGGCGGTGGCGGCACATAGTGCCTCGCATGTATCCCTCTTGGCTTGTCCCTCAGCACAAAAAGCTCGGACTTGGGCTGAGAGCACGAGAGTCCTGCTTCCCCTGCTAGCTCCTCAACAATATCCACCGCGTGCTGTAGAGTTTCTTGCAAATGTGCGTCACTGCCTCTTGTTACCCAAAGAGTAATGTCATCCGCATAAAATGTATGTTTAAGGCCCGATATCCCTTGCAGCCTGGGTGGTATCTTGATCAATGCGAGATTAAATAGGAACGGCGATAATACCGACCCTTGCGGTGTCCCTCTGCCCCCCAATGGGAAGGGATCCGATTTCATTTCTCCGACTATAATCTCCGCAGTCCTACCCTCCAGAAACGATCTGATGTACCGGAAGGTTCTACCCCCCGGTCTTATGTCCGATAGGTTCCTCAATATTGCCTCATGGGTAACATTGTCAAATCGCAGGCCAAAACCCAACCCTAATTGTGGGCGACTTCAACGCTCAACACGTGCAATGGGGACACGCAACCATATCCAGGAAAGGAACGGCCCTAATGGATTTTATCCAGCAAAGAGGGCTCACCCAATACACGGACCCCATGCAACCTACTAGGATAGGCAACAGCGTGACCAGGGACACGTGCCCGGACCTAACGATGGGCAAAAATCTCCCAGACTTAAGCTGGAGCAACACCAGACAAAATCTGGGAAGTGACCATTATATCATAATGTCTAAAATCACCATTGCCAATCTCAAACCCCAACCCAGAAAAAACAAAATCACCGACTGGGACAAACTTAGGACTATCCGCGACCCAAATAACGAACCAATCATAGGCTTAGAACACTGGACACAGACCCTCCTATCGGATGTGGAAAAGGCCACTAAGGAACTAGTACATGTCTTAGGAGTAAATACGGTTGACAGCCGACTTACGCACATGTGGGAGGCAAGGCAGAGCCTAGAAAAAAGATGGCTTAAGCAAAAATATAACAAAAAGCTAAGAAACAGGATAGTCACACTCACGAAAGAAATTCAACACCACACCGCAGAATTAGCGAGACAGCAGTGGAACCATATCTGTGAAAATGTGAATGGCAATCTAGGCACGAGGGAGACGTGGAATCTTCTGCGGCATCTCCTTGATCCGGAATCCAACAAAGCTACCACTCAAAAGGAAATCACCAAAATTTTAAACATAGACCCAGGCACGGATCAAGATATTATAGACACGCTACAGCAGAAATACTTCTGCACAACCCGTGAGACGAAGTCCCTGCCCGATTATAAAGGAGAGCCAAACTTCATCCTGGATGCTGACATAACAATGGCGGAAATAAGAGCAGCCCTCTTTAAGGTACGTACAACATCCGCCCCAGGAGAGGACGGCATTAACAATAAGACACTCAGAAATCTAGACGACGCTTCTATCACAGCCCTCGCGGACTTTGCGAACGAGTGTTGGAGGGAGGGAAAACTCCCAGCGTCTTGGAAACATGCCATCGTTAAATTCATCCCAAAACCTGGCAAAAAGCTCGCGCTCGAAAACCTCAGACCTATTTCGCTTTCTTCTTGTATAGGAAAACTGATAGAGCACGTCATACTAGACAGACTCCAGTCCACACGCAAAAAGAGAATTTATATCCAAAAACTATGGTCGGTTTTAGACCACATTTATCAACACAAGATACGATGCTAAGACTAGCAAATGAAGTCCTATCTCATGAGCAAGAAAGGAGTACCAGGGCAATCCTAGCCCTAGATTTAACCAAAGCCTTTGATAATGTTAAACACAAAGCAACCCTAGAATCCATTTCACTGCTGAATGTAGGCGCAAGAACGTTTAACTATATCAAGGACTTCCACTCCGATAGGACGGCTAAAATTGAAATTGGCACTATCAAATCCGACACCTTCACTTTAGGAGATAGAGGAACTCCGCAAGGATCGGTCCTCTCCCCCTTTTTATTCAATATAACCCTAATCAAAATGGCACACGAACTCGCAAGAATCCCAGACCTAGAGCACTCTTTGTACGCGGACGATATCACCCTTTGGACCACCAGGGGAGTATTGGCACGATACAAGATACGCTACAACAAGCGGTAGACGTAGTCCTAGAGGAGGCGCAAGCCGCGGGACTCACGTGTTCCCCCTAGAAATCTGAATTACTCATTCTACACCCAAAGCGTCAAAGAAAGAATAAAGCGCCTGCGATCAAAATCTAGGCGGAAGGTGCAGCCATCCAAGAAGTGGAAACACTAAGAATCTTGGGAGTGCTCGCACAGTCAAACCAAAAAAACGACACACTAATTAAGAAACTCAAAAACACCGTCAACCAAATTTCCCTCCTCCTCAGACGAATCGCGAATATGCGTGGAGGAGTTAAAGAAGCTGAGACCAGGAAACTAGTAGAAGCCTTCGTTCTTAGCAGAGTTATCTACTCTACACCATACGTCACCCTCACAGTTAGAGAAAGAGACGACCTGGATTCACTAATTAGGCAGTCCTATAAAATTGCTCTTAACCTCCCTCGCCATACTCCAAATGAAACACTACTAAAGTTAGGAATTCATAACACCTTAGCGGAAATGACGGAAGCACACCTCACCGCACAATACGAACGATTACCAAGCACTAAAACGGGACGTTTCATCCTAAAAAAAGCAGGAATACAATATGAAGGGACCCGGGTCCACACTTTGCCGATTCCAAGACATGTGCGCGAGTCCGTCCTCTGCCTAAAAACATGCATCCAGAATACGATACGGACAGAAGGGCTAGGGCACAAAAATTACACGAAAGATTTTCAGTACAGAAAGACACGGCGCACGTGGACGTGGCAGAACATGCGGACAGAGATGCCTTTTCCCTGCCAGTTGTCGATCATCGAGGTTCTCCCCTCGCATCGGCGACAATCAATAAAACAAAATTTCCGGAGGAGGCCGAAGAGGCTGCCATAGCTTTAGCCATTACCTCCACCACTGCCAAATACATCCTTAGCGACTCTAAAACCGCAATTCGAAATTTTTGCAAAAGGAAGGGCCCACTCCGCAGCCATCAAAATCTTACAAAAAATCTCCCATACCCGCCTTATCACATTGGTCTGGGTCCCTGCCCATTCGGACCATCCTGGGAACGAGGCAGCGCACCAATTTGCCCGAGGATTCGTAGTTAACCGGGAGGTGCGCTGCCCTGAGCTCAGGTCGGCCAGGGAGCGGATGACAACCTACAAAGAAATTACTGCCCACTTCAAGAAAGAAAGACAAATTTTCCCAGAACCACATCGATCTCTAAGTAAAACACAAGTCACCTGGCGGCAGCTTCAAACAGACACTTTCTTTAATCCGTACATGTACTCCAAATGGTTCCCAGAGCAGTTCAGCCCTGTCCTCTCTGTGGACATCAAAAGGCAGACACACCACACATCCTATACTCATGTAATCAAGACAAGTCATCACAGAGTCTGCAGCTCTCTACCCAATCTCAGTGGGAGGCCGCGCTGCTCAGCTCCGACCAGGAGGTTCAACTCCGAGTCACGGAGCGGGCCGAAGAGGTCGCCGAACGACATCGTCGGTCGGCCACCTGGCGTCCGGCCTAGAAGAGGAGCCCACCGCGGGGACGGCAACGTCAACCTACCCCGCGCCTACGACCTCTTCTTTAAATAAAGTTTACCTCCTCCTCCTCCTCCTCCTCCAGTGACTCTACACTCAGTGAAGGAGGTGAAAGCCATGTCATAGTTCCTTGATTGCGTTCCTTGGGCACGCCGCACAATATCGCTGTTTGTGTGGTAAGTTTGTGTTTTAGTGAATAGGGGTCGATAGGGTCTACAATTCGGATTATAGACCATCTCTCAACTAGCGTAAAATCAAGATGTTTATTTTGGCATCGGGGGTCCAGCAGTGTCCCAAAGAAAGATTACATCGAATTAGATATGAGTATTTTTGTATCACGACTCTAAACACTAACATACAGCTAGTCTTCCGAGATAACGCTCCTTGTGTCTGTGAGCCGTTAAACTACAACTAAAAAGTTCAGAAATATCGAAAATGTATGCAGTAAAGAATTCATATTTCGCGACATATGTGCGTTTTGTTGAAAACGAAAACAGCAAAAAAAAAGCACCAGCAAGCATCATATGCAGAATTGGTGCCGGTGAATAAAAAAAGACTACACCACATATGGGGTGTGGTCCCCCTCCCCGTTCGCGACACTGGCGAAGCTGTTTTCCTCCTGCAGCTGCGGCAGCGACCGCCAGCACCGAGGGTCTTCAGGTGAGAAGGTCCCTGAGTCGTCGGAGAAGGACGTGCTTCTCGCCGCAGTAGCCGTCGCGGTCGTCCCCTTCGACGTCGAAGACCGCCAGCCCGCGTATTTTCCCCTTTAGGCCCAGCTGCGAGCATTGAACACGCCAAAGACTCAAGGAACGAAAATAAAAACACTTGATCATATGAGGGTATCCCCAACATAGGTGCGTGCTAATAACAGGAATATGGTAGAAATACCTTGTTAACAACAAGGCACACCTTACAACTTAGTCTGAGGCAGATCTATAGCCACATCATCTAGCAAGGTTGAAAGGGGTTGGCCTTTGGGTGCATGCCGCACAGACCTTGCTGAACGTTCAGCGCCCGGGCATACCGCCGGTAGACGGAATACCTTTACGGAAAAGTATTTCGGTTTGATTTGGTTTGGTTTGTGGGGTTTGACGTCCCAAAGCGACTCAGGCTGTGAGAGACGCCATAATGGAGGACTCCGGAAATTTCGGCCACCTGGGGTTCTTTAACGTGCACTGACATCGCACAGCACACGGGCGCCTTGCTTTTCGCCTCCATCGAAAAGCGGCCGCCGAGGCCGGAATTCGATCCCGCGTCCTTGGGAGCAGTAGTAAGCTCAGATGTTGGCCCCCAGTTTGTAGCGCCTTGTATGTTTCGGGGTACAGCTGTTTGATATGCATATTGCCTCTTAATAAAATATTCTATACAGTGGAATGTGGCCTCTCGCATACAACACCAGGCCACGCACGCATGGTTGTAATCATGATAGGACACATGTTCTGTTGGCACTCACGATCCAGTCTCCGGAGAAGGGTGCGAACGAGGAGACCAATTGGACGCCCTTGGTGGCCTCGGTGCAGTCCGTGTCCAGGTTGGCGCGCGCACTCCATCCTTCCGACATCAGCAGCCGGCACACCTGGAAAGAGGCGGCCATTGCGCTCCATGCCATAGAAATACAGACCCGACACGCGGAAAACAAAGCAAAATTCCTGCATGTGTCGGTGCGGAGAATAGAGGTTGACATAAAACGCTGCATGAGACTCCAATAAGGTAGTCCATTGTGCACCAAGTAAAATAGAATCGCCTGCTTTAAACCTGTCCAGTAGCCTATACCATGGTCACTTGTTGTCTCTACTGCTCAAAAATGGCTTACAGGGGCTCTAAATTGGACTGCGACAGCGCAACCAGTGCGTATTTCTTCGTATCGAGCCGCTCGTTTCCTCTGCAGAGCAGTACTTTTAGATGTCAAGTTACTGGTCCAGCGTCTTAGAAATAATCATTAACTTACGACCCACTATCAGTCGCATGGAGTATGCGTTATTCAGACTGATTCGTGATGACTTAAGGCGACCTTTTCTTGAGAATGCTGATATGAAACTATGCGTGATACTTCATTCCCCACCACAAACCACTCTCACCAAACAGTAGTAGCAATTATGCAAACGCTCTATTTTAACCAACAGTCTATTGCCGGAGAGAAGTGTGAAATTGTTGACGCACCCCTGTCTACATTTACGTCAAAAAGTGAGGGCGAGCTAGGAATATTTTGAGAATTTATTTTTAAATTGAATGGAAAGGTCAGGCCAGAATTGAAGAAGTGCCATTCTTGACACAATACATTGAGGCTCCTCGAGTAGCAAGGAAACGTCGTTTTAAGTTGATACCCTGCTCATTATGACTGCGATTTACTACGTTAGACTTTTTATTTCAGCTGAAAGGCAGTTTAGTCGCCGTAACATTTTACTCCGAAATAATAAGGGTGTCACTCCCCGTATAAAATATTACTGACATTTAGCTCATGCTTCAAACATGAGTTACGGCAGAGCTATCTTCATGGCTACGCTTAGGATCGGCTTGGAAATAAAGACATGGCTTTCGCACATAGGGGTTCACTCTATGATTTCAGCTTTATTTATGCCATAGGGGGCACATTTAAGCACTAAAGTGCGATAAGACGAAAGCCTAAATCACGCGGTGGTCCGAAGCCCTCCACTACGGCACCTCTTTCTTTCTGTTTTCACTCCCACCTTCGCAATACAACGTAAGCCACCAGCCAATATACAAAGCCCAGCTTTAACCGAGTCGTATGAGCATGCCTGCATTGCCTAGGGAGAACGTGAATGTAAGTGTTTTGGCAGGCTGATTGTGATATCACCCTCCAATATGAAAGGAGAGACCTTAGTAGGCAGCTCCTGATAAAAGTAATGTCAGGAAGCCGTACGTCCAGTTAGTGCTCGGTCATGTCCTACCAGCTACCACCTCCCACGACTTCTTAAATTATTCTTCTTTCTTCGCTTTTCGGACAGGCACGGACAGGCACGGCAAAATGGCGAGACTGTGGCCAGTGTAGCTCTCGCAACAAAAACGCACTGACACGACAATTCGTAATGTGTTTATGAAAGCAAAATGCGTAAATCATGCCGTTGGCACTGCCATCGGCAGCGCTGCAGGTGGAAAAAGTGTCTTTTAAAATCTAGCACTGGCATCTCATTCTTGTTAACAGTTCTATATGCACAGTGCACTCAACTGTACGTTTAATAAAATCTACGCATACCGGTTAAAATCACACTAATTTTTCACTGCACGTCTCTTATGCTGGACAGCCGTCGAAAACTGGAGATAAGGACTGCCTTTACCGAATGTGTCCCACACGTCAGCGTTATTCACTACATAAAATATTAAGCTTTCAATTTTCCCTATCTTGATTTTTAACACGATCCATAAGTAATTTGTTAAGTGACAACTTGAATGTCGTGTGTCACATAAAACTCACGGTCATCGGCATAGTTGAACATGAGCGAATTGCCTTCATTGGTCGAAAGAGCCCTGAAGTCACATCCCTTTGCCTCGCGACAGAATTTCAAACATCTCACAAAGGTCGCAATAAAGTGCCGTCAAGAAGGGCAACAAATGTAATTAAACACAAATTGCAAAGCAATTTGAACGTCCCCCTCTGCCGTTCTCGAGTGATATATAATTGCAAAATTTTCACTGTGCTTGAGGATAATTTATAGAATTTAGGCCGGATAGGAACCAATGGATGACCCTTGGGTTGCTAACATCACACACCATCAGCTGAGTTGAGGAATGCATGCTGGTAGGAGTTTGGAAACAGCAGAATCTATCCGCATGTCACATCGTCTTATGCGTAAAGTGGTGTCTTTAGACAGCATGCCAGGGATATTGTGTGTAATTAGACATGTAACAATTACAGACGTATTTAAGGCAGTAAAAAAATACATGCTGCCGTTTCTAGCCACACACTGTGGAACCTCCATTTCGCTACCTAAAGAAATGGTAGGGGAGTAATATAAAATACGGCGCTTTGTGTTTTATTCAGCATCTTGAAATAAAATCGGCAAGCTTCTGCATTTAATTAATTTTTCTCTACCTTTACCATTTTACAGCGCTCCCCGAAGACACAGTATAGGTGTCCAGCGAAAACGCGACATTGCTAAAAAGAAAACAGTGCAAACCTGCAGGAAAATGTTCACGAGTTGCAAATGTTAAGGGCATTCCTTCACGCGTGCACTTGCCTGCGCGTAAGGCATGAAGCCCTGAAACTTTGCCGCCGCCAAAGTTGCGCTGGAATTGCGCAGGGGCTCCTGATCAAGCAGGAAGTGAGCGCCCATGAGGCTGACGCTGAAGAAGAGCCGCGACAGGCTCTGGCGTCGCCGGTGCGCCCCCAGCGCCGACCGGGTCCGGTTCAGAATGTGCTCCTGAGAAAACGAGGGGGGGGGAGGGGAGGGGGGAACAATGTGCCTCAGGGCGAGATGACAAGGCCCCTGGACTATGAAGTGAAATTACCACAGCCCAAGATTATTATTTTTCACTCCATTTCTACCAACATGCACCCACTAGTAGCGAAAGTAATTTCCAGCTTGCGTAGTTCATCGCGCATAGTGACAAACGTTATGTAGATAAGACAATCGCGCTGAAGCCGAAGTGAATGTGTCCGTATTTTTAGTATTAACTGCTAAAAGGAGCATGGTTATGTGAACGTGCAATTGGTTTTGATAGCAGCTACCCTCTGTAAATAGGGAATGAAGTCTTTCTAAATCACTTGAATTCGAATAATATCCAAAATCTAGTTACAACCTAATGATATAGGTAAACTAGAATTAACTCAATTAGCATGCTAATTTCGGAAACAGGGATGCTAAAAATAAGAACATGCTAAAACTCGTCTCTGCCATTCGTGGCAGTTCTTTCTGGAACCAAAGTGGGCCCACTCACGATGCCGAAGGGGACCCCCTTGTACGGTGCCGGGCAGCTGGCGTGCTTGAGGTCGCTTGTCAGATGAGTTCTCTGTATCGGGTACAGGCCACGCCTGCGGAGAATAGCGCAGTAATAAGGCAGGAAATACTAAGGATTCGGAAAATTGTGATCTCGTCCGCACTAAAATAATGTAGCCTGTCCGCACTCATAACCAGCTGTAAGGAATTACTTTTAGCTCACAAAGAATTTACCGACAAGGAAATTTATATGGCGGGAAAGACGATTTTACAACAAACATTAAGTCTCGTTTTGCAAAATCATGATGTTTTCAAGTGTCTGTATGCAAACCCACCGTCATCAGGTAATTATAATGTCTTATTTATGTTTCCCGCCTATGCGCATGAAACGGCACCACGTCCACTCTTGGTAGCCTTAAAAGGTTTTCCGTTTAAGGCTACCAAGCGTTGATGGGGCGGCTTCACCTGCTAGTAATAAAATATGATGTCATCCTGAAAGCGCAAGTGGTCCGTATGCATGGTAAAGTACTTACTAAGGCTTGGTTTGGTTTTCCAGACGTCCCAAAAGGATTAAAGCTATGAGGAGGCCGTAGAGGCGGGCTCCGGAAATTAATGCAACTTGGGGTTCATTAACATGTACT
The DNA here is from genome assembly GCF_055883805.1 of Amblyomma maculatum. Classification (NCBI taxonomy): domain Eukaryota; kingdom Metazoa; phylum Arthropoda; class Arachnida; order Ixodida; family Ixodidae; genus Amblyomma; species Amblyomma maculatum. The sequence continues at coordinate 68,765,039 of NC_139351.1, read as the reverse complement.
GACATCGCACACCACTCGGACACCTTTCTTTTCGCCTCCATTGAAAAGCGACCGCCGTGGCCGGGAATACGTACTTAACAAGACTTCAGCGGTAATATATCCGCCGCAAAGAAAAAGGAATATTGTAATGATTTAATGTGGTACCGTAACGAAACAGAAGAAAAAAAACTGTGAGTACATTTTTGGTTGTAATCTATAGCGGCATAAGAGAAGAGGGCTATATGCGCGGTAATTTAATCATGCATATAAGGGGCTTGGTGGCAATTATGACCCCGCCTACACTACGTTAAAGCCCAGTAATAAAGAAATTCTGGCGCACGATCACTCAACTTGATCTGCATTGAGTCTCTAGTCAAATGAAATTGTTCTCATATATGCCTGTTCCTGAATCGCATACACTGGGTTCTCTTATATCGCGAAAACATTTAGTGCCGTAACCCGTGGAAGTTTCGATTGACCTCTTTTTGCCACCCCTTGTACATTCCATTTTTCAAACCATTCCTTATGATGAGACTCAGGCGGTCACCAGAAGTGAAGAAGTAATGAAGCGTTCCATTTGAAAAGAAGCAGTTTTGTTTTCGGCTGTTCTACGCTGTCGACAAATTAAAAATTAAAAATAAAAAATCTCCAGAGTATAGAAAAGCCCGAAGCAAGATGAAATGTGCTGCGCAAAAAAAGGCTGAATTTTGTTTGTTCTGAAACAACGTCTTTCTTGGCGACTATGCCGCTGGGTAGGCCACTGTTTCATTAAATTCTCTTATCTTTCTAAATATTTAAGCATGTTATGAATAAACCTCTTTTTCTGATTTTTGCTTCATATACAAGTGGTATGTGCATACCTAAATACATCTGGCGTGGGTATATGCCCATCGCGATGATGCAGAGAGCGCGCGTAGTTTGCACAGATCTCTAAACACGCTGCGGATTTTCCTGGTTTCTCAGAAAAAAAAAAAGCCGGCATACTTTTTGCTCATCAGCATTCGGACGCATTTTCTCAGGGGAAGGGTCTCCCCACAGGCAAAGAGGATACTGGAAACATGTCAGGATGAGAGAATAACCCAGCATATTAATATGGCCACCAGCCCATTCCCAGTTTCAGGGAAATGGTTGAGCTCATAAGCTCGCCCGCAGTCTCAACTTCCGGGTAGGCTTTGCCCCTCAGTTCACATTGAGCATAACCAGGCTTCTAATCTATAGATTGCTGAGCACTACGGCTATACAGGGTAGAATATCGACCGACACATAGGACAATAAAATAAGGGCCATGAAAGCATCTGAAGGTGCTTACAAAAACAAGGTATTTTCAGAATCCAGCCACCTTTAGCCAGTGGTACACGGAAAAATTCATAGGTAGATGCAAACAATTTCAGAATGGGGCTGATCTGGTACATTTAATATGGACGTGTCCAAAAATCCAAAACATAAATCAATGAACAAAAACAGAATAATTTTGTCCATTTTGGGAGACTACTGCTGACTTGACACTGTGAAACTTAGGTCTAATCCGACTGGCAGAACACGCCGGCACGGTCTAAGGACTCCAGGTTCCCGTCTAGGCGTATAGGCAGACGCCTATCCTTTATATCTTAGAAATTGAAATTGTGCCACATACTATTAGCCAACAGCTTCGGTTGAAAGCAAAGCGACATGACCTTCATTTTAAAGTAGCATACACTCACGTGGTGAGGAGGGCGTCCAGATCGTACTGGGCGAACAGTGTGGTCGACTCCGGCAGCACGAGCGTGAACAGTTTTCCCATGCGACCAAGCTGCCGCTGGCAGATCTGCGCAAACCGATGGATGCGCCTAACGCCGTATCCTCCACCGACCGCTTTGCAATTTAGGAATAAAACATGAGAGGGAGGAGATCTTTGGGTAGAGAGGGCGTTTATTCTGATGGTTTACTCTCCATTGAAGTACCAGGAAAGATATTTAAGTGTAGTTTACATTGTCCGAGTAGACAGTGAAGGTGATATAAACTTGCTTACTAACCACAATAAAAAGTTGATCACTCACATTAATGATGGCAAGTTTTACATTTTTGTTAATAAGAAGATTTATTTTACATCCCTGGCAGCTGTCATCATTTACAATGAAAACAATTCCCGAAATTTTATAGCCAACACTCTGGCATTTCAAAGAAAACAACAAATATAATTTTAAACCCTATATACGTTCGCTTTACAAGTTTAACTATAAAAATAAAGTATTTCTTGTATCAATTTCTTATGTATAGAAGATTACCCTGCAGTATCTATATTAGTAATAAGGTGGAAGTAGTTTAGTTGAGATCGCGAGCGTGTCTCACTGCACGGGATGGTGGTCCTAACTTTATGCCCTGCTTCTGTGACCCATTAATAAAACGTCGTGCCATGTCTGGTGTAGGTAGAAAACAAAATATGCCCTGTACTATAAAGCAGTGGCTGCACTCTCGGATATTGTCAGTAGCAGTTGTCGGTGGCAGAGAAGGAGCTAGCTTGACCAGTAAATTGCGAAAGCGAATCCACCAATGTTATCTGCTAATAAATAGCGCCATCGACGGCCAAGATCTTAATGTTTGGCTCGTATGTACGAGTGTGTGAGCAAGCTTAACCAGCGGCACGTTGCGTATGTTTCAACATTCACTACTAAGGAAGCGCAATCACCCATTTGGGTCTATTACAAAAAAAATGCGAACATGAGTGTTGTGGGTTGCACTGCGCTGCAAAAGATCTGCGCGGTACTATGATTGCATAAACGCGTGAAATAGCCGGAAATAGCCGAGCGAGTCTCTGAGTCTCTTACGAGCTCCACTGAGGTTATGATCGCCTTCTGTTATTGTCTAAACGCTATATGCCTGACAGATGCTTCTCGTTGCAGCCACCTTTCATTTCGCAGTACTCCCCTCTTGCCAAACCTCTCAAGCCACTATATCCACCGCGGTTTACATCCGCTCTTCCTCCTTCCTATCTCTATACGATCTCTCATATGCCGTGAAGCGTTCCGTCGCCTTTGGCACCCGCCGGCACCGGCAGTGAACTGCAGAAGGCGAGGTTGATGAAGCAGAACTGAGAAATAAGATTATAAGATCTAAGGCTTTAAAAATATCTCTCAATTCAATACAGCAGCGCTTGGAACCGCCCCTACGAGCACGCTGCGCAATGTCTGCTTAACCTGATGAATTAGGGCCGGCCAGCGCACCACCTGACATGCATATGTATCTATGGCATTCGGATGCTATGGATATATGGTGGCAGCAGCTCTATGTAGGCGAATTTTCACAACGCGATAATACATCACTGTCAAATCACGTAAAGAACCCTGTTGGTGTATATTACTGGCTCCTTTACACCAGTCTCTCGTCGCCAATAGGCAGCTTTTGCAATCTCAATCCTACCAAACGTAACACAGCAAACCATCCCGTTTAATCTGACCCCAAGGCATACTACATAACTTCAATGCCATTACGTCTAATACCCCTGCATAACCTAATGTACCATATTCCACGCACCCTACCATGCAAAACCACCCGATTTGACCGCTATGTTTGTGCAGTCGTGGTGGCTCTACTGGGCCTTTTTTAACTCGCACCTTGCCATTATCGCCCTCAGCTTAAAGATGATAGCTTCGGTTGGCGATCACATAGCTAGATTTTTCTGTCAACAGTGAACTATGCACAATTTCCTGTACCTTTTATAGAACATACTCGTCCAGTTTCTTCGTCTTGTGTAGCTTTCGCTGCCGAAGATCTTTTTTTTTTTTTCATGGCTACACCAGAACACTGTTGTATGATCCCCGACATAACGCAGGAGAGCGCCGGAGGCCTCTCTAGATCTGCTACTGTACGGCCACTGACTCAAAAAAATATTCTAGGCATGCTGAGGCAGCATTGTATAGGCCCCAATTTTTAGCTGACTCTGATACATGTGTCGGCACCGTATCTTAATATAAAAACATTCTTCATTTACATTAGACTAAGGAGTAGTAAGTTTCGCATCTATTAGTGAACTGAAAGAACGAGGTTACTTAGCGATGGTAAGTTAAGCACAAGTATGAAGTTCTTCTGTCCAGAATGTTTAATTTTTTAAAGCGTAATTTCAACAAAGAGCAGTCAAATGTCAAGCAGCTCCTGTATTTCCCTTACATAAGGCCAATTCTTGAATATGCTTGCCCTGGATGGGATCCCCAGTTTATTTACTTATATTACATGCTCGAACGCGTCCAAAATAATGCTGCCAGATTTGTGTCTAACAATTACAACTTTTCATCTAGTGTCACGTCTATTAAACATCATCTTGGTTGGCAATTTTTAGCTCACCGCAAAAAACATTTCAGATTGCAGATCATGTATCGCATTTATTTTGGAAAGCTCAGCATTGATAAAGACCGGTACCTGCTTCAACCTCACTTTTTATCTAGACAACTTGATTATTAGTGGAAATTCCGAGAAAAAAAATACCGGACAGATGTATACAGAAACTCGTTCTTTCCACTGACGATCAATGAGTGGAACCGACTGCCAGCTGGCATCACCGAGTGCTGCACGGAAAATTTATTTCGGGCTTTTTTATCAGATGTGTGACGTAGCGCCCAGTTCTCTTGCGTGTGTTTCCTTCATCACTTTGTTTTTGAGTGTTTTCATCACTTTGTTCGTCGCGCAGTTGCCCCGTTTAGATGCATGGTTCTCATTCTGCATTATCACTTGTGTCGTGTTATTTTCTTCATTTTTATGTATTTTTATTGCACTGGCGTTTATACTGCACTGGCGTTACTGGCGTTTATAGCAATGTTATTTGTCATCTCCCCCCCCCCCCCCCCCTGCAATAATGTCTTCGGGCGCTGCAGGAATCTGTAATAAATAAATAAAAAGGGTGCAAATACAAATTGAGGCCTTCATAAGCCTAACACCGTAGAGAAAAAAAAAAACAATTTGTTGATCAGAACAGCGATTGAGAGCTAATCTTTTTCGCACGGCTGAAGTTACCTCGGCGAGACGCGTGGTGAGCTCCGTGGCGACCCCATTGACTGCACTGCCTAGCTCGACGACCAGGCCGTCCAGGTGGTGAACCACGAGCCAGCGGGCGGTGCGCATTGCGAACACCTCGATCGTGCCCTGCGGTGATCGAAGCAGGGCCCGCAGCGCCTCTTTAGTCGTGGCGGATGGAGGCGAAGACGTGGAGGTAGTCGTCTTTGGTGAAGGAGGAGACGACGCAGGACCCCCGCTTCTTGTCGTGGAGCTCATGCGGAACTCTGCAATTTTTAACGGGAAAGAAAGCAAAAGCGTGTTTCGCAACAGTACGTTAGTTCCCTTATAGGGCTTTTTGAGTGGGTACGTATACGCGTCCTGAGTTGGCGGGATGAACATGTGTGCCACGTGGTAAGAAAAATAAAGTTGCTCTGAATTTTGCGCAATTCTACTTGGTGAGCACTGGAACTCTCACTCTGTGGAAACACCGATTTTATCGAACGACGTTACTCCTCCACCTCCACTGTCCATCCACCAGCGACTAACACCGACCCCCTTCCAACTTCACTCCGCGGAAGGCCACCCACAACCAAACCAAAGAAACGTGTCCTCCCGAAACAGCACGACATCAACTCATTTACGTCCCCGCTACACAGTGTATCATAAATAACTCAAAAAAGCAAGCGTTTGTTCAGTCGAATTCAAAGATGGTGTAGAAAGCTAGCTTCACATAAAAGGCATCAAGCGCAATTTCGCATCCCCAGTTGATGCGCGACTCAGAAGTCACCTCTCCACCCCACCTCCCCGTCAAGAAAACTGCTAACTTAAATTTCATCCCGCAGCCCCTTCAACCGCTTAAAAAAACGCGAACATATGAGAGCTCAAAATCATCACTGAGCAATAAACTCCAATTCTAATAAAAGGGCACAATAAGAAAAGCGTGAAATGAAAATGCACATTTCTAATAAGCATCATCGATCAGAAAACGTGGCTCTCTGCCAAATTTTAGGGACAGCTATAGGAAAATACAGCCCCATAAAAAATGACAATCCAAGTTTGGAAATATCACAGTGAGTGCTTTAGAAAACTTCATCGGGAGCAATCTTTGATGAGGTGCATGGGCACCTGGTGTGCGCAGAATGTTGTGTGCATTGTAGGTTCTGTGAGGCTCGGATGGCAGGTTGGTCCATAGGGCGTTATGGCGAGGGGCGCTTCAGTGACGGCTATAAAGAGTGCTAAATCTACACTCATCCGCCATTCAAATTTTAAAATAATGCTTCATATGGGCATGAACATTACAAGAAGTTATTAAAGTAGAGTATTCATGCGTTTATATTTCAGAGCACTGACCAAGGATGCCCGTGACAGGTTTTGTAGAGCTTGCCTTAAATATACTGGAATTCGATATTTACAGTTTCTGGAAACCTAAAGAATTGGGTATTTTACAGTCAAGTTTAGCAATGTTCAATGAACTGGAATTACCCCTTCCTGGCAATGAGTCACTTTCACTACCTAGAAATCAAATTTGAGACTTTGGGCTGTAAAGTTAATGCCGACTATTTCACCAAGATAACACGAATTGCTGAGAATATTCAGTAATGTGACACACTTTTACCTCAGTTGCAGCTTTTTTTTTTTTTTTCAGAAGGCACATCTGTGTTCAAGTATACATTTTCTTTGTCATCTCAAAGTGTTTCCGGAACCACGTTTAAGGTCCAGCGCCCCCTAGCAAAGAGATCCGTCATGTAAGAGTAGCAAAATAAAAAAAAACGAAAGCAACAGAATAGAACTTCCTATGAGCAATATAACGTTTCGCTACGTATATCTGTTTTCTTTGTTTTTCTTAGTTTCTCTTCACCTGTTTAGGCGAAGAATAGTCATATTATTGTGTCTACAAACATTTTTGCCTTAGTTCGAATCACTGAATTCAGGAAAAGATCTGCAAGCGCTTCGGAAAGTCGTTGGAAATCAGATGCAGAAGGACGGACGCCGTACAGAAAAAAAGATTAGAACTGCCACAATCACAGGAGTTGTCCCTGCTGACAGAAGTGATGACAAAAGGGAGAAAGATAAACCCTTCTCTCCGGTCATGGAGGAGAGATAGAACTGCGGTCAGCAAGGGAAAAAGTACAAATTATATAATGAGGCAACGGGAAAGCAGGGAACGGCACTTCAGATAGTAATTGATATAATTGATCGCACTACACGCTGACGCAATCTTGACACCTCGTTTCTCTGTAGTTGCTCGTCTGCGGAGAACACTAACCTCAGTTCTAACTCAGCTCCGTACGCACACTAATCGTCTACATTTTTTGTCATTGCTAATATAATACATGGTAGGCTTAGGATATTATTATGCGATCTTAAATGCTCGTTTGTCACATGCTGTACAAAACGCTCTAAAAACAGTGTCTGCTTACAATCAGATTCGCGGACATATTCCCTCTTCAACTCCCTTATTCATACCGTAAGTTTAGAAAATGTCGAGTGTGGTGGATGTTTCATTATTAAAATGACGGGCACGAACTGCGCCCGAACCAGCAACAAGAGGATATGAGTACACATGTATGGCCTACGCTGGAAATTAGGCAGTACACTACACATTTTATTTGTTGGACAGTTAAAGGAATACGAATGAAAAAAACCTCGGAAACTATGATTTACCGTCTCCAAATGCCGCATTACCACCAAAGTATGCCGCAGTGAATGGCTGCTAACTAGTTTAGATTGCCTTACATAACGTGCATTAAACGTGGATGGTTTTGGCAGATATGAAACTCTAACTTAGTGAGGACATCAGAAGATACGAACGCATAACCGACTAGAGGAGCAGAGAGAATCAATGAAGAAATAGTGCAAACCGATGGGAGAATACATCCTTGTAAGGCACTGTGGCTGGAGAAAGAAAGGATATAGGCGATGGTTCCTTGAGGTGAGAGAGGGCTTTATAAAAAAAGCTCGGCACAAAACAATGTAAAGGAGATCAAAAAACTAGCCTAAACAATGTGGTCGCACTTGGCTCAGGGCTCTCTTAATTGCAGCCGAGAGAGAGCAGAGGCGTCTGCTCTATCCAGAAGTGGCTGTACTCTGATGTTACATTCGATCGTTATTCATTTTGTTCTATAAAGCGAGAGACTGAAGATGTGCAATATCGAGCAACAACAGTATTCCAGACACACACTTATGTTCTGAAGTAAATTTACATACACTTAGGACGTCGGTGGCCGAATTTCGAAGGAAATTAAGCTGATACTTCAGCGACTCAAAGCAGCAAGCAGACGAACCGCGCGAGGCACACGTGGCCTCCGCGATTCGAGCGCGACGCCGGAGCCGATCGTGGCGGCCACGGGCCACAGTAAGGCTTCAGCTACCTGTACATAACACTAGCATGACAACTATTAGCTTGTAAAGAAACGTCACATTTACAAAAAGTCGCCGTGAAGTCAGAAATCACCTCGTTATCGCGTGAGAAATGTGAAGGCGTGATCAGAATAATGCAGCCGTCCGCCGCGAAAACAGAGTTACTTAAGAACTCCGTCCGTGTGGGTACGCGCTTCGTTTGTCGGTTGTAGGTGGCTGTTGTGTGCCCTATATTTAAGTCGCTGGATAAATGGTGGTCACCCGACACTCCACAACCGACACGGCTGCATCTGACTACTGCTACTTGAAGGTTTTGACTGGAGCACCCATAAAACTAACGGGAGGTGCGAGCGGTGCCTAAGAACAAGTCATGCAGAGAAGCCTAACCAATGGCTGCAGGATAATGATGTCCCTGCCGGCAAACGCCTTCGGCGCCGCTCCTAGTCCCGAACACGGCAGTTCCATATTTGCTCCGCTGCTCGCTCTATAGTGATTGATCTGTATGTTATTCTAGGGCCATGACATGTCCCAAAATTGCATATCTAATTCGAGACAAAATAAAATATTCTCCTCCTTTCATCAGAATCAGTGGCGCACCTGATAATGGCGGCTGGTCGCTAGACACGTGGACGTAGACTTCCAGCAGCGGGTCGACGTCTCTCCGCGCCGCCAGGCGTCTCAGGTCGTCCTCGTTTGCTGGAACCGAAGGATAAGGCCATGCAAGGGGAGCGGAGCACCACAAGGAAGTTACAGCTGTTCCCCCCTTCAGCATTAATCCTGATGGAACATAACATAAACCTAACATGTTTATTAACCGAATCACCTATCCATCTAAAGATATTGGAGCTTTTAAGTAACTAATTCGCTGCAAATACATTCACTGACCACTGGTAAATACAAATAGTTACTGCAGGTGCATTTGTTCCTCGTTAAATCAGCCAGCCAAATAATCGATCAATGAATTATTTATTAAATCAAAACTTTGTGTATCGACTTAAGAATTACGTAAACGAAAGGTCTGGTTTACGGCTTGATGAGTTGATACGGTGCGTCAACCACTAGCGCCAGAAGCCCTGCGGTCCCTCTACGTTCTCCGCCGCTACTGGCCCGGAACGCCTCTTCTGATGGTATAGAACCCGCTCTCTATTCGCGTTCTCCGTTCCCATATGGCGTCTCATTATGCATGCAGTACATTACCCGACCGTATGGGTAAAAAGATGGATCCGATACGCATTGAACGCTTGAATAACGCATGTTGAATTTTGTAGTCAAGCAATCAAGAACGTATTCAACATGAAACCAATTTGCAAAGTATTTTTGTACTTAATGCACGGAGTAATGCATGGCTAGCCTTCAATCATCCCATTGAAACACTTCAATGTTGCAGTTCACAGCATCTCGTAAATGGAGCACTAAGTGAAAAAGAACGCACATCGCTTATAAAAGAGAGCGAAGTTCCGGAGCGTGCGGCTTAAATCGCAAAATGCTTCATGCGCGAAAAGTCTACATCACCCCACGGTTCTGCGGAAATATATGCAAAGCGGGGACGTGAAAGTAAATATTACAGTCCTCTGGACGAAGACACCCGGTTTGACTATATATATATATATATATATATATATATATATATATATATATATATATATATATATATATATATATATAAATTCGTAGATAACTGTGAATAGACCATTAGGAGTCTCTCAGCGTCCTTTCGCTATAAGAAATTAAAATATCTGTGTCGTCCAGGCCATCTCTCGTTTGTTTGTGCTTTTTTTTTTCTTTCTTTAACGGATCAGTTTTTACTCTTTAGGTTCATTCACACTGCATGGAAAGCGTCGGTGCCAGTGTCTTTTCGATTGTATTGTAAATATTGTATATAAGTGTTGACATACTCAATAAATCACTTTAAATAAAACACAAATGTGCCAGCCAATAATATTTGCTACAGTACTACACTGAATGACGGTAGAAAAATGTACAAAACACTATCACCAATTGCAATCCCAATCATCGTATAAAAATGCCATGGACTCTGAAACGCTCGGCGCTTTCTGTGTATTTTTCTTTATACATTTATTTGTTTTGCTGCTATATTTTCGTGTACGTGGTCTTTATTAGCATTTTCTTTTATCAAATGAGGACAAGTACCTTAACTGGCCGTGCTATCTCCGTAATTTCGGCTACCTACCCATATCTGATATGGAAGTCACACATGCCCGAGTCTTATAATAGCAAAGGTACGGGTATGCTTGCTGGTCACACCCTGAATCCGAAGCTAGCCATTGCGGTAACCGCAGAATCCTCACATGGTTCGACGATATCGACGGTGGCCTGGGCATCTCTCCAGATGACCCGCACTCCCTGGTAGACGAGCGCCGAGCAGAGGCCCCTGGGAGCGGCACTCGCTCTCTTCGCGGGTCCAGCCGCTGAAGAGGGCGGGGGGTCCAGGCGCCTCAGGAAGCACCACAGCCTGGGCCGCGGCCCGTTGGACCCATCATCGGCTACGTCGTCCCGGTCCTCGCTGTACTCGGGCACGCCTGGCAGGAGGGCCATGGCTTCGCCTTGGTGGGAGGCCATGCCGACGCCTTGGTGGAGCAGGCCGGCCGCGAACGCGACAAGTCTCGACGGACACGTATAACTCAACGATGCTTGCATCAGCTTTATTTCTTTGTTATACCGATTGATTGTTTCAACAAAGAGACTATGTAGCTAATAGGCAAGCGATTTAAAATAGCAAGAAAATATTTTCTGAAGCAAACTTCTTCTTCTGGCGGGCATAATTTTCTACAGAAACTTGTATTTATATGTCAATCAGAAACTAGATAAGGTTCCAATTAAAGCAATCGGGTGGCTAGTTCTCATCGGATAACCTAAATACGCCATTTAAACGAGAATGAAAAATTAGATATCGAATTGAAGAAAAAAATATCCTTATCGCCTCTAGGCGTAGAAAATATAAACACCCTTTTCTCGCACAATATCGGAACTGTGCACATGAGATGCGAACGAAGCTCGGTGGAAACGGAGAGTCCGCTTCTTATGTGTTGTAGTGGGTACGGCGTCAAATTCAAAGACCTTTATCTGCTTGTAAAGTGTCATGCATCCTTCTGTTCCAGCGTAGAAAATATCACTTTTGTTTGGGTGGTTTAACGTCTTAAAGCGACTCAGGCTACAATAGATGCAGAAAATATTACTAGCTCCATTCGCAATGATTGGTTATTTTCGCACTTTAGTTGGCGAAGCGAAAGTATGTCTAAGACCGAGCAAAATATTGGAATGCAGCTAGAATTTGGAGCCTCAGTAACTGCAACACGTCAACCGCGGTCTTGTGTGTCCAACCAAACGCAGCTATTTATTACACCGAAACAAGCCTACTTGCAACATTCTGCTAATTATTAGGCAAATATTCCCATACTCTGAATGGCTGCCAGGGACACGACTTGTGTTTCTATTCCCTTCCTAGTGTTTTCACAGTCAAGCGCCCGAATAAAAGGCCAAATATTCTCATCTTGAATCCGAGGGAAGAATACAGATCAAGAGTGGCTCGAGTGATCGAAACCTACCTTCGTCTTCCGTCAGGAAGGCGCTCCTGTTTCCAAGGTCCGCTGTGAGGATGAAAGTCGTTGTCAGTGCAGCATTCTTTAAGCGACTCACATAGCACGCTAGAAAAAACAGGTTCTGACCTGAAGTTTTATGATTACCTGGAGCAGTTTAACGCGAAAGCCGAATATGACCCATTTTTCCGAAACTTCAGTATTGTTGGTGATGACGCTGAGAGCGACTATGGGCGACTATGGCTCCAGCTGGTGGTAGTTTGGAGGTAACACGACCAGGCACTGATTAATTGGTGGTTCGTGCAACCTGGCAAGAGATAACTTGACAAGAGATAACGCGGCAAGAACTGCCAGCTGGAGCAGCTCGTTTGAGATGAGAGTGGAATCCACGGCAATCCTTGAATGCTGAGTTAGGCATCCTATTCCAAGGTCGCGCAGTTACGTTTTTACATATGTCGGGTGGTATCTCACAATCTGTGGCACATTAGGACTAACAATGTTGTTAATTTTATTTGTTCAATTTCCATTAGAAGGAAATTTACTAATATCAAAGTAAAGTGGATTCTTAATAAAAGACCGATGAAGTCGAGACCGCAATCATACTCAAGATTACCATTGTTCGTTAATATAATCTATCTAATTCCACCTTATTCTGCCGCATCTACGTAGAGAATGGTACACGCAAAATTCACCATTTTAATGAGTTAAATTGTTGTTATGGTGAGAACGTTGCTATCGAATGGTCCTTCGGATAAGAGAACAATGCCGGATAAGCGTTCGAAACAAATTAGAGCGATTAGCCAAAAATCGAAAAGGCCCGCTGCATGGGGAAACAAAGACAAACCATCTGTAACAAGTATATAGTCACAAAATGCAAACTTAACTATTACTCCATGTGCGACCATCGTCCATTCCATGGCTGGGGAGATTGTTATTCAAACTCATTGTACAATCTTCTGAAGTAGAGATCCCTCCTGCTTTTCAATATTCATTTGGTTTTCGATGCTCAAGCTAGCCTCCCAAGCGGAATCACGCGGGCCAAATGAGACCGGTAACATCTAACCGTGCTGAAATGTTGCGTATCTGTTGCCCCGCTTCAGTTAAAGATGTGCTCTTAGTACATTTCACGAAATACCTCCTCGAGGCGCTCACTTACCTATGTGCTGGCCAGCTGCTCTCTCAGCCGCTAGAGAAAAAAATAGAAAGAGGAACTAGATTAGCGCATCCGGAAAGCTAGAAAGCATCTGCGTTTTGAGCTGCTGATTTCCTTTTCAGGGGGTTAAAACCGGCGTCCCATCTGCAGAGACAATGTCCTGTACCCAAACGCACACTGCGGGTTAACTTTTAAAAAACTCTGGTGAAAGCCAAGCCGAGGATTGTAGCTAGAAATATAAATCTGAGACGAAAACAGGTCGTTACTGATGTTCCACCGTGAGGTTTTCTGTTCAAAAAAAAAAAAAAAAACTAGTGAATAATTGATCGCTCTTGATATCAAGACATTATTACTACACTACACTTTACAGGCAGAAATATTACGATGCCTCATTATTGTACTCGGGCTCTCTTAGGTTTCTTTCTTTGTACTGAGCGCTGTATATCAGCCTTCAGGTCAGACATGACGATGCAACGCAGTTTCAGAACAGCTGTAGCTCTGCAAAACGCGAAGGTAATGGCTGCGATTGGTAGAAACGATATGACGAACATTGAGGTCATGACTTATGAGTCACACGCAAGGAAATATTCGAGTCCAGAACAAGCGTAGTATACAAGAAGGTTTGCCCGCAAGTTCCTCTTCCCGAATATTCCGCTGCAGGAACCCAATCTTCGAGCTTTAAGGAGTCATATTGTACGAAGCGAACAATCACAAGCTTGCACATGCACCTCAAGACTCCTTTTGCAGAAATTCGTTTAAACTCAGCTCGATACCTTCCTTCTCATACGTACCTCGGCTCCGGTGTGAGAGAGAATAGGCAGCTTACCGGCGATGCGTGCGATGACGGTCCGGTAGGTGAAGGTGGTTCCCACCACGGCCACCGCCAGGAGGAGCAGCAGGCCCGCGCATGCGCCAAACGCCACCAGCGGCAGCAGCCACCACGAGCCGACGCGGCCACCCGAGCGTGTACTGCTACATGAGGCAGACGCCATCTTTCTACCCCAGTTGCATTTACTCGTATTCATAGGCAACAAAATGAAAACCTGTATAAGATATGGTATTCGGAGCTTAAAGCCCCAAATCGGCATAGGAGGCGAGAAACGCTGTTGTTATGGGTTCGAGAATAGGTTCGTCAACCTCAGACTATTTACCGGGCAGCTACATTTCACTCTACACGGGCGCATACCGGTTCACACCTATCACAGCGCTGCCGCCACAGCCTCAATTGACCCGCTTCCTAGGAACCAGTGGTCGCCCATCTTTACCCTTAAGAAGAGCCACAGCTTTGGATCACCAATTAATCTTGAGGAATCAAGGAGTTTACTATCCCTGCATATTTGTATTTCATTTTTCGGACCCATGACTAGCCTCTGGCTAAGGGTGCAAACAGTGTGGTACACATTTTTTGTTATAATTGGAAAAGCAATACCACTTGCACTTTCAAGCCTTCACGTGACCCGGCCGCAGTTACGGCTTACCCACGTGACGCTGTGACGTCACACCCCACGTGACACACGAGTTGGCAGGAGCTGCCAACTTGGGTCTCTCGTTTCACATGGAACGGTTATGTCAGAATCAGCCTTCCAGGACCATGGCATTCACGTTACCCCTATAGGCCACTAAGGCACGTTCATACGGCTTGGGTAAAGCGGGGCTTTATATGTGGGCTGAGGAAGAAGAAAAAAGAGAAGAAGAACGCTCGGTCACCCACAGCTAATGATTTCGCTCAATATTTGGTTCAGCAGCGTTGAACGCTTGTAATTTGTATTTCAAGGATGAATAAATCAATTGAATTTGAAGTCTGCCGAAGCTGGCGTCCATCTGCTGCCGCTTTTACGTGATAAGTAACGGACGGATGATATGTTCGTGCCTTGGTTTGATGATTCTAACGGACGAAGCAGTGAAGACAGATTGTTGCCGAAGAGCTCCAGGGACACGTCACTTGCATTACGTCATAGGAGGCCTTGTTCGGTGCAGTATTTGCTTCCAGAATTAAAACAAGAAATTAAACACTTTATAAACAAAAAGTATTCGCGAATGCTACAACTAAAAGCTAGCTGTAATAGATTTCATTTTAGAGACCAAAAATTAAAGCACACGCACGCCTCTGATGCGCAACAAGGTGGCCTAGCGAGACTTAATAACCAGCTACTTACCTGGAATCTGAAAACGAAAAAAAAAATAAATTTGAACTTGATGTTTACATTATACTTACATGTAAAATAAAAGGTTAGAATAAGGCATAAAATAAGGACCAATATTATAGTACACGTAAGTGCTCGTGCAATGAAGAAAGAGAATTCAACACTACACGCCCCTAACTATAAATAACTCTCAGCTTGAAACATGCATGCAGGAGAACAAGTATATAAAACTATTTATTGTGCCTTTTGCCATAAATAATTAATTAGCATACCGTTATTAAGGACCCTCTTCTCGGCACATAAAGGGGACTACAGGTATTATTTTAGTCTATGTGATTTACCGTTGCGAATAAGCATCGCCCATGAGAAGCACTGTCTTGCTGACCTCCAGCGATTACGTCCACCTGGGGTTCTTTAGCGTGAACCACACAGTGTATATAAAGCTAACATTGCGAACCTTCTGCATGAAAGGGTGAACCAACGAGGTGTGCCATCATGAAACCAAACCCCGGAGGTGAAGCGGCCTGTTCAAGTGTTGAATGGTGCACTTTATTCAGCAAGACCGGCTTTTCAGCGGAAGCGCTTTGGAACCATATCTCAATTTCTTTATAATTTTTACGCCAAGACAGAGACTTTCACGGAACCCTAAAGTGTCAGAGTGGCACTCCTGCACGCCCCATTTTCTGTCTAAGCAATGAAGAGACGATAGACATCCATGAATGAAGCAATGAAGTTGGCAAAAATAATTGCTGCCACGCACATCCTCTAGCTCGCGATAGGCAGCGTCAAAATCATTGCTGTGTGTGTCCATGGGCCAGAGTCATTAGCTGGTAACACCGTTACTATCCAGCTCGTTCTTCCCTTTGACAGTGTCGGTGGCAGAAGTGCTCTCTGGTGTGGTGTGATGACATGGAGTGAACAAGGTTGATTTAAAGCATGACGCTTCTGCAATTTATATCCCAAATGGGACAGAGTTCTGGCGGTACTAAAACAGTTCTTGTTAAGGCGAAAATCTTGTATGTCTTATCGCTTACAAGACGTGAAATCTTCAGTCGGAAGTTGTCATTAGAGGCTGTCCGCCAAATATGCCCACAAAAAGTGATCCCAGGTACGTCAACACGCGAGTACAGAAATAAGATTCTTCGAATAGTGCGCACGCGAGGCCTAAACCATTTCTTTCCGTGCACCAACTGAGCGCGCACAACACTTCCAGGCAAGATTTTTCAGAACTAAAAGAGCACGAAAGTTAAAAAAATTAAAAGAAATGATCAGTAAAAAATATGCGCGCTAGAAAATGCAAAATCATAAATTAAGGACGCTGGTTACGCTTCGATTTCCTAACAATGCAAATGTGTGGGCTAAGCAGTACATTCGCGGCCCGGTGTTACGTGGTTTGTTTCCTCCAATACAGGGCATATTGCAGTATGGAATACAATTGCAAGGTTCTGGCATGAGTACAGAGCTGACGCTTTCCTCTACAAGACGCGGGGCGGTAAATGCAAAGCGCGTTTCACTTTGATATCCTCTCTACTCGGGGAGCATAAACATCACTGCATCAAGAAAAGAGCGCACTTGCAACGCAAAATTACATTTCTGGAAAGACTATTCCCGCTTCTTCATCAAAGAGTAGTTCCCTATACCAAATGCCAAGAATGATGTGATTGCGAGGTATGATTTCACGACATTTATTTTTCAATAGTTTCAGAACTCGGTCCAAATGCAAATGCTGAATTAACTCTAGCTTTTTTTAAAGAAAGCATAGCAAGCCTCTTGATTACTTACCTGACGTGTGGTCGTTATTGGCGGTATCTGGATCTCCTGATGAATGAAAAAATACGTGAAATTAAAGTTAGGCAGTGACGGTCACTTTCACGTCCCTATTGCGATTTAAAGAAAACTATGTATAAAGAGCGTTCGCCGAAATTGCAGAGTCGTAGCCGGAGTTTAAATACTCACATGTAAACAAGAAGGTAGCGAAGAATAGGCACAATAGTTCAGCGGGAGCCAGTTGTTCACAATTATCGACCCGTCTCTTGACCCTCTAGTGACTTCCCCTAAGTTTTCGATTATTGCTTTGCACGAGCTTGCAACGCGCACTAAGCAAAAAGGAATGCGTATACCTTACGCCTGCGGTAATACGTGAGGGCAGACACATTTATAACCAACTTTATAATTATTTTTGATGCTTAGAGCAGAACTTTATTCCCTGCTCTTACGGAAGTCGATCTAACTAAGAATAGGCCAGATTAGGCAAGGGTTTAAATGTGCATTTGAAGATTGCGTTCTTATTATTTAACGATAATAAAAATATGGTTCTCAACGAACGAAACACACATTGAACTGTCCATTCCACAACTAGTAAACACTCCGTTAGTTATCATTTCATACCATGACAGGTAATAGGAAATAGGAAACTTCTGCCACATTCCTTATGCTTGTTATCTACTTCTTGTTTTCATTGCTGTATATACACTTTCAACTATTAAATTCAGCCGAGCTAAGAGCTCCATCGTGATGCTCGGTTACACCATCCGGACCACCCACAGTTGCGCGAGGAAAGCACACCTACAGAGGGAAGATTCTCCTTTTAAATCTTTGCCGTCTAACTTACGGTCGCCAAAATAGACTGGTCATGCTGGATTGCTGGATTGGTCACATAACAAACAACCTGCTACTTCTACCCGCACTGATGTAAAGTACACGTATGTACGCTTTCAGTGTATACATGCATATGTCGGCCACAGGTGTGCCTTAGGCACGATTTTTCTATCATTTACGGCATTTTCTCTCATTTCGAATAATATCCGAATTGACCAGTATAGGTCAGAATATATTATAATTAGAGAACACAGGACTATATTCTGATTTTCTGACTCAATTCTGATGGGGGAATTTTGACGGAAACATCAAAATTTTTCTATCAGAATATAAGTCAGTTCTTCAAATCCGTAACCACGCTTAAAGCCTTGCATACAACTGCGTGGCGTCACGGTCATGATACAACTCAAAAAGACAGCAGCCACTCACGACTTCTCCGAGATTCGCCGGCGCCGGCCGCAGTAGTAGGTCTGCTCAGTTGCACAGACGGCGGCTGGCTCTGGAAGTAGAGCTGGTTGTGTGAGCCGACGCTGTCTACCGACGTCACCAGGAAGGGGCTCTTGCGTGTCGGACCTGCTGCAGCCACGGGAACTGAAGGCGGGGGTCTGTAGGGCACCGGAGGCGCTTCTCTACCTGCATTGAGTGGGAAGCTTTCCACCAATTTCCGCCTCTTCATCATCTGGGGCTAGCACGTGAGAATACTGAGTGATTGCCGTTTACGGCTTGCGTGCGTGCGTGTGCGTGTGCGTGTGTGTGTGTGCGTGTGTGTGCGCGTGTGCGTGTGTGTGCGCGTGTGCGCGTGTGCGCGCGCGTGCGCGTGTGCGTGTGTGTGCATGTGTGCGTGTGCGTGTGTGTGTGTGCGCGCGTGTGCATGTGTGCGTGCGTGCGTGTGTGTGTGTGTGTGCGCGCGTATGCATGTGTGCGCGCGTGTGCATGTGCGTGCGCGTGTGCGCGTGTGCGCGTGCGTGTGTGTGTGTGTGTGTGCGCGCGTGTGCATGTGCGTGCGCGTGCGTGTGCGCGTGCGCGTGTGCGCGTGCGCGTGCGCGTGTGCGCGCGCGCGCGCGCGTGTGTGTGTGTGTGTGTGTGTGTGTGTGTGTGTGTGTGTGTGTGTGTGTGTGTGTGTGTGTGTGTGTGTGTGTGTGTGTGTGTGTGTGTGTGTGTGTGTGTGTGTGTGTGTGTGTGTGTGTGTGTGTGTGTGTGTGTGTGTGTGTGTGTGTGTGTGTGTGTGTGTGTGTGTGTGTGTGTGTGTGTGTGTGTGTGTGTGTGTGTGTGTGTGTGTGTGTGTGTGTGTGTGTGTGTGTGTGTGTGTGTGTGTGTGTGTGTGTGTGTGTGTGTGGCATACTGAAAGTAACTTCTGCTGTCCACATAGCAGATAAAACACACAGCGCACAGCAGAAATATTGAGTATCGTTATCGCAGTTACGAATGATTTCAGTCCTTTACTTGCAAGGCCCAATGCAGCTGCCCCCAGAGCCCGTTCGGTTAAGTTTAAATAAGAACATCACCACGTCCAGTGCCTTTAGCTTTTCGTAAACGGAACAAGCGATGCAACGAGAGTGTATTAGATTTCGCGGGCGCTGTATCCTTCCGCCAGGTTGCAAATCGTTTGCGGAAAAACATGCCGTCGTCAAAGGGCAGCCCAATCTGTTAGGCACACTGCCTTGTCCGCGGATTTACATAAGGTGCCCCTATAGCCTGTGGCGTCTCGTTCTCCTGCGAATAAAGGCATCCGGCTACATAGGCAGAAGTGCGCATGAGAGGGGCACAGCATTCCAAGAATGACGAACGGACCTCCTCGCATTTTTGTTAACTTCTATCAGTTTTCAGCACTCGGAAAAATCTGCGTGCTGGCTCTGTCATTTAGCGGTCTCCGTGTAGGCAGAAACAGCGGAATCCCTATTTCACCCTCCCGTCTGTATGTAGCGAGCCATCACCATGTCGCGTCACGAGACCGCTAGATAGGAGAGGAGAAAGGGTTTTTTTTTTCTCAGAGTCGAACCAGAAATATCGACATGGGTCACATGTAGATCTCTATGCATAATCCCTCGAAAAGTCAACTGCTGATGTATCCGAATTACAACGCAGGTGATCTTGACCGCACTCTCTCGCCGCCTCCTGTGGTGTGAAGGCCTGGAGCGAAAACGCAGACATTTGATGCGAAACCACAGGCACGGAAATTACGGGCGACAAACAAACCGTTCCGCCTTCTGTGGTAAACGCCATGTGATGACGTCACCAGAAAGACGCGGTGGGTTAGGGAAGAGCCCATGTGTTATTCTTGGCATGTGCAAATGTTAGCCACCAAGTCGGCCATGCCTCTTTAGTACCAGATAAGTCCGAAACCCTTCTTGAATAACCTCCTCCTTCAGAGGACCTTGTCTTGATGCTTTACAGCAAGACAACCCTGTCTGCTTATCACTCGCAAATTCAATCTATAAAATGTGAGCATAACAACATCTTGTCGTGTTCATCTGTGCGAAACCCTTCGCGATTTGCGGATGAAGGCACAAACCGCGGAGTCACTGCGGGGAAGATTACTTCTTCCACTTTACCTGCACGTACGTCGCGTGGAAATTACCGAATGCCGTGTTGTCCCATCACTGGTAGGCAAGCCGTGGAACACAGGAGGGCTAACACTCTCACTTCCGCAAAGACAAGCTACTATACTGTGCACTCTAGAAGGCTGCGTTGCCCTCTTCCCCATTTCACAAGTGCACACCTCAAGCTCCGCTTGAGCGGTCGCTTATTTGGCGAAGGGGACAACAGGAGTTCTAAAATAGCGACATCTGGCCAAAGCAGGACTGAGAAGACAGGCAGCCGCGACATTGAGAGAGCGCCAGGCGAACACCTCCTCGCATTAATCCGCTCCTCGCCCCATGTACCGAGAGATGAAGGCAGATGGCAATGGTCGCGCATCATCCAGTACCCGGCGCTCCTGGAAAACCCCAATAAATTACTACCTACGTTCCAGTGCCCTAATTCGCACTACCGCTGAATGAAATGTCATAAGAAAGGTAACGCCATGTGTGCGCTACGGAGGGCCTGGATTTCCCGGAAAATATTTCCGCATAGCTTCGCAGGGCAGATAGGAACCGGCACACATGGCGATCTGCATTTTTCTTACTTTAGTTTGTTTACAGCAGTCTTTGTCAAGCAGAGCTCCGCGGTAACCACGACAGCCCTCATCTCCAACCCCCCCCCCCCCCCCCCCCCCCCGCTAAGAAAAACAATTATAAAGGCCACGCGACAGCGTCAGCCTGGGCTAAACACAATTTCGCAACGTTAAAGGCATGGCTCAGAACGAAAACAAAACGCGAGAGGGAGCCAGATTTCTAATTTTGAGAGCACGCGTGAGACAGGAAGGATAGGCAGTATATACGGCGTTTATTGATGACGGAGTCGATAAAGCTCGAGCTCTGGCTGCCTTGCTAGTCATAGCTGCAGTGCAAAGCGTCTCGGGTGTCCGACGTGCGAGTTGCACGGTATTGAGTGGAGTCCAATCTCTTCTAGCGGCATGTGTGCCCCAGTCCCGGTGCGTTGTCTCCTCCCCACGTTGTCTCCTGGCCATGACGTGCTTGCTTATCAAGTACACGTTTTGAGAGGCCAGTTTATCCTTGACTCAATCCCAATTCCGCAATCTGCTCCCGGAAATTCGGAAGCAGTCCGCACAACTTCGCTCATCCTCACTATTCTCAAATGCCTCCCCCCACCCTTTCTCCCTGGTCTACAAGGTGGAGTATCAATCTTACTTTTCTGCGGACACATGACCCGTGCCTCAAGGGGAGCGAGCAAGGAAGGAGTAAAAGCGAAAAGAGAAAAAGAGATGACCTAGTGGAGGTTTGCGGAGTAATTTCAACCCAATGGAGATCTTTAACCTGTACTGACATCGCACAACACACGAGCGCCTCTCCGTTCCACCTCCATAGAAATTCAGCCACCGGCGGTCGCCTTCGGTCCGGGCACTTCGGTAGAGTAATTGGGCATCTTAACCAATGTGTCACCACGGCGGGCATTCTTCTTATGGAATGGTTCTCATTCTCTGTTTTATGGCACAGTAGCTTGTGCACCGTTCCATCTATTTATTCTGGTAAATTGGGACAAGGTGCTTCTTCGCCCCGTCTACCACAACAAAAACACTCAAGTTTAGAGAGTGGTGGGAGGCATAAATATAGTTCAATTTGCACGGCCCCTCATTCCTCGTGCTGTTTTCAGACATAGTCCAAGTGTAGTTAATGACGCTCTGCTAGGGATTTAAAGCCGGATCATGTATCATCCTTGCAGGCAAGGTGATTTAGACAAACCTATTAAGGGTTTGGCTGCACAAGAAACAAAAAAATGCCAAATATTAGCGGGAAAACAAAACGCATCACATTTTCGCGATATCTTTTAACATGCTTCATTACTGTAGGTGACTGCAGGGATGGCAAGTGTAATAGTGGGGTCATTTTTTTTATTTTTTTTCAAAATACGCAGCGGCAAAAGCAAAGCATGCATCTGATAGAAACCACTTAACCGCAGCTAAGGTTGCCATCTTAAGTTGCCCGGCGCTCAACCTATAGGTAGCTGAACTTGCGAATCCTACGCGTTGTCTACAGTCCGGGTTGCTGGAATAGTCAGGAAATTAAAATATGGCAGGCTTTCTTGATTCACGCTTCCTACGAAGTATTCAAAACGTTTTCAAACATTTTGAAGCCGTATTTGCAAATTTATACTTATTCCGAAGATGCACTTTTAACCTTCGATAATTTTTTTTTAAATCTTAGAGCATTCACACACAGCTAAGTGTTACTCGTTTTTTATATAGCGCGCACCTTTACGTACCGGTTATCTCTGGCCGTAGATTAGGAGCGCTGTATGAAGGGGACCAGGGACCTGGTTTTCTTATCCAGCCAGCGGGCGGGTGAAGATATTCGGATGGGCCCATGCTCAATGCTAGAAAGAAGCAACAAAACATAATAAAAACTGATTCTTACTTATTGTATTTCGCTCTTTACGGCATCACTTCTTTTTTAGTTTATTTATTTATTTATTGCTACAGAGAACAGTGGGGCACCAGGAAAAAAATGCCGCCGCTTGACAAGCTCCCGAGGCCCACAACATCCAGCTACAACGCCAACATTAGTGGCATGAAAACAAGTAAACCTAAGGCATAATTCACAACCTATGGATAAACAGCGAAAACACAAACTAATTGCGCGATATAGCACAAAGTACAAGTAGCATACGAAAATTCAGAGCATATATTGAAAGCTTTATTTAAACCTTTGTATACAGATATTATAACAATTTTACTGTAGTAACCATATTGACAAAGCAAGAAAAAGCGATTTTCTACAGACATGAACGAAGACAACATGATCATGGCGTACTGACGGGTGGCACTAAGCAATCAACGAGGCTACATATTTCGACCCTATATAATTACATGACAACGCCGAACTATGAAACAAAAATGCGTATCATATAGTGAAAGAAGATCCGCAAGTCAGCATTGCTGCATTTATTAATGTCAACGCCTGCATCAAGGAGGCAGTTGAGTAATGCGGGAACATAATATCTAATCATCTTGTATTCCGTAGATAGTTCGTGGCGTGTTAAACCTAGTGTTGTAGATGGCGTAGCGGGTATGCACTAGGAGCTCCAGTTTAGCGATTGGAGATATAGTTGAAATTTTCTCCCGTGTTTTTGTAGCGAAGGGACAGACATATATGATAGAGATTAAATATTCTCGTCACATTGCTATTGTAGAAAAGAGCTGCGGAAGGATAATCATAAGGTTGTTCGAAAATAAATCCTAATGCTTTCTTTTGAAAGAGATATACATTTTAAGGAGTGGTCTTTGAGCAGCTCCTCAAACTAGGTTGCACTAATGCAAATGTGACTTAAACAGCGTTTTAAACAGAAGCAGTTAAATTGAGGTCGCAAAAACATGGCGATACTGTTATAGCACGCCAGACACACGAGCAACTGTAAGGCATATATGATCTATATGTGTATTCTAGAGCAGTTTTTCAGCAAACCAGATTTTTAATGGTTTGAAGCCGTTAGCAATATCTATACCACTCGAGGCATAGCAACATTGTCTGGAGAAACTTAATATCTTTCCTTTCGGGCGAAAGAATATTGATTTCGTTTTTGAAACAGTTATATGCAGAGCATTACAGTGCACAAGCGCTGAAAGCGTGTTATTTGCAAGGATAATCAGGTCATCGGGTATGTAACCACTGAAGAATATGCTAGTGTCGTCCGCGTATATTATAAATTATGCATTCTTCTAATAGTGGCGATATCACTGATGAACAAATTACGCTCTCACAATCACGCAGGCGACGCATACTGGTGTAAGAAATATGTAAATATTATTCAGCAGAAACAACTAGTCTGAAATGGCACGCCAACAGTTCCGAGCATAATTAAAGGGGCTCAAACGACATACAAAAACTTAGCCTGCCACTCAAAAATAAAGACAACCGCCCATGGAATATACCCAACTCTGTGGAAAAAGTAGAAGCACGTGATAATGACAAAACTGGCTTATTAGAGGCTATCTAATTCTTTCAAATATTTCATTTTTATAAACCTTAACTGCAAAGCAGGCCGCATTAACCCTGCACCTAAATATAACAGTACCAGATTTATTGCAGAGAACAAACTCACTACATTTCAAAATAAGGCTGAATAACTATACGTATTCTAAATCACTTCCTAATGCGCTCAAAGCACCGAACAGGCCTTGATATTAACGAACTAAAGTTACTCTACTGCCAACCAGTTCGAAAACTGCTCGAGAGCAGCCACAGTGAGGATGGCATTGAGTACTGTTAAGAAGTGGACTAAAGCAATAATGACCAGTATAGTCTTTCGACACTTAAGGGGCAACCGAGGTCACCACACTTTCTCACACTGTAATGGATCTGCCTCCGGAAGTGAGCAAGTATTAATACGATTCACTATCACTGCAGGGTACAAAGCAAAGATTTTGGCAGGTGTACCATCCACCGAAAACACTGTTTATTCAACATAGATAACCACATCCACAAAGATTCCAAACCAGCAGGGCTGTCTCAGAGGATGTTCAAGCATCCTTTTTCCTCACCACCTCCCACCTCCTTTCTCTGGCCTCACTCATTTCCTTTATTTTATTCTGAGTACTTATAACGTCTTAGCCTCGCAACAGCTTTCCATGAAGTGTTTACTGTGATTTGAATTCCTTCCCTCTCACGACTGTCACGCAGTCAACCATAGCCTCTTACCGTTCTCTCTCTTCTTTTTCAATTGTCCACTTAGTTTCCTAGAATTAACGCCTGAAAGCGATTCGCACTATGATACGGGATATCATAATCGAGGGCTACAAAAATTTCGCCCACATGGCGTTCTCTAAAGTGCATTTACATCGCACAGCAACGGAGCCTGACTTTTCGTCTCCGTTGAATGGCCGCCGCCACTGGAATATGATCGCATTTTTTACCAGCCGACAGCCATAACCATTCAGCCATTGCCACGTGATGTCTTATTAATAATTTAAGTTTGAAACTGTTCATCGTATGCCCTCGAGCAATTAAATATGCGCTCTCTCCGTCCGCACATTTTTCCCCATGCAACTCAGCTTCTTGTTTAAGCTGTTTGGCCGGAGACCTGCCTTCATCGGATCGCTGAGTCTAGACCAGTATTTATAATGAATGGAAAGTAGCAGATGCAGTGCACTTGGCTTCTAGAATTAGAATTTTTACGGGCTCAATACGGCTCAAAAGCCCCTTTGTGGCGTGTAGGTTTGCGCAGCAGTCCTATGTGTTGATATTTGCGCTAGGTGATGTACTACAGGTGGAATATCTCCGAAAGCGCCAACATCGTTGCCACCACGCAAGCCCCTCGTTGCTCACTCATGTGCCAGTCGAGCTATATTGAATTTGTGAAGCAGGAGAATGCGGGAATCTCCATACACGAGAAGACTGGCGTTGTTCATCCCGCATAAAACTCCCCTTAACATGCACGCGCCCCGGCTGCAAAATAGAAAACTAGAAAGTGCTGTTTCCCGGATCTACCGATTTCTGAAAGTCGGTACATAAGTGAAAACGTGGGATGGCTTGCTTCGAAGTCGTTGATGTCGCATTGCGTTGTCGTTTTTTCTGGTCATCACCGACTGCACAAACAGCTAGACGTGCCCTTGGGCAGACTGGATTGTGCGAGTATGTTCTCTTTACTGCTAGTTTATCGATTCACGATACATCGGTGATTCGGCAGAGCTGTTATCAGACCTTATTCTATATTTGCTTCTGCTCTGCTATAAGACTCACATCTTGTTCTCTTGGACATGACCCGCGTCCTCAGCGACATCAGCACTTGTATGTTTACTATAGAACTTGAAGGACTCTTGTGTCTGTCAAAGGAACGCTGCTGTTAGCGCTTTCTTCTAAGCGCCGTGCCAAGGATTTAAAGAAAATTGCAGTGAGCCGTGACTGCCTAAAAAGGTACACAAAACTTTTATTAATGCAGTGTCTGCAAGCATAACACATCATTGCCTCCTAACACGAACCCTTCCTTATTCATGACGATATGTCCGACATTATGGTTCCGCGGAAAATGGTTCGTACACGAGTCGTGAAAAAAACCTTGGAACCATACCATGCCGCACCAGAGAGTTACATTGCGTACCGTGTGTTGCACCTGACACTAACGCGATATACAGTAGTAGGTATACAGTATGAAATGTAATTTATAATTGTTAAGCAAAATGCTATATTTAGCTTCTATATATTGCTATTCTTGATTTGGAAGGGTTCAATTCTAATGAAGAGGCTTGAAACACAGCACCTGCATCAGAAAACAACTGCCACCGATGGCTCCTGACACCGTTTCCCAGAATTTGCACCTTTGTGGACACCGAATGAAGACTGCTCCATTCAGTTTGGAAGGCTTTACTGAACTGCTCGGTCATGATCACTTTGATGCCAGCAATAGGACATGGTGCCGCAGGAGGCATTACTGGGCGCTGTCGTTTAAGATCGCCTTGAAGTACAGGGCATGGCAGCCGCCTAAACAGAGGGCCATACTGACCGTTGGCCGACACGGAACTTCTCGAGGAAACTGCCCTCGACGTGTTGCGGCTGTCAACAGGGGATTCCGAGGAGCTCTCTTCGGAAGAAGAACGCGGCGAAGAGAGGCAGCTTTCCTGCATTCTGCGGCCTCCTGCAAGAAGCGTCATCTATCAATCAAGATGGCGCTTAATTGGGTGGAAATGCAGAGCGCATTCAATTGATGACGACGGGAAGCAGTACAATCTCAACATTAGTCTCAGCTGTCGCGTAATGTTCCTGAGGCAGCCTTTATGGGAAATAATAAATGTTAATTCATGTGTGCTCAGCAAGTTTGTCTCTCGTCTTCACCACAAGGTCACCTTGTGCTTTGATTAACCATTAAGGCAGTGCAAATGAGCGTCAGGATAGAGAGCGTTCACTTTTTTGCACAACAAAAAGGTTTGCGTAGAGCAAAGCAATGCACTGCAATTTCACTCCGCCTAAACTCATCAGGACATGTGAAAGCAGTGTTTAGCGTTGTTTCGCGTAATATTAGCAAATTGATTTACTGGAAAGGAAAAGCGCAGTATATGTCACTCTTGTTCTGTGGACATCTGAACCGCGCCATAAGGGAAAGTAAGGAAGGTGGGAGGTAAAATGAAAATAAAAAGGGAGGGGCCATTGCGGAGGGCTACGGAATAAAGGTAAAGTGAAAATAAAAAAGGAGGGGCCATTGCGGAGGGCTACGGAGTAATTTCTACCAACTGGGTAGCTAATGTTCATTGACATAGCACAGCAGAAGGACGCCTCAACGTTTCGCCCCATTGAACCATAACCACTGCGCCATCGCGGTAGGGCTACCGCATATATTTGGTTTGGTTTTGAGGAAAAGGCAGACACAATACCTTCCTCAGTACCCTGTGGAGACCTACGTTTGCAGTTATGAGCATTGAATTGGAGATATGTCCTCGTCTTTACTTTTATCGCCAACTAGCCTCGAACTTGACATGCATATGGATTCAAAATGGGAAGGGAAATAGTACGACTCCTGGTATACGCTGCTCAGTTATTGCTTGTACCATATTACAAAGTATACAACGCTCAAGAGGAAAGTATACAACAGTTGCATCTTGCCTGTACTCACCTATGGGGCTGAAGCGTGGAGGCTAACCAAGAGAGTTCTACTTAAGTTGAGGACAACCCAGAGGGCTATGGAACGAAAAATGGTAGGGGTAACATTAAGAGATAGAAAGCGTGCAGAGTGGGTCAGAGAAATAACTCAAGTTACCGACATTCTAGTAGAAATTAAGAAGAAGAAATGGACATGGGCAGGACATGTAGTGCGAAGAGAGGATAACCGATGGTCGCTGAGGGTAACAAACTGGATTCCAAGGGAAGCGAAGCGTAGCAGGGGGCGGCAGAAAGTTAGGTGGGCGGATGAGATTAAGAAGTTCGCAGGGGTCAAGTGGATGCAGCTAGCACAGAACCGGGTTAAGTGGAGAAATATGGGAGAGGCCTTCGCCCTGCAGTGGGTATAATCAGGCTGATGATGATGATGATGATGATGATGATGATGATGATGATGATGATGATGATGATGATGATATTACAAAACTATAGTTTCCCTGCGCGAGGTAAAGCCAAGGTCGTCGTGTACTTCCGATGACCTTCAAGAAGCTTGCAGGTCAAGTTGAAACTTAAGCCACAGCCATGTGGGGTACCTTTGTTCCCATCAAAGGTTAAGGCCATCAAAGGTCAAGATCATAGTCGAAGGACAACTGACGTGGGAAGTAGCTTAACGCGTAAGCAGCTGTGTGGCGAGGTACATGATCGCTGACGTCAATCTCGAGCATATAAAGAGGCGCGGCGCGCCTCGTTGACTCCGAGAAGGGTGCGAGTTCCTGGCCCTACGGGGCTGGGACGGTAGGTCAACGCCGCTAGCGGCGGGGGCTAGCCAGCCACCGATTTTTATCTGTTGTAGGCCGTCATTGCACCCGCCACCGCTTCGGTGGTGGTGGACGACGGCTGTTGTTGCGGCGCGCGTCTTTCTCTCCCTTTTCTTTTCTTTCTTGCCTACTTGCGAAACGAAGTGGCGTCCGTGTGCTGTGCGATGTCAGCGCACGTTAAAGATCCCCAGGTGGTCGAAATTACTCCGTAGCCTCCATTACGGCTCCTCTTTCTCTCTTTCCACTTTCACTCCCATCTTCCTCCCTTCCCTTACGGCGCGGTTGCGGTGTCCACAGAAATCAAGTGAGACAGTTACCGTGCCTTTCCCTTCCTATAAATAAATTTTTTCTCGCAGCGGAGGTGGCTCAGCTACAGAGCCAGTAGCAGGCCCGTGCATTTTCGTTTCCTTCTTCCTAGAGCCGCAACAACAATAACAGCGGCCAGAACCGCGCCATGGATTCGGAGGAAGAGTGAGAAGCCGTGCTCTTTACGATCGTCAGGTGGCTGCATCTGACGATCCGAAGGACATTGCGTTGCGAGCTGAACGTTTGCGGAGGAGAAGAGAAGGGGCTAAAGTCAAAAGAGCGGCGAAATGACGGAACAACGTGAGGAGCGTCTTACGAAACGCCGCCGAGAGGATGCTGCAAGGCGTGAGCGACGAGCATCACAGATGTCCGCCGGCGCCCCCGTCGCATCGACGCTTCTCCCCCAACACCGACAGCGGAGCTATCGTTTCACATTAGGGTTACCCGAAGCTAAACCACAGTCCACTTTTGATGTGCAATCACTTTATAGTTGTCTTGCCCTTTCCTCTTAAAATGTTAAGCTTCAGCGGACAGGACTCGGACTCGGAAGGCCTTCGCCACAAGCACAACAAAGTTGACATATCGATTTTGAAAAAAGATCTCGAAAACTTCGCGCTTGATTTCACATGAAAACAGGGATGCAGTCGTTTTTTGCGCTGCATTTCAGTTTCATACCATTTCGCTTCACAGCTATCATTCACTAGGCAGTGAAGTTGGAGGTTGACTGTGCCAAGCATTCAATCCGACATCATCATCAAACGTTCACAGAGAAGCGAGTCAGAAAAAGCGCCTTCCTTGCACAAAACCCACCTCATTAATAATACAGCTGTAAACTCCCGAATTAAAAGGGCTATGTCTGTTGCCCTTACTCATAAGACGAATTGTAAGCGCCCCTTTCTTTTCTCCACGCACTTCAAGGTCACCCGCGAAGCAAGAACGTATTTCGTTTTTAAAATGGCACAGCAGAATGCGAACGCACATATGAGCATTAGTGATGGCTATGACAAATGTTAGGTGGAAAACGTATTTTCTGTTTCTATCAAACCGGACATATTCGGCAGTAAATTGCACCGATTGAGCCTCGTCTGTTAGAAACTACTATCATATGTCCACCGATGTTCGTCAGATTCTAAGGAATAAGCGAACGAAGCGGAGAAATTTCACCCCTCGCGGCATATCTTGAAGCTGCCGATAGCATCGCGTACTATTCGCGAATACTTTAGTGCTGTGATATTAGATTTAAGAGCATCCCTCACCCTCTAAAGCATTTTATACATTGCCGATATCCCTCCAACGGCCTTGGGTAATGTCGGCAAGTATTTTAAGCTCCGGCGAAAAGGGGATTTCCTTTCTATTTTTCATGGCAACCTAGCGTAGACTGTTGTCACCCTGCGCATAAAGCGCTGCCCTCGAGGAGACTGAATCATTCACTCCTAATTTCAGCATCTCTTCCATGCTTTCTATTGTTCACCCAGCTGAATGTTTCACGCACTCTCGACTTGAAAACTCCAGTGTCTGGAAGCCAAGCATTGTAACTGTGCCTTTGATCAGCCCGGTAGGAGGCTTATACAGAACAGCATCGTATACTTGCAAGTATGCAGCCTGTTCATAAGCATGTTGTGTCCACAAAGAATAAATGAAAAATGATCGGTCGGTAATTTGGTGTGGTTAAAGCAAAACTTTCTTCTGCTTTGTGGCTTCGGCATTGAGATGTCTGCCATATTACCGGTGGGAAAATTAAGATGAGTAGGAACTCACATTATTCTGTCAGCAGCTAAGGTATTATGCATCGAAGGCTTCACACCGACTACGATCCTACAACTCTAAAAGCTAATTTATTAAGACAAAAAGAAAAATGCAGTACCCAACATAATCCGAGCAGCCGACTGTGATGATGTTTCGAGAACCTAGAACAGCGAAGTATTTCCTCTAAACCTGTGCCACTAAACAGCTATATCGCTTTAACATTGGCAACGCATAGTGGGTCTTCTATTTTCGTTAACCACATTTCTGACTGAAGACGAATTAAAAGCAAAAATAATTCTAGTGCGCTATGGGCTCAACATTGTTTCAAACGCAAAAACAACATCATGTGAGAGACCTGCCATCGGCCTTCGCATTGCTCCCTGAGGCAACGAAGACGAGCTCGAAGAGGCGCTACTCCTATTTTCCGCATTGCACTGCATAGAGCCACACAGCAGCCGTAGTTGCACGTGTCTTAGAGCCGCCATCGGCAAAGCAGACCTCGATAAATACGCGCTTACCGGGCATTGTTCCCAACGTCGAAGCGGAGCAGGAATTACGGTCGACCGTTTCGGATATCACAGCCCGAGCACGAGCGGCTGATGCGGTGCCAGAGCGTGCCCAAACGTATGCCGTATGCGCGCCTCGACAGCTGCGAAGAAGACAAAATTGAAGTGGAACACGGAATCGCGATGAAAGAAGATGAAAATGATATGGGCATACTTCACTTCACTTCACTTTAATACCTTACTTAGGCATAATTTAATAGTTAGGCATAATTAGGCCAAAAACAGTGCGAAAGCGTAGCAATTTTCCGGTTAAAAAGGGAGTTTATAACACCCAAATTGCGGTCCCCCTCCAGCCATGCAGCCTGTTCTTCGAATGTTACAGTTGCTCGTACCATCTTCATTCTCTCACATTATATCTTCATCTTGTCGTCTGGCCGCCCCTTTAGCTTTCACTGACTAGGCTTAACGGTTTTCGTGTCGGTTCAATATTCAGAGCTTAGAACAAATATTAAGAAAAAATGAAACATCGTTGTTTCACTACATACATTTGGAGGTACGTAGGTTGTGGTGTCACGTTCATTTCGGATGCAAAGAAGAGGAAACCTGTATCACACGAAGGTTCGTTAATGACGCCGTACGAGGAATATGGCACGCTAGGATAGGATAGAAAATACGTTAGTTTCTCTAGGAAGGTCTTGTGCTAGTAGCAGAAGAGGTCCATCTTCCGTCTTCTCACAGGGTCGGTGCCCCTATTCCAGGGCTCCGCTGAGCTTCGCTGCTCGCTGGGCGTGCTGGATTAGACCTAGTTGGCAATCCAGATCGCCACTGGAGAGCCCGCTCTCCCACATTCCGCACTCGGGTCTTTACGAAAGCTATCGTTATTTCTACATTGCCACGTGATGTGGTATAACTAAGGTTTGCTACCACACCATGGGCAGGTGTCCCGATATTGTGACGGGTACATTTTGCTTAAGATATGCAGGTTAGGGAAAGTTCCTGTCTGCAGTCTTCGCCAGCACACTGCCTCTTGTTGTTTTAGATCCCGATGAGGCGGCGGATAACGGATCCGTACCCTTATAGTAGTTCAGAATGTCAGTACGTAGGGCCGACTCGCTCGGGTAGATCGTCCGATTGGGAGGAAGCTCGGCTCGTGTACCCTCGAGCTACCTCATCGGCGCGTTCGTTCCCCGCTATGTCGGTGTGTCCTGGCACCCAATAGATGTAGATCACGCGACTGAGTACCAGGCTCTGAACCAGGCGCAGGGTATCCCCCTCTCGCATACCGCTCCGCTTCTGCGACACACGCGTGATCATCCTGGCGACCTGAGTTGTCGATTGCTTGAGAAGGCCGAGCGTATGGCCGCATCGCTGATTGCTCTGAAGCCACATTCCTAAGACTCTTATCTTGTCTCGTTCGGGAAGTAGCTGTCCTTCGAGGGAGACATTGAGGGTTCCTTCTTTGTGTTTCACTTTGTGAACTCGCAGGAGTTCAGATTTTTCTGGGGAGCAGGCGAGACCTCGTGCACGGACATATTCTTCCACGCAGGTGGCCGCTGCTTGCAGTCGTTCTTCTATCTGGCCGAGCGACCCGGAGGTAACCCAAACCGTGAAGTCGTCAGCGTACATGGCGTGCTGTATGCTTTCGATCTTCTCAAGTTGTCTAGCGAGTCCGATCATATCCACGTTGAAAAGTAGTAGTGAGATGAGGGACCCTTGAGGTGTGCCTTTATTGGGGGTCGAGAATTTATCGCTGCGAAGGTCTCTGAGCTCAACCGCTGCAGTTCGGTTGGAGAGAAAGGCTTTCACATAGCTGTGAATCTTATCGCCACAGTGGAGGTTGTCGAGTCCTTCCATTACAGCCGCGTGGCTAACGTTGTCAAAGGCCCCTTTCATATTGAGGGCCATGACCGCGTTCTCACCAGTGCTGGGGACATTGGTGAGGACTTCTTCTTTGAGTTGTATGAGGAAGTCCTGGATAGAGAGGTGAGCCAGGAAGCCGAACATGCTGTGGAGGTACAGGTCTTCATCCTCCATGTAATTTTGGAGCCTCCGAGTTACGACACACTCGTAGAGCTTGCCTAGGCAGGAGGTGAGTGAGATAGGTCGGAGGTTTTCGATTTGGAGTTTCTTACCCGGTTTTGGGATCATTACAACCTCTGCATGCTTCCATTCTTCAGGAAGCGTTCCTGCGGCCCAGTGCCCGTTGAGGAAGGTGGTCAATTGGTCGACAGCCCCGTCGCTGAGGTTGCGTATGAGTGCATTATGGATCTTGTCTGCACCCGCCGCAGTGTAACGCGTGCACACCTTTATGGCAGCGAACACTTCTTCCCTGGTGATCGGCCTGTCCAGGTGGGTGTTCGGTCTTCCCAAGTATGGTTTCGGGTATGCTGCAGGCAAGGTCGTGCCGTAGCATTTCTCTTTTACTTTATCTAACAGTTCCTCCTCCGTACCCTCGAAGGTGTGGATGAGTCTGTGGATAGCTTTCCCGCTTTCGGCCCTGGTTTGGATAGAGTCGAGGAGGGTCTTGAGTATACGTCACGTCTGAGGGTGCCGTCCAGCGAGCTACTGAACTGCTGCCAGCTCTGCCTGGCCAGTTGGGCTGCGTACTCCTCCGCTATCTTGGTGACGCTAGAAAAGAGAAATGGCCGCTTCCGTGGCTCGCCGAAGGCTGTAGTCTGAGTCGCTACGGCAACCGACGAGGCGGATGCCCTCCCAGTCGCTATGGCAATGTCGAGACTATCTACGTTCAGAGCGGAAACTTACAGGGCATAGTAGTTGATGGGTGGCAATAACAAACACAGATTTGCCCCAAGGTTGTTTAACATCCGCACCCTATGTGAATGCTGCATGTGCCTGTGAAGGCATCGCAACAGAATCCGCGACTCGCCTAGACCGTACGGTGGCGAGGCTGACGGCTAGAATTTCAGAAGTCGCACAAATGCAGGTGGCTGAGATCGCATCAGCTGCAACACACACCTAGGGGCTAAAGTCAAAAGAGCGGCGAAATGGGGGCTGGGACAGGTGGGTCACTGCCGCTTGCCGCGGGGGCTAGCCTGGCACAGAATTATTATCTGTTCTAGATCGTCATTGCATCCGCCACCGTTTCGGTGGTGGATGACGGCTGTTGTAGGGTCCTCTGAGCAGCGTCACCTGGCGACATATGGCAGAAATATTTTTAAAACGAAGAGTGCAATTAAAGCACGCGGTTCTTGTTGCTTGTGTGGCGCAGTGGATGAATGTTACATTTTTAAATGCGAAAAAAAAACGATTCGAATCCACTTTGTGCAACTTTTTTTTTGTCACAGGGGTGGAAGTGCTGCTCCAAAAACTACACGCAAGGCCGGTCTTCTCCCTTGGCTTCTAACATCTTATCCCAAGCCAGACCCCAGGCCTCAGGCCAAGAATATCCTGGTCATCAAGTGGTAGAGGGAAACGTGTGTGTCGGTTTAGCGAGACAAACATTCCCAGCACCTGCTCAAGGACTCGATAAATCAGATTAGTGTAACCTCCGACGGTTACAAACATTGCCCTACAACAGCCCAGATTGGCAGCACGCAATTAGTTCCGGTACTACGGTGTCTCAGTGGTAGAGAGCTCGACTGCTGATTTTGAGAACGGGGGATTCAATCACGGCCGTTTCGAAAGGCGCTCGTCTCCTGTGGGATTTGACAGTACGTTAAACAACCCCAAGTATTCGACGATACCGAAGCACGCCACTACATCATCCATCATAGCCGATATCGCTTTATTGCTAAACCCCATATGCACTTCTTTTCTCTTTTTTCTTTTTTTTTTTTGCTTTTAAACGCTTCTGCGCATCCGCAACAGTGGCAGTAAGCACATTTTTCTTTATAGAAACGTTCGAATGAAAGAGCTCGGACAGCAGCCTACGCCAATGGGGTTCCGGACTGAGGACTCCAACCGCCGCTACCTCATAAATATTTTCATTAAAATATTTTTACCGCCACCACCCACGCACCATCAGTCTGTGGAATGATCTTCCGAATGGCATCACATCACTCCACAATCACGACGCGTTTCGCGACGATCTACTGAAGTACTTCATTGATAACGCTTGGAGCGCGGCTGCGCTATACGGGCGCAGTGGATACCCGGGCACTGCGGCATAGAGGGCAACGAACGTGCCAGACAGCCACCGAATTTTACAGCGGTTGTCGCGTGGCGTTCCATTTGAAAGCGCGCCAAGGAACGCCACGCGACAGCCGCCGCAAAATTCGGTGGCAGTTTAGCCCCCGTCGCAAGCGGCGTTGACCTACCAGTCCCAGCCCCGTAGGGCCAGGATCAGCCACCTTTCACAGAGCGCGCGTTCAAGTGTTTCATTGCAGATGGAAGGGACGCATCCCGCCTCAGCCAGTAAGAACGCATCCCGCCTCGGCCAATCAGAACGCCTCAAAATCCCGTTTTGAGGCGTTCTGATTGGCCGAGGCGGGATGCGTTCTTATTGGCTGAGGCGGGATGCGTCCCTGCTTCTGCAATATGCCACACTTGAACGCGCGCTCTGTGAAAGGTGGCTGTTCCTGGCCCTACGGGGCTTGGACAGGTAGGTTAACGCCGCTTGCGGCAGGGGCTAGACCGCTAGACTGTCACCGAATTTTGCGGCGGCTGCCGCGTGGCGTTCCTTGGCGCGCTTTCAAGTGTGGGATTGCAGATGGCAGGAACGCTAGACAAGGAGACCTCAGGCTTTCGCCTTTCACTAATTTAGTCGCTAAAGTCCCTCGTAATTTTATTTCACTACTACCTTTCTCCTGTTCTTATGGCACGGTTAAGATTTCCGCGGACAATAGTGACAGATACTGCGCCTTCTCTTTGCTGTAACGCCGCTGATGCCTAGTGTACTGCGTCTGCTGTATGCTGTTGGGTGCCGTGTGTGAGTAATGAATGATTGAATGAAAACTTTATTTCCACCGAAAAGGAGCCCCTCATCTCCGCCCCGGCACGCAGGCCGGGGAGCAGGTCAGGAGGGCTCCGCAGGCTGAGCCAACGGCTGAGCCCGTGTGCGAGTAAGCTTCTAATGTCGTGACGCCATCATCGTATGTGATGTCATCGTGATGTCACTTCCGGTTATTAGATATGTCCGGAGACGACTTCCGGTGGATGTGACGTCACACCATTCCCGTGGCTATATCGATGTCCGCGATATTTCGACGCAATTTTAGGATTTTTTAGTATAATTAATTACTGTAGACTCATCAAACTTGGGTTTTAGATTTATTCCTTCCTCCTCTATTTGATTCAAAGAATTTTCAATCTTTTTTAGTTCCTACTTAATGAAAGCGTTACGGCCGGACGGACATGATCATGGCGGCGAGCATGAGCCAATACAGGCTTTCGCCTTAACATTCTAGCGGCAAGGCTCCAAATATAGAAGGCAGTGGCAACAAATATGACGCAGCTAGTGGGCACTTGGTCACACGTTGTATATCAAAACTGCAGCTCCAAAACTCTGAATAAATTAGGCAGTGGCAACAAACATGCAGTGGATATCTGATCACACGTTGTATATCAAGACTCAAGCTGCATGACTTCCTCCGGCGCTCTGACCACCCACTAGCATATTTGGTACTAAGCCGTCCGTGCTTCCTTACCAGGTGGAGGGAATGATGCACCAGGTATAGAGTCCTCTTCAGAAGGTACAGGCCACACAACCAGCGGTCATTATCATCTTACGGCAACCTCGGGCAAGGTGGGGAGCGGGCTTCGCCCAACCAAGAGGCTCTCGCAATGTGGCTTATCCCTACCAGGGCGGGGACGCAATGCCAGTGCATCATTTTCTTCAAATAATAATCGTTTCCGCTCACATATTTGCATACCTTTTAAGAGAATGTTATCTTCCATAATAACCTACAAAACTCAAGTACATTACTCTGGGACGTTAGTCTGACAAGCGCTCAGTCATGCACATGTGTAGCCTTATTTTTGGAATCGGACATCATGCCTTCCAAACCAACTTGTTCAACTTCCTAGTGCGAAAAAATGGGCGCGGTTACTGGGCCATTCAAGCAAGAGTAGTTTCTAGAAAATCGTCGGAGAACTTCCTCCCACAGAGCCGGTTCCTAAAGTTTCTGCTAGTGCTAACAAAGACGCTCATTCCAGCACTAGCTTTTAAATGTCATGCAGAAAAACGCAACAAAATTAGTGAGGTAGGCTTCTATTGCGCCTTAACAATAAAAAAAATAATTGCCAGATTCTTGCAAGCTTTATGGATCAACAGGATTGCGTTCCAGAAATTGCGTGCATCTCTTATCGCGGAAATTTAGAATAGGAGTATTTAACAGTCTCTAAGCAACCTGCGTTTAAATATTTTCAGAAATGTTGAACACACTGCCGCAGGTTGCCATGTATAAATTTTTTTCTTTTCGTTTGGTTTGTGGGGTTTAACGTCCCAAAACAACTCAGGCTATGAGAGACGCCGTAGTGAAGGACTCCGGAAATTTCGACCACCTGGGGTTCTTTAACGTGCACTGACATCGCACAGCACGCGGTCGCCTCTTTGTCTCGCCTCCATCGAAATGCAATATTTTTATGTCTAATAGTATATAATAGAACAAATTATAGTTTAACGAAACATAAGCTGGTTATCAAGAGAGAACGAAGCCTTTCCGGTAGCTCAGTGGATAAGACGTTCGGCGATTGAACCGGCAAGCCACAGCCGAAAGACGCAGTTGTTGTTGTGGCTGTAGGAAGAAGGAAAAATCAAAACGCGCGGGCCTGCTACTGGCTCGTACTTCCTCGTGCGGAGGCGGACAGAAAAGAGAAAGTAGAGAAGAAAGAAAAAAAATTAAACATGGCTTAGCTCTGCTGTGCCTGGATATACGTAGCGAAAAGCAGCGACTACCTGGGGATCAAAAGAAGGTAATTTCTCCTGTCTTCTGCACCGTTTGTCAGCAGCTAAACTTACCCTGGCTTGCATGTCTAGCGCGTCTAAGTTCACCGGCGTTCTATAATTCGTTTACAGGAAAGGAAAGGCGCAGCATCTGTCACTCGCGGAAGGCAAGAAACGCCGCCCAGCGGCGTTGGAGCGCCCTCGTTGGAGCGCCCTTGGTCCTCATAGCTGACGGCAGATGGGTGACATCACATCCTCGACGTCACCCTTATTGAGCGAGTATTTGTCAAAGAACGCACCTCCTAAGCCGGGCGGAGCGTTCAACTCCTAGAGCACGAGAGAGAAAGGAGCTTCGACGCAAGTACTGAGTGCGGACACACCGACATGAACCTCGGGGCAGGGGCTCAGCCAGGGGAAGGGTCTCCTCCTTGCTTGGCACTGACACGCATTCACATTTCTATAGACAGATAATGTATGTATGTATGTATGTATGTATGTATGTATGTATGTATGTATGTATGTATGTATGTATGTATGTATGTATGTATGTATGTATGTATGTATGTATGTATGTATGTATGTATGTATGTATGTATGTATGTATGTATGTATGTATGTATGTATGTATGTATGTATGAACTTTATTAAGTAGCCGGCTAACCTCGGGTTAAAGCGTCGTGATGCTGGCCAGACATCAACCCGGAATTATGCCCTACTCTGCACTACCTCCTTTCGCCCGTTTGTGGAGGATTGTGAGGCTTGTGCTTTTCGAGCGCACCCCGGGCCTGCTGGACGGCCCGGACACTTTTCGATGGAGGCGAAAAGCAAGGCGCCCGTATGCTGTGCGATGTCAGTGCACGTTAAAGAACCCCAGGTGGTCTAAATTTCCGCAGTCCTCCACTACAGCGTCTCTCATAGCCTGAGTTGCTTTGGGACGTGAAACCCCACAAACTAAACCAAACCAAACCATAGCTGAATGTCCTTGTCTGTACTTTGCACAGCACTTTGAAGTTCCGGCGGGTGTGTCTTGGATGCAGCTTCGGTCGGGAACCTGGCACAGTCCCACATGTTATGCCATTGGTCCGCCGGACCCACTTGACATACACTGCACTTATCACTCGTGTAGATGTCTAGGTGGAGGACGTGTAGCACTGCCGAGGCGAAGAGTGACCCGGTTTGCATTTGCCTTAGGATGACCGCCTCCACCCGACTAAGTGCCGGGTGAGGCGGCGGCATTGTCAGTCCAGCTAGGCGGTAACATTTAGTCACTTCTTAGTAACTGGTCATTCGGTCGTTTGTTTCTACTATATATATATATATATATATATATATATATATATATATATATATATATATATATATATATATATATATATTAGAGAGAGAGAGAGAGCTTCAGGAGCATATATAGCCAGCTAAAGCAGCTTATATGGCTTGCCAGTCTGCAGCTTTAGAGGCATTGACATTTCTATAGTCAGCTAAAGATAACTGTATGACTACTAGTCTATAGCTTTCCATTTCCATTTTGTCGTTCAGTCGTGTCCGACTCTTGTCACGCCACGCTTTCCGGTCTCTCACTATCTTCCTAACATCACATAACTTCACCTGCAGTGCCTCGAGGATGCCATCTAACCATCGCGTTCGCTGCCTACCCCTTCTCCGGCGACCCTCAACCTTTCCCAACATCAAATCTTTCTCCAGCGACTCCTCTCATCAGATGACCAAAGTAGCTGAGCTTTAACTTTAGAATTTGACCCTCCAATGAGCAGTCAGGGTTTAGGAGCATACAATTTTCTAGGGCCAGCTAAAGAACGTTGTATGGTTCAGAAGCTGCAGACAAAGTGGTATAAAAATATCTATAGCTGCCTATAGACGTTCCTATGGCATTTTATGGCTGAATATATAAAAGGCCACAAACAAACATCACTGACCATAAACTCTTTCCATTCCAGGACATAGACCGTTTTTGTATGGGATGTGTTTATATTATTTACTGTTTCGGCTAAGGTCCTCTGGCAACGACGGTGTGCGGACTGCTGAAGTTTCTGAATGGGCTTTTGAAGCAGCTTGTACTTCCTTCTAGGCTTAGGATGTTCTTGGTGGCAGAACGGCGGCTAGTAGAGGAAGCTGCAAGATGCATTAGAAACAATTGAAAGAAATGCGTGCCACACTGCATAACATCTGAAATGAAAACCAAGTAGACACATTGACCGAGCCTGGCCGCTACCTATATATCTCATGCATTTATCAAGCCGGTAATAATCACTTCTCTAAGCTTATGAATAAGCGGAATAAAAACAATGGACATTTTAGGAAACACTAATTAACATTTCTATTACTGTTCGATGTCGACAATTCAATTAGAGCTCATATGGGTTGTAGTCGAGCTCTACAATAAAAAGTTCGATTAAGGGCCAGAGGAACAAGTGTACTCTATCAATGTATTATGTAACGTAACAAAAACGATAACTGAGGAACGCCAAAGAGGAATTCACAGCATGCTGTTGGGCTCGCAGAGGCCCGCGACATTGCTACCGTCTCGGCAGCGTCATTTATCAAAAGCACGTCTTTTGAACATAATATTTTAATGCCGCCACGTAAATCGCGTAAAACTGTAGTCCACGCGCCTTCCCGTCGGTAACAACTCCTCGAGCGAATTCACGCAGTTAACGCTCGTTCATGCAGCCGCAGTAACCTAAACAAGCAGCAAAGCTAACAGGAAGGCTATGCATATTGCCAGGCACGCCCAGAAAGGAATTTGGAAATTTAAATGCTTGCTTGCTCACCTTCTGAGTTTAAATTCGAAAGCGACGCATTCAGACGCTGTTCGAACAGTGCATGCCGCCACTTGCCGCGTCTCAATAGAGAAGCGCTGACGCAGCACCGTCCGAGAAGCTTTGCACGATACAAACTTTACCACAATCAACACAACGACGTGCGCCTACGGCTGACACATTAGAAACCACGTAGTACATGTTATGTGCCGCTTCCAAATGGCAAGAAGGCGTGAAGATACAACGAAGACAACGCTGAACCACCATCTTCCCGCATGCAAGCCCATCGCATGCTGGACGGTTCCGCCCAGTTTACAAGCGCAGAAAAGACCGCAAAAAAAAAAAATAAAGTGTGCTATATAATTACTGCGGAATTACTATACCGCGCTTTTTTCAAGAAATCAGAAGGCTAAACTTCATAAACATACGAACGTGAAATTATTATTTTTTTTTGTTTTGTTTTTTACTGAGTAGTTCAAGTATTTACAACTCATTGCAAAGATATCCTCCCAAGCGATTGGTGTCGCTGTCCTCGTTTTGTTACGCGACCATGAGATGGGCCTTGGCACCGGCGGCACCTGGCGAACTGCGCAATGGAGTGTCATCACGTTGGCATCTGAGGCTTCAAGCATAGTTCAGTCCCGTCCGCTCGCTTCGTCGTCGCTCTAGTCCTTGTCTCTTCTTTGATGACCGATTCAAGTCATCTCTTATAGTTCTGCTAAGATATTAAATAGTCAAATATGTTAAGATGATGAATTCGCTGGCGCTTTCTATCATAGCTTGAAGTACAAACATCGGGGCATATATAATAAGAGACCACCAGCTGGTTGCCATTTTATTGCGACAGCATTTCTTTCCTCTAGTGACGTCATGAAAGAGTCCCCAGTGTGCGTCATCAGAGCGTGTCACCAAAATGAGTAAGCCGAGTTGTTGTTCTGACGAATTCCTGTGAACGCGCCCATAATTTTCCGCCTCTAGCGTAAAGATGCTTGGGGGCGCTGAAATAAATAAAAACGTTGAAATAAAGTAAACACTGAAAAACACTACAAATGAGATAAAAGTAAATCAATAGTAAGAATTGGAAATCAATAAATAAAATTAAAAATTAATATGCAAAATAAGAATAAAAAGTGGCAACGCATCAACTGCCGTCGCAGCAACAGCAACAACGTTTACGATTTCACAAATCTCCAGTGGAGGTTTTGCGGTGCTCTCAATTTTTTATCTTCTTAGTAGCAACAGGGCTCTATGCAATTGTGCACGAATGCCAGCATTTTTAAGAAATTGCTCTAGCGTTTTTGTTATTCCGACGACAGCTGACAATGTGACGCAGTTTATCAGGCTCTGAGAAAAATTAGTCACACTTGTTTTTTCTTTTATCTTTCTTTGCACGTTTCACTACATATCTGCAAAATTAGGAGCAATGTCGCCCTACAAGCCTGTCAGAAATGATGTGAACAAAATTTGATATTAATTCAATTCTCTTATAATCGTCAGACGGATATTCTTACATCTCGGAGATCGACCGAGACATCTGCTCTAAGGTCGCTGCAGATAAGTAGGCCCATCATATTACCACAATGAGCTAGACGTGTATAAAATTAGGACTTGGCAATAGGAACTGACTATTCTCGTTTAATTCATCAGAATTGAAATATCAACATGTTAGTAGCCTAATAAAGATGGGTGGAATGACGTGGTATTTTGCAAGCTGTATGTGCATTCGTAATTGCTGGCTGATGCAATTCATTTGTTAATATGACTTCTACAGTCGTATAAAAAAGCAGAAACTTGACTTTTGATGGTACCGCAGTACTGCCTTTACGCGATGAAATGTCTGCCGCTCAACTTGATGCTAGAGGCAATTTTTCTCGTCGTTTTTGTGTAAGTACGAAGTTGCAGAAACGCTCACCCTTACTGCGGGATCTCATGTATTGTGCTTTGACAGTATCCTGTGTATTGTCTTCTCGGAACCATTCGTTGCAAGGCTTCCCAAAACGTCTCTTGGAATAACATATAAACGTGGTAGTCTCTCAAGTTACGTATATAAAAATTACAGAATTGCTTTTAGACTTCTTAAGGGCTGACAATCCGAAAGCCTGTCTCCATTTCTCTGTCTTAGGTGGGCACTTAAATCTACTTAGGTACAGCACTGTGAACGCCTTTTAAGACGAAAGCCTTGCTCATGGTAGTACGTGAATAATAGAGGTTGTAATAGAGATTGGTAGAGGTTATAATGACTTTTAATCACTTGTAATCATCCATATGTCTAACCATTATTTGTGACGACTACATTTGATTATTAATAACTAAAATGTTTAGTACTGAGTCGTAATGACTTGTCATGACTTTTAATAACCTGTAATCACCAATATGTCTAACGAAGACTTGTAACGACTGCAACTGATTGTAAATGACTAAAATGCTTAGTAATGAGTAGTAATGACTAAAGTGACCTTAATAACTTGCAGTGACATATATAACGAAGACTTGTAACGACTTCAGTTAATTAGACATGACTAAACTA
This sequence comes from Amblyomma maculatum, assembly GCF_055883805.1. Classification (NCBI taxonomy): domain Eukaryota; kingdom Metazoa; phylum Arthropoda; class Arachnida; order Ixodida; family Ixodidae; genus Amblyomma; species Amblyomma maculatum. Next base: position 68,721,620 of record NC_139351.1, on the reverse strand, counting down.
ATAATGCTAATAATGATAATTAGTAATAACTGAAGTGTCTACTACTGACTTCTACTACTACGCTTTCACCATTCCCATCTTAAGTGATATCTTAAGAGACCTTGTAATTTTTTTATTACTGCTGCTGATTACCTGCTGTATGCTTGTTTCTTTATGCCTTTGCCGTTTCTGACATGCAACTAAAAAAATCAGCGGGGCGTAGTTGTTTCCACAGCGCCGGTCATTGGGGTGAGAGACCAGTGCGATCGCACATAGCGCCAGCATGAAGGAGGCGCCCATCTGTACTGAGTACTCACCTTCCCCCCTTATGTCCTCTCCGTCCGGCCCTTTCCTTGTCTTTCGTCATTCACAAGAGACATAGCCTTCTGTGAGGGAAGAAACTTGTTTCCTTGAAGAATCCTTAAAACGAAGGCCACCAAGAAGGAGTGGGCCTTCCCAGAAACTGCCTGGGAAAGCCTCGGGACGTGATATGGTTTCTGCCTTCTTTTGCGCACACTGCTCCAGTGCCCGTCTCAGTTATGTGTTTTTCTATCGCTTAGAACTCCTTTAAACGCGTCCTTTGAATGATGGCTGTTTCTTTCCATTCTGCATGCTCCGCGGTGAAAACATACAATACGCAGCTTGAAAAAAAAACATGATTTTGAGCTCGAAAACAAATCTGAACGTCGATTAGTTACCTTGATCTCCGTTTTGTGAGCGCCGTTGTGAGCCTCTATTAGCTCGGCTCTGGAAGAATTACTTTTGGACGAAAGAAATGATATTGCTTACGAACGCTAAAAAATATCTGCGGACAAAATTCAATTAGCCTGATTCGTTTGGTGAACGATTTCGTTCTATAGTGTTGCTATGTGCATGGACGTGACGTGACAAAATTTCGTCCAGTGGTGAGGCTACTTCGAAAAAAGAGGTTGGGTTTGCTGAGTATGGCATTACGTTAAAGCACGGTTTGTTTTTATTTTGAAATCTCCTCCCTTCCCTGTTGCAGACTGAAGAAAAAAGAATATACTTATGACAACCCATGGCTGCAAATGTGTTCTCGTAAGCACAGTTCTAAGCGAGAAGATTTTTTAAAGCAAATCAAAAGCAAAGCAAAGCAGAAATGCCTAATTTATAGATATGCAGTGAAAGTTTTGCAGGGAAAAAGAAAACGGGAAAACGCCTTTTTAAAGTACGAGAAACAGTTTACATTTCGTAATAGGACTAAACTAACCTGATCTAGCCTAGCGAGCATCGCCCGGTGTGTAACATACTACTTGAGCAGGTTCAGCTCATATTGGCAACAATCATTTTTTCCCCGCTGAACTTGTGCGTGAAGAAAAGTGATGAGCCAAAGTTTCTTCACACGAGCCCACAGCCGAGGCACTATTTTTTAGCAGTGAAGAAATACATAACAATAAGAAGAGCATATAGAAGTCACGTTGTTTAAAACCTTTTACATTTATTTTACATTTATATGTTGCATGACTGTATATTGGTATGCTTTTTGAGTTTTACTTTTATGTAAGATTTATGTTTGTGGTTATGTTTAATGCTTACGGTATCAACAGGTTTTGCTTGGGCATTGCAGAGCACAAAATCGCTATCTTGCTCTTTCTGCAAAAATAGCCTTCACAATTTTTCATTGGAGATCACCTCATAATAATGCGATCGCGTTAATGGCACCGTGTCGCAGAAAAGCCGATATCGATGTTGTGGTTGTAACGAGAAAATCAAAACACAGTAAAGAAACAAATGTTTCGCGGAAACCCGCAGAGAAGAAGACGGTTTGTTCGCAGTGCGAGACGAGCATGTAACCACTCCGCATTGCTTCTCTCTGTATAAGGGTAGGCCTAATGTATGTATTGCCGTATGACTGTCAGCTAATGTTTAGGTGCATCTTTAGAAAGAAACTTATTACGGAAGTAATAGTTAAGCGAGTAGCAAAGTACTTTTTCGTTTTGCTTTAGCTGTGATTCGGCGCTCACTGGAAAATTCCTTCGACCGTACGGCGTTGCCGCAACCGATGTTGCGAGCCGCCACCCGATTGTGCAAAATACAAAATACAGTATTTGACGCGGCTAGCTGACGTGAGGCGCCGTCATCCATTCATCCGTCGGATGTAAGCAAGCGAAATGGACGGATGGGCTTCTGCAACATTCTGGAACCTGTATGCGGTAGGCTGTCTCGAAGCGGGTGCCTTCGCCTAGGGTGAAGACAACCGTGTCATCTGCTACGGGCGCATCTCATTTTTGCGCCCACTCTTCTCATTGCACTTCAGGTGGTGGTGAGAAACATTTATTTACTCTTTGTACAAGGAGGTGTTTGGACCGAGGCCCTATTGGCCCTGGCCCTCACATATCTAGCTGGAGCTCCTATTCCGGAGCCCCAATGGCTTCTAACGCCACTCGTGCCCTGGCGACCAAGGTCCGCTGGGACTGTAGGTCATGGCAGCTGAGCAGCGCCGCCTCCCAGGCCTCCGTAGAAGGAAGGGGAATGAAGGATTGGGAACGGTGGGGATTGGATGGACAGGCCCGGACCATGTGGAAAACGTCCGAGAAGGTCGCTCCACACAGGTTGCAGCCCCAATCAAAGTCTGTATTGAAGTGTTTCAAGACTACTGGGCACAGCATTGTGTGGAGCGCGCACTGGTGTTGAAGGCGCTCCCTCAAAAGTGTTCTTCTTTGCTCACGAAGTGCAACATATCAATATGAATAGAAGGCAGATGACGCGAACGATAAAATATTACGTGCTCAAATACCTCCTTGGGTGCCTATTTCATGCAGTTATTCTTCGGGAATACACGACCAAGCGATGATATAGTGTGGTATACCGCATCTATCTACGACACTCAAGATTATACCACATATACTTTGCGAAGCCTGTTTGTGTAAAGTTTGTGTTTTATGGTTTCTTAAAATAGTATTGACTGGTTATTTAGTTTGTGGGGTTTAACATCCCAAAGCGACTTAGGCTATGAGAGACGCCGTAGTGGAGGACTTCAGAAATTTCGACAACCTGGGGATCTTTAACGTGCACTGACATCGCACAGCACAGGGGCGCCTTGCTTTTCGCCTCCATCGAAAAGCTGCCGCCGAGGCCGGGATTCGATCCTGCGTCCTTGGGAACAATGGTCGAGCACCGTAACCACTGCGCCACCCCGGCGGGGTTACTATTGATTGTGGTTATAAGATATTAAGGGCGCTGTAAAGCATAACACCTCAACCGCGCCGTAAAGGAATTAGTAGAGAATGAGTGAAAAAGGGGGACACACGTGCCCTAGTAGAGCGCTTTGGGATAATTTCAGCCGCATGGGGATCTTTAGTGTGCTGACATCGCACAGCACAGGGGCGCATTTTGTGTTTCGTCTTCGAAAACGTTGCCATCGAAGTTCGGTGAAAATCTAGGTACTCCGGTTCAGTAGTCACCACGGCGTAGGGGCCTTAAACAGCATTTTTTTTTAACCTGCGCCAAAACTTTGTTTTCGCTTCGCAGCCGTTAATGCTTTCACTAAATTTCCTAATAACACGAACGATTCCTCTTTTTTACCTTACTGTAGTAAAAATAAGTTAGTGTCGCTTTAACTGGATATTGATTTTCTATTACTACAAAGGGCATAAAACTCCATAAATATTTAACAAAGCTTGAAGATGGGCTAGGTGGTGCATTGCAACTTGCTAAAGATAAAACGCACAGGAAGACACATTCAAGAGAAGAAGACACAGGACACTACATAAATATCTTGATGTAATGCTGAAAGGCCCATTAAAATCAGCAGAAATGTCTGGTTCTCCTTACGGCACCACCGTATTCGGTGCAGATGGCACAATGGATGTGATTCTTTCCTTCGGCGAATTTCGGTGGTGAAACAAAGCTGCAGATTAAATAGAAAGTGCATGTTGTGTCAATATGAAGCCGGACAGACTTGTATAATACAACGGTGAAGGCACACTATTTTAATCGACCCGTGTAGTGCCTCAAGTGACCAGAAGGGTTCTCGTCAGAACAAAGACAGCACAAGGTATTGACATTAGCGATAACAGTAAAACGTCCGCGAAAAAATAAGGATGAAATTTTGTAATTGCCCCAACACCCCAACAAGTGCCTGGCGCTTGTTGGGGTGTTGCGGCTATTACAAAATTCCATCCTTTTTTTTGGCGGACGTTTTACTGGCACTTTCCCTGTTTGAGCCGTAAGTAGCAGACGGCTGGCATAGGCTATTGCATTTTATTATTATTATTATTATTATTATTATTATTATTATTATTATTATTATTATTATTATTATTATTATTATTATTATTATTATTATTATTATTATTATTATTATTATTATTATTATTATTATTATTATTATTATTATTATTATTATTATTCCCGCTTCTCTTCTCCGTTTTTATTAATGATGTTTCCTCGGCGATAAAGAACTCCTCGTTTCTTCTTTATGCTGATGATATAAAAATATTCAAGGTAATACATTCTTTTCAAGATTGCGTGTTGTTGCAATCGGACATATCTGCTTTTTCTGATTGGTGTGCGATGAATCGACTTACCCTCAATTCTTCCAAAACTAGGGTTGTGTCCTTTACTCGTAAAACACATAGCTTTCTCTACCATTATTCTGTCAATTCTGTGCTGTTGGATAGGGTTGATGAAATTAATGACCTTGGTGTACTTTTTGACCGCACCCTCAGCTTCTCCTCTCACACTAAACGCATTGCTCAGCGGGCTATGCGCACACTCGGATTCGTTTGCAGACTTTCGAGAGAGTTCCATACTCCACTTCCGTTCCTAAAACTGTACCTGTCCATATGCCTCCCGGTCTTGGAGTATGCGTCGGTTGTTTGGAATGGCACTTGCAAATCGAACTTGGACAAGGTTGACAGAGTACAAAAAAAAATTTTACGGATATTTCATTATCGCTTTCCTTTCGCAACTTCCCCCTCTCGCTCCACCAGGAGCGCCCAACTGAATCTTCCTTCCCTTCACTGCCGTCGTATCAGACTTGATATCATATTTCTGTACAAACTCCTTCATGGCCACATTTTGTGCCCTCAGCTCTTAGAGTACATCCTACTGCGCGTTCCGCGAAAGAGCATGAGGGAATTCAGACCATTTCAGGTTTCTCCTCTTCATTCCCACTCCCCTCTGGACAGGATGCAGTGGTTATTTAACTCTTTTTGTCCTCACCTTGACATCTTCCAAAACTCGCTCTGTTCATTCACATTGGATGTTCGTAGCGTTGTATTCTAAATAGTACTTTATCACATATAACTCCCACTTTCTAGCCTTAAATTGTATTTACTTCACTTTTTGCTTTTTCTCCTGTTCAATGCTGTCTGTATCTTGAACTACTTTTTATCCGTTTCTTGCTTATATTTCAACTTTAAACTTTATATTCAAATCTTACTGTCCCTTGTTCAATTTTACTTCTTTATTGTATTATTCTGTATTTCTAGCCTGTGTTTTAAGTACCATGCACTTGTTGCGCCTGGAATGGTTGTTTATTTTATGTATATTTCTATATTACTATAATCAATGTCAGTCATCTGTTTTTTTTTTTTTTTTCCTCTCTTCTACCTACCGTTCTTTTTTTTTTTTTCTTTATTTCCTGGTGTGCTAAAAAATTCTCTCACTGTGTATATAAGTGATGATACTCATTGTTTGCTTAATTTCTGTGATACTTTTCGTCTCAGTTTCATTTCATGTATTATTTATTTCTTTTTTTGTGTGTTCTCTCTGTGTGTGTAAACATGTTTGTGCTTTTTCATTTTTTTTTTGTGCTGCAGCACAAAGACCACATGGTTGTTCCTGCGCACATTAAATAAAGATTGATTGATTGATTGATTGATTGATTGATTATTATTATTATTATTATTATTATTATTATTATTATTATTATTATTATTATTATTATTATTATTATTATTATTATTATTATTATTATTATTATTATTATTATTATTATTATTATTATTATTATTATTATTATTATTTAAAACTTTATTGCCGCCGATACAGGAGGTTCCCCTACTCCCCCACCCAGGTACGCAGACCCGAATAGGGGGCTGGGACTCCGCGACTAGAAGCGCGCAAGGATACATTGATTCTTCGCGGCCTCAGCATTTGTAACATTCGCGCGCTGTCTGATTTGTCTTAGATTAGGGACGAAAACATTTCTCTCCGTAAAGCAAATGGTAAAATATACACAGTTCCCGCCACTACAGAATATTTAAAACTTTACCTGCATTCCCAAGATTTGTGAGTTGTTCTCCTTAGTTATTATTAATTAAAACAGCGCGAACAAGAACACACTGGACAAGATACAAGGAAGCCACAGTATAAGCGCTGACTCACAACTATGCCTAACTTTTACTCCAAGGCCCAGATAAAAAAAATATGACGAAGACGAAACAATCACGTGAAACAACCCCTGGGTTCACCTTCTGCTCAAAACGTCACTCAAAAAAGACATCTCTTTGCTTGAAAGAGCAAGAAAAGCCTTGCTGACACACTTATTGTCCGTTGAAATAAAATATGATTCAACTATCTCTCTCGTCATCTTTTCTTTGGGGTGATACAAAATCCTAACCTGGTCAAACATAGGAGTACACTTCTTCTTCTTCATTGTTTCACATGAATGGGAATGTGAGACCAGAAATGTTTTATCCTTGCCACTTTCCAAGTTGTTCCGGTGTTCCAGTAGTCTCTTGTTAATACAGTTAATATAGGACAAACTGGACGCCTACTGGAACACCGGAACAGCTTGGAAAGTGGCAAGGATAAAACATTTCTGGTCTCACATTGCCATTCATGTGAAACAATGAAGAAGAAGAAGAGGAAGTGTATTCCTATGTTTGACCAGGTTAGGAGTTTGTATCGCCACAAAGAAAAGATGACTAGAGAGATAGTTGAAACATATTTTATTTCAACGGACAATAAGTGTGTCAGCAAGACTTTGCTTGCTCTTTCAGGCAAAGAGATGTCTTTTTTGAGTGACTTTTTGCGCAGCAGGTGAACCCAGGGGTTGTTTCACGTCATTGTTTCGTTTTCGTCATATTTGTTTTTATCTGGGCCTTGGAGTAAAGGCTTAGGCATAGTTGTGAGTCAGCGCTTGTAGTGTGGCTTCCTTGTATCTTGTCCTCGTGTCTTCTTGTTCGCGCTGTTTAAATTAATAATAACTAAGGAGTATAACTCACAAATCTTGGAAATGCAGGTAAAGTTTTAAATATTCTGCAGTGGCGGGAATTGTGTATTTTTTACCATTTGCATTATGGAGAGAAATGTTTTCGTCCGTAATCCAAAACAAATCAGACAGCGCGCGAATGTTACAAATGCTGAGGCCGCGAAGAATCAATGTATCCTTGCGCGCTTCTAGTCGCGGAGTCCCAGCCCCTTATTCGGGTCTGCGTACCTGGGTGGGGGAGTAGGGGAACCTCCTGTATCAGCGGCCATAAAGTTCTAAATAATAATAATAATAATATGCAATAGCCTATGCCGGCCGTCTGCTATTTACGGCTCAAACAGGGAAAGTGCCAGTAAAACGTCCGCCAAAAAATAAGGATGGAATTTCGCAATAGCCCCAACAAGTGCCTGGTGCTTGTTGGGGCTATTACAAAATTCCATCCTTATTTTTTGGCGGACGTTTTACTGTTATCGCTAATGTCAATACCTTGTGCTGTCTTTCTTCTGACTAGAACCCTTCTGGTCACTTGGGGCACAACACGAGTCGATTCCAATAGTGTGCCTTCACCGCTGAATACAAGTCTGTCTGGCTTCATTTTGACACAACATGCATTTTCTATTTAATCTGCAGCTTTGTTTCACTACCGAAATTCGCGCTGTTTAAATTAATAATGGACGTTTACCAACTCGCCCAACCAAGTATCTTGGTTATTCTCCTTAGGCATGCCACTTTCGAAATCTATTAAGCAATGACCAATATCGCGTTTTAACTGCGCGTAGTGTATTCTGTTGGACGAAAATTGAACTATTTCATTCCATAATTCAGTTCCTCAAATCAAATTTCTGGCAGATAGCAGCTAGGTATTCAAAATATGTTTTGATAAATGTAAGAGCAGGCAGTTCTTGTTTTAGTGATTTCATTGCTCGGTTTTCACTCCTTGCACGGTGACATCAAGACAATTTTCTCACGCAGGAGGACACGGGTCATCGAACAGACGTAAATATGATTCTTTTTGTGTTTTCCAATTGCCTCAATGCTCTTTACTCCTACCACAGTTTTTACTCCCCTTAATAGCGCTCACTTGCAATTACACATAAATAGAATCATTTTTTATACTTAGACATAAACGCTTGAAAAACAATTTGAGCGTCATCGAAAAAGAACACATTATTCAATGCAATATGTCCTTGGTGAGACTTAAATTGCAGACAAAATGCGCCATTTCTTTTTCTTCATACGTGGATTTCACAAACACGCTAAACACCATGGCGCAATTGTCAACTGGGGGTTCCCTATATAAACACTAGCATATATCAATGCGATGCCTGCGACTGACCTCTTGATTGGCTCTGCAGATTTTCCTCACGATGGGGCAGCTGCATACTCCTTGATTATTTTATCTACAGAAAAGGCAGACCGTTATGCAGTGTATAATGCCTTCAAACCATACCAAGTGAAGGCAACGCATAGGGTAACCGGGCTGATTGCCTTGTCCGGAAGTCAAGGGTTTGACCATTTGGGTTAGAAACGAAGCACGGTTGTCCACTGAAATCATTATCAGACAGAACGTCTTATCTATTTTTAAATTATTCAGTCACGTGAAACATATGGCCAACTTGGCACATTTCTGTCATGCCCTCCTGGACTTCCTGCTGCCCAGATTTAAATTTTCTTATTTTGTTATTCATGTTATTACCTTTAGAGCATAACGTTTATTTTATTTTACAGACATGTGTTATAGATGTCAATTTCATGATTTCGGGTAGAGTTTGGATAACCGTGTTTATTTCTTAAAACAGCGTGCTTTATACACTGCGTTTTCCGGTTCCGGGTATACCGTACCAGACCGTGCAATACCTGAACCCGTTGCCAGGCGTGGCCGTTAACCAGTTCGTCCTCTTGCTCGTGGAGTGCGCGTACCAAGTATGGCTGGCACGCTGCGCGGCCGCATACAACAGCAGAGTTCCGGGCCTCCATGAAGTAATCGCAAAGATACGGAAAGAGGTCTGGTTCTGCCTGCAGCGGGAACGTCGCATTCTTGGCGAGCAGAGGTTCTCGAAGGTTTGGTGCGGACCGTCTGTGATTTTTTCGGTTAAGGGTGGAACACTCTCTGTGTCATTATGATTTTCTCACAGGGATTGGTTGTCCTTAGGGACACTTGTGCTGTCATGAAGGTTCGCCTCGTTGGCTCGATGCCACGATGGCGCTGCAGGCCGTCTTTGCGTTTGATGACACTCACTCCTGTGAGGGCATCACGCGGCGGCCCCCTTGTCCGGGTAGGACCCTCACCTCGAACTAAAAAACTACCCCACTTGACCCTGGGGGGGGGGGGGGGGGGGACTTTGCCGGAGGTGTTGAATGGATGATGATGGGCTGATGAGTTATGTGTGACTCTGGGGCACGGCACCTCCGTTTGTCAATCCCCCTCCCCATCTGACAACGGCAAAGAGTTCCTCCGTCAATGGTCAACTTATTTTCTTGTATCTAAAAACAGTGTCTTTAATTGTTTGAGGGTCTTTGATGTAACATAGCGGCCAGCTGGGACCTACACTAGCAGCTGTGTAACCTATATGGTTAGGTCTCTATTGTTGTCCGTTGTAACTTTTGGGTATATGCAAAGTGATCATATGCTCTTTCGATTGTCATTTGTTAACAACATTCATGCTTACAGTCATTTTTTGGAGGGTGTTGTTCTCTTGTTATCATCCAGCATCCTGTCATGTATTCACATGATTGTATTGATCCCGTGCCATGGTGTTGACGGGTCTGTTTTGTACTGCTGTACTTGACATGTCACCTTCGGGTGTAATAAAACATTTTCTTTCGCCTTTTAATGTATAAATTGTGCTCAAGTAGAGACCAATAATCATCCTATAAAAGAATGTGTAGTCGCGTGTACTATGTGGAAGCTTGTTGGGAAGGCTTTGTTTTGAAAGCACATGCCTTTTAATGTATAAATTGTGCTCAAGTAGAGACCAATAATCATCCTATAAAAGAATGTAAGCAATCTAACGTTTTGAAAGCACATGCCTTTTAATGTATAAATTGTGCTCAAGTAGAGACCAATAATCATCCTATAAAAGAATGTGTAGTCGCGTGTACTATGTGGAAGCTTGTTGGGAAGGCTTTGTTCTGAAAGCACATGCCTTTTAATGTATAAATTGTGCTCAAGTAGAGACCAATAATCATCCTATAAAAGAATGTAAGCAATGTAACGTTTTCAAAGCACATGCCTTTTAATGTATAAATTGTGCTCAAGTAGAGACAAATAATCATCCTATAAAAGAATGTGTAGTCGCGTGTACTATGTGGAAGCTTGTTGGGAAGGCTTTGTTTTGAAAGCACATGCCTTTTAATGTATAAATTGTGCTCAAGTAGAGACCAATAATCATCGTATAAAAGAATGTGTGGTCGCGCGTACTATGTGGAAGCTTGCTGGGAAGGCTTTGTTTTGAAAGCACATGCCTTTTAATGTATAAATTGTGCTCAAGTAGAGACCAATAATCATCGTATAAAAGAATGTGTAGTCGCGTGTACTATGTGGAAGCTTGTTGGGAAGGTTTTCGGTGTGTTTCCTGCACATGCCCCGAGACAGCGGAATAAATTTGGATACTTGGTGTACTCTACAGTGATGTATGTACTGTGGCACTTCCGTATGTGTCCGAGAGGTCGAGAAGACGAAACAGAGATATGTTTTCTAGGTTGTGCAAATTGCGTACATTCATACACGCTCGTTTGGAGGAACGGCTGTTTGTTTTGGGGGAACAAGAGTTCCTCCGCCAATGGTCAACACGATATTTTCATGTATCTAAAAACAGAGTGCTTTTAACTGTTTGAGGGTCTTTTTGATGTAGCATAACGGCTAGCTCGGACCTACACAGCAGTTGTGTAACCTATATGGTTAGGTCTCTTTTGTGGTCTGTCGTAACTTTTGGATATGTGCGAAGTGATCATTTGCTCTTTTGGTTGTCATTTGTTAGCAATATTCATGCTTACAGCCAATTTTAATTTGGAGGGTATTGTCCTCTTGTTGTCATCCAGCATCGTGTCATGTTTTCACATGATTGTATTGACCCCGTGCCATGGTGTTGACGGGTCTGTTTTGTACTGCTGTACTTGACATGTCACCTTCGGGTGTAATAAAACATTTTGTTTTTCGCCTTTTTACCGCGAGGTTGTCAAGATAAAGCCGACTCTCGATGCAGAAATGTCAGATATTAATGTAGGCGGCCTACCAGCCATACGCATCAGCGAATTAGTAGCCGTTCGCAGGCTTTCAACTGATGAGCAACGAGAGACCAATGTACGCAAATGGCGAGCGTGGGCAGCTTGCCGGCTGCGAAATGTAGTGCGAGATTTTGACTGGCTTAGGCGCTGGGGCGTCCTCCCCACGAGACAGCGCCTTGCCAGATGGGGTGTTGTACCCAATGACCAGTGTGCCAACTACGGTGCTCCCGAGAGGCTCGCGCATGTTTTTTTTTTTTTTTTCGAATGTGTAGTTGCGATAACAATGTCGCGGCTCGCATATAGGATGTACAACGTCCGCATGGGTCCCGGCGTCAGGCGCCGGCGCGTTCGCGGTAGCTATGGAAGCCGCTTTGGAGCAGGATAACTTTGAGCTTGTCGAATTCGTGACTTTTCTGTTGAAGGTGTTTGGACAGGGGAAGGTGGCGGAGAGATTTAGTGTGCGTGCGATGGTTGTTGAATCGAATTTGGAACGGGTTCTCGGTCTGCCCTATATGTATTGCATTTGACACTCGCCGCACTCGAGCATGTATACCAAGTTCCCTGGACTCACAATTCAAGTTTCCGCGAATGGAGTGTTTAAAATCAGTGCGTGCTCTTTGTCGCGGTCGTTGATTGCAGGCTTTCAGCTGATGAGCAACGAGAGACCACTGTATACGCAAATGGCGAGCGTGGGCAGCTTGTTGTCTGCCAAATGAAGTGCGAGATTTTGACTGGCTTAGGCGCTGAGGCATCCTCCCCACGGGACAGCGCCTTGCCAGATGGAGTGTTGTACCCAATGACCAGTGTGCCAGCTGCAGTGCTCCCGAGAGCCTCGCGCATGTTTTTTTTTTTTCGAATGTCAAGTTGCGAGAACAATGTGCCGGCTCGCATATAGGATGTTTAACGTCCGCATGAACCCCGGTATCAGGCGCCGGCGCAACCCTTTTGAACACCTTGTGTTCAGTGTGGTTCTGTTTGTGTTGTGGCGTCGCAGGTGCCTCGCTGAGGCGCGCCGCACTCCCGCCCGCCCAATGTACCCAGCCTTGCAGAGGCTGCGCCTGGTCGTCTGGAAGTATCTGTCTGGTCAGTTAGAAACTGACGGCGGGACGCGGTTTCTGCGGCGCTGGCACACGCGCTTCTATGTTGTACGGGGTAGTAGACTTGAGATGCCTGTCGTCCTTTATTAGAACCCTCCCCGTTTACACTGTTTTCCCCTCACTGAGGAATCGTGTTTTCTTTTATAGTTTATTATGTATATGTAGCCTATAGAGATTTGTATAGTGCTTTGGTTTGTGAGTAATTTTTGTGAGGAATTTCTGTAATTTTTGTTTTTGTATGTATGTATGTATGTACCCAATAAATTCTCTCTATGTGGCGAGAAAAGAGACCCAACGCGAAGCATTTGATGTCAACAGTGTACAAAGAAACAAATTAGCGCTAATAGAGACACAATGTCATGCCCAGAATAAATATAGTGAACAGTGTACAAAGAAACAAACTAGCGCAAATAGAGATGCACTGTCATGTCCAGAATAAATTAAGTGAATAGTGTACAAGAAAAAAATGCCGCAAATAGTTAATTGAAAAAGAAAACATTGTTCAATGAAATGTGCCCTCGATGCGGCATAAATTACGGAACAAAGGGGCCATTTTCTTCTTCTCCATACGTGGATTTCATGGCCACACTAAACACCATTGCGCAATTTTCAAGAGAGAAGGGTGGAGGGGGGGAGGGGGGGGGAGAAGATGTACCGCTAATCGCTGCTGAGCGGGGTTCCCTTATATAAAGACTAGCATATATGAATGCGATGTCTACGACGGACCTCCTGATTGGCCCAGGAGGCTTTCCTCACAATGTGGCAGCTGCATACTCCTGGATTAATTTTATCTACAGAAAAGGCACACTGTTATGCAGTGTATAATGCCTTCAAACCATACCATGTGAAGGCAACGTATAGAGTAACCGGGCTGATTGCATTGTCCGGAAGTCAAGGGTTTGACCATTTAGGTTAGAAACCAGGTACGGTTGCCCGCTGAAATCATTGTCGGACAGAACGTCTCACCTATTTTTAAATTATTCAGTCACGTGGAACTTGTGGCCAGCTTGGCAAATTTCTATCATGCCCTCCCGGACTTCCTGCTGCCCAGATTTAATTTCTTTTTATTTTGTTATCCATGTCATTACCTTTAGAGGATTACGTTTGTTTTATTTTGCACGCATGTCTTATTAACGTCACTTTCATGATTTCGGGTAGAGTTTGGATACCCGTGTTTATTTCTTGAAACAGCGTGCTTTATACACTGCGTTTTCTTTTCTTTTTTAAGGTAAAAGCAAATTTCGTAACGCTACAGAGCTTTAGAGCATTAATCCATATTTAAAACTGATATGGCATCGCGTTGCCCACACATGTAACACCACGTTCGCGCCGTCTTCCAAATTCAAATATATAAAAACAAAATTACTAATTTTTTTTTAAATCTATAGATTTAACTGTTCACGAAGCCTAGGTATTTTTGGTCCACTGCTTTACGCAAGGAAAATAATAGCGATCGCTAGCTGCGAGGCTTGCATAGTTACTAGTGACGCCGCAATGAAGGCACGACACGGCACAGTACAGCGGAGAGTTCGACATAATCGCTATTACGACTGAAACTTATTAAATGGAAAAATATTTTTTCACCGATTTTTGTGAGTGTATGATCCGGCACAAGCGTGACGCAAGTTTTTTTTAGCGCAAGCTGGAAGTGGGTTTCTTAACGCAGTGTATACGTCGCACTTTCCTATAAACGATAATATTGTCAGGAAAACGTGACAATATTAGAGAGTTTTAGCTTACCGTGATCCGCGATCCTCTACCGTGATCCGCCACCGCGCGTTCCACTTCGCCTGCCCAGACACCCCTTGACGCCGATAGATGGCGCCAGGTACTGGATGTCGGCACACATACCTGCTGCGTCGGGACCGATCGGACGTGCGGTAGAGTCCCGGTGGCGGGTCACGGATCATGGTAAGCTAAATCTCTCTAACACCACACAGCATTATCATGACAAAGCCGCGTTTCAGCGGCGCTGAGTATGATGAGTAAGATCGCTCGGCGCTTTATAATCACGGCGATAAGGCTGAGCGCTGGCGAGTGTAGAAAATAACAACAACAAATAACGCTTTCAGTGGTTTGCAGCCATACCAAAGTTTTCACTGATATTATGGGTACACGTCCTTAATTGAAAAAAATAGCCGGTCTGAATTCCCTCCCATAAGCGTGTTTTGCTTCCTTAAGTATACAGTCGTGAAGCTCAGGGAAATTGCACGGAGAAGCAATATTTCTTGGAAGCCAATATAGTCTCCGTAGGAAGGTACCTTCAGGATTTGGTTAGCACATACCAGCCCTGTTCGGTACCTGGAACATCGGTGTTCGCTTCGTTGACACTGACGAGAGACGTCTTCGAATACGCCTGTGCCAAACGGATCACTGAAGCTTCTGTTTCCTTGGACCAGGCAAAGGCCTTCGACTGCGTAGAACATGGTTACTTGTTCGCCGTGCTCCGCTCTTTGGTTTTCCTGACGAATTCGTTCAGCTCCTACGCGGCCTTTACACAGATCTTAGCAGTGAACCAGTACTGAATGGCCGAATTGCCGACAAGTTTCCGATTACGCGTGCGTCAGGGGTGCCCGCTCTCTCCGGTATACTCTTCATACTTTTGCTCGACACGCTGCTGCGTAGGGTCGCCGCGGACAGGCGTATTCGAGGAAAGAAGGAAGGAAAAACTTTATTTAGAGTATATTACTTGGCGGTTTTGGGGACGTCTTCAGAGATGTCTGCTTGTTGAATCCACAAGAGTCTTCTCCGTCGACCTCGTCCACTTCTGCACAATGGTCGGTTGCCCTCAGTCCAGGGCTCCGCTGGCTACTGCCGCCCGTTGGGCTCGCTGTACCAGACCTTGCTGGTCTTCGCAGCGGTCGCTGGACAGCAGAGACTCCCATTGCTCCGCACTCGGGTTGCGAATTTTGGGGACCACATCTATGTTTTAACAGGCCCATGTGATGTGATATAGTGTTGGGTTTTCATCGCACCACGGTCATCTGTCCGCGTATATGGTAGGGTGCATTTTGTTTAGTATGTGTAGGTTTGGGTATGAACCCGTCTGTAATTGCCTCCATATGACAGCTTCCTCTCTGGTGAGAGAACTGTGCGGTGCTCAGACTGCAAAATTTCATGGAAGATAATCACCATGTACCCCATACCATGTTCGGCTTCAGAGCAAAACTCTCGACGCAGGACGTGCTACTTCAAATACAAGATGTGCTCCGCAACATACCCCGAACGGGTGAAAATGTCACAATGGCCCTCGACATCAAGGGAGCATTTGATAACGTCAGTCACGAAGCGATCCTTAGAGGCCTACACGACCTGGACTGCGGACGCAGAATCCACGGGTACGTCAAAGCCTTCCTGTAGGATAGAACTGCAACCGTCGGCATGGGAGACCTTCGATCGAACAAAATTCACGCGCCAAACAAAGGAACACCCCAAGGATCAGTCATCTCACCTTTCCTCTTCAATATAGCTATGATAGGTCTAGCACGAAAACTAGAGAAGATCGAAGGCATCAGGCACGCCATGTATGCAGACGACATAACAGTCTGGACGAACAACGGTTCCTTCGGGGAGAAGAATAAAAATACATGAAGCGGCCTCCTGTGTACAGAAATATCTCGGAGAAAGAGGACTCGCATGCTCGACCGAGAAATCGGAACTGCTTCGAGTGTGGAGAGGCAAACAAAACCAGACCGTCCCAACCAGTGAGGACCTGAAACTCAACATCTACCTGGAAGGAATGCCCATCCCGGAAAAGACAACAATAAGAATATTAGGTATGTGGGTTCAATCGAACCAACGCAGTAGTCACACTTTTACTATGCTCAAAACAACAACGCTACAAGTGACACGCATGATCACCCGCATCACCAACAGGCGGCATGGCATGCGCGAAGAGGACACACTAAAACTAGTTAGATACCTGGTAGTGAGGCGAATTATGTACAGCCTGCCCTACCATTGCCTCAACAAGAGTGAAATACAACAAGCGGATGCCCTGCTACGCAAAGCGTATAAGACGGCGCTCCGATTATCGCGCAACACGTCTACAGGAAAGCTCATGGCGCTTGGATTGCAAACCACATTCGAAGAACTACGCGAGGCGCAGTTTGAGTCGCAAAAACTCAGGCTGCTGCAGACAACGACTGGAAGAGCGCTCTTACAGAGACTCGGATACTGTGAGCAGATGCGAGAAATAGCGAGGACGGAAACGATCCCCGACGAGCTTCGCAGGTCCCTCAAGGTAGCTCCAATCCCGAGAAACATGGACCCTAACCTCCACCAAGGTAGAAGAGAAGCAAGGGCCGATTTTATTTAAAAAAAACATACGCTCCTCAAGACACGACCGTGTATGCAGACGCCTCCTCGAGAGAAGGACACAACAAAATTGCAGTGGCCACGGTGGTCGATTCATCCCTACGTGAAGGCGTATTCGAGGTTTTCCATCAGTAGGACAGGAGACTTTCGTTGTATCTGCATACGCGAACGACATTTCACTCTTCGTGCGTGACAATGACAGCTTCATTGTTTTTTTGAACATCTTTTCAGAATACGCAGCTGTATCAGGAGCGCAGCTCAACGCGAAGAAAAGTAACGCTCTCCGCTTCGGTCAGTTCAGGGGCCCTTTAGCCGCCGCCGTACCGTTTGTGGACGCAGTGCGTGTACTTGGCGCGCTGTTTCAGCCAAGCGCGGGTCTCCTCCCGGACATGGGACGTAGTTCTCTCGCGAGCAACGCACGCCCTTTCTGACGCAGCGCGTTTCAACCTCACGCTCAATGCTAAAGTTAGTGTCGTCAAGACACGCGAGTGCGCTTTCACCCTTTATGTGGAGCGTATAACGACAATCCCGCGCCGTGTGCCCCGCCGGGGGAGAGGGGGGGGGGGGGGGGGGGTGCAGTGGTAAGACGCCCGATTACTGTGCCGGAGAACCCGGGTTCGAAACCGACCGCGGCGGCTGCGTTTCGATGGAGGCGAAACGAAGAGGCGTCCGTGTGTTGTACGATGTCAGCGCACGTTAAAGATCCCCAGGTGGTCGATATTACTCCGTAGCTCTCCACTACGGCTCCTCTTTCTCTCTTTCCACTTTCACTCCCACCTTCCCCCCTTCCCTTACGGCGCGGTTCAGGTGTCCACAGAAACAAGTGTGACAGACACTGCGCCTTTTCCTTCCCGTGAACCATTTAATAATAATAAAATGAAATTAGTAAATTTTTTTAAAGGTATAAAAATTTAACTGTTCACAAAGCCTATGTAGTTTGGTGCACTTCTTCACACAAGAAAAATAATAGTTATCTCTAACTGCGAGGCTTTCATAGTTACTAGTGACGTGGAAAAAAAGTGCAGGACACGGCACAATACAGCGGAGAGTCTGATTTAATTGTCATTATGACTGAAACTGTTTTTGAACGGAATTTTTTTTTCAGCAATTTTTGTGGGTGTATCATCCGCGGAGGTTTCGTTTAGCGCAAATAAAAAAAGAAGTTCCTATCACTGCAGAGTTCAGAGGCGCAACAATCATTCTGTTTGCTTTTGAAAAAGGCTTACATGAAAAAGGCTTACGCATTGCTCGTAGCGTAGAACATCCCGTTTGCGTTCCTCCAGACACCTCCAAACGAAATTAATTTTTGTATTTTTGTATCACATAGCAGAAATAAATGTTATTTACAGTAAAACATTCGCTGCAGATTACAGTACGTTATGAAACATGTTTGGCGCTGCTATTCTACGGAATGTTCACAAATATTTTCTGAAATATTTTCTGAAACACCTCTGCAAACATTCCTATTGCAGAGATGTTGCTTCTTATAATTATTATTATTAATATTATTTACAAATACTGCAGGCTCTTCTCTGGACTATGCAGATGTGGATATAGAGAAAAGAATATGTAAGCTTCTATGTATGCTGGAGACAAAAAAACTAGGTTACCTGCGAACTGTAAAATATATAAATTTTGTAAATATTTGGTTAAAGTATGTACTCATAACGCATTTTGTGAATATTGATCAACCAGTGGAATCCTCCTGATGCACTATATGGTCCGTTCCCACCTGCAAACAAATACAAAGCAGCACCCAAGTGTTCAGTCACCGAATCTTGCTAGTAAAAAAAAATGGAAACAGTCGGCGCAAGCATGTTCCCGGAATTTTCTTAAACCTATCGTTGTGTCTCAGCTTTGGCTTCTTTTATGGTGCAATTGCTTTATGAACGCTGTGGAAAATGAGCTGCCCGTGTTCTTTCAATAAAGTTTTGTTGTTAATATCACCTTGTGCAGTCGCCTTTCTCTGCACGGTCTCTTGTTGCGGTTTTTATTCCCCGTGACTTCCCACCAGCTGGCCTTTAACTCTAAGCGAAACCAGCGTCTCAACAATTCCTTCTTTGCAGCAACGCAAAGCCAATTGTGCATTTTCTTATTTTTGTATTGTGACTCACTTTTGTATTTCTTCGTACTGGGAGAACATTTCATTTGAATAATGCTCGCTGGATGTATACGTAGCGAAGTCGAGCCTGGCCTCTTGCATGGCGAGCAGCATCTTTGCATCGAGCGTTGTCTCTGGCAACGTGCCACTTCCAAGCATATAGGCGGAGAGAAAGTATCGTGTACAATGGTGCCTCGTGTCCCGTGTTTGCTTTGTTCACATGTTTCATACGCCATTTGGTCTGTGAATGATGACCGTCGACGAAAAATGGTAGGGGTAACATTAAGAGATAGGAAGCGTGCAGAGTGGTTCAGAGAAATAACTCAAGTTACCGGCATTCTAGTGGAAATTAAGAAGAAGAAATGGACATGGGCAGGACATGTAGTGCGATGGGAGGATAACTGATGGTCGCTTGGGGTAACAAACTGGATTCCAAGGGAAGGAAAGCGGAAAGCATAGCAGGGGGCGGCAGAAAGTTAGGTGGGCGGATGAGGTTAAGAAGTTCGCAGGGGTCAAGTGGATGCAGCTAGCACAGAACCGGGTTAAGTGGAGAAATATGGGAGAGGCCTTCACCCTGCAGTGGGTATATTCAGGATGATGATGATGATGATGATGATGACCGTCGGTACTCCTACATGTGCTTTATTTGAATGAAACTTAAACTGTGCCACCTCCGCCGTAAACCCCGTTTTCCTATACTTGATTAACCATTCAAAGTATCGTGTTGCAGTCAACGAAACTCCCAATATTCTGTGACCTTTCTATCAGGTCCGCAAACTGATGAGCTTT
Organism: Amblyomma maculatum; assembly: GCF_055883805.1. Classification (NCBI taxonomy): domain Eukaryota; kingdom Metazoa; phylum Arthropoda; class Arachnida; order Ixodida; family Ixodidae; genus Amblyomma; species Amblyomma maculatum. The sequence continues at coordinate 68,701,927 of NC_139351.1, read as the reverse complement.
GTTTGATGGTCGGTCCCTCTTTCCTTCTTCCCCTCCTTTCTTTTCTTCTCTATATATTTCCTAGCCGGGAATAAAGCGTCGTCTTTTTGCTCTGCGAATCTGCCTGGTCTTCATCGCGTAGCTGCCGGCCTTTGGCCGGTAAAACGCAACGTAAATAAAATTAAAAATCAAAATGCAAAATAAAATAAAAAGTGGTGACGCATCAAGCGCCGTCGCAGCAACAGCGACAACGCTTACGATTTCTCACATCTTCAGTGTAGGTTTTGCAGTGCTCTCAATTTTTTATCTTTATAGGAGCAACAGTGTTCTGTACAAATATCCACGAATGGCAGCAAGTTTAAGAAATTGCTCCAACGTTTTCGTTATTCCGGCGACATTTGACTATGGGACGCAGTTTATCGGGCTCTGAGGAAAATTAGTCATTTTGATTTTATCTTTGTATCTTTCTTTCCCCACTTCACGACATGTCTGCAAAATTATGAGCAATGTCAAGCTGCAAGCTTGTCAGAAATAATGTGAACGAGATCTCATGTTTATTCGATTCTCTTATAAACGTCCCATGGATATTCTTACATCTCGGAACTCGCCTGAGATCTGCTCTAAGGTCGCTGCAGATAAGTAGGCCCATCATATTACCACAATGAGCTAGACGTGTATAAAATTAGGACTTGGCAATAGGAACTGACTATTTTGGTTTAATTTATCAGAATTTAAATACGAATATGTTAGAAGCCTAATAAAGATGGGTGGAATGACGTGTATTTTGCAAGCTGTATGTGCATTTCTAATTGCTGGCTGGCGCAATTTCTTTGGTAATATAACTTCCGGAGTCTTATAAGGAATAAATAAATCCGGTATCGATGGTACCGCAGTACTGTCTTGACGCGATGAAATCTCTACCCCTCAATTTGATGCTGGTGGCAATTGTTTTCGTCGTTTTCGTGTAAGTGCGAAGTTGCAGAAGCGCTTATCTTTACTGCGGGCACTCATGTATTGTGTTTTGACAGTATCCTGTGTATTGTCTTCTCGGAACCATTCGTTACAAGGCTTCCCAAAACGTCTCTTGGAATAACATATAAACGTGGTAGACTCTCAAGTTACGTATATAAAAATTACAGAATTGCTCTTAGACTTCTTAAGGGCTGAAAATCCGAAAGCCTGTCTCTATTTCTCTGTCCCAGGGGTGCACTTAAATCTACTTAGGTACAGCACTGTGAAAGCCTTTTAAGTCGAAAGCCCTGCTTACTTTGGTAAAAGTTGTTTGTGCCGCGTTAACTGGATATTTTATTTTCAATTACAACAAAGGCATAAACCTCCATAAAAATCTGATTGTAATGCTGAAAAGCACATTAAATTTTGAAGAAATGTCTGATTCTACTTGCGGTACCACTGTGTTCGGTTCAGATGGCAGAGCAGATGTGCTTCTTTCCTTCGGCGAATTTCGGCAGTGAAACAAAAGTGCAGATTAAATAGAAAATGCATGTTCTGTCAAAATGAAGAAAATGAATCAATTCAATAGTAAAGGCATGCTATTGAAATCAAAGCGTCTTGTGCCCCAAACGACCGGAGGTACTGTACCGGAAGGGTTCTCGTCAGAAGAAAGGGAACATAATGCATTCTAGTTGGCGATAACAGTGAAGCGTACGCCGAAAGATCGAATTCTATAACGGTTTAAACAAGCTCCAGGCACATTCGCTCTTTGAGCCGTAGATACCGGGGAGGGGGGGGCTATATCTGTAACATTCGCGCGCTGTCTGATTTGCCTTGGATTACTGACGAAAACCTTCCTCCCCGTAAGGAAAATGGTAAAAAACACTATTCCCGCCACTGCACAAAATTTGAAACCTTACCTGAATTCCTAGGAGTTGAGTTATTCACCTTAGGCATGCCACATATGAATTCTATTATGCAATGACCAATATCGTGCTTTAATTTAGCGTGTGCTGTATTCTCTGGGCTGAAAATTGAACTGTTTCAATCCCGAATTGAGTTTCTCAAGTCAGATTTCTGGCACTTAGCAGCTAGGTATTAAAAAAATATATATTTTGATAAATTTAAGAACAGGCAATTTTTGTTTTAGTGATTTCATTTCTCGGTTTTCGCTCCCTGCAGGGTGACATCAAGAAACTTTTCTCTCGCAGGAGGACACGGGTCATCCAACGGAAGTAAGTATGAGAATTCTTCCCTAGTTTTCCAATTGCCTGAACGTTACTTACTCCTACTACAGCTTTCGTTTTCCCTTAACAGCGCTCAGGTGCAATGGACAGAAACAGAATCATTATCTGTACGTAGTCATAAATGATTAAGACATTTTGAGCGTCATCTAAAAATAAAACATTATTCAATGCAATGTGCTCTCGGTGAAACATAAATTACTAAACAAATGTGCCATTTGTTTCTTAACATACGTGGATATCACGACCACGCTAAACGCCATTGCGCAATTTTCACCAGAAAGGGTGGGGGGAGTAGTTGGGCCACTAATCGCTGCTGAGCGAGGTTCCCTTATATAAAGACTAGCATATATGAATGCGATGTCTACGACTGACCTCCTGATTGGCTCTGGATATTTCCCTCACAATGTGCCAGCTGCATACTCCTGGGCTAATTTTATCTACAAAAAGGCAGAACGTTATGCAGTGTATAGTGCCTTTAAAGGATACCATGTGAAGGCAACGCATAGGGTAGCTGGGCTGATTTCCTTATCCGGTAGTCAAGAGTTTGACCATTTTAGTTAGAAACCAGGCACGGTTGCCCGCTGAAATCATTATTATAATCCTAGTAAGCGAACGTCTCACCCATTTTTTTAAATATTCAGTCACGTGGAACATGTGGCCAACTTCGCAAATTTCTTTCATGCCCTCCCGGACTTCCTGCTGCCCAGATTTAAAATTTTCTTATTTTGTTATCCATGTCATTACCTTCAGAGCATAACGTTTGTTTTATTTTGCAGGCATGTCTTATTTACGTCCATTTCATGTATTTTTTGAAACAGCAAGTATTATACACTGTCCTTTTTTCCTTTTTAGGATAAAAACAAATTTTGTAACGCTACAGAGCTTTAGAGCTTTAATCTATATTTAAAACTGATATGGCATCGCATTGCTCCCACATGGAACACCACGTTCGCACCATCCTCCAAATTCGAATATATGTAAACGAAATTAGTATTTTTTTTAAGTGTATAGATTTAACTGTTCGCGAAGCCTATGTATTTTTGGTCCACTGCTTCACGCAAGCAAAAAATAGTGATCGCTAGCTGCGAGGCTTGCATAGTTACTAGTAACGTCGCAATAAAGGCACGACACGGCACAGTACAGCGGAGAGTTCGACTTAATCGCTATTATGACTGAAACTGTTATTAAATTGAAAATTATTTTTTCACCGAAATGTGTGAGTGTATGATCCGGCACAAGCGTGACGCAAGTTTTTTCTAGCGCAAGCTTGAAATGGGTTTTTTAACGCAGTATATACGTCGCACTTTCCTATGAACGATAATATTGTCAGGAAAACATGATGATATTAGAGTTTTAGCTTGCCGTGATCCGCGATTCGCTACCGTGATCCACCACCGCGCGTTCCACTGCGCATGCCCAGACCCCCTTGACGCCGATAGATGGCGCCACGTACCGAATGTCTGCACACAGACCTACCACGTCGGGACCGATCGGCTTGAGCGCCCCGCCCCGCCCACGTGCGGTAGAGTCACGGTGGCGGATCGCGGATCATGATAAGCTAAATCTCTCTAACACCACACAGCTTTATCAAGAAAATGACAAAGCCGCGTTTCAGCGGCACTTAGTATAAGTAAGATCGCTCGGCGCTTTATAATCACGGCGATAAGGCTGCATGCTGGCGAGTGTAGAAAATAACAGCAACAAATAACGCTTTCAGTGGTTAGCGGCCATACCAAAGCTTTCACTGCTATCATGGGTGCATGTCCTTAATTGAAAAAAATAGCTAGTCTGGATTCACTCCTTAAGTATACAGTCGTGAAGCACACGTAAATGGCACGAAGAAGCAATAGTCTTGAAAAATTGCGGAATTCACCTCTCCTTCCGAACAGTATTGGTCTGCGCTGACTGACGGATGATAGTGGCGGGTGTCGCTGCGTGTTTCACGTTAGGGTCCCGTGGTTTTGTCACCATGGCGCCTTCAACGCTGTGGAATCCTATGAAGACTCTGGTCTTCGACATAGTCGTCCCAGCGGGGACCAGTCCCGACACAGTCGTCGACGCGGCGGCCTCGATAGTAGGTTTACCCGAAGTTTACTGCGTCCAGCCATACTCCTCCTTAATAGTCCAGCATATGGGCGCCCAGTCTTTTCAAGTTACAGTGAGGAGCATGGCATCCATGTCTCTAATCGTTGACGCCGGCTGCCTCGTCATCGGCAGCGAGCGTGTACCAATCGTCCCTGTTGGGCCTCAAGTTACCACCGTGGCCTGCCTTTTCCTGCCGTCTTACGTTTCAAATGAAGCGCTCGTCCAGGTCCTGAGCCAGCATGGTAAAGTCCTGTCCGTCACTGTGGGCCAGATGAGCTCCCGTAAGGGTGCTCTCACTAGGACACGGTATGTGCGGATGGAAATGTCTGCGTCGTCACCAGTACCCTACTATCTACGCGTCGCTGGGCATCGCGTAACCTTTGACTATAAAGGTATGCAGCGTGTTTGCCGGCGATGTGGCTTCTCGGATCTCTTTCGGGCGCAGTGTTCAGCGCCTTTTTGTGGACGCTGTGGTATCCACGGTCATCAGGGCGAAGGCTGCACTCTGCCCTGCCGACGCTGCAGTGATGACCACCCGACAGTGACGTGCCCGGTGCGCCGTTCTATACTCGGACGCAGCGGCAAGTGCGTTTCCTCCGCTTACACCCATGAAGATTACAGTGCCGGTCCCATCTGCCAAGCCAGCTGAGTCGGCTAAAGGCAAGGAGGAAGTGCAAATGGACTCTGTAGAGGGCACGACATCAAAAACGTTGACGAATTCGTCTACTGGTACAATGCCGGAAGGAACGGCCAGCAGTGATGACGTGCCGTTGGACAAGCATACGACTGGTCCATCCCAGCCTGAGATTGCTTGCGCGACGGCGGCTGACGTCGTGGTGGCCCCCGGATCGTCATGTGAGCCTACTGCTACCGAGGCAGCTCCTGCTACATCGTCACCCGAGCCTCCGTGCATGGCTAAAGTTCGCGGCGTCCAGGCTAAGCATGGAGTTCACGGAAAGAAGGTGCAGTCGGCATCTAAGACTTTGGAACGCAGGCTGGTCGTATTATGAAGCTGGCGGCGACGCCGGCCACTGCTGGCATTTCTAAGATTCGTGGAGCCTTGCAAAAGCAAACGGAACGCGAGAAGAAGCTGCCGGCATTACGAAAGGATTTAAAGGCGTCATCTGAAGTTGTGAGCTAAAAAAGGATTTGGACGATTCCAGCAGCTCTTTCAGCCTTGGTGTCAGACACTCCCCGTTGCTTTCACCGCTCAGTGAATGTGATACGGACATCGAGCTCCAGCGAGAAGGGCATATGCGCTATGTTTCATCGCCGGCCTCAGGATCGGATGCGCACAAGAAGGTCGCCCGGAGGAACACCCTCCTAAGAAGTCCCGTCATTCTTCAGGAGAGCCGGGAAACTCCGCCTAATGTGAATGCAAAGCACTTTCGTGGAGCCACCTCAGGGCGCGCATCTGCCTTAGTGGCGTTCCAAATTCAACACCCGGTATGGCATTAGGACTGAAAATTATTTCTAACCAACGCTCAGGAGTTTCGTAATATGCGAAAACAGAGGGCTACGGAGTAATTTCGACCACCTGGGGATCTTTAACGTGCGCTGACATCGCACAGCACACGAACGAAGTGGCGTCCGAGTGCTGTGCGATGTCAGCGCACGTTAAAGATCCCCAGGTGGTCAAAATTACTCCGTAGCCCTCCACTATGGCCCCCCTTTCTCTCTATCCACTTTCACTCCCACCTTCATCCCTTCCCTTACGGCGCGGTTGAGGTGTCCACAGAGCAAGTGTGACAGATACTGCGCCTTTCCCTTCCTATGAACCAACCAACCAACCAACAAAACAGACAGAAATAGTAGATTTGGCTTTCAGAACAAATTGTGATATCTTGTGTCTTCAGGAAACAAATTTCACTACTCTTTCTGATGTATTGGCCTTTAAGCGCGATTTTCATTTGGGGTGCTTCTTTTCTTTTGCCACTTCGCGCTCTAGTGGCGTAGGAATTGTGGTGCTAAACAGATCCCTTTTGCGCGATCATCCCTTCACTTATGACGGGTTCTGGCGTGTGCTAGCGTTGGTTGGTTGGTTGGTTCATAGGAAGGGAAAGACGCAGTATCTGTCACACTTGCTCTGTGGACACCTGAACCGCGCCGTAAGGGAAGGGATGAAGGTGGGAGTGAAAGTGAATAGAGAGAAAGGGGGGCCGTAGTGGAGGGCTACGGAGTAATTTCGACCACCTGGGGATCTTTAACGTGCGCTGACATCGCACAGCACACGGACGCCTCTTCGTTTCGCCTCCATCGAAACGCAGCCGCCGAGGCCGGGATTCGATCCCGGGAACTCCGGCACAGTAGTCGGGCGTCTTACCACTGCACCACCCCGGCGGGGCATGTTGATTGCTTATTTTCGGCTGTGAGGTTGCGCATATTGTGGATCTGTGCTCCGGCGGACTACAGCCTTAGTAATAATTTGCTTAAAGGGTTGGACGTTTACTTTTTAGACGGCCGCCAAGTAATAACAATGGGCGATTTTAATTGTGTCATAGACTCACATGTTGATGTCCAAAGCCCTGGTCGAGAGCGACCGACTTGGAACGCTCCTGAGCTGCAGCGCCTGTTTCAGCATTTTGCGCTTCTTGATGCGCACGAACTCATGTATGGGTCGAGTTTCTGCTGGACATGGCGTCGCGGTTCATCTGTGAGCAGGCTAGACCGCGCATATGTGCCGCAGTCCCTTTCAACGTATGTGTCGGCTATGGATGTGACCTTGCCTCAGACGCCCATTCGTATTTCTGACCACCGGCCAGTCATGCTCAGCCTCTGGCTCATTTCGTTCGTGGCATTTTGATGTGCGCGTACTACACGATTCGCGTTCGCGTGAGAGCTTGTCGCTAGCTTTACGCGTTTCGCTTCTGACAGTGCTGAAAATGAATGGGACACTCAAATCAATTTGGCTCATGCACAGTTCGTTAGAGGGTCGTGCACTACGTCATCGAGTGTCTCAGGAGCTGGTAGAAACAGCTGCAAAGATCCGCATCACACACAGAGCGGGTAGACATACCCCTCTGATGCGCGCCTGGTGTGAGGAGTTACATGGCCGGTATCAATGCCTTATTGGAGCCTCGTCCCTGTCAGCCTGGCGTGGAAGCCGTAGTCTATCTGCAAATCCTGAGATGCTTTGATTTGCGCGGAGAACTTACATCCATAGCTCAGCATTGAGCGGAGCACCCCACTCTGCGTCCTATCAAACTAGGGATTGTATGCGCTTATTGACGCACTTCAAACTAATGGCGTGTTCAGATGCTATGATTGATGTAGGAGCTGTAGAGACGCATCCAATGTTAGCTGGGTTGCCGCTGGTCAGCCCGGAGATGCATGATGTGCTTTGTGCACTTCCCTCTTTAGGAGAGCTAAAGACAGCTTTAGAATCAATGAAAACGCACCTGGGCCTAATAGGCTCCCTGTGGAATTTTATTTGGGTTTCTGGGACGTTGTCGGTCCAGCACTGACCAATGTCCTTCGACAGTCATTTAGAATGTCCTTTGAGCATTTAGATTTTCCAGCCAGTCTTCGAAAAGGGAGAATAATTTTGATCCCAAAACGCGATCCTGGGTCATCTCGTCCAGAAGAGTGGAGGCCGATCACCCTTCTAAACGTAGACAACAAAGCTCTCGCAGCCATCGTGATTCGGCGCTTGAGGGGTGTTAACCCAGTTTGGACATGGGGATAGCATATCGTTGTGACATCAGCGACTATTGGCTGCTAGACCAGAGCTAATTTCAATATTAAAAACAAAAAATGCCCACGAATATATTACTTCCTAATGCGAAATTTGAGCGCAGCTCATCAGCTGTTTCATCTTTTCGATAAATTGAGGCAAAACGAAGAGGCGTCCGTGTGCTGTGCAATGTCAGGGCACGTTAAAGATCCCCAGGGGGTCGAAATTACTCCGTAGCCCTCCACTACGGCTCCCCTTTCTGTCTTTCCACTTTCACTCCCACCTTCCTCCCTTCCCTTACGGCGCGGTTCAGGTGTCCACAGAGCAAATGTGACAAATACTGCGCCTTTCCTTTCCCGTGAACCAATAGAGAAAAAAAGGCAAGGATTTCGAGCAAGGCACATAAGCACAATTACATACTTCTTTTAACACGGTAGCGTTAAGGAGCTCGTGTCGCAGAAAAGCCGGTGTCGTCGGCGTCCAGTGAGCGATAAATCCCGGCATGCACTTCATAAATAAACATGCACTTCATAAATAAAAAGCAAGTTCCAAGATGGGCTGGGTGGGAATCGAACCAGGGTATCCGGAGTGTGAGACGGAGACGCTACCACTCAGCCACGAGTTTTTTTTTTTTCTTTATTGCCGGTCATCACCAACACACAACAAAACCAACAAAAACGCGCTACAATCAAATGCTCAAAGCAGAGCGGTTACCACAAGCATGACACTTAATACAGAAGCCGGCAGGCTCATACGAGTTGCCTTTGTCAAGTTAAAATTCCTTCAGCTCGCATAGTGGTTCGACTGTTAAAATCCAGCCTGGCACAGTGGTCTTCAATTTGTGCATTTCAACCAATGCGTGTATACTCTCGCGGAAGTAGAGCCTTGCACGCGGGCGTCAGGGTCACAGTGAAAACCCGCCATTCTGGACCGCCATAGACTGTGCAGGCCTATTAGCATAACCGTATCAAGTGGAATCCCATCACGAGTTCGATGCTTGAAAGCGGTACAAAAGCGCTTCTAGTGAGTTCGATGCTTGAAAGCGGTACAAAAGCGCTTCTAGTGTATGCGGTGTTGCCTTAGAAACATGCCGTAGAACGTTATACTGCAGTGTATATCGGTAATTATGAGCATGTTACCTAGAGAAGTCGCAGTTACACGAGTAGCGAAGTACGTTTCCGCTACATTTCTTCTGCGCTCTGTGCACATGCAGAGCCATCTTGCAGCAAACACAGAAGAACCCCTCCTCGCAATGTGCGGCGCTGCCCCGACACGTGGCGCGCCACTCGCCCCTGACGTTTCGCCGTGCACCCTCACAGGTTGTAGAATCAAGCGTCTTTCCTTTCTTTAGATCACTATCTTCGCTCACCCGCTTCTCCCCTTCGGGCCGCGCGGGTACCGGTGCGAGGATGCCCCAATACCCTTGCGTTTAGTAAGTTTTCTCGACGAGGTGCAATAACGCTATCGCGTTCCACTCTTGAAGGCGAAGCTTAAGCGTCCTCCAAATTTTTTTTTTTTAGTTTTTCACACGTATTCCTTCAAGAAACACTCCACTAACAGTTCTTGGCCGTCATGAAAGAAGCTTTGTGGTCCGAGAAATGAAGAGAGCAATTGAGTTATCGGGAGGTTGCGGGAGGCAGCGCGTGGGTCCATAGGAACGTTGCGCAACGAACAGATAGCAGCGACTCGCTGACGCCGCTAGCGAGTGAAGCGAGCCTGGAAGCGAGTGAGAACGGGATGCACGCACCGTGATCCGCCGCTGTACGGTTGCTTTCTGCGGATGAAGGATGCTAGCGCTATTGTATCCCCCTCCGGACCGGTCGTCTCGGTGCGCCCTCATACTTGTGGAGCGGGTCGGCGTTTCCGCAACCGGAGAGCACCCTCGCCTCCACTCAGGAAGAGGGGGGGGGGGGTCTCCTCTTTCTGCATGGCGGCGACGGTGTTCTACGCAGCACGTTGTGTTGACTAGCTAGCGACGTCAGTCAGTCGCTGCTAGCGCTGCCTCCGGCGACCCCCTTTTTTTTCCCTCGTGAGCTCCGGTAGCTGCGCGCGCTCCTGCCCCATCATTCGCCGCTGAGTGTACCCCCCCCTCCTCCTGCGAGGCTCCGGTGGCCAAAGCGCCGGCTCGAACGGGGGGGCTGAAAGGGGGGCGGAACTGGTTACGAGGCCGACGCCGACGCCGCCGCGAAACCCAGGAACGGCCGCCAAAGAGCTGCGCTCTGAAATAATATTAAAACCTACTGCACCGAATGAGTTCAAATTCTCTCCTTAAGGGAATGGGCAGATAGGTCACCGCCGCTTGCGGCGGGGGCTAGCCTGCCACCGAATTTTTATCTGTTGTAGGCCATCATTGCACCCGCCGCCGCTTCGGTGGCGGACGACGGCTGTTATTGCGGCGCGCTTCTTTCTCTCCCTCTTCTTTTTCTTTCTTCTCTACTTTCTTCTGTCTGCACCCCGCCGGGGTGGTGCAGTGGTAAGACGCCCGACTACTGTGCCGGAGTACCCGGGTTAGAACCCGACCTCTGCGGCTGCGTTTCGATGGAGGCGAAACGAAGACGCGTCGTGTGCTGTGCGATGTCAGCGCACGTTAAAGATCCCCAGGTGGTCGAAATTATCCGTAGCCCTATCCGGCTCCTCTTTCTCTCTTTCCACTTTCACTCCCATCTTCCTCCCTTCCCTTACGGCGCGGTTGCGGCGTCCACAGAAAAACAAGTGAGACAGTTACCGCGCCCTTCCCTTCCTATAAATAAATCAGCTAAAGGCAGCGGAGGTGGCTCAGCTACAGAGCCAGTAGCAGGCCCGTGCATTTTCTTTTCCTTCTTCCTACAGCCACAACAACAAAAATGAGCTCAAATTTCAAATATATATGATTATAATGTGTGTGGAGTGAAACGCAATAATCTGCTTATACTCAAAAGTTAGCTGTCATGGCCTCTTTACCCACACCATGTGAAGGCAACGCATAGGGTATGATTGCCTTGTCTGGAAGTCACGGGTTTGACAATTTGGGTTAGCAACCAGGCACGGTTGCCTGCTGAAATCATTATCATAATCTTAGTAAGCCTACCTAAGTTTTCTGTAGTCAGAACGTCTCATCCATTTTTTAAATTATTCAGTCACATGAAACATGTGACCAGCTTCGCAAATTTCTGTCATGCCCTTCCGGACTCCCTGCTGTCCAGATTTAAAATTTTCTTATTTTGGTATTCATTTCATTACGTTTAGAGTGTAACGTTTGTTTTATTTTACAGGCATGTCTTAATAATGTCAATTTCATGATTTCACGTAAAGTTTGGATAACGACGTTTATTTTTTGAACCAGCGTGCATTATAGACTGCGTTTCTTCTTTTTTAGGATAAACGCAAATTTCTTAACTTTACAGAGCTTTAGAGCTTTAATCTATTTTGTAAAACTAATATGGAATCGCTTTGCCCACATATTGAACACCACGTTCGCATTATCCTCTAAATTCAAATACATGAGTATTCGGGTAACCCGGGTTCGATCCCGACCGCGGCGGCTGCCTTTCGAAGGAGGCGAAACGAAGAGACGTCGGTGTGCTGTGCGATGTCAGCGCGCGTTAGAGATCCTCAGGAGGTCGCAATTACTACGTAGCCCTCCACTGCGGCTCCTCTTTCTCTCTTTCCACTACCACTCTCATCTTCCTCCCTTCCCTCACGGCGTGGTTGCGGTGTCCACAGAAAACAAGTGAGACAGTTACCGCGCCTTTCCCTTCTTATAAATAAATCAGCCCAGCCCCAGGTGTCCACAGAAACAAGTGTGGCAGATACTGCGCCTTTTCCTTCTTGTGTACCAATTAATATTAATAAAATGAAATTAGTAACTTTTTTTGAATGTCTAAAAATTGAACTGTTCTCGAAGCCTATGTAGTTTGGTGCACTTCTTCACGCAAGGAAAATAATAGTTATCGCTAACTGTGAAGCTTTCATAGTTACTAGGGACGTGGAAAAAAAGTGCAGGACACCGCACAATACAGCGTAGAGTCTGATTTAATCGTCATTATTACTGAAACTGTTATTGAACGGAAATTTTGCTTCAGCAATTTGTGTGGGTGTATCATCCACGAAGGTTTCGCTTAGCGCAAATAAAAAAAGAAGTTCCTATCACTGCAGAGTTCAGAGGTGCAACAATCATTCTGTTTGCTTTTGAAAAAGACGCGCATGGCGTTGCTTTGATCGTAGCGTAGAACAACAACCTCCCGTTTGCATTCCTCCAGACACCTCCAAAATATTTAGTATTTTTGTATCACATAGCAGAATTAAATGTTATTCACAGTAAAACATTCGCTACAGATTACGGTACGTTATGGAACGTTTTTGGCGCTGCTATTTTACGGAATGTCCACAAATATGTTCTGAAAATCTGTGTAAACCTGGGATCATTTCTCACGGCTCCCTCTGGATTGTAACTTCTGTACGCATTTTACGTCATGTTTTCTGCATGTAACTTACAAACGCACTGCTCCGCGCTGCCTGTGTACGTGGAGTCTCGTGGTTCAGTATATGCGCGTAAGGCTTTAGCAGGATGATTTATATGGCAAACCGTGGGGTATTAGCCTTCTCCGCACTTCTAGGTCGTCAGCTTTGAATACCTCCTGTTCCCTCCTCTATGAACACCTCCTCCAACAACAACAGTGATTGTTGTTGTTGTTGTTGTTGTTGTTGTTGTTGTTGTTGTTGTTGTTGTTGTTGTTGTTGTTGTTGTTGTTGTTGTTGTTGTTGTTGGTGCTGTAGGAAGAAGGAAAAAAAATGCACGGGCCTGCTACTGGCTCTGTAGCTCAGCCAGCTTAAAAAACTGATTTATTTATAGGAGAGGAAAGGCACGGTAACTGTCTCACTTGTTTTCTGTGGACACCGCAACCGCGCCGTAAGGGAAGGGAGGAAGATGTGAGTGAAAGTGAAAGAGAGAAAGAGGAGTCGTAGTGGAGGGCTACGGAGTAATTTCGGCCACCTGGGGATCTTTAACGTGCGCTGACATCGCACAGCACACGACGCCTCTTCGTTTCGCCTCCATCGAAACGCAGCCGCCGAGGTCGGGTTCGAACCCGGGTACTCCGGCACAGTAGTCGGGCGTCTTACCACTGCACCACCCCGGCGGGGCAGCTCAGCCACCTCCGCTGCCTCGTGCAGACAGAAGAGAAAAGAGAGAAGAAAAGGAAGAGTGGAAGAGAGAGAGAAAGTGAAAGACGCGCGCAGCAACAACAGCCATCGTCCACCACGAAAACGGTGGGGGGTGCAATGATGGCCTAGAACAGATAAAAATTATGTGGCAGGCTAGCCCCCGCCGCAAGCGGCGGTGACCTACCTGTCCCAGAACGGTAGCCACGCACCGTTTGCGGCGGGCACCAGCTTGGCACTGGTGATTGTATGTGTTGTAGGCCGTAATTGTACCCACCACCGAAGCAGGGGCGGACGACGGCTGTTGCGACTCGCGTGTTTCTCTCTCCCTCTCTTTCTTTTTTCCTTTCTTCCCTATTTTTTCTACTGTCCGCACGAGGCAGCGGAGGTGGCTCAGCTACAGAGCCAGTAGCAGGCCCCTGAATTTTCTTTTTCTGCTTCCTGCACTCACAACAGCGACAAGAACGCGGTGCTTCGCTGGAGAATTTTTTTAATTCACAGGAAAGGAAAGGCGCAGTATTGTGAAAATCTGAGCCGCGCCGTGAGGGAAGGGAGGAAGGTGGGAGTGAAAGTTAAAATAGAAAAATTGGAGCCATAATAATAATATTTATAATAATAATATTAATTGGTTCACAGGAAGGGAAAGGCGCGGTAACTGTCTCACTTGTTTTATGTGGACACCTGAACCCCGCCGTAAGGGAAGGGAGGAAGGTGGGAGTGAAAGTGGAAAGAGAGAAAGAGGAGCCGTAGTGGAGGGCTACGGAGTAATTTCGACCACCTGGGGATCTTTAACGTGCGCTGACATCGCACAGCACACGGACGCCTCTTCGTTTCGCCTCCATCGAAACGCAGCCGCCGTGATCGGGTTCGAACCCGGGAACTCCGGGCAGTAGTCGGGCGTCTTACCACTGCGCCACCCCGGCGGGACCCATAGTGGAGAGCTGAAGAGTAATTTCGACCCCCTGGGAACCTTTAACGTGCTCTGACATCACACAGCACACAGACGCCTCTTCGAACCCGGGAACTCTGGCACAGTAGACGAGCACCTTAGCCAATGTTCCACTGCAGCGGGGTAGGTGGAGAAGGAAAGAACCAGATTTGTGAAAAGCAGAGCGGACAGAGTATTGGCGAGCCTCACTGTACTAGTTTCATTTCAAAAGACCACCACTTCAGTGGTGCACGTCTGGTATATTAGGTTTCTGAGTATTGGTGACATTTTCTTTACTACAGCCATTTTAGTGATGAGCGTGCGGTCTTCGCAGTGACAGTTTAGTAAGCATAGTGCCGAAAAATTCCGTAATTGGCATCGGACAAATTTATCATCCTGAAGGCAAACCTTTCGCAAGATAAAATGTTTACGCCTTTAGGGGATACTTCTTTTGCGCCTGTAGAGTTCGTTGACGAACGGAAAGCCTGCACAGATGGACAGGCGGAGAGGCGATTAAAGTTTGAGAACACAAACGATAAAACGGCAGGTGATGAGCTTATTCCTGTAATGATATTCGACTGGTATTTGCTGTTAGCGTTCAAAAAGGAGCCAAGAGCTCTGTAAACCACTTCAAGGCTATCTCCGGGTGCTCGCTTTGAGCAGTGGTTGGCCTGGGACCCAGGGAGCCTCATTACACTTTCATATGTGCTCCTAACTGATCGTCTGGTGCGGTAGGGCGCCATTACAAAATTGATAAAGTTTACCTTCAGTGATGTCCTCTCAAAGCTTCTGTACTTAGCTCTGACCGAGTGCAGTTTATCTATGCTTTCTTTTTGACGTTGTGATAAATCCTTTGCCAAGGCAATTTCGGCTCCTTGTATCACTTGCCTTTTCAACATTTTAGCCTTTAAACATAGCCACCATTGAGGAAGAAACGAGAGCTACTGCTATTCAATTTCCCGAGATCTAGCGGTTCCCTACTTTCAGCAAAGAGGGAGGGGGGGGGGGGGGCATTACCATTTTGACAACGAATATTTCTGTATAAAACTATGTGGTCGAACAATTAATCATTCTTACAGATTCCGTCATGAATACATGTTTTGTTCCGAGATTAGCATTGCATATATTGTTTCTTTGCAGACTAGTACAAAAAACTTAAGTGAACACTAAATTTTTGCACACCGCAGATTCTCCACCGAGACCCTCTTCAAGCTCAAATGTGCCGCCCAAAAAACGACCACACAGTCCGACACCCCCTGGTTCTCCGACAAGACAATCCGTTCCTCCTGGTTCTCCGCAAGGAGGTTACCTTCTTCACTTCACAGTGCAAGCGAACACACCTCAAGGATTTCTGCCTCATGATGTTCCGTTGGAAAGTTTACCGGCCTGGGCTTATGTTCCCCCACCTCAAGGTGCTACATCTCAAAGTCCTCCGAACAGGCCTCGTGGTTCACCGCCTCGTGGCACTCCGTACGAAAGTGTCCCGAACAGGCCTCATGCTTCATCGCCTGGTGGAGCTGCGTCTAAAGGTTATCAGTCTAGTATTATCACGCGTCGTCGTTCGTGGCCTCAAACTAACTTGCGTCCTATTACTTCCCGTAAGCCTTCACTACCTGATATCAGAAGGGATCGCTTGTCTTCCTCGTCGTCCACATGGTATTCAGGTTCGGTAGATTCAGATTACCCTGAAGCATTTTCCCCACCACGTTCACCGTTTTCCAACCAATAGAGGTCTTGATCAGTGCCACGCCTAGGCAAACATGGTTGACAGAACACAGGACTTCACCATACAACATGCCTTCCAGTCAGCAGCCTTGATAGTCTCCTATATTGTACTAGTACATATTATAGTTAGCGTATTCTAGCATACTACAGATTCATATTTCGGCAGAGCTCCCTGCACTCCAGCAGTCACATATCCGATCCAGTGAGAGTAATCCACGATCTGTGTACAGACCAAGGAGTAAAAGTGTATCTCAATTGTGGTGTATGTTTCGTAATTTTCTTTTCAATGTGACAATTTGAATGCAAAGCGTCTTGCCATGAATTTCGAATACTTTACTCGCAAATAATCATATCGCGCAATTAAATTAATTAAAATACCTAATGACTATACCCCGTAGGAGCCACAAAAAAGTTGGAGCAACTGATTCTGGCCATTCGCATCAGTCCACTTAAAATTAACTTACAATGCTATTTCACCACATTATTTGAAATAATAACGGAAACTTTTTTTACTCACGTTCGTACTATGTATTATCATGATGACATTTTAAGTGCCTAACTAATTGTATGCACGTTTTCAATCATACCTACATAAAATTTGAACCCTATCGATCACCCAAGGATAAGCAAGAGAAGTTTGGTTGGTTTGGTTTCTGAGGTTTAACGTTCTAAAGCGACTCAGGCTATGAAAGACGCCGTAGTGGAGTACCGCAAGTTTCTACCACTGGGGTTTTTTTAACGTGCACTGATATCGCACAGCACACGAGCGCCTTGCTTTTCACCTGATGTCCCGTACTAGGGACCCACCCTAACATTTGTAAGGACCCGATCTTCAAAGATTCGGCTCATGCATACCTCCACCCCTTTTGAGTCATTGAACGTTTTTCACCACCATCATCGAAAAGCGGCCACCGGAGCCGGGATTCGATCCCGCATCCTTGGGCAAGGAGTCGAGCGCCCTAACCACAGCACCGCCACGGCGAAGCGAAGGTCTAGAGAAGTACCGATCGACTAAGTGCGGTGCTGTGTCACGTTCTCTATTTCCTGACACTCCCATCGGTAGTTGTTTCGGACCATGAGGGTATATAAATAAATAAACAGCATTCCAGGAAATGAAATCTTCGAACATGCTGCACACCAAATAAAATGTCTTACCAGTGCGAAGCAAAGAAACTGACATGCTCAACAAACGCAAACATTCCTATTGCAGAGGCGTTGCTTCTTATAGTTATTATAGTTAATATTATTTACAAATACTGCAGGCTCTTCTCTGGACTATGCAGAAGTGGATGCAGAGAAAAACATATGTAAGCTTCTATGTATGCTGGAGACAAAAGAAACCTAGGTTACCTGCGAACTGCAGAATATAGAAATTTTGTAAATATTTGGTTCAAGTATGTACTCATAACACATAGACGAGTACAAAGGCATTCATTTGTTTTTGCTTTTGTGAATATTGATCAACCAGTGGAATCACCATGATGCCCTAGATGGTTCATTCCCACCTGCAAACAAATACATAGCAGCACCCAAGTGTTCAGTCACCGCACCTTGCTAGTAAAAGATTGGAAACAATGTCGGCGCAAGCATGTTCCAGGAATTTTCTTAAACGAAGTGTTGTGTCTCAGCTGTGGCTTCTTTTATGGCGCAGTTGCTTTATGAACGATATGAAAAATGAGCTGCCCGTGTTCTTTCAATGAAGTTTTGTTGTTAATATCACCGTGTGTAGTCGCCTTTCTCTGTACGGTCTCTTGTTGCGGTTTTTATTCCCCATGATTTCCCACCAGCTGGCTTTTAACTCTAAGCGACACCAGCGTCTCAACAATTCCTTCTTTGCAGCAACGCAAAGCCAATTGTGTATTTTCTTATTTTTGTATTGTGACTCACTTTTGTATTTCTGCGTGCTGGGAGAACATTTCATTTGAATAATGCTCGCTCGATGTATACGTAGCGAAGTCGAGCCTGGCCTCTTGCATGGCGAGCAGCACCTTTGCATCGAGCGTTGTCTCTGGCAGCGTGCAACTTCCAAGCTTATAGGCGGAGAGAACGTACCGTGTACAATGGTGCCTCGTGTCCCGTGTTTGCTTTGTTCACATGTTTCATACGCCATTTGGTCTGTGAATGATGACCGTCGACGAAAAATGGTAGGGGTAACATTAAGAGATAGGAAGCGTGCAGAGTGGTTCAGAGAAATAACTCAAGTTACCGACATTCTAGTGGAAATTAAGAAGAAGAAATGGGCATGGGCTAAACATGTAGGGAGGATAATCGATGGTCGCTTAGGGTAACAAACTGGATTCCAAGGGAAGGAAAGCGTAGCGGGGGGCGGCAGAAAGTTAGGTGGGCGGATGAGGTTAAGATGTTCGCAGGGGTCAAGTGGATGCAGCTAGCACAGAACCGGGTTAAGTGGAGAAATATGGGAGAGGCCTTCGCCCTGCAGTGGGTATATTCAGGATGATGATGATGATGATGATGATGATGATGATGACCGTCGGTACTCCTACATGTGCTTTATTTGAATGAACCTTAAACTGTGCCACCTCCGCCGTAAACCCCGTTTTCCTATCCTTGATTAACCCTTCAAAGCATCGTGTTGCAGTCAACGAAACTCCTAATATTCTGTGACCTTCCCATCAGGTCCGCAGACTGATGAGCTTTGTTTAATGGTCGATTACCGTGGGAAGTTCGCTGAAGAACTCGCAAAGAAGTAACGTCGAAGCTGCACTTCTGCAGGATCGCGAAGCTGGAAGGATATAGTAATGTCTCTTTTCTGGTACACTTGCTGTACACCGCACCGCCTGCGCATTAGTAATGTGATTACCAGCGGTGATTAGCGGACTAACCGAAGTAGGGGTTACGTTAGTGAGCTGAGTGGAGAACAGTCTATTTATTGATGAATGAGTAGTGAGCAGAATCTACCAAGGCAAGGCAGTAAATCCGTATATGACCGTCGCTAGCCCTTAAGGACGGATGTTCGTGTGCTCCAATTAGGCGTCGGCTCCAGAATCCGATGTCGGGTTCGTCGTGCACTGAGCTCGCGGTTGGGGCACGACGTCATTTTCGCTGGGTACTGCTGTGAATTTTGAAATCAGTCGCGTAATCTTAGAGGTTGCATTTTGTGCAGATTAAGTATAATAACTGCAGTGTCGACGTTCGTCGTCTTCAAACAGCAGAACATCTTCCATATTTCGGCATACAGCAACTCCGCCCCCAAACTTTTCCGTATTCCACTTCCACTACGGTGGCTAGGGGAACCACATTGCGTAGCAGTAGACGGCGACAAACGTGCGCTAAATGCAGATAGGCAGCGCGGCATGAGCCTTGCGGCTGCACAGGTAGCCGTCGATTTCTGGTTGCGACGACCGGAGTGGGTTATATTTTGGAGACAGTGAATCCACCCAGGCCAATTCTTCTGTACGAACAGCGGTGACGAACGTCGCCGCCATGTGGTGTTGGAGGTCCGTCCGGCGTCGTATTTCCTCGAATATGAGCGTCGCTGTTAGATTCGGTAGGTAGGAACTAGGGGTGCAACATTCAAGAACAACTCGTTTGAGCCCATGAGGTTTCAGGGAAACCATTCGGTACAAGTGGCTTTGCAGTGTTCTGTCATGCATCATCGCTTCACCTTTCAATGACAGAATCATCGCCTGACGAACACTCAATGCACTGTGAACCTTGACGAACAACGCTTTTTTAACAAGCGATTCCTGTTTTTCTTATCAACAGAATAGAAAACAATTGAAAGATTGAAAACGATACCCGTTCTTTCCAATCACCGAATTTCATGCAATTTGAAAACCGCTTCAGCTTCCCTTTAAGGCATTCCCATGTGATGTGGTAGAGAGTACCGCTCTCCCCAAATCCCTTACATTTATCATAGGCCTGGCCTCGACGAGGCACAGCCAGGGCGGGGTCGGGTAAGCACCAGCCCGTGGGCGACTGCCTTTTTATTTATTATCCGGGCTGGTGATGGCAGCAATTTCATACTCGGTCTGTAGTTTCCTTGCGACCTCTCGCCCATCCTCGTGCAGTGAGGATGCTCCACGATTACCCAGAAGTAGAGATATCGGGGATCGGGTATGTGTGTATGTGTGTGTAGGGGGGGGGGGAATGCGCCGCCTCGCTACTGGGGGCGGACTCGTGTGCGGGGCTACAAATTATCGCGCCCCTTCCTGTTTCTAAATTCCAGACAGTTGCATTATGGTTAGGTTACCATTGGTTGTCACGCAAGCGAGGGCTATTCCTATACTTCTTCTGATGGTGTGTTTCACTAGGGTCCTTAGAACTCTAGTTCCACCATCGAATGGATGTGGTGACGACTGCTGCGCCTCGGCTATTGACCACCGTGGATACTGCTGCTCCCCACTTTCTACTAGCTGCATCTGTACGTACCGAGACCTCCTCGATCCCTCTCTTTTCTCTCTTCCTTCCTTGTCATATGCGGGGTGCGTGTTTTGGAGAAGGCGTGGTACGACTACGTTTTTTTTTTCGGATTCTTAGTGGGATATCGGTTTTGTCGCTTCTTCCTTTATCTGTTTTTAGTCCCACCCAACCCAGGATGGCTGTACTCGCGTTGGACTGACTAAATCCTTCTAGCTGTGCCATGAGCCCGCTACGGGATGTGCTTGCGACGTAATGACCATACAGACCAATCGGCATTGTTCCTAGTCACCACAGCACTACAACAAAATTTCACGACCCACCCAACCCAGGATTGTTCTACTCGTGTTCGACTGACTACATCGTTCTGTGCCATGCATACAGCCAGTAATGCGGTTGTGATATAACGACCATCGACCAATCAGCCTTTTCCATGGCATTAGGTTTGCCCTAGGATGTGCCCTTAGGCTATCATGTAATACACCACGGAGCACCACACTGGATGACAGAAAAGCGGTACAAAAAACTGGAGGGTTAGCATACAAAATGGTTTTAAATATATACCTCATGCGATATCTCAAGGGCCCCGTGTTGCAGAAAAACTAGTGTAGGCATTGGGATAATAAGCAGAAAATCACCAGGAGGCAAAGAAACAAATTACACGCCTGTCCGACATTTTGGCATCGGCGCTTAAATGCTCAGTTTTGCAATCATAAAAGGACTAGCTGTACCTTCTAATGAGGGGTACTTTTCCTACTGACCTAGCTATCCACTCTTCTACATCCCATTGAGATGCCCGCGTCTGATGAAAAAGCAATGTACATTCCGCAGTATGTTACTCTATGGTTGAGGGATGCATGCAGTAACGCGGCACGCCGAGGTAAAAGTTTAATTGAAAAAGCTGTTTTATTTTTGATGCTCAACTTTCACCTAAAAGATAGTGTAGGTGCGGCAAGTCTAATAAAAATATCGCTTTAAGCCTTCGGTATTCGCTACACACCTTGCACGAATGATAAATGTTCTTAACACCACCGCGTACCATCAAAAACGTCGGTTCAATTGTCTTCAGTGAGTTACACATTATCACACGAACGTACTAAGAATACAGCAATCGTAAGAATGTACCCAAAATAGCTGGTGACCTGCAATGGCAAAGCAGCTGCAATTGCAACCAATGAATCGATGGCTTTTCACCATGTAGTCTGATGCCGATTAGCGTGCATAGAACTTCATCTGCTCCCATGTAATAACAGTATTATATACTATAATAGTTCCTCAAATTGTCGAATAGCATGACTAAACAATTTAATTGAGGCTGCCTATGTTTGCACAGAACAAACAAAAATAATACGTCAAAAGAGCCACAGCAGTGGTTACCAAAAATGAATAATGGTTTTATTCATTTTTGCCCAGCAACTTTGTAGGACACGAACACACAATGTTGATGAAAGCTCAATGGCAAAAATGCATTTTATTTTAACCATAACCGCAGCTTACAGAAAGAAAAGCAGGCCAGCCCTTAATCCTTGAACACTCTGGCTCTAGCCACGGGATGTGCTTGGCCCGGCTCCATCTGCACTGCCTATACCAGCAGCCACATTGACATCAGTTTCTGGTTGCCCTGCATGCGACTCCTGGCAAGACATGGCAGCCGCGGCTTTTGCAGCTTGCTGCCTCCGCTCCGCCCATTTCGCCCTCACCCATGGCTTCTTTACTCTCTTGCGGACGGGGTGAGACTTGCGGCGTTTTTTAGGAGGCTGTTTGGATAGCTTCACTGTGTCAGCAACGTTTTGCTCATCCAGCAAGAATGGCCAAAAAAAGTACGACATGAACCGGCCGCAAAGCATATCGTACTGTCGTCGCGTCTCTCGCAGCTGTCCACACCGTAGGCACGCCTGATTTTCCGGGCCCGGTGCGGACTCCATACTGTCAATGGAAGTGGAGTCCTCCTCCAATTCAGTCGTGTACCTGCAATCAGCACAGCGAATGCTCTCAACGTCCACTGCGTCAAGAGATGCGGACAGTTCTGGAAAACAGGTGGAGTCTTGTAGAGAATAAAGGCTGTTCTGAGGTTCTCCATCCAAAAAACGATCCACAAGTCGTCCAAAAGTTGTCACGGTCGTCTGCAACAAACAAGGGGGACCGCTTGTTTCACACTTTCAAAACACACTCATTGAATGTACTTCAGCTTACTCTTGAGGCTCTTGAGGTTAAAATCAAACAAGAACACACCAACCCAAAGACACTGCAGCCACGCGAAAGATCAATATAGCCCGTGCGTTTTAGGCAGAAAGACAAGAGTTTGGTTTGGTTTATGGGGTATAATGTCCCAGCGTGACTCAGGCTGTGGAGAGGCACCACAGTGCCGGACTCCTAATATTTCGCTCACCTGTGGTTCTTTAAAGTGTACTGACACCGCACAGCATGCAGTTGCCCGACTTTTCGCCTTCGGCTAAAGTGACCCCATCCCGCACTCTTGGGTACACCAGGCAAATACCCTAACTAAAAACTGTGCTACCTCTGCGAGGCAGTCGACTGTGTAGCATATCTTCATGGATTTCATGATTTCATGCTGGTGAATGCATGATCATGAATTTCATGCATGAAGACCATGCATTTTTTTTTTTTTTGCTGAAGGGCCATTATACCTACAAAGCTGCCAACAGCTCTTCTAAACAGAACAGCCACAATATCGTTTTGTTGCTATCCAAAAACTTTTCCCTAAACTCTACCTTTAACATGCGCTCTTATATTGTGATGTCGCATGCCTGTGTTTATCTGCATCAGCACAATGCCCTGCTAAACGCGAATTCCGAACGTTAGAACAGAGGAACAAGATACATTCTCGCCTCGAAATACACCGATATATTTTTTTTTAAATTCCGTAAGTTTCATAGACACTTTTATGAATTCCACAAGACAGCCAATTATGAAACTAAAAAAGTTAGCACGGTTTTTATTCAGGTTAAACCGAGTTCAACGTGCGAAAGCATGGTTTAATTCACTTTAGCTGTTGATTGGCATTTATTTTATTTTTATTTTATTTTTTGCTCTCAGTTTTAAATTTGTTACGCTCTAGAATAAACATACATTAGGCAATGTGTTCACGTTTACGCCGTCTTCTCTCCCTTCGCATCTAAGCCCGCCAGACGCGGCATGCTTCGAGATTACAAATCATTTACGCTTCTGCAGGAGTGCACTCCCGGGACCCGCCAAAGGTCTCGACAGATCTGAAGAGTGCCTCCATAGACGGCTCCAAGCCGGTTGTTTTCTAAATCTCGCCATACTGAAACACATGGGCTCGACATTCACGGGTAGGTGCGAGCTCTACGGGCAGTATGCTGACCTATACCATACCTAGTATACCACATGGTGTGGACCTGCCAGCAAAATACAATTATAAAAGTTATAAAAAGCCACTTAGGGAGGGCTGGGAGGTGGCCTTGTCTAGCTCAGATCTGGAGGCCAGCGTGCCCCGTTCTAGCAGGCTCGGCGGCGGCGGCGGCCAATGGCATCCCGGAATAGGGTCTGCCACCCAGCACCACAACCATACGCACCTCCCTTTCCCAAATCCTTTCAGCGTAAATAAACGTTTTCTTCACCTCCTCGGCCGAGACTGAACCTTGCTTACAAACCCTCCTAGCATGGTCGGAGGTGCCATAGCAAATGTGTGGAATGCCTATGCAAGCAAGCATGGCACTCAGCCAGATGTTATTTTATTTAATCTTCTTGTTTTAGTTTTTATTTTATATTTTATCCCAATATTTATGAGTGATTACTACTGTATCAGTATTTGTTATTATTATTGCCATCAATATTTATCACTTTTACATACCCATCTAATGCATTCATTAGTAAATAGCTTACAGGAAAGATAGTATCTGTCACTCTGTGGACACCTGAACAATATAATAATACTTAGTGTACAGGAAAGGAAAAGTGCTGCACATATGGTGCACATCCTGAAGGCCTGGTTAAACCTCATAAAATAATGCACTGCATTAGTGTTTGTTATTATTATTGCTAGCAATACTTATCACTTTTACATACCCATCTAATGCATTCATTAGTAAATAGCTTACAGGAAAATATCTGTCACTCTAAGGACACCTGAACAATATAATATTTAGTGTACAGGAAAGGAAAAGTGCTGCACATATGGCGCACATCCTCAAAGCCTGCTTAAACCTCATAAAATAGTGCATTCGCCTAAAATTATGCAGAGTTAGAGCCTAACAATGAAGCATCGAGCATCTATTCACTGAGCATTATTCAAAAGAGTGGAAAGGGGTCAGTGTGGATTTCGCAGCTTCACGGACAATTATGATTTTAGGCTTCAACGTGAACAAAAATACTATTCTCTAAAATCCCACAGGTAGAGAAAAACACGAATTTTTTCACAAGAAACAGGCACAACCCATGTGTTGTAAGGGAAGTTCAGTGTTGTCAACCTGATTCCTTGACACTCTATTCTCGAACTGATACATTTTAAGTTTTCCTTTTTCCCTTGGACATTGTCATGCTGCAACAATCTTTTAAAGATAGGTACACATTGACCAAAACTGTCGAAATTTGTATCCCTTGTCTTTTTTGTTGGTTCTTGCTTGTATGCACCTATGTCCCTTTGCTTGGACCCAAGCACCTCAAGTATATAAAAATAAATTGTGAAGAAGATGGACCCCTTCGCTGGAGGCTGACAAAGAAGCAGTCTGTGGAATTGCTATTGTGCAGATCATGCTGGTCTTGATCGCTCCGCTTTCCCGCCAACCTCGACGTCGTAAGTTAAACCTTCTGCATTTGGTGAGCGTGCGGAATACTCTTGCCTCACGCTGGAGCTTCGCACCTGCAAGCTACGGGCAACCCGCATGGCTGAAGACAGACAACAACCAGCTGCCCCGATGACCCCGCCATTCGTATGCTCTGGCTCCTTAAGACAGCAGGAGCTTCACTCTTCAAAGATACTGACAACACTCACTGTGCGACTGGCTTGCTTGATACGAGCGTGTGAGCTCATACAATAAGTGGGACGACGCCACAAAGTTAACGGACGTCATCTTTTATTTTACCGTAATTGTCAACCTGTGGTATCGTAACCACAAAGCCGACACCACGACATGGGACGCGTTCAAGGCGAGTCTTACAACCGTGTTTGGTCATCCTGCTGTATGCAAGCTCTGCGCTGATCAACCCCTGCACGATTGATCACAGCAACATGCACATCGGTATGAAACATACTGTTAACATGTTGCAGTGCATCAGGTGCCCAGTTCAAACCATGTTTGACAACGTATGAGTGTGTGCAGCCTGAAATGTATGCAGTAGAAGGGGGTTTGCTGCCGAGTCCTGTTCTGCATTATGTCTCAATTTCCATGGTCCCGTTAAAAGGTCATCACAATGGAAGGGCCTCGTGTCCCGAGTCCTCCACAGCTTGGATTGGTAAATATGCTGGACAGCCTCATTAAACAGCTAAGAAACTAAGCCCTTGGGCTTTATACGTTTGGACGGGGCTGCATATGCTCTTTTTTCGCATCACCATTAGATACATGAAGGATTGGCAACAATGCCTACATATATGTTTTTAAGGTATTACCTTCTTGCAATAAAGCATTGCTCAACTAATGCATGGTCCATAAAACCCTTTGACGACCCTATACACTTTTTCCACTACCATCTTGCAAATCCATGCAGGCCAGTGTCTTTAGCAATGGAGCAAAAATAGATGGAAGCCGTAGGACACTCTCTTTGCAAGCAGTGGAATACAGTCCCCAGCATTAAATAAGAGTTTATCTGCAGATGCAGCACTGTGCCAGCACGAACCATTGAAAGCTTTATTGCTGTTTTCAACATCTCCGCCCACGTGGCCTTATCACTGTGATTGCACCGCAGGGAAGGGCTTTGCTCATACTCGTTGTTGCGACACGCAGCTTTATCGCTTTTTTTTTAGCGCGAGATCTGCAGAGATTTTGCCAGAGCGATCACAGCGAATAAAAACTGATTTCATGTTGTTCTAGATGTTTCCAGATACCTTAGATCAGTTATCGAGACGGTTCTTCGCCTACTATAATTTGACCACAGATAAATGCAACAAGCGCGATTTGTGCTTTCGACGCCACTCTGTTTCTTTATTATTTGGCTGGCACAAGTTAGCCCAATAAAGAGTTCATTTAAGTGCAACATAAGCCTTTTTGGTTGATGCTTTCGACCTTGTTTTTGACGCGACACTATTATGCCAGTGATTCAAGACATATTGTTGATATAACTGCACTGTTTCAACTTCACCGAGTTCGCATGATTGCCATACTTTTACATGCAGAAACATCATCAGATGGCACCAAGTCATCATCATCATCATCACCACCACCACCAAGTATACATCAGCAATACAGTAAAGCAACATTACTGACAGTCATGCCAGCATGACATCAGCAAATCGTTTACTAGGCGATACCGCTGCAGCTCCTGACACATATATTTCTCTTCAGTGTCTAGATACAGTTGTCACTGAGTACATAGAGACACAATGCTAGGGCAAATATGCTGTGAGAGGAAGTCGGCATGTCTAGCAATAAGGCACCACAGGTTAACAAACTAGTGCTTACTACTCGTTCTACTCCACACATATTGCATTTTCTCTATCTCTAACTTTCTAAACGTCAACACCTGTTATTAGTCCTAAAACTAAGATTAGCACGCTGCAGTAGTCCCCACCTCATTTGGTGGCACCAGGCAAAGCAGGCGTCTGCTGCCTGGCTGAAATTCACTCTCTCAAAATCGACACCTCCTATTAGTCCTCAAACTACTTTTAGCAGATTGCAGTAGTTCCCACCTCATTTGGTGGCAACAGAGAAAACAGGTGTCTGCTGCCTGGCTGAAACTCTAACTCTCACAACATCACCACCTCCTATTATTCCACAAAATAATTTTAGCACACCGCAGTAATTCTCACCTCATTTTGTGGCACCAGGTGAAGCAGGTGTCTGCTGCCTTGCTGAAACTCTAACTCTCCCAACATCACCACCTTCTATTAGTCCTCAAACTCAGGTTAGCAGACTGCATTAGCTCCCACCTCATTTGGTGGCACCAGACAAAGCAGGTGTCAGCTGCCTGGCTGAAACTCTAACTCTTTCAACATTACCACCTCCTATTATTCCTCAAACTAAGGTTAGCAGGCTGAAGTAGCTCCCACCTCACTTGGTGGCACAAGACGAAGCAATTATCTGCTGCCTGGCTGAAACTCACTCTCTCAACATCACCTCCTCCTATTATTCCTCAAACTAAGGTTAGCAGACTGCAGTAGCTCCCACCTCATTTGGTGGCACCAGACAAAGCAGGTGCCATCTGCCTGGCTGAAACTAACTCTCTCAACGTCGCCACCTCCTAGTATTCCTCAAACTAAGGTTAGCAGACTGCAGTAGTTCCCACTTCATTTGGTGGCACCAGGGAAAACAGGTGGAATCTGCCTGGCTGAAACTTTCAACATCACCACCTCCTATTAGTCATCAAACTAAGTTAGCACACTGCAGTAGTTCCCACCTCATTTGGTGGCACCAGGGAAAACAGGTGTAATCTGCCTGGCTGAAACTTTTTCTCAACATCCGCCTCCTATTCGTCGGCAAACTAATTTTAGCAGACTGCAGTTGTTCCCACCTCCTTTGGTGGCACCTGGCGAAGCAAGTGCCTGCTGCCTGGCGGAAACTCACTCTCTCAACATCACCACCTGCTATTAGTTCTAAGCTTAAGGTTAGTAGGCTGGGTAGGGCCCATCTCGTTTGGTGGCACCAGGGAAAGACTCTGCCTCACCACCTACTATTAGTCATCAAGCAGACTGTGGTAGTCGCCACCTTGTTTGGTGGCACCGGGTAGCAGGTGTCTGCTGACCAGTTGAAACTTTCTCAACATCATCACCTTCTATTAGTATCCGACCTAAGGTAAGAGATTTCAGTAGTTCCCACCTCATTTGGTGGCAGCAGGGGAAGCAGCTGTCTGACGCCCGGCTGAAACTCTGTGGGCACGGCCAACACGCTATTACGGAAGAAGTCTGCAAATGTTGACACTGCTTCTTCTCCGATGACACATGGGTCAACTGATGTCCCATCCAGGTTGTGCAGGTCAAAAAGGACTGCAAGGAGGAAAGGGACAAACGTAAACATTGGTACTGAGCATGTGTACCGGGTCACATGGAAACTGACACATTACAAGAGCCCAGAAGCTGCAGGAATACAATACAAAAGCCACAGTAGGGCATCACCACTCACGTATCCTTGATTTCATAAGTCAACGATGTCGTTAGGAAATTACTGCACACCTTTGTTTCACTTAGCTCACTGAAGAATCCAGTCATAAATCCAACCAGTTTGATTTGTCCATTTATTCATTCATGCATGTATATGTACATACTATATGTACATACAAGTTTATTTCTTCCTCAGGGAATTTATCTACTCAGCAATGCTCTATGCCTTCTCAAAACCAACCCGCCACAACAGCACCGCCATGGGCTCTTTTGCATGGGAGCAGAAGGAAGGAAACCAAAATTTTTATTTGCACTAGAAATTCCTAATATATGCTTTCAGTGCAGTCCATCTGCACCATTTGTGCACACACTGCATTACTCAAGCAACCGAGTGCAGTAAACGTTCACTCGGCTGCCATGTGAATGACTAAGGACTTCCATCTTGGCCGTGACTGCGTCCATCTCCTCTGCATCTTGGCCGTGACTGTGTCCATCTCCTCTGTGCACAGTGGCGCCATGACGCAGCAGCTACGAGAGGTATATGAAGTTCTCGCACAGCATTACGCAGGATGTTCTGTGACCAATAAACACCTTTGCTGAACCTTCCTTTTCCTTTGATACTGATTGGCCACTCCAGTGGCAGTAAACAGAAATTCAACTTAACTACTCATCGCACTCGCGAGTCATCGAGGGGCACGGTAAATGCCAGGCCTACCTCACGCTTTTTTGTTTGCAATTTTAATTCCCTCCCTGCTTCATGGCAAATTTTGGTCAGATCCCTATTGCATGCACTTTTGCTTCTGAGATGTATGCTTTCACAAATCCCAGATGACACTGAGATTAAGATGCGAAGCCCAGAGCACATTTACTGCACCGCAACACCTCTTGTTACACCTCGGTTTACCCAAGTTCACAATTCATCCAATGTTCTCCACCTTTAGCCAATCTTAATGCATCTTATTCTAGAAATTACCAAAGGTAACCTACTTCTAATGTAAAAGAATCCACTCTTAATACAGGCAATTTACCATAATAGAGCCAACTAAATCCCACATAGTGCATACTAATCCATTGCGGTTCAATCTGCCAGTCTACATTTTTCAACGCAATTGAATCCAACCACCCCTATGTTATACCAGAATTCACACTTGATCCAGCAAAATCCACCTTACCTAATCCATTCTTAACCAACGCTAATTTAACACGCATGGCATAGTGTGGGCTTTATCCTGGCAGCTTTTGAGTGGTGGCCTGAGATGGGCTCCAGCCCCGTGATCACTCCAGGCTCTCATTCCATAAAACCATTTGGCAGTGGTGCATGCAGCAATATTTTCTATCTGGAGCAAATTGCTGCAAACTGCGCGTCATTGCACAACTGGCCCTCTTAACACCATCGCTAGCAATAGTAGGGGATCAAATAAAATGACAGCGAAATGAATTAATGAATCACGAAAAAATCTGGCTCCGGGTCAGGACAAATGGCCAGTCATGCGTACATATGTATGCCGCCACTTGGACGGTGCA
This sequence comes from Amblyomma maculatum, assembly GCF_055883805.1. NCBI lineage: Eukaryota > Metazoa > Arthropoda > Arachnida > Ixodida > Ixodidae > Amblyomma > Amblyomma maculatum. Next base: position 68,672,063 of record NC_139351.1, on the reverse strand, counting down.
CCCACCATTCTTTACAGCCTGCCACTCCTGGCGCTCATAGCCACCCATGTTGGGCGAGAAGGGCGGTAGCACAGGCTGCGCATACATGGCGATAGCCTTGTTCAGGGTCCTGCCCTCGGGGATGGTGCGCAAAGGCATGTGGCCATTCTTAAGCTGATCCAGAAGCAGCTGGTGCAGCTGCATGCAGGTATCCTGGTCCACTGTTAAGCCCTGCACATTGTTCGAACGATTTAGTACTTCCGTCAGGCTTCAAAACATTTTCAAGGTCAAATCGGTCGGCGTTGTCATTAAGTTCTACAACAAGGAGTGACCAAATTTATTTGCCAACAGTGGCGACGTATGTGAATGTGCTTCAATGAACTTTAAGATATCGTATTTGTCTGCCACACCTTATCACCGCGTTTAATACGAGCGCAGCTGACAATGGTGGCGACCGTGACCATCGGCAACAGCCACCCACAGTTTCTGATCTCTCTGCCACTGAGCTGAGCTACTTACTATATACTTTGAGAGCACAAAATGATTCGTTTCAGCCTCTCTGTCCCCAGACCAGCTCGATCGCTGCCATAACTAGATTAGAATACCTTGTGCGCCTAAATTCATTTCTCACACCTACTCACACAATTGTGTACCCTACGTGACCCCACACTGCATGACTGAATTGTATCAATCACTATGCTAGTTTAGAATGCTGCAATTTCTCCTGGCACGCTCCAACAACTTGGCAGACTTGGCTAGCCTCACACAAGCTAATGAACCAGTTGGCTTTGATGGTCTTGGCCCAAGGCATACTGGAAGCTTAGTACTGGGTTGAAAGAAACATATCTCTCTCCACCTCTCTCTCTCTTTCTGTGCCTCATGGCCATGTGTGCCTCACATTTTATACAAACTTCTGACTTCCACCACGGGCCTGGTCGCCATAAAGGGACATAAGGTATAAAGGGAAGCCTGTGTGCATATATCGATATAATAATTACCATGCTCTAAAAATAGACGCTGATTTAACTGAAGTAATGCCATTACAGGTTCTAAATGAAAACAGAGTACATGCGCTGCTACCACCGGCCATTATCGGAGCTAAACTGCTGTGAAGTCTGGGTGCCTGCATTCTGATCTTGGTGCCCAGGCAACAGCATTTGTGTATCTCGTGAGGACCATCGATCCACTTTATAAGAGGGAAGCCTTTCTTCATGCTCTGTGATCAAAAGCTGACCAGAAAGTGACCACAAAATCTCATTCACACCTGTCAATCATCCAGAGACCAATAATAATCACACCTGTCAATCATCCAGAGACAAATAATAATGAAATTATTCCCTGATAATAAATATGGTCATTATGATTGATTACTCAGTCATGGTTAGTCATAGCCAGTTAACAAGTCATAATTATTAGTCATATTTAGTCGTAGTTATAACTGATTGAACAGTTACCCTTCTTGCCCGGTTGAACATTCCAAATAAACAGTTCACAGAGGAGGAGCTCCGCATCCCAGAACTCTGGAGACGCGCCCTCAGAGTGCGGCCTCTGCCTGCCAACATGTCACGAGAAGACCAGAATGGGCGGCGCCTGGCGCGGGCGGAAGCCTTGGCCCGCCATTATGGCAACAAATCAGGTGTGTTCTACGTGGATGCCTCAGGCCCCCATCCGGGGGCTGGTATACGGCCGCAGTCATTCACATCGGGAACATAGTCGATGTCCTTACATTCAAGGCCAAATTTATAACACACGCTGAAAAGGTAGCCATTGCACTCGCCGCCTCAGACCACACTTCTAAACATATCACCGACTCACGAGCTGCTTGTCGGAACGTCGCCCAATGGTATACCACACCCTTAGCCTATAGAATATATCAAAATTACAGTCGGGACACAGACCCCGCGTGCCGATATCTCGTCTGGGCTCCTAGCCACCAATGCCTTGCAGGGAACGACGCAGCTAACGCAGCCGCCCGCGCGCTTTCTCTCCGGGCAGTTTCCTCAGGACTCGAATCGGCTAAGGACATCGATTCGAATCCGGCCTACACATTCAAAGATAATGTAAATTTTTATCAAAACTCGCATCACAAATACCCTAACCCCTGCAAAGAGTTAGGAAAAGCGAACGAGAGGCTGCTCCTGGGCCTCTTCACTAACACGATGCTGTGCCCGGCAGTACTTTAACATTTTGACTCCCAATTCACTGGCCAGTGCCAGTACTGTGGGGAGGTGGCTGACACCTACCACATGGTATGGGCCTGCCAATGAAACCCATCCATTCCCCCATCCCTAACCCTACCCGGGAGGACTGGGAGGCGACCCTGCTCGGCTGCTGCGACCTACAGGCCCAAAGGGCCTTAACGCGGCGTGCGCGGGCGGCGGCAACCGCCAATGGGGTCCCTGGCTAGGGTCTCCACCCAGTATTGTAAGGCGGAGGCCTTAAGGCTCTGCGTCAAACAAACCTCTAAATATACAATAGACATTTTCACCACTACCATCATAGCATCTCGCAGAATATGACAGATCTCACACACAACTCGCGCGCACGGGATTTCGTTTCATGAGCATAGCAAACCTTTCGCCTTAAAAACACTTTAATGAGTGCAGTTTCTTGCCATAGCATAATGGTGATTCAAAGCAACATGCTCAATACCTTTTTGTCGATATATTTCTAAATATTGTGCCTTCCTTGACATGATGGCACCGCACTTTGTAAACAAAGGAAAAAATTCTCAGAGCACTGCAGAAGCTGCCCTAGAGAAATACAAAAGCCACAGTGTTGCTGCCGTACATGTTACGTTGAGCACCACTTGTCGAGCACACTCAGCGTTCCATCAAACACATCAAAGTTCATCGGCGTTCTCTAATTTGTTTACAGGAAAAGAAAGACGCATTATCTGCCCCTCGTGGAATCTCGCTGACACATCCACAGGACAACAAAGCAACCCAGTAAAAAAATTCAATGGGTCCAATTGGGAATCTTCCAACTGAAATGAATTGGTCAAAAACGAGTTGTGTTTTCGCCCCCCATTGGCCTGACCATTTGATATGAATTGGTGCTTCCAAATGGAAATAATGGGTCACCCATGAAGACCAAATGTTTCACCAATTGAACTGAAATGGCATACTCATTGAGCCCAAATGGTTTGAACTCATATAGCTGAAAAAAAAGAATGGAGATGTAATTTCGATGTTTTCTGTTGAGAAGTTACAGGGGAGCCGACTTTTATATACAAGTTGAATGAAATTACAAGTTTTTACAGAAATCATAAGACAACCATGCATCACACACACGGAACTAACAGAGGTTCAATTGATATATTCAAAGGATACTTTGCAGACTTATATACTCCATTCGTTAAACAGGGCCACTGGGACCAGTGACACATTTCTGTTATTCAGAGTTAACTTATTTAATTATGCCTGCACTTACAGTGGACATGATAAGGTCAATTAATAAGATTAAGCCGCATATACTTTTTATAAGAATTTAATTTTTAACTGTTGTCTCTTTTAGAGGTATGTATATATGTGCACATCTCAGTCAAGGATATCACTGACTTGACTTTCCCAATTGGGAATATTTCCTTAAGACCAATAAGAACCAATACAAAGCCCAGTTAGAAGCCCAATTGGTTTCAATTGGGCGTCCCAATTGGGAGTGAAAGCATCCAAATTGGAATTGAAGAAGCCCATTGGGCTTTCCAATTAGCCCCAATCGTTTTATTCAATCCCAATTGGGACGCCCAATTGGGAATGCAGAAAGGGTACTGTCTAACCCAACTGGTTTCTTCACTCCCAATTGGGAAGCCCAATGGGTTTCTTCAATCCCCATTGGGATGCCCAGTTGGTTTATTTCCAATTGGGCATCACAAATGGAAATAAACCAACTGGGCATCCCAATTGGGATTGAAGCAACCCATTGGGCTTCCCAATTGGGAGTGAAGAAACCAGTTGGGTTAGACAGTACCCATTGAACAAACCATTTAGGATATGCAGAACCAATTCAATCTGACTGGTCGTCCCAATTGGACCCAATGATTTTATTTAACTGGGAATACTTAGGCTTACGTATTTCTCCTGTGCCGATATGGCAGTGCTCTCAGAATTTTTTTATTATTGGATACTCATTACACACTTCTGATCAGTATCATGGAGTTTTTGGCTCATTAAGTCAGCAATAAATTCACTTCCGGCTGGCGTGGTCATATCCTTTAGATGGCAACATTAGTCGGAATAATTTTACTTTTAGATTTTTGTCTCTAATTATTTATCACCCAACTGACATAAGTATTTTCTGCAGTATTCTCTCATCGTCATCTGTTGATAGTAACCATATGTTTGGTTCTAACCCTCTAAGTTCAACACTGTGGCTGCCGACACGTTCTCTACACGAGCAACCAAGGAGATAGCCTAGTAATGCTTTTGCATTACAAACTTCTCCAACAAGAAAGATGTCCAACCTTGGCCAGCTTCAGCGCAGCAGCCTTCAGAGTGGGCTCTTTTATCCCATTTCGGATGCGCTTATAAGTATCCATTCGCCGATCCATTGCAGTTGTCTGCCTGCACAGGGCCTTGGACACCGCCAGAGGAGGCCCTGCGTGGTATTTCTCCAGGTCGGCTGACGTCACTTTGTCCTTGCCGAACAGCTGCTGCAGCTGGTAGTAGCACCGCCGCAAATTAGTGGCTGTCCGGCCGGGCACCTCCTTGGCCACCTGCACGCGTCACGACTCGCCCACTGCAACAGCTCAGCATGGTACACTCTCACGGCACAAGGCCGGCACGACGTGGCAGCCGGTTACCGTAAAGCTTCACCCAGGTAGCTACGCTTTCAAACGCTGATATCTTCAGCTTATGCCACATAAACCAACACAAAGTGCAGCTGTGCATAATATCTACACATATCTGATGCAACCGAGGCTAGCATCACCAGTTACAAATAAAACCCGGGCAATGGAGCAGTCTTCACAATAAGGAGCATCTGTGAGCATGAGACATGGTCACAGCGGACAGCCTTGTGCAAGGGGGGGGGGGGGGGGGGGGACGTGAGCATTGAGGCCTAAATAAGAGAACTAATAATCAAAGAGGTTTCACTTTCGAGCCCAAGAGCGTAGGAAAGATGTGGGATGCGATGCAGCGAGAAGTCGGTTATGTCCCCCCTTTGCGCTCAGCGCCAGGGCTGCATATTTGGATTCCAGTGTATGGTATGCCTGCACACAGGGAAGCGACACTGCGGCAACATACAAATCAGCGCAATTGTTACGTCAGGAAAGCTAAGTGCACTTCCGCCATCCAGGCGCACGCATAAGTTCTGCGCCAGGCAATAAGGAAGAGATAACGCACAGTAACCAAGTTACAAGGAGCGACACAAACTCGTCCCGCACTCAAGCCGCGCCTATGCGTATATATCTATAGCTACCAGCCTACACTGCCTCAAGCACGAAGGAAACAAACTCGGTAGAGTCCTAGGCTATTCCAGCGGCAGTAAAGAGAGTGTTTCGGACCTGATGCGCTTCCTTTGGAAATGAATTCTAGGAACGTGCGGCCACACTCTGGTACGACAATGGTGCCTGCCGAAAGCTTGCCTATACTCTCCATACTGGCGGACTTAAGGGAGTGGAAGACGGAGAGAAGGGTGGAGAAATGACCAGTCCTTTAAAACGAAACATTGGACGGGAAAACAATACTACACCCCTCCTTGTTTCACAAAAAATACTCGAAAAATGCTTTGAGCAATTACGATACACGATGCAGGGCGTTCTTCGGGCATAAACTGACCCCTTCTGGCAGAGAAAGCTCAGAAACTGCTCAGCGATTGATTCGGTATAGCTAGAGTGTAGGGAAGACGCCAGCTGCCCTCAGAACCTTGCTACACAGCTGAGAGGCACGAAGCAATCCTCAGTACAAGCGTGGCTAAACATTACACATACGCCACTGGAATGATTTCCTTTAGCCATGGAAGGAAATATTAGCCATTTGAGGGTGAATGTTTTGCACAAACAACCCTTATGATTACACGACTGAAGTTTAGCGAATTCATCCCTTAATGCGCTGTCCTGTTCTCGGCCGAGAAGTATAATACCGTCCCTTTCCTTTCAAGCAATTTACATTTATTTATTATTGCGTAAACATTGCAGTGGGCTGGTTTCTCATGGGTGTGAATTTACACATAGCAAACAAACTGGCACTGTTGACACGTGACTTTCTATAAAATGTACATATTGGAATTATGTAAATTATGTGTTTTAGCCACTGTGCTAGATGCCGTCAACCGAGTGATATGAATATGTTCGGAATGATTGCCACATTGGAAGTCGACAGGCTAGCTCAGAGTTCCCTTAAGAATTCACCGACAAGGCTCGAATAGACCTCGACTGTTTTAGCTGCCTTCCACGATTCGGCAGCCCATTGCTAGTGTAACCGCAACAGCCTCTCCTCTGACCAAGAGGCCGCTTACCTCAGTCCAGCGTCGCTCGCCATGCTTCTCCACTGCCTTCACCAAGTCCATGTGTTCAAGGGGAGAGAACGGACCCAGAACCACTTTGTAGTCAAAGTAGTAGATGTAGTGGTCCTGGCACTGGCTGGGCAAGCGGCGGGGAATCATTTCAGCCACCTGGGGTGAGTTACAGCCTCATTATAGCATCGACCGGCACTGAGGCCACCAGGCTATTTTGATTCAAACTTCAAGCAGAATTAAACTTTTATTGTCTACGTTTTTCAACTGGCAATTTAATGACTGTCCTGGCCTGTATTTTTCCAAATCGTTGAAAAGTTGCAGTCGTCGGCAGTTGACCTTTTCGTGTAGCGAGTGGATCAGCTAATTCGATAGGCAGCGTCATCTGTTAAACTACAAGACGCACCCTCCCTTATTCAGAATATTTGTTGCCGTATAATTCGCTAGATGCCGCTGCACTTTTTTGACGAAGAGTTCTACCTCCGCCGACGAGCGTTTTTATGATTCCAGATGAAGAAAGGAAGTGTAGATATTATTATTTCTCAAAACGATTAGACCCCACATGTTATCTTGCGGCCATCATTTGAGTCCAAAGAGTCCAGTAGTTTGCACACTGCAATTTTTTGCAATCCAGACAGATCATAGGGCACACTCTGTGTGTATACTTTGTTCACAGTAATATCCAGAACGACCTTCCCACTACCCCCACAGCCTGACAAAGTGTACATCAGGACCACGAGGCGGGTGAAATATAGCGTGATATATGCAGCGGTGAGAAAGAATGTGCAAAATTTTTGATGTAATTCAATATTACGCGAAGCCAGTCGGACTATAAAGGACGATGGAGTAGAAGCCTCCAGAGTCGTTGACATCGGCTGAAAATGCACAGCACACAAGCGAGTTTCTTTCCGCCTGCTACTGCGATGGTTATAACTGCAGCCAGACCAGCGGTGCCCACATTAATGCAATCATTTCCAAAAGCACTAGAGTAGCCCGAGTGAAGCAAGAATAGACAAAAACCAGCCCTCCTACCGCTCCATGGCAACCATGCAAAGCCACCTTGTTTCAGGTTCTACGGCCAGAAATGTTTCATGTTGATAGGGTCACGTGTTCATATTTCATGTTGATAGGGTCACGTGTTCATGTTTCATGTTGATAGGGTCACGTGTTCAGATAAACGTTGGCCGATAACGAGCCAGAAGGACGATGACTCTCGGCGACAGAATAAAAGATGCCAACCCGGGACACTGGACAGGTCTCAATCCAACCGTTTGGTCACAAAGCAAAGGAAAGGAATTGTCATGGGAGAGATCCTAGAGTTCTTGAACACCTTCCGTCCCGAAGTCAAGGATGATCGTGACCCAGAAAACTGGTAAACCTGCCTACTCTGTAGAGCAACTGAATCCCCCTTCGTCGGCCACTAATGTAATAGAACATGTGATCTCAACGTACGAATCTTCACAGGCGTCGGTATCGAAATCGAGGACTTACAAAGAGCACTCCGGCACTATTTGGTGAACCACACCGTCAAAAGTAGTCTAATTTATTAAAATTGCTTTCATAATATCGTCGCTTTTGTCTTCCTTTCTTTCACTCTGCGAGGATCCCGTATGTTAAAGTGTGACCCATTCAAGGGGATCAGAATTCGAAACACGGTCGGCACGGTTCCGATCGAACCTGAATCTTAGTGATCAGAAGCCCAGCGCCCTAGCCCAGCACTCAGTCACTGAGGCTGGGAGGAAAGAAAAGAGATGGAAGGGCTAAAACTGCAGCTCCCAAAATGCAGTAGGACGAGTTAAGTGAAGTCAGTTAAGATAACTTCCCAGACTGAACGCTCACATTGCTAGGATTCTCACATATAGACTCTAGAGGCCAGAAAAAAAAAGTGTGCGACAGCATTCCCGCAGCACAACCACGTGACGGTGGCAAATAGCTCACTCGCAAGAAAGCCCGCATCTTGCTGGGAGCACTTCTTTCGTGATTGCTTTCTTTATACAGGAATGAAACATGCGCTCTCGAGGAATCATGGGAACGCACAGTAGAGCGCCCTTGTAGAAGAGCGGTTGTGTGGGGGCAGAGCGCACCTGCCCGCATGGTTCGGGCTTGAGGAGTTAGGCGGGAGACTGAATTCTGAAAGATTCGATACGCACTTTTCACTGCACACATAGCTGACATGACGTGCGCCACATGCGTGTCGCCTGTGGTGGAAAGAATAGCATGCCGTGCATGTAACAGCTAGCCATTGTGTGCAAGGATGGAGCTAGAATAGCATGCCGTGCATGTAACAGCTAGTCATTGTGTGCAAGGATGGAGCTAGAATAGCATGCCGTGCATGTAACAGCTAGCCATTGTGTGCAAGGGTGGAGCTAGAGCCAGAAGTATTAGGTAGGATGAGCTTGAGATGTCAGTGTCACTGAACCCCGTCGCAAATCCCAGTGCCGCAAAGCAATCAAAACATCCTCGAACTCGGCACCGAATCAACCAGATTAGAGCTGGTGATGTCCGTTATCACCGCTGTTGTTCCTTACTTATTAAATAATATAGAAAAGAGTCTGCGAGAATGCACCCTTGGTTATAATCTCATACAAGCTAGGTGGAACGGATGTAGAACAAATGTTCTCAGGATTAACGTACGTAGACGACGTTGCGCTTTTATTCAATAGCAGGGAAAATTTACTAGCAAAGAAAAGCTGGAAACTACAGCGCAGCAGTGACAGGGACAAGGCGAGAAGGACGCAAACACAACCACTTGTGCTTACGTTATTCTCGACTCGTCCCTGTTACTGCTGCACTACAATTTCCAGTATGCAAAACCAACTATGTTTTAAGCAAGATTTACAAGCATTGGTTAATATATGTGAATATGAGGGAGATGCAGTAGGGCCTACCTCTAGTGCAATTAATTCAGGTCTCATATGGTATTCAAAGATTTCAGTGATAAAAGGCTTACAACCCAAGGGAGTGCGATGCCAAGACTGGCAGAATATGCATATCTCTGGGTATAAATAAACAAAGGACAAGTATATATGGAAAAACATCAATAGACCACAGGGAGAAGGGATGCTGCGATAACAAGGCACAGGGAATTATGGGGGCACCAAATATATGAAGTACTTAAACGTATTTGGAAGGGAATAATGGTACCAGTGCTTGCCTTCGGGATTACAGTTTTGTGCTCAAGGGCAGAAATTCAGTCAGGGTTAGAAATAAATCAAGGATCTGTGGGAAGGTTAGGACATGAAACCCACAGCAAACCTACAAACAAATCAGTGCAGGGATACATGGGCTGGGCTTATTTCGAGGCACGAAAGGCTCAGAGCAAAATATTGTACAAGTAACGCCTCTGGAAAATGGGTGACAAAAGGTGGGCAGTAAAATATTTAAATATATATGCCGAAAAGTCACTGGCTCACAGTGATGGAAAAGAACCAGAAAACTAATCAGTAAATATGTAGGAAGGCAGGACGGAGAAATAAGGCACATCAAAAGACAGGTAAAGAACCCAGAAGCTAAAGGCTAGTATAATACAATCGAAAAGAAGACGACCCTAGACATGCATATAAAATTGAAAACTCGGGCTAAGAAGCAAGCCTACTGTGACAACTCAAGAGGCAGTGGCCTTCTCCTTGAAGCTATAATAGATGTCTTAGAACCTGAATCTACAGGAGGAAGTTAAATCAAGAAGAAACTTGTGTGATGTGCGGTAGATGCCAAGAAACAATGAACATCTTAATTATACTGGAGTGTGGTTGTATCCATCCAGGTGTCGATGCAGAGAGTACCTCTAGCCATGATCCTGGAGTTAGCGGTAAGGAAGGAAGCATGAATGAATCAGTGGTAGAGGTCAGCAAGTGACGTTTGGAAGAATGATGGGTAAATAGCAGGAAGGCGACGCAGGAAGCTAAATCGAAATTAAACCAGGCCTATTTAAAGATAACCCATATCCAAAAGTAAAGTTGTAATGTTGAACAGTTATCCAACTTAAAAAGCATAAAGAAGGTTGGGCATGGTGATGACTACCACTCCCCGTTTCAAAGAGGGCGCTCTTAAGGCTTAAAGTAAGGCTCTGCCATTTAGTTACACTCGGAAGTGCTCCACCAAACCATTGTCTAGCTCTCTGCTCGCCTCGAGTCACTACAGTGCCAGAAACCATCACTGTGTGTATGCGGTAGAGAGAATGCACAAAATTCTTGCCTTGCTCCACTTCTCAGTTCCATGTATGCTGACAGCCACCAAAAGCATCATGTCTTCCTCGGACGTCCAGTAACCATGCACCAAATTTGGCGCCAAGGTGCGCTTGTAGCGGCTCCGAAGCTGTCCCATGGTACGGCCCTCTGTACTGTATGCCACCTGCGGAAAGTCAATTACATTAATTATATGGATAGCAAACAATAAGTATATCCATGCCCGATGTTCTCCGACAGCGCCCGACCGTTCAGCTGACATTTCTGTCTATCTATGGTGAAGAAGAAAGCAAAATGAAATCTTACACAAAACAGAAAGAGAGTAACTTGCCGACAAAAACGAAACGAAAAGGTTATGCAAGCACAGGGGCTGACCAATCAAGGGAACAAAATCTCAGACTGGAACAGATCTGAAATCGTGACCTCCATGAATGACATTAGTTTATATAATTGACCTCCCTTGGATCCTTTGGTTTGGAATATTTTGGCATTTTGCTCACCCATACTTGAACACCGCATTTCGTTCCCCCATATAAGGACCAAGTTGCGTGTCGTTCACCTCATCTTGACAAACCCATGTTCTTAGAATATGGACCACTCGTTATACAAGCCTGCCTTCCATCGCGTAAGAACCCACCGAAAAGTATGATCCTCTGTTGGAGCGTCTGTGCAGTAAGTGCGCTGAAACCAAATGGAAGCCTGATTCTCAGCCAATAACTGCGCCAGCACAACTTGCAGGATTAAAGACTGGCATTACTTCTCTTCCTGAAGATAGTAAACTATTACTGCGAAATGTACCATCAAGCCTCTGGTGTGTTAACTATGTCAAACACTGCATCAGAACGAACTATATTCCGTCCACTATAATGTATACCGTGATGCTGAAAGCCGCCCTGAGAACACATCAATATGTATTTATAGGGTGCTTTGGACAATTAATGTCAGAAAATGAAATTTTGCTCACTTTTACTGATTTTTTTTTTCATCCGGTCAGCGATATTTGCCATCACTTAAATCAAGCTGAAAGCTGAGGGCATTGTGTTCTCGCAGAGACGCGAAACATGCAGCCGATGCTGCTGTTTTTGCTAGTTAGAGACCCCCTGTGGGGCTACTGCGAAAAGGAGGGAACGGCAGCCTCGCTGCTGGCCCCTCCAGAAGGGAGCTCTCCGTCGCCACAGCATCCGTTCCGTTCTCCCGTGTTGGTCCCGCGTCCCGATTGGGTCACCTCCTGGTGACGTAATATGCTCGACGCGGGACCAGGTGGGTACGCTTTTGTCTCCGCGTTGCCCGGCTTTGGCCGGGGCGCCGCAAGATATGAACGCGCGTGCACCTTATATGCTTGCTCGAGATCAGGCCCGAAACGAGTCCGGCGCTCGCTTGTGCGGCGCCGACGCTTCTGAGTCGGGAGGGCCTGGTGGCAAAGTTCTCCGTCACCGCCGGCCAGTGCCGGTGGCGGCGTGCGTTGAGCCATCGACGGGTCACCATGTTTTGTCGAGATGTGCTCTGCGCATCCCTCATCCTTCCTCGTTACGTTTCGTGCGCGCGGCCTGTGACCACCCATATAGCTCCTCCGTGGACGCGAGTAGCTTTTGCATCGTGCACGCGGCCCCGCTCTCGGGTTTTTTGGCTGGGCTATGCGTTTGTACTGAGGTCTGAGGGATCAGTTCAGTGTCTGTGACAGCTTTCTGTGCATTAAACATTTGTGCTAGCAACTTGTGCTCTTGCTTCCTTTGGAGCGCAAGCACAGGCGTGCAGCGCATGCTGACTGTGCCCTCGGCTTGCTCTGGCCTGAACCCGCGGTATGTGCGTGAGATGGCCGCGTACCATCTCATAACAGTTAACTTGAAATATGCGTCATCGACTGCACTAATTTTTTCACCAACCTCCTGAAAAGGCATCGAACTGAACGCAATGCTCCATTCGGTTGATTCACCTGAAAATTTGCGAACCATCTTTCACGTTACTGACTCATTATTTTAGGATCTCATGTGTCTTGCGTACTTCCTGACATGTTCCTTGTCAAAGAGCCCTCTAACTCTGTAACCGACATTCCAGGACTTTCCCACACTTGTCACGAGTCGATGAACGCACATATAATCTGCAGGATTCCAAACTGCTGCCATAAGAAAACTATTTTTGAACATTGTATTCACGCTTGAGCAGGTATTCATGAATCATGCCAGAAAACCCTCTAAAAGAACACCCTAGCTCTATCATCCCGAACATATGGAGTACAGCTCACTTCATCACCACTCACCATTAATCCAGAAACAATATCCAATGCTTCGCCTCCAACTGCATTTTTGTTTTCAATGCCTTCACTGCGCGTATGCTGGGGCATTAACCAGCTCAATTTCGACTGTTTCCAAAGTCAATACAACAATGGCTGCTCAGGCTGATTCTTTGTAGACTCAAAATATTTAAGCTGCTATGGTCAAAAGAGGTACAAGGCTCACAGTGCTACCAAAGGCTGCAAGATGAACTGCCTCTTCCATTGCCTGGAGTAAATGTAAGCATGAAATTATTATAGCTTCAAGTGATTACGAGCATATGATATTGCCAGGGTGAGCAGTCGAACTGTGACATATGTAATATCATTGTCACACGGATAAACTGAATCGCGATTGGTAACGATCGTAATTGAAGTTTCGAGCGAGGTCGAGATGCCCCGTGCTACACTTGCCCTCTCGATTCCGATCGGCAAGTTAGATCGCAATAAATGCCGCTATGCAATCGACAAACACGAATTGGTGTGCAAATAAAAGTTTAATTACTTAAATCTTGATCTAATTTATAACAATGAAGATATAGAAAGAAAAAGAAAAAAAAAGCCGAGCATTGTAGAAACTAGCTGCCACACCCGATTTCAAAGAGGGCGTTCCTATAATCCATGAATCTTCATAGTTTCCCAGTCAACCACGGATATCCGTGGTACGTCCGATTAAGCTCCGAATCTCCACTGCCTTGAGAGGACGTTCGTAAGGCATCCTTACCAGGGCTGGGCAAGATACTTCAAAAAGGTATTTTCGATACCGATACTCGATGCCTTAAAAAAAATGTATTTCCGATACCGGTACAAGATACCGAACCGAAATCAATTTCCGATACAGGTACTCGATATTGTATCTTCGATACATCTCTGAAATTCCAATATGATAAAGGCGGTAATATTAGTGAAGCTGGAAAATTTTACCATACTTTCTAGAACTTTCAGTGGTGCCTATATTGCAGTTTTTGTTTCTATGAAAGGGCTTAAACGAATCCGACAGCAGGGATTTATTGAAGCTCCGCTGTCTGGGCAGCTGGCCTTCTTAGAATTTCACATTGAATTGAAGTCATGGTTACAAAGCTTCCACAAGCAGCCTAGCGAACAATTTCTTCAAGCTAGTGTTCTTCCTACGAACAACCCTGTGAGCACTAGGCTACATATATATAAATCTGAAACTACTTCTTTTGCTGCTTTCCATTTCATATACAGCACGTTACTTAACCGGTGGCCCTCTCCGTTTTCTTTGCTATAAGGCTGAGTGCTGCGTGCGCTTGGGGAACTGAGCAGGTACTTTGTTATTAGTGCGACAACAGAATTTTGAAGGTCGAATTCTGCGTTAGAAGCTAGAGGATAACAAAAATAAAATGGCTGAACGTTTTTATTAGTTCCGAAATAGGCCCGCGATGTGGCCGTTCTGTAAGCGAGGCAAATAAGAAAAGCCTCTATATATAATCTGACGAGCACGCCGCAGTGTTACATTTGATGAAGGGGTCCTTTACCAGACGATAAGAGTGAAAAATAGCCGCGTTGGCTCGAGGAAGTTGAAGGTAGTGAATAAAGTCGATTCACTGGCGTCTCTTGAGAACTTAGGGTGGTTTAGATGAAAGAAAAGATTGTTCTTTTTGAGAAAGAGTGGCTAATATGACATCAAACAATTCATGTATTTAAAAAACATTTTAACAGTTTATTGATTTGTGAAATAAGGGTATCCTTATTGGTTTTGTTCACGTTTCCCTGAAATGTTTTTGGCAAAAAAACAATTTTTGACTATGGATTTGTCGTTCAAATTTATGTGCTGGAAAAGTAGTTACATATCATTTCCGTCGTGTATTTCTTACTATTTTAGACATGATAGTTTTTACAGAAAAAGCCTAGTGGAAGCCTCTTCCCGGCGCAGTTACAAAGAAAGGTGTTTGTTTCGAATGGCGATTAGCCGACTGAAAGAATGGCGATCAGCCGACTGCATCATGGCCGACTGAGGCCTTAGGCGCTCTTTTTCTAGCCGCCAAGCAAAGCCTACATGCGAAGCTCAAGGGTATGGAGAGCTAAGGTCTTGCATAAGTTACTGTGTTCATCAGCACACTGAGCATTATGCTTGACAAGAATCGCATGCCCCAGAGACTGAAAAGGAAGTGGATTGCAAAGGGTGGGAGAGCAGCTAGGGATGAAGGACGCGTGGTCCCTACTCCCTATTTATCTCCTTTGGTGTTTCTTCATCGATTTACACTTTGTTTCTGCTGGTCTGTTAACGACTTAGCGGCTCCATTGTACACACTAGGTGCTCACAAGTAAACAACCTCATGAGCACCTACTTGTTATTGGATCCTTCAGTTTTAAAGAAAGAGAATATGGATAGATGCAGGCTAAGAAGATTGGAGGAAACTTCGAGCAGGAGGAAAATCAGGATGCACTGCAAGCAAAGATGCCTCCCGGCTTGTACTATAGTGCCTGAGCGAGCGCCGTCAACAAAATGTCTGGCACACAGTGGCTCCAATATTTTGCGGAGTATCGGGTATCGTTAAAATATACGATATACCAAAAATTTATTTCTATACCGACACTCCGATACTTTCATTTTCAGCACTCGATACCTGATACCGATACACAAAATGTGTTTAAAGATAGTATCGAAGATACATGTATCTTCCTATGACTGATCCTTACAGACATCCAAATTCGGATATCCGTATCGGAGATTCGGTGTATGTCTGAGAGGCATCCGTTATTGGATGGCGAGCGGATGTCCGCACGCGTACGTTCAAGAGGTATTCGTGAATGTCCGTCTATGGCCACGAATTTGTGGCTGACTTACATGTTTTAATTGGCCACACGCAAATTATTTAACAAGTGATTCGGCTATTGTGCAGATGACGAAATTTTCTGGTCCCATTCCAATAAGCGCTGATATAAAATAACATCTAAATTAATCGTGCGACTTTCTAGTATCTGATCTGACAATTAATGCCGTTTTCTTTCTCCAGCATTCTTACGTGCCGAGTCATGCACTGTTCGTTCGGTGAAAACGAAACTCCTACAAGGCAGCACAGCATAGGAGCTCACCTCAAACACCTTAAAATCGATGCGATCCGATACAATCCAGCTGAGAAGTCTTTTTTTTTTTTGTGGGGGGGGGGGGGGGGGGGCGCCAAGGTTATCATGCCGCGGAGATTGTTGTTCCGTAGTGCTTCTTTGGAATTTTGTTTTTCGGGCTTATTTCGTGCTGTTCGTTTATTGTGTAGCTATTTGGCTGTGCTACAAAAGTGACATTCCACTTACGCGTTAGTCGAGACCTTATTTTGGCCCTGAAGCTTTCTGCAACTGACTTCGCCGAGATGGTGCTTTGTTGTTTTGGATGAAAAGAGCAGCTGGTCGCTCCCTAACGTAAGTAGCAATGCGTGAACATTACTTTTGGATGTTATTGCTGGATGGGTGAAGTGCGATAACACAGTTTCAACTTACTGCGCACATTTTTCACCCTGGCGTGAATTTTCAAGCACGGAGTGGTTACAAGCGTGAGGCGATACCTGCCACGAGACATGTTTGTTCACGTTTACGAGCGTACCACAAAGGCCCGGAAACGAATGTCTCGCGCCTCTCTCTTCTATCTGCGTTTCTTATTATGAGTGTTTGGTAATGTTTTAGAGGAAACCCTCAAGTCAGAGTGGAGTTTTGGAATAAGGGAGTAATTACGTTCACCCGTACACAAGCCGCACAGCAACAAAAGGTGTGAATCGTGAATGATATGTAGGTTCGTATTTCTGATTAAACGGAATGCGAATAAAGCATAATGCAAGAAGCTACTAGGGCTTCGCAGTGGTGCGTGACTTTGCTATCTTTTTAATTCCTTTTTTTTTTTTGTAGATGTGACCTGCACGTGTAGCGTATTGGTGCCGAAATAATGCGAGGTCACGGAAAGAACAGGTAGGTTGCAAATGCAATATTACTTTTTCATAATATTGACTCGTTTCCTTTGGCTTGCAGAGTGATTAACCATGTGCAGTACTATATGTTGCACTGTGCACTATAAGTGTACCGCAAAGTGTAAAGGTTCTGTTAGATTTGCTGGTTTCGCTCATTCTCTACTTAAATCCTTACATAGCTCAATGCTGAGCCAGATATGAGGGCTTTACAGCACCCATGGAGCTACAGGTCCCTGAATTGTGAGCAGACCACTCTTCCTTACCCCTGTGGAGCCCTGGTTGCTCAGATATGCTGTCAATTCCCTGCTGCATGGTTTGTCAATGAACACACGAACAATGGCTCAACGACAGTAGCACAAAGAGAGAACCCGCAAGCTGATGTACACTATTAGCAATCATTATGAAAACAAGGATCCAAACTCTTCCTTCACACTAAGCAGATGATACATCGCTATCTCGCAAAACCCTTCTATCATCCATGCATAAGGCTAATAAACAATGAAAAGTTTTCCTTTCCAAGAATTAAAAAATTTCCAAATAAGCCAAAGCAGTGTCCACCCAATACTCATGAAGTGGCGTGTGAAATTTTAGCAGCTTTTCTGACAAAAAAAGAAGGGCAGCAGATGTGTCAGCAATGCGTGATTCCGTTCTCTCACTGGTAGGGTAGTAACTCTAGTAGGGTCCTCTAAGCAGTGTCACCTGGCGACAAACAGCGGAAATATTGTCAATATGAATAAAAGCGCATTTGAAGCCTGCTGTTCCCGTCGCTTCTAAAAAAGGCTTCTGTGGAGCAATGGACTAACACTACTTACCTGAACACTGATGCGTCTGTTCAAATCTTAAAAGTGCAATTTTGTTTTTATTTCGAATGTTAAAATAAGCTACCAACATCTTGCCTGGGCTTTGTTCCCCTTTAGATTGCATTATGTGATGTTTTTGATCCTTAATAGCCGCAAAACCAGCCGTGAACGCAGCCAGGAGGTGATGGTATGTCAACGTTTGCACTCTACAATTGCCTTCACCGTAATCATTTCCCGCCTGCAATGGATGTATGTTACCTTTAGGTAGCATTCAGAGACACCTCTGAGCAACAATTACCATTTAACTTGCTGAGAGACAACTAGTGCAGAAAAAGAAGTGGTATCCTATCGTTGAGGAAACGGAATTACGCGTCAGTGACACATTCACTAGTTATGCACAGAAATGAAGTATCTTGATGCTGTTTTCTGTATTGTTATGAGGGTTGTGTGGCGTCTCAATGTGTGACTGCTTTTGCTGTGTTTGGCTTTGTTTCTTTGAGTGGGCACTTCTTTGGCTAAGACATTTGGTATATTTTTATTTTCAGGAAGGTAGAAAAATTCATTGTTGATTCAATGTGTGACTGCTTTTGCTGTGTTTGGCTGTTTCTTTGAGTGGGCACTTCTTTGGCTAAGACATTTGGTATATTTTTATTTTCAGGAAGGTAGAAAAATTCATTGTTGATTAGCTGAACCGGACTAATAAAAGCAAAAATTATGTCAAGCGAAGGTGTGTAAAGGGTGCAAATAAAATCAAGGATAAAATCAGAGATGCAACATCCCTGCGCGAAAGGAAACCAGAGGCTGTGCTCATATATTTATCCTCGAGGTTTGCGATAGTGGCAGCTTCCACTATTCCGCGTGTGTTTTTTTTGGGGGGGGCACTTTTTCAGAATGGTCGTTTGTTCACATTTGAAATGGTCACTGCAGATTTCTGAACAAGGTGCATTTAATGTAATTGCTGTGCTTCGTTAGTCTTTTATTGATAGATACGGCAAAGAGAAACACTGGTTCTACTATATGACACAAGAATCTCATCTTAACATGCACAGAAATCATCTTATACTCCCTTCCACTATCTTCTGGCAAGCATACATCGGTCAAACTGACCGATCTATCAATAGAAGACTAATTTATAGAGTGCAGCAATGATAATAAATTTTCATAGTCCAGAAACCTGCCAGTGCACTGTCACAAATGTGACTGCAATGGAAAATGTTGCCCAGTTTTTGAACAAACACCATAATAAGCTCACATGCAAAATAGTGGGAGAAGCCATGATCGTGAAGCTCAAGGATGGGGCTGCTAGCACAGCCTGTGTTCCTCTCAAGCACGTAGATTGCATTCATCTGTGGTTTTATCTGATTTTAATCCTCATTTTATTGGCACTCTATACATGTCCTCATTTTATAAATACCTTTTTTTCCTTTTAAGTCTGGTTTAGCGCTTGTTTATTCTGAGTGTTTCTCCATGCTCTGTTCTCATCCTGCTATGTGCTGCTGAAACTGATAGAAAACCAACGAGCCCCACAATCCGTTCTTCATCAATAAACTTTTCATACCAAGTAATTCTCACAAAGGCCATGTTTCACTGCATAATGACATCAGCTAGTATGCTGCATGTGTGTGTTACTTAAGTTGCTCTCTCACACTTCATTCCTTGGCCATGTGCTGTGGAGGTGATTGACCTAGGCTAGTGACAGTATAGTACCTGTTTTCAGCAGCAAAGTATAGTTAAGTTTGAACTGTAGTGCAGGTTTCTTCCTATCACATAATCAGCACTTTGTTTTTGCTTTCTGCAGTATGCAGTCGGAGGAATGTCCAGCTACAGTTCAGTGTATTTGTACCTAGTATCAAGGCACTGAGTCACAGATTACTTGCAACTGTGTGACAAGAAATGGGCTGAATTTGTCCCCTTTTATTACGCTTTCAGAGTGGTCATATCTATAGCATCTGCATTGAATAATGCGGACTTTTTACACTAAGGTATGTTTTTACAGTCTGTCTGGAAAACAAATATATTGCATTTCAGCCTTGCCGCTGTGTTGCAGTGGTTAGGGCGCTCGACTGCTGAGCCTTAGTATGCAAGATCAAATTCCGACTATGGTAGTTGTTGTTTCTATGGAGGCAAAAAGCAAGGTGCGCATGTGTTGTGCAATGTCAGTGCATGCTAAAGTACCACAGGCGGTCAAAATTTCTGGAGGCTTCCACTATGGTGATAGCCCGAGTCACTTTGGGATGTTAAACACCATAAACCAGACCAAACCTATATTGCACTTCAAGAAATAATATTTTGTTGCTTATGGGTTATGAATTGTGGAAAATATATACGCTTGCTCTTCCAGCTACATATGCTAAACTTATAAGGTTGTGGGTTTGGATTCTAGTGGCAGCATCTGGTTTTTATTTTTTATTTTTTTGTTTTCTAATCAATCAAGTTTCAGCCACAAAATAATTAATATTGTTTCCTCATTGATCAATGCTACAAATTAGAAAGCATAAATACTCTTATTGTTTTCTTGGTTTTATTACCTGCTGGCCTTCATGTCTAAAACTTTGTACTATTCTTTCTGGCAGCCATTGACAAAATGTATGAATATGTATGAAAGGGATGCCACGCTCCTTGCACACTTGCCCATCACATCTGGATACATGAACAGTGTGAATTGTTCCTTTATGCTCCACTAATTCCTATACTTCATCTCGAAGCTGTCTGCAGCACTGCCAAAGGCAGGGAGACCTGGCCCAATCCTGGCACATCTCACCTCTACATGCTATAACAGATATGTGTGCTCCTACTGTTGACCCCACCAATTGGGAAGGGGGGGGGGGGGGTGAGGCATATATGAGCGCTGTTTCCTATTACAGTGCACAAGATCCTAAATGGCGCAGGTCACCCTTGCTTTTCACAGGGCTGCTAACAGCTTCTTAAAGGGAGTATCAGTTTGTGAATGAAAAATTTTGCTTAATACCTGCTACAGAATAAAACTTCCATCTTGAGAGTGTTCAGTCCTATTATATCTGGCTGCAAATCATATTGCTCAATTTTGCCTTCTGCACTTTGCATTCAGGTTGATGTTGACAATGACAATATGCAGTGCAAATACTTGTCAAAGCCTGATAGCCATGTAGATGCATTGATAAGTAGAGGCAAATTTGCAGAAATAATGATTTACGTACCTCCAATATTGTTTGTAATGAAGTATGTTGAACATAAAAATTTCTTAGCCTTTTGATAAAAGTGCTTTGCTTTGGCATACTTTTGTTTTGTTTTCAAAAAATCATCCCAATTTTGGCTTAAAGTCTTGCCGTAAGGATACCGCTGCTTGCCCCGAGGCTGTGCCGGTAGGACCAGATTGAAAACATCTTAAGACTGGAAGCAGCAATTATTTTATCAATACAATTGCCATCAATGTAATGCATTGTACTATGAGCCGTTAGTTGCTTTATAGAAACATGCATCCCACATCGTGGCACATGCCCAATCTCAAGTATTTCATGTACTCGTATAAGGGCATGGAGTCTGCCATTTATTGCCTGCCGTAATCATAGATTGCTTCTTCTAAGTAGAGGCATCACTTCCGAATGTTCTCAATAGATACGCCAACGGATCTCCAGCGCGGATCTCCGTGGGAGATTCAAACAATCATTTTTGTACATCCGTCGAAAATCCATGGGAGGTCCGTCGGACGTCCGCGGATTCCCTACGGATATCCGTATGTCCAGAACCAGACGTACATCGAACGTCCGATGTACGTTCTGTGGTTGATTGGGTTGTATGTAAAATACAAGCCTAACTAAAACATTGTTCTTTTTCTGGCCACAGCTTATGTAGAGAGTAGCAGTTGTGTCATCCATTGTGCACGCAAGCAGGACACCAGGTGACAGAACACGCGGCAACAAGCAAACATGGTCGAGCCTGCACATTTGTTCAGTTGTGAGGCAATATTACCCCGCAACAAAAAAGCATAGACCAATGCAGACGAGACACCGGTTCTACCTTCAGTACCTGTGCTGGTTCCGCATCCGCCTTCGTCCGCGGGATTTTCGGCGCACTGGAATAATGACTGTAAAGCAACTAGCTAAGCTTTCTACGTTTGCTTACGCACTGCCAGAAGAAGTACGTGGTGTTGAGAGTTTGAACATAGCTTTGACAAAAGCTATTGTTAAATTGTATGGTTTATAATAAATATTTTGAGTAATCGTCACTTATTTTAGTTCGTATATTTGATTATTGCCAGCAAACGATGGCGGCAACGGCAGTTTGACTGCGGTCGAGGCAGTAAAGCAGGATCGTAGACGATGGCGATTGAATTCACCATGAATCAGCATCGACTCCGCATCGAGCTTGACTTCAATCGACTTGATCACAATCGAAAGGGCCTATGTGACAGAGATATAACTAGAAGCACTACATGATTGTGCTTCTCGAGATTGACCTATACCTTTCGCTGGGTTTCAGTTTGTGAATCAGAGTGTGGTTTGCTTGGTTTCGAGGGAAAGGAAGGGACAGTATCCGTCTCACTTTTACGTCAACGCCTACACCTGCACTTACCAGCACACAACTGAAGGTAGCACATATATTGTCGGTAAGAATCCGTCTCAAGCTAGGCCCCGAGTAGACTAACAGTTGGATGCTAAGTGGGAAGCGTAGTGGTTCGACACCACACCAAACAATGAACAAATATCAGTAGCTTCACAATTTCGATAAGAAATAGTGTGCAGATTAGTGTGAAATCAAACCGTACGCAATAGCTCTGATTGCCTAGGATGTTTCTGAGTTCACATCCACGTGGCCTCTTGTGGATAATTTAATGTCTGGTGTGTTTCTGAGTTCACATCCACGTGGCCTCTTGTGGATAATTTAATGTCTGGTGTAGCGGCTTGAAAGCGCCAGTCTTCTTATGGGTCCTTCAAGTTCGCCAAACGACAAAGAGTGACAAGGCCGATGACTGACCGGGGATGGACAATGAGCGCTTGCAGTGATCTCACTATGAAAAAATAACAATTGTACTGGATTTGAATTGATCGGGTGCTAACCCGAGTACCTCGGTTCAGCAGTCAAGTGCCTTAGCCATTGTGCCACCGCAGAGGGTGGACTTCTCGTTATAACCAGGTTTAAGTAGTGGTAAAGCTTCGCCATGACTCCCAGATGACCCCCACACGCCATAGTTTATTTGTGTTTTTTGTAGGGAAGAAGAGGGTACCATCTATTGCTGAGAACAGCAGATGCGAACGCAATAACAACGGCAGGCGAATTTTTGCATAATGGAACGAGTAACGACTTCGAATGAAAATAGCTAGAAAAGGTCTTAATTTTCCCAAACAAGCTGATCTGGCTCGCACTGAAGTCACAAAGTTGTCGATACAGTCATCCAGTGACCATCACCTGCGAAGCACTAAGACTTTCCCCCATGGTTAGAGACATTGCAGCATGCAAGGGGCGAAACTAGGAGAACCGATTACATACCTGAGCCCATGAGATTCCACCCACGTTTCTGCAGCAGTCAACGAGCTCAATGAGCCGCTTATCCTCTTCCTGGGTGAAACGGCCCACGCTGAGGCGCGTCGCGTGGTGGCTGCTGTAATGTTGCGCGCACTGGAACGCACTTCGACCGGTGTCCAATTCCTGGGCCACCTGCGATACACACATGCACAAGCACTGTCGCAGTCAACTCTCCTGTGCCAGTCCGATGAGGACACTCAAAAGAACACACAGGAAACAGACGTTGAGCTGGTGGCTCTGAAATAGGGTAGAACAGTACAGTACGGAGGACCTTCATACCTCTGTAAGCTGCTGCATGCCAAATCTGAATCAAGAGTTCTTCGCTGAGCTTCCACTGAGCTACTGCAAGTGCTGTGCGGCAGAGTAAGAAGCAATGTGAGGCTGCCATCTGAGCATACAGTTCTCTCAATGTTCCCTCAAAATACCTCAGTTTATTTGAATAATGGACTGGCTGGTGAGGTATTTTCTTTTTATTTTGTACACCCGCGACACGCCAGTCCATCTGCATCTACAGCTTTCGGTACTACTGCCTGATGGGAAAGCCTAAGCAATTCTATTACGCTCAGTTTTATATTTAGTTCTATATCTTTAATCTACATAATGCAATACATTTTAGTGCCTGATACTTACGATGTACTGAGGATTGTCTAGGCAGATTTTTGAAGTCCAAAGGTGATGCTATATTTTTTTAGTTTGAATTAATCTTGTCATTTTTTTTATATTCCTGAAATATGTGGCCGGTTTCGAAGTGATGTCGAGAAAGAACGGCAACTCTAGAGTTACAAATTTTACCTGAAATAAATATCGAAGCCTGCGCAACACTTTATTGTGTCGTGCCTGTCTGTAAGGCTGAAAGCTGACTATTTTCAGGACATGCACGCAGTTTGATATCGGTTCCTATAACTGTAAACAATATAACGCAATACAAATATTCATGATTAATTCAGGATTGCTGCAGATTTTAATTAATAAAAGGCGAAGATTTTTTTTAACTTGGAATCAAAGATGTCCTTTTTTGGCGCACTTGAATTTGTTGATTTTGATGCGGTGTGGAATCTCTGTTATCTATTTCTCGAATTTTGCATGAAATGGTGGACATAGCTTCCATAATATAGAAAAATTATTTATTGTCAAAACCTTAAATAGTTATCGTGCCAACATCTGGGACAATATATTTACTTTTTGCACGGCATCGCGCCTGAAGCTGTTTCCAATTTCTTCAGTAAAACTACTGGAGACCAAAAAAATGGTTTAATAACCTTGCTAGAAGTAACAATGCAGAGATTCATTGAGTAAAATATTATGCACGAAAATTTGAATATGCAAGCAAGGCTAAGACCATCGTTTTTTGATGGCGAAAAGAATTTTTGCACCTTTGTTTATGTCGACACATTTAAATTTTAACTAAAAAAGAAAAGTTGGTCATGGAACCTTGATTACCGCTGTGTGATCATACCCACATAAGGGGTGGATTCTGGAGTCACTACAAGAGAAACGAGCAGAACCATCTAAAGAACCTCGTTACGTCATTCGTTATACTGCCAGCAGCAAATCGAATTGCTTCATTGCTATCAGTTGCCTCAACATGTTTTCGTGGATTACTGGCAACGCAGCGAGATTTACGCTTCCCCCCGTGTTTCAATTGCTCGTGACGATTGCGCACCAGATCCCAGTTGCGCTCGTCGTACTTGGTGGCCAGGGCACACAGCTTCTCCTCCTCATCCTCGGTCCATGGATTCTGGTTGAGGCGTACGTCCGCGAGATTGCGCCACTGAATCTCGCATCTAAATGGGGTTCGGTTTGTGCGTATGCCCACCGCTGAAACGCGCAGCCAGTCCACAGGCAACGTCGAGTACAGCAGAAGCTGCTTCAGGCTCATCTTCCTCACCAAGGACACCTGCATTTGACGTTTAACACTCAAACACACCTTGGGCTCAGAGGCGAAGATGGGTTCACGTGAGTTTAGCGGCAGTCAGAAAACACATAGGTGCTTTCACGCCCCCCTCCCCCCAACCCACCCCCAGATGGCAATTTTTCCGAAAAAAATAACACAGATAAGTTGCGCAACTGTATAAGGCACAACTGTTCACAAAGCAGTTGTTGTGGCTGTAGGAAGAAGGAAAAGAAAATGCTCGGGCCTGCTACTGGCTCTGTAGCTGAGCTACCTCCACTGCTTCGTGCGGACAGAAAAGAAAATAGAGATCAAAGAAAAGGAAGAGAGAGAGAAAGACGCGTGCCGCAACAACAGCCGTCGTCCAGGGGAAGGGTGGCAGTTCCTGGCCCTACAGGGCTGGGACGGTAGGTCAACGCCGCTTACGGCGAGGGCTAGCCAGCCACCGAATTTTGATCTGTTGTAGGCCGTCATTGCACCCGCCACCGCTTAGGTGGTGGACGAAGGCTGTTGTTGCGGCAGGCGTCTTTCTCTCCCTCATCTTTTTCTTTCTTCTCTATTTTTTCTTCTGTCCGCACGAGGCAGTGAAGGTGGCTCAGCTACAGAGCCAGTAGCAGGCCTGTGCCTTTTCTTTTCCTTCTTCCTATAGCCACAACAACCGAAGCAGTGGCGGGTGCAATGACAGCCTACAACAGATAAAAATTCGGGGGCTGGCTAGCCCCCGCTGCAAGCAGCGTTGACCTACCGTCCCAGCCCCGTAGGGCCAGGAACTGCCACCCTTCCCCTGTTCACTAAGTAGAAAATAGATGTTTGTGGCGACTGCCACATAGGCGCATAGCCCGTGATAATTGGTTCACAGAAAGGGAAAGGCGCAGTATCTGTCACACTTGCTCTGAGGACATCTGAACCGCGCCGTAAGGGAAGGGAGGAAGGTGGGAGTGAAAGTGAAGATAGAAAGGGGAGCCGTGGTGGAGGGCTACGGAGTAATTTCGACCACCTGGAGATTTTCAGCGTGCGCTGGCATCGCACAGCACACGGACATTTCATTTTGCCTCCATCATCCCGTGATATGTTCTTTTTTTATACATACGGATGGTATATGCATTTACAGATGAGATTTAGGCAATACCAATATATAACTTGTTCACAGGAAGGGAAAGGCGCCGTAACTGTCACACTTGCTATGTGGACACCCGAACCGCGCCGTAAGGGAAGGGAGGAAGGTGGGAATGAAGGTGGAAAGAGAGAAGGAGAAGCCGTAGTGGAGGTCTATGGAGTAATTTCGACCACCTGGGGATCTTTAACGTGCGCTGACATCGCACAGCACACGCACGCCACTTCGTTTCGCCTCCATCGAAACGCAGCCGCCGCGGTCGGGTTCGAACCCGGGAACTCCGGCACAGTAGTCGGACGTCTTACCACTGCACCACCCCGGCGGGGCTTAGGCAATACCATCGTAGAAAAAGAGAGGATAAAGAAGAGGAGGAGGAAGCGGAATAAGAGGAGCTGGAGCAGCGAGGAGAAATATGCAATGCCAATTCGACAACTCTTTCATGGTCGACTTCATTGTCCGGAGCACAATGGCGGCTGTGCGTCAGTCGCAGATTTTTTTTTTCAGTAACGGCAAACTGCCTTCCTGGAGCACAGTACCCATGCTGCTCTGCAAATGCATCTGCAAATAACACCTTGAATTTCGAATCGTAACTTTTTCAAGTCTCAACGACGAGAAATACGGCACGACACGACAGATATCAATAATGCATCCTGATGATGGTGAAAAACTTATTGGTAGGAAGGCTAAAAGAAAATTACACAGCAGCGTTGCAGGCGGCCTTGAAGCAGTCGGTTGCGGCATCCCAGCCAAGTCGCTACAGCGATCAATGCAATGAAAATGACACGGTGGACGGAAATGACGAGAACGGAAAGGGTCGAAAATAAAGCTTGTTACTGGCAAGCTGCATTTTTTTTAAAGAAAATTTGGTGTTAGTTATGAGTTCCCTCGAAATAAATTTACTGTGCTTGACAGGATGATGGGAAGCTTGTTACTGGTAAGCTGCATTTTTTTTTTGCAAGAGAATTTAATGTTAGTTTTGAGTTCTCTCGAAATAAATTTACTGTGCATGACAAGATGATGGCGCTGAGTTGTGGCGCGTAATTTTCTGACTACAGAGCATGCCTACGCCGCCCACCTTATATTTTGCCACGTAAACATTGTAAATTTTTGGGTTCAATGACCCGAAGTGACATATGGACAATGAGCGATGTCGTAGTTGTGGGTTCTAGTTTAATTCAGGCTACCAGGGGTGTCTTAACGTGCAGTATATAGTGCCAACTATGTTCGTCGGCGGGCAGTTACGAGGTGTTTGAAATGGTGTTGCGGCTGCCTAAGAGCTGGGAGGCATCTTGCTTGCTTCTCTTGCTCTCCTCTGATGAAGAATTCGCCGCTAGGCTTGTAATATGCATTTCCACTCAAGGCAGGTGGCATGAAATGTATATGAGAGTGAAATATCAATGCATATGGGCCACGACTCTACAGCTGTAACTGGGAAGTACCTGAAATAATACATCACTTGCGGCAAAAAGAAACAGCACGCTGACGGTTCTTCACTCTACAGTCTGCAATTTATCAGGCCCTGTAAACCGGCAGCGTGCACAATTTCAAAGGCAAAAATGGCAGATAATGATCTCATATGCAAACATTCGTCGTACAAGTCGGGTAGCAAGCAGCGCACCACTGCAGTTTACAACCCTTGCATTTAATAGATGTTGGCGTGACTGTGCAAAAGATGTGTTGCATTAAGCATATTAAAGCAATTTCATGGCAGTAGTTCCTGAGATTAATGACCCACGAACCATTTTAAGTAGCAGCAGACGTTTGTTTGGAGCACCCCTTACGTTAAATATACGGAGACCTGCCTGCCCCAGCCCCATCAGGGACGAAACGGCGGGGTCTGCCGCTGAATTTTTCTGTTGTAGGCCGTCATTGCACCCGCCACCGCTTCGGTGGTGATGGACCACGGCTGTTGTTGCGGGGCAAGTCTTTCTCTCCCTCTTCTTTTTTTCTTTCTTGTCTATTTTCTTTTCTTTCCGCACGAGGCAGCGGACGTAGCTCAGCTACAGAGCCAGTAGCAGGCCCCTGCATTTTCTTTTCTTTCTTCCTACAGCCACAACAACAATCACAACCATAAATTAAGACAGCACCGGCTGGAACTTCATGAAGACCACGAGGTTCAATGTACAGCGCAAGTGTTTTGCAGTCGGAACTTGAAGATGATTTTTACTGCACATCACAGGACGAAACAACATGCAGCGCACAAGAATGATGCGTCATCTACGAAAATGATGAGGTATTATGTGCAGGAATAATGCAAACTTCCCCTATATGCCTCAGGTCACACTTGTAAATAAATATTTATGAATGGACAAATGAAGGAAACTCTCAAATAAACTTAGTAGAGCGAACGCTATAAATGAAGCAGGAATGTTAAGTACATCACATAGGATGGCTGAAATGCCATTTGGTGTTTGCATGCCCGTGCTACTCTTGCTTCGCACAGCTGCTTTTTCGTGAAAGAGGAGCGATCCCCACCGTATTGCACGCTTCCCAATCTCTCCGCAAGTTGGCGGAGACCAACCTCTGACATGCAAACAGTGCACAACCATGGACCATTGACGCACCTTGTCGTCTAGTTGTTGGATGCGCTCTTCCAGAGCATCAATCTCTTTTTGATACACAGTTGACTTAAGTTGCTCGGCCAGGGTCTCCCTGCGGTTCCTAAGAGCCTCCACATTTTGCTGCATCAAGGTTTTGTGGACTGCCGTCACCTGGGCACACAAAAACCAGCTGTAACCACGCTGTTATCTGCAAAGCAGGTCAAGAAGAATCAAACCGGTCACTTTTGATCACATCAGCAATGCAAACATCCCCCAATTTGTTACAGTAATGTATGCAGTTTATGTCCCCGTTTAGGGCGAAACCGGATAACAGAATCAAAGGTCGCAGTCCCCACCGATTAAATGCCTCTATAGCTGGGAACAAGGCTTCACGTGCGTGGCATATGGCGTTTATAGTGTACGAGCCAGTGCTGATCAAAGAATGTTAAAGGCGAAATCGGAACTCCGTACAGAATCGCAAATCCAGTTTCAGTAGGCATTGACTAACTGCCTTATATGTATACATGCCTTTAGTGCCCCCGTTTATTGCTCATATACGTGTATCTCATATCCATGGTTACCGCAGAACTTACCACCGGAAACTTTCCATGCATATAGGCAGCGCTGAATGAGGGTTCGAGGAATGGCATAATTAGACAGCATGCTGAAAATAAAAATCGACACTAAAGAGTGCTTACAATGGCTGATGTTGCCCATTTTGCTCAATGTGCTGATCCTTACGAAATAAAACTGACGAATATCCTTCATTTTGACCTTGAATGTGAGAGAGTGAAATGGAGGACTTAAAATGAAGGTTCTTAGTGTCAACATTTTGAAACGAAGTTTCTTAGTGGCAACGCTGCCGGCAGGCGGCGTCACGCATGTAGACGGCAAAATAATGCTCAAAAGTGAAAGACCTCACGCTGCTTAAGGCAGACCGTATCTGTAAATATGCTAAAGTGTCAGCCCAACAGAATAAGGCCCGGGGCCAAATAGAAAAGCAAGTGGCCTCGGTGAAACTGCGTTTATGATTCCATTGCAGCAGATGCAATCGGACGCACGAGCGGAACAATTGTCCAGCGTTTGGGAAGACATGTTTTGCATGCAGAGGGACCAATCAATTCCTGACCTGCTGCCAGAGAGTCTGCAGTCAGTTGTTGCTGTGGTTGTAGGAATAAGGAAAAAACATGCACGCGCCTGCTACTGGCTCTGTAGCTGAGCCACGTCCGCTGCCTGATTGATTGATTGATTGATTGATTGATTGATTGATTGATTGATTGATTGATTGATTGATTGATTGATTGATTGATTTATAGGAAGGGAAGGCGCGGTAACTGTTTCACTTGTTTCTGTGGACACCTCAACCGCGCCGCCGTAAGGAAAGGGAGGAAGGTGGAGTGAAAGTGGAAAGAGGAGCCGTAGTGGAGGTTACGAAGTAATTTCGACCACTTGGGAATATTTAACGTGCGCTGACATCGCTCAGCACACGGACGCCTCATCGTTTCGCCTCCATCGAAACGCAGCCGCCGAAGTCGGGTTCGAACCCTGGTATTCCGGCACAGTATTCGGGCGTCTTACCACTGCACCACCCCGGCGGGGCTCGTCCCATGCGGACAGAAGAAAGAATAGAGAAGTAAAAGAAGAGGGAGAGTAAGACGCGCGCCGCAACAACAGCCGTCGTCCACCACCGAAGCAGTGGCGGGTGTAATGACGGCCTACAACAGATAAAATTCGGTGGCAGGCTAGCCCCCGCCGGAAGCTGCGGTGACCTACATGCCCCAGCCCCATCAGGGCCAGGATCAGCCACCCTTCCGAGCTCTGCAGTCAGAACGGTAGCTGAGGAGGACAGCTTCGAAATCCTCAATGTCAGGGTCTGCACTGTCGAAAGGACAACTGATTGATGGCACTCAAAGTGGCCAACCAGAATGTTGTTTTCAAAGTGTACACTGGGCCTCAGGCAAACTTGCTGCCCTTTCGGTATTTCGTAAGGGCACAGCAGAGACATCTCTGCAGCCAAGTAGCTCCATTCTTCGGTCGTACAGTGGAGACGTGATTAAACGCTTTGGAGTGGCAACCCTACCAGTGGTCATGAACGACAATTCCGAGGCTTTCACCTTCTTAGTAAAGAAGAGCAACCAGGCAATACTTGGAGTACAGGCAACTGAGGCTAGGACTGGTATTGTGTTCAATCTAAGCCGTGGACGCCGTGCGTTCGAACTAAATATTGCGAGAATTCCCACTGCTCTTCAAGGTACCGAACTGGCCGGTGCGAAGATGCAATTCCAGTGACACAGCCGGCGCGATGCGTTCCCTTGGCGTTGCAAGAACCGCTGCGAGAGGAGCTGCAACGCATGGAAAAGGCACACTTCATTCAAAGGGTCAGCGAGCCAACTCGGTGAGTCCGCTGGTCATTGTCAGGAAGAAAGATGGCAAATTGAGGGTCTGCGTGGATCCTAGAAATAGTAACCAGTACCTAAGCATGAGCACTATCAGATGCCGAAGCGTGATGATACTTAGGCGGAGCTCGCTGGCGCTAAATACTTCTCCCGCCTCGATGAAAATCCAGGGTTTCATCAGATTCCATTGGATGAGGTCACGCCAAAAATTTGCACATTTGCTACACCTTTCGAATGGTATCGCTTCATGACACTGCCGTTTGGGAATTCTTCAGCACCGGAGGTGTTCGAAAAAACATTGACAGAGATATTTGACTAAGATCCAGGCGTTTGCGTGCATGTCGATGACATTCTGGTTTGCGGTGCAACACGGAAGGAACACGATGAGTGCCTTCGTGGAGCACTGAAACTAGCAAAGCAAGCTGGCCTGACGTTAAATGCAAACAAATATAAGTTCGCGTCCACAGAGGTCGAATTCTTGGGTGACATCATCAGCCAAGACAGAATAAAGCCCAATCCCAGGTTCAGCGCATCATAATTGCCGAAATGACGCACCCAACAGATAATAATAATAATAACAATAATAATAAATTTTTTCCTTTACTACAAAGAAAGGAAAGGAGCAGTCGCTAAGAAGCTGCTTCGAAGAGCAGCTTGACGGGGCGGCTGGCCCTGTATATGACAGCATTTCACAGCAGAGAAGTCACGCCCACACACTGAATAAAAACTGAATGGAGAAATAATTAGACTACGAAAAAGCACTAAAATAAGACGGCGATTCAGCGAATGCTGGCGGTGGCCAATTACTTTGGAAAGTATATTCCGCATCTTGCTGAGAAGACCAATTTGTTGCGAGACCTTACCAAAAGGACAAAATATTTGAGTGGACAAAATTGGATTCTTGAAATGGAGGTACAGAAATGGAAATAATTCCAAAATATACAAAATATTATAAAATGCCTCTTTTCTGATTTGGGGGGAAAATTGGATTCTTGAAAATGGAGGTACAGAAATGGAAATAATTCCAAAATATACAAAATATTATAAAAGGCCTCTTTTCTGATTTCGGGGGGAAAAGATTGAAACTGTAATAAAAAAGACACCATTTCTCTAAAACTACACTGCAAGTCTGGACTCTAAACGCAAAATGGGGATGACATAAATGCTCTAAATATAATTGCATTATCCGAAAGGCTGCTGTTAGGTAGCTGCATGCTTTTGCGGATACTCGTCCCCATCCACTCACTTTGCGACCAGCCTGATCAATGAACACTACTCCAGAGCCGTGCCCGGAATTCCTCGCACACTATGCCGGATGTCCTCGAGAGAGAGGGGTGTTTAGCACTGTGAGGTTAAGTTCAAATAAAGCTGTACCCATGAACCTTAGGCGTGCTTTTCGCAAACAAGCTTCAGTTTCATGGACATCTCGGAGGCGGTAGGTTACAGCTCCGCTCTCCTCCAGAGAATGAGAACTCAGTCGAAGTTTTTGGTGCTCACATGTGTAATTTGAGCTGAGTAGCGAGGACATATGTTTTTTGAATCATAAACTAAAGATTTTTCTCAATCAACACTGCTGAGTGTATGCTAAACTATATGCACACTCACAGTATCAATTTCTACTAAACTGAAAGCACAAAAAAATTACTCAAGTTCTCTCATGTTTCTTTGAAACTGGAAAATTTCCCGGCACACTTCATTACATGGAGACCAAATGTTTCGTGGTGCATGAAAACAGGAGGCCCCAATGTGTTCCTGCTGAAGGGGTCATTGCACGTTGCGGAGAAATTCGTAATACTCCTGTTTTGTACTACGCTTCACGAATGTACAGATCTGGTTTCCTTTTTCCCTTAAGCCGTATCAGGCTATTGGTTTCAGTGGGGAAAAAAAAAACTAAAAGCTGCCGTCCCCTGCATCACTTCTTTTCTTCCGCCATATGTGCCGAATCATAGAAAATACAATGGCCAAGTGGAGCTCCGCAGAGAGCAACACCGATAGTACCAAAGCCGCCAAGGGCACCGTACCAGCCAGCGGCGCTCGTCGCGATTCCAAGGTGCAGCCGGCGAAATGTACGGGTCCATCTCCTTGTTGGCCCGCTTAGTCAGCGCATCCTCGTTCGGTGGCGCCGGCATACCGTCCACGTCGATGAAGTATGGGTGGTGGAAAACATATACACCGTGCCAGTTCTTGCGTTTCTTTGGCTTCCTGCGGCGGGTCTTCTGAGCTGGCCTCTGCTCCTCCAGCTCCTTTTGCAGCAACCTGCGAATATGCCACATATGCTTGAAGTGATCACGGTAGAGACAGTGAAACAGATTTTCGCACCTCCTGATCTTGACAAAGCCTGGCCGTTCAATGTTTGGGATCACAGATTTCTTTAGAAGAAAGGCATTTCTTTGAAGCCTTAAACAATAGCAATTCGTACCAGACATCTCGTTCGAGGTGCACCTTCTCGGAAGGCACCCGAGGAGATCAACCTCCTTTGACTACACAGCCGGTAGTGTCTGCTCGGAGCTTTCTCCTCCTCACGCGGCACGTCTCACCGTCAAACCCGCCTTTCATCGCCCCCTCCATTATTCTCCAGATTCTTTCCAAGAAGGCAGTGTCCATCATGTAGGCTTCTGCAGCCCCCAAGCGTGCCCCCGGCCAGATCGATTGCCACTCATTTCCAATGCGCTGCGCTCTGCAGCTGGCAGCTCTCCACATCAGTTTGCCTTCTTCCACGTACCGGTTTTGTGCCCTAGCTCTACTCAGCTGCGTGCCATTGTGCACTGCCTTCTTACTAACATTACTAATCGCTCTCTCACCATACATGAAAGTCAACACCGAGTTAGTTCGGCCCATGCTCGGAGTCGATGCTGCCATACGCTTTAAACACGCAGTTTAAAGAATATTATGCAGTAAAACAGTTCCCAACTTGAATTGTTGATCAATACGATCACACTCAGACTCGTGGTAGATATATCCTGGTTAGCCTTATTGGTGCAACGAATGCGAAGACAAACATGGGCTCCAGCCCCAGATTATAAATACTTTTTCATCAAGCATGAAGTTTTAAAAGTGTAGTATCGTCTTTATTTGTTGCCCCAATGGCTATGGGCACTTAAATGACCCCCCCCCCCCCCCATATGAATATTAACTTTTCTAAAACTGTCTGTGAGCCATTTTCATGACATCCGGGCCCTTCCTTCTTCACATATTCATATTAGTCCAGCCAACTTACACAGAGTGCATGAATATGTCAGTCTCCTGCAAACACACGGCATATATTGGTCAAAACACATTGATGTCATCTGTAATGAGACCTTTAAAAGACTAGGGCACCGCTCCTCGCATGCTGCTAATCAAGAAACTGAGCTCCTTCCAGATAAAACATTACTTTGCCCCATTATCAAATATGCTTGCGTTGTTTGGAATCCATATATATAGTGCGACATCAACAAACTAGAATCTGTACAGAAAAAAAAAACTGTTTTATTTGCAGGAGATTTGACACGTATATTTCAGCGTCTGCTTTTCTTCCAAACCTATAGACGCACTTGCTACGAATCATCATCTTGGATATCTCAAATTTACGTACATTTTAATCGATTCTTCTCACTTTTCCGCAATACATAATAAACCTTCATGTGAGGCGAGAACATCCTGAGTACCACCCCCCCCCCCCTCCTTTTCGCGCACACTCACGTTTTTAGGGGCAGCTTTTTTCCTCATACCATTAAAGCTTGGAATTTTTAGCAGGCAATATTTGCTCATTATCATTAGAGGAATCCTTAGAAGCCTGTTCATAATGTTGCATATTTACTTTGTTTGTTTTGTGCTGTACCCCTCTACCCCACTCTTGAAATAGCATCGCCGAGGCTGCAGTATGTAAAAATGAAATAAATAAATAAATAAATAAATAAATAAATAAATAAATAAATAAATAAATAAATAAATAAATAAATAAATAAATAAAAGACACACTAATAGATGCTTCACCAGATGAGAAATCAAAACCACAAAACGTCTCTTGAACCGAGAAATCAGACTGCAACGTTATTTGTTTTATGTATTGCCCCTCAGAATGGGTGTATATAATCTCCCATTGAGCAAAGATTTAACCTGGTCGCAACACGTTCACCACATAACTAATTCAGCTAAGCAAATTTTAGGATACTTACGCCGTAACCTTGCCTTAGCACCCCGTTCAATAAAACTGCTTGCTTACTAAACATTTGTACGGTCGAAATTAGAGTTTGCATGCGCCGCGTACGATCCTTCTTTTAATAACCTTATTGAAAATCTGTCCAGAATCGCGCTGCAAGATTTATTTGTTCCGACTATTCATATCACACCAGCGTCTTCGCACTTAAATCTCGGCTTAGCCTTCCTTCACTGGCCTGCCGTCGCAAGATCACTCGTCTTTCTTTATATAACAAATTGAATCATACCTCTGATCCTGAAACTACTCCTATCGCACATACTCATCGCATTCTCATAACTCTCACCTTAACGCCGTCTATCCAATCAAAGCCCGCACCGATACATATTATCAGTCTTTGTTCTTGAAAACAGCTCGAAACTGGAATGGCCTTCCATCCGATGTGGCAACCATCGCCAACTTCAACCAATACAAAACCGCCATCGAAGATATTCTGTATTCATATTAAATTTCATAGCCCACCTCTCATGTAATGTCCCCGGACCTTTGAGGAATAAATAAATATAATGGGAAAAAAAGGAAAAATATAAATGCAGGAGAGAACCGGGGCACTGAGCACAGTCTATAGAATTCACTCACATTGGCAGCAGCCTAAAACAACTTTATATAGCAAGCAAATGATTTTACTGTCGGTGAGCTGCAAGTGACATTAGCGCCACAATGTATAGGGACACACGCAGGTGAAGTTAAATGCATTCTGGCCAAACTATCCGTGAGCCTGTGCTACGAAGCTGCCAGGAAGCCATGCGTCAACAACGGCATCTCCGGAGTGGGCAGCAACCCTGTTACTGCGGAAGCGCGAGCAGTTCGAAGGCACTTT
Organism: Amblyomma maculatum; assembly: GCF_055883805.1. Lineage (NCBI taxonomy): Eukaryota > Metazoa > Arthropoda > Arachnida > Ixodida > Ixodidae > Amblyomma > Amblyomma maculatum. Next base: position 68,635,997 of record NC_139351.1, on the reverse strand, counting down.
TTCCTCAACCTTACCGCTGTATTCAATATTCGCAAACCTTTTTATAATGTATACAGAGAAACACGAATAAGCACAAACAGTGCCAAATCCGATCGTCTTCGTCCGCCTACCCCAAGCAAACATTAAAGACGTTAAGACACATATATCCTTCAAGCTAGGATTAAATAAATCCCATTCAATTCAGTTCTTGACGGTATCGACTTTTTCTAATTCACTTAATACCCCCATTTACCTTACCAAATACGTTTACGCCCTGAGACAGCAAACAACATTATGGGAAAATATGTCAGTTGTGTCTCTCCACCTAGAAATTCATGCCGTTTCGCACACACAAATTACATTTCCTGAGGCACTACCCTACTGTAAACGTTCAATCTAATTGGCATTTTAAGGGCTGAGTGGCTTCCCTCTCAATCGCCACAGCACCCATCTTCTCAGATGACGTGCTACCTCACCAGTTGGTGACAGCCACGATGGGCAGACAAAGCGCTCCCATAGCATTGCGGTCCACAAAGCGATTCTACCGCGCAATGCTCCTTGCCAAAACCATCCATTCACCTAGCTTACACCGTCCGTCCGGGGACCATACCAGGTGCATACATAGCTAGCAACCACAAAACAAATATGTGCAATAGTACTAATTAGCACTAATATATAATTGTGTTCCGCACTCTCTAAAAATGACTTGCCTGTTTTTCTCGAAGGCTTCGGTGAGCTCCTCAATTATTGCCGCCAAATCATCTTGATAAGAGCAGTTTGCTTCCAGGCACAGCTCCAGGTCAGACTTTCCTTCCGCTGCACTGTTAGAGTCTGCGTGAAGGCGAAATACATATTTCGTTTCATTTCCAGATAATCAAATCTCTAGGAAGATCTCCCAACAGGGTCTCATAAGTAACCCAAAACTCTCCCATACTGAGCAAACTCAGCACACGCAGCACACACAGCCCCAAATGTGAAGAGCTCAGGGAAGATAAAGAGCATATTCTGTAATGTCCTTACAACACGTACACTGCCTTTACCTCTATGTATACGTATCTCTCCACTTTTGCGCAGGGGTGTACATATGCAGCGTATGAAGGGTGGACCATGTTACGTCACTCGCGTCCGAACTCGGTGAGGCTAAGAGTGTCAGGAGGAAGAATTTTATTGAAGGTCAGGTCCGAAGCACAGCGAAAAAGGGCGCTTTCGCGACGAGGGCCCGTTGGTCATCAGCCGAGTCCCAGCGAACCCAAGAAGGGAGATTTATTTATAGGAACGGAAAGGCGCGGTAACTGTCTCACTTGTTTTCTGTGGACTGATTTATTTATTTATTTATTTATTTATTTATTTATTTATTTATTTTTTATTTATTTATTTATTTATTTATTTATTTATTTATTTATTTATTTATTTATTTATTTATTTATTTATTTATTTATTTATTTATTTATTTATTTATTTATTTATTTATTTATTTATTTATTTATTTATTTATTTATTTATTTATTTATTTATTTATTTATTTATTTATTTATTTATTTATTTATTTATTTATTTATTTATTTATTTATTTATTTATTTATTTATTTATTTATTTATTTATTTATTTATTTATTTATTTATTTATTTATTTATTTATTTATTTATTTATTTATTGGAAGGGAAAGGCGCGGTAACTGTCTCACTCGTTTTCTGTCAACCGCGCCGTAAGGGAAGGGAGGAAGATGGGAGTGAAAGTGGAAAGAGAGAAAGAGGAGCTGTAGTGGAGGGCTACGGAGTAATCTCGACCACCTGGGGATCTTTACCATGCGCTGACATCGCCCAGCAGACGGACGCGCCTCTTCCATTATCAACTTGTTTACAGTAAAGGAAAAGCGCAGTACTGTCGTGCACGTCCTGAAAGATCCCGTAAGACCTCGTGAAAGAGTGAATTCGCACTAAAACGCTCGCGTGCGGCGCGATGTGACTGGCACGTGAAATAACTCCGAGCGATACTATTAACACGCCACTGACTGCAGAATACCCCTTAGCCCATATGTTGCCTCGAGACATATTAGTCATACCCTACTGTTGCGACGCCCCGCCGTGGTGGTGCAGTGGTTATACGGCGCTCGACTACTGTACCTAAGGCTGCGAGATTGGACCCCGGCCACTGTCCACGGCGACCACTTTTCCGTGAAGACGTTTAAAAGTAAGGCGCCCGTGTGCTGTGCGATGTCAATGTAAGTACGTTAAAGAACCCCAGGTGGCGGAAATTTCCACAGTTCACCTATCCCATGCTGGTAAGCCCAAGGTCGTGCATGTGATTTCAATATTTTCGATGTAGACTGAATACATGATAGGTTTTTGTATTTATTTAATATATGAAATTCATATCCACAGTGAACTGTGTCGGGCTTTTAATAGGTTCTGAGCAACGCCCTTTTTTAGAGCGCAGCTCTTTGGCGTCCGTTCCTGGGTTTCGCGTCGGCGTCGGCCTCGTAACCAGTTCCGCCCCCCTTTCATCCCCCCAGCGCTAGCAGCGACCGACTGATACAGCTGGATGCCGCTGACGCCGCTAGAGAGTCAAGATAACGTGACTGCATAGAACACCGTCGCCGCCATGCAGAAAGAGGAGGGGAGGGTCCCCCCCCCCCTGTTCCTGTGTGGCGGATAGGGTGCTCTTCAGTTGCCGACGCGCTGGTTATTTCACGTAGGCCCCGGCACGTCGATGAATACGTGACCACCTTCCCACGGCTAGACCTGGTTCTTGGCGCTGCGGAAGCGAGGGTATCATATTGTTTGCGTCGGCATCGACGGCGTTGTCCCTGAAAGCAACTCCGCAGCTGGGGTTGACTCACTATCGGCGTTAGCAGCATCAGTCAGTCGCTGCTATCTCTTCCCTCCTCCCTTTATCGCGTTGTCCGCTTGCTGCGCGCGCTTCTTCCCCCATCGTTTGCCGCTGGGTGTACACGCCGCCCCCCTCCCCCCTCTTCCTGCGAGTCTCCGGTTGTCAAAGCGCCGGCTCGAACTTAATTCCTTTCTTCGCTCCTCCTCCAATGCAACCCCTGTGCGGTGGCAATCAGAGAGCCAGATCGGTGGCGGCGGATCTGTATATGTGCACCGCCCGAGCCGAAATTGCCGCTGCCGTTCGTCACTGCGAAATTATCTGCCAGTTCTTTCTGAGCCATGAGCGAGACGAATGTTGACATAAAGACCAACAGGAATTTCTTCACACTTATGCGCGAGAACATCCCGTTCCTCTCGCTCGTAACGCGTCCCACGGCTGTGACAACCTCTCGAGGCACTTGTATAGATCTCGTCTTTGAGAATGAAGCATTGGTGTACCAAGTCGAACATATATCAGTCTATTCCTCCGACCACAAAGCTTCCTTCATGACTGTCAAGAACTGTTAGTGGAGTCTTTGTTAAAGGAATACGTGTGAAAAATAAAAAAAAATTATGTGATAGCGCATACATGTGTTGCTCGATTTCTTTGCCTCAATCTATCGAAAATCTGAAACAGCTTATTTGCTGCGCTCAAATTTCGCATTAGGAAGTAACGTAATCGTCGGTAATTTTTTTTTTCAAATTAAGACTTTCGAAAAGGTTGGAACTAGGCGTACATGTAATGATTAATCAGACTGGAAACCTTGATGATGCTTTGGTGGCAGATGGTTGAAGAGCTCCAGGGGAGGCGGATCACCTACGCATCAGACATCGTGGTAGCAAGCAAGTCCTTCACTCCTGTCTTTCCTTGAACATCCTCACCGTCACATCACCATCAACTTCAAGCGAACCGATCAGGATGATCGCTCGGTGGCCCCGGGAAGTGTTACGAAGAACATCGACAGTGGCGCGAGAGGAGCCCTCGCGCTAGGCCAACCAATAAATCATCCTTAACCCTATCGCCATGTTGTGCTGTCCTCTGTGCTTGTCACCACGTAACAATACGGCGACACACATTTTGCTTCCGCAGAAACATTGCAGTCTTGTGTGACTTGTTCCACACTGTACACGTTAGAAAGCAGTCTTTCCCCCTTTTCTAAGATTTCCATAACGAAAATGCCCTTCAAGGTTGCGTATTTTTTGAAAACCGCACTTTAGCCACCCCGCCGGGGTGGCGCACTGGTTACGGCGCTCGTCTACTGTTGCCAAGAATGCAGGTTCGAATCCCGGCCTCGGCGGCCGCTTTTCGATAGAGGCGAAAAGCAAGGCGTCCTTGTGCTGTGTGATGTCAGCGCACGTTAAAGAACCCCAGGTGGTCGAAATTTCCAGTCCTCCACTACGGCGTCTCATAGCCGGAGCTGCTTCGGGACGTTAAACCCCACAAACCAAACCACTTTAGCCACCATATTGCGAAATGAGGCGCCTGAGCCACCCGCCTCCCGCGTATGAAATTCCCGCTCAAGAGGGCGCTCGCATGCTAAATGGAATTATGGTATAGATAACCGATCTAAAACAATCATTAACATATAGGAAAAAAACGAGCATGATAGCAACTGCTATCACTCCGTTTCAAAGGGGACGCTCCTTACATTCCATACATACATATGAGTCACTCGATTGACTCTAATCCATCGTAGAGTTACTGTATATGTATACCAAAGGTATTGGTAGCATATACATTAACTTTAATCCATCCATCCATGGAGCGCCGCCTGGCCCAGGTTGGGAAGCCTAGAGTTACTCGATAATTCAGGTAGCTCTGGCCTGGCGGCTCGGATTACCGCGGAAGCATCAGCAGGTCCCAGCAAAAGAGGAAGCGTTTTGGAGGCGAAACGAAGAGACGTCCGTGTGCTGTGCGATGTCAGTGTACGTTAAAGATCCCCAGGTGGTCAAAATTACTCCGTAGCCCTCCACTACGGCTCCTCTTTCTCTCTTTCCACTTTCACTTCCACCTTCCTCTTTTCCCTTACAGCGCGGTTGAGGTGTCCACAGAGAACAAGTGAGACAGTTACCGCGCCTTTCCCTTCCTATAAATCAATCAATCGTCTCACAAAAACTATGTTTAATGTTGCATCACGCAGAGAAGCAGAAGCAGGCCCAAGAAAGGAGACTACAGAGCGGGTGTCTCGATGGCTTCTGATCTTCGGCTGGCTGGCTGGAGTGGATGAGGGAAAGATTGGTAAAAGGGGAGGTGCACGTGCCTGTGCTGGAACTGCAGGCAGAACCGATGCAGCGATGTTGTTCTTGTTGATGATGGCGGAAGAGGGGGACTCGGCGCGCTCAATTGTTTCCTCGTGGTTGAGGGAATCACCGCCGTTGCGCCGAGTGGGCGGGGAAGAGGGTATTAAAGTAAAGGAATGTGATGAGAACAGTCTGGGCGACGAGGTGGTGGTGGTGGTGGTGGTGGTTGTGGTGGTGGTGGTAAGAGCATTTATTAGCTATACAAGGGCCAGGAGGTATGTTTGGATCAGCCCATAAGAGACCGGTCCTTACAATAACTGGGTGGATGTCCCTAGTTTGGGACCCCAGGGGCGGTTGCCGCCGCCCGGGCGCGCCTAAGGCTTGTTGGACCTGTAACTCGTGGCAGCCAAGCAGCATCGCCTCCTAGTTTTCCCAGGTTGGGGATGGGGGGGGGGGGGGGGGGGAATAGTCGGGTTGGAGGGGCAGGCCCACACCATGTGATAGATGTCAGAAGACACCGCTCCACAGTGTGGGCAGCTGCCACTAAAGGAGAGGTCAAAATGTTTTAGGGCTGCCGGGCACAGCAATGTATTGGTGAAAAGGCGGAGAAGGAGCCACTCATCCGTACAGCGACAAGGACAGGTGAGAGACCGCCAACCGATGCAGCCACTGCCGGCGTCGTGCAGATAGTAGAGAAGGGGTGAGGTGAGAAAAAAGCAGAATGACGGAGGGAGAGGGGGAAGATATCAAAAGACCGCGTCGCTTGTAGACAGAACATGATTAGACGGGCCGCGCCGAAGTGCAGACACATTGACGCCGGAGGAACCTCCTCGCACAGCCTGTGCTTCTTTCAAGAAAGACTTTTTGTTGGGCTAGTTGGTGCAGCATTTTTTAACAAAAGGACAAAGCGCTAACGACACATTCACAAGAAAGAGGACACGGACAAGCGCTCACTGACAACTGATCTTTTATTGAAGGAAAACGCACAATATATAGACCTTTTCAAAATTGGCCAAAGGGCGCTGCCATATTGGAGACTGGGCTGTGCTCATAACACAGGAAAAAACTGCGGATTCTCCCCCCCATACCTGGTTCTCAGCCCAGTCAAACCGGTTTCTCCAAGGGTCGTGAAAAGGTCTATAGGCACACCATGGCGGCGCTAATCAGATGCAGCAAACGTCAAAAGGTGAAAGGACCTTAAAAGCGATAAAAGACAACAGGCATAAAAGCGATAAAAACAGTTATGATGGAAGGTTCGGAATCAACAAACTGATGTATGACACGTGGTGTATAGGGCCCGATGTAACATGAAGACATTCATAAAAATTGATAAAAAAACTGACAATCACATTTTTTTTTCTCAGACATACGACTAAAAGGAAGATACTTCAAGCGCTCTAGCATAATAAAGATAGTTTATTCAAGTCATCAGGCATGCTCATATTAATGCGACTCTGTTAACACACTGCATACATTATGTCAAAAGATTTGGACAACCCTGCAATGGCCACAGGATTGGAGAAGGTCAGTTTACATCCCCATTCCAAAGAAAGGCAGTGCCAAAGATTGTTCCAACTACCGCACGATTGCGCTTATTTCGCATGCTAGCAAGGTGATGTTAAAAATCCTGCAAGGTAGGCTGCAGCAGTATGTGGATCGGGAGCTTCCGGACGTGCAAGCTGGGTTTCGCAAGGGCAGAGGAACTAGAGACCAAATTGCCAACCTTCGCTGGATCATGGAAAAAGCAAGAGAGTTCCAGAAACCCATTTACTTCTGCTTTATTGATTATGCGAAAGCGTTTGACTGCGTAGATCACAGCAGATTGTGGCAAGCTCTCCAAGAGATGGGAGTTCCAATTCACCTCATCTGTCTCCTCAGGAACCTTTATGAAGGGCAAGAGGCCACAGTCAGAACTGGGCATGGTCTTACTGATTGGTTTCCGATTGAGAAAGGGGTGAGGCAAGGCTGCATACTGTCGCCCTGCCTATTTAACCTATATGCAGAGTGCATCATGAGGAAGGCCGGTCTGGACGAGTCATCAGCTGGAGTGAAGATTGCTGGAAAACGTATCAACAACCTTAGATATGCGGATGATACCACTTTAATGGCAGAAAGTGAAGTGGAACTCAAGAGACTACTGATGCGCGTACAAGAAGAGAGTGAGAAGTTTGGGCTTAAACTGAACATTAAAAAGACGAAGATCATGGCGTCTTGCCCTATCAAGTCCTGGAGCATCAATGGACAAGAAGTGGAAGCTGTGACAGATTTTCTGTTCTTGGGCGCCAAGATTACCTCGGAAGGAGACTGCAGCCATGAAATTAGGAGACGCCTGCTTCTGGGAAAGAGAGCAATGGTTAGCCTTGACCACCTAGTAAAGAGCAGAGACATTAGTCTGCCAACCAAGATCCGTATAACCCGTGCTATGGTCTTTCCAGTTGTGATGTATGGATGCGAGAGTTGGACTGTGAAAAAGGCTGACCGCCGAAGAATTGACGCGTTTGAATTGTGGTGCTGGCGAAGACTCTTAAGAGTTCCTTGGACTGCCAGAAGATCAAATCAGTCGATATTGTCGACCATAAACCCTGACTGCTCATTGGAGGGTCAAATTCTAAAGTTAAAGCTCAGCTACTTTGGTCATCTGATGAGAAGAGAGGAGTCGCTGGAGAAAGATTTGATGTTGGGAAAGGTTGAGGGTCGCCGGAGAAGGGGTAGGCAGCGAACGCGATGGTTAGATGGCATTCTTGAGGCATTGCAGATGAAGCTACGTGATGTTAAGAAGATAGTGAGAGACCGGAAAGCGTGGCGTGACATGGTCCATAGGGTCACGAAGAGTCGGACACGACTGAACGCCTGAACTGAACTGAAAATTCATGCGCGAAAATCAACCGCGCCCTTCTAAAAAAGAGAACAGAGAGAAAAAAGAGAACTTTCTTGTGAATGTGTCGTTAGCGCTTTGTCCTTTTGTTAAAAAAAAAACTGTGCTTCTTTCTCTGAGTGCAGCGCTCGACAAGCATCACCTCCCCCCCCCCCCCCCCGCGCACACACACACACACGAACGCACGTAGCGATCCAACGCGTCGAAATTTGCCGGTCGGAGAAAGCGCTGCGCGACGGTCTACGCTATGTTGAAATGGATGTCACGTCGCATTGACAGTTGAACTTGAATCCGCTGCCGCCGCGTAGGCGATCCCCACACGATGGTGTCAAAAATTTAACACCCGCTTTACGCCAAATGAACAATTAATATCATTAATAATTTAAACACTTTTGCGTAAATGACCGAACCACATCTCACCGCACAATATGAAATACTATTAGGCACTAAAACAGGTATTTCATCATGAATGAATGCAATATGAATTTCCGTACACCCACATTGCCAATGCCAAGACACATGCACGAATGCAAAACTTATAACGGACACGGCAAACTCTTTGCATCTCGGATGGGGTTGATAAAACATTCCCTCTGCTCCATTTTTCGCCTTTGGGGTGAAAATAAACATTCCAAAAAGTTTGTTGCCACCGATGTCGACTGGACGCTCCGAGGTCGAACCCTACGGCCTAAACTACAGTTCCCTTCTAGCAATGGATTCTAACATGAAATGAGATTTACTGTTCTATGCGATGTCAACGCACGTTAAAGATCCCCAGGTGGTCGAAATAACTCCGTAGCCCTCCACTACGGCTCCCCTTTCTCTCTTTTAACCTTCACTCCCACCCTCTTCCCTTCCCTTACGGCGCGGTTCAGGTGTCCACATAGCAAGTGTGACAGATACTGCGCCTTTCCCTTCCTGTGAACCAATTATTATTATTATTATTATTATTATTATTATTATTATTATTATTATTATTATTATTATTATTATTATTATTATTATTATTATTATCATCATTATTATTGCTGCTGCCTTAGTGGCCTGACCTGAAATCGCGCCTAAAACCTCTTCCTCGATAAAATTTTTCTCCTCCTTCTACGTCTCACGTCATGAGACACATGACGTGAGGTGTAGAAGGAGGAGAAAAATTAACATCAGTAAAAAAAGGCAAGTAACGGAATTAAACATCGGCTCATTTCAGCAATGATTTAACATTATTCCGCTTAAAGAAAAAATTACGCTTTCGAACCCATGGCCCTCTGCGAGCCAGACACGCAATCCGCTTGTATCGCTTAGGGAAAAAAGAAGCTGGGGCTTACACAATGCATGTCCTGGGGTCCTTCACGTAAAATTCTGTTTTTACGACTACATACACATCAACAAATGTGTGTAATTAGAGAGAAATACAGGTCGCTATCATGCCACTCTTTAGCGTTTGTTTTTTTTTTTTTCGAGTGCACTACGATGTTCGCTACTCGTGCTGCGTTGCCACGAGGACAGGGTGTTTCGGCTGACAAATGTCACCACGCGCAATTGAGGATTTATTCACAGAAACAGAAAAGGAAATAAAAAAATTTTTGCCAATCATCCTAAGCACATGAACAGGCGCGGCGGACGTACACCAATAGTAAGCAAGAGGGAGAGGAAACCAAAGAGGTGAGCGACCGGCAGAAAGGACAGGGTAGGGTAAAAATAAAAGGTATGCTGATGTATCCTAGATTTTGAGCAGAGCACAGCGTGGTCTTGTCAGGCGCAGCGAAAGCAGCCGCTTCGTCAGGTGACCGTAGCGTGCCATAGGGCTCCGGAGTCGACGTTGCTTTAGCATTAGCGGCAACGAAGTGCCGGCTATGATTCACTCGTGTACGCTGCTGTTTTGTTCCACCGCAATTTTGTCGCGGGAGAAAGATTTAAAATTCTCCACATTGGCAGCTTGCCAGAACGAGACGACTCCGACATGCGTGCGATCTCCTCACGTGTCTCGGCGCACGGCGCAGACGGAGCTCTGAGAGGAAGCGGGGGGGGGGGGGGGGGGGGGTGAAAGCGGCGGCGATTGGCTCACGGCAGCTTGGCGGTGGGCGGGACTTCCGTAGTTTTAGGCCGGCATTGCACCCTCCACCGCTTCGGTGGTGGACGACGGCTGTTTCGACGCGCGTCTTTTTCCCCCTCTTCTTTTTTTTCTCTATTAGCTCTCCTTTACGCACGAGGCAGCGGAGGTGGCTCAGCTACAGAACCAGTGGCAGGCCCGTACATTTTCTTTTCCTTCCTACAGTCGCAACAAACAAAAATTCTCTAGCAGAAAATGGCGACAGAGTGTGAGCTCGCTTCGCAGGAAGCCGGGTGAAAATGGCGCCTTGCACGTGTCAACCTTGGCATCTTGCAGACGGCTATTGGCACAGGGGCGCGCACGAAACAGGAAAATTACATTCCCTCTTCGTGAACGTCCCCGAAACAAGAATGGCACTTTGCAATACGAAAGCAATTTCTTCTTTCCTTAGATCGGATGTCTACTCCGAAGAGTAGACCTTCACGTTTGTGGCTACAAGCCGCTGCATGCCAGAAATGACCTGATCATGGCCGGGCTGAAGGGAAGAGTCATACGCTCCTGAAAGAGCGCGCGCGTACCCCCTTTAGCACGGCCATGACCTGATGTACGCTGCTGCTATTTTGTTCTGCCGCCACCTAGTCGTTGGAGAAAGCTAGAAAATTCTCCATTTGAGCAGCGAGACGGCTCCGACTTGCGGCGCATCTCCTCACGAGTCTCGGCACGCGCCGCAGACGGAGCTCAGAGGTGTGTGTGTGTGTGTGTGGGGGGGGGGGGGGGGGTGAAAGCGGCGGCGATTGGCCCGCGGCAGCTTGGCGGGACTTGCGTTGCGGGAGAGCGAAAAATGGCGACGGAGAGCGCGCTCGCTTCGGGAAGCCGGCTGAAAATGGCGACAAAGAGCGGGCTCGGGAATCCAGCTGCTATTCATGCTTCTTGGAACTTAATGTGGCGGCAGCGGGCTGTATGCCTGCTTATGCTTGCTCGTTCACGTCGAGAGAAGTATTTTAGGCTTCGTTAGTTGTAGTAGTATGAAGCACGCGACCAGTATGTCGCCGTTATTTGCGCAATGCTCCTCTGTGAATGCGTCAGCGATGTGCGGTCCTGCTTGTTCGTTTGTCGCTCTAAGTCCGTCCAGCCACAGGGATGACTCAGTTACTTTGGAGCTTTATTCGCGGCAGTCGGTGACCAGATTGCTCGAGGCTGGCGTTGTGGTAACAAATAGAAGAGGTTTGATGAACCTCGGAGCAGTGTGGTCGTATCAATGCGCCGTGGTACTCGAAGTTCGGGCATCAACGAAACGCGGCATAGCACCCAGTGCTGACTGCTGTCTTCTTGCAATGGATGCCGTTGTGTGCCGCTGCTGAAGCCGCACGCTCCATCTCCATCTCGTCTTTCGGTTATGCTTAAAGCTTCTAAGATTATATGGCCGAGTATTCTTGAACTCTTCTCGCTGCCTGCTCGTTTCTGAAGACGGGCTGACGTCAATGTCATCAATATCGAGGCATGCAGTGCTTCTTCATCGCATATATTCTCGACGATAGTAGAAGGCTCCAAAGCGAACTAGAGATGCAGTGCGGGGCTGACCCGAGCCAGACAGAGCTAAACTGAGCGTAAAAAACGGTGGGCGTGATAAAAGAACCGTTGAAAGATGAACAAAGAATACAGTGGAGCGCAGGGAAAAAACATGCGTGCGTTACTCAAGAGATAAACGAGACTGCGTTATAGGGGAGCGCGCAACGTAGGCCAGATGACAAGAAAATACTATGTGTGAGGCGGCGTGCATGGTATTCCTGACAGGGAATAAAGCTGACTGCAACCAAGGACACTTAGTAACAACGTTTTTGACTAGAAAACTTGCGCCACGGAATACAAAATAAAGAAAATGAAGTGAATGATCGCAACCTCGCAAGCCCGAAATGCGAGAAAATCGCATCAAGGTTGGCATCTATACATACAACAGTAATAATATTATTGGTTCAATAGATTTTTATCTGTTGTAGGCCGTCGTTGCACCAGTTACACTGAATCTATTCACAGCGCGAAAGCTGAGTCATGTATGCTTAACACCCACTTTTCAATCCGCGGCATTTTCTTAATTTTTATTCATAATAATAATTGGTTCACAGGAAAGGAATGCCGCAGTATCTGTGACACTTGTTCTGTGGACACCCGACCGCGCCGTAGAGGAAGGAAGGAGTGAAAGTGGAAGGATATATCTCTAAGAACGTTGGTGGAAGATGAGAAGGGTGAGCTGTAGTGGAGGGATGCGGAGTAATTTCGACCACCTGGGGATTGTATATTGCACGAATTAGGAAAAGTTGGGGGAAGAACTCGCCAAACAGCTAGAGGAGGAGGATAAACATTTATTATTTGAGGAAGTCAGGCAGGCAGGAGCTTCCGAGCTAGATATCAAGATTACACCGACACCATGAAAGACAGACTAAGCGTGCCTTTTATGATATGAGTGACATCACTGACACAGTAACGAACACCATTTAAAGTACAATGATAATTCTATTTTATATTTACAGGGTTCTTATGCTGAGTTGGCATCGTTATTGAAAGCGCCGCTAATATGCCTTAGCTCGAGTCATATCTGTTTGGTGCAAACACCGGAACCGGAAGTGGCTACCACTTCTGGTTCCATCGTTTCCACTAATCGGATCACTCGAAGTCAGGGAGATAGCGACATCTTCGATAACGACACACGGAACACTTGGTGCGGTAGTAAAGGGTTTCGATTTCGACCATTTGGAACCGCACATTCACTGTCATTTCACTGCACACGGATGGCTTTTGGCGGTTACCTAACTTCAATATGCGGCCGTCCTGGACACAAAGTACAAATCAAAAATTCTAGTGGGCACTACCACTAAAGAGCAATGAAGCGAATGCCTCATCATCACAAAAATACCATTATGCTGATCGGTCGCTACCACTAATTAAATTCTTCACTCACAGCTTTAACGATAAACAATCGCGATATGCCGCTGAGCCGTACGCACGCACGGACACTCATGACTCATGAGCCTTAAAACTAGCTAAACGTTCGAGCATGAACACTTCCGCCAAACAGCAGGCGAAAGATAAGGAGACGTTGCGTACAAATGCGCGATGAACAACAAGATACAAAGTCCATGCCCACACATTGTTTTTTAGTTGGTTGCGATTTATCAACACAAAGCGAGTTAGGCTATGAGGGTGGCCGTGGTTGATTGTGACCACCTGCATGGATTCTTCTTCAACATGCACTGACGTCTGAAGTACACGACTGCCATCCGTTCCGCATCCATCAAAACGCTGCCGCCCATGACAGGATCGAAGCTAGCCAGCCTTTTCGGCTCAGTAGTCCAGCACCCTAACCACTAAACCCCCTTGGCAAGGCAAATTTCTCACACGATAAAGCACTAATTTTAAATAAGCCTCCCGTGAGAAATATAAGCACCACAATCATCGCACAGACAGCAATGGTCTCACTATTGCCTTAATCACAGTGAAATTTATTCATTAGTGCTAAGCATCAACGTACCTGCATTCCTGCGACACTGTTATTTAAAAAAAATGCAAATAAATATAGCCCGTCACCTTGTTACTCAACGGCAGTGGCGGCGAAGGCCAGCCCGTTTCCACGATTTCTTATATTCTCTTACGTTTCTATTCAGTATTTAAGCCGCACGCGCACAATGCTGATGACCGAAAAAGTGGAAAGTACGACTAGCGACGACGGTTGCATACTCACCCAGGCCAAGAGGATCTTCGTCTGTGTTCGCGCCTACTCCTTGGTCACCATTGGGGTCGTCCGCTTTCACTTCACCTAAATATTCCAAGAATGCATCAGTCAAGCATCTATCGCCTTCGAACTCGTCGCTGTCGAACTCCTCCGACACGTAATCATCAGTTAGTGCAACCAATGGCCTCAGGTCCAGGTGATCAGACCAGCAGCTCGGCCCCGGCTCATCCCAATCCATGACGAAATCTCCAGCGAAACAAATCAGCCTCCACGCACAGCACCGCGGCGACAGCGACTGCTCCGTGGTGACCGTTGCTCCAGCCAGCGGAGTACGCAGCCGCTAGGCGTCAGCGCTGAAACAGGCTAGCAGCCAATCAGGTCCGGCCATCTCCAACCATCGCTTTTCGAATCTCCGTGTCTACTAGTGTCTCCGTGTTCCGACCGACACTATTCAGCGAAGCGGAGCTCTCATTGTTACCTAGAGCCATCTGCACTGCAATATAGACAACGTTGCTATTAAGGTGGCTGTACAAGAAATAAAAAATTATGGGGTTTAAGCATGGTTTGAACATAGTCATAGAGCGAAAGCTGAGTAATGTACTGCCGCTTGCGGCGGGCTGGGGTGGTTGTGGCAAAACATTTATTTTGGGAACCAGGGTATACATTACAAGGATTGAGGTGGTTCCTGATCCCGGCTGATGTCTGTCAGGCCGTGCGCCTGGCAGCGACCGCTTCAGCCCAGTCAACCAGCATATTTTGCGCTGCTGGGTCTGAGCTGGAGACCGCGATCTCCCAACCCTCTTGGTCCGTGCTGCCCCATTGGGGCGGTGGCTTCAAATATTCGCATAGAAACATTATGTGATTGAAGGTGGCTCTAGGTGAGCCACATAGAGAGCATGTGGGGTCGTACCGGCCCGGGTGTGCCAAGGCCAACCAAGCTGGGAAGGGAAAGGTTTTGGCTTGTAGCTGTCGCCAGATTATTTGTTGGGGTTTTGAGAGAGAGGTGTAAGGTGGGGGATATAAGAGTCGTTGTTCTCGATAGTGAAGTGTTATGTCATGATAGATGAGAAGTCTGTCCCGCGTGCTTCCCCAGTCTTCGGTATGCCCCGCTCGGTTGACGTGCGCTCGAGCAGTTGAGTGGGCTGCCTCGTTACCGGGGTTGCCTGCATGGCCTGGTACCCAGACGATGTGAATGGGTCGGGAAGCTGTGGAACCAGAGGCCAAGATTTGATGGGCGACTGGATGTATTTTCCCTCTTGCGAAATTTTGAATGGCCGTTTTAGAATCGCTGAAAATGAGTGTGGCAGTGGAAGAGGAGATGGCTAGCGCTATGGCTGCCTCTTCGGCTTCTGTCGACGTTTTTGCTTTGACAGAAGAAGAAACTATACGATTGAAGTATATAAGAAATCACACTGATGACATATGTCATGGGGTGCCTGTATTCTGCCGCGTCTACGTAGGCCGCCTCGGTGTCAGTCGCGTGTGCTTTGTGTAACGCCTTGGCTCGAGCTTCTCGTCGTTCCTTGTGGTGAGCAGGGTGCATATTTTTAGGTGGGGGTTGTACGGTAAGGTTGTCCCGGATGTGTTCGGGGACTAGGTGGCTGTTTTCAATGGGTGGACCAATTGGTTGGTTTTAGCGCTGCGAGAATGAACCTGCCCATCTCTGTGGAGGAAAGTCTGTTGATCTGGGCAGTACGATGAGCTTGCACTAGTTCTTGGATTGTGTTGTGCAGTCCCATGTTTAGGAGGCGTGTGGTAGGATTATGCTTCGGGAGGTGAAGTGCTGTTTTATGCCTGACGAATGAGTGACTGTACAAATGCCTGTACAAATGCCTGTACAAGCCGTCGGAGATCGTGCTCTCGCATGCATCTGTGCCTGTTCGCTATTCATTTGCTGAGTCTGATAGTTTGATGGGTGGTGATAGTCAGTTTCAGGATAGTTTCTGTGTTGAGTCCATTGTTTTGCAGGAACATTCCTAGTATTCGAAGTTTGCTGACCTCGGGCACTTGAAGCCCATCTATGGTGATGTGTATGGAGGGAAGTTTTTACTTGGTAAGGCGGCGGTTTGGGTGGAACAACAGAAGTTCGGACTTAGTGGGGGAGCACGCTAGGCCGATTGATGCTGCGTGCGTTGCCACTACGTCCGCTCCTGCTTGAAAAGTGTCCTCTATGTTTCCTACATTTCTCGTGGTTGTCCAAAGGGTAATGTCACCCGGACAGAGGGTGTGGGAGAGGTTTGGGATTTCTGTTAGTTTGTGTGCCATCGGGATGATGGTGATGTTAAATAGTAGGGGGGGGGGGGGGAGAGGACTGATCCCTGGGGTGTTCCGCGATTACCTAGACAGAAGTTGGGGGATTCTATAGGACCGAGTTTGAGTTCCGCGGTGCGGTCGCGGAGAAAGGCTGCGATATGAGTTAGGCTGGAGAGGGCGTCAAGGATTGAGTCATGTGGTATATTATCAAATGCTTTGGTGAGGTCCAGAGCCAGTAAGGCTCTCGTGCGGTTTCAATGCTGCGGATGTAAATTTCTTCGGAAGTTTGAAGCATGATGTATTGTGCGGATAAGTGTCTTCTATATCCCAGCATCGTGTGTGGAAAGAGATTGCGAGTATACATGTGGTTGTGTAATCTGTTAAGGATTACATGCACGAAAAGTTTTCCCATGCATGATGTGAGAGATTGGTCGGAGGTTGGTTATGTCTAGTGGTTTGCCTGGTTTGGAAATGAAGGTGAATCTTGCGTGTGTCCATTCCGGGGGGAGAGTACCTGCCTTCCATTGCTTGTTGAACAAATCTGTCACGGTTTGGACAGAATGGTCATCGAAGTTGCGCAGAGCTTTGTTTTTATCTCATCTACTCCCGGGGCGGACATAGTGCGGAGTTTATGCATCGCTGCTCGAACCTCCCATGTCGCTATGTCTGCATCGAGATCGGGGTTGGGCTTGCCCGTGTATGAAGGGAGTATAGTTCGTGGCGTAGTTGTGAGGTACATGGCGTTTAGGATTTGTATTAAAATGTCATCATCCATCTTTAAGTTGCATGTGGATGAGACGAGTTACGTTACGGTGTTGAGAGCTTTTTGTGTGATTAGGTTCTAGAAGGCACCTCAGTAGCTTCCACGTGTCTCGAAGTCCGTGGTTGCCTTCCATGCGGTCGCACACCTGCCCCCACTGTTGTCGGGTTAGTTGCGTTGCATGTGCCTCTATGTCCTTAATCAAGGCTGAGATCCTTCTTTTCAGGGATCGGTTATGCTTGTTTTTGAGCCATCGCTTTTGTAAACTGTTATGTACCTCCCACATGTGTAGAAGGCGGCTATCGGTGACGTCCGACTCTTTGGTGTTCGGGGCCTCCGACGTGGCCGTGGCTATGTCGCGGGTTAGGTCATTGACCCAATTTACGAGGTGATCTATTTGAGGGGGGGGGGCATCTTTTCGGAGGTTTCGGAACTTGTCCCAGTTTGTTATTTTGAGGCGCTTTTTGACATATGGTGTGATGGAGCTTAGAGAGAAGGAAGTTTGGATAATGTAGTGGTCGCTGCCTAATGATTTCTGCGTGTTCGACCACTGTCATTGTGTGAGATTTTTTGTAAGTGTAAGATCAGGTGTAGTGTTTCGCTGCACACTGTTGCCAATACGCGTATGTTGCTGCGGTTCGTTCACCAATGTAAAGCCCTCGTTTTGTAGGAGCGCCCAGAGTTGGGATCCCTTGCGGCAATTTGATGTGTAGCCCCAACTGACGTGTCGAGCGTTGAAGTCACCTACTACAATAAGCGGGTGGCGTGTGCTGATCTGAAATGTTTTTCGTAGTGCTGCCATGAGGGGAGCTGCTTTACCATTAGGGTGAGTGTAAATGTTTAGGATAAAGAGACTGGGGCTCATTCTGGTTCGAGGCAGGAGTTCAATTAGACGACAGTCGATGTCTTCTAATTCCATCGGGTGATCTTTAGCGGTGTAGTTGCGGTGTACCAATGTAGCAACTTGTGTTTGTTGGTATGTGGGGCTGTAGTTGAGGAATTTAACAGAAGCATACGTTTCTTGTAGTGCGATGACTGTAGGTATTTCTGCCTCGGACAGAGATTGATTGAATGTGGAGTTGCAGGTTGCTGCGCTTGGAGCGAAACCTCCTGCAATTCCACTGCCACACTCTAATTTCCTTGCGGTTTCCTGCCATCGTTAGGTAGGTTGCAAGTTGGGGTAGTCGATGTTTTGGGGTGAGGGACTGTGATGTGATTGAGCTTGTACTGGAGTTGGGCTACGATTTTCGCTTGGGAAGACTGCTGTTGCTCGATCGCTGTCAACCGAGTGCTGAGGTCAGTGGCCCATGAATTTGTGCTTTGGGCCATTACTTCGAACTTTTCGGCTAGCTTTTGTTCGAGGAGAGCCAGAGAAATGAGGAGGTCTTATTGATTTTGGTTTGTCGTTTGCTGTGAGGCCTGTTCCGTAGCCTTACGCTTGGTTGGGGCACTGTGGGAGGTGGAAGGCGTGGGGCTTGGTGCAGGGCTAGGTGATGGGGAAGTTGGTGGAAGGTTCTGTGCTGGATGAGAGGTGAGGGGTTGGACTTCCATTTGCTATGTGGGGGACAATTTTTCCAGTAAAAGCTGTAGCTGATTGCTAAGCTTGGCTATTTGCGCGCTCTGTTGTTGAATTTGTCGGTCCTGTTTCTCTAACCGGGCCTTAAGAAGGGCGTTCTCCTGGACGAGGGAGGAAGATCCAGCTCACCTGTTTGTCTGGAATGGGCTGTTCTGTCAGAGACGGGAAGGATGGCGACCAGTTCCGGGACTTGAGTGGTCTGGATTCTGTCCTCGCTGTCGGTTTAGAGCGGTTGTCGGAGCAGCAGCGATTAGCTGAGTTGGACCGGTGCTTGGTGCGCGACTTCCGGGCAGTCGACTGGTCCGCTGTACCTTCGGCAGGTGTGGTCGTTGTCCTCTTGTTGCCCGGACGATTGTAGCGTTCTTTGCATTCCTTAGATCCGGTGAAATGGGAACCGTTGCAGAGAATGCATTTCGCCGCGCACGTAGGTGGTTCGAAGGGTGTGTGAGCATCTCCATATCGCTGGCATAAATTGTTAATTGGCTTGGTGCACACATCATTTCTATGGCCAGCCTGGCGGAAATTACAGCAGGCTTCCGCCTTGGCCAAGAAGGGGTAGCAATTATATACAGCGCCTTAAAAACGGAGTTGCCAGGGGACCGTCTTCGTACTGATGAATGTAACCAGGATTGATTTAGTTCTTCCCAGCTGTCGGGCGTCCGTGATGGTGAAGGATTGGCTTCGGTTGAACATCTGCAGTTCCTGGAAAACTTCATGGTGCTTGGTCGTATATGGCGTTGTATATTATTCCTCTGATGGCGGTGTCAGGTTGGTCGATGTATGCCTTCATCGGGTATTGTTTATCCGCAACTTGGAGGGATGCAAGTTGGACGTAGAGGTTTGCTCTGTCTTCGGAGGGAGTACTTATGGTGAAAGAGTTGTTTCGGGGACTGATTCGGATGACGTCTTGTTGATGGACTGCTTCTATTGGCAGTTTCAAAGTAGTACTCACTAGGGATAAGATGCATCCTCCGTTATGCTTGCTGAAGCAAGACCTCCATTAGGGCGGTAAATAATCTTCAAATCATCGGCAGGCAGCTTAGGTAACGGGGCTTGACGCCTCACAGTGGTGGATAAAGACTTGTCTTATTGTAGTTGTGCCGGTGTGGCCTGGTCGGCCGGTGTGGCCTGGCCGGCCGGTGGCGGAGGTGGCGAACGCGTGCTGACGCTTCCCGGACGCGAGTGGCTTCGGGTGATTCAGCGTTCGGGCTTCAATAGCCCTACTCCATTTCGGATCGGTGTCGAGTACCTCAGGAGTGATCGCTTCCCCGTCGGTTTTATGGGCCATGCTGCTGTGGGCACATCCACGTACCAGGAGAGGGTCCCGGTGCACGAGGGAAGCCAGGCACAGCCGCTCCTGGAATCGGGGAAATCGCTAGGCCTAAACTAGGCCTAGCAGACGGCCGCCGCTTCGGGTATAAATTGTACGGTTTATAGCAAGTTCGTGCGCGAAATTTCAAAAAAAGTAGTAGTGGGCAGGTGCAGAGCAATTTCACAAACCGGTCGCAGCACTTGAGTTCATAGGGAGTCGTTCAGATCGCATAAATCACTCGAAAAAGTGAGGAGTCGATGCAAACGCGTCCGCTCATTACGCGGGCCGGTGAGCGAATCCCGCGGGCCGAGGGGCTACCCTGCCACCGCATTTTTATCTGTTGTAGGCCGTCGTTGCACCAGCTACTGAATCTATTCATAAAGCGAAAGCTGAGCAATGTATCGATAGCCTGCCTAACACCCATTTTTCAATCCGCGGCATTTTCTTAATTTTTATTAATAATAATAATTGGTTCACAAGAAAGGAATGTCGCAGTATCTGTGACACTTGCGCCGTGGACACCTGAACCATGTCGTAAGGGAACGGAAGATTGATTGACTTATAGGAAGGGAAAGGCGCGGTAACTGTCGCACTTGTTTTTTTTTTGTGGACACCTCAACCGCGCCGTAATGGAAGGGAGTGAAAGTGGAAAGAGAGAAAGGAGAGTCGGTAGTGGAGGGCTGTGGAGTAATTTCGACCACCTAGTGATATTTAAGTGATCTTTAACGTGCGCTGACAGGCAGGAGGGGAGGGAGGTGGGGAAGGGTGGCTGCTCCTGTCTCTGGTGGGGCTGGGACAGGTAGGTCCCCGTCGCTTGCGGCGGGGGCTAGCCTGCCATTTTTATCTGTTGTAGGCCGTCTTTGCACCCGCCACCGCTTCGATGGTGGACGATGGTTGTTGCGGCGCGCGTCTTTCTCCTCCTCACGTGCTTCGCACGCGGCGGTCTCTGTACTCCTCCATGTGCAAGTCATGCACGGCAACACCACCTCCGAACATCAGGAAGTAGCCCGCACGCTTCACCGAGCTCACGAGTGATATTACTGGCCGAGAATACTCTCCACTACAGAACTATATTTGGCCAGTCACACGCAGTACCCGCGTCGCAAACACCCTGCTTCCGCTTCACCTATACCCTATCTCACCCCGTGACGCCTGTTGATTTGGACACCCGCTCACGCTGCCGTCCCTGGTAACGAGGCGGCTCACGAGCTAGCCCGAGCTCTCTACAGCAGTCCGTTCGAACAGGTTGTAATTGATCTGCCCGGACCGTTCCCAAAGCTCGTAAAGGCAATCGCTGAGTCGTGGTCAAGCGGAGGAGGGCCCGCTTGACCACGACACGGAGGGAGGATCAAGCGGGCCCACTGCGGAGGAGGGGCGCGCAGCGGGGTTTACGGAGCTTCTCCCAAACGCACACCCCTGGAAAAGCCGAGCGCCAGGCCGGAGGACGCTTGTACCCATTTTTACCGGTGGGTGTCCGGCGGTGGGTTTCGAACTAACCACCTCCCGCAGCCGAGACGGGCGCTCTAACCACTAGGCCACGGCCTACCTTATCCGTTTATTGTAAAAAGGCTGCTCTACAATCAGGTGCCATGCAAAAAGTGCCGCTATCCCTTCTAAATTCTCTCTCCTCTTTTATCGCCGCGAGTGGTAATCATACAATGACGGACGCCGCCCGTTCACGGGCGATATCACTGAAGAGCTGGCATACGATTGTGCAATTACAGGCACTCAACGCCATATCGCCCACAGACAATTTGACAGAACGCATAAACAGCTAGGTCACTCACCAACATACTTGCCATGGATGTGGACTCTGGTTACACGAACAGGGATACCATACTACCTTTTATCACATGCGTATACGCCTTCAACACCGCCACTCATAAAACGACCGTGCACAGTCCATTCTAACCTCTTGTACGCCCGCCCACTGCGATAAACTCTGGGCATATGTCATTCTATTCTCTACCTGTGACAAACTTTGTATCGCCGAGATCCTATCTTTAGCTGAAGAAACTCATCGGATTGCTCGCCTGTGATCCATTGCTTCAAACAGCGCTTTAGTGACTGCTACGATGGTCACCGCCGCCATGTTATGTACGTTCCGGGTGGGTGACACGGTCTGACTTTGGAGCCGAGTCAGGAACCACAGCTTGCACGAAATGTTACGGGCCCACTACGACGGCCCATACGTACGCGGTTGTGGCCAGAATTACTGACGTCACTTATCAGACTGCGCGCATCACCGCAACTGGTCCCTGTTCCATGAACACGGAACAAATATTACGTCTTCTAAAGCCATGCTACATTCTAAAGAGAACTCGCACGGCGGATTCCGGCTTTGAGTGGAGTAAATATATGTCATGGACAGTCAAAGACGAGGTACTATTGAAGGACAGAGGTTTGATTTGGAGAAGCGGAATTTGGCTCGGTTGTACGCTATTGGGACCAGACTTTCCACGCCTGGCTTGAACAGGTCTTAAGTAAACGTTTAGCGCCTGTGACAATGTCACATGACAGTCATGTAAAAAATGGCAGGGGATGCTTTTCAAAGAATGAGAAGGCGAAAACCTGCTTGGGCGTTATTCTGTTGACCTGATGCTAAACTTTGTGTTCTACGCTCTGTTTTTGAACTTTCTGTTCAACTGTGTGCTGACCTGCTGCCGAACTTTGTGGTAGATGCTGTGAAAAAGTCTAGGATTCACATACCCAAAACAGACTGAAGGTTAAGAACCCCTACACCCGTACGACACACAGAGAACGCATTCATACTCTTGCCTGGAAATTTTACGTGTAGTAGAAAGCGCCACTCAAATCCTAGTCCTGAGAAGTGGAAGGACCTTCTAGCCGACTCGGACGCGCAACATCACCTCATGCTGGTGCAGCGAGCCACAGCCGCTGCTGAGGCCAATGGTCTCCTTGGCAAAGGACTGCCGACCATTGCTCTTTCCTAACCCACTACCCAAAACCCCAATTTTTCCCTATAAAGCTTATTAATCAATCAAGTCGCCCTCGAACCAAATACGGTCGCACACACTCTACCAAGCGGATTGCCTACTAAATATTTCTTGCACTTGCCCGATGCTCTGCTGTGTCACCTTATATTATCTTAACCAGCGGTCACCACTTGACCAGCCCCCTTAAAAGCACCCTACAAATCTCGTGCCATTAACTCGTCACTACCAGGAGCCTTCTATGCCTCCCCGTCGGTACCTTCACCTCTCAAGGCGACTTCTTTTGTACGTGCCGCAGTGGCAGCAATTCCCAAAACCTCTGCGTCGAATTGGGGCCGCACGTTTCTCTCGTCGCGGTTGTTGCAGCCGCTTCTACCTTAGCCGCTTCCTTCCGATGTCGGTAATGACGAGTGGCATTTCGACATTTCGAGCTCCTCCAGCCTCTTTCGCCGTTAAGTAGTTTCAAGATCGCCGCTGCGACTAAGGCTTCGTGCGTCGTCGCGCTTAGTGATTATATACGAAATGAAGCTCAGCCTACACGATGTATACGATTAAGTGCTTCACTTCACAATGTACATCTCACACTCGCAGCCAATACGAAAAGGGCAAACCCCCAACTACGTTTCGCGAAATTGAAAATGCACAGAACTATCTCGCTTCTAGTGGGCAAAAATTTGAGGGTCTCAAGATGTCTCTCAAGAATGGTGTGGATGATCCTGGCCCTGATGGGGCTGGGACAGGTAGGTCATCGCTTGCGGCGAGGGCTAGCCAGCTATCGAATTTTATGTGTTGTAGATCGTCATTGCACTCGCCACCGCTTCGGTGGTGGACGACAGTTGCTGTTGCGACGAGCCTCTTTCTCTCCCTCTTCTTTTTTCCTTTCCTCTCTAGTTTCTCTTCTGTCCGCACGAGGCATGGTGGCGGGAAGAGAAACTAGAGAGGAAAGGAAAAAAGAAGAGGGAGAGAAAGACGCGCGTCGCAACAACAGCCGTCGTCCACCACCGAAGCGGCGGCGAGTGCAATGACGGCCTACAACACATAAAATTCGATGGCTGGCTAGCCCCCGCCGCAAGCGATGACCTACATGTCCCAGCCCTTTCCTCTCTAGTTTCTCTTCTGTCCGCACGAGGCATGGTGGCGAAGCCCCGCCGGGGTGGTGCAGCGGTAAGACGCCCGACTACTGTGCCGGAGTACCCGGGTTCGAACCCGACCTTGGCGGCTGCGTTTCGATGGAGGCGAAGCGAAGAGGCGTCCGTGTGCTGTGCGATGTCAGCGCACGTTAAAGATCCTCAGGTGGTAGAAATTACTCCGTAGCCCTCCACTATGGCTCCTCTTTCTCTCTTTCCACTCTAACTCCCACCTTCCTCCCTTCCCTTAGGGCGCGGTTGCGGTGTCCACAGAAAACAAGTGAGACAGTTACCGTGCCTTTCCCTTCCTACAAATAAATCAGTTAAAATCAGGCATGGTGGCGGGTGCAATGACAGCCTACAACAGATAAAAATTCGGTGGCAGGCTACCCGTCGCCGCAAGCGGCGTCGAACTCGGCTATTGCAACACGCGTGTTTCTCTTCCTCTTCTTTTATTGCGAAGCAATAATAGCGGGGCTTTGGCCCCGCCGGGGTGGTGCACTGTCTCACTTGTTTTCTGTGGACACCTCAACCGCGCAGTAAGGGAAGGGAGGAAGATGGGAGTGAAAGTGGAAAGAGAGAAAGAGGAGCCGTAGTGGAGGACTACGGAGTAATTTCGACCACCTGGGGATCTTTAACGTGCGCTGACATCGCACAGCACGCGGACGCCTCTTCGTTTCACCTCCATCGAAACGCAGCCGCCGAGGTCGGGTTCGAGGAGGCGAAACGAAGAGGCGTCCGTGTGCTGTGCGATGTCAGCGCACGTTAAAGATCCCCAGGTGGTCGAAATTACTCCGTAGCCCTCCACTACGGCTCCTCTTTCTCTCTTTCCACTTTCATTCCCACCTTCCTCCCTTCCCTTACGGCGCGGTAGCGGTGTCCACAGAAAACGAGTGAGACAGTTACCGCGCCTTTCCCTTCCTATAAATAAATCAGGCATCTTCCTCCCTTCCCTTAATGCGCGGTTGCGGTGTCCACAGAAATCAAGTGAGACAGTTACCGCGCTTTTCCCTTCCTATAAATACACATTGCCTTGCTAAAACTCGGGGGATGAACTGCAAATAATGATTGATGACCTAGACAGAAAAAGTAGAAAGGTAGGCTTGAGAATCAATATGCAGAAGACTATAGGTAATGTTCAACAGCCTCGGGAAAGAACAGCAGTTTACGTTAGGTAGCGAAATACTGGAAGTAGTAGGCGAATATGTGTACTTATGACAGGTAGTAACCGCAGATCCGGACCATGAAAAGGAAATAACAAGAAGAATAAAATTGGGATGGAACGCATTTGGCAAGCACTCGCAGATTATGACTAGCAGCTTACCGGTATCGCTCAAGAGGAAAGTATACAACAGTTGCATCTTGCCTGTACTCACCTATGGGGCTGAAACGTGGAGGCTAACCAAGAGAGTTCTACTTAAGTTGAGGACAACCCAGAGGGCTATGGAACAAAAATGGTAGGGGTAACGTTAAGAGATAGAAAGCGTGCAGAGTGGGTCAGAGAAATAACTCAAGTTACCGACATTCTAGTGGAAATTAAGGAGAAGAAATGGGCATGGGCAGGACATGTAGTGCGAAGAGAGGATAACCGATGGTCGCTGAGGGTAACAAACTGGATTCCAAGGGAAGGAAAGCGTAGCAGGGGGCGGCAGAAAGCTAGGTGGACGGATGAGATTAAGAAGTTCGCAGGGGTCAAGTGGATGCAGCTAGCGCAGAACCGGGTTAAGTGGAGAAATATGGGAGAGGCCTTCGCCTGGCAGTGGGTATTATCAGGCTGATGATGATGATAATGATGATGATGATGAAATAAATCAGGCAGCGGAAGGCCCCGCCGGGGTGGTGCAGTGGTAAGACGCCCGACTACTGTGCCGGAGTACCCGGGCTCGAACCCGACCTCGGCGGCTGCGTTTCGATGGAGGCGAAACGAAGAGGCGTCCGTGTGCTGTGCGATGTCAGCGCACGTTAAAGATCCCCAGGTGGTCGAAATTACTCCGTAGCCCTCCACTACGGCTCCTCTTTCTCTCTTTCCACTTTCACTCCCACCTTCATCCCTTCCCTTACGGCGCGGTTGCGGTGTCCACCGAAAACCAGTGAGACAGTTACCGCGCCTTTCCCTTCCTATAAATAAATCAGGCAGCGGAGGTAAAGTGTACTAGAAGGTTTTCCAGTGGCTCGAGCGGAGGCGCTTCCTATTGTGCGCCGCGTACCTGCTTTGGAAGAGAGTAGCGGCGGCGCTGTCGTCGTGCGCGCTTGAAGCGAGTGTGCGCGCCTGCCTTCTGCTCCTGCAGTTGCGTGCGGGTTGGCGTCGCGGAATGTTGCTCCGTGCGTGCGTGCCTCCCAAGCTGCGACGATGCCTCCCAAGCGGCGGTTAAATCACTGTTACGCACCAGGCTGCCCAACTGGCTACGCGAGAACAGCGCAGGAGCGTAAGGTGTCGCTTTTTAAGGCTCCAAAAGACGAACAGCAAAGGCTTGCTTGGCTGCGAAACCTCCATAGGCTCATTGTTATGCTCTGTGACAACTTTGTTGTTTATTGTTGTTCATAACTGCCAAGCACCTGTGCGTACCAAGCAATAGTAAGTGCAGTGCAAATTCCTTGCAATACAGAAACGTAGACGAAGATATTAAACGCTATGAAAAATAATGAAATCTCCCTAAGAGACTAACAACATGTATGCAGTGCAACGGACAGTATTGAGGCGCGTCACCCCCACCCCCCTCAAGCGCGCGCGCACACACATACACACACACAAAATGTTACGACTCTGCTCGGCACTATAGCGGAGGTGGCTCAGCTACAGAGTCAGTAGCAGGCCCGTGCATTTTCTTTTCCTTCTTGATTTATTTATTTACTAACAGGAAGGGAAAGGCGCGGTAACTGTCTCACTTGTTTTCTGTGGACACCGCAACCGCGCAGTAAGGGAAGGGAGGAAGATGGGAGTGAAAGTGGAAAGGGAGAAAGAGGAGCCGTAGTGGAGGGCTACGGAGTAATTTCGACCACCTGGGGATCTTTAACGTGCGCTGACATCGCACAACACACGGACGCCTCTTCGTTTCGCCTCCATCGAAACGCAGCCGCCGAGGTCGGGTTCGAGCCCGGGTACTCCGGCACAGTAGTCGGGCGTCTTACCACTGCACCACCCCGGCAGGGCTCTTTTCCTTCTTCCTACAGCCACAACAACAAGAGGAGAATGGTAGGCGGGGAGGTGGTGAAGGGTGGCTGCTCCTGGCAATGATGGGGCTGGGACAGGTAGGTCACCGCCGCTTGTGAGGGCCGGAGACTTGGCCCTACGGGGCTGGGACTGGTACTCCCCTGATGGGGCTGGGACATGTGGGTCGCCGCCACTTGCGGCGGGGGCTGGCCAGCTACAGAATTTCCATCTGTTGTAGGCCGGCACTACACCCGCCAACGTTTCGGTGGTGGAGGACGGCTGTTGTTGCGGCACGCGTCTTTCTCTCCCTCTTCCTTTTCCTTCTCTTTTTTTTTCTCTTTGCACGAGGCAGCGAAGGTGGCTCAGCTACAGAGCCAGTATCAGGCCCGTGCATTTTCTTTTTCTTCTTCCTACAGCCACAACAACAACGCCGCTTGCGGCGAGGGCTAGCCTCCACCATATTTCATTTGTTGTAGGCCGTCATTGCACCCGCCACCGCTTCGGTGGTGGACGACGGCTGTTGCCGGCACCCGTCTTTCTCTTCCTCTTCTTTTATTGCGAAAGCAATACTGCTAGTACTTCGAGCCTTTGGAGTGTCGTGGCGCCTCCATACATGACCTTTCACGTGACCGTGTGACGTCACGCCAGACCGAGAGATGGGGCCCCAGCTCGCGCCATCGGATGGTGGCGGTGAGTCCTTACAGGAGCCGAAGCGGTGACGTCACGCCATTTTCACGTGACCGTGTGACGTCACGCCAGACCGAGAGACGAAGCCCCAGCTCGCGCCATCGGATGGTGGCGGCGAGTCCATACACGGCGGCTGTGTAGCCAATGAATCAACAATAGCAACAGCCAAGTAACAATGTATAGCCATAAGTTAAGGGCAACCATGGCACACCACCAGCCGAACAAGGCGCAGCCAAGGATATTGATTTCGCAGTCTTCCAGGCTTAACCAAGCTAAGCCTTCAGCCAACTTTTTTTTCTTTCTTCTCTATTTTCCCTCCTGTCCGCACGAGGCAGCAGAGGTGGGGCAGGTGGGGAAGGGTGGCGGTTCCTGGTCCTACGGGGCTAGGACAGTAGATCAACGCCGCTTGCGGCGGGGGCTAGCCAGCCACCGAATTATCTTTTGTAGGCCGTCATTGCAGCCGCCACGGCTTAGGTGGTGGACGACGGCGGATACGGCATGCGTCTTTCTCTCCCTATTTTTTTTCTGTTCTCTCTACTTTCTTTCTTCTGTCCGCACGAGGCAACGGAGGTGGCTCAGCTACAGAGCCAGTAGCAGGCCCGTGCATTTTCTTTTCCTTCGTCCTACAGCCACAACAGCAGCGGAGGTGGCTCAGCTCTAGCGCCAGTAACATACCGTGCATTTTCTTTTCCTTCTTCCTACAGCCACAACAACAACAACCTGTAAACCAGGTGCCGAATTCTCGTCGGCTTCAGTGCCGGGCAAACCCAACAAGTGGTGATTGATTGAACGTCCTTTATTGAATAGGAAGGCTTATGGCCATGGATGGGGGTAAAGGGGAGTCGGCAGAATCTTCTTTGTTTGCACAGGTCGTCACTCAAATCAAATCATATTGCTCTGACCAGTCCACTAAGGGAGCCATACTTGGCAAACACCATCTGTGTGTTAGCATCAGTTTCTAGAAGGAAACGATAGTTCAGGCGGTAGGGTTCGATCTCGGAGCGTCCAGTAGAAAAGGCAGGGCAATCCCAGAGCAGATGAGATATGCCGCCGCGCGTTAGAGTCGTATAGTGGGGACACGTAATCATTTCCTCTGTATACTGACGCCACATGGCCTCAATATCGATATTAATTCAACGTCCAGGATGTCCTGTCTGCAAGTCACGAAATCATGAGGCAGATATTCGCCACTTATTGTGTAAGCCATACGGCTTACACAATGTAAGCCTAAGTATCAATATTTATATCAACGTCCAGGATGTCCTGTCTGCAAGTCACGAAATCATGAGGCAGATATTCGCCACTTATTGTGTAAGCCATAAGCCATACGGCTTACACAATTGTGTAAGCCGTAAGCCGTACACAATGGCCGTGTGGTAGAGCATCCACCTCGCATTCGGTAGGTACGGGGTTTGATCCCCAGTACCGCCGGGTACCCACCGGTTTCCAATGGGTAGAAGATTTCCCCCGGCCTGGTGCTCGACTTTTCTGGGGTGAAAATGCTTGGGAAAAGGGGCCATGAACCAAAATGTTGGTTCAAGAAGAAAAAAAAAACGACGATACGGCTTACACAATAAGTGGCGAATATCTGCCTCATGATTTCGTGACTTGCAGACAGGACATCCTGGACGTTGATATAAACATTGATACTGAGGCGATGTTCGTGTTACAGCAGGTGTGAGGGCAACGCCGACCCGGATCCTCCGTAGCGCAACCTCCTCTGCGCGGGTAAGACCGCTGGGGAGGGTTACCGCACACGGTGGGACAAGAGCACGTGTACGGCGCCGGAAGTGCTCCTTTCTTGTGAGAAGCAGAGCGGCATCATCCATTGTGAGGAAGCGTGTCATTCATGAAGGTAGAGTCGCCTGTCGGGTTGTAGAATCTGTAGAGGTTTGCGAACTGAGTAGGTCACGTGGGACCCACTCAATTCGA
Organism: Amblyomma maculatum; assembly: GCF_055883805.1. Taxonomy (NCBI): domain Eukaryota; kingdom Metazoa; phylum Arthropoda; class Arachnida; order Ixodida; family Ixodidae; genus Amblyomma; species Amblyomma maculatum. The sequence goes on along the minus strand of NC_139351.1, from coordinate 68,606,508 downwards.
ATGGTCTGCGAGATGCGAGCCGCTAGACGATTTATATTTTGGCAGATTTATGGGCTGCGACTGACGCGTCGAAGCAGACGTATTGCTTGTAGGGCGTCGGTGCGGATGACAATTTTGGCTGTAGGTAGTAAAGTTGTGACGGATAGAGAGCGAAGCGCGTCTTGGACGGCAACCAGCTCAGCACAGAAAGAAGAAGGAGGTTCTGCAAATTGATATCTGGATGTGCTATTAAGCGCCGGCATACAAGGACAATGAATTCCAGTTGTCGTTTCACATCAGTCAATGCTGGCATTTACACATACAATTATTGAGCCTTGGGGCAGGTTGGTGTCTTGCTCTGCGATCCTTTCACGAAGGGATGATGCCGCATAAGATGTGGTTGGTCTGTGAAGGTCTGTAGGTTTGTTTTCGCTCAGCTCAACAAAATTCCATGGAGGAAGAACTGACGATGGCGGCGGCAATATGGCGGCAACAACGAAAAACGCCGCGACGATTTCATATGGCAGGCAGGGTGATTGCTCATCTGTGTGGGAACACACGTATTCATCACCTTCGGGAAATATTTTTTTTTAATAGCGTCACAAAATATTCAGTATTAACACTTGGATGATATGCTCGCAGTACTGGATATCCTAACTTCTCTTAGGCGCTCAAAGGACCACGCACCAGCAGGTCTACTATAAGACATATCTGCTGCTACTTCCTCTTATGCATGCTATTTATGGCCGGCAAACGCTAGATAATATCGCGGCTAATATTGTGGAATAGCCTCGGTAGTAATGTTCACTAATAACCCACTCTCCGCGCCTTTAAAAAAAAAAAACGATTAAAACATTTTCTACTTAATTCACCCTCGCTTATGTTTTGATGCGTTCTTACATTTTGTAGTATTTAAACGCATGTTATAACTCAATGTTATCACTGTCGTCAGTGCTTACTGGTCTAAAGTGTTTTTATTAAATAGTTACGTTATATTATGGTGCCGTAAAAAGTGTATTAGTTTACATTTGCTGCGACCCTTAAAAAACGTTTTGTTGGGTCTCTGCAGTTGAACTTTTGTACATTTGCTGTTTTTAATATTAAACCACCAAATTCTAAATAAACTCTCATTTGTTTTAACCACAGCTGATTACACATGTACTCACAGAGCAGTGTCATTTAACCTTTAGCATGCAGTGGCGTCGGCAGAGCCTTTTATCGTTAGGCAGGGATCCACGTTCTTTTCTCTTTTCTTTTTTGTACTCTAAGTGGTCTGGCTGGTCCTTTCCACAAAAGGTGAGCGAAGCGCCCCGCCGGGGTGGTGCAGTGGTAAGACGCCCGACTACTGTGCCGGAGTTCCCGGGTTCGAACCCGACCACGGCGGCTGCGTTTCGATGGAGGCGAAACGAAGTGGCGTCCGTGTGCTGTGCGATGTCAGCGCACGTTAAAGATCCCCAGGTGGTCGAAATTACTCCGTAGCCCTCCACTACGGCTCCCCTTTCTCTATATCCACTTTCACTCCCACCTTCATCCCTTCCCTTACGGCGCGGTTCAGGTGTCCACAGAGCAAGTGTGACAGATACTGCGCCTTTCCCTTCCTATGAACCAACCAACCAAGCGTCGATCAGGCATGATTCCTTTTTTATTTTTTTAGTCGATATTTATTGCCTCAGGGCATCAGTAGGTTATGAGATGAAGGATGAATAAATGATTAAATGAATGGAAAAAGGTTGGCTGATTGTATGAAGTCCAGAAGTGAGCGATGATGAGGTCCCTGCGTCCAAGTGACGTATGAGGCAGGATTGGTTGCTGAAAGGCCAGCTATGCTCAGGTGCCGGATTCGTGTTGGCTTGAGTGCTGGGCAGTCCCACAGCAAGTGGTGGATGTCGGCCTCGACATCTTCGTTGTTACAGATCGGGCATCCTGGGCGAGTATATAAGTGTTGGAAGTATGACCACGTCCTAGTTACAGCTGGTGTAAGGGCAACACCGACCCGGATCCTCCTAAGCGCAACCTCCTCTGCACGGGTGAGACCGCGGGGAAGGGATATCGCACACGGAGGGATAAGTGCACGTGTGCGGCGCCGGAGGTGCTCCTTTCTTGACAAAAGGAGGGTAGCGTCGTCGACTTCGAGAAGCCGTGGGATTGATGCGTCTTGGTTCACGAGGCGGGTTGCAAAATCAGCTTGACTTTGGGAAGGCAGCAGATCCCGTGGGACCCACTCAATGCGTATTGATTGTGGGATGCGCGCCGCAAGCTGGTGGATGTCCTGGCAAATTTTAGGGCAGCGGCTGACACGTCGGAGCAGACAAGATCAAAAACAGCGCGGCTACTTGGGACAAACAGAGAGGAGAATAACGGACAAGCGCTGACTAACAACTGAAGTTTATTCGAAAAAAGCACAGGTAATATACACTTTTTTACACAAGACGTACTGCTTGAAGTGCGTCAGTGCGGATGACAACGTGGGCTGTAGGGAGCATGGTTATAGAAGTCATGGAGCAGAGTGCCTGCTGAACTGCCACAAGCTCAGCGCTGAAAGATGTAAGTGGTTCCGAAAGCAGAAACGTAGTTGTCTGATTCAGGCTAGGTCTCCGTGGACATTATTAAATTTATTCCTTCATTTATTTATTTATTATTTATACAGTCCTTTTTATTAAATACAATCTGTTAAGGAAGACAACGAATACTCGGAGCCGCTGCATCTCTATCGCCACCGCTTGTCTCCAGCGTCCATCTCTCGCGTTGAAGCTCTGACCTGGGGCTGGTAATTCTACCCTGCTGTGTTCGACGTACTGGCAGCGTTAGTCGTCGGACCAAGTCCTTAAATACCATTTTCAAATCAATTTTAAATATCACTGGCTCTCAGCAAGGCTAAACGCAAAGCCTGGAAGAGCTTAAGCTATCTGCCCAACTATGTTGTATAACAGTAGTAGTATGTGGTTATTTTATTATTAGATATCCAAAAGGAAGGAAATGATGTTTGCCAGTCCCGGTATCGGCTATCTAATATCTGAAGCACTTGAACTGGCGCGACAGAAATAAAGGGATATTGAAGTGGTACAGGAAATCAAATATGTGAGCGACAGCGATGAAGGGCCGGAGTTGGGGCAAAAATAAAAATGAAGAGAAATATATGCACTGTGGCACTATATACAGTAGTATGCTTGAGGTCCGCCCGCAAATTTGCTAGGTCACATGTACAACAGCTATAGTAGCAACATTCATTTTCCAGAACTTACGAAGACGTTCCACAGAAGTCTCTTTTTCGCTCGCCTAGATACAGTGCCTAGAGAAATCGCCAAGCCTCAGCGTCCTCAAGCGTCAATGGCCGCGGAAATGAAATGTTCCCTTCCTTCACTGCTAGCTGAGTGAAGTAGAAAAAGCACGCAGTGCGGTGTGCGCTTTTTCGTGACGACGCGTCGTCATGAAAACACGATCTGAACCATGAGCACAGACTCGCAACTCATATCGCTCTCTAAATGTGAGTCTAGGCTCGCGCAGGACTTGAGAGAACTTCTTGTTGGGCTAATTGGTAGCTGATAATAATAAATTTAAAGGCGCCGAAAACCAAACACACGCGTACATGCACACAATTAAGCGAAGAAAACAGGACAGAGCTAGCGCTCCATTTTCTTCGTTTGTCTGCATGTGTGTGCGTGGTTTTCGGCGCCTTTAAATTTACCATGCCCACGTAGGACCCGGGCCATAATCTCAGCGTGAGTCCTAACTCTTTCCAATTCAAATCGGGATCTTAGTTAGCCTTGGTGAGTAGGTTAATTCTATCTTAACTCGTGTGATTCCGTCGACTTTGAATCTAAACCTATTTGATATCACTTCTATGTGACACTGAAGTACAACTTAGTTTCATTCGTCCAACGTGCGCAATAAAATAAAATAATCCTGTTGCTCAAAATGAGCAATGAGCGAGCAAAGGGACTAAACCGCTTCTGCCCCGAACACCTGTAGCAGACGAAAACGGCCTAAACGCGTAGGATGACGTCATGAAAGTGCACGCAGCGCCACGTCCTGAGCGACTGAATCCCTATTCTCTGAGGCATTCAAAGTTAATACAAAAAAGTGAATATTCATGCTATGAAACACTGCGTAAAATAAATTTTTAATTGATTCTAGTTACAATAATTGGTACTGAAGCGATTTCTTGTTCTTTTGTTTATTCAGTTGTTGCGCCACCTGTTGAGTGAAAGCACAGTTTTTTTGCCCGAAAGGCCCGAAGCAAAGTCGCTTGGAAACAAAGAAAATGTACACAAAAGCGCGAGAACTTCGTTCGGTCGAACAAGTTTTTCTTCTTTCGCAAGCGTTGCCGTTGCTGCCGTTGCCGTCGCCGCCGCTTCACCTCAGGGAACCAGCGAGAGACTAGGTGACGAAGACAGCGCGAATGACGAAGCGGCAGCTGTGAACGAACTTTAGAAAAGAGACGCGCGGTAAACTTTTTTCGTATGCTGGGACCGTCCCATTCGAGGAGGCTGCTTTTTCGCCCGTGACAGCGGCGGAAGCAGGTTCGGCGGCGGTTGTTCGTTTGTTGTGCTTTTCTGTTTGTCGTTTCTTTTTGTTCCGCCGACGCCAAGACTCCGTCGTCGCCATGGTTCGGACCGCGGGGACAGTAGTGCGGTCGTCACCGTCGGGAGAGACGTCGCACTCTCCGGAGTAATGTGTATTTTTTTGCGTCGTCTGTATCGATCGTCTCTGTACGCACATAACGCGCAAGTTTTTGAAGACCGCTTGCGCGCGCTGTCGTTGATCGGAATTGTCAGGATTGAGACGCGATGTCGTCGACCGCAGAACAGGCATCCCGTTCGCCGCCGAGCCTCGAATCGACCAGCAGCGGCAGCAGCACACCGCGACCGTTGCTCATTTCAGACACCAAGGATCTGCGCGCCGTTATCGGCTGTCAGATGCTGCTTCTGCACGCTCTGCGAAAGCGACGCCGGCGGATGCTCCTGGACCGGCGGACGTCACGCTCGGCGTACATGATACAGAACGCGATGCTTCTTCGCCGTGTCCAGAGACGCCAGTCAAGGATCCATTTCCTGCTGAGCATCCTCAAAACTGCCTTCGCGGCCGGTCTTGGCCGCGACCTGTGTCCGAGCCGCGCGACGAACGCCAACCACGTCTCTTCGTCGTCGTCGATCTTCGACGGCTTGGACGACGCCGACTCTGCGATGGAAGCCGAGGACGTCGTGCATCTGGGCGCCGAAGGCAGCCGCCTCCTCGCTCCTGGACTCATCGGAGACGACGTCTGGCTAAGCACGTTCCGGGTGGGCAAGGACCTCTATCACTTTCTACTCACCGAACTCAAGCCCTTCATGACGATGGCCGAAGGCGGCAGCGTGTTTTACCCACCGTTCGAGCAGCGTGTCGCCATCGCGCTGTGGAGGCTCGGCAAAGTGTGGGACGACCCGGCTCTGCTCAGGGCCTTTGGCGTGACGGGGGACGTGGTCGGGGCCATAGTGCGCGAGTTCTGCTCGGCGGTGGTCAAAGTCCTGATGCCCCGGTTTGTGCAGGTAAAGGAGGCCTCCGATTATATCTAGTTATGGTCTGAAGTGGCTGAGAGCCGCAATGAATGCTTACAGACGAAAGTAGTGGACCTTACTGAAATTCCTAGAGCAACTTTTTGGTGATACTTTCTGCGTGGAGTAGTGGCAGCTCATTTAATTGTAGAAATGTAGATAAAACTTTTGCGGAAAAAGTTGAGTAGGCTGGGTGTCATTGTGGCTGCCACGTTTGGGACCATATGTAAGCTAGCCTCAGTGCTAAAAGATGACTTCCATGACATGCATGAAAACTATAGGGTAAGGAACAAAGTAGTCTTGATTAGGACGTTAGGTCCTTGAAGAATTTAGTTATGCATCAGTGATGTTGCAAACTGATAAAAGTCTATGTGCAATAATAATATGCTGCTAAACCAAACGTGCCCTTGTGCTATTTGCAGGTGCCTTTCGACGAAGACCTTGATGACATCACGGACCAGTTCCGCGAGAGGGCTGGCCTTCCGCAGTGTGCCGGTGCCCTTTGCTTCGCACATGTTCCCATCCAGCCACCGGCAGACGACATCTCCGGCGAGTACACCAACCCAGAAGGCTGGAACTCCATCATCGTGCAAGCAGTGGTCGGTGCCGATCGGCGCTTCTGGGATCTCAACATCGGCTGGCCCGGCAGTACGCAGGTGGCTCAAGTCCTGCGCAGCTCCAGCCTCTGGAAGAAGGGCGAAGAAGGCACCCTGTTCGTCAACCATGAGGAGAGCACCAGCACGGCAGGGCGCACGCACAGGGTTCTCGCAGCGGGGACGGGCTACCCGCTCCGGAGCTGGATCATCACTCCGTACCTCAACCCCGATGAGCGGCAACTGCGCTTCAATCGCGCCCTCTGTGAGGTCCTCTCTGTAGGGGAAGTGGCTTTCCGGCACCTGGAAGCGCGCTTCCCGTTCCTGCTGCGTCACAACAGCAGTGGCATCGACCTGATGCCTAGTATTGTGGGTGCATGCAGTACCTTGCACAACATGTGTGAAGAGTGGGGAGATGGCATCGGCGACGGATGGCTTCCCGAGGCCTCCAGGCATGCACTGCCACAGCCACATCCGGGCTGCGATCCGGCTCGTGATACGACTAGGTGCATCGAGGCAGAGGCCATACGAACGGCTCTGTTTGCGACTGTAGTTAAGTGAGGACCAAGCTTTGTGTGGTTGGTGTTTGCGTTAAAACATTTTTTTTGACGGCTAACCACCTTTGTCTAACGTGGCTGTTCTGCCTCAGTCTCACTACCTCTCATTTGGCTCAGTATTTGGATAGTATTTCTGTGCAAAAGGCTTTCCAAACATCCTTGTTTGCAACATTATTCTTGGGGTTCAAGTTTCATGTTGCTGTAGTGTGCTTGGTGCAGAAAGGCTAGAGATGATCTCTTCAGTCGAGTTGTGGCAGCTGTAGTCTGTTGTTTGACTGCAGTCCAGATCCTGCAGTGTATCTCTCCATTGCAGAGTTGTGGCCCTTCCAGTGTAGTTATGCCAGTTTCATTGCTTCTGCAGAGCCAGAGTGTATGTGTGGCAATTTGTGACAGCTGTGTTACAGACTAGAATTTTGTGCATCTTACGTATGGCGTACATGCAGTTAGGTTGGTCGCTATTTGTGGCCCCCAACTGCTCTGCATACTCTGAAGCTGTGCGACACTGAGCCATTCACTGACTAGAACAAAGAAATAGTTGTAAAAGGCCACCTTACCACTCTTGCCATGCTGCCTAATCAAACATGGTACATGAAGTGTTTTTGCTGTTGCCTTGTTTAAGACGTAATTCAGGTGTAGGCGAGGAAGTTGTGTGTGCAGCTTTATTTTGCTGTATGTGGAGTGACGTGTGTAACATGTATTTTAACCATCTTTTGTACCATTGTTGGTGAACTCTGTCGTGTAATGTCCGCGTTACTCATTATCGCTGGCTGTTGGCAGTGATTTTCCTGAAGGACACTGTACGGACATCGGACTGACTGTGATTGTCTAGCTGCGATCTTAGCAGTTTGATTTTGGGACCAGTTTTGTGTGTTTGTGGAAGGCATGTTTGCCATTGGTCACATTTTCTTAATAAGTTCAAGATCACAGTAACGACATACTACAAGCTTTGAGAATCTCATTCATCACCCTAACCGCACCGAAGTTACCAGGTTACCTTGGCTGTTACAAGAAAAGCACCTTTGCTTTCGAGAAAGCAAATAAGGTATTCTTAGAATTTTCGGTTTTCATTCTCCCTCGTGCTCGTCGTAGCGTTATTGATTATATATATATATATATATATATATATATATGTCTTGTGTGCACCAAGGTGCGTATTGTACGCAACAATTTTTAGCAGCCTTTTTTTTTTTCTGCATTATGCACACGTTGTGCAGTCAGTTTGCATTCCAGCAAGTTAAGTACAGAATGTATTTGTCAGAAGTGATGTTAATTTACGGGTACTTGAGGACGCTACACCGAGCACAATTGTCATGTTCATTGTCATGTCATGTTGCATGTCACCCCATGAGCAAGCGTGTTTTTCATGTACCATCTTGGATAAGTGGCATACACATCAGCAGCTCACCATTTTGACATGATGCAGAAAGCTGTATGAATGCATAGGGTGTCATAGCCTTTGCTGATTAACGTTGCCTTCTCGGACGAAAGAAAACTACTTTCTTCACTTTGAAAAAGTGTGTTACCTTGTACTTGTGAGTAATACAACTGCTGTAATGTACCAAGTGACAAGGTTGCTTTACTGTCGCTGTCTGAAGTGACTGTTGCCCATTTTGACTTTCATTGCTCAAGCTTCAAGGAATAGGCGTTTTTAGCAGACATGGGACCAAGATCGCTTTGAGGTTGAGATATCGATACAGTGCCTCTACAGTGACTATTATAGAAGTTCCTTGTGCATCATTGGAGAACATGGTTTTTTCTTTTTTTTATTTATTGAGAGGATTCAAAGATCTTGCTTTGCAAGTCACATGTAGCAAATGAGTTTTTTTGCTGAATATGCTGCTTTTTTGTGGATAACTTCAACTGCTCCGCTTTGATACTACTTATAACTTATGACATACCACACCTGTATTGTAGTGTTCCTTGGGCATTGCAGAATGCCAGTGTATTGGAGCAGGCATGTCATTGCTAATTGGCAATGGGTTCAAGTTTAGTTAACACTGCTCATTGGCCTCGTATGGCTGGGCAGGTTTAAACTGGCATTTGGCTCTCAAACTTTAACTAAATTAACTACATGAAGGAGCCCGAGAGACAATGGCTCTTCATTCTCTGTACAACTCGAGCTTTTTGAATGGCATTATGACGTAGCACAATCACTTTAATGAGGCTTTCACTGAAGGCGCCATTGAGTACACATATTTTTGCTGTTTGTGCCTCGTATGTTAGTCCCTTGTGGTTATGCTCATAGTAATTTATTGTTACTTTCCATTATTGTTCATATACATGAAATTGAAGGTTGGTTCTACTTAAGTACCCTCTCCTCCCCATAGGTGGAACTGTTTTTGTCTGTAGTGTATCCATTTTTGTTGCTTTTCAAGAAAGTAGGGAAAAACATTGCAGGAACCATGCAATTATATGGTGCAATAGTTAAGCTGCAGCAGCGAGCATATTTGACTGGGTGTAAATCAAAGGAATTTCCCAACGGTGTTATGTTTCGAGCATATTTTGCCCTGCGTGTTCAGTGTTCCGTGCTACACTTCGGGGCGGGCTTCTGTTGCTACAGCTACATTTGTTTTACTACTTACGCATCATCTATGCTTTAATCTCAATCTGTGGCAAAAGAATTTGCTGCAGTGCTGTTGAACTGTTCTTTTTCCAACTGTGGTGAAGGTGTTGATTTTTGGGTGCCCTTTTAATGAAAGTATTTTTGAGGCCGCACAATCAAAAGAGATGAGTATTTTTTGATAATCCAAGTTTTGCCTTTCCTGTATATTTGCAAATGTTGTTGTGCGTCTTTTACATGATGAGTAGGAGTGAAATAAAGCGCCTACACAAATTGTAAACTATTGTATGCAGTTTCTGCAGTGGTGGTGCAAAATGCTTTGTACATAATTATTACTGGTCAAACAGGCTTTAACCAAACTCACCGACTCTTTATGAGCACGAGTTTTTACCGGTTATGAGGCAAGGGCATTAATACTGTTGAACTTTAGACGCATAATATGAGGCCGTCGGTCACTAAACACAGCAATAGAAATGTCTGTTGTGCCAATGGACAACGGCTAGGAAAAATCTTTTTGTTGCAAGAAATTATGATTCAAAGTTTGGTGTGTGGGGTTTAACATCCCAAAGCAACTCAGGCTATGAGAGATGCCCTATGAGACTTGGGCTATGAGAGATTATTCAAAGGTGTAAAAAAGAAAAGTGAGAATTGTTCTCGAATTTGCAATATAAGTTGTAATAGTGGCTTGAAATCATCACTGAATGCAACCTACAATGGGACACACCACCAGTGGCAAATGATAATTTCCGTGCTGTTTATCCTTCGATACAAAAAGTATCTGCAAAAAGTGATTTTCAATGATTTTTTGGAAATCAGCAGTTTTAAATGACAGATTTTCATTGTGCTAACCAGTATGTGCAGTCGCGGACAGAAGAATATAAACCACGCTTTGGCGGTCAGAGCCTTCTCACATGTTAATTAGCGAAACATAACGCATGTCTTTTGCATACACTTGTAATATTTGCCTTTGTCGTCGCATGTAAGGACAGCAAACTTATTTATTTCTATTAGATGACGGGACAGAAGCGTTTGAATCCGGATGTGTGGTCCATTTTATTCTGTCCGCGACTGTACATATGTTCACATATTATTATGCTTGCGCAGGTGAAAATATTGTGAACCGGCAAGTGTCTGGTTTGCACAAGGGTTTGTCCTGTTTTGCAGGTATATAAAGGCATGAGTATCTGGCACAAAGGTGCTTTAAGTCGCTTAGGTAAAACTAGGTGGAAGAAACAGTTAAATGAGAAAGTATAACAGAAATTAAGACTACAGACCTGGGTGAGACGTAATGCAGCAAACGATTTCTAATGGTCTGTCAGAATAATGAGAGGATTCCGAAAGTCCGGAGGCGAGGCGAAGATGTGAACTCTGCCGAAGAAAGGGGCGACCATGGCTAGCATGAGAAAAGACTGGAAAGCATTATAGTGGGATAAAACTTAAAAAAAAAAAAAAAAAAAACTACTTGCTAACTATGGGCAACGGCACAAAAATGTGTATTACTTTGCTGAACAGTCAACAAGATGAGATTTTTAATATATTAGACTGCTCCAAACAAGCCAAAAGAATTGAAGTTGTGCTTATAATTTGGTCTGATGGTTAGCCTTGTATTCAAGCAAGCAGGTAAATGCCAACAGTGGTCTACTTTCTATCATGGAGCAAAATGGTGTTGTGGTTACTGCATCTAACTATAGAAAAGGTCACTTGCCTGTAGAGGTCAAAATTCACCTGATGACGAAAAGAGCAAAGGCAAGAGCATTTGACAATTAAGGCAAGAGCATTTGGGATGCAACTAGAACGTTGCTTGTTCTCATTATGCCTTTACCTCAGAATGGTTTAGCTACATGCTCTGATTTAGCTGTTACAGTAAAACCTTGTTACAAGAGACACTCAAGGGACACGAAAAAGATGTCTGTTGTAAGCAAGGTCTCTTGTCACCAAAAATTCTAAAAGCACTGTGTTGATCAGTTAACTGCGCATCAGCATATATAAATGCAGTTACACGCAATATGTAATTTTGTGAGTGCAGAGTGTATTCCTTCTCAAATTCTGGAGGTAAAGCACTTCACTTTGCAAGCCTTCCTGTTGCTCTAATACCTTTGAAGCACTCTTACTTGCTTGTCACCCTCAGATGCTGACACATTTCCTCTAAAATGTCCTCGCAGTCATTCTCTATGGCCCATGTGCCATTTACTTGTGCGAGAATTGCACAGTCTGTAAGCTCTTTGAGAGCACACAAGATCCACATTTGCAAATATGAGTTCCTCAAAAGATTCTGGTACCTCAGCAGTCTCTTGGATGCTCGCGCAAGCTTCATCGCCCAAGCTTTCCACAGTATCCATATGTGGGCCCTCTTACATCATGTCACCACATTTAAAGCCTGCTTGTCTGAAATGGTTTCTCACAGCTTCACTTCTCAGGTCATTCCAGACACCTGAAATCACCTGAACAGCAACTTCGCATCAATTACTATTGTACAGTCTTGCTGCCTGTTGAGAAACAATTCTACCAACCTTGTTTTGTACAGCAACTTGACTGAGTAATGCATTTGTCTGTTGGTAGAAAGTAGGGTTTTGGAGTTTGGAGCGAATAAAATAATTGGTGGCTTTGAGCACGAGAACTTTGGTGCTGCAAGAAGCATTGTCCGCAAAGAGAAAGACATTAGGATCCTGAGCTTCCCCCTTTTGATCAAATTTTAAACAGCGAGGAGTTAAAAATGCTGGATGTCATTCATCCATTTTGATTTCCTTCGTAGGTGACAGTAATGTGGTGCCAGTGGCTGAAACAATGGGGTCGTTTTGACTTTCCAATCATTGGGAAGCACTCCTCAGTTCCTGACATATACAGCAAAAAGGATGCTGATATAGAGCAGAATTTAGCTAAGGGAATCTGAAGTGCATCATGTATGAGTTGGCACGCTTCAGCTGCATTGCATGAGCACACCTGAGTTGTGTCTCTTCTAAATAGTGAAGAATTTACTCCAGGGACCTGAAAAAGTTGTCCTTAGTAACCGAGTGTCTCTTGTATGCAATGTTGATAACATGGCAGACATAGGAAAACCAACCAAACAATTTTCAAGTGTCTGTTATAACCGAGTGTCTCTTGTAACGAGATTTAACTATCCTGTAGAGAAAGTATGCAAGCGCTCGTTTGCATTTCAGATTGAGGAAGGCTATCTTTGACAGTTCCACTTGGCAGATCGCTCCGGTACTCAAGCATTTTAGATGACAGCAGCACGATGTTGTACGACACAATCGCTTTTTTTGCAGCTTGTTGCACATAGTCGTCCGGCAGAATCAGTAAGCACGCTGAACTACAACCGTCTCGTCAAACGTGATAGTTTATTCAGGCCATTGTTTCTTTGAGTGCTGAACAAGAGTAAAACGTGTGCAGCAAATTTCGTGAAGTGAAAAACAGCATTTGTTGCAAGGTTTCTATGAGAACGAAAACAGACTTCCCCTCTCCTACATAAACACAACAGTGCAGATGATTGGCGCAACACTTAACAAGACATGACAGCAAACCAGCACACATGATACTGCATCGTTTTTTCATGAGCTAGTTGATGTTACATACTCCTAATCTTATCAAAACATCAATAATAATGTTCAAACACTGATGGCACGCCACAGCAGTGTACAAATGCTGTGCCCATCTATAAACAACATTTCAAGCTAAAGATGTCCAAAAATGCGTATAAAATCTTCACACCAAACAGGTGTTGTCAATATGTAGCAAAAGGCACCGAAAGAACCTTTAAAAACGGTAAAAAGATCGGCTTTGTCACAATAAAAAAAGATGTCTCAAAGCTCTCACGATAAAAGAGTCAGCACCGAAGCGCCAACAAACAGCAACGTGTAAACAACTGCAGGAAAGTGAACACATGCAAACACGTACATCTGTACTGTTAATCGCGTTCCACATACATTTCGGTTATACTAACAGGAATATTTATAAAGTTACACTTATAAGCAGAACTTTTTTAATGTTCCAGTTATAGCTGGAACCTATGTGGGACCAGATTAAGAGTGTAATGAAGAACCTCTGACAACGCTTTCAACCACTTTGCCGCAGGCAGTTAAAAAAAAAAAAAAATTATGAACAACTGTTTAGATACATTTGAATCTGCCTTTACCTAGGCAGAAATAGTCTAACTAGAGGGCGAGTGCTAGCTGTTAAACAGTGAATCCAAAAAATTGTATTTGAAACATGCCTCAGATAATTGGAAGAGATAAATAGATAAATAAAGGCAATCGCTATATTCACCGTAGCTGTCGTAATAAGAACTCGGTTTTGTGAAGTGTCACTTTAAAAGTGCCTTCATAGACAAGCTCTTTGGCCCTGTGAGCCTGAAATATGCAGCACACCAGCACATTCATGGAATAAAAAGCTGGCACAACAAACTGTAAAAAACATCTACATCTGTGCGCACCGCTCTGCAGTTAACAATAGCATTGTTTGGTCAAGGCAGCCAAAAATGAAGCTGGGAGCTGTGACTGAAAAGCCAACATATTCTACAGCATTGCTATTTGGAATGTCTCACGCATACCAAATCAACAAAATCTGGCATAAACTCACTGGTTGTGGTGACTTAGTAGAATAAAGGCTTTCAATATCTTGTGTAAAATCGAACAATCTTAACAGATTCAGCAGACCCGGACTTAGGGGAGTTGCCGGGCGACAGCTACAAGTGAAACACCATTAAAAACACTCGTTGAAAACCTAAGCAACGCACTGCCACCTAAGAACCTTTCAGCGCATAGTTGACGTCATCAACGCTGACGTTGAGCTGGATCTTGTGGAAGAGGTCATTCGTGCTGACCTCGGACAGCAGCAGACGACAGCCTGAGAGTCGTGCGCTGATGCTTGAAACCTCGGAGAATGTTGGTGGCTTGAACCCTGCATTTCACAAAGATACAAGCCTATATATTTATTCAATGAATTTTAGTGGGGAAGGGGGGGAGAAGCATAAAGCAGCAGCAGTAGCAGCAAATGACTGGTATGATATCTTGGGTCACATCGTAAGAAAGAGCACTGAACAAGGGTTGAGAGGAAGCCTCAGTTCGCAATGGTCTTTCATACTGTGTAGCCATTTTCTCCCTGGCATCCAGTAACAATATGCCAATCAAAGCGATTTTTGCTGTTCTCAAACTATATAACAACTCTGCTGCCAAATAATATCTGCTTTAGGACATGAAGACAAGTCTGGTTCAATTTGGTTTATGGAGCTTAACATCCCAAAGCGGCTCTGGTTGTGAGGAATGCCGCAGCAGATCGCTTCGATTATTTTGAAAACCTGGAGTTCGTTGGTACGCACTGACATCACACAGCAGGTTTCGCTTCTGATTGAAATGTAGTCATTGTGGCCGGAATGTAACCTGGGGCCTCCAGCTCGGCAGTTGACAAGTCTTAACAACAGGATCAGAAATAAACAGTAGATGTAAACGGCCAGCGATTACAGCAGGCCCACATAGCTAATACTTTACAGCACATATCTGTTCAATAATCAATCATGTTTCTTGTAAGGCTAAAAACTCTACTGACTTCAGCATAGCTTTGCAGTAACATAATGAAGTATAGATGCATTGCAGCAGGAAGAACGTTGGTGTATGGGTTGAGAGCAGGCACAAAGAGTAGAAAAATATAAATCAATAAAGATACGTCACTCACATTCTACCAGTGCTTACCACAAGACAAAAAAATTTGATGAAAACTTAGGCTCCGCCTTTAGGGTGCAATACAACAGCATTAACGGCTCCTATCTGCATTTCCCCGTGCTGATCCCAGTTCGTGTACATGCACTTCGCTATCAAATAATCGCTAATTCCTTAATTTGTGCCTCTGTTATCCCGCAAATATTCACTAGCATATAGTCGCAAGCTATCACATTATGTAAAAGACTGCCCGACATAGCTTTAAAGCCCTACTCTAACCAACCTGTACGAGTGTGCCTGTGTGGCCACGTCATGCTGTCTCGTGATGTAAACACAACCCGCCGAACAGTCAATGCCCGGACATGTCACCTGCCAAATAGCGCTGACGGCTTTTTGCTCCCAACGTAGATGTTAGCTTTTCCGGAGAATGGGATCTTTAATGCTCTCGTGTACAGCTCGCTTCCAATGTCTCAGGTACCTTAAATGTGAGATGTCACCAATGAAGAATGCACTGATATTGAGCATCAAGCCCATGAAAGGCATCCAATAAGGACTTCAAGGATATGGAGAATGTGAAGACTTCACGGGTGCCTCGGTACTCAATTACTAAAGGTCTCAAGGACGTCACAGACATAAAGGCCGTCAGGCATAGCCGTGAGGTCAACATACTCTGACGTACACTGAGGCAGCTCCAGTGCTAAAGAAGAAGTGCTCGTCTAACAATCTGAGCGAAAGAAACCTGCCTTCGAGTCTGCAGATGGTGATGTGCTGGTTGTAGACCCTGGAGAATGTCGTCTCTTCAACGCCGGTCCGATGAAACTCCGCAACCACTGCCCTCATAAAAATTTGTTCCTGTTGCGACAGACACCTGTGAGAGAAAGAATGCATTGGACAAAAGTGAGAAGGGTTTCAATACAAATGCAAAAGACACAAAGCCACCACACTACAATTGCCACGCAGCTGCAAAGGAAGAATTTTGCTCTGATCAAGATCATCGTTGTTCCCTAAAGTAACTTAGGCATT
Organism: Amblyomma maculatum; assembly: GCF_055883805.1. Lineage (NCBI taxonomy): Eukaryota > Metazoa > Arthropoda > Arachnida > Ixodida > Ixodidae > Amblyomma > Amblyomma maculatum. The sequence goes on along the minus strand of NC_139351.1, from coordinate 68,590,614 downwards.
ACAGCTAATGCCGGTGGTTCTCAAACTGGGCCTCTGGAAGATGCCCTTTAAGATGAACTCGGTTCAGATGAATTCTCCGATTAGACGAACAATGTGAAAAGTGGGCAGGAGGAGTGAGATAGGAGGGAGAGAGATGCATGGCTGTGTTGCTGGGCGCCTTTGAAGTGCTCAAAGCAGGGGGGAGATAGAAGAACCAGTACAAAAGTAGAATCACAAAACTAGTAGCCACTTTGGAATACTACAGTGAGAAAGCTCAGACAACAAAAAGGAAAACCGTACCAATGTTATTTTTAAGTAGGACAACACGAGCTGGTTTTCTTGTTTGCGGTCACTTACATCGTGCATTATCCTCTCTCTGGAAGGTCATTTCATTAATTGCTTTCATGCAGCACATATATATATAATATATTTTATAAGCACACTTCTGTTAAGATGAAATACTGGTAAGAAATGCAAATTTCATAACTGAAGCTCTTTAAAGAAGCATTTGCAAATTCCAGGGCTAGGTAAGCAGGTCCAAGAAAAGGTGCATGTGAACAATAGAGCCACACTATATTGAATACTGCTTGTGCAGGAAATTGTATATCTCAAGTTTCAATTAACAAGCTTCAGATGCAACATTCAATCATCCCTCATATTGGCACTTTGCCATGGAGAGAAAGCACAGCTATGGAAAAACCAAATCGGGCATCGTGCAGGAGCTCACCGCATGGCAAGGATCTTTGGCGACGAAAACATTTCCTGGATGGCACGGTCGACGTGCGACATGCCAACAACGTGCCTCGACGACTTCTTGGGGCTGTCGTGCACAGACAGCTCCGCAATCTCGGCGGCACGCCGGCAGACATCCAGAGCACGTCGAGCATCTCCGGACACCGCTGCAACCTGCATTTCAACAGTGGAATGAACACTACTGTAGCTGTCAGTCAGTTTTGACTTAATCTGAAGTTTGGAGGCACTGCAAGCATCCAACCAACAAATGAAACAGGCATATGATCAATTAAAACCTCGATTATTTCAACTCTATTCAGTAATTCATTGACATACAGAAGACACATACTCAGATTTCACTGTTTTCTTTCTAGGAATGCATAACCTAAGTTTTAGAGCAAATCTATTTTCTTCTGCTACTCAGTACATATCAATAATTTTCTGCAAAGCAACAGTGCTTATCTTAATGTTCCTGTCAGCAATGCAAAATGATAATTATAGTAGAGCCTCTTTGCCACATTTTTCGTGGGACTGTGAAAAAAAGAACGAAAAAACAAAAATAACACAGTACCCAAACAAGGAGCAAATGGGAATGTAACAGCAGGGTTCTACAGTATCCGTATTTCACACACATTGCCTCACGGACTGCAATACCCTCAACACTTCCGCATCAATGAAGCTTCATTTAACCACGCCAGAGAAATAAATGCAAAAGCGATCCTAAAATTTAACAATCCATCAATATAGATAAATCACTAAATTTACATTGCACTAGTGTGCAGCCAGATAAATTGTTTTTAGGTATAACAAAATGCATTGTTTGCAATAGCTCTTCAATAAATCTCCACATTGCTCTGACCTAAAATGCTAGAACATAGGCAACCACTGCAACATGCAAACAAAAAAAGTGCATGGGAGTTGTTCCATGAGCGAGACTGAAATGGTGTCGTCGTTACCTTCCTTGCGACCAGCTGTACAGCGTCAGGGTCGAAGGCCTCCAGGCCCTGCATGCGAGAAAGCACAATCTCCTGCAGCTGCTTGTGGTTGTAGGGGTGAAAGGTCATCCTGGTCAGACCCTGAAGCATAACAAAAAAGGAAGACAAATAACAAATTAAGTGAGTGGCACAGGTCGGAAAGAGACAGACAGAGTTCTGTTTGTAAGAAGCACCAACTGCCAGTATTAAATGCTCTTAGACATCAGCTACGAATTGCCCACAGAATGAGAAAGGTCCTCCAGTCAGTGGTAACTTCAAAGAACAGCTTTAGACTCTGTCTTTAGTAAACAGTCCTCAAATAAAGGACAGGTGACAGGTGACTTAACCATCATAACACTGCTCCCCTCTCATCCCCTGCTGTTCTTCATCACCACATTTGAGCCCAAAACCACTTCAAATTGAAACAAGAAAATTTTTTATTTCATCGACCAATTAGATTCATTAAACAGGCATGCCCTGTGGCAACCAAAAGCAAACCGAAAGGAGAAAGCCTAAGATCAATACTCACCAGCCGACTTGTGACGCGATTGGACATGAGTCGCTCAGGCAGGTCCATGGTGTTGGCGATGGTGAGGACGATGAGCTTGGAATTGGGATTGGTGGGCCAGTCGAACAGGTTGTACAAAACCTGCTGCTTACGCGTCCACAGCAGGTCAAGCTCGTCCACGAGAAGAACAACTGGCTCGTGTCGGGGACCCGGTCGCTCAAAGCGCTTACTCAACAAGTCGGCTGCTTGCTCTGCAGTAGCGTTCTCCCCGGTTAGAGCCTAACGGGATAAAAACAGGCACAGTGGATCTTCATGAGTGCACAGATTGTGAACACACAAGTGGACTAATACTATGCTGGCTCCTACGTTCTTAGCTTTATGCTCTGTTGATGTTTAAGATGTTACTATAGTAGAAGACTTACAGCTCTACAATGATGATTTAATGGCTTTAACGAAGGGCGTCAGAAAGTAACCTCTGTTTGCTTTGCTTGAAATGAGATCACACGTTTATTTCCAACGAATTTTGCCTCAAAGAAACTGAGCCCCAGGAGAAGGAAAAGTGCGTACCCATCGAAAGACAGGTTAGCAGTAGCTGGCAGCACTGGGAACCTTGTTCTGCCTACAATGCCTTGCGTGCAAGGCAGGCACTCAAAGCATTGGGCCACAAGCGTGGTCAAAACTTCAACTACTGGCAAACTGCAGGTTACCGTATTTTGCATCTCTATAACATGATCCTCAATTTGATGCGAGAAGTAAGCTAGAGAAGAGACCTCAGGGAAATGAAAATATACTGATGTTACGAACATAAGGCAGATACAGCTTGTTGAAGCGATTAAAGGGACAGAACACTGGCCAAAATATGCCACGAGATTGTGGTGAAGATGAAAAGACTTAGCCTCATATAGTACAGATCGAGCACTACAATATATAAAAAAAAAACAGGCTTTGCAGTCTTAATTTGCCATTGAAAATCACATAAAAACAACAGGGGTGCTATCTAGCGGAGAAACCCTATTACTTTCGCTGTATAAAAAAGAAAAAAAAAATATATATAAAATGCTTTTACACGAAAAAAAAAACAGACCCCAACAAGATGGCTTCTCTGTGCTTTCGCTCAAAACTGTGCACAGGAACAGTAACTACTGTGGGATGCAGAGAAAAAAACAACAGTAATAATGAAGACTAGACCAATACCACTTTCAAATAGAAAACAGAGAGGCATCCGTGCGATGTCAGTGCGCATTAAAGATCCCCAGGTGGTAGAAATAACTCTGGAGCCCTCCATACGATGCCTCTTACTCTCTTTTCACTTTCTCGCTCACCTTCCTCCCTTCCCTTATGGAAGTGGGACAGATAATGCGCCCTTCCTTTCCTGTGAACCAATTATTATTATTGTAATAGGAGTCCTTAAACAGGGCGCTACGCCGTCAACAGTAATTGGAACGTTCTGCGATCAGTCGTAGCACTTCTGTAAGCGCACGCCCGAGCGTCGGAGAGAGAGCTTCGTTGTCGTTTTCTTTCCTGACCGTCATGTGCGTTGAACATGGTTGTCGTTCTCTTCAAAGCATCAGGCACTGAACATATCAGAACCCAATACCTGTTTTACAACTTCCCCCGGGCGAAAAGACGCCATCCTGGCGGATTATGGCGATGCGACGATGGCAGGGTCGTTAGTAAGGCTTCAGGCGGTTACTGTGTACTATTTCACGATTGCGGCGACGGTGGTCAGTGGATGGCGTAAGGGGTTCGATGAGGTAGTTGACGGGGGATGTTTGCTTGACAATACGGTAGGGGCCCTGATACTTGCTCAGAAGTTTGGATGAAAGGCCGGGACTGGAGGAAGGCACCCATAGCCAGACCAAAAAGTCTGTACGGTAAGTAGGAAGAAGTGCAGATTGATCTCGGGTGGTTTTCTGCTGTTGCTGGACGTGAGAAGTGAAGGACCGGGCAAGCTGGCGGCATTTTTCGGCATAAGTTGCAGCTTGTGAAACAGTCGTGAATTCGGAAGAATCCGGTCGGTAAGGGAGAATGGTGTCCATGGTACAAGAGGGCTCACGACCGTAGAGAAGGAAGTATGGCGAGAATCCTGTGGTTGCTTGATTGGCAGAGTTATAAGCGAATGTAACGAATGGAAGAACGCGGTCGCAGTTGTAGTGGTCGGAAGCGACATACATTGCCAGCATGTTGCCCATGGTGCGGTTAAAACACTCAACCATTCCATTTGTTTGCGGATGGTACGCGGAGGTGGCGCGATGAACGATTTTGCATTCTCTAAGAACAGCTTCGACAACTTCAGAGAGGAAGGCGGGACTTCTGTCACTCAGCAATTCTTTGGGAGCCCCGTGGCAAAGAATGATGTGATGGAGGATGAAGGAGGCAATGTCTTGGGCTGTAGCTGATGGCAAAGACGCCGTTTCGGCGTAGCGTGTGAGATGATCAATTGCAACAATGATCCAGCGATTGCCTGTTGATGTGCTAGGAAGCGGGCCGTACAGGTCGATTCCAATGCGCTCGAAGGGCTGAGCTGGGCAGGTCAGCGGCTGCAGAGGAGCGGCGGGCTGGCGAGGTGGGTGTTTTCGGCGCTGACACTCTTGGCAGGACTGGACGAACCGACGAACATAACGGTACATCCCATGCCAGTAGTATTATGTCTGTTAAGACAAACGTCTGATAGGACAAACAAATTTCCTAATTCCTTCAAGTTCATCTATTGTGCAGCTAAGGGCTTGTAGAAAAATGAGAACGCCATGCAAAAATACAGAAGCAATGAATACGTTGATAATATTTGACAGGCAAGAGGTTAGAAACGCAGATGACATTATCTGTCGTAGTGAAGCCTCCTGTGCATTAATGCATGCTGTCTCGCATGCGCTAGAGGGTCACTGCTGTGCTCGTGTGCTCTGCACAGGCTGTCGTCGAGTTGGCTTCTCATAGCAGCCCGCAAGTCAGTCGTGTGTGCAAGTCAAATGCTGAACCCAGTGTAGCCATCTTGAGGAGACGCGAGAGAAAATAATACTATGTTGTGTTCGTGCTGCCACGCCTAACGATCAAGATACAGAGACAAGGACGAAGTGTGGCATGGTATCCAGCTATCTTGATGGTGGTTGGTGGCTTCTGGCCCGCGCACTTCCCCAACAAAGTCGTGAAGTCATTATAAAGGCTGGGCTGTGATTACTCAGTCTGCAGTGGTATAAAGCAACACGCACCCCGAAACCGACGAACTAAGAAAAAAAAAAAGCTTATCTCATATCTATGCAAATGCAGTAGTTTTCACTGAACTGTAGTATTCACAACAGCGCAATGTTTAGGAAGCTCCTCCAATGCAGAGTAAACTTTTAAGAAGGGAGCAATTGGTCAATGCAGCCACTGAAGAGCACTACAAAATGGCTACAAAGAAAGCTACTATATTATGATCCAGTAGAAACTTCGTAGTTGAAGTAAAAATCGGTCTTGGACCAGAGTAAAAACCAGGGCCATTGTCCCTCTGGGGTAGTTGCTCTGTGAAAGCTGTATAGCTTTCCTTTGTAGCAATATTGTCATGCTCGAGCGAATGCCAAAATTAAAATTTACTTTAGGTCAGGGGATTCCACTAACCATACTGAATTAACATCGTCCCTACTTTCAACTGACCAATTGAGCATCGCATGACAATCTGCTAGCCACCCTGATTTGCTAACAGGTCAGGGGATTTCACTAAACATATTGAGCTAATGTCGTTCCTGCTTTGTGCTTTGAACAGACCAATTGAACTTCGTGTGACAATCTGCTAACCACCCCGGCTCGCTTAGTTTGTAGTGCAACTTCCCTAGACAGGTGGAGGTCGGCCTGGGTTCAAACTTATGATCAGGATAAATTTTTCTTCAACTCAAACTTTCTGTGAAAGATGTACAGCTTTCCTCTGTATCGCTGCACTTGAACGAATAGTAATGTGTAACTGCGTCAGAGCTATTCAGGACCATTACTTGCCCATTACAAACTGCAGTCGTGTGTGCAATGAAAGTGGTTGACATCATCACAGTTTACTTGCGAAAACGGTTACCTATGGCGAAAATGCTCGCATTTAATTTCTCGGCCTATTCCATTGGGGACAAACTGCGTGCTCTTCGGGCTCACCCTGAAGATATGGCTGTAGCATTGCGCAGGACTGGTCAGCTTCATGCCGTTGACCTCGATGAACTTGAAGGGCTGCGTGTATCCACCATCGACTGACTCTTGGAGCACACGGAGGACGTCGTGAACCGTAGCCGTCTTGCCCGTACCCGGGACACCAGATATGTACATGCAGCTGCAAAGAGGTAGCAAGTGACAGCTTGTGGACACGTTTTTGGCTACATTGACGGCTTCAGGAGGCATGTGAGAATAGCTTTTTTTTGTTCAAGGCAAATATTAATTTGCATTAATCAAATTTGAAGCATATGTTAGAGATAACTTTTGGTTTTGACACATTAAAAAAAAGTTCAAGGCAGGTTAATTCATTTTCAAAATTGCCCCATTTACAAATACACTAGGAGATTACAAATAAAAAGAAAGAGAGAACTACGAAAACAGACATTATTCACTGGTTCCGAACACATTATTTGCTTGCGACAAATACTTCCAGAAATTCAAACAAAAAGATTCTCACTGAGTCATCATCATCATCATCAGCCTGACTATACCCACTGCAGGGTGAAGGCCTCTGCCATATTTCTCCAATGAACCCTGTTCTGTGCTAGCTGCATCCACTTGACCCCTGCGAGCTTCTTAATCTTATCCACCCACCTAACTTTCTGCCGCCCCCTGCTACGCTTTTCTTCCCTTGGAATCCAGTTTGTCACTGAGTATAGCGTCATATATTTTGCTGCTCGCTCACATATTAGAAACTGCCAGATGTTTGCAATGCTAACTAACGTACACTGTGTTCCAAATTTATTGCCAAGGATTGATATATGGAACATGTTAGGGATTCTATTTATCTTGTTTGCTGATCAGGAGAAATAATGCTTAAAATTTTTTTATTCACAATCATTAAAATAACAGCCCCCCCCCCCCCTCCCTTCCCCCAATAACACAGTAATTTGTACCAGCAAAAATCTTCGCTATATCAATGTCTTTTTTTATTTTAGTTGTTGGTTATGGCTCTGAGGATGCGTCTGACAGTTCAGTTAAACCTCGTTACAAGAGACACTCAAGGGACCCCAAAAAGGTGTCTCTTGTAACCAAAAATTTATATCAACTCGTATGTGTGGCAGTTTAGATTCCTTATTTAAATTCTGTTCCATGTCAGTGTCCTGTTTTGTTGCAATATGTCAGGAACCAAGGGGTTTCTCCTCCTGACTGGGAAGTCAAAATGTCCTTATTGTTTCAGCCCCTGTCATCACATTCCTGTGTGACTGAAACAACAGGGACGTTTTGACTTCCCAGTCAAAAGGAGGCACTCCTTCTTGGTTCCTGACATATTGCAACAAAACAGGACACTGATATAGAACAAAATTTCATTAAGGGAATCTAAACTACAGCACATACGAGTTGGTAGGAGTCAGCTGCGTTGCATGAGCGTATCTGGGTTATTGGTGTCTCTTCTAAATGGTGAAGAATTTACTCCAGGGGTCTGAAAACGTTGTCCTTAGTAACCGAGTGTCTCTTTAACCATGTCTCTTGTATGCAATGTTGTTAACATGGCAAACATTGGAAAACCAACCAAACCATTTTCAAGTGTCTCTTATAACAGAGTGTCTCTTGTAACCATGTCTCTTGTAACGAGATTTCACAAAGTGCTGGTATATAAGGAAACATTTAGGAATACGTTTCATGGTGCACTACTCCTTCCAATATGCCCCACTCACTGTTTTTTTCCAACAGTTACATATTATGTCATTGCATTTTCAGTTTCGAATGCCTTATGGAAGTACCATATTCGCACATTTACTATAACGAGTAAATGAATGTGATGATGGAGTTTGAGTCCATAAGAAACAGAGTCCATAAGAAACAAAACATCTGTGCAACAAAGAACATCATCTTCTGCAGGCTCGGTGCCATTTTAAAGGCACAATTTAAGAAACACACACAACAAAATGAAGTGTGGCAAAACCCCCTCTCTCAGAAGAAAAATGTACAGCTATGTATGGATGGCTAACTGAGCCGCAGTTTCCCTTTACCGTACCCATCTTTTCCATTGTACGCATGTTTGCCATAGCAGGGTTCTATCGTACAAGCTTGACACTGTTATGGAATAAAAGATAAAGAAAGGCTGTCCAACATGGTTTCTGGTGCAAGAGTCTGGCCCATGCCTCCCATTAAGCATGCGTCATTGCAAAAGTTTGTCGTGCAGAAATCTCAACAAAAAGACAACCTTCGCGTCTGACAGGTAAGTTGCTTCTTTTTGACTAAAAACAAAAACAAAAAGGCACCATGAATTCAGAAAACAGATGAAGTAGACAGAAAGCAACACAAGCCATTTTTCTCAATATTTCTGAATATATTAAGAAATTGCAGACAGTGAAGGAGAGATAAGAGAGATATGGAGATATGTCTCACCCTCCCGTGCCATCCTGAAGCTTTCCCTCCACAAAGGAGTAGATGTCCGCAAACTCCTGCTCTCGGCAGGGCAGGCACGTCGGCACGGCCGAGACGTGTAGCCTGCGTGAGTTCATTTCGAGAGGTGAAAACAAAGAAGAAAACAGAAAATCGACAACAGTGATAAGCAGCAATAACAGTGTGAAAATTTCGGTTCCTGAAGGCCTCAATCCATGTCTCCACTTTGCCCAGCATTGATTAAAGGACACTCTTCACGAAAAAGGAGTGTCAACATGTACTTTCACTGCCACAAACGGAAATGAAAGTAAGCAAACAGAGGCTGTTTCTGGCAGACTGGCTCAAGGGAAAAGGAATCTCAAAGATGTGTACAAAAATCAATTGAAAACAGTAAGCTGTACAACAGCGCAGAAAGTAGCAGTTGTGTCTTGCCCCATTTGGAGGCAAAACAAGAAACCTCACACACCTTTTCTTCACCCTTCCCCGTGTGTAACCGCATGGCAGTGATAGCAAAGAAGTTACAGTAACAGCTGTGCTTTTATTATTCCATGCTATGCAGACAACTCTGTTTGAGCAACGTCTGGTGGCCTCACCGTGACTTGGCTATGTCAAGTGGGGTTTGCGGTCCCTCCACTGCATGTCTTCTCTTTGGCACAGACGGTGTCAGGCTCAGCGTGGATCGCCGTGGCGTTCTGGGTGTGCCAGCTGCCGACGATTTCTTTGCAGACGTGCGCGGAGTTCGGGCAGAAGAAGGCTTCTGAACAAAGTTTCAAAAAGAAGGCATGCAAAAAAAAAAGTAGAGTAAGCACATTACAGACTTTGACAGACGACATTTGTGTTAATGCAGATTGTGCCACACCGGCATGCATATCTTTTGTTCTGCAAGCAAATGATGGACACTGAAGGCTGACATAAGTGACTTGACCAGACAGACATCGACAGTATGACAGACGCTGTACGTAGACAGAGTAACTTGCTTGATGTTGGTTTTGAGAATAGTAAAGTTTGGTCAAAAATCGAAAGTTCTCCAGTCAAATAAAAAAGGTTTGCAGCTTTGTCAACATGATTGATAACTGGTATAGTATCATGGTATATGATAACATCATATAAATTAACTCATCTGAGTGCTTCTTCTTACTAGAATCAAAGGTTCCTTAATTAACACATTGACGTAGAGGTGGATGCTAGTAGCAAATAGTCCAAGGGATTTTCTTATGTAAATATTACAGCTTACAACGTACCTTGCCTGTTCTCTTCGGCGTTTCGAAGTCGTCCAAGTCATCCTCACCATCAGATGAGGAAGAATTCTCGAAGACCTCATCGAAATTAGGGTCTTGGTCATCATCACTCGTGTCAGTACTGTTGAGCTCCAACTTCCTTGGCTTGGCGCCCAGGTTGAGTTTTCGTGTGCTTCGTGGCGTCTGCCTTCCTTCTTTATCACTGAAGAGAAGGAAAGAGCAGTCATCTCAAATAGAGTCTATGGACTAAGCATTTGTAAGGTGGACTGTGCAAGAACTGCATCAAGGAGCTCCAAACTATTGATACAGTAAAACCTCATAAATTAGGCACCTGTTAATTCGAAAATTTGGATAAATCGGCCTGTTCACTCCCTCCCTTCAAAAATGTACATAGGTCTATGGTAGCAAACTGTCGTTAATTCGGCACTAAATTGCTAGTGCACAGGTTAATTCGCACTGGAGACGGGCCGATACTGCCAATGAAGCAAAACAGCCATCATTCCCCAAGGAACGGAAACCACTATTTCAGAAACGTACTGAAGGTGGCGCTGCTATACACTGATCATTATCATCATAGGTGGGTTTTGGGAGCACGTGTCACTACAGCCATCATCTATCCATCCATAACTGCATTCTGCTGGCATAAAAAAGGTGGCGCTCGCTACTGTAATTTCTCTAGTTTCTCGAGTGACGAGAGCTTGGAAGCTTGCATATCTGAAGCTTGGATAGCGCCCTGTCGGAGCGGCAACCTTTTGCATTTTCTGCGAGGTGCTTTTTGTCATGTCCGTGCGTGAAATGCGTAGTGCCAGGGGGACTCTGGTAGTGCTACTGCTTTCTGTAGCGACGGCGGCAAAACGCGCAAAGCACGCGGTTAAGGATCTAGCGACAAAAGTGAAGATCTTTAAAGCGTCGAAGGATGGCACTTCCAGAAAACAGGTGATGCGTCAATTCGACGTCAAAAGATGCCCACTGTCAACATACGTCAAGAATGAAGCAAGGATAATGGAAGCTTTTGAAGGTAAGAAGTTCCACTCAAGTTGGAAGCCCTTCCGAAACACAGCTCACCCACCCCTGGAGGACGCATTGTTGCGGTGGATCGCTACTGCACGTGATGTAAAGCTTCCGTTAAGCGGACTTTTGATCTGTGCACAAGCCGAGACCTATGCCCTCTGAGTGAATGTTGATTTATTGAAGGGCTCAAAGGGCTGGTTTGCACATTTTAAAGACAGACATGGCCCTGTTTTTAAAGCCATGTGCGGTGAAAGGGGTGAAGTGAACGAAAACGCGGTTAAGAACTGGCAGAACGTCCAACTGAACATGTGGCAGCCTACGACCCGAGCGACATTTTTAAAGCAGATGAAACTGGGCTCTTCTTCAAAGTGCTCCCAGATAAGACAATTACGTTCAAAGGGGATGCGTGCAGTGGCGAAAAAAAGAAGCAAGGAGCGAGTGACCGCATTGCTGGCAGCAAATGAAGGGCACGAAGCGCCTACCTGGACGGGACTGAAGCCTAGATGCTTTTTACAATGTTAAAGGGACATTATAGACACCCAAATATGCTATCAAAATCTAATAAACGGCTTTTGGTGACATTGTCACCGCATATCTGGCAGCAAAAAATTATTGCTGAGATATTGCGATAAGAAGTTGAGTTTTTTTTTGTTCCCGCCGGTAGAATTCAAACTGTTTTCTCCTACTATGTAGTAGGGTAGGATGACGTGCACTATGACGCGAGAGGAGACTCCGTGATTGCTGGAACATAGAGAGCGACGAATACTTCGTAGGTGCGTGTAGAGTCATGATCTTCATTCGATACGCACTTTGGGTAGGCGCATCTGCTGCTTCGAGCTCATATTTCAGGCGCCGCAGGCCCATACCAAACTATCTGAGCACGCATGAAGTGCCTGAGCCGGAACATAACCGAAACTGAAGTGGACGCCTGTAGCGCCGCGTTAGCTGAGAGACTAGCGGCATTTACCGACAAGCGGACGAAATGAGTAGGTATATTTTTATATCTGCCTTGTAACATTTATGTTGTCTATTCGTCTTTCCGCCGTCGTTTACGCGTGATAAAAGCATGGTATCATATTCGAGACAAAACCGACCACCGCATTCAAACGGTCAACGTAATTCGCATTTGTCAGCCTCCGGGATCCCTTGCGCGTCACAAAATTTGTAGTTGCGAGCCTCGGCCGTTTCAGCTGTGGTGGCGATACCTGTATTCCTGTTCTTCCTCTTTACTACCTTATAACAGCTCTGTTTTCAGTAAGAGTGGCTTTTTTGTAATCAGGAACTGGCATTCTGTCGATGCAAGCCCAGTTCATTTTTCTCTTTAGTGTCCCTTTAAACACCTACCTGTGGAGTACCGAGCAAATTATAAAGCTTGGATGACATCCGAGATATTCCATGCCTGGCTGCAGGACCTCGTCCGACGTTTCAGCGCGAAAAAATGCAAGGTGCTTTTCGTGGTTGACAGCTGTGCCATGCACTGCAACGCCTCCAATCTACAGGCAATCCGGCTCGTGTTTTTGCCTCCTAACACTACCGTCGCCCTTCAACCTATGCATCAAGGCGTCAAAAAAAATATTGTAAGCAAGTGCTTGAGAGTATGCTTCTTTGTATGGACCGGAAGCAGGCGTGCATCATTGAGTTCCTGAGTGCAATACATATTCTGGCTCACGTGTGGGCACGCACGCCAGCAGAAGTGGTTGCCAATTGTTTAGGCACTGTGTATTTGCGCACTCTGACACAAGCTTGGAGCCTGCAGCACCAGTAGCAGAGGAAGACGACGACGAGTCATCCGTCGGCCTGCTCCCCACCGAAGTGAATCTCACAGACTACACTTTCATTGATGATGGCATTGTTGTCGCAGGCCAGTTAAGCGATGATGAAATAATCAGCGATGCCCTCGGTGCAGCGAATGAGGCGTCCGATGATGAGGGCTCACTCGATGAACACAGCCCGTGTGATAAACTCCATTGTACCGCTAGAGAAGTCGCGAAGGCTGTCGCAGTTTTAGAGGGCTTCTGCTACGATGCTCCTGGCAACACGCTTGCCCTGGAAGTGTTGTCCCATGTCCGAAAACTGGTCCTCACTGCCCAGCTTTCCGCGAAAAAGCAACCGAGCATTACAGACTTCTTTAAGAAGTAAAGGTATGCAATAAAAAAAAATTTCGCATGCAGGTTTTGTCGCTCACTCGATAATTCGACATTCGGATCACTCACACATTTTTTCACTCCCGTGAGATCCGAATTAACAGTTTTAATGTAATAAACAGAAATCACTGTCTTTTTGTTTTTTAGTTTGGAAGCTGCAGCAAGCACTTTTCTCTGAATCCCAGAAAGTGATGTTTGTTTTCTTTCTGTCCGACCTAACCTTGTCTAGCCAGTCTCTGAAGCAGCTAATGTGGCTGAAATAATAATATAGCGATGACCCCCTGCAAAAGAAAACGAAAAAGGTCACAGGTGGTAAACACACACCTCAAGAACACGTCGTCGTCAGACTCCGAGGCTTCAGTGTAACGAACGCTCTTCACTTTGCGGCCCGACCTTGTTGACGCAGGTCGGTTGTGTGCACGACCGCTGGAAGCCACAGCGGGTATTCTTGGCTCAGTGCGACACCTAGCAGACAGAGGCCTGCTCAGCTGGTTACACGTCTTGTCACGAGGCGGAGTCTTGTGACAGTTCTCTTGCACGGACTTCGCCTTTCGGCCACGCCTTGACACTGGTGATGCACACGAACTGGTCCAAATATGAAAATGAAAGAAAGAAAGAGGGAATAAAAAGAAAGATGACATTACGAATGAAAGAGGGTAGAATAAGAGGAAAATGGCTGCACAGTATGAAAGAGTACTGAACATGGGTTTGGGGGGAGACTCGGTTCGCAAGCCGAGCCAACATTTCCACAAAGGGACTCGTCTTCGTGTGGGCCCAGACGAAGACAAAGTTCCCTCGTCGAAACGTTGGCTCGGTTTGCAAGTTGAGGCTCTCCCTCAACCCTTGTTCATTGCTCCTTTATAATGAATGAAAAAAGCATGAAAAGGAAATAGAAAAAAAAAGCAAAAAGAACAAAGAAAGAATGAGAGTAAAAAAAATAAACAAAATAAAATTTTTTATGATAAGAAAGCATAGCCTAAAACAATATGGCCCTTCACCTCGCAAAATTATTAACTGCTAAACCAGCTCATTATTCCTTTGCTGTTTCCAAAAACAATGCATAACAAATATTCAAGAAGTCATTGATTCTGAGAAGCTGCTTTAGTTCTCGGGTTAAATGCAAGAAAAAAAAAATAGTGAAATTTTTACAAAAGAGAGAAATTGTGCTGACCGGCTTTTCCTTATTAAAAATTTGCTTGTTTCCCTTTCTTTTGTACTTCTAGCTATTTTTGTATTCTTTATCTGTTATGTTTTAATGTCTTTTTTTTTTTCTACTTCCTACCCACTTTTCAATTCAACTGTTCGCATTCTGGGTCTCTAAATACCTCCTGTAAACCAGGAATAGTTTACACATAAGAATCAATGAAGAATACCTTAGTAATCTGCAATTCGCTGATGATATCGTATTAACGAGATTTAACTCTACTCACCAATGAGGAAGAAATGTGGAGTCAACTAAAATAAAGGTTCAACTTACACAGACAGATATGGAAAGGAAAATGGTAGGTGTAATCAATTTTAAAAGATAGGTAGATTGCAGAGTGGGTCAAAGAACTAACTCGAGTCAATAACAGTCTAATCAAAATCAAGGACAAGAAATGGACATGGGCAAGACATGTAGCGCGGGGAGAGGATGACAGAGTGGATCCCAAGGGAAGCCAAGCGTAGCAGGAGGCAGATGAGGTTAAGAAGTTTGCAGGGGTCAAGTAGATGCAGCTAGCACAGGCCCCCTAGGTAATTGAAGGTAGAGTTGTGGGAGAAGCATCTGCCTTAAAAAGTGAGGGTGGACTGATGATGATCTATTTCTATCCTATTTAATCGTCAAATCCTATTCCGCTTGTTTCTTCATTTCTCCCAACAATTTGCCCCAGCCAGGGAGAATGCAGTTCACAGTTGCACAGTGAGATGTTTCTCTGATCCCAAACTGGTTTGCCATCCCCCAAACTGAGACATGCTATAGCTCTTAGCCGCCATGCAAAGATGCACACACCTAGAAAAATGGCAGGCATGCATCAAAACATTACATGAAGACAAAGTGCATTCACAAACAGTAAGTTCTAGACAAACTATGACAGGAAGCGAGCAAACACTGAAACGTGCACAGCAGGAAGAACTCACCCAACTTTTGGTGCCTCTTCCAGCTTCTCGGAAAATGCCACGGCCCGACTCTTCTGCCTGGGTGTCCTGGTCGTTTTGGCACACAGCTCCAACGTGTTTTTTGACGCTCTCCGTGAAGAATAAGTTCTCTTTCCAGTGACAGCACCCTCGACGTCACTGTCTTCAGGTGAAGGACTCCTCTTAGACACAGACATTTTGGAGCTGGAGTTTGAGCGTACTTCCTCGTTGGCCACGTCCGGTGTTGTAGTCATGTCGAGCTTACGTCTGCTGCGAGGCGTCGTCTGCTTTTGGGTCCCACTGCAGTCAGACATCATTGACATTAGGGCAAGGGCTCATTCTTTTCTTTAGATTCAAACAACTCTAATGGCTTGAAAGAGCATTCAGGAACCCCAAGTGCATTGGCTTCTATCCCTACCTGTCTAACTTACATTTGATAAAGAGCACAGAGCTTAATCTCTAATCATTTAATCTATGACTCAGTTATCTCACAAGTACTCATTAGCATACAGTTATGTCATTAACCACCTGTTAGAGGCATGCCAGTGATTTTGCCCTCACAACAGTGACAGCCTTGAAAATGACAACTCTAATTTTCTGTAGAATGGTGAATTTAACACCGCCACGTTAAAAATGGTACATTTAATAATCTTAAAATTCAATTAATGATGCTCAAATGTGGGCCGAAACAGTATGCTATGAGCAGTTACAGTATGACTTGTTCCCAAATAAGTTGCGTAAGAGAAAGGTCTAAGAACAGGCAAGCAAGGACCGAGGTGTCCCCTGTGCCCGAAAAGCATGCCAAGCAACTAACTAAAAGGTTCTGCTAAAACCGGTTTCGAGAACTGGTCTGTTAAAGCAAATAGCACAATAAAATGCCAAATGCCAGTTCGGCTCTTTGCCTATTCTAGCAGAGACAGAAAGTAAGGAGCAGTTGTGTCTCTAACACCTGGCTTTTCACCAACAATCTGGCACTGGTCAATTGTTCTGCTGACTTTACCTTCGAAAGCAAAATGAACTCTAGAGTAAATATTTGAAATTTGTAGTGCACGATTAAAACTAATTTGAAATCTTAACCATTGTGCAGTTTACGCCCTACCATGGTGGCTCAGTCAGTGGTTAGAGCGCTCGAGTGCTGTGTCGAAGCTAGGATGTGGGATCGAATCCTGGCCACGGTGGCCGCTTTTCAATGGAGGCGAAAATCAAGGTGCCCGTGTGCTGTGCGATGTTAGCGCGCGTTAAAGAACCTCAGGTGGTCAAAATTTCCGAAGCCCTCTGTTGGGACGCCTCTTATAGCCCGAGTCGCTTTGGGATGTTAAGCCCCACAAACCAAGCCAAACCATCGTGCCCTTTCTGCGAGTTTCTTGCACTAAGCAACAGATTTATACCCTCTTTACACGGGCGGAGTTAACCACGGTTAGCGTAACTGCGGTTACGCGAAACCGTGGTTAGCCCGTTTACACGGCAGACCGAACCATAGTTACACCCCTAACTGTGGTTATCGCAAACCGAGTTTGGCGACCTCGGTTTGCGTCGTTAACCGAGGTTATGGCGGCGTCTGTTCACGGAAGCTGCTCGTCGGCACTCGAGTGCGCGAGACGTACGAGCGTGTCTGCTTCAGCAGTGTACTCGTTTGCCCGTATTGAATATCCGGTGTCTACTGTGCCGCCCGGCGTCTTCGGTTACGGCCTACAGCCAAGCGTCTGCGTACTGAAACCCCGTCCTGTGTTTGCAGTATCGTTTGTGCGGCTTGGTGCTGAGCGCGGAACGTCAAAAAATGCGCGGTCTTAGCTTTATAATGAAAGTGCACAAGTTCGCAACGCTTGCAGTGCGGGATGCTGCGAGCAGGCTGAGGTACGTTACACTTACCGCGGCGGTGAAGCGAGCGAGCGCTGCGAACTACAGCGGGGTGCGTAACCCCCTAGTCGTCGATAGGCCTAAATTATTTCTCTTCGAAGCCGCGGCGATCGGCGCTTTGGAACTGACCAACGCTGTCGAAATGGTGTACTCATCAAACATCTTTATTGCGAATCCTATTCTGCCGCCGTAAAATAACGATACGATAAACTTTGGCGATACATTAATCGCAGAGCTAGTATATAAGTAGAACGCGGTGAGCCGCAATGTACCGGCAGCAGCTGTCTTGAACAGAAACTTGTTAGTATCGCGGTTATCGGTCTTGCCAGCAATTTGCCGCTCGTCAGTGATCAGGAGTGATTCCATTCTGATATTCGGCTCAGTATTCCAGATGCCAATAATTTTAGCACGCTTTGTTTCTGACGTCGGCGCTAGCGAACCGCCGTGTTGTTCGCGAACGGTCTGCGGGAGGAGGGGCCAACGCGGCGGCGTTTACGATGGTCAACGAGGTGCTGCCACCGTGCGGGGCTTCACCGCTTTGTTGACGCCTTGCCGGACGGCACTCCGGAAACTACATTATAAATAAAATATTTGTAAATGCTGCTTCGTTCCGCAGATCACCGCGTCGCTTCGGTTGTACTTTATAGGCAATGGCGGCCGTAACCGAGAACGGCGGCGAGCTGTGTAAGCACAGCTAACCGCGATTGGCGGTTAACCGTGGTTAAGTTCGGTAACCTCGGTTAAGCGTAACCGTGGTTAAGCCGGCCGTGTAAAGAGGGTATTAGATGCTTTAAAGGCAACTCTTGGAGTTGGTCTGAACATTTTCAGCTAACAACTAGATTGCATTCCTTGGAGTCTCCTGCCTCTAGCACAAGAAATGTTTCTTTCTTTTTTTTTCAGAACGGCAAGTAAGAGAACCATTTTAGAACAGTAAAAAGATGAAACAAAGACAGGAACCATTTTAGAACAGTAAAAACATAAAATAAAGACAGAAACTGTGATGATGTCAGAGAAATTGTTGTAGAAACCATTTGTAGCACGTTGAATGGCATAGATAGCAACACAAGATAACCAATGAATTCACAAGATAACTGCAACGACTTATTGCAAGACTCGAAATATGTTCTTCATGCTGGGAGCACCTAATACCGCAATATTAATGTGTTAACACAAGCACGGTGTTGCTTTCAGAAATCACTTCAACAGACGCTATAAAAATGGCAAACTTTAGAAACCATTTGAGCCAGAATTGAATTACTGGATGGGTACCGCACTTGGTGGAGAGGATCGAATGGTGATAAAACCTAAGGGTTTGATTGCTATTTGTGAACCTCGGAAACCCCCAAAGTTGCCTTTTAAGACTGCAATGCATATCATGCCATCAAAACACCGATTAGTCTTCAAACGGTAGGAAAATCCTTCCAAGCCAGAAATCTTTTCTGCTGCATTTACAGCTGCCTAAACACATGCCTCAAAAGTGCGAATATGACTACAGAGGTTCTCCAACTGGGTTCATAGTCTGGTCCTCGAAGACAATTCTGAGATTCTTAGTCTTTCCTCTTCACAGAGGGTCCTTACTTTTTCACACACAACATTTTAGCTGTTGAGATGGCTACGCGTGCTCATCCAAACCGGCTCTAAGAAATGAGTCACATTCATTCAGCGACCTTTTTTTTCCAAGTGCTATCACACTGCAGCAGTATAACGCAAATGAACTGCAGACACAACATACAGGAGTGGAAAGCATTGAACCAGAATGACAGCAGAAGGTGATAGGCCATCACATTCCAGCAATGGACATCCCAATATATTATGAAAACCAAGGAGGTGCCTTGATAGGGTGAGCAATAGGCCAAGTTGTGCATTCAAGTAGCGCATGCACCATGACACCATCTCGCGGGAAACTAAGAAACAAAATGAAGCCGGAGGGGGGGGGGGGGGGGGGAGAGGGGGGTATGAGCAGCAAGTTCTAGAAATGGAATCTGTTTGCCTGGGCCCAATATTCATGCTGCGTCTGTTAATTCGAACATTTTTTGTCATCCCAATGACTACTTTGAATTAAAAAAGTTTTACTGTAGGTTGCAATGAGCTCCACACACTGACTCCGCCATATTGTTACCACACATAGCAAACTTCCACCTCTGCACGTGTGCACGATACCGCCACCAAGCACCAACAGAGAGCCCAAAGCAGACGGCACACGTGAAGCTAGGCTAAACGCACGAGACCTGACCTTGCGTCCTCATCGTCGTCTGAGTCAAAGGAGAGCCGCCAGCTCTTTTTCAGCAGACGCTCCGAGCGAGAGTACCTGGGCTGTTCCTGCTGTCGCTGTGACGACAGGGACAGGACGCGGTCGGCACGTGATGCCGCTGCCCTCCCCGCCGGTTCGGTGTGGCACTTGTGACGGCGCATTACCACTACTTGTGACTCCTGCTGAGGCGGCGGAGGTGTCACGAACGTGGCGTTGAGCAAAAGGTTCCTGTCATGATTCCTTGCTGGTGATACATAGGCACTGGTGGAAAAACAGAGGAAAAAAAATAATAAAATAATGCGGCTGTGAATCCTTTGTTCGGAGTTCTTAACCTTTTTCGACCAAGAAGGAACCCAAGTTACGGATTTCATCCCTTCCTGCACAACAAATATGCTAAGAAGAGCGAGCACACAGCTGACTGTACAGCCCTTAAAAAGAAAAAAAAAATGTTGCCAAAGTTATTTAGTAAGACAAACTGTATTTCGCAAGTGTGAAATACAGTTAGTGAATTCTTGTTCTATGTGTAGTACGTGCAGAAAAGAAGCACATATTATCAAGTCTGCATAAGTCTGCTTGCCTTGTCAGAAACGTAAACCTAATTATTTAAGCCACAGAATGAATATGTGAAAGCTAAATATTTAAACAAATCATCTGTATGCACAGGACTTACCTTTCTAAAATAAAAAAATAAATAAAAAGAAGTGGAGGAAAAAGCAGGGGCATTGTCCCTACTAAAACTTTCCTCAATTTGGCCCAGCACTTTGAAACTCAACAGAGCAGACAGCTCGAAAAGATGGCAAAAACTCATCATGAACGATAAGTGTTAAAAAAAAAGTGTAAGAGAGGAATCAACATGATTCCTTCCTCAACATCTGACAATATGCATGAATTTACTTCTGTATGCAGTTTCAGGAAGGGCAATGGAACATCTTACATAGGTGCAGTAGAATCTGAATGACACAAAGTGCACTGTATTGCAAGAAAAAAAAAAAAAAAGGGGGGGGAATCGAGTCATCCAAAACGAATAAAATTCATATTAAAGAGGGTGAAAAACGCTGATATGCATACAGCTGACAGAAGTTATTTATGGATCCGAGGCTGCAGCTAACTGCCCATGTTGCTTTCAGTCTGAATGGCAATTTGCATTTCTCTGAAATGTAGGCTATGTGTCACCACTCATTGTTCGGGGTGCATCCTTGCACAAAGACCTCAGGAAACATCAGAAAACACAAATCCATCAAAAGCAATCCGAAGCTGTTTACTATACTGCACCTAACAGGCTACGGTGATAGTCCTAGTGAATAAAAAAATAAAAATACAACAAATTGTTTCCTCCGTACCTTTTTCCAGAAACTGTTTTCATGTCGTCGATTCCGCATTCTTTCATGGCTCTTTGTGGCAGTGGAGGCGGGTGTCGACTTCTGCATGCAGTTCCACATCTCGTGTTCTCGCCGGATCTTGATGGGGGACACCAATAGCACCTTGTGTGGCGACGACTGAGACTTGACCGGACTTGGAAAGTCGGTCAGCGTGCCTTCCAGAGTGACCGACGCACACAGTCGTCGTGGCACCGATGAAGCTGGATCTTGAATGTGGTGACCGTGTTTGCCTGCGCACGTTTTGCACAATTCTCCTTATTTACCACAACTGTGGAAAACCTATGGAATGCTATAGAGCTAAGGAAAGGAAATCACAGAGGGGCACTCTTAGGCGACAGAAAGAGAGCCCTCAGAACGATCCTGCTCATTCCAAGAAAAGTAAATACTATAACTACATAGTTTACATATGTCATGTACACCATGCAGAACAGATGCAGGTTATCTGTTCTCCATAGCATAATTAAAGGTTGTCTGAAGCTTAAAGAGTCAATTCCAAGAGAAGGTGAACGCATATTAGGGCCACCAGAGGGTAAGGTGGTCACGGCCAATTCACGGTGGTCAGAGTCAGGGCCAACTGGAGGCATATCACCTTTCAGCGCACATAGCTAGGCTAATGACAACTACGATTTACAAATACCTGTGCTCAAAAACAAATTAGGTCACCTCGACAATATGCCGAATAACGCTGCAAAGCACAGGCAATGAGAAGTAGAACTCTGAAGGCAAGTTGTGCTTGAAAGACAAACAGTCGCTGCAGCGAACTTGTAAGGGCAAACTGGAAAACGAAACTTTGAGGCGGGGCAGCTCACATGTGCAGTCATAATTTGCCAAATTACCAGAAAATAAACATTGTTCATCAGTCAGAGAAAGAACGCTAGCAGACGATGGACAAGGATAAGGAGGACACACACACGCGCTCATCCACAACTTTATTTTGTCTGTATATAAGGCGCGAATCGGCTGTCTTCCTTATCCTTGTCCGTCGTCTGATAGCGTTCTTTATCTGACAATGGTTAACCAACTCGCCCAGCAACATACCTTGCTTATGTCTTGTTTAACCAAACCAAAATTAAAATAAGGACTGCTTAATGTATGAAAGAATATAAGAAAGCAAGGAAGCGGCATGACAGGTTGCATTTGCCAAGGAAGCTCAGAGCTAAGCAGTAAAAGTAGAAGCTATTCAATAGATGCTCTGCCGGCAATAACAGATGAGGATTTAAAGTGAAAATACGGCAACGTCAGATACGGGGAAAGGCAGGGTGAGGAAAATTACTACATACGGGTTGGTGTTGTGAGCGAAGTATGAGCCACTCTGCATGAGGGGTGCTCCCGGACAAGAGACGATGGTGTGCGGCTTCTCGAAGAGGACTTCCTGCTTGAAGATGGAGTAGCAGGAGCTAGCGCGGGAACGATGCCACGTCCGCTGATCTTGTACCGGCAAAGGAACAGGGGGTTCCCTTCGGCGTCAACTATCTCGAATGCAACCTTGGGAGACACACTGGCCGCCATTGTCAACACCTGTGAATGCATAAAAACGATTTACAAAATAGAGTTAAAAGAGGTTATAACGAAATTGCAAAATGTACGCCATTCTCGTTACATTTAGGTTTTCGCTACGTGCAGTTTGTCGCATGAAGACTCAAGATGACAATGCAGAACAGAAACCAGAATAAGAACCGAATGTAAGAAAAACCACCTTGAAATTGCTTTTACAGTAGATCACCACCTCTCTGTGAAGCATTTCACAATCGCGCTGAGGACGCGGAAGAAGCTTTCACCTCCGCCGCGACTCACATGATGCGTCACAACGGGGCGGGAAGAGCGTGTGGGGAAGGACTACAAGTCTGCTGAAGGCACTATGGCCAGGCTAGGGAAGAGCGCGTGCAGTCGTGCTGCCGCCGGGCAAGGAGGCACCTGTGCTCTCCAGTGTTGCTGCTACCGATGCACGAGAGCTATCGGCACCGGAATCTCGTGATCAACAGCGTGGTGGCGACGAACGTAAACAGCACTCGCATTGTGTGGATTTTTTTCTTGGTTCTGTTATGTTTCACTGCTTTTCACCGTGAGCTATTGTAGCTGAAACATGGCATGTTGTATCAACTGTGGTCAGTCGTTGCGATTGTAGACGGTCCTCTCACGTCAGTTCGTGCCTTATCATCATGAAAGTTGCAGGGTTCTGAGAAATTTTCAGCAATTCAGCATTAGCCAAGAAACAGTCGGCGCTGTGCATTTGGTGTATCAAGGTCACCCACTGCAACGTGTCTGTTACATCGAGTTTTCAAGTACATGTGCTTCAATCGAGGCGGTGTTGGGAAATTGTACAAATCTGTAATATTGAAGAATTCACCACATGGAGGTTCATTACACAACAGAGATTTAACTGTAATAAAACAAATGAAAATGTGAGGAGAGAAAAGGGAAACGTTTCAGAATGCCACAGCTTTTCCATGTCTGCCTTTACAAGGACGTTGAAGTCAAAGTGCCTGTGTTGACGAATCAGCCCACCCTAATGACAAAGGCACCGATTTCACGTAAAAGGGATGCCTTTATGAGCTAGGCATGGCCAAAAAATGAAAAACCAGTGTCATCGTCACCACCTAATTTTGCAAGTAAGGCGCTGCATATCCTCTATACACACCTCTGAGACAAGAACAGTCAGAAGAGTGGAGAGTTGGGCTTGTCGGTTTATGATCATGGTGGAAACAGCGTTAACACAGCGTTCTGTCTTGTGTTAGCGCTGTTTCCCCCACGACTCTGAGACAAGGCTACATCATAATTCATATTGCACTAGTGACAGAGGAGTCATATCCAAGAAGACATCACAAGTCTCAATAAAGTGAAGGGGAAAAAAGAATTATAAATTCTATATTCTTAAATCTAATTTTCACAGTAATAAATGGATTCTTGGTTTTGTTTTGTTTTTGTGGGGTTTAACATTTCAAAGCGACTCATGCTATGAGAGACGTCGTAGTGGTTAAGCATTCTTCAATGCTGAACCAACGTCAGAATAGATAGAAAGAGTCCCACGACAACAAAGTTGGGCTGAGTTTGCCCACTTTAATCAAGCCGTATGAGCACATGCCCTCGATTTAGCATATTTGAATCAGGATACAAGGATCCCAGCGGGTTCGTTTCCCTTCTCAAACGAGCTTCTCGAGTTGGCAGCTTCTAACAACTTGGCTACGTCATGTGGTCTTACGACAACTTGTTCGATGACAATCACCCGTCCTACCATACCACTTGCCCACTACTACTTGGCGGAGACATACCCGTGACTTTTCTCTCACAGCAACAACGCTGACGCCAATAATGTCAACGTCAAATTTTGTGGAGAATGGGGTCTTTAATGCTGTCGACTTAATAAACCAGCAGGAACATGCAGGAAAAATACAGGACACCACTCACAGAGCACTTGCCGAAGATGGTCTCGGCATCAACTGTG
Source organism: Amblyomma maculatum (assembly GCF_055883805.1). Taxonomy (NCBI): domain Eukaryota; kingdom Metazoa; phylum Arthropoda; class Arachnida; order Ixodida; family Ixodidae; genus Amblyomma; species Amblyomma maculatum. The sequence goes on along the minus strand of NC_139351.1, from coordinate 68,566,468 downwards.
TCGGACCAGAGGCCACGTTCGTCCAGTAGCACCTCTCGGAAATAGTCAAAGTCAGCTACCTTCGCCTGCTGCGATGGCGAAAGCTCGGTAGCCCGTACATACCAGGTCACCGTGATGAACCTGTGATCTTGGTCCTTCTCACCTGAAAGAGAACCAATGAATCATGCAACGTTCAAGAGGCATTGAGATCTCCACATCACAACACCAATGTTACAAGAACAGGCGTGATTAAGGTTAAAAGTGATACTACTCCGGAAATCTGTACTTACATTGTGAAAGCCGAGAGTGATGTACAAGGCTGATGGAAGGCTATGCAGCCAGGCATGGTATGAAAAGCCTTGACAGCCCTCGCTTAACAACTCAGCAACCAAAACGAACATGTATGATCGCAGAAAAATAATACGATCCGTGCTGCAAGCATTCCAACTCCTCTCTTGAGAGAGGTTTGTTGCCTTGATGTGCAAATGTAAATGCGGTGTATTTCTATGAGTATCAAACCTCCTAAATTGTTTGCTCAGATAAGTTATTCTGTCTATCCCTGTTGATAGAACAATTGCAATTTTTCATTAAATTGACTGAATCCATGGCAGGCCTCTCACTTTCTCTAACTGGACGCTCTCAGAAATGGCGTTCTCACTTTTTTTTTTTTTTTTTCAAAACAGGAAGAGGAAGATGCCACTTTTACCAACATGAGAGGGAAGTTGTGGTAAGAAGACAACAGTTTTGTCCAAAAAGCGGTTTGAAAAAACTTTCCACTGAGCATAGGGCATGATTGTGTCACCTCACCAGTACTGATCTGTAGCTAACTGCAACAAATAAAAAGGAGATGAGTTCAGCTTTACGCACAATAAAGGACATTCCCCTCTCTGCTTTGCTAAAATAAGTACAGTAGTGGGTGATTGATTTTACAACCAATTTTATAATTTTACAGGTTGCCAATTAGTAAGTACTTATTTGTTTCATTGGTTGGGTGGACTGTCACAGCCTCTGTTTACAAAATTTTGCTCGATAAAAATGACACATTAACAGTGCTGGTCACTAAAATTATTTTGAATAGAACTAAAGTTAATTCATTATGCTTATTACCTACTGTTATCATAAGCAATTGCGACAAATACAAAAAGTGATCAGTAGCCCAATCCCAGACTATGTCCTCAATACATATCTTAACTTAATTTAATATATATTAACCTCATGTCTGCATCCAAACATGCTTCCTTCTTGGGCCATCGTTTCTTCACCTCTTGTTTTACTGTCTTTTCACATGATTACGTGCACATTTATTTGCACCTATATATCTGTTTTGTTTATATTCCTTTTATATTTTTTAGTTCAATGTAAGCTATGCCGATCAGTTTTTCACCGTCCCCTCTATAAGCAAAGCTGCAAATAAATAAATAAAATATTTCGTTATTATTTCGCCCATAAGGCACACTATATAAAAATCATGTAAACCATTTTTTGCAGGAACCGGAGAAGTCTCTGCTCTAATTGTTGTCAGTTGCCCACTTGATATTTGAATGGGGTGCAATTGCTGCCCAGCAATGATGGCAGTAACTGCATGAAAATGCTCCAATTACACAGGCATTATTTACCGACGTCAGAGTGGACACATAGTTTGCAGCTGCCACGCAGTGCGACTCCCATGAGATACACCAATAGGACCCGGATGCTCGAGTTGGACAGCCAATTATTTAATTATTTTTTATTTTTCACCCAATATTTTAGCAGCTAACTGTCACTCAAAGATACCACTACTCACGTAATTCATGCAAATATAAGCAATAAAACTCACTTGTCTGTTAAGGTATGAAACATGCCTGCCTCTTTCTGTAGGCTCATTGGTAGCAAAGCTTTTCACGCATATTTAGTTCGAAATTTAATACATCAAATTTAAATTAATTTTTTTTTTCGTTTATACACGAAACATCTCCTTCACTTTGTATTCGCTGATCGATCATTGCAGGTCAACGATCGCTCGCCAAAACATAGTTGTGCGTTCGTAACTTCAGTTCACTGCACTTCTCCACGTGAAACTTCTTATCCCTGGCATGATAACGGCTAACAATTCTCGCATAGGGACATGTGACGAACAAAAACAACACGAGCGACCTTGAGACCATCTCCCGTTCTCACCGGTGTCGAAGGCACTTTTGATCCGACCGATGTAGCAGTTTCGAAGCTCTTCGGGGTCCATACTGTCATCATCTCGAATTAGGACGTAGTCGCCAACGGTATACGTCTTTCCGGAAAGCTTGAACTTGCTGCGTAGCGAAAAACAAAGACAGAAAAATTTGTACAACGCCGCGTGCCATACACAATTGTGAACTTCGGTCTTAACAAAGACTTTGATAATCGCCGTTGACAATAATTTTTTTTTATAAAGAAGCAAGAACAGCGTAAAGCGCAACCAAGATTGTGAGTTTCGCAGTCTTTTCTCAAAACTGGAAACGGTTTCAGATAGCCATGCGGTAGCGCGGCCCTTTAACTGTTTAAATGGACGGCATACGTATGCCTCGCTTCGCCGGCAGAGATATGACTGACCTGTACGATCTGTGCTTGGATCTTCGGTTCTGCACGAAGTAATCACCAATCCATTCAAAATCTACGCCACATTGCTGTTTTTTCACGATGTCCAACATGGTTTTCGGCTGCTGTTTGGTGTACAATGCATGCGATCAACGGGTGTCGGCGACGACCCGGTCTACAGCGAGAGTTTCTTTTTGGCGGGAAAACACTCCGACTAGTTCGGGGAGCCACCGCGCGTACAAGAGAAAGTTTGAGCGCTGTCATCGTTAGCGTTGTAACAAAGAACGAAGTTTTACGCGATTTCTTATTTTACACATTTTCTTAGTTTTATATAATACCTGTATCGCCCGCAGGCAGTACAATACTAAACAAAACGATATAGTATGCAATCAAACTAATGTAAAAAAAAAAAAGAAGCTTCATTTGGTGGCGGCATTGAATTTGGCGGTCAATTCGAATCTGTTTGGATGGTTCGTGCAGTTTGGAAGCTAAATGCTAAATGTCATAGCGTGTGGACCTAAAATATCGTTTGTTGAGCGCAGCCTTCGAGTTTCTTTATAGCTTCTTCGTGACAACCATTTTCCTGCAGCCACATACCTAGGATCCTACTCTTGTCCACTCTGGGGATGGGAACTCTGTGCTGCGTGATGGCTGGTACACGAGCATCTCGGACTTTTCGGGAGAGCATTTAAGGCCTCTAGGGGTTACGTATTCTTCAACAATTTTCACAGCTGCCTGAAGAATGTCTTCAATTTGTCCATCACTACCTCCCGTGGTCCACAGTGTGGTGTCGTCTGCATATAGGCTGTGTTTTAGCCCCTCAATTTCTTCTAGCTTTGATGGAAGCTTGACGAGTGCAACCCTGAACAGCAGGGGTGAGAGGACTGAGCCCTGGGGTGTAGGCGGATAGGTTGACGCCTATCCTGTATCTGTTGGAGATTAAAGTTTTGCCACCCCCATCACCTAGAATACCGATAAGATGCGCTGTTCAAGAAAACATGGCAAATGTTGTATTTGTTGTTGCATTCCGATCGAAACATTCATTTTTTAGGCATAAATACGAGAGAATCGGGAATATAGTGGTGAAACCACCGTGGGTGCAACTGCAAAGGCAGAGAATATGAACCGCGTGCGTCGGCCAGCCCAAAAACAGCAGGCCCTTGGGAGAGGAAGTCATCTCCGGTTATGGGGAAAGAGACGGCGGTGCCATGAGGGCGCGAAAGGCAGTGGGGAAAGCGCGTATGTACCATCTCTCGCAAACCTCTCGACGGAACACATGTAACATATCGCGCGATAATTGCAGAGGTCAGGGAATTCAAGTGCCGCTAGCCATTGCTGACATGTTGACTAGCATGTTGCTAATATAGAAAATTTTGTGTTCATACAATGTGAGGCATGCATGGTGCTTTTATAAACCAAGACGAATGTCTAAGAACCGTCTCCAGTCGCAGCTGAAATCAATTCTGCTGCTCAGCTTACAGCACTTTATTTGGGCATGAAAGTACTGCCAGCAATGCACTATTGCCGGAGTGCTTGCTTCTAAGTATGAGTATATGGACTGCAATCATGATTTCAAAATTTTAAAGAGGTCGTAATGAGGCAATTTATAATTCTCATTGGTCCAGTCAAATGCACAAAACTACAGGCCTCTAATTATGTTTTGTTGCACTTGAGGCCCAATTATCCTTAGAAATGAACTAACTGCATTGCAGCAACCGATTCTCGCGTGTCCTCACTTGCGTCTTCACTGTCAGCTCGCACATGGTTGCTTATCCGTTAGGTAAGTCAACACCCTGCCCAACTTTATTTTGTTTCACACAAAATGTTGACTAGTGTTTTCTAGCTGATACTGTTTTTTGACACTGCACCTATCATTTTCCATTAAATTACTCACTGCGCAGAGTTCAGTTTCTTTTCTAGCGATTCGGTTGACCTCGAAGATAGCCGCATACTGCCAGGATACGTTTGTTGTATCTGGACTGCATTTTGGATCTGCGAATTATTTTGTTCCATGTATTCTACTCGTAACTTCACCCTCCACTTCTACTCCTGCCTGCCTTGGCATTAAATTCACCCATTGATACAGTGTACTGCATTTTTACTTCACCGATTATCGATTTCACGTCTTCGTAGAAGCTTTCGAGAATATGGTCATTATGGCTTGATGTAAGCATGTGAGCCTGTACCACCTTCAATCTATACCTCTTTCTGCCACCCTCTCATTTGTGCCGTAGAATTCCTGTGTTGTCCAGCTATGCCCTTATGTACCAGGAATCTAATACATAGTTCTCCTTTGTCCTACAGTATATGCACTAATCTTTAGCACTGTATACGCCTCATATGCATTCACTTCACTGCTAGACTGGCCTCACTGGATAAGGTTCTGGAGTTAATTATTGCCTGTTTCAGTTTCCAGTGGTGGCCTGTTTGCATCCAGAGAACCTTACACTCTCAGCTAAAAGATAGCACTCTTAACTTCCAAAAACGGAAACCCATCAGGGTAACACAGTGGTTAAGATGCTTGACTGCTAAGCTGGAGTACCTGGGTTCGAACCCGACTATGCCAGATGCATTTCAAATGAGGCAAAACACAAAGGCATCCTTATGCTGTACAATGTCAGTGCATGGATCTCCACGAGGCGGCTGTGTTTCAATGGAGGCGAAACAAAGAAGCACCCTTACACTGTGCAATGTCAGTGCACCTTAAATATCCCCAGGTTGTCAAAATTACTATGTAGCCCTTCATTATGGCTCCTCTTTCTCTCTTTCCACTTTCACTCCCGCCTTCCTTCCTTCCCTTAGGGGCGCGGTTCAGGTGTCCATAGAAACAAGTGTGACAGACACTGCGCCTTTCCCTTCCTGTGAACCAATTATTATCATTATTCTGATGATCCAAATTCACTCCGCTCCTCTTTCTCTTCTTTCCACCTTCCTCTCTTCCCTTACAGCAAGGTTCAGGTGTCCACCAAGAAGTCTGACAGTTACTGCACCTTTCCTATAAACCAATTTATTTTTTTGCCCAATAGAAAGCGGCTGATTTTGAATGATTTCCAGACGGGTCACAGCAACATTTTTGAAGATCCCACTTGGTGATATCTAATCTTACCACTTCAGGCCATCCCAAGAGGCAGGCAGGATAGTTAAATGAAACGGCAGGTGGCACCAGTCATAAATAGAAGCAATTTATTAATGACTGAATATGGTTCCTTGTGTGCCCCTTCGGCTCTCAGCGGTCCAGCAGTGGTTCAGTCTTCTGCTGCTGGCAGGAGCGCTCCAGGTCTTGGAGCTTCTGCTTCATTTGGTCTGGAAGACACAAAAAAGAGGTATCAGCCACATGGAACGGCTGCAGTACAGGGCACGCACATCATATTAATCACTCACTAATTTTAGCTAACCAGTACACTGCTGGACTAGTCAGTATAGCTCTTACAGGTGTAGCACATCTAAGACAACACCACAACAAAGCAGATAGGAAAAAATGCTAACCTCTTTGGATTATTTCAAGGAAAGCAATTAATTTTACCTAAGGTTCTTTTTTTCCCTTCAAGTCAGAACTAACGACCCAGCAACATGATGTGCGAGTGAGAGCTGTACTGCACCTCATGTTTTGAATGGACCTAACCCAAGACCAATGTAGACCAAGCCTCACATGGGTCTTAATAACCAGGCCTAATATGGAATCACCGGAGACATACAGGACCCAGTCGTGAGCCACACAGCATAATCGTTACCACTCCTGTGATGTCATGGATAATGCTGGTAAGCATAGAAATGCAAGAATTTTTTACTATACATGCTAAGAGGCCAATATTGCTTACCCCAGAAAGGCATAAGACAGGCTAGCAGAAAAGAGTATTTCTCCACCTGACCTTGCCTTTGCCTTGCTACTCTTTACAGAAGAAGCTGCTATTATAGGGTCGGTACAGCCATAGCAAGAAAGAATATTTCTTCACGTGACCTTGCCTCCACCTTGCTACTCTTTACAGAAGAAGCTGTTATTATAGGGTCGGTACTGTTACGTTTCTCCACCGACAAGTGAGACAGCTGACGCGGCCACCGCATAGCAACAGGCAGAACCGCGAGCTGATCGGCCATTTCGACGCCGTTCATCGGCCGCGCAACGCTTCCTCCCGCGGACAAGTCTCAGCGTGTTCCTGCCACGCGCCAAATGTGTGTGCGTGCGTGTGTGTGCAAACGCCGGCCAAGCCTGGAGCTCGTGAGAGAGTGCGCCGCCCTCACCCGTCTGCAGGAGGTAGAGGAGATGCGTTCGGACCACCTGCGATTGAGTCACCCCATCTTGCCCAGACTTGTTGGGCGCTCCATTTCCTGTGAACTGGAAAACCTATATAAAGCAGCGGCCGACTCCGCTGAGATAGAGACTACTTTGACGCGCCATTGAGACGACGCTAGACACCAGCTGTGTGAATGTGTCTGTATTCTCTCCGGGTCAGCTTCTCTGCCCGATCCTTCATGATGTTGTAGTAAAGGTTGTTTCGTTGGAAGACACCTCGTTTTTGCTAGAACCGTTCATGCCGTCCACGGAGCCGCCAGGCCAACGCTACCGAGGGGCCGCGCGCCGCACGTAACAACTGGTGTCAGCGGTACGCTACCCAGGCGCACGCGACACCAAACCTAACAGTACAGCCATAAAGCTTTGTGCATTCTACTCTAGAATCTACAGTGCCAGCTGTGAGACCTTAATTATGTAATGAATTAGATAACTTAATTTCAGTGCACTGACATAACTGAGATTGCAATTTAATTAATAAAAACAGGTGGCTAAGTGAACAAACAGTAACTCCATTTATAGGGAATAGGAAGGTAGGGCCAGATGGTGGCTAATGCAGAGGAGAAGGGCCTGATGTGAGCAGAGGATTCTGCAACCAGAGGATGGTTGCCATGGAAATAAACTGGCAGGCGGGTATACTGCGTAATGTGGAGGGCCAATAGGCCAATGCCAATAAACTTTTGCTGATTAATGCACTGAGCCAGCAGCCTTAGCTGTGCAATTTTTAGACTTGCACATTTTAGTGTGAAACAAACTTATCCTCAGAATTAAGCTTGAAGTAACTGACCTCGTGACTACAGAAAGGTCAGGTTAGCAATCGAAACGGCTTGATGAGGCCAAGCGCAACAAAGACTACTCACCGGCAAGGCGTTGGATCCACGCGAGGGCGTCCATGTGTGCACTCATCACCTGCGAGATCTGTTCAAGCTGCACATAAAATACACAGGGACGCTTCAGATTTACACTCAACACACTCATTCGACGCTGGTCTGCCATCAAAAAGGCAATACAGTAAAACCTCGTCAATTCGACACCCGTCAATTTGGATGATTTGAACTAAGGGCATGGTCCTGGCCAATGTCCATGTAAGCCTATAGTGTCGGCTGCTCGTCAATTCGAACATAGATAGGTCTTACCTCGGTAACTTCGGATGGTCAATCGCGTTGACGCGTGAAATCAGCGATGACCAACACAGAACTACCAGAATTGCGCGGAAAAGTGATGCCCCCGCACATCACGTTGCAACGACGATCAGAGGTTCCCCACGTCTGAAATTTAGCTCAGTCGGATAGCGTCGGTCTCATTTTCCTAAACGTCACGCCATCAATTGGGCACATACATCAGTCAGTCGCTTCGTTTTGTACACTGCTTGGCGCATCACTGCTTTCTTCAACTTTATTTCCAAATGGTGTCAAGCTGTTCGAAAACCTATGCATATATTCACTGAGTGAATCTACATACTGCTTTTAGTACAGTGAAAGCGCTTGTGTCCAGCACGCAATTTCACTGCGCTGCGTGCTTCACTGCGCAAACTATGTTGTAAATAATCCTCGAAACGTGACGGGGCTATTTTGTGAAAAAACACGCTACTGCTACTGTGTCGCATTGCAAAAAAGTGAGCGAAGGCCTTTACCATTTTGCAAAAAAAGGTGAGCGAAGGCCTTTACCTTTTTCCCAAGAAGGTGAGTGAAGGTCTTTACCATTTTGCCAAAAAGGTGAGTGAAAGCCCTTATCATTTTGCCAAAAAGGTGAGTGAAAGCCCTTATCATTTTGCCAAAATGGTGAGCAAAGGCCTTTACCATTTTGCCAAATAAGGTGAACAAGGGCATTTACCATTTTGACAAAAAGGTGAGCGAAGGCCTTTACCGTTTTGCCAAAAAGGTGAGCGAAGGCCTTTACTATTTTGCAGCACTCACTTCCTTAATATTCCTGACAGTGTGTGTAAAGTGAAGCACTAGACAAAACCAGGAAATTTTATTACTGTCATTTGGGTTTCATCTCAAATGCAGAAAACTGCCACATAGCTGCTCATTAGATAAAATTACTGATGCAAATGGCCTCCAGCAGTTTTTTCACACATATTCGATAATTCAAACTTTCGGTTAATTTAAACTTTTTCCTGGTCCCTTGAAGGTCGAATTAACAACAGTTTACTGCATAAACCTAAGACGAAGGCAAAAATGCAACGGTGCTTTCAATGAAATTATTATCCTCATTATGCTCCCAATTACGTCCACACTTCCCTTTGACTATCCTTAACCAGCCCTGTGCAGAGCTGTCCGTGGTAACCCTATCAGAGCGAATTGGCTAGTTTCCTCCTCGTGGCTGGCTCTCTGCTTGTAATGGCAATGCTTTTCTTTACCTGAAACCCACTCCCTTTCTCCGACAGATCAGACCATTGTTTCCCGCATTACGTGTCCCACCGAAGCAAATTTCCTAACCTTTACAAAGAGTCAGAAAATTCTTAAATTAAGCTTGTGCTTTAATAAACACTTTTTAGAATAAAAAAATAGAGCATTAAGGATGACCTCAAAAATATAGCTGCTGGATTTCTCTTCACTTGAAGTACCATCTGCTCCGAAATTTCACAGGTGGATCAGGTTACACGACAGGCTTTACAACGGAAGACGACAAGAAATTTTAACCGACGCTGGGCAGTTCAAACAACCAATTAAACGCGGGTGTTCCGTTAAAAATAGTTGCGGTTGCGCCTCAACCATGGACCTGCTGGCTTGTGCACAATTGTTTAGAGACACTGGCGAACGTCATATATTCAGTCTATTGAAATTTACTGTTCTGCAACTTACCTGCAAGAGCCACAATTTAGGAACTGAGCCTTGGAATCCCAACAGCGGGACTTTAGCTGGACAGAATTACTATGTGGCACTGTGCATAACTGGTAAAATAAGATTGAGCAAAGTGAGAGGGAGTATCCAAAAGTTTTAATTATAATAAAAAAGGCCAAGAGATACTTACATGAAACTCTGTACAAAATCAACGTCATTGCCATGCATACTTGTGCAAATATCAAAACTTTGCCTAAAGTGAGTTTTTTTCCACAGGCTGTAGGAGACATCAAGCTGCATGATGAACGGTGTTGAAGACCGCAGCGTTATAGTTTCTCTACTTGAAGGGCAACAATGCATGTCAGATCCACGATGAAATGAAAGCCTATCATATGATGCAGTTGTGAGGTAGAAGAGGCACTTTCAAAGTGGTCACATGTCTGACAGAAAAGCGACGAGCGGGTGGACCCTCAATTAGGGAAGATCTTGCCATGGTGAAGAAAGTGGCGACCATTACCCTCGACAACAGAAGATCGACCATGGAAAAGTGATGATGGAAACTGGACTAAGTTATGGAACTGCTTAGAGCAATATTCATGAGAAACTACACGTGAATAATGTGTCTGCATATTGAGTACCTCGCTTGCTGACCCCTCTTCAAAAGTGAACTCGCTAAGACTTTTCCCAGAACAAGTGGGTTCTGTTGGAGCAGAATGAAGATTTTTTGCTCGTATCATCACTAATAACGAGTGCTGGGTATACCTCTATGATGCGAAGACAAAATAAAGTAGCAAGCAGTGGAGACATCCATCCTCCCCTCCTCCCAAGAAAGCGAAGGTCCAGTAATCTGCCAGCAAGGTGATGCTGTCCACTTTTTGGAAAAGCCGTGGGGTAACCTTAACCAATTAGTACCTTCCGAAGGGCGAGACCTTCAACGACGATCACTACTACAACCTTATGGAGAGAATGCGTGATTCACTGGAACAAAAACATTGTGGTATGATCAGCAAAGGCATCTGTCTCCTGGCCAACAATGCACCCATCCATATATCTGAGGCGTCCGTTGTCATTATCCACCGAAGAAACCACTTCACAATCGGCGATTTAACGACAAAGGGGAAGTCATTTTAAAAGTGGAACAGTGGTTTTCGAGCAAAGCGGAGGACGTCTACAAAGAGGGTTTTTGAAACAGTGAAGAAACACTGGCAAAAATATGGGACTCTGCTAGGAGACTACGTGGAGAATAACTAACTTTGATGACTGCAAGTGACTATTGTGTGTTTCTTTATTTCATGGTGATAGTTAAAACTTTTGGATATCCCATCGTATATTTTACGGGAAAGGCAAAGAGCATCCCATCTGGGAAAAGAAATGCCAAATCTACAATGACAAAAGTGACTAACATGACAGCAGCAAGCAACATACTCCTTTCTTAGTCATACAAATTAAACAAACTAAAACAATTTGTCTATTGGCGTTATGATGTAAAGGTCAACTGAAAAGCTGTACACTGGGAAACAAAATGTGCAGTTTTGTGTTGGTTATTTGAACTTACTTCATTTTCTTGCCGACCTCTCTCATTTATGGACATTGTGTACATAACTTCTAATGCCGCCATGGGAAAACTTGAACAGCAAATGAGAAGCATGTATCGTTTACGTTTTATAAAATTGTGATGTTAAAGGGACAGAACACTGGAATTTAGGTCTCGATTTTTTTTCGCCGCAGTGGAAAGATTGATGTCTAAAATGTTCGATTCCATAACGATTTTGTTAGAAACGCTGTAAAACATTTTTACCGGGAATTTTTCGATCAATGCGTGCACCCGTTTTTATGTAGTCCGATACTGGAAACCATGAGCAGCGACCGTGGTGACGAGTGGTGGTCGACAAAAAAGACGTACCGAAAACAAATATAACTTTGACTCGCCAGACAGCAATCAGGCAATTTTTTGCGTAGAGTAACGTCTTTTTCAGTTTCACACTCAATGCTGTTACAGCACAATAATGCACGCCCTCGTTGACGAAAGTTTTAGTGGGCACTGTCTTTGCTTCATTCACGAAATTGCAAACACTGTGGCACCATCTAGTGGCAAAACCTGAAAGCATACCCATGAATAAAGGTTTATGAACGACCTGAGGCCTAGACCTCGGGTCATTCTCATAAACATCTCAGGTCATCCTCATAAATAAAGGTTTTTGAATGAATGAATGAAGTTTATGAAGAATGAATGAATGAATAATTAATTAATATATATAATTAATTAATTAATTAATTATTAATCAATTATTGAAAGCAGGGGTGGTTTTCATTTAAGGACGCACTGGAGAGAGCGCAAAATATAATAAATTATGGGCAGCACTCCTAGAAGAAAAAAGAACAGTACGCAGTTACGAAAATCAGTGATATTTTGCTGACATGTAGTTACGTGGGGGGTTACACTGAAAGTACTAGAGTTTCTCCGCTAGATAGCGCCTCGGTTGTTTTTATGCGATTTTCAATGGCAAATTAAAATTGTAAAGCCTCTTTTCTTTGATATTGCAGTGCTCGATCTGTACTATATGAGGCAAGATCTTTTCATCTCAACCATAATCTCATGACATATTTTGGCCAGTGTTCTGTCCCTTTAAGGGCAGTAAGGGCTCTTGGAACCTCTTTTGCTAACAAATATGCAATTACTTTTCTGATATGTCAATTACTTTTCAAGATGTTACACATTTTCACTTCTTTGTTTGCAAAAACAATAAAAAGGAAAACTGATCAAGAAACTATTAATAAGATATGGCTGGATAGTATACAGCACAAGGAATACAATGAAGGAATTACTTTTTTTGATTAAGCCAATATTAGCTACTTTACAGCTTGTTGAAGTTCAATGCAAGGAAAACTGATTGACAAGCAACTTAAATTAGAGGGCACAAAAAGTTAGCAAGCATAAGTTGAGAAATTAGTTGTGAAAATTGTATACCTTAGTTACATACGAGCATGCTGCAATAAAAATGATTCGTCCATCTGCTCTAAATGCAAAGATATCCTTCTCTCTGGAAACTAGCAAAGGAAGGGTCAAAAATTAATTTTCAAATATAAAAAAAACAAAATAATCATAAATGATATTTATTCAGCTTGTTTGCGCCTTAGAAAGTGGAACAAATGACCAAGGGAGTGAATAAATTCATAGATATGTAGATGTGCTGTAGAAGACTGGTAGAGGGAGTTTTCTTTTTCTTTTTCATCTCCTTTCGCTTAAACTATGACAGAGGAAGTAATAATGACCAATGAACAGCTACATACATGTTTGTAGACGTTACGCTACTCGCTGTTCTGTAGTTAGATGTGTTTGATCAATATTAGTTGTGGATACTGCGCTGGGCATGGCCTGTGAAAGGAGGACGCTATGCCTGGGTTTGCCATGCCCACACGCTTCATCCACAGCACTAACATTGTTAACACTCGCTATAGTCCCACCAAGAAGCAAAAGATCAATATTAGTAAATATTTTGTAAATACACCAATGTAGATTTGAACTGGGGCTGGAAAGCACTCTCAGAGATGCTTTGAGGCCATGAATAAAGGAAAAGCATAATCGTGCCTAGGAAAGCCCTACCACGACATGGCAACAGAACCAGGGTGGTACACACCCTGGTTAGAGCTGGGTGTGTATTACCCTGGTTCATAATGGCCTAAGAAAGCGGCCTATATTGAGCTGCCCTCAAATCAGTGGGACCGGTATGCTTCAGTCCTACCAACAGCATACCACACGGGTGCAGGGTTTGGTTACCTGCTGCCTCTGCTGTGGTGACGTCAAAAGTGCCAAATGGCAAATCAATGAGGACTGACCGGCTTATCTTGTGCAGAGACAGCATTGGCAGCGTTCAGCTGCTCCACGATGTCGCTGATGTCACGAGACACACAGCTCAGCTGGGAGTTGATGTTGTCAGCCAAGTGGTATCTGCAGTGCAACAGGCAGAGAAGCAGACGTCACTTAGAAGCAGACGACAAAGCCATCCACAAAAGAGCACCATCCCTGGTAAAGATGCCATGACTTCAAGATGATAGGAATATGATGATCATCATCATCAGCCAGACTGTACCCACTGCCTCTCCCATATTCCTCCAATTAACTCGGTCCTGTGCTAGCTGCATCCACTCGATCCCTGCGAACTTCTTAATCTCATCCGCCCACCTAATTTTCTTCCACCCGCTGCTACGCTTTCCTTCCCTTGGAATCCATTTTGTTACCCTAAGCAACCATCGGTTTGTCCTCTCTATGCACTACATATCCTTTTCATGCCCATTTCTTCCTTTTAATTTCCACTAGAATGTCAATGACTCGCATTATTTCTCTGACCCATTCTGTGCACTTCCTATCTTCTAGCATTACATCTACCATTTTTCGTTACATAGCCCCCTACGCTGTCCTCAACTGAAGTAGAACTCTCTCCGTTAGCCTCCATGTTTCAGCCCCATAGGTGAGTACAGGTAAGATACAACTGTTGTATACTTTCCTCTCAAGCGATGCCGGTAAGTTGCTAGTCATAATCTGGGAGTACTTGCCAAACGCGCTCCATCCCAATCTTATTCTCCTAGTGATTTCCCTTTCATTGTCCGGATATGCGGTTACTACCTAAGCTGTTACTACCTAAGACATATTCGCCTGCTACTTCCCGGGGTACGATCCGCAGTGTCAGAAACTGAATAGTCCCAGCTGATTATTCAGTCTGGCTTTCGCCTTTTAGATATGGATTATTTTCTGCTAGCTAGAAAAGCATAAAGGTATCTGCATACTCGAAACCTCATGTTTCACAAAAAACAACACGAATAGCTCAATATGTTCAGGAATTAATGCACCCTGCACAGTTAAATATTCATACAAATTGCAGGACTACTGCTATAAAAGACAAAGCTTATGCACAATTATTCATTTTCTTGAACATCTGAACCCTTTTCTGTAACCAAAACTGAGCTACAGAGTCCTTTCGTTAAACATTACACCTTGTGAGAGAAAGAAAAGCTGCTGCACCAGACAGCCCTTCCTTGGCGCACCGAGAAACTTCGCAATGTCCACCTTTGGTTCTTGCCTCTGCAAGGCGACCCTTTCCCACTGGCCACAAGATGGCTTTACCATTATGTCCAGCAGTGATTCCAAATGCAGCCAGAATCACTGAATTACTGAAAACGCCTATGGACGATTAGAGAAACAGTTTCAAAATGTTGCGTGTACCATAGCAGATTCCACGACGTAAAAGGCTATGCTATATCCCAAATAGTATAATTTTTTTGTTTTGTTCTCACTAATGAGTTGAGTCTCACAAAGAAATCTGGTCTTGCAAACTTCTTGCTGCCGAAAAAAATGAAACTTGGCCATTCAAATATGACACTTTCTTTGATGCCAGTCTAAATTTAATGAGGTGTAATTGAAAACATCGTCATGCTGTTAAAATATAGCTTGTCATTGAAATTTATAAAATAGTGAAATTTAGAATTAGTATCACGTGAGCGAATATCCTTTCACAACTTCAGGAGCTTTCAGACATGTGTGCTGTCATGGTGCAATTCAGGTTAATATTGCACAACCCTCGGGGAAAGAGGGGGGGGGGGGGGGGGGGGGATTCTATCTCATTTTATGATCTTGTCAAATTTTGTGGCCACTAATTATCCCCGAATTCAAGCTTGGCATATTGTCAAAAACAAAAAGGATGCTACAGTCAGTGAGCAATTTAATCATGCAGCCTTTTGAAAAATCCAGACATTCAAAAAAAAAAAAGACACATATCACTTTACTGTGAACGATTTAGCTTCGCGAAAAACTGAATTTTGCCATTTCCCATACACTACTTCGAGGCGACAATATTAGATAACATCTAAGCCACAATCATTCTTTTTTTATCTGCATCCCCTTACGCCCATAACAGACAGTATGTGATACGCGGCCATGACAAAAATGGGCTGAAATGCTTGCACCATGCCATGAGAAGCCAGAAGAGGGGAACTACTAGGGAAACTTTGCATTGCTTAAAAAGAATTTGCAATATAAGGCATGACAAATGCTGCTACTGCTCCAATCTTCAATGTGACCATGCCGCCTTGGCTCGCACACTCGCTGCCTCAATGGACACAAGGAGCACATCATTCTTGAAAATGAGCGAAATGGCAACAATGACGGACAAATAGCTAAGCCCATCCAAGCCAATCAACTCGGCTGGCTCTGTTTAGGTCCAAGTTGGTGGTTATCGCAGTTTGTGAAAAGCCAGCCGGCTTTCACAGCGATGCTTGCCACCTATATGTTAGGTTAAAATGAACGTTTCTTTAAGATTACAACACGGGCTTATGATTATAATGAGAAATTGTTACTTCAAACTGTGTGCTGATATGATCTAATGCAAAATGAAGCTTCACGTAGGCCTGACACATCCGAAGCTATCGTTGCTGTGAAACCTGCTGCCAGCCACCACTATGCCATCATTCACTGCTGAGCCGTGCCAACTTCTGGCCTTTTCTCGAGGCCACCTCGTCTCATTTCACAGCCCCGAGGGTGCCGAAGAATTGGTTTCTTCTCACAACTCGCAAGCTTGGTGGTACAACTATCCTGATGGGCAGTAGCAAAAAAAAAAAAAAAAGACAGAGAGAGAGAGAGAGAGAGGACACTTAAGCTTTGCTTTCAAGAGTTCAACTCGATAGCGTTATCGGTCACCGTTCGCATCGCCTTCTGCTCTTCAGCCTCACAACGTCATACTTCTCACAGCACATCACTTCTTTTTTTTGTAAGCAGGGTGAAATTTCACTTCTGTCTTGATTTTAAATACTAGTCAGATAACCTTCATTTGGTTATTTCTTCCCACTTAAAGTCTGTAGCCTGTTTTCTTTCTGCTGTCGTTAAAGGGCAACTCCGGTGGTTTTTTTTCGTCATTTTATTTTTTTGATTGAATTACATTCCTCGGCATGTCCCGACTACAACGCAAAAAACCTTTTTTCGAAATTCCAATTAGAAGTATTTTTAAAAAGCAAAAACAGCAAATCGAAACCGAAACTGCTTTCACGGCCAGAAACGACGTTCCAGTTGACGAAATGGTGACGTCATACTCAGTATTAGAAAAACACTCGTACGTGCGTTGGATGGTGAAAATAAATTATGGAAATCATGACGCACTGCATAAAATGTCTCAGGTAGTTCAATATAAGCCCCACAATTTCATAATCACGCAGGAAGTGGGCAGTAACGCCTGTTTGTGACGTCAGAAACTCACTGTTGCCCGCAGAAATACTCTCAACTTAAGCCATGAAAACGGCATATTTTAAAGTCGCGTTGCGCGCGAACGGATTATCGTACGGCGGCCAAATTTTGTAGAATGCGTCAGGACGGAGACGAGAACCTACAGTAAAATTTTTGCTACAATATTCGAATGCCAAAAAACCTCCGGAGTTGACCTTTAAACCCCAATGCTTTGAAGACGATGGATGGATTTAAACTGGGGCAGCAGCTTGCGCCATCTGTTGCGGCAGCACAGGTAAGCAAAGCGGAAATGCTCTTTGCTATGCGCTTAACTATTGCTTCCACATTTAGTTTCTTTCTAACGAAGCATCTAAACATTAGCTGACAGTCATAAGGCAACGCATACATTAGGTCTACCCTTACTTGGAGAGAGCAATGTGGATCTGTGGCGGAGTGGTTCCGTGTTCGCCTCACACTGCGAAGGAGCTGTGTTCGACTCCGCGGGTTTCGGCAAAACTTTTATTCTTTCTTTACTTCCTTCTGGTTTTTGTGTTAGAACCACAACGGTGACACCGGGTTTTCTGCAACATTGGGCCTTTAATATTATGCTGTTAAAGAATGCGTTATATTCAAAACCAAGGTTCGAATATATAACGAAAAGTGCCTTCTCAATAATGTGATTACTAGAAAAGAACTCGTCTTACAATCACGTGAATATGATAATACTAGGAAGACACAGGATGGAGTAGTAGTAGCACTAGTAGTAGCAGTAGTAGTAGTAGTAGTAGTAGTAGTAGTAGTAGTAGTAGTAGTAGTAGTAGTAGTAGTAGTAGTAGTTGGGTCACACTGGATGAACATCACTGATATCAATGAAAAGCAGTGGAACAAGCATCGTAAAAGCTGGAACTGCACTAGTCTAATTATCGCGCTGGGGAAAGCCTGTCATCAGGAGATTCTGAGAACAAGCGGATGAAACACATCATACAGAAAAAAAAAGAACACTACTTCTAGGCATACATTTTCCAACTTAATAAAAAAACGAAGCATTTCTTTATTCTTGCTCCTTTCAGTGCTGAGGTGGGCGAATCAATCTATTTTGATTTGAAACAGCGTGACCAACATACTGATGATCTTCATGTCAGTGATTTCCAAACAACTTTCAACAGCAGAGTAAAAGCAATAACGTAGGTCACCATCAGCAATGTGAAAAAAATCAGTTGTGGTTTAACTCTGGTTAACCCTAGTTGAATTGCTATTGCAACGGCAGAAGCTTCTTTTGCCTCCTACATTATTCCCTCATCATTTATTTATTTATTTTATTTATTTATACAAGTACCTGCAGCGCCCAGGGGCATTATAGCAGGGGGGGCAATAACGGAAAAAAAATACCTAAAATGAGCATGTTACAATACTGAAAGTATACAGTAAAGCACATTTGTTTAACAATAAAAAGAACAACACTGAAAATGTGAGTGCGAGAAACAGGTTTAAAAGGGTGGAGAGCTACTACGACAAATTGGACGCCAGGAAAGACTGAAAATGTTTACCTGTTTTACATTGTGCTATGCTCTTAGGAAGACTATTCCAAAGTGAAGAAGTGTGAGGAAAAAAGGAATTACGGAACACATCAGTTCGACATCGCGTTACAAGAACTTTCAGCTTATGGTCGCGGCGTTCAGAGATAAAATGTGGAGGTAGAATGTACAAGCTCTTGTTTATTCCCGTAAGATCAGAGTATATTTGGTAAAAAAGTTCTAATTTTGCGGTTAGTCTCCGGTAAGCCAATGTTTTCCATCTAAGGTTTTCTTTAATTAATGTGATGCTACTACGGAAGTTATAGTTGCCGGAAACAAACCTGGCAGCGCGGTTTTGGATGCGTTCAAGTTTTTCCACAAGGTAAGAGCTTTGAGGGTCCCATGCCGCACAAGCATACTCGAGTATAGGACGGACGTTAGTTACGTATAGCTGTTCTTTTACTTTTGTGGGGGCTTTATAAAAATTTCGTCTAATGAGATTTAGCGTTCTAGATGACTTTAAGGTTAAATATTCTATGTGTCGGTTCCATGTCAAATTTTCTGAAAAATAGACCCCTAGATACTTGTAATGTTGGACCTTTTCAAGTGGTAGCCCGTCCAAATTATAGACTGATCTCACGGGAAGACGTTTACGGGAAAATGACACATGCCCTATCAGTGTAATGTGCTACATTACTGACGACACTTAAGCTCATCCTTTAAGAGTATGGCGAGAGAGCCTAAGCTACCAGCCCACATATAAATGAGAAGGGTTCACTGCTGCTGAACCGAATGTGGAGCGAAAGCATTCGCTGCTGGTGACTGAGCATTGTTCTTCTTCCTCTTCTTCACGGCTATTCAAGGTCAACCATGGCGACCGGCCGTGAGCTACCTGACGGCTCGAAACCTGGCGCTGTATTGCTATCGCAATAAAATATATTCTTCATAGTTTTGTTGCACAAACCGCACGAAGGAGTAGTAAGCATGAGACTGATACCATAGTGCCAATATGCGCAATGACCTGCTATAGTGGGTGTTAATTGAAATTGGCATTTTGGCTCCACCAACATAAAGTGTAATGAAAAAGCTACCAATGACATGATCAAATTTTCGGTCTCCTTTGAGTCTCAACTATGGAGCGTGGACCGCAGCGGTGCTGGCTTCACGGTGCTGCATCAAACAGAACAGTAGCAGGATGGAAAACACACATACGTGTGCTCGCGCTCCATGTCGGCGTGCTGCTGCACGGAGAGCGCTGGTGCGGTGCGCATGGCGCTCTCTAGGGGCGCCAGCAGCCGCTCCAGCTCCGCCTGTTGGGCAGCCACGTAGTCCAACTCATGCTCCAGCCGCTGCTGGTCCAGCTGGGCGCACTCCACCTGACCGTTCAGCTCAGCCACCCGCTCGGCACTTTGCAGGAGCAGGCGGTCCCAGGCATTAACCTGCGCCACACGTGAGCCACGTGGATTCAATCCACCCAAAGTCCTCAAAAAAAAGGGCCCAGCACTGGTAGAGCGGCGGACTGCACCGGCCACTGAGCTACTGCAGACGGTCAGACAAAAAAAGCATGGTGCCTGTTTTTATAGAAACAAGTAAAAACAAAAAATGATGTGTTGTACCTTTACAGCGAACGAGAACAAAAATAAAGTCACAGATAGCAATGAAAAAAGGGGCATGATATCAATCTTCCAATCGAACAGTGTTCTAGACCCACTATGTGTGCCCGTAGACCACATCGCTGGTTGCTTCTTTTTCTTTCCTGACCACCCCCTTTTTTTTTTTTTAATACAATAGATGATTGAAAATTCTGGCACAATTTTTCGGACATGCTTGATTATTCGGATTTTTTCGCGTCACCGCGATACAGTCTATGTATATGAGCTTCCGACATTTTGGCCGTACTGATTGCTCAATTTTTTGAACTTCATTTGCATTTGCCATGGCATCACTGCCAATAGCCAAGCCTCCATATAACATGTATTGTGGAACGGCATTAATTCGGACTTCAAGGGAGGGAGGTCGAAAAAAGCAAAAAAAAAAGGGGACTATAAAAGCAAAATTTGAGCTAGAAATTATGGGTTCTTCACGCCATGCGACGCAGTAGCTGCATATGATATACAGCCCCGCCACGTTTCGAGTATGCTTCACAACATGGGGACATGCGGTGAGGCACCCTCAAAACGTGCCAGTTTAGCAACTTGCAGTGGAAGGTTCGCTTTCATGAAATGTCTGGACCTCGTCTAACCCAGCGCGTTCGCCTGCAAGGTGCTGATGGCAGTACGGCTGCCGAACATCGGTTGCCACATGTGGTCGGTGCAAACGTTGCTGGGCAAAACCGTCAAGAATCAGATTAGGCTACTGACCCCTTCCTCCACCATAATGACAATCAGAAGTTTATGTAAAGCTATTTTGTTTGACAAAATTTGTTTTTTTTGAGCTGCCCGAATTTTCGGACATTTTCGCGGCCACTGGGAGCTCGAAAAATTGGTTCTTGACTGTACTGGGTTTTGCATATTTGGGAGTTGGGTTTTAAAAAATTCCTATGCGAAATCTACTGTCCTAATCAAGCTGAAATAGCGTTCACAAAGCAGCAAAATACAGTTTACAATATTCGATAAGTGATTAAACATCGGTACTTGCCTAGATTTTCTGGAATCAACGAAAAACTGCTCTCGGCGGCGTGCACAATTTTCGCAAAAGCGAGTCGGGAAGCTGCTTTGACATGTTGCGCTATCTGTCGAGCGGCGAGGCAAGCACGCAAACGGCCTTGCCTGGATGGCAGTTGGGGATGGCGGCCAAATATGCAAAACCCTGTATTACGACATACCTCTGGCTATCACGAAATAAGATTAAAATGTCAATAGTAGTGCTTTTGTTAACATATGCTGTTAATTTACAGCAATCTAATGATGCTTCTGACATTCTGAATACAGCAGCACTTGTATGCAGTGAGTACTAAGGATATTGTAACGAGTACAAGGCAGCGATAACTGATCGGAACCGTTTCACGCGCTACCTCAGTTTTGTCCTCTTTGTCCTCTGTTCTTCTTTGTCCTCTTTTCAGAGAGGCATGCGGCATTACCCCCCCTCTTCGAAAGCGGCGACTCGACGCTGGGAGTGTCTTCAGATTATGCACACAGGAGAAGCAGGGAACACAAAGCTGCACACGCGCAAAAGATCACTGCCTCTCATAATACGGTTTCATCTGCACTACATGAACAGTTTCTAAAACCCCTCAATAAACTAAAAGTAGCGCCAACATGTGAAGTTTGCCGCCCGCCTCCTCTCCTGCGCTCTCCTTCATCGTTCGACCCTCTCATTGGCCGAGCGCCGTCACGTGCGCGCGCGCGCTTTTTTTTTGCTGGGCGTGCAGCTTCCTCCTTTCCAGCGGGGCGGGCGGCGCGCGCGCGGCACATATCGCCCTGTGTTTTGCTGCCACGCGGACTGCTACTAAATCGTTCCCGCTGGCTATTTAATTTTTTTTTTCAAGCATGTTGCGCTCTTTGGCCGGCGGCTGATAGAAGCACGGTGGTGAAGGCGAGTTCAACCAACGCAGACATCGCGTACAAATGGTGTCACGCACTGACAGTTGAAAACGGAACCGTTTCAGCGCAAAATATAAAATAAACTGCTACCACGCTTCTCAAGTTTCACGGTAGCTTACAATTCAGTCCAACCTGCAAAGAAACCACACAGACTGCAGCTTCCGCAGCCTAGTTAATTTTTTTTTAGCATGTTGCGCACTTTTGTCAACGGCTGACGGACTCAAGGAGGTGAAGGCGAGTTAATTCGACGCCAAAATCGTGTACGTATGGTGACACACCATGGCAGCTGAACACGGCACCGTCTCAACGCCAAATATAAAAAAAATAACTGCTACCTCCCTCCCCAAGTTTACCGGTAGCTCACAAGTCAATCAAAGCTGCAAAGACTCCACACAGACTGCAGCTTCCGCCGCCTATAGTTAATTTGATCTGCAGCTGAAGTTGCAAATACATGGAAGACAGCTGCTGCCATACTTCTTAAGTTTACCGGCAGCTTCCAATCCAGTCAACGCTGCGAAGAAACCATACACAGACTGTTCCAAAATTGTTCCTGTCCGCCGCCTAGTTACAAATTTTATAAAGCATGCCGCTGAGTGGCCAAATGTGACGAACTACGGACACACGGAGATGACGGCGAGTTGAACCAACGCCGAAATCGCGTATATGTGGTGTATGACACTCGCAGCTGAAACTATTCTGGCGGGAAATCCCTGTCAACATTCGGTAATTATGTTTCAGCAGTGAGTAATATTTTAACCTGAACACATTGCGACAAAATGCAAGGCTCTGGTGAGACCCGGCGCACGGCCGCCTCGATCGGCGCGCGCGCGGCGCTGATCGAGACGGCTGTGAAGAGCGCCTGCTCCGGAGAGCGCGCGCTAGTCGCGCACCCCGTAGGTGGAGCCACGGTCGAAATGCGAGAGAAGGAGCGGCGCCGCCGGAGGAGGAGAGAGGAGATGGCGCTACTTTTAGTTTATTGAGGGGCTTTAACAGTTTCAGCACTTGAGCGCCGCCGTATTGAAGGTCGTTGGCTCCGGGCAACAACTTCGTAAGTCACGTTACTAAGACGCCGAATGACATCGTATGGCCCAAAGTAACGGCGAAGTAGTTTCTCGGAGAGTCCTCAACGGCGCACCGGTGTCCACACCCAAACAAGATCGCCAGGTTGGTAGTGAACGTCTCGGTGTCGAAGGTTGTACCGACTGGCATCGCGATGTTGTTGTTGTTGAATACGGCATCGTGCGAGCTGGCGCGCTTCTTCGGCCCGCTGTAGAAATATGTCGACGTCTGCATAGGCGTTGGTGACATCGTCGCCATGACTTATGGGTAGCATAGCGTCCAACATTGTGGTTACGGGACGACCGTAGACTAGCTGGAATGGCGCAAGACGCGTCGTCTCCTGTTCAGCCGTATTGTATGCAAAAGTTGCATACGGAAGGACTTCAGCCCACGTGCGATGCTCAACGTTGACGTACATGGAAATCATGTCTGCAAGCGTTCTATTGAGGCGTTCAGTCAGTCCGTTTGTTTGCGGATGGTAAGCAGTAGTCCTACGATGACTTGTGCGGGTAAGACTGAAGAGAGCCTGCATTAGTTCAGCCGTAAAGGCTGTACCGCGGTCAGTGATAATAACCGATGGGGCACCGTGGCGCAGTACGATGGTCTTAAGAAAAAACTGGGCTACTTCTGCAGCAGTTGCACAGGAAAGTGCCTGTGTCTCGGCGTATCGCGTTAAGTAGTCCGTCGCCACTACTATCCAACTGTGCCCTGATGCGGACGTTGGGAAAGGGCTCAGAAGATCCATGCCCACTTGCTGGAAAGGGGATGTTGGCGGAGGTATCGGCTGAAGGAGCCCTGCAGGCTTCAGTGGAGGTGTCTTTCGCCGCTGGCAATCTCGGCATGTTCTCACGTAGTGCTGGACTGAAGGTAGCAACTTAGGCCAATAGTACTTTTGTCGAATGCGTGCTAATGTTCGCGTGACTCCTAAATGACCAGCCGAAGGCTCATCGTGGCATGCGTGCAAGATTTCTGGCCTGAGGTCGGACGGCACAACGAGAAGAAAGGTTTCCTTGTTGTGCTGAAAGTTTCTCTTATATAGGACGCGATTTCGAATGCTGTAGGAGGTTAAACCCCGTGCGAAAGCACGTGGGACAGCTACATCAAGGCCTTCGAGATGCTCAATAAGTGGGCGTAAGCCGGGGTCAGCCCGTTGACGCTGGGCCATGTCGGTGGTCGTGACGACAGCAAGAAACGGGAAGTCATCGTCTTCTCGGTCGGGAGGGGCAGCATCAACTGGTGCACGAGACAAGCAATCGGCGTCGCTGTGCTTACGGCCGCTCTTGTATACAACCGTAATGTCGTATTCTTGGAGGCGGAGGCTCCACCTTGCAAGCCGTCCAGAGGGGTCTTTGAGGTTGGCTAGCCAGCATAACGAATGGTGGTCGCTCACAGCCCTAAAAGGTCGGCCATAAATATAGGGTCGGAACTTAGTTATGGCCCAAACTACCTCGAGACATTCCTTTTCCGTGGTTGAGTAGTTCGTCTCTGCTTTTGAAAGAGAGCGACTTGCGTAAGCGATAACTTTCTCAGTGCCATTTTGCCACTGAATCAGAACGGCACCGAGTCCAAAATTACTGGCATCGGTATGAATATCCGTAGCGGCGTTTTCGTCAAAATGGGCAAGTATCGGGGCGGCCTGCAGTCGCCAGCGCAACTCGTTGAAAGCATCCTCTTGATCTTCTTGCCACGCAAAAGGAACATTGTCTCGGGTAAGACGCGTAAGAGGCTCGGCAATCACTGAAAAATTCTCTACGAAACGCCTGTAATAGGCACAAAGCCCCAAAAACCTTCTAACGGACTTTTTGTCGGTTGGGCGCGGAAAATTTTTCACAGCAGCAGTCTTGTCGGGATGTGGTTTCACGCCCTCAGAACTAATAACATGGCCAAGAAAGCGGAGCTCCTGGAATCTGAAATGGCATTTCTGTGGTTTTATCGTCAGTTGGGCTGAACGCAGTGCCTGTAGTACCATTCGCAGTCGGTCAAGGTGCTCCTCAAGCCTAGCCGCGAAAATGACGACATCGTCGAGATACACTAAGCACGTTTGCCACTTCAGTCCAGAGAGAACGGTTTCCATCATTCGCGAAAGGAAGCACTTTAAATTCATAAAGGCCATCGGGGGTGACGAACGCTGTTTTCTCTCTGTCCCTTTCGTCCACTTTTATCTGCCAGCAGCCATTCTTGAGGTCAAGCGACGAGAAATATTTGTCATTGCGTAACCGGTCCAATGCGTCGTCGATACGTGGTAGCGGGTATACATCCCGTTTCGTTACCTGATTTAACTTACGATAATCGACGCAAAAACGCAAGGTGTTGTCTTTTTTCTTCACTAACACTACAGGCGAAGCCCAGGGGCTGGTAGACGGTTGTACCACGTCATCGGTAAGCATTTCCTGCACCTGTCTTCGAATAGCCTCTCGTTCCGTTGACGACACTCGGTATGGGTGTTGGGAAATCGGCTTGGTCTCCGCGTCAACCATAATGCGGTGTTTGGCTACTGGAGTACGCCCAACTTTCGAAGACGTTGCAAAGCATCCAGCAAATTCATGAAGGAGGTCTAGGAGTCTCCGCCGCTCAACCACCGACAGATTGGCATTAATGTCCACAGTTGATAGAATGTCGGGTGCATTACATCGGGCTGGCGACGACGGCGCCAGAGTACAGATGTTCCTTGGCTCAATAAAGTCGGCAACATACGCGATGGCCGTTCCTTTCACAATGTACTGAAACTCGGTCCCGAAATTCGTAATCCAGAGCTTCGCACAACCGTCCCGTAAGCGAACAAGTCCTCTTGCAGCGCAGATCCCTTTCTCAAGAAGCAAACCCACGTTCGTCTCTGCCAGTATGTCTCGGTCGCATGGTGAGTCGCTTTCTACCAAGACCATAATGCTGCACCGTGGCGGGACCGTAACGTCACCAGCTGTAATACGTAAAGCGGACGTTGATGAACCGTCGACGCTAGATCTCGCAATGGCTTGGCTCGGCGAAAATGTCACTCGTGATTCTTGCAAATTAATTATCGCACCATTAGCCTGTAAGAAGTCCAAGCCGAGTATGACGTCTCGCGAACAGTGGGTAAGTGCAACGAAGTCGCAAACATAAACAAATCCGTCAATTGCAACTCTCGCAACGCATCTTCCAGCCGGGGTAATAAGGTGTCCCCCTGCAGTGCGGATCTGAGGCCCAGTCCACTCGGTTAAAACTTTCTTCAATTTCCTGGCTAACCCACTGCTCATAACTGAATAGTCCGCCCCCGTATCAACTAAAGCTGTAATGAGACAATCGTCGATAGAAACCGGTATGTCCGAAACTGCGCACTCAGGATCATTGTTACATGTCGACGTCTGATAGCCGTTATCTTGTACTAAGCTTGATGGAGGATGTTCAGCACTTCGCTCGTCAGCGGCCTCACCTCCGCAGGTCGCTGTTCCTAGTTTTCCCGAAGCCTTGGGGAGCGGGGGCTCGTCGAGCGGCTAGTGCGGTGTGTAGAGGGCCGTGGACTTGGAGAACGATAACGGGAAGAGGTAATGACGCGGGACCCGTATTGTGGGACGTCCGGAGGATTCGTATGCGTCGACAGGTACTCCTCGATTTCGGGTGGTCGTTCACCACTCCGAGGCCATCGTGCACGCGGATGGAAGCCACGAAGTCCGGCGCGGCGGTACGGACAGAACCTTAACATGTGACCGGCCTCACCACAGTGGTAACAAAGGGGCTGATTGTCAGGGGTACGCCAGACGTCAGTCCTTCGGAATCGTGCTTCGGCTAGAAGAGGAGGATGGCGTGGGCTTGGATTAAGAGTAGGGGGGTTCACTCTGGCTCTGGGAGAGCCGTACCCACTGTGGTGCTGGTTTGGATGCGGCACAGTGGGGTTCCCTCTTGGATGATCACAGAGGTTATGCTGCTGAAGCACGGCCGCGTACGTTGGCACAATCGGTGGCGGTGGCTGCACACCAGGCACAGACGGTTCCGGGACGACGGCTTGCCTCACTTCTTCGCGAACAACCTCCGCGAGTGATGGAAGCCTCGACGACGATGTTAGACCCTGTAGCTGAATACGTCTCAGCTCTTCCCTGACCACAGATCGAATCATCTCCCTTAAGGCATCATCAGAACCGTTGATGCCGGAACCGTAGACGACCGGTGACATGGCGGACACGTTACGGTTATAGTGCTGAGCCCTGTGTCGAAGTGTTTGTTCTATCGTGGTGGCCTCCGCTAGAAACTGATGCCGTGCCAGGTGGATTGCGCACAAGCCCAGCAAATAGTTCTTGCTTCACCCCGCGCATTAGGTGGCGCACTTTCGTCTCCTCTGACATGTTTGGATCAGAACGCCTAAAAAGGCGGATCATGTCCTCGTAGAACATTTCAATACTCTCGTTTGGGGCTTGGATACGAGATTTCAGCGCCGACTCCGCACGCTCTCTTCGGTCGTTGGCGGTGTAGGTCGCCAACAGCTGGCGACGAAAGAGGTCCCATGTTGATAGTGTCGCTTCGTGGTTCACGAACCACGTCCGCGCTGAATCTTCAAGAGCAAAGTAGACATTATAGAGCTTCCTTTGCTCATCCCAGCCGTTGTAATTGGCGACCCGTTCGAATTGGTCCAGCCAGTCTTCAGCATTCTCATAAAGCTCGCCATGGAAGGACGGTGGCGTTCGAGACTGGAGGACGACGAAATGGGGTGAAGACTCTCCGTTAGCAGCAATGTTCGTGTTGGATCTATGCATGTTGGCCACAGGCGTGCAGGAAAGAGGCCCGAACTCTGGCGACTGACCTCGAAGGCGGCGGCTGCAACTGCGATGGACCGGTGTCAAATCCGTGGTGGCTCTCAGTTGCCCTTGAAGGGTTGCTCTCAGCAAAAAGGGAAATCGTACCCGGCTGCTCCACCAGAAAATGTAACGAGTACAAGGCAGCGATCACTGATCGGAACCGTTTCACGCGCTACCTAAGTTTCGTCCTCTTTGTCCTCTGTTCTTCTTTGTCCTCTTTTCAGAGAGACATGCGGCAATATTAAGAACGCATTGTAGTCTTAAAAGAACATCAGAACATGAAATGTGCCTGGAAGCTTGCAGCCACATTCTTGCGTACGCGCTGAGCACAAGACTAAATGTGCTCGGAAAATCCAACAGGTAGCAATGTAAAAATGCATCTAAACCCACGGTGTATACCATGTACACTCATGCAAGGGTACACAACTAAATATGAAATTTAAATAACTATATTTACTTAGAAAACACCTGTGACATTCCAGTGACTCTGATGCACTTACTTTGTTTATAGGTTCTGCCCCAATCGAAGCCAGGCTTACCAACACAAAATTTTGTTGAAGTTGGTTTTCAACTCTTATGATGTATGTATATCCAATTATCCGAAAGTGTACTTACCCATAAAGGCAAAAAATTATGCGTGCATTCAGATAAGAATGGTAATCACGCTACAGAGCATTCTGCTGATGATAGTATGTAAGTGCACTTGAGGAAGATCGTCTTCAAAAGCATTTTGTTGTTTATATCGTAACCAAGACATTAAATAACATAACTAAGAGCTGGATTGAATATCAGTTAAGTTCAGTTCAATCGTGTCAGACTCTTCGTGACCCTATGGACCACATCTCGCCACGCTTTCCGGTCTGTCACTATCTTCCTAACATCACAGATTGAATATCACTGCACCACAAAATAAATATAAAATTATGGGATAGAGTAAAAGCTAAACTGTCACTTGCGTTTTCTCATGAAATGGCAAGAAAGCGAATTTATTCCATTTTAAGTTATGATCACCCCCGTCAAAAGCAGAAGACGACTTTATAAGCACACCAAGAAGGCTTTGGATATTGCGGAAGAAAAAATTTAATTCAGCTAAAAATAAATTGAATTCCTGACGCTCGCACCTTAAGGGAAAGGAATAAGCAATTCTATACAATAATAACATGCGCTAGGTTCTATATTTATTTTAAGACTTTTAGTCTACACAATAAAATACTTTTTAGTGGCTGATATTTATGAAGAACTGAGGATTAGTTTTAGGTCAATGAAATGAAAATGGTGTTTTTTAAATCCAATTTAAATTTGTCCAGTTTATTACTTTTTTCATTTTAGCCAATTTCAAAGTAATTCGGAGAAAAAATGGACAAATCCAGTGCTACAAATTTTTGCCAGAACAAAAAACATGGCCTGTGCAATACTGAGAAAATGTTTCAATGGAAACAACCCAGCGGATCGTGCCAGAATGTAGGGCTAAATATTTAAAATTTTCAGTAACAGCCCTGCATTTTTATAATAACTTTTATAATATTAAACAATATAATGCAACAGATTTTCACTCCCTAATATTTCTGAGGTACTGAGGGTTCTTGAAGGAGATCTTAACAAAAATCAATGATGATGTTTTTTTTTATTATCCATGTTTTGCTGTTTTCGAAATTTTTCCAAATTTGACGCATTGTGCAGGAAACACCCAACGGTACAGAGCTTCAAATTCTTCCTGAAATTAAGAACATAATAGCTATAATAAAAATAAGGTTTTTTAATGACAACAAATTAATGCTTAGTGCCGAAATATAGGATTAAAAATCTACTTTTTTGCAGCACATTGCTCCTGGAGCAAAGTTTGTGATTTTTTTACTAAAACAACTGCAGCAAGAAAAAATGTCGTTGAAAACTCTCCTAAAAGGGAGAGTTGCACAGATTTATTGAGTAAAGAATAATGGACAACATGATATCAGTGTGCAAGCAGCTAAACTACTGCGTAACTTGCAAAACTAAGGTCCGTTCCTTTGTGTCAGGATATTGTCCCACCGCGTACAAAAATTTCACCGAAAGCAAAAAAAATGTTCATGGGACCTTGATTACCATTCTCATCTGAGTACACTCTTGTTCTTTCATTGTTGGGGGAGAGGGAGTGAGGCCACAGCATGTAATAGGAAGAAACAGTGCTCTCTTGGAATTGTGAATTTGAACAGTACAGCAGCTGCCTTGACATTTACCAGCTGCGGAGCAACAGCCCATAAAGAGATTCCCCATGAAAATTGAAAGTACGCTGCAAATAAATTACCCTCAAACTACAAAGAACCCAAGAAATGCCTAATAGTCTCAAAAAAAAAAAAAAAAAGTAATCAAAACAGCCCGAAACTTTGAACAGTAAAAAGGCTTATTCGTCAATGCATATCTGAAGTCGGCAGTTACTTGCGGCCCTTCAGCATGCACGCTATTTTAGTCTTCTTTGCTCTCCCCAGCTTACCTGGGTGGCCTGAGCGATGAAGTCTCTCTCGAGCTCTTCCAGCTCCACTTTCCACTGATTGAACGACTCCTCAAGCAACCGGTAGTTCATCCTGCAACATTGTACGCACACTGTCATGCTCAACGCACGCAAGTTACGAACATCTGGTCTCGGGATCTCTCACAAACTTGACACCCTAGAAGCCATTCAGAACTAAGCAGCCCATTTCATCCCTTCAAACTATGATGGTAAGCACAGTATCTCATCACGATTAAACCTGCACTTAACTTTCAACTAAGTAATAATTCCCCTGACTCGGCCTCTTTCAGAAATTACATCATTTACGGCATTCTTGCCCATGTGTAAATACTCTAAACCTTCTTAAGGGCAGACACACCCTCAAGCATTTAATTAACTATATCAAATTAGTGTTTTGTGTATGATAGAATAACCTTGAATGCTGAGATTGGGTGAAAGCCTTGACAGGCAGGTACCAGAGGATTCTTGCAAATAGGTATTATCTATGAAAAGAAGTCAGAACATTACAGTGGGGAAAAGCGAGAACCTGGTCCCAGAACAATAAGCAAGAGTAAAAACTAAGCCGCAGCTACAGGACCTCTTGAGTCGGGACTATTTTCTAGTAAGTTCAGTAAAACCCCGGGACCAGAGAAAATGTCCGAAGGAACTGATCGTTAAATCGTAAGACAGACTGAAATGAAAAAATTGCAACAGAATGCCCCATATTAAGATCCCTTCATATATTCAGCAAAAAAAGTCTGCAACCACTCGTATCTGTGCACAAAATACTTACGCTCTGATCGTTAGTGCAGTGATAATAGTGCAGTGGACACAAAGTGGTGGATGAACCGACACACATACGTCATCTCTATAGCTTTTTCGGACATTTGGGGCACATACGTATCACGTTTCTCTCTCTCTCATCCACGCACACACACACACACGTATGCACACAATGCTTCTGAACTAACAAGGCTTTATTACAGTTTGAAACTCCCAATAAATGATTACAATCTCTTACTCTACTCGTGGAACAAGCAATGCAGCCACATAATGACCACAGTTGTTGCTGCTCTGCTGTACAACAGTCAGTGGTGCACTTACAATGAGGATGGTACATTGGAGCTGGATGTCGGTGCCGAGGCTTGCGTTGGAGCTGAAAACAATGCACAGGCAATAAATGCATGGAAACACCTTTTACTATTGTTTAAGAGACAACCCCTACCACCGCTTAAACATTAGACTCCTTTATGCAGTGCTAAAGCACAAGGAGATCAAGCAGTCTGCGCTGTATGCGGCACAAACAAATGCAGGCAGAGCAAGAGTGAGGAACACAAAAAAGAAAAGTGTGCACAGGGTGCAGCTGCATCTGTAAGACAAAACAAAAGAACCAGCAACGGCAATAACGACAAGACTCACCTGCCACTGTCACCACCAAAAGTCACACATAACCGTGCACTCGCACAAGTCTGTTATAGTACCATCCGCAAGGCTAAGAAAGCGCCCATGGCACCACAAAACGTGAACAATATGATGCTGATGTAAACTCATTTTCTGCCACAGTGGAACAAGATAAGAGTGAATGCCTGAGTGAAATTAAGGGAAAGAAAAAAAAAAAGCAAACAGTGAATGCAGAGCTTATATAAACAATTTTGTAAACAATCCAATCCTTGTGCAGATCGACTACGAGTTATGAGCAGAGTAACACGTTGTCCGGTGTCCTCCAGATTTAAAGCAAATCCCGCAGCCATGCCCTGCTGTAAAGTATCGGCTAGATTCACAACTGCTGGAGAAGCCTAACAAGAAATGAAGTGTCTTTGCACACTCGCGTGTGCATATAATCCGCAAGCAGCAACTGCGGCCAATAATGTGTCATTCCATGCTCAGCAATTTAAAGCCTTAAGTGGACGGCAGGTATAATGAGCACACTGTGTGTTACTAAATTTTAATTATGCCTTCAAATATATATGTATGACACAACCTAGTGAAACCATGAGTAAGTATGAACTCTAAGAACAAACACCAATACCAAGCAGGAACCAAATTTTTCGCAACAGAATGTGAAATGATACCACCTTTGAAGGTGCCGTAAATGAACAGCCATTTGCAATATACATGTGCTGTCTTTAGTAGGCTACTTAATAATCATAAAATCAGCCCAGTAGCTTCAAACTTTTTGTGAAGCCCTCACATCTCAAGCAAGTATGCCAACTGTCTTGTTAAAGGAGCACTGAACAAATATCCAAGAATATTGAGAAAGCACCACAATTGCATTCTTAAGACACGATTACACTAGTACAGACACATATTTAGAGTTAGTATTGGGCAGATGGGTGTATTTTTGACGTTTTATGAGTGTCGTCCGGGTCAAAGGCAACGCGCTCCCGACTGTGAGCTAGCGGGTGCGACGTCACATTTACCCTCAGCAACGTTATGGCCTCCCGGCCCCGCCACTCCCGCACCTGAAGTTGGTTAACCGCCTACGCGCAGTGTCGGTTCCCCCGCGTCGCGCCGTGCACAATGCTGCGGAGTGGGGAATGCTGCAGATGAGGAAGGTCGAGGGCGACGTGTATGGCGAATGCGTATTGTGGATAACTGATTGCACGCTGGGAGGGACGGATGGCGCTGAGTCCGCTGTCTCGTAGGAACACGAGCAGCAGTTTTAGGGCGTGTTGCACTTTCTAAAAAAAAAAACATTGAAACACGTCCATGCGCGCGCTTCGTGAGTGCCACGGAGGAAGGGAAAAATGAATGGGTGCGACCGCATGCTATGGGGTGGCTAGGGAGACATAAGGAAGGCAGGTAAAAATGACGTGATATCTGTCAGAGCTTTCACAGGAGGCTGCTAGGCGCGACGATTTGAGAAATATTCGTTAAAATACTTACTTTCCGCTCATTTCTGTTCATAAAATGTGTTGTTTTAGTCACTCTCAATGCGATAGCTACCATCTACATTAAAAATCTCAGCGGGAATTTTTCTGTTCAGCATTCCTTTAACTTTTTAAGGTGAAAGCCACACTTGGCTAGGTTTGCGAAAACATGTCCGCAAAACAAAGCAAAATGTAAAACTGTGACATGACGTCATGTTAAGATGAGACTGGTAGTCATGAATGTGTATGTAATGACAAGTGGTGTATAAATGTTGTGTCATGCCCAGTCATGCCATGTGAGTAATCACAGTTTAGTCATGAGTCATAGTCACTTATCATGAGCCAGTCACAATAGAGATCCAATGTGCATGACTATGGAGTCCATGACTTTTGTATATCACTCAAGGTCATGACCATGACTAGTGTCATGACTAAAACGTGCTGAGTGTGGAGCAAAAGCTTTGGCTACGGGTGAACAAGCGTTGAATTGAACACAACCAACGTTTCCTTGAACAAATCAAAGTTCACCAGCGTTGTATGCAGAACCTACTTGCATGCCCATCGCACATGCTTTTGCATTTCTCCAATGCAGATCTGTGCAATGTTCTCAACGTTTTTTGAAGACAAATTTGAATTCGCATAGTAGAAGGTGCTGAAACCAAACCACTAGGGACAACGTAAAAAACGACACACACAAATAGCATTAAAGGAAACATGGTCGAAACAAAATAACAAAGGCCATCATATGATCGCTCAAAGCTGCTATGCATTTCATAGCGTGTCGTCATACAATTAGCTGTAACAGCCACTTTTGTTAAGAAGTCTGCAACAGTCTGGATTCTTCTGGTCATCGTACTACAAATGCTGTGGGGCTCTCTGATAACCCTTGCACATATTGCAGTACTGCCCCAACCAAAACAAAAATTGGCATTAAAACTAAAAACTCAGTGGATGAGTGGACAACCACTTCCGCACATGCTAGGAAGCCACGACTAAGGCCCTTATTTCCCACGATTCCTCAATGTGGATTTAAGTATGCTTTGCAGAAATAAGAGTTATACTAGCTATGTTCTGTTAACTGATGCTACTTTTGTTAGAAGCTTCAGAAGGGATGACAGTATGATGGAAAAATGATTACTTTACCTTATCTGCAAGAATGCAATGCAAGAGTGTGAGCTCGAGGACTTGTGAAAAATTTATATATGTACTGCAATCTGAAAGAGCTCAGGTCAAGGGCCGACCGAGGAAATGGAAACGGCGCACTAACATAAGCAGGCAGCAAATACGTCAGCAATATTTAAGAGGAAACATTCAGGAACTACATGACTGGCTGTTTGTCCTATAGGACACGAAATAGAAGTATTGAAATTTGACATGGCAGCGTTTATTATTGCGCCGCTCTTTCAGCAACGAAAAAAGAATGCCTGTTTGCATTTTTCTACCATCACCAGCACAGTGCAAACTAATTTATTACGTAAGTAAATAGTACAGCAAGAAAGAAAACTGGCAGATGCCAACAACCTCACCTGTTGCAACTGCAGTGGTAGTGGCTGCAGTAGATGGCTGTGAAGGTGCAAAACCTGCCAATGATTGCTGCTGGCCAAAGCTGAATGTCGTGTTAGTCTTGTTGGTCCCGAGGGAAAATGCTGCGAAACAAAAAGATACATACTGCCACTGTTCTATCATTGTCTCCTCCTTTTCAGGTAAAAAAACAAAAACAAAACTATGTTATCTCCTCTTTTGCCTCGGGCGCCCGGAGATCAGACATCGGTTAGCTCATGGCCCGTCAATGCAAGGCAGTGGATCAAAAAAAAAAGGCTTATAGGTTGCGGTACATTAATAACACTAGCAGTAGTCTTTCACCTATGTTTCAGCAACACAGAGGATTGAAGGGCATTTACAGGTTACTTCCTGTGCAGTCTTCTCCAGTTTCATTTCCGCTTCAGCCCACAGTCAAGCGAGGCGGGCAAGAAAATGTCCCACACATGCAATCCATAATAGTAAATGTTCTCCAACTCCACAGCACCTCTGGCAGTCAAATTAGTAATATATGCAGTGCAACATGAGAATGAAGCTAACATATGACCAAGTGGAAGAAAAGTGATTGTATTTAATTGCTTGTAACAGAAAGGTGGCAGAGGACACCAGTACATTTTTACAGCACTGGGGACTTCAAAAACATTTATCATGGGATACATGTACTTTATCTCACCGTACCGAGATATCTAGGCCGGATAGTTAACAGGCCGTTTTAGCACAGCATAATGCATAATTACGACCAACTAAGGCACAGTGACAAGTGAGCAAATGCGCCAGCCAAAGTGCGGGATTGACTGAAAGCTTGCAGTGATGGATTGTAGTAAAGCAAAGATCCACTGTTTAGATAAACAAAACAGATCAATAATGCAGGAACGAAAATGCACAAGACAATATGAAATTGAAATGAAAGGCAGCATACTTGTTGCGGGCGCTGTGCCAAAGGTGGTGTTGCTTGTTGCCGTATTGCCGCCCAACATCTTCCTTGTGCAAGATGATCACGGTACTGGCACAGGGGAGAGATAGCAAGCACCCTAAAAGAGACATGATTCGCCCATGAGGTGATGAGTTCTCCAAACGGGACTGGAATGGTGCTTCATGGGTGCCACTCAATCAATGTAGGGACATGCACCTTTAATAAAATAAAACTATGACATATTTTTTGATAGTCAGTGCATAAGGCATAAAAGATGCCAATGCAGTCACGAAGACCTGTTGTCACACCAGAACATGAAAGCTTAACGTCTTTAACTCTGTTGAAATGTGATTACGACAACTTCGTTTCGACTGATATTGCTCCCAGTAACCACAGCAGGGATAGGTCAGGTAAAGATGTGGGCAGTGCCATGTGACCTTGCCAGTGTATTTAAGATGTAGCGAACCTAAACTTACGTTGGGAGTAGGATAGAAAGTGAAGCTGCATGCATTATTGTTACATTGCTCATGACCCAAATGAAAAGCAATCATGCATGCAATAAGCCATATATACAGTCATGAATCTGTCATCTTGTCGCCGAGCTTCTCCTGCTTAACAGCCACTGCCTATCTCTTTCAAGCCTCTTAGACTGCAAGAAACTTGCAGAAACGTCAAGGCGTTCAACTGCTTCAATCACAATTACAAAGAGGCAGTTTCGATCCTGGCCGTATTTTGATGAAGGCGAAAAGCAAATAAGGAATCCATGGACTGTGCAATGTCAGTGCATGATGATGAACCTCGTGCACCACACTTCATTATGGCATTCAACATAGCCAGAGTCATAATGGAATGCATCTGCTGCATCTCCGTGACATCACAATGTCCACATGGGGCTGAATTATGCTACAGTCACAAAAACTATCACAAACTTGTCAATCAGCCTTTATTCCTACTCCCCCTCCCCCCTTTCCATCGTACAATAGGAGCGCGGCTAGCGATTGGAGTGTAATTCGGCCTTCGGTGTACTTCGAGTGTACTAACGTCGCGCAGAACACGTTTGCCTTGAGTTTCGCGTCCATCGAAACGCGACCGGGGTTTTTGAACCTGCAATCGGCAGTCGAGCGCCCTAACCTTTGACATCCCGCGGTGAGGCGGACCAAAGGAGGCGCTCGACGGACCAGCGATTCCTACATGTTTTTATAAAGCTTAGAGGAGGCATTGGGTGGTCTTTTGACAACACAAAAACAAATGAAAAAGTGCCGGGGGGAACACTTAGCATCCAGAAAGCAGCGAATATGTGCCCCATGAAACGAACTGCGATGGTATAACAACGGGCAGTCAAATCCTTCGTACTCTGGCAAGGCTCCGTTCACCAGCAGTCATTTCTAATTTAAACCATCGACATATCTTCCTTCAAAACAAAACGCACGCATCGAGGTATGCAGCCTCGACGAAATGCTGCCGGCCACTGAACCGTACGCGCTCAGACGCAAGTCCTTTAGCCGGGTGGGCTTAATTCCAGAGTACTAAAGCACCCAACGTAATTACTTGCCTTTGAAAAGGATACACTTCTAGGAACGATGAATGAAGGGCCACTCAGAGCATTCTTTTATTCCTTCAAATTGCTAGCATCTGTAAGAAACTTGATAAAACTCGCGGCTACACATACCTGCCTTGACTTGGATTGTTTACTGTCAGCACTTCGTGCAGTTGCCATAGCCAAACAATTTTAATCATTTTTAAATACAGCACATTACGGATTTCGACATTTTATCCAATTTCACAACAAAAAGTCACGTGATCATTACCGTGATGATCATTCGTTGTTCAAAGGAATACTGGGAACACGTCAAAATCCCATGGTGAAGGTGAGGTACATCTCACAACGTCCAGACGGGAATAATACGGGATACTCTTAACTTAATCCTTTTTCTAGCCTAAGGACTGTGTTTATTAGACTTCAATGTTTTTGCTCGCGGAGAAGAAACTTCATCATCTGACAAAATCATGATGACACCTCCCTCATGTTCTTCCCCAGTACTACTCCTCCGCCTTTTGACAGGAAACTTTTGTACATTGGAGCCGCCTGTGCCAATCGGGATAATGGTGAGCTCGGGCATTATAATGCTGCCATTCTTGCTTCCATATTCTTGTTCACTTACAGCAGGTGAACTATATGGCAGCTCAGCTTCACCCCTGGCATTGGTAAGTGGAGCTATGGTCAGCTCAGTTGGTGGACTGGTCCCAGGAACTACCGTGATGGTAAGCTCGGCTTTTGCCCTGCTGATGAGAGCGATGGCCGGGTTGCCATCATGAACAGGACCGATGTTGTGCTTTGCTTTCACACTAGAGACACCAGAAGATCCAGAAATTGGCTTGATGGAAAGCTGACCTGATGAATTACAGCCTCCGATGGCACGGCCCAGTCCATCTCCAGCACGCGGCCTCTTCAATCTCTGTTTGCTTGCCAGTAAGACTTGCAAGTCAGCTTCACGAGGGGCCTTGCACACCTCTTCCACCTTCTCTTCCGCATCTTGCTCACCTTTGTTGCAGCTGCCATTCTGTGAAAGGTCCTTCTCATCACTCGTCAAGTCATCTTCAGCGTCATCACTGTCATCCTCCTTTTCTTCGCTTGAGTTGTTCTTTTCGAGATCTGAGGAGCGATCACAGTCTTCGTCTAACACAACTACCGGCTCCAGGTGCAGCTCCTTCTCTTTGTCCACATAAGACTGGATCACATCATCCATCTTCTTCTGGAACAGCTTGCGATTTTCTTCAAGCTTGGCCATAAGCGTGCGATCACTATCAGCAGGATCAGTGTCATAGTCGCCGTGGTCTCCTAAGTAAGCGATTGCTTCGGACAACTCGTCTGTCTTCCGCCGGCGCTGCAGTGCCTGGCCCACCTTCGCAAACACATCTTCAGCAAGGCTTTCGGCCTCTCTCACACTAAGTCCCAAGTTGTCTTGCTCATTTTTTCGCTTCACCATATTGCAAATGTCACTATAATCTGGGAAGATTTTCTTGTTAACCAGTCTCTCCACTTGAGCATTGATTGCGCGGTAAGGAGTTCCGGTGAACTTGAACTTTCGGTCTCGCAGACGTCCCGTGTCAGGGCGCCTGCCTTCCAGTTGGCACATTTTCAGCCACACTTTCCACGCCCTTTTCATCAGCTTGTCTTCCTTGATGTAAGGGCTAGCATCATCGTCCTCGTCAGGATCAAACTCTGCTTGATGCAGCTTCTTAATATACTTGATTAACCCCACAAGATAATCGCCCAGCTTGTCAATGTTCTTGCAGTCCCGAGGTGAAGGGCCATTTCTTTCCTGCAGGCCCTTCTTGAGCAGTCGGTGCCCGGTAATCTTTTCCTTCACCACCTGTTTGCTGTTTCCACTTGTACCAGGTTGCTCTCCCAGTGCACTTGGGGCAGCGTTTGGTGCTCGTGGGGGAGCTGCTGAAGGAACAAGAGGCCGTTCATCTGAAGTACTTTGGTGCTCTTCATCCGGTTTGAGTGCTACATAGAGAGTCTCGTCCTTCTCCTTTGGCCTTCGCTCACGATGAGCCCGCAGTTCGTCTGCAAGTCCCTTGAGGTGCAAATATGCTGCTGACCTGTTGCTAACTTTGCTAACTTTGTTTGTCATTTCAGTCAGAGTCCGCTGAAACCCTTTAGAGGCCAAGTAGTGCAGATTCGTCTGACTCACCAATAAATGGAGTCGATCCAGAATGCATTTGACGTCTTTTCTCCTAACGTGTGGCAATGACGCATCCAAGAACTTTGTGACAACCCTATTGGACTCTTCAGTTATTTCTTTCAGCTTAGGCGACACCTTGTACTCGGCCCTGTTGAACATGTTGTCCTTATCCTTAGGCACCGGCTGTATCAGCGTTTTAAATTCCTCCAAGCGGCTCTTGATGGGTTCATCCCATTCCATTGGTTGCGGTAGCTCCTCGTCGTCTGATACCGTGATCACTTCGACTCCTTCGCTTCTGGCGTCAGCCTCCGCTGGTTGGAATTCAGTCATGGCTACGCACAGCCATGAGCATCAACGGCGCCAACGGACTCTTTCCATGGACCGCGGTCACAAAAAATCTACCAGACTTTCCAACAACACTCGCGTTTACCCATAGAGTTAATACAAAGACGCGTTTACCTGTCTACGCCTGGCGTCACCTCGCGGCGTAAAGGTTGAACTAAAACGTTTGAATAACTATTATAACCTTGCTTTCTTTAAAAATTTACGACAATAGAGGTGAAAATTAAGTTTTAACGGTTCGTCGATTTTCTGCCGCAATAATATTGCGTGTTTAATCGTCACAACGTAGACCGCGATTATTACTTCTAGCAGACGCAAAACCATGGTAGAAGAACAAATGGTAGCGTAACGGCGTAACTCCCATAGAAGCCTGCGTGTCGACTCTGAGCGAGGCTTTAGTTTCCCAGCGCCCCCTGCGAACTGTGAGGCACAACAATTACGTGACGTTGCTTGTAACGTCACAGTGACGTACTTTTGGCGGGGAATTTGATTGTCTTTTTACTTATGAACGAAAACAAGGCCAACAACGACGGAGGCAGAACGATGCTCGGATAAGGCAGAAAAATGGACACCGTAACTGTTCAGCCAACTTTACTTGACATGGATTTCTACTGTCAAGTTTTACGTTAACTGAGATGTTACGGCATCTTTAACCACCTTATCATAGCATCGTTCTGCCTCCGTCGTCGTTAGCCTAGTCTTTCGTCGCGCGTCATGTAAACGCATTCTGGGGCTTATTTCTTCGGGCACGTTTGTGAACAAGGGCCTTCAAGTGAATTCGGCAAGCACATGGATAGAACCACATGGCTTGAGGCATTTCACTAAGGGCATAAATGAGTGAAGCTGCGCTGCACAGAAAGCCAGGCTTTATTAATTCACGATTACTTACATAGACGCTTCACGACAATGAAATCTAAGTGTAGGAGAGCGACCACCGCTCATTCGTCACGGTCTTCATAAACTCCTCGTGATAACAAAATGACCTGAGCGTAGGTCTCCAAACGAGACGCGGTGAGATTATAAAAGGGTAAAAGATCTTGCTAACAAACAAAGTATACATATCAGCGTCAAAGAACAACAAAAACAAACGAACGGAATAACTAACGCTAGCGCTAGAACGCCAACCTGTAAGAGCTTAGGTAAGCAATTCAAATTGGGATTGCTAGTATTTAGAAGTTAATGCGTCTGAGAAGTGAAAATATCTACGATATAGCTTCGCTCCAATAAATCTTGCCCTGTTCATGATTCTCATATTTTACTCGCGCTTCATTTGCCACTGAAAGGAGTCAATGTGAGGTTACAAATTTACAACTTAAGCATTTAACATGTTCATGAGAAAGATCCCATTGACAATAGGAACATCACTGTAATAACAGCTAAAGCACGTTCAGCGAACGTTGGTGCGGTAATACGACGCAGTAAGCAAAACACGCAGCAAGGGGAGCGGAACGGAAGGCTTTGAGCAATGCGACACGCTTCTTGGGGGCAATAAAATCTCACCTTCACCGCTCAATTAAAACATGCAGCGATACGCCGCTCATGCAGACGTGTATCCGTAAAACAAGCCACCACTTTTGCGACGTGCCTGGGAGGCCGAGCCGAGCCGCCGAGCTGTGACGCAGCATTGTCCCATCGTCCGGAAATGCGCACATGCAGCGGCAATCAGTTTCTGATCGAGCACAGACAGTCTTCGCCTTGCAGTAAAGCTCTACCAAAACCAGCAGAATGAAATACTGACTGTTTGTTACAGATAACCCACTCTGTACGCAGCACGCAACGATGAACGTTGAACCGGGGCCGACGACGCACCCATTCCGCGGATGAAAAAAGCTTTGGTCTGAACAGTCTGAACCATATCTGAGCTTTGGGTACTTTGGGCAACTACGCAGCAGATAATAAGTGGCCGAGAGAGGCCGTTAGAAACAAGTTAAAATATTATTAAAAACGTGACACGTTTTTTCTTACGCAAGAAACAAAAACGGCATTCATTCCTGAGCGCGAATATTATGTTTACTTTCTAGTTCTTTGGAGTTCTGGCAGATCTTATTTTCTGTGCGTTAGTAATTTGCCTCACAGTTCGCAGGAGCCCTCATCATCGAGTTGATGCCGCTGGCAGTAGGCAGCTGCACGCGTTTTCTTCCGAGTTGCGCGACCAGTTGTACATTGACCTTGGCAAAACGCTTGTCTCCAACTGTTCACGTTTAGGGTATAGTGCCTAGAATATACTATATTCTAGGCACTATATTTAGGGCCAATACCACCTAAAAAAGTCTAGGTGCTGTTGAATGGGCCCGCTCACGACTTGACGGAAGAGAATGTTAGTCCGTTTTTACTTTTTTATTACTGATGCTGAAGTGTATGTAGTACGTACATGCTTCTCGGATGTCTCATGCACACTGCTGTAAGCATGAAAACATGCAAAAGACTGTAAACTTAAGAGGATTATGGACGAAAGGTGATAACTACAACAAAATTAAAAAAAAAAAAAAAAAGCTCTGTGCCGTTACACCTGTCGTCTGCAGTCACTAGGCGATGAAACCAAAGACCAACTAGTTTTAATAATATACAGAAACAATAAAATCAATGCACAACAAGCCGGCATCGTCAGGCGAGTTCGTTGCTTCCGAGGTTAACTGAAACTGCACAGAATAGTTTGCCACGGCTACTACAGCAAGAGCGAAACACATGCGTGCCGTACGCCAGCCGTCCTGACTCCCGGCGAGGTGACCAGAAAGCGACCAATTCGTCGAGAAACTCGTCAAGTTAATAATAAAAAAAAAAAAAGAACAACAGCATCCAACTTTTACGCAAAAACCTCAACCTCATGCTTTCCTTAGAGCGCGATTCAAGTATTTGCAGTGCTATGAATCTCTCGACCATAAAGGCAGCTAAATTAGCCTCTGCTAGCGCACACATTGACACATTTGAAAGATCGTTCATAGGCGTTAGCAAATAGCATGACCACCGTACAGCTACTGCAACCACCGCAAGTGGCTAGATGGGTAGGTGTGCCGACCGGCAGGGCACAAAGCGTAGTTCCGCGTGCCTCCGCTTCATGACGACGAAACTGGCGCTGCTGTTCTCCGCCCGGTGCTCACCGGTGGATCGTCTGCTACTTGTCACAATCGCATCGCGCGTTTTGTTAACCTCATTTTTGTTTAAAAACATTACTTATTACTTGCGTTATCAGTCAAAATAGTAGCTGAAACTGAGACTTTTGCGGTCTGGCATTGAAACAATAAACAGACGACACTGGCTACCTGTTTTCTCGTCTGTTTGCTGTCTGTCATCGTCCACATGCAAGCGCCGTAGCGGAGCAGGCGCTGCGCTTTTTGTGAGAAGTGATCGGAATGAAGACCAAAAAGGACACAACTTGTTTCGCACCCTTCTGCAAATCCGGCTACAAGTCATCGAGAAAAGGACTGAAAGTCTCGCTGTTTTCGGCGCCGCGGGATCCAGAACTGTTCAAAAGGTGGGAGCTTGCTCTTCATCGTGCCGACAAGAGGTTGCAGCCACACTCCGTTGTGTGTGAGCGGCATTTTGACCAAGAGTGTATCGAACGGGATTACAAATATATGATAGAAGGCAACGTTGTTAGCCTCCCACGTTCTCACCCACGATTGACGAAATATGCCGTGCCTTCTGCCCTGCCCGATGCTCCTGCTTACCTGTCAAGAGAGGTGACCGCGAAACAAAAGACGAAGAATTCCACAGGCTGCCGCCCAACCAAGGCTGCCAGAAATGACAGCCACGACCTTGAGACAGTGCCGGACGATCCAGTACCTTCAAGCTCCAGTGAAGGTATCTCTACGTCTGTAACCGAAGTGTCAAGGAGGGATTCTTAACAGGGAGCACTGCAGAAGGCCTCCGAGTCACGCTGTCGATCACTCTTTCCCTCTTGGATTATCTGTCGTCCAAAATAGGCTACAGGTACTTAATGACCGCCAGACTATAGCCAAGACATCTTGGAGCAACTGTTTGGGGTTTTGCGACAAATGACAGGAAGTAACGACCATCCAACCCCCGTTCAGTTCTTGATCTCCATAAACACTCTGGAGTTCATGAACAAGTCACCTGATCATGGGAATGTTTCACCCGGTCTACTAAGCAGCTTGCTTGACACCGCGATGATGTCATAGCAAAAGCAGAGACCCGGCAGAGGTATGTGGACGACTTACTGGACATAGGGAATGTGCAGGCGGCACACGAAATGCTCAGCGCTTGCCAGCTTGACAACGACCACAGCAGCCTAGCTGGCGGTAGGAAAAAGTGATTCGCGGCTGATTTTCTATTTGGCAGGATACGTGGCGCGAAAGTTTCTTTCAAAGACTAAATGTGCCGATTGTGCCACTGTTTTGCTGGCATCGCCAGAAGCTCCCCTTCCACCTGTGGCCGCTCTCACACCCACGTAAGCATGGGGAACTTAATATTCCCATCTGATGCTTTGAACAGTCTCGTGACATCTCTCGAGTCACTGCTTCACAGTCACTGAGGCGAGAAAGTCTCGCAGACTTCGCCTCTTTTCTGCAACCTCCGCCTATGATCGGTTGTGAGGAGCATAAGATTGAGATCACTAACAGCGTCGTCAAGTTTTACTCTATCAAGCGGTAACCGCATGAGGCGACAACCCCTAGCGATCCGTCGCGCGACGCCGCCGCCAACGCCCGTCGTTGTCGCTGGTGCTAACCGCACGGAGCGACGGCGCTCAGCGACAGAGGCGCGTTTTCAGCGTTGCTCTGTTACCGCCGCCTCGTCATTCGGTCAAGGGGAATGCAATCACTCTATATCCCATTTTTAACACTAAACAGCATGAAGTACGATAAAACACT
Organism: Amblyomma maculatum; assembly: GCF_055883805.1. Taxonomy (NCBI): domain Eukaryota; kingdom Metazoa; phylum Arthropoda; class Arachnida; order Ixodida; family Ixodidae; genus Amblyomma; species Amblyomma maculatum. The sequence goes on along the minus strand of NC_139351.1, from coordinate 68,522,125 downwards.
GATGAAATTTCTTGTAACGCATCGTATTTTAAAGGGTCACAGCGCAGCGGTGCGTTACTATACACTGCGATGCCGACTTGCATTGCAAGCAGCGACTTTCTCCTGCTCTTTTCGGAAATTAACAATATCAAGCCACGCTAACCTTTTTCTTTCTTTTATTACCCTTCCAAGCTTTTACTGAATTATCTCGATGCACTCATATATATACACGGATCAGACGAAGTGAGCGCGTGAAGGCACCAGGTTCTTCGCCCAAACCGGACTGGGAAAACTAACTTCACACGCAATAAAAAGAAAAAGAAAGCCAGAACGGAAGTTGAGCACCCTAAAGCCCTCTGCGATTGGCTGCCTCGCGAGCTGCTTCCGGGCGACACGCGAAATTTTCTAAAAACCCAGAAATTGAGCGACGGCGACGAGCGGCAATGCTTTGGCGGCCCTAGGCCTGTCGCGCGACGGCGTCGCGCAGCATGTCGCCGCGAATTGTCGCCTCATGCGGTTAGCGCTTCATGCGCCTCCACTTCGAGCAAGAACCTGACCCGTGAAAACGCGCGAAAAAAAAAAAAAAAAGAAAACACCTGAAATTGAGACGCGTACTTTGAATGCATAGGCATGATTTTGGGGTGTGTTACTTCACTGACTCAAAAACACTAATGTGTGCATATGTCATTTATTGCCCTTTCAAAAGTTCAGCTAGAAGATACCGTTTTGCAATACAAGCTTATGCACTCGTTTTATTTTATTTATTCGCAAGGTCTGCTTACGCCCATGCACACGCATAAATCACAGCTGAGCACTGTGTTAATATATATTCGCGTTGCCTTGTGATGGCGTGGAACATGTAATGAAAAAAAAAAATTAAGAACGAGGAAGTGACATAACAGTGTCATGGAGTTGCTTGCCTGAAAAATCGGGAACGCAGCAAACACACTGTACGTAAAAAAACAGCCTTAAACTCGGCTCCCCTGCCTTTGTAATATGTTTACATCCCTTCCCTATTCCCGTAAGACAGCTTGTTTGCAATAAACTCATTTGCACTTGGAAAAAAGTGAAGCGAGTCGCTTTCTGTCATGCGTGGCGACGGCCGGAGAAAACGGTCATGAACCGGGCTTTCGCTGGTGGCGCCACTGCGGCGTCATGAAGAAAAGGCACGCGTTACCCCCGCCGGTCGGCACACCTACCCATCTAGACACCGTACCGCAAGCACGACTCGCGCCCTGATCGCCATGTTGTTTAGAGAGCAAAGTTAGGGTGGCTAGCCGCCCTAGCAAAGTAGTTTGCATCTTTGCACGACCGGCTTTTTTACTTGGTAACAAAGCCGGTCGTGTATCATTGCATCTATTCGATGTTAACAAAATGCAAAAAAAAACAACAAAAAAACAGGCAAGGAAAAAAAGTTGCGATGATGATGATGATGGCCGGATCGGAAGGTGGCTGTTACTGGCTAATGGCTCAGGGGCTCGGGCGCGGATTGCGAAAGGGACGCGGTGAGGTCGTGAGTACAGACTTTTGCATGACAACCTAATTGCCCAACGTTTTGCCTGTCAGTATGGCCATGGATCGCGATGCAGTGTCGTCAGGCTCCCATTATGTTCTTGTCAGTATCCTGCAGCAGCAACTGTTGTCGTAGAGCCGCAACATTTGTGTGGGTGCAACAGGCAAGGTTCAAAACTATCGGTCGCCTGTGCTTGAGATGCGATAAAAACGGCAGGTACATGTTCACTTGGCTACATTTAAGGCAGTACTCCCTGAAGGAACGACTGTTCATGTCAGTCCTAAATCCCGGGTCCTAAGACGTGTGTTGCGTGTGTATCGTGTAAGCTGGCCACCTGCCGATAAAAGCCGATTGGTACTGAGGCTTCTCTTTTTTACCAGGTGGAACCGGAAGGGGCCTAGCCAAGTCAATTCCCTACTTTGACGGAGTCTCTCCCGCCATTGTGCAACGCCACTAACACTATCTAGTGTCTAGTATGTCTTATCCACAATTTCGTCTGGTGTATGGCGATGGGGCCGCACCTTTTGGAGGGAGAGATTATCGCAGTACGTGCCACATGGGTCTGCTCTGCGCGTGCCCGGCCGTTGCCTAGCAACGGAGACGCGGGAACTGAGAGAGACTTAACGAACATCACTGAAAGGCCGACGCGTTGTTCCTGAAGGCGAGCGGCGCGTACCATGCATCGCATTACGGCCAACAGCGCCGCCTACACCCGGCTTGAAATGGAGGATCGGCTTCCGTCCGCGTTGGCGTCACCTCCCCCTTCTAGCATCTAGCCACCATAGCCAGGATATTTCATTTCATTCATTTCATTTATTAATACTGTCAGCCACCATAAGGGGCTGTAACAGGAGTGGAAAATACAAAACAAAAAATGAGCAATATAGAAGACGATGAAGATCAATAGTCAATCAAAAATTGTCTCTGAATACACACACAAACAAAACAAAAATGAATTACACAGGAATCAGAACAACAGCCATCCTACACAACAGCAATAGAACCTCATCACCCTGTGGTAGAGCCATAGATGAAGGGACAATCCGACCTAGGGATTGCTAGGGATTCAGGGCGGCTGTCCAGCAAAAATCCAGGCAACACTGGCATTATTCATGGCGAATTTTAGTACAAATTCAGATAATGATGATGATCGAACAGCAGAATCTGGAAGAGAGTTCCAGTCCTTACAAGTTCGCGGGAAATAACTAAACTTGAAGCAATTATTTTTTATAGCCGGCAATGGAATGAACCTACTATGACGATGCCTTGATGTCTCATTAGTTTTGATCTCAAAATAGTCTGATTTATTAATTTTTAGGTAATTATTGATAATGAGGTAAACAGTTTTTAGTCTTTCATATCTGGTTCTGCTTTCTAACATTGGTAGTTGGGCTTGTTGGCAGAGGTCTGTTGAAGAATGGTTACGGCGGTATTTATTATATATAAACCTTGCAGCGAGCCACTGAATCCTATAGGTAGCTTAAACGTGTGCTTGGCGCTAGGCTGGGCTGCCTACTCCTCTCAAATGCAATCTAATCCCATACAATCCAGTGTAACCCAATTCAATCCGAGCCAATCCAGTCTAATCAAATCCAGTCCCAGCATGGAGGAAGGACTTAAGTGCAGTCATGAAGGAAGGAAAGCTTAGGAGAGGCCCTGACGTCATTTTTTTTAAGCCGGCGCGGCCGCGCCGCGACCGGACGCTGCAACGTCTCTCCTCCTCCTTTACCCTTTCTTCGCGACGCTCACGTACCTAAAGCCCCTCGATAATGGACTTTACACGTACCTAGGGCCCTTAGCAACGCTGTTGCTAGTGGCCCGAGTTTTCATAGCAACGCGTCGCGGTTGCTAATGGCCCGACTTCAGTTCAGTTCAGTTCAGGCGTTCAGTCGTGTCCGACTCTTCGTGACCCTATGGACCATGTCACGCCACGCTTTCCGGTCTCTCACTATCTTCTTAACATCACATAGCTTCATCTGCAATGCCTCGAGAATGCCATCTAACCATCGCGTTCGCTGCCTACCCCTTCTCCGGCGACCCTCAACCTTTCCCAACATCAAATCTTTCTCCAGCGACTCCTCTCTTCTCATCAGATGACCAAAGTAGCTGAGCTTTAACTTTAGAATTTGACCCTCCAATGAGCAGTCAGGGTTTATGGTCAACAATATCGACTGATTTGATCTTCTGGCAGTCCAAGGAACTCTTAAGAGTCTTCGCCAGCACCACAATTCAAACGCGTCAATTCTTCGGCGGTCAGCCTTTTTCACAGTCCAACTCTCGCATCCATAAATCACAACTTGAAAGACCATAGCACGGGTTATACGGATCTTGGTTGGCAGTCTAATGTCTCTGCTCTTTACTAGGCGGTTAAGGCTAACCATTGCTCTCTTTCCCAGAAGCAGGCGTCTCCTAATTTCATGGCTGCAGTCTCCTTCCGAGGTAATCTTGGCGCCCAAGAACAGAAAATCTGTCACAGCTTCCACTTCTTGTCCATTGATGCTCCAGGACTTGATAGGGCAAGACGCCATGATCTTCGTCTTTTTAATGTTCAGTTTAAGCCCAAACTTCTCACTCTCTTCTTGTACGCGCATCAGAAGTCTCTTGAGTTCCACTTCACTTTCTGCCATTAAAGTGGTATCATCCGCATATCTAAGGTTGTTGATACGTTTTCCAGCAATCTTCACTCCAGCTGAAGACTCGTCCAGACCGGCCTTCCTCATGATTAACTCTGCATATAGGTTAAATAGGCAGGGCGACAGTATGCAGCCTTGCCTCACCCCTTTCTCAATCGGAAACCAATCAGTAAGACCATGCCCAGTTCTGACTGTGGCCTCTTGCCCTTCATAAAGGTTCCTGAGGAGACAGATGAGGTGAATTGGAACTCCGATCTCTTGGAGAGCTTGCCACAATCTGCTGTGATCTACGCAGTCAAACGCTTTCGCATAATCAATAAAGCAGAAGTAAATGGGTTTCTGGAACTCTCTTGCTTTTTCCATGATCCAGCGAAGGTTGGCAATTTGGTCTCTAGTTCCTCTGCCCTTGCGAAACCCAGCTTGCACGTCCGGAAGCTCCCGATCCACATACTGCTGCAGCCTACCTTGCAGGATTTTTAACATCACCTTGCTGGCATGCGAAATAAGCGCGATCGTGCGGTAGTTGGAACAATCTTTGGCACTGCCTTTCTTCGGAATGGGGATGTAAACTGACCTCCAATCCTGTGGCCACTGCGGGGTTGTCCAAATCTTTTGACATAATGTATGCAGTGTGTTAACAGCGTCGTGGTTGAGGTTTTGAAGCAACTCAGCTGGAATACCATCAATTCCGCTAGCTTTGTTCTTAGCAAGGCTGGCTAAGGCCCATTCAACTTCACTCTTCAGGATGCCCGGCTCGAGATCAGTAATCACAACCGGCTTATGTTGGGTTTGCACATCCGGGTCCTTCTTGTACAGTTCTGTGTATTCCTGCCACCTCTTCTTTATCTCTGAGGCTTCAGTGAGGTCCTTGCCTCGTTTGTCCTTTATCACGCCCAGCTTAGCACAGAAGCTTCCTTTGATATCTTTGATTGTCTTATACAGAGCTCTTGTGTTCCTTAATTGGCTGTTGTCCTCCACTGCTTGACACTGTATGTTCAGGAAGGCATTCTTATCTCTCCTTGCTATTTTCTGAAAATCCGCATTGAGAACCTTGTATCTTTCTCTTTCCCCCATACCTTTTGCCATCCTCCTTTCCTCAGCTATTTGCAAAGCCTCTTCAGATAACCAGTTTGCTTTTTTGCATTTCTTTTGCTTTGGAACTACCTTAGTAGCAACTTCTTGTATTATATCACGAACATCAGTCCACATCTCTTCGGGCTCTTTGTCTTCTAGATCTAATTCTTGAAATCGATTCCTCACTTCCACAGCATATTCTAATGGAATCTGATCCAGATCATACTGAAAGGCCTTCTAGTTTTCTGCGTTTTCCTCAATCGAAGCTTAATTTTGGCAACAAGAAGCTGATGATCGGTGCCACAATCGGCCCCAAGCCTTGTTTTTACTGCTTGTATAGCGCTTCTCCATCTCTGCCGGCAAATAATATAATCGATCTGATTCCTGTACAGACCGTCCGGTGAAATCCATGTGTACAGGCGCCTCTTGTGCTGTTGAAAATGAGTATTCGCTATGGTCAGGTTTTTTTCTTGACAGAACTCTACTAGCCTCTGCCCAGCTTCATTTGGCTCACCAAGACCGAACTTGCCTGTAATTCCGGATATTTCTTCACTCGCGACCTTAGCATTCCAGTCTCCTATGAGAAAAACGACGTCTGATGATGGGGTGCGGTCTAAAAGGCATTGTAAGTCCGCATAAAATCTTTCAACGTCAGCTTCTTCAGCAGCAGTGGTCGGTGCATAGACTTGGATAACTGATGTTGAAAGGGTGACCTTGGATCCGAAGTGAAATCATTCGGTCGTTTTTGGGGTTGTACCCTAGCACTGCTTTGCCCATTCTTCTGTTTACTATGAGAGCGACCCCATTCCTTCTCTTGGATTCGTGCCCACAATAAAAGACATAATGGTCACCGGAGTTAAATTCTCCCATTCCGGTCAACTTGAGCTCGCTGATACCCAAGATATCAATGTTCAATCTGTCCATTTCTCGCTTGACGATATCCAGTTTACCTTGCGTCATAGATCTTACATTCCATGTTGCTATGTGATATATCTCCTTGCAACATCGGACTTTCCGGTCGCTTCCCGACACATCCACAACTGAGCGTCCTTTTGGCTTTAGCCCAGCCGCTTCATTCGTCCTGGAGCTTCTAGGAATCGCCCTTTGTTCATCCTCAGTAACATGTGGGACGCCTTCCAACCTGGGGGGCTCATCTTCCGGCGCCATATCGATAATGGTATTGTGACTGGCCATAGGGTTTTCTTGGCAGGAAATACTGGAGTGGGTTGCCATTACCTTCTCCAGTGAATCACATTTTGTCAGAACTCTCTGCCGTGACCTATCTATCTTGGGTGGCCCTACACAGCAGAGCTCACGACTTCATCAAGTTTCTAAAGCCCCTCCGCCACGACAAGGCAGTGATCCATGAAGGGGAATGGCCCGACTTGGCTAACCCCAAATTTTGACGTCACTTCCGCCACACTTTCTCCAATGCATTGGGAATGGCAAGGACCTCTCCTAAGTTGTTTCCTTCCTCCATGAGTACAGTTCATTCCAGTGAAATACAATCCAACCAATCCAGTCCGATCCAAACCAGCCCAATCGAGTCCAATCCAACCCAGTCCAATCTAATCTAGTCCAATCCAATCCTGTCCAATGCTCTAGAACACTATAACAGAGGTTCTACCGTGCGAACCATGTGACCTTACCATTTCTTTTGTTTTCATTTGCTTTTGAGCGCGCAGCGCCTTCTCGTTGTATAACGTTGTACTATGTGTTTAAAAAGTTTTTTTTTTCTTCAAACCTCGTCGCAACATCTCGTCTAGGCGAAGGCAGGGGTAGGGAGAAATACCACTTGAACCATTCTGGCCGCGACCGCGGCATGGGCAATTTTCTTATATCGTGGGGATAAAAAAGGTTTACCGCCGTATTCACAAACCTACCTGGCCCTTTTCATTAGTGCCCCTTCCCTTTCCAGCTCCTTAACGCATTTCATAAACAGGCCTTGTCCTTAGTGGCCTCCTTTAGCCCAACTTAAATTTCACGTAAAGGGAGCCATTTAAGGTACCATCCCAGGCACCTTCCGGCTCAGAATTCAACATGGCAGCGTACTACGAAGACAGCTTCAGCGAGTTCGTCAATTTTGCCCACCGCTCAGAAGATACCATGAATGAAGCATACAGTTTTGCGCACCCGTTTCGGTGGAACCTTAGGGATCTCCAGAACCCAATAGAGGTGTACAATAACCAGGAATTCCCGGCACTGCTTTTCCAAGACTGCTGTGCTCAAGCTTCTGTCTATGTTGCCACTGCACCAGAACACAGACGGACGGGGTTGCCCTGTGCCGCCGTTATTGCAACTGCTGGTGACGCTGCGTTTCTTCGGAGAGGGGACTTATTAAGTGGTCTCTGGAGACCTTATCAATGTTTCACAGCCAAGTTTCCCGGGTTGTATTGCGAGTGTCAACGATGATAGCCGCAACTTTTTACCCGGCACTAGTAAAGTTCCCCAAAGCTGGAAACATGCATAGAGTCATGTATGACTTTTGCAAGATTGCACAGTTTCCCAGAGTGATAGGTTGTGTGGACAGCACGCACGTGCGTATCAAGAGCCCGGGCGGAGACGACACGGAAGTATTTCAAAACAGGAAGGGATACTTCTCAATCAATGTGCAGGTAAGTGAGATGTGTACAAATGTGTAGAGGGACCAGAAGCTGCTGCTTTAAGTCGTCTGCCTATTCGCTGTGGTGTGCGGCTGCGACCGACGCAGTAGCATTTTAAAGAGTGGACGACCGTGTACTTTACTGCTGTTACAACGGAAACTTGCTACTCATGGTCGTCCTAGAAATGACTTCATATCAGGTGCAGAAAAACATGACATCTGGAACACAATCATTTATGTTTATTTTTTTTTCTCGTATGTTTACAGGCTATCACAGGACCTCAGCTGGAATTTTTTGACGCAGTTGCAAGCTGGCCAGGCTCGGCACATGACAGCAGAATTTTTGATAACAGCAGTGCAAGAGTTCGTTATGAAGAAGGAAGTGTTTCTGGCATACTCCTTGGTGATATGGGGTACGCTTGCCGGCCATACCTAATGACTCCGCTGAGAGATCCTGGACAGAGAGGCAGCCCAGAGTAGAGGTAAGTGAATGTGACAGGTCACAATATTGTATGCCTACTCATCCAAATTTCAAACTTCTCTTTATTCAGGTACAAGTCGCAGATAAGAGCAAGGAACTCTGTGGAAAGGGCTTTCGGCGTATGGAAAAGAAGATTTCCATGCTTAGATATGAAGCTGCAAATAGAAACAACATCTGTAATCGTCATCACAGCATGTGCTGTTTTGCAAAACTTTGGCCGGAACCATTCATGGGAAGAAATGCCTCCTGCTCCCCCCCCCCCCCCCCCCCCCACAGGCCATATCGGACCCTCAGCAGCCCCCTGCCCCAGCTTTACAAGCTGAACAGCCGCTTTCTGCTGGCTTGGTGAGTGGCTTCAGGACCAGAGCAAGCATTATTCAGCAGCATTTTTCATAGTGTAGCAAAGGAAAACATGATACACAGACACAATGTGCAAGATTTTTCTTTTCATTTGAGACATTTTTTTTTTTTGGGGGGGGGGGGGGGGGGGGGGGGGCAGCTATTTTCACGGTATGAGCTCTAATTTAGCTTTTTTCTTCGTGCACTCAATCTCATGAAGTTCTTTTGCGTTCTTCATGTGGAGAGCATGCTTGGCTCTCATGAGTTTCATTTTGAGTAGATTCTCCCTCCTCTTCCGCTTGTTGTCCCTGTCGACGGCTCTCAGACGTGCACCGAGTTCTTCTTGAACAGCCGTCTGCTGTGCGCACTTGCGGTACTGGGCGCTTGTTTTTCTTTCATTTCCGAGCATGCATTTAATTGGTGTCCGGTGGCTAGAGTTGAATTAAGCACAAAGTGAACCATGTTCGCATGCCATGTCAAGAACATGATTGTAATTAGGTCATAGACATCGGAGTGGTCATACGCATTTGGGATCGGTCGTACTATTGCTTCTCTCTCCATCGTTGCAGTTTGGCTGCTTTTGTTCGTCCCTTGGAATCTAGTGAAACAGTAAGCGTGTGAGAAATTGTGTTCTCTTTCATTTTGATGTCGACCTTGTGTTCATTGCTTCGCAACAGCTACCCTAATATGTGCAGTAGTTTAATTGCAAAAAAAGAATGCTGCTTGTGTGAACCTTGCAGCTATTTCAGGTCGCTGCTATATATTTCTACGAAGTTAGTAGTGACAAGAGAACACCATGAGAAATGCCGTGCTCCGAACACCCCAGTCGGATTTGCAGTATGTTGTGGTGTGCTGATTTGTTGCACACAGACAGATGAAAGAGAGGGCGCAGCCGAATGATCTCTTGCCGTTTCCTGTCCGGTTGGACACAAAACGTATCTTTTAAGTATTGAAGTATTTTATTGCTGACCGCAGACATATCAGTGGTCGAAAGCATATCACTTCGAAAACATGGCACAGTGGATCAGATGGGCTTACACAGAATTTGGCATCTCTTCCTAGTTTTTACACACTTGTCAAAAGGAATGTAAAATACAGCAAGCAGAACACAGTCTATAAAATACAGGGATCACAGCACAGCGCGAATATATCACTGGCACAGTCTTACTTCATGTCAAACACACTCCAAATATCACAACAGCGTGCCCGCATCATGATATTTTTATGCTATTTTTTTTCGTAGGATATGGCACCTAACTGAACCAAAACTGTCCGTCACATAACAGCTGTAACCTATTATTCTATATGTGTACATTCTGTGAGAGTGTTGCTGGTAATCTTAGGCTTTGCTTTTAACTTCTTATTATGCTACCCTTTATGAAATGCCACCTCAGGGGAGCTTGAAGGTACAAAATGAAATGAAAGAAATAGCACATTTTTGGAGCTGGAAACGATGGGGCATTCTAGCGCTGATTTACTCTTCAAATCTGTATGTCGTGTACTTCTATGTGCTTTCTCAGTGCATCTACCTTCTTCAACATTCTTCCATGTGTCTTCGAGGATTCTGTAAGCCCAGCTCTGCTGCACTTTAATTTGTCTAGGAGTGGCCGAGTGGGTGTTTGTCTTTTTGCCTGTCCAGAACACCCTTATATTGGGGATTCCTTGATTAGGAGACCACTGGTGGATACTGTCACCTGTGATAGTGCATTGAGTGCTGCTGAAACATGCTCATAAGCAGCATCAAGTTTTTCCTGGTCACTCCGGTATACAGCCATATGTTTCTCAGCCTGTCAGTCGCATTTTGTAGCCTTGTCCTCGAGGCTCCGAGCCCCTGTTTTTAAGGTTTTGGAAAAATACCGAGTTGAATTCTGCCTGATATTTTGGGTGGAGAGAGCTGTGGCACCTCATTCGACTCTTCTGACCCCGTTTCAAGGCGCAGTTGAACATTGCTGGTGTATGCTCAGGAAGCCTCTCAAAGCCCCAGCCTTCAGTCAGTTGGAAAACTGCGCAGAAGTGTTTACATGACAGTTTAGAAGTCTGCACATGTGCAGGTTGGTGTGTTAAAGTTTACAGTGTGATACTGACCAGCTGTGCTGGAGCTGTCTTTAAACGCACCATTTTCGAGTGAATTATGTACATCAGTTTGGGTGTACTGCAGGGCAGTGTCCAACCGTTGCATGATGTGCTTTCTGACTTGTGGAGGTCTATTGTGTAGGTAAATAGGTACGGTATCATGATACCTCCGGTATTTTGAGGACCTCCTCATCTGTTCCTGGTTGAATTGTGTCTTTCGCTCAGGCAAGAACTGGCTTTTAATGTCCATATTAGGAATGATAAGCTTTGTTTGCCATTCCTGGATCTCAAATAATGTTCTTTCAACAATTTGTGCCATTGTTGGTGGTTATCACAACTGAGTATTTTGTTCTGTTGAACATGGTCCATTTGTCTGCTAGTGGTAACCATTGGCAAGCCATATAACTCCTCAGTTTAGTATTTTTCCAATGGTCACAATTCATGAGCTGTTTTAATGTATTCCTCCTGGGACATGGCATGGGCCAGCCTCCTCAATAGAGAAAGCACACCCTCACTATCAGCTACTTCACTCTCCTTTTCCTTAGCCACCGGTCAAATGCTTGTTCCCTGTGGAACTCGCAAAACATCACTGCACTGTTTGGGAAAATTTCTTCAATTGCTCTCATTTCTGCTGAGCAACAGTCCACCATCCAGTACTAAAGCTCTAGCTCTGGGCACCAATGCAAGACAGAAAGTGCCTCTGCTATGCAAGATGCAGTCTCGAACTGAACTATGAAAGCTCCGGCAGCCATGTAGCTATGTCAGAGTTTTCACTACTATGAAAAAAAGAAAAAAAATGCAGCATATAATCTGTTGTCTTGTTGGTGGCATCTAAACAAACAGCACTATGCCCATATTTTAAAAGCAAATCCTTCATAAAACACGACTGGTAGTAAAATGATAATGCCTGCTCATATTCTTTTGCAACTGCCTCCAACTTATAATCATTTCCCTCTTCAGTTTCTGTCTGGAAATGATAATCAATGTTATAATAGTCGCGCTTATACTTATATGAGAGCAAATTCTCATTCAGCTATTGATTTAACATTAGCTACAAATGGTATTGGAGTATCATCGTGGTCTACAATAGACTTCGGTACGTCAAGTGACCACCACCCTATCACTTTCAACATTGCATGTAATCCGATTAGGTCAACTGGTACATCGTGTAAACTTGTCAACATTACCCTGTTCAAGAAATGTCTAGGAGAGGCCTTCAGGTCATCTGCCCCTTCTGATAAATCGAATTGCGGTCCTGATGTATTGTCTTCAGTTTTAGACGCAACTCGGCGATCAGAGTTTACAGTTCAGTCTGCCATTAAAAACAGGACTCCTTCGAGCTGGTGGAATGAAGATTGCGAAAAAGCCTATCGTCAGAGGAAAGCCGCATGGAAGTGCCTAGCTCATAATCACTGCCCAAACAACTGGATTAATTACAAGTTCTTTGCAGCTTCGTTTAAAAGAACAATGTCCAAGGCTAAGGAATAATATAACGCAAATCTGAACATCTATTTGTCTAACCCAGTCAACCAGAAATCTCTCTATAGATACATGGAACGTACAAGTTTTGCCCTCCTTTCATACCAACCAGTTCACTGTTTTGTCTAAAAAAGATGAATTAGATCAATTAGAATCCAAGGCCTTGCGGCGCGATTTCAAGCTTGCACTACCTTTTCTACAGCCCGATTGCAGTTTGGTATAAACTTCACTGAGGTAACTATATATCTGAATTAATGTCTGTAGTTAATTGCCTGCAATCGGCTGCCCCTGGAGTTGACAGAATATATGTTGCTATGCTGAAAATACTATTCAAAGACTTTGCCTCGGACCTATTGCAGATCATGAATTGGTCTTTGGAAAAAGCTTGGATTCCACAAGCTTGGAAAACATCGAAAAATATTTTGCTAATTAAAGACCAGGGTAAAGGGTTTGATCTCGACAACATTCGCCCGATTGCTATCACTTCAAATTTAGTTAAGCTTATAGAACGGATAGTCTGCTCTTGTCTCACGGATCATGTTCTATCCTTCCAAGGCTTTAGCGAGGCTCAGATTGGATTCCGACAGGAATGCTCGATTTGGAACGCACACGTTGACTTGGAGAGTCATATTAGCGTTGCCATGAGGCAAATGTAGGTTTCAGCTCTAGTTACTTTAGATATTGCCAAGGCGTATGACAGCATAGAATACAGCATTTTGCTTCACAAGCTAGCTGATCTACATCCTCCATTATACATCTTTGCGTAAATTAGGGAATTTTTAAAGGGTATATCATTCTTCTGCACAAAGAATGCATTAAATTCCAACACTTACACCCAGTCAAGAGGTGTACCCCAGGGAGCAGTCCTGTCGCCGTTATCGTTTAATATATTAATGCGTGACATTCCTATTCACCCCGCTGTCAAAGTTTATGTGTATGCAGACGATATAGCTTTTTTTGCTTCTGCCACAAATATTCAAACCCTATATCAATTGCTGCAAGATTATCTAAATTCCCTGGAGGTCTGGCTGGACAGCCTTAGGGTAACTTTAAATGTCAACAAATGTGCCGTCCTAGTATTCCCACAGACATCCCCCGTCAACATTTACTTGTCTTATCATTCTGTCCTAATCCCGCAGGTTGATTCTATTAAATATTTGGGTGTATTATACGACCCACAGTTAGACTGGAGGCCTCAAATTAGAAGCCTTGTGCTTAAAGGTGAACGTGTCCTTGGCCAGTTGATAAGAATCAGCAATAAGAAATATGGTATACGTCGGGACACTTTGCTCTTGCTTTATAAGACCTACGTACGACCAATACTTGAATTCGGCTCCATTCTCTTTTCTGGGTGCCCAAGGTACAAGCTTGAGCCCCTGTTTGTTTTGGAACGACGAGCTCCGCGCCTTTGTTTAGGTCTGTCCAAATCAGTGGCCAATGCATTGCTATACTTGGAAGCTCGGATACCTAATCTAAATTCGCGGTTTCAGCTTCTAACTGTGCGAACATATTTAAGGTCTTTGGAGCCAGTCCCTGGAGTGGCTAACCCCATATTTACTTCGATCCCATCATACTTCTTTGATTATATTTGGCCTAGGTATAAGCTCCCTCAGGTTGTGTTTACTAATTCCCGGCTGTCGAAACTTTCAGTATCAGTAACCTCTTTAGTACAAGTTGACCATCGGCGGCCTGATACTATAACTTCATTTGATAACACCCTCTCAGGGAATGCTAAGCACTTGTCTGCCAATGTATTAAATGCCCTTATAGAGGATTACCTAGACAATTTTCCGAGCCATATTACCATTTTTACAGATGCGTCTCAGCAGGATGAAAAAGCAGCTATTGGCATATACTCCCAGGCTCTTGACTGGAGTTATTCATTTCGAGTCCCATACTATACGCCAATTTTCACTGCTGAGTTTCTGGCCATTGAGTTGGCCTTGACTAAAATCCCTAGAAATATTTCTAAAGTTATTTTTCTTTCTGACAGCCTATCCGTGCTGTCATCGCTCGAAAATTGGAAAGACATTCTGCTTTGCCGTTTCCTATATTTTTTCCTTCCTCCTCACGTTTCAGATTTGCATTTTCAGTGGGTCCCAGGCCACTGTGGTATTACATATAATGAAAAAGCAGATTTTTTAGCAAAATCCGCTCTTAGTGGACCTCTTGTTCCATTCATACCTAATACCGTTTACTTAACTTTAGCACAATTTCAAAATTTCCAACGTCTCCATCACCTCAGTAACGAGCCTCTCCTTTCTGCACCAGATTACCAACACCTCAGATGGCCTTGGCGTGGCCGCATGTATGTTTCAAGGCAATGTGAAGTGTCTATGACTCTCTTGCGCTGCAGATTACCGAAACTAAATCTGTATTTATGTCGTTCGGGGCTATCCGCTACTAACCTCTGTGAGTATTGCAGAGAAATTGAATCCATAGGTCATTTTTTTTCTCTTCTGCCGGAGGTTCGCATCTCTCCGCAAAATTTACTTAGCAACTCCCCTTTCGAGATTAGGCCTACCACTAACCATTCCAGGTCTCCTCTCCTTTGGAGCAAGCGTCAAGAGATATGCATTAAAACCAGTTTGCAATTTTATTCATGATTACATAATTTCAACAGGTAGATTCCTATGCTAGGTACGACTTCATTACCTTTTCTTTTCCTTTTTATTTTTTCGAAATTCTAGTTAAAGATCCATATTTACCTGAATACCCCAGTCCTTGAACATAAATATTTAAAATTTAAAATGCACCCTGGCCAAACCCCCGCCGTGGGTATGTGCCATTTTTTTGTCTCAGGTCATCATCATCATCATCATTGGAAACGTAAGCGCAAAACAACTTGCGCTGACCGAGATCGACAACCCCAAAGCGTTATGAGGGATCAATGTCAAACCTCCAGTCGGAAATCACACCTAGGTGTGAGCAGCAGGAGAATTGGGAACCGCGCCCTTAAGAGAAACTCAGTAGAGAGTAGAAAAGGGAGCAGGACGCGCCAAAGAAAGCCGGTGCTTTGTGAGAAATGCCAGTGCTTCTGTCCGCCCGGCGGCCTCGTGCGAGAGAAAATAAAGAAAGAAAAAGAAGGAGAGCGCAACAACAGCCGTCGTCCACCACCTAAGCGGTGGCGGGTGCAACGACGGCCTACAACAAATTAAAATTTGGTGGCTGGCTAGCCCCCGCCGCAAGCGGCGGAGACATACCTCCCAGCCCCATCCTTTTTAAGGTCAACGCCGCTTGCGGCGGGGGCTAGCCAGCCACCAAATTTTTATCTGTTGTAGGCCATCATTGCTCCCACCACTGCTAAGGTGGTGGACGATGGCTGTTGCGGCGCGCGTCTTTCTTTCCCTGTTCTTTTTCTTTCTTCTCTCCTTGCTCTCTTCTGTCCGCAAGAGGCAGCGGATGCCCAACCTTGGCGGCTGCATTTCGATGGAGGCGAAACGAATAGGCGTTGTGTGCTGTGCGATGTCATTAAAGATCCCCAGGTGGTCGAAATTACTCCGTAGCCCTCCACTACGGCTCCCCTTTCTCTCTTTCCAATTTCAATCCAACTTCCCTTCTCTTATGGCTCGGTTGAGGTGTCCACAGAAAACAAGTGAGACATCTACTGCCTTGTCAGATGGAAGGGAGGATGCAACAGGTACAGTCCTCCTGTGAGGGTACAGACCTCAACAAGCGACCATCATCATCCTACGGCAACCCCAGGTAAGGCGAAAGATTATTTCGTATATACGACCAATCCTACCATTCATGAAATTTCGATAGGTTGTTTGAGAGTCCATGAGTATCGTTAGTGACCGCCCAGCTCTTAGCCATCCGCCACCGCTAGAGCAACGGCTACTTCCTCGGCCTCTGCTACTGTGCAGTGTCGGGAGACTGCTGTCCAGCGACCGCTACGAAAACCAGCAAGCTCTGGTACAGCGAGCTCAACGGGCGGCAGTAGCCAGCGGAGCTCTGGACTGAGGGCAACCGACCATTGTGCAAAAGTGGATGATGTCGACGGAGAAGACTCTTGTGGTTTCAACAAGCAGACATCTCTGAAGACGTCCCAAAAACCGCCAAGTAATATAGGGCTAAATAAAATTTTTCCTCCTCCTCCCAGGCAAGGCCTCCCGCACCACAGGGGTGGTGGGAGGGGGGTTTGTTTCGGGGAGCAGGCTTTTCCCAGCAAAGGGGCTCATGTCGCCCACCACCGAAACGGTAGCGGGTGCAATGACGGCCTACAACAGATACAAAGTATCTGGCAGGCTAGCCCCCGCCACAAGCAGCGGTGACCCACCTGTCCCAGCCACATCAGGGGAGTACCTCTCTCGTGGCTGTAGTACAACTCAGCTGGAGTTGGTGCAAATCAATGTTCCACGAAGTAGCTGAGTTGATGTTAAGAAATGCCCTTTCGAAAGTGAGTGAGTGAACTTTATTAACTGCTCGGGGATCTTTTTCTTCGCCTCTTCAACCGAGGCTGCCGAGTGGTTGGCGCCCCCAGTCCAGCGCACCACTGGCTTTCGCCAGTTTGCGAGCTCTTGTGACCAGGTAGAGCTGAGCCTCCAGGTCAGAGCTGGCCAGCAAAGCCTCCCACTGTCTTTCATTTGGGTTTTCAATTTTTTGTAGTTGGTGTGAGCTGCATTCCCATGTTATGTGGTACAGGGTAGGGGTCTTCCCGCACCACGGGCATTCGTCTCTGAATGTCGTGGGATGCATCGTGTAATATGTGTAAATTAATGAAGGTGCCGGTCTGTAGCCGCCTCAAATTTATAGCCTCCTCGTTGCTGAGCTTTTTATGCTGCTCCGGATATACTTTCCGCAAGTCTCTGTAGTGTTATAGTATTGTGGTGTAGTCAGGGTCAAGCGGAATCAGGTCCTCTGTCGCGAGACCGTTGGGCGCACGGTAGGTTGCATGTCCTCGTGCTACCCTGTCTGCGTACAAATTCCCCGTGATCCCTGCATGCCCCGGAATCCACACTAGTGTTTGAGTGTATTGTTTTGTTGGCTCGCTTGTGGAAGAAAGGATTTGGTGCGCTACCTTAGATAATTTACCCAGTTGAAAATTTCTGCACGCGGATTGAGAGTCTGACAGTATCATCAGACTCTCTCCCGTTTCTCTTCCTTGCCTAATGGCCAGTGCGATAGCCACTTCCTCTGCCTCCGTGACTGTACAGTTTTGCATCGAGGCGTTAACTACCTCCCGGCCTTCGCACTCTGGGACCGTGGCTATCGCCCTCTTTGCGTTGGTTTCGTATAAGGCTGCGTCGGTGAACCTTGACGTGTCTTGTTTACCGAATGTTTTTTCATAATACTCTGCCCTTGCCTGCCTCCTTCCCGGGTGTAGGCGGGGGTCCATGTTTCTTGGTATGGGCTGAACTTGGTACCAATTTCTGACTTCCCGCGATACCTCTCTTGTCTTGTTATAAGCCTGCAGGTGTGTGCTATATCCCAGTCTTTCCAACACCCGTCTTCCCGTCCTCGTTTGTAGAAGTCTGTTTAGCTGTGACTTGATTTGGGCTTCTGCTAATTCTTGTATTGTATTGTGCAGACCCAGAGCTGCTAGCTTGTGGTTCGGTGTGTTCTTGGGGAGCTTGAGTGCGGTCTTGACAGCCATTTTGATGATGGCGTCCGCTCTGTCTTCCTCTCTTTTGGTCATATTGAAGTAGGGTAGAGCATACGCTACTCTGCTAATAACGAGGCTCCGGACAAGTTTGAGTGTGTCGGGCTCTTTCATCCCCACCTTTTTGCTGGTCACCCGTGCTATCATTCGGGCGACCTGATGGGTCGAGATCTTTAAGTGTGTGTTCACACCTTTGATTCGATTGGAGCCACATCCCCAGGATCCTCACGGTTGTCTTTTCGGGTACTGTCTCCCCTTGCAGCCGGATCTCGAACTTGTGGCCTTGATCTGTGGGAGCAGAGCGGTTGCCCTTCCCTCGCCAGAATCTGATCAGTTCTGATTTTCTTGATGAGCACTCCAAGCCCCTCTGTTTTAGATATTCTTCGATGACAGATGCTGCTTGCAATTTCGCTTCCTTCTCCCCGAGTGATCCTGTGGTCGTCCAGATGGTGACGTCATCAGCATACATAGCGTGCTGTATGCCCTCCACCTTCTCGAGGCGCCTGGCCAGGCCAATCATTGCCACGTTGAACAGCGTGGGCGAAATAACTGCTCCTTGAGGTGTCCCTTTGTTGGGCGGGGAGAAGGTCGCTGTTTCTATATTGCCAATCTTGATTTCGGCCGTCCGGTTACTCAGAAAGCTCCTAACGTACTCGTAGACTCTGGTTCCACAATTCGTGTCTGCCAGACCATCTAAGATCGCCTTGTGACTAACATTATCAAATGCACCTTTAATGTCCACTGCCAAAACTACGTGTTTTGCCGAGCGTGGGATACTCGTCAAGACCTCTTCTTTGATCTGCAGAACGTCATGGGCTGATAGCTTTTCTCTGAAGCCAAACATGGTGTCCGGCATCTGAGCGCTATCCTCTAAGTAATTTTGCAGTCTATTATTGACAACCCTCTCGAAAATCTTTCCCAGGCACGAAGTTAAAGAAATGGGCCGCAAATTCTCTATTGCCAATTTTTTGCCGGGTTTCTGGATCATAATGACCACAGAGTGTTTCCACTGCGCTGGCACCGTTCCTGCTCCCCAATGCTTGTTAATGAAATGCGCCAGTGCCTTGATATTGCTGCTGCTCATGTTCCGAATTATGCCATTAGTGATCTTATCGTCACCAGCCGCTGTGTTTCGAGTGGCACTTGCTATTGCCATCCGGACTTCTTCCTCCGTGATTGGCTCGTCCATTTTCGGATTTGGGTCTCCTTTGTAATCTTCTGCGTATGGATATGGATCCTCTAGCTCTACTCCGTAGCATTTGTCGTGGACGGCCTTAATCACATCTTCCTTCGTGCCTGGGAATGTGTGTAGCAACCGCTCAAGCGACTTCTGCCCCTCTCGCTTGGTCTTTGTAAGGCCGCGGTGGTCCTTTCTTTAATGTTTCGGCGCGCGCGCCGCAGAAAACGGCGATGGAATGTTCTCCAAGCTACGAGAAAGCGACGCGACCGATTACGTCATCTCGGCCACCGCGCTGCGCCTCTTCGCCCTCGTCGTCATGCGCGGCGCCACGCGTGCATTCCCCCACACGGTCCCGGCCCTCCTCCTCGCTTCGCGCGAGAGGGCCGCGCGTGCTGACCATGTTCGAGTAAATTCGAGGCCTCTCCAGAAGGCCAAAGGGGGAAGGCATAGCTTTGGCAGCGCTAAGCTGTTTTCCTTTCCTCCTCCGCGTCTAGAAGCTTCTGCGCTGGCTATTTAAGAGCGCACCGCTCAGACATCAACGGTTCTGGTTCTGATTCGATTCTCGCTCGGAGAAGACAGCGTAGCAGGCAGGCCCCGACTGAGAAGCCGTAAAAAAGAGTGATGCGCTCGTTTTGCCGTTAGTTATTCGCTCAGTCTCTTTTGTAAAGTGTGTCGCCGCCTCTCTGTCTCGTGTAAATAAGTTTTCTGTATCTTGTGTTTGCGTCGTATAAAGTTAGTTTTCGTCTGTTACGGCAAGTTCGTCGGCCTTCGTCTCAGTGTGTTTGCGTGTGAACTACACGTCGCCTGCCGAATCGAGGAGCACCTTGGAGAGGTGTGGAAGATTCGAGGAAGAGACAAGAAGAACCTCTGACGTTTTACTGGCGCAGTCGACAGGATCTGGGACTTGCTGTGAACGTTTTGCATGCTGTGCAGTGACTGTGCGCGAGAGAAGTGCTTTTGAACTTTGTGCGCCAGGAACTGCGACTGGCTTTGAACGCCATGCATGCCGCGAAGCGACTGTGAACAGAGAGTGTGCATGTGGACCCTGTGCCAGCGGACGAAGGGCCGCGACCTTTATTATGTATTCGGTTTGGCTGGGCAAAAAAGCCCAGCAATCCTCTTATGGTGGGGCGTGTAAGGCCGCGGTGGTCCTTTCTTTAATGTTTCGGCGCGCGCGCCGCAGAAAACGGCGATGGAATGTTCTCCAAGCTAGGAGAAAGCGACGCGACCGATTACGTCATCTCGGCCACCGCGCTGCGCCTCCTCGCCCTCGTCGCCATGCGCGGAGTCAAGCGTGCATTCCCCCACACGGTCCCGGCCCTCCTCCTCGCTTTGCGCGAGAGGGCTGCGCGTGCTGACCATGTTCGAGTAGTTTTCTGTTCCTCCTCCGCGTCTAGAAGCTTCTGCGTTGGCTATTTAAGAGCGCGCCGCGCAGACACCTACGGTTCTGGTTCTGATTCGATTCTCGCTCGGGGAAGACAGTGCAGCAGGCAGGCCCCGACTGAGAAGTCGTAAAAAAGAGTGATGCGCTCGTTTTGCCGTTAGTTATTCACTCAGTCTCTTTTGTAAAGTGTGTCGCCTCTCTGTCTCGTGTAAATAAGTTTTATCTTGTGTTTGTGTCGTTCTCTTACGGCAAGTTCGTCGGCCTTCGTCTCAGTGTGTTTGCGTGTGAACTACACGTCGCCTGCCGAATCGAGGAGCACCTTGGATAGGTGTGGAAGATTCGAGGAAGAGACAAGAAGAACCTCTGACGTTTTACTGTCTTGGTGGGGTCCATGATGGCTTTTAGAATTCGCCATGTCTTGGAAGTGCTGAGCGTCCCCTGCAGAGAGTCGCAGAATTTGCCCCAGTTGGCTCTCGTCAGTTGTTCAGCGTACTCCGCCGCCTTCTTTGTGATCTCCACGATTTTCATCCTAAGCTTTCGATTGTGCCTCTGTTTCTTCCATCTTCTTAACAGTCCCCTTCTCGCTTCCCACAGGTGGAGTAGATGGGCGTCTATTTCTGGTGTCTCATTTGTGCGTGTCAGTTCTTGCGTAAATCTCTGCTTGTTTTTCCGCAGCGCCCCGCACCAGCTATCAAGATCCTCAATCTCGCCTTGGTCCTCCGCCTGCGCTTCTCTGAACTTGTGCCAGTTGGTAATCCTGGCCGCGCCAACCTGACGCCTGATCTTGTAGGTGTGGATGGTCGTGCTCACTATATAGTGATCACTGCCCAGATCGTTAAGCGTGTTTATCCACTCAACATCGCCGCAGTTCTTGACCATCGTAAGGTCCGGGGTAGTGTCCTTGCTCACACTGTTGCCCGTTCTCGTGGGCTCTCCCGGGTCCGTTACCAGTGTTAATTCATGTCTGTCTATTAGCTCTATAATAATGCGGCCTCTCTTGTCCTGTCGCGTGTATCCCCAGGCCAGGTCTTTTGCATTAAAGTCGCCTAATATAATTAGCTGATTTCCTCTTACCAAGTTTAATGTTTCTCCGAGAAGCCTGTCGAAGTCTATCTTTCGTTGGGAGGGGGGGGCTGTATACATTTAGGATAAAAGTGCCCTGTTTTTTGTCACTCTTTTGGACCATCTCCACAAGGATATGGGGTGTTTCAATCCCTTTAAATTGGTCATGCCAAATTGTTGTGATGGTCTTCTCCACCATTGTCGCCACCTTCCAGCTCTCGTCATTGGCAGCAAAGACCTCGTACCCGCTAATTGAAGGGGAACTGCCAACCTCCTGTAGGGCTATCACAGCCGGTGGTTCCGCTTGTGAGGCCAGCAGCTGTGACAGCATCCCCTTCTTGCGTCTGATGCTTCTACAATTCCACTGCCAAATCTCTAGGCGGTCTTGCTTCGCCTTCTGGTGTCTAGTCATGATCGGTCTCAGATTGTAAGCTGGTTAGTCCGGGCCTGTGATACGGCTTCTCAGCCCTTTCTCTTACTGTGGTGGCTGTTGTTTGCTTCCTAATCAGTTTGGCCATCTCGATTTGCATTGCCTGAAACATTTGTTCTATATAGCCTGTGACTTGTTCCATGGCTTTCTTTGTGATTTGCTCAATGATGTGTGGAGCAGCTGTGCTAGCTTTTCCTCTACTATTCTTCCTACGTCTTCGGCAGTCAAAGGGGGTGTCTGATTTGCTGATGGTGGGGATTTTTCGAACTTGTTTCTTGCTCTTGCGGGACCACACTCAGGCCAGTGACCAATTCTTGATAAGAAATTCACTTTAGCCCGACCACGGCGGCTGCGTTTCGATGGAGGCGAGACGAAGTGGCGTCCGTGTGCTGTGCGATGTCAGCGCACCACCGAATTTTTGTCTGCTGTGGGCCGTCATTGCGCCCGCCACCGTTTCGGTAGAGGACGACGGCTGTTGTGGCGCGCGTCTTTCTTTCCCTCTTCCTTTTCTTCTCTATTTTCTCTTCTGTCTGCACGAGGCAGCGGAGGTGGCTCAGCTGCAGAGCCAGTAGCAGGCCCGTGCATTTTCGTTTCCTTCTTCCTACAGCCACAACACTAGACAACAACCGTTACGAATGTGCATTTACAGTCATCAACCATCATTATTTTAGAGCGCAGTTCTTTGGCGTTCGTTCCTGGGTTTCGCGTCGGCGTCGGCCTCGTAACCAGCTTCGCCCCCCTTTCATCCCCCCAGCGCTAGCAGCGACCGACTGATACCGCTGGATGCCCTTGACGCCGCTAGAGAGTCAAGATAACGTGACTGCATAGTACACCGTTGCCGCCATACAGAAAGAGGAGGGGAGGGTCCCCCCCCCCTGTTCCTGTGTGGCGGATAGGGTGGTCTTCAGTTGCCGACGCGCCGGTTATTTCACGTAGGCCCCGGCACGTCGACGAATACGTGACCACCTTCCCACGGCTAGACCTGGTTCTTGGCGCTGCGGAAGCGAGGGTATCATATTGTTTGCGTCGGCATCGGCGGCGTTGTCCCTGAAACCAACTCCGCAGCTGGGGTTGACTCACTATCGGCGTCAGCAGCATCAGTCTGTCGCTGCTATCTCTTCCCTCCTCCCTTTATCACGTTGTCCGCTTGCTGCGCGCGCTTCTGCCCCCATCGTTTGCCGCTGGGTGTACACGCCGCCCCCCTCCCCCCTTTTCCTGCGAGTCTCCGGTTGTCAAAGCGCCGGCTCGAACTTAATTCCTTTCTTCGCTCCTCCTCCAATGCAACACCTGTGCGGTGGCAATCAGAGAGCCAGATCGGTGGCGGCGGATCTGTATATGTGCACCGCCCGAGCCGAAATTGCCGCTGCCGTTCGCCACTGCGAAATTATCTGGCAGTTCTTTCTGAGCCATGAGCGAGACGACCGGTGGAAGTCCTCAGTCTGCTGCTGCTGCTGCTGCTGCTGCTGCTGCTGCTGCTGCTGCTGCTGCTGCTGCTGCTGCTGCTGCTGCTGCTGCTGCTGCTGCTGCTGCTGCTGCTGCTGCTGCTGCTGCTGCTGCTGCTGCTAAACGAGCTGCCAGAAAGAAAAATTCTGTGATAGCGCATACATGTGTTGCTCGATTTCTTTGCCTCAATCTATCGAAAAGGTGAAACAGCTTATTTGCTGCGCTCAAATTTCGCATTAGGAAGTAACGTAATAGTCGGTAATATTTTGCTGGCTTGTGAATCAGCCAGGCGGTCGAAATTGCTCCATAGCCCTTCACTGCGGCACCACTCTCTATGCCTTCACATCCGCCTTCTCTTACTGCGCGGTTCAGGTGTTCACTAAAAGTCCGACCTATCCCGCGCCTTTCGTTCCTATAAACCATTCTGTTAAAGCTCCTTACTAAGTTCAGATCTAAAGGTCAAATCAGGCTTGGAAATGACCTCTGAGTGATTTTCAGGAAGGAAAGGCGCAGTATCTCACACTTTTTGTGGAAACCTGGACCGCACCTAGAAGTAATTTTCAATGCTTATTTTTCTGTAGCGCTACATGCGAGATGTGTAAAATGACCGTTGAAAGAATGGTAAGACCTTTGCTTCGGGCGAAGAGGATGTCAAAACTCCTCGTTCCTGGTCTGTTGCAAACCGGTTCCGCTGCCGCTTCCACTGTGCGGATGTCAGGTGCATACAACAGCCCAGCGAGGAACATTTCGACGCCCGGGAGGCCCTCGTTGCAAAGGTATATACTAAGAAAAAGTGTATCTTTCACATAGTTGCTTGAAAGTACCTCTAATAGAATCTTTTAAAGGAAGGGCGCGGTATCTAAAACTTGATGGACACCTGAACCTCACCCTGGAGGTAATTTCAAGCGTCGTTTGACCTTGAGCTCTGCATGTGGGAAGGGGAGCTTTGCACCAAAATAATTCTAAACGCGGTGTATTCCAGAACAAAGCGCGCCGAGAACGACGCAAAACAGTTCGAAGCGTCGGACCCGAGGAAGCACGAAGCCCGCCAATCTTCTGATGAACCCGAGTAAGACGTCGAAGGACCATGTGCCCAGATATCACCGGCGGACAAATGCTGAGAGACTTATTTTCCTACAAAACTGAAAGACATTTTTCTGGGACACTTCTTGGTCTAACAAGCCCTCAATCATGCACATAAACACAATATACATGTCATACAGGCTTTTTGCTTGTAATAACAACATTAATGTGTATCGTTGCTCTTAGGAACCGTACATCATGACATTGACACAACCAAAAACACTTGCCTAACTTCCTTGTGTAGAAGGATAGGCGCAGGCACTCTACAGGTAATGAACCTTGTTTAAAACCTTCGGAGGAATTCTTCATCCGCCAGTACGGTTAACTCCTCATTTAAGTATGTGTGCAGCAATGTTCTTGATTTGTACAGCATTGGAAAGATGGCTTTTCGCGCGCGTCCCCGCAAAACAGCCCCCCCCCCCCCCCCCCCCCCCACAGTACATACATTCCTAAGCACACAACCAGTTCCATGAAATGTCTTTATGGGGACGCTGCCACTGCATTCTGGCATGAAACATGCTCACCACAAAGAGAATTTATTGTGTACATACATTCATACACACAAAAACGCACATTACTCACAGTCCAAAGCACCATAAAAAACACTATAGGGTACTTATACATGTCACGTTGCAGCTCGCGCAATGTTACGATTCCGGATGCTCACCGCTCATGAACCCCGTTGTTATATCAGTAAACGCAAGTTGATCGGCCGCAGAGAAATAAAAATACTAATCAGCAGTTGTACCCTGCGAGGAGCAGTGAAATGAAAACTGCATGCATTTCATTGCATTCTCTACACTGCACATGCGGCATTTCTCGAAAACACTCGAACAACGTAAGCAGCATCCTGGCAGCAGGTCTCACAGAGCGGCACATTTACTGCACTAGGTTTAAAGGAAAATGATCGAGATGCGCGATGACAATGTATGTGTGCCAGAAGTAAAGTTGTGATCGCAGCATTCGATGATAATTCTGACAAGCACTCCTTAGCCTGTGCAGCACGTGGCTCCCCTGGGTTCCTCCACCATGGCGACGCTGCTGGGCCTACGCCTAGGTCTGGATCAGGGTTGCCAGGTACAGCATGACCTGCCAAACATTCTGCGCGATGTAGCCCAAAATAGCCAAACGTCGACCCATAAATATAGCCTAAAAGAGCCAAACCAGAAAACGTCATACTGTTATGCTAGACAATTTGTTTCAAACATTTATTTACAGTCTTTGTTGAAATGAAAAGAAACAGTTGCCCCTCCTTAGGGCGCATTCACTATGGCGAATCGCGAACTTGTCGCAGGGCGGGAGTGCGGCGAATGGGCCGTACCCAGTCACCCTCGAGGACCAAGGGGCTGGACAATCCCCACAGCACTCATCCTCTATTTCTCATATAATGAGGTGGTATTCAAACAAAGTACTCTTTCGACCCTTCTCGCTTAGTCATCTTGAAATTGACTGGATGCATTCCTGAGTACTGAGAAAGGAGAACTTCCGTCTGCTCGTTTCTTCAAATAATGCGTGAGTGGCATCTTGGAACGAGACCTTTCTGTTGGAAAACAAGCCTTGCAGACCAGCTGAGCTCCACAAGTTGTCCATTAAATTGCTAGACCACTTTAACGCTCTGCGTGAAGCACAAGCCCGTGGACTCCTGGACTAGTAAGGGACCACCACCCTGGAAGACTAATTTTTTATCTAATAAAGTTGATTCCTTCCATCCAACGCGATCGGCAACTCCGGGAAGCAGGAAAGGGAAGAAAACAAGCTCTTGTCTGGGCACACCTCAGCCTACCGACCCCGTCATGTACAAAGTCCTCCATTCACCCATCCGCACCCCAATCCCCATCCCGAACAATTAACGAACCACAGGCCATGAGTGCAAAGACCCGTCTTCTAGTGTCCCACGTTGGCGCCTCACCAGATATCACTTTATCTGCTCGTGCTAGAATGAGCGCCCCATGATGATGTTCGATGGCTATGTGCTCTAGCTTTAGTTTGATTTCACACATGTCCTTACCGAATGGGCTAGGGGCTATGCTTCCTTCATTTATTAGCATTTGAAAGAACTTCGGTGATTAGGAAAACCAACTGCGCTACGCCCGGGATCGTCAAACGCACGCCATAATTCTCCTTGTCTACCGTGAGGATAGTAGCAATGACAATGACGCTGCAGGTAGTGATAATGGCAATGATGACAGTAGCAATGATAATGACGGTGCATTTAGTTGATATGGTGATGAAAGCAAACGTGAGGCACCATGTGCGGCAGCAACGCTCTGGGTTCCGCATTTCTGCAGCGTAGATTCTACAGTACCCTCGGAATTTTTTTACTTTACCCAGTCTTTCTTCCTATCGCTCACCTCTTTGCTTTCTTCTCCCTCTTCCTTACTATTCCTTTACTTCCGCCGCCCCAGTTCAGGCGCTTCTGATTTACGGGGGCTGGGAAACATCTTTTTAGTTCCGTTTTTTCTTTGACTAAAACCGATTACACCTACAGCAACGCTCAGGCTTTCTCATTTCATCAGTAAAGATTTTGCAGTATTCTCGAAATTTATTTTTGTTTAAATTTGTTGCGAGGTGAAATCTGAATTAGTCTCTCGAGTATTGGAGCGTGCGCTCTAATACAATGCAGATCGATAGGCCCTGCTAAGGGTCATGTTTATCAACTGTTTATCAACTGTTCATCAACTATATAACGGTTGTTGGTGCTATATCCTGCTGCTGTGTTTTCTTGTTGCATGCTACTGCCACGTAGTGGTATCTTGGGCCTTAGTCAAGCTTCTTGAGGAGCGTTTAGCCCAGGAGACCATCCAGCTTGTTTTCTGGAAAAATAAAATACATTGATTGATTCGGACCCAGCGAGATGAAATGCGAAGTTGCAGCCCGGGTAGCAGACCTATATACGCTCTATAGTAGGGGGGGTCGACTGGCTCATGTATTCCTCTTTCCATTTCATTCACTCATCGCAAAATCTCCTCACACCTGCCTTCTTTATGGCCACCTACGAGCACATCTGAAGCTTCTGGGCACGCTGAATTTATCTTTTTGGGACCTCTGCCCTAAAAACTACTTTTACCCGCCCGTCAACTGTCAATTTTTTATAAGCGATGCTGTTTAAGCCCGAGGTTGTTGCGCGTTGCGTAAGCAGTTGCATCTGTTCGCAGTAATGCCCCATAATGACCAGGTGTGACGTCATCATGGTGTCGCATCCGGTCATGTCTAATAATCGGAACTCAAATCATCGTTACGTGACGTCCGGTCATGACAGATGACTTCACAAGGCGATTGTAGAGAAACCTGGGAAGTCCTGCCGCGGAGCGAGGTCCCTGCTCTACAGCAACAAGCCATCCGCCTGGTGGAACAAGCCACGAAGAGCCAAGACCTCTTTGCCTGCTTCTGATCGTGTTGGTCTCGGTTCCAATCCCTTAGGCCTGCGTGCCGGAGGCGGGGATTGGGGGCCTTCTTATCTGGTGGAAAAATAAAGTTGTTATCACATCACATGCATATACCTGGGCGTCCATGGTAGGACGGCGCCCACAGGATGTGTCTAGGTAACTAAGCTGTGAATACCACTGCCCGAGCACTTAACCTCTGGGCACCTACCTCCGCGTCGTTCCCAATCGATGAGCCTAGCCGATCGCTTCTGCGAGTTCGAAAAATCGTCGAGGCAAAGACAGGCATCGCCAGTTTCCTCCACCATCAAAGGGGTTGTCGAAGGCAGACGAACGCATTCTGTGACAGGTGCAGACTAACGTCTACTGGTGTCCTGCCAAGGCTGCTCTCGCTACGATCCGAAGCCGAATTTTTTGCCAGCATTTTGACGAGCTCAGTTTTCTATGCCACATGGTGTGTGCCTGGCAACGCAGTCCTCAATGCCCTCCCCGCCCCACCTCAACTAAAGAGGCTTAGGACACCTTCCTCGTCGAGTGCTCGAGTGAGGAGGCACAAGTTGCTCTGGTTAGCCGGCCTTGAGAGGCGACGAGATCTTGCGGCACATCGAAGTAGGTATGTGGACAAAGAAGATGCCAGCATTCACTATCTACGCCGGCTTAGCCTCTTTCCAACGACCGTGTTTCTAACACAATTTTCACTATCTGTCGCGCATATACAATGCTGATCCAGCCGGTCGTCCGATCCAGGCGTTAGGGCTGAGCCTCCTATAATAAACTCCATAAAACCCCGGCCCTCAGTCACCAGCGGCTGCGGAACAACTGACCACGGCGGCGGTCAGACCTGTGACGCAGCAGGGGGTGCTAAGAATACCTGGCTCCGCTGGACAGGCCGCCAATGGAAACTGACCCTGGTAACGTTTAATGCTAGAACCCTAGCTAGTGAAGCTAGTTTAGCAGTGCTGTCACAGAAACTAGAGGATATGAAATGGGATGTCATAGGGGCTTAGGTTAGGAGGCCGAATGAGACATATACTGCACTGAAGGATGGGCATGTACTGTGTTATCGAGGTTTACCAGAGAGGCGACAACTATGAGTAGGTTTCCTTGTCAATAAGTATATAGATGAACTGTATAGTATTAATGAGAGGGTGGCAAGCATCGTTATTAGGCTTAATAAGCGATATAAACTGAAGGCTGTACAGGCCTATGCACCAACATGTAGTTATGATGACCAGGCAGTTGAAAGCTTCTACGAAGATGTAGAATCGGCAATGCGAAAAGTAAAGACGCAGTATACTGTACTAATGGGCGACTTCAATGCCAAGGTAGGGAAAAAGCAGGCAGGAGACCAGGCAGTAGGTGACTATGGCATTGACTCAGTTGAAACCTCGGCGGTGATGCAGGCATTGCGAAATCAGGGGGTAGACGAGCCGTACGTGAAAGTTCTGGAAGATATATATAGTGGCTGCACAGCAACCATAGTTCTGCATAAAGAAAGTAACAAAATTCCCATAAAGAAAGGTGTTAGGCAAGGAGACAAGGAGTTACTAGTTGAGTCTGCAGAGCGCAATAACTTAAGAATCATGAATACCTTCTTCAGCAAACGGAAGAACCGGAAATGGACATGAAAAAGTCCTAACGGGGAGACTAAAAATGAAATTGACTTCATAATGTGTTCAACCCCCGCCATTATGCAAGATGTAGAGGTAATCGGGAAAGTGCGATGCAGTGACCACAGGATGGTGAGGTCCCGAATTAGCCTAAATCTGAAGAAGGAACGCAACAAATTAGTAAGAAAGAAACCCATCAACGAATTAGCGGTGAGGGGGAGGACAGAAGAGTTCAGGATCTCGCTACAGAATAGATATTCAGCTCTAAACGAGGATGGCAACATTACCCTAGAAGCAATGAATAATAATTTCAGAGATATCATTACTAAATGTGCGGTAGAATTAGGCGGTAGGATAGTTAGAGAGGATACCGGTAAGCTGTCTAAGGAGACGAAAGATTTGATTAAGAAACGCCAGAGTATGAAAGCTTCCAATCCAACAGACCAGACTGATTTGGCCGAGATATCAAAGCTAATCAATAAGCGCAAGGTGGCCGATATAAGGAAGTATAACATGGAGAAAATTGAGCATGCTGTAAAGGACAGGGAAAGCCTTAAAGCGGTAAAGAAGAAATTGGGCATAGGCAAAAACCAGATGTATGCGATAAGGGACAAGGAGGGCAATGTCATCACGAATACGGACAAGGTAGTCAAAGTAGCCGAGGAGTTCTATACAGATCTCTACAGTAGCCAAAGTAGTCATGACCGTAAAGAGATTGGCGGTAGGAAAAAACTGTCAGACGTTCCACCAGTTACGAAGGACGAGGCCAAGAAAGCATTAGTAACTATGAAAAGGGGGAAATTAGCTAGAGACGATCAGATAACTACAGATTTGCTGAAGGACGGGGGGGATATCGTGTTAGAAAAGCTGGCCACCCTGTATACGCAGTGCCTGGTGACATCAATGGTACCGGAACCATGGGAGAATGCAAACATTATCCTCATTCATAAGAAAAGGGACTCTAAGGACCTTAAAAATTACAGACCAATCAGCTTACTGTCTGTTACGCATAAGGTATTTGCTAAGGTAATCGCTAATAGAATCAGGACAACCTTAGACTGCAATCAAGCAAAGGATCAAGCAGGTTTTTGGAAACGGTACTCTACTATCGATCATATCCATACCATCAATCAGGTGATAGAAAAATGCTCGGAATATAACCAGCCCTTATACATAGCATTCATTGATTACGAAAAAGCATTTGACTCAGTTGAAACCTCGGCGGTGATGCAGGCATTGCGAAATCAGGGGGTAGACGAGCCGTACGTGAAAGTGCTGGAAGATATATATATATATATATATATAGTGGCTGCACACCAACCATAGTTCTGCATAACGAAAGTAACAAAATTCCCATAAAAAAAGGTGTTAGGCAAGGAGACACAATCTCGCCAGTATTATTCACAGCTTTCTTAGAGGAAGTATTCAGAGACTTGGAATGGGAGCAGTTAGGGATAAGGGTAGATGGAGAATACCTCACTAATCTGCGATTTGCTGATGACATTGCCTTGCTAAGCAACTCGGGGGATGAACTGCAAATAATGATTGGTGACCTAGACAGGAAAAGTAGAAAGGTAGGCTTGAAAATCAATATGCAGAAGACTAAGGTAATGTCTTCGGAAAGGAACAGCAGTTTACATTAGGTAGCGAAGTACTGGAAGCAGTAGGCGAACATGTATACTTAGGACAGGTAGTAACCGCAGATCCGGACCATGAAAAGGAAATAACAAGAAGAATAAGATTGGGATGGAGCGCATTTGGCAAGCACTCACAGAGTATGACTAGCAGCTTACCGGTATCGCTAAAGAGGAAAGTATATAACAGTTGCATCTTATCTGTACTCACCTATGGGGCTGAAACGTGGAGGCTAACCAAGAGAGTTCTACTTAAGTTGAGGACAATCTAGAGGGCTATGGAACGAAAAATGGTAGGGGTAACATTAAGAGATAAGCGTGCAGAATGGGACAGAGAATTAACTCAGGTTACCGACATTCTAGTGGAAATTAAAAAGAAGAAATGGGCATGGGCAGGACATGTAGTGCGAAGAGAGGTTAACCGATGGTCGCTTAGGATAACAAACTGGATTCCAAGGGAAGGAAAGAGTAGCAGGGGGCGGCAGAAAGTTAGGTGGGTGGATGAGGTTAAGAAGTTCGCAGGGCTCAAGTGGATGCAGCTAGCACAGAACCGGGTTAAGTGGAGAAATATAGGAGAGGCCTTCGCCCTGCAGTGGGTATAGTCAGGCTGATGATGACGATGATGATGAGAACGCCGCACCAGACAGCATATAGAAGCAGACGCAGTACAGAGAAACAAACAACGGCATTACAGGAAAGAAAATGCGCACTATGTCACACTGCTCCACCGACGCCAACAGATAGAAATGAGGAGTCTCGAAGTATAATCACGGATAGCTTAGGATTTTTTTTCCTTCTAGTTGACTGTTTTTAAATTTTTTCTTAAGCGTTTGCGTCGTTTCTTTCATTTTCAGTTATTTTTGCCAGGGATACTACGTGGGTAGATGCGGCCTTTTTTATCCCATTTCACACGTTTACAGCCCACAGCCCCACCGGGGTGGCGCAGTGGTTACGGCGCTCGACTACTGTTCCCAAGGATGCGGGATCGTATCCCGGCCTCGGTGACCGCTTTTCGATGGAGGCGAAAAGCAAGGCGCCAGTGTGCTGTGCGATGTCAGTGCACGTTAAAGAACCCCAGGTGGTCGAAATTTCCGGAGTCTTCCACTACGTCTTCTCTCATAGCCTGAGTCGCTTTCGGACGTTAAACCGCGCAAACCAAACCAAACCAAACACTTACATTTTTTGAAGACACAATAAAAGGTAGACGCCGCAAGAGGAAGCCATCATGGAACTAAAAAAACCGCTTACAGTCCCTTCCGGTCGTCAGCCGATTTTATGACAACTCCGTGACAATTTGTACCGAGAAAAGCAGCACAGGCTTAGGAGCGGTCATTGTTCAGCAATATATAGTCATGGGTGAATATATACTTGACGAGCAAAAGTAAGGAGTTTCATTTCTTAAGATTAGTTTTTAGGACAGCCATATTGAGAGGAGTAAAAGATTGAACTAGATTTGAAAATGGCGGCAAATGTTAGAGCAGACGATGTATCCTAACATTTTAAAAGACATTCTTGTTGAAGAGGTGATTACTGCTTGTAGCACAAGCAGTATTTAATCGCCGATGAAAAGGGATTGCACAACGAACAGCGATGGACACGTGGAAACACCCAGGCGTGAAGCGGCACACGAAACGGTGGAGTAATCGCGAGACATTAGTAATAAATATGTAATAGCATGAACCAAATTAAGGTAGCCTTATATTATTGGTTATAAATCATGAGAGAATAATGGAGTACTTTCAAAATACCCGCCGGGGTGGCGCAGTGGTTACGGCGCTCGACTACTGTTCCCAAAGGTGCCGGATCGAATCCTGGCCTCGGCGGCCGCTTTTAAATGGAGGCGCCCGTGTGCTGTGCGATATCAGTGTACGTTAAAGAACCCCAGGTGGTCGAAATTTCCGGAGTCCTCCACTACGTCTTCTCTCATAGCCTGAGTCGCTTTGGGACGTTAAACCCCACAAACTAACCAACCAACCAACCAATTTCAAAATAAACTTTGCCAGAAAGGGCCACGCATAAAATCAATGCGTTTCTTTATCTTGTTTTAGTTTGTGCGGTTTAACGCCCCGAAGCGACTCAGGCTATGAGAGACGCCGTAGTGGAGGAGTTTCGGCCACCTGAGATTCTTTAACGTTCACTCACATCACACAGCACACGGGCGCCTTGCTTTTTGCCTCTTGGTAAAAGCGGCCGCCGAGGCCGGGATTCGATCCCGCATCCTTGGGAACAGTAGTCGAGCGCCGTAACCGCTGCACCACCCCGGCGGGTTTGTATATCTTTTTAAAATAGGCTGATGACGAAACGTTGAAACTAGGAATGCACTTTTTTTCTAAAGAAAATACAAGATGACAAAACACTTGCAATAAAAGCTATTTTTCCGCAGTTTTCCTTCAGCGAGTTGCTGGAGGGAAATGAGGTAATCTTCTTAACAATAAACGTTTTTTATAGTCCTATAAAAAAAACGTATATTGTTAAGATTATCTCTACGGACGCTTTTTTGCAAGGAAATAAACCCGACAGCATGCCAAGGGGCCGCGGGGTGAGAATGACATGGCCTTTTGTGAAATGTGCAATTGCTTTCAACTACAGTTAATCTTCACACTTTCATGCTACACATTCGTAACTACCTTGTTAGATTTAGTTTGGGAACGCCGCGCCATCTTTACACCCGTCAACATCCCTCGTTGAAGACGCCCTGTTATTCCGAAACTTCGCTCCACCCTTGAGCTGTATCTGAATACTGGGTCGGCGCTTAGGATCATACGTTTGTCCAATGCGTTTGGAAAATGCGTTTGGCGATGCGTTTGTCCAAAGGTGCAATCGTGCTCACGTTTTCAAAGATTACTATGTGCCATGGAAACCAGGCGGACTCCGTGCGCCAGTGCAGTAGAATACGAATAAATAGGCTGGTGGCATTAAAAATGAAGATTAACTGAAGATAAAAAATGAAGATTAAAAATGAAGAAAATGAAATATTTAAGATGCGAGCGCCCTCTCTCAGCTGCGACATAGCGCCGTGTATGGATTCGCCGCCACCATCCGGTGGCGCGAGCTGGAGCCCCGTCTCTCTGTGTGGCGTGACGTCACACGGTCACGTGAAAATGGCGTGACGTCACCGCTGCGGCTCCAGTAAGGACTCATCGCGAAAGACGGAACGAAATTGCGATATATTTTCTATGTCTTTGGACATCGGGTTAACCTTATGAAACACGTGGATGGCAGTGAGAGTATGTTAGACTCCGGTAGATGCGCCCCTCGCAGCAAATGATATGAAAATTTTCTCCAGGTTGGTCTCCTGGATCAAAACGTGGGCGAACGTGAATGACTTCTCCAGCTCCTCCACGTTCTCGAAAATCTTGCTCCAGGGCAGCTTTTCCATTATCTGGTAGTCGTGGACATTCTGAAACAAATGTACGAGCATCAAACTTGGATTAACATCCAGGTTTCGTTTAGGAGACAATACACGTTTAAAGCTAGCCAAAATTTGTTCCCAATGTGAGTGTGGGAGGTTATTAATTATCGAACGTAGCAAATAGTAAATGATGTGGCGGCCGCTGAATGACGGCTATATTACAAAAAAAATTGGCTGAAGGCTTAGCTTGGTTAAGCCTGGAAGATTGCGAAAGCAATACCCTTGGCTGCACCTTGTTCGGTGGCTGCGCCCCGACTACTGCGAGGAGTTGTTATTGTTGTTGTTGTGGCTATAGGAAGAAGGAAAATAAATGCACGGGCCTGCTACTGGCTCTGTAGCTGAGCCACCTCCGCTGCCTCGTGCAGACAGAGAGAATAAAAGGAAGAGGGAGAGAAAGACGCGTGCCGCAACAACAGCCGTCATCCACCACCACCGAAGCGGTGGCGGGTGCAATGACGGCCTACAACAGATAAAAATTCGGTGGCAGGCTAGCCCCCGCCGCAAGAGGTGGTGAACTACCTGTCCCAGCCCCATCAAGGGAATACCGAGGAGCCGAGCCACAGCCCCATTTATCCTCCTAGCGTGACCTCACAAACAGCGAGCGCCCTCTCTCAGCTGCGACACAGCGCCGTGTATGGATTCGCCGCCACCATCCGGTGGCGCGAGCTGGAGCCCCGTCTCTCTGTCTGGCGTGACGTCACACGGTCACGTGAAAATGGCGTGACGTCACCGCTGCGGCTCCAGTAAGGACTCATCGCCACCATCCGATGGCGCGAGCTGGGGCCTCGTCTCTCGGTCTGGCGTGATGTCACACGGTCACGTGAAAGGTCATGTATGGAGGCGCCACGACACGCCAAAGGCTCGAAGTGCTAGCAGTATTGTTTTCGCAATAATAAAAAGGAGCAACACCGAAGTACTTCAGTTTTGAGAAAGTGCTCTCGGGAGCTCGTTTCACATAAATCTGGTTTGCCGTTGCGTCACTTTTATTCCGTGAATTCTTTGCAGTCACCAGAATACTGTTTTTTAAATACCATAACTGGTTTTAACTGGTATAGTATTACATCTGTTATGAAGCTAACGGCAACAATTTGGTGATTGAAAATTCCCCGATGCCAGTCTGTGACTTAGCGTATAGTTATTCATTTGCAATGGGAAGTATGCGATTCTTGTTACTCAAAATATGGTTTCAATATTGAACTATTGAATCCCCTACATTCGAACCAATACTATGTGTCCTACTAAATAATAAAACGCACTTATTATTTTGGCTCCTTCGTTACATGCCGGGAGACACACTCATCGGAAACGGTTTGTGTGGCAGCTGGTGAATATTTTTAAATATTTAAGATGCATGGAACAAAGCTGCCAAGAATAATTTTTTCAGCTACACGTTTTAGTCTTGATCCATCCTCAATGTACCTTTCAATTCCTACAGTGCCCAACATTTAGGACTTTCCTGAAGTTCGATTTATAAGTACTATGATACTCAAAGTCCAGAAAGCTGCATTAAACTCTATATCATCATGTCGTCTTAAGATACACATCAGCCCAACCCCTAATTTCACTGTTATCTGCTCGATATTAAAAAAAAAATATCTTGGTTTTGGAACCATCTACAAATGCCTTCGTCATCTTTCGATCCCAGTTTAGGTTACGCTTGCAACTTACAAGACGTTCTTCCGTCCATTTAATTTGTCTGGATCACTCTGATCCAGACAAACAATATTTAGATTCGATGAGATGTAAAGGACCATTCTAAAGCAGACCGGACTGCTGGCATAATAGCTCTAGTCAGTAGAGCACCTCAAGTGGGGATCCAGCAGGCAGCATGTGTTTTTCTAATTTTAAGCCGATTAATTTGTGAACAAGATTGATGACATTCCGCAGCGTTCACTGATAAAGAAACAAAAATATGAAAACATCCCTCCCAGCTTTCGTTGATTGCATTCAGCCTCTCTGCACCGTCTACACCGTGGCTGACAAACAATAGAAAGATTTAGCTTACCGTGATCCGCGATCCGCCACCGTGACTCTCTACCGCGCGTGGGCGGTGCGCTCAAGCTGATTGGTCCCGACGCGGTAGGTCTGTGTGCCGACATCCAGTATGTGGCGCCATCTTTTGGCGTCAAGGGGGGTCTGGGCATGCGCAGTGGAACGTACGGTGGCGGATCACGGTAGCGGATCGCGGATCACGGTAAGCTAAAACTCTCTATTACCCCATTACGTGCAGTATGTACAGTCGTGAGCACAAGGAGTATACGACGCTCAGCGAGTGAGAGGGCTCGGGAAAAATGCATTGAAATGCCATCTAGCAACTGTGTAAGGGACAGCGGCATCGAAACAGTACATGTGAATAAAATGGGGCACCGCCACTATTATCTCAATCTTAGATAGCTGTTGCTAGATAAAGTTGGCATGTAGTTTTCTCGAGCTCCGCCGCCGGCTCAGTGTTTTATAAGACTTTTGCCCACGACTGTACATATTCTGTTCACGAGTGATGTCAGTGATAGATTGTTCGAAGCTGTATTAACCCGACATTTGGCCGATGCATTTCGTGCCTCCAGAAAGAATTTTGTATTTTCGGAGCTTACTTTTTTAGTGGTCTCAGACGAAAGAATAGCGCGCAATCCGTTACACGCTTCACGGTAGGGAAGGAATTTGATATTTTAAAGGGGGCGATAATGAAAGTTATCACAAAAATACGAGTTGTAGCATACCGCACCCTGAAATGGACTTACATCATGAGCTCCGAGGACGACCACCCCCGGGAATAACTCTGCTACTCGTTCGTTCAGAGCTTCGCCACTGTCATGGGGAGAAGCCACTTCCCCATCTTCTTCATGCTCGCCGACCTGAGCTGTTTTTGGCCGAAGCAGCAGTTGCATAGTGTAGCCCATGCCGAACTTGTCCTTCAGGTGCTGCAGAGTTCCCAAACAGGTCATCTGTCCCGCCACCATGATGCAGAGCCGATCGCACGACGTTTCGCATTCTTCCATGCTGCCAATAAAAGCATGAGAAAAAGCTTACGATGGTTTTTTGGTTCTATGGAAAAATGCTCGCACACCTCTCACTACTGAATTGTTCGCATTGCTTTGTTTTTTCCCCTTTTGAACTTTATAAATGCTGTCGTATTACATTTTCTAGTGCTAATGTTATATTCGCCACTCCTATGCTGTTGCTATTGAAAGGGCTGGAGCTAGTTGCGGATTATCGATGACGAGCTGTTTTCGCTTTATTATCCATATTCACAAAGCACATTTTGTTTCAAGTGTTTTGGTATTCCGAAGACCTTTCATAACAGCTACAATTAAAACTATGAGTCTTCGCAGTGTGCTTGGCATTGCCACGCAAGTCCTATTAGAGATTAGAAGCCGCGAATTGGTCGAAACACTGCTTGAAACTAACAAATCTATAATTCTGGCATTATGACTCAATAAACCCAAACTTATAATACTAAAGAAAGTCAGGATTACCGCTAAAAGCAACTCATGTCAAAAGGAAGCCCCGTGAGGACATTCTCTTTCCCTTTGTTTCTTTTAAAAAAATAGAAGCATATATATGAAGTTTGCCTTGAAATGACGCGAGAGCGTTATAATTTTATAATTTGTGCCTCTATATTTTCCTAACACTCATTACAGTGCAGTCGTAAGCTGGGACCTTATATAAAAGCCACTCGATACAAGGAACCGCTTTTACCAAGCCGTTTGAAAGTGCCTGTGTGGCATAAACATCTGAAGGGACTGATGGATCCAGGAGGGTTTGATTCATCTTCCACCCTCCCATTTCAATGGAGCCATTCGTGTTGATAGTCCCTGCCTCCTTAATAATCTCATGTGGGCGCGCATCTCAAGGTAAGCAAAGCGGAAATATTCTTTGCTACTCGCTCAACTATTAGTTCCTTAATTATTTTATCTCCAATAACGCATCTAAACAATACCTGACAGTCATAAGGCAATGCATAAGCCGCGCCGCAGATGGCGCTTTGTTTCCATAGCAACAAGAGCGACTGCACATGGGGCCCCTCTTCAAGCCGTCGGGATACGTCGGGTAAACCCGGTCGGTAGCTACGCCGCACCGCAGATGGCGCTTCGTTTCCATAGCAACAAGAGCGACTGCAGATGGGCCCCCCCTTCAAGCCGTCGGGTAAACCCGGTCGGTTGCCACGCCACGCCCTAGCCTAAACATATCGCACTACACTTGGCTACACTACATGCTGAACCTGAGCATAGCCATGCAGTATTACCTACGCAACCTACCGGGTTAACTAAAGCTAAACCCCAGCTAATTGTTCACATTCTTCTGATTTTCGCGTTACAACCATAACGCCGACACCGGCTTTTCTGCAACACGAGACCACTAACGATAATGATGACTAAGCCGCGAGACTCTCAAACGCCATTAGCATGAAGAAGGTAGGTGTATAGACAGAAAGCAGAATCATATCGATCTCACTGGCTATTCAGAAATAGTTTATCCATTTTTTTTGTGAAACAGTTGCGCCTTACAGCTTCACCACGTCTTTAAAATCTTCCAGTCTGTACACAAGTCGGATGTGCCGAGATAACTTGCAAACGGCAAATCCATTAAACGCAAAGATTACCCTGCCCTTATTCGTGCGCAAATTGCAAGTGCAGAGGATCTAGTTTACCCGTGCGAAGTGAGCACGACTGCTGTATTGGCGTGGCTTCGCATCGCAGACAGACTGCGGCTGATTTTTTGCCTGGCCACGACGTCCACGCCGGCATAAGGCTCGTCTAGCAGCACCACTCTTGGGTTGCCCAGGATGGACACCGCGATACACAGCTTGCGTTGGTTGCCACCGCTGCGAGGAAGGTGCACCGCAGGAGTACAGTGTCACACAAACCTCTCTTCCATAAATGCCGAAATCTATGTTCTGGCACTGTGCAACATGGCACCATATCTCGACGAACAAGTAAGCACAGGGAAATGTTTATAATGCTGCGTAGAGTCATTTATAAGCGCCCGCATAGAAAGCTGGCTGGAGAGGGAAAAATTGTCCTCTCTCATCCCGTCTTGACGCCATGCACCACGTCGTGGGCACAAAAAATGAAAAGCACAATGAATAGTTCAGTTCAGTCGTTCAGTCGTGTCCGACTCTTCGTGACCCTATGGACCATATCACGGCACGCTTTCCGGTCTCTATCTTCCTAACATCACATAACTTCATCTGCAGTGCCTCGAGGATGCCATCTAACCATCGCGTTCGCTCTCTACCCCTTCTCCGGTGACCCTCAACCTTTCTCAACATCAAATATTTCTCCAGCGACTCCTCTCTTCTCATCAGATGACCAAAGTAGCTGAGCTTTAACTTTAGAATTTGACCCTCCAATGAGCAGTCAGGGTTTATGGTCGACAATATCGACTGATTTGATCTTCCGGGAATAACTTTCATAGTAATTAGCAGTAATTATTAATCCCTTATGATCCTTTGTGGGATTGCAACTCGCAAGGTGCGAACAGGGCGGCTTCGAAGTTCTCTGCATTAGGTAACTATGTCATCACCACAGCAAAAGTTTCTCATGTTAAGCTAGTTTCCCAAGCATTGCATTAGACGTAGTCGTATTTATAAAGAACGAGAGATGAACTAGAGAATGCGCTTATTTGCGCGCGAAACAGGTGCGTTTACGCGCATGGAACCTTTATTGACAATAAAAAAAAAAAAATCACAAAGGCTGCATGGTTGATCATCTCCAAAGCATGCTATAAATCGCGCGGTATGGCGGGTAATTTGAATGCACAACTGATAGCACTAATGTGAAAAAATTACAAGGGTTCAACGCTGCTGAACCAAATATTGAGCGAAAGCCTTAGCTTCGGGTGACCGACCGTTCTTCTCTTTTTCTTCTTCCTCAGCCCAGCTTTAACCAACCGATATGAACGTGCCTTAGTGGCCTATGGGGGTAACGTGAATACCAGGGTCATAGCAGGCTGATTCTGACGTAACCGTCCCATGTGGAACGAGAGACCCAAGATGGCAGCTCCTGCCAACTTGGGGTCGTCTACGGGGGTCGTCTAAAAGTCAAAGGTCAAACGTGGTTACCGCCGGGACCACGATGACGGCTTGAAAGTGCGCGTAGTATTGCTTCATGGTTAATATATATGTTGCCACCCAGTCAATAATTGATGATGTTTACGTTTATTTTAGAGCGTAAGATCTACTGCTACTATTCTCGAAGGTCATTCACCTGCGCTGTCTAGGTACCAGGTAAGCGCCAGTTTCATCTTAGCCTCGCCGCAGCTGCGCCGCAAAAATCTTTATCGCATCTGCGCACACGCATTACAGAACGAACAGATCGCCTTCCTTGGCCCAGGCAAGAGCGCACTGTGCTATCGCCGCAGGCGATGGTGCCTCAGCTGTAAACCCACAACACACTCCCGCGCTGTCCAGTGAACATTGTCTTCTCCATCTATCTGCAGCACATCCTCGCGCATTGAACAATTCTTCTTAGTGAAGTATTTTCTGCGGCGCTCCTTAATTTAACTTAGGTAATTATGGCACCCAATAGGCTATTTATAAAATGCGAGCGAGGTCCACAAGCGTAGTGCGGCGCGAATCCACTTGGTGACCCCACAAACAAAAAGCGGCGTGGCGTATAGAGGAAGACACATTAGCTGAGGACAGAGAACACAGCCGTACCATACAAGCTGCAGAGACCCTCGAACAATGAGAAGCCGAATTAACCCGTTGCCAAGAGGCCTACCAAGCGCGGAACGTACCAAGCTGAAGCGGCTGCGCTTGTGAACATTGCTATAAGGATAGTTGAATACCTACAATTTTTCAGTTGACAAGATTGTTCGTGTGGTCCTGAACGGAATGCTGAAAATAAATATTGAGGGCTTTCGCCTACTAATGCAGGGTAGTGATATCAAATCTCGACCATAGCATATGCGCGTTATGCTGAGCGAGAAAAGCCAAAAACGCGACTCTGCTTTCATGACGCCATTAAATGTTAAAGAACATCTATATTCTGAATATTATCTCAATCTTGAGCTTCGGGTGCTAAAGGCGACACCAGTCAGACATTTCTCTCAATAAAACGGTCGTGGTTTAGCAGCACCTGAACTAGTTCCACTTGGCAAAGATAGAAGTGCTTACACACTTTAGACCTGTTGACGCTGCGAATCTTGCTGAAGCCTAATTAGTCTGAGGGAGTCACAAATGCAGCCATGGTGTGTTTAAACAGTAACGTACAAATGCAGTACAAGCTCAAGGCAGAATTACATGGGCATTTTAAGCTTAACTAGGCATAAACGCCTCAATTAGGCGTAGGAAGGCATAATTTTGCCAATGTGTCTTCAGACGCTTTCAGAATTCATTTTCTGACCTCTGCTTCTAGGAGGATTGTTTAGTGTAATTAGATCGCAGTAGCTTTCGCCTTCACCTCGTTAGTGGTCACGGTGCTCGCGGCAGTCGTGATCACTCGCTGGAAAGTATAGTAAAATCAAATACAGCAAAGCTAGTATTGTTTATTGGCACAGAAACATTCGGCTAGGAGAACGAAATCTGGAAATTCGCGAGATTCGCTTGGCAGGCCAGACCTGCTTTTGCACCAAAAAGTGAATTATTTCGGTGAGTACTGATGTTTGTACAGCAGCGAAAAGGGATTTGTCGAAGAGAAAAATTAATTGTAAAGTCTGCCCGATAGTCGCTTCGAAATCGCGAGGAGCGAACACGATGCTTTGGCATTATTTTTGTAATGAATCGTGGTATTGATTTGCCTTTAGAATCCTTGCCTAAAACTTGTGTTAACGCATGCGTTTCACTCAAACGTTTCATTAGTGGCGGCACGCATGCTTCTCTTTTACGGCCTATTATAAACCGCGTTTTTTATCAGAATTATTGGCCTGCTTCTGTTAGAATGTGGGACATTCTTAATATAGGCCTGGTTCAATCTGTTAACAGTACTGTTGCAAACATCTTGAAACGCTGCCTCCTTTAGGCTCCGCAGATTATAACAGCAGCAATGCCCGACCAGAATTTTGTGTTCTATTTAGCGTTCGTCCGCAGGTTTTGACGCCCTGCCGCAACTTTCTTGTGTCAATGTGACAAAGGAAACAGGTTTTTCTTTTTGCAAATATGTATGAACCATTGTTAATTTACCTCAGCACCAGGTTTAGCTTCGTGATTCCAACAGTAGTTGGGCAATACAGTAACCGTCGATGGGTGTATTCTAGTAAGAGTCACGATTGCAAGGATATATGAGCCTTCCGGAGAAAATTGCTCATATTCAGGGACAAGTATTTCTTACCTTAACTCCCTTCCTCGAATAAATAACCTTCGTACGGACCTTGTATGTTGCAACTGCTAAGAAACCACACTTCCTAGTTTGATGCAATAAAAAAAAAAAACTGTCAGCGCTG
Source organism: Amblyomma maculatum (assembly GCF_055883805.1). Lineage (NCBI taxonomy): Eukaryota > Metazoa > Arthropoda > Arachnida > Ixodida > Ixodidae > Amblyomma > Amblyomma maculatum. The sequence goes on along the minus strand of NC_139351.1, from coordinate 68,479,347 downwards.
AGTTGATACTATTTTGTACAGAACAACGCCCAATACCCCTGGGTGGCACACCTGTACACTCCGCACGGCTTGCAGGCGTGTAGTTCGAGGTCTGCGAGGGCGATTGCGGCCAGTACTGCTTCTTCAATTTTCGGTTCGGGAATGCCCCGAAGCCTAGCGAAGAGCCGCAGGTGGTCGTATGAGTTTAGCTTCGGCATGATCGCGTTCGGCTGGGGGCAGTAGCCGACGAATGACTGCCACTGGGAGCGCAGAGATGGAGAGAAGACGTTAACATTAATTCATCGTTGATCCAGACGGCAGACTTCCCTACTAAAAAAATTGTATGAGGCAATAACCTCACATTTTCTCACACAATCTCATTCAGTTCACATAAGAAATCACGTACATGTCGCATATAATTGCATAAGGTCTCATAGCTTCTTGTAGATTATCATAAATTATCTACAATAATTTATGATAATGATGTGCACCGTATGAGAGTCTATGCGATTAGATGAGATTCTATGAGGTTATTGTCGGGTAGAAATTTTGGTTTTTAGTAGGGTTGTCTTGTAAGCCCCATATAAAGAGTTGGCCTAGCTAGTTCAGCCGCTATGGTTTGCAAATTTAGTATAACCGAGTAAGGAGCAAGTGCTTACGCACCTTTCTCACGGACACTTTTGAAATCAGGTTTAAGGACAGAGAGAAATATTCAAACGAACCATAAACCAGTCGGTAGGTTCTTATTGCGGATTTTCTTTCATACGTGGTGGGTGGATTTTGAAGTAGGCATGCCTTCTTCGCGTGAGTAGTTGGTTGCTTGTTGCGCAGCAGGGGACTCGTTGAACTCCTGCAGCCTTTTCCTCCAGTAAACGAGTTGGTTGGGGTGCACAAACCGCTCGCTCCTTGACTGTCGCATAAACACTCGCTCTTAACTGATGGTTCCCATTGGTATGTTTAGCGCGATGATTCTCTTCATTTTGGTGACGGCGCTCACAACGCTCGCACACACGGCCTTCAAGATCGTTAAAGCGAGAGGATTCAACCACTTTTAGGAAATACTGCCCTCAAGGCCAATATTAGACATAATTGGTCAATCGCTGCTCCTTAATTGTCAAGACAAAATTGGAGCTGTTGTGTTCGATGTCATCATAGGTAGTTCAAATTGCTCCTTTTCAGGGCGAATTATTTTTCGCCTTAACTCGATTAATAGATTAAATAACATTCGTATGCACCTTGTACGTAGCAACTGCTAAGAAACCACACTACCGCTGTTCCTATTAACTGAAAATAATACTAAAGACCTCGAATAAGGTTTCCTGCAGCAAAACATCGCCCATATTCCTAACTGCCCCAGTGAAAAAATTGTATGAGACAATATTCTCACATTTTCTCACACAATCTTACTGAATTCACATAAGAAATCACATACAAGTCACATATAATTGCATAAGGTGTCATAGTTTTTTGTAAATTATCATAAATTATGTACGATATTTTATGATAATGATGTGCACCGTACGAGAGTCTATGTGATTAGATGATATTTTATGAGGTTATTGCCCCGTAGAACGTTTGGTTTTTCAGTAGGGTGTGGCACGCAGTCTCTCAGGCACACATATAGTGGTTATTCTTACGCGTATGTGCCTTCCATCCCTATTCTACGGGGCAGTAACCTCATAAAATCTCATCAAATCGCATATACCCTCATACGGTACACATCATTATCATAAAATATCTCCCATAATTTATGATAATATGCAAGAAACAATGAGGTCCTATGCAACTATACGCGACTTGTACGTGATTTCTTATGTGAGTTGTATGAGAGTGTGCGAGAAAATGTGAGGGTATTGCCTCATACAATTTTTACAGTAGGGATGGTCGGATATTTATTAAGGTGGGTTCATGTTGCGCGTTCCTAAGAGGACAACGGTGCTGTCTTCTTTGCTAAAATAACCGTTCGTTCTTTGGCTGTGGCATGTATAATCGCTCGAAGGTGATGGTTGTTCTGGAACCCATCTTCTGAATACGCGTTCTTGCGTCGACACCTTGCAATTCCCCTCAACGGTTGCGAATTCCAGTGGTCCTCAAGACTCACATATTGGTTACGTTCGAAACTGTTATTACGTAAGAGACGCGAAATACAGGAATTGGCGTTTATCAGCTACTCCTATGCATTGAAAATGCGCTGGTCCTTCGTAGAGCCTAGGAAGAAATTATCAGAGTAGAGATATAGAAACCAGCATCTGAGCAGCTGTTCTCTAAAGGCGTATGCAAATACAACTTGCTTTAATTTGAAGTAACTAAGCTAGCTCCTCTGACAAGTCGACTTTCAATAGCTAAGTTCAAAAAACTAGTATAAAATGTTGAATACAAATCGAATATTGCTTCAAACCTTTTATATGCGCGAATATTCGGAACTGAGACTAACACCTTGCAAACATTTATAGTGGCCAGGGCTGCTTTATTGAAAGTTGCAACATTGATAGAGACAGAACATTAATACAGTAAATTGCCTCTAATACTAACACTTCCCTCCACAGAAAGAAATAAGTAAATCAGCTTGAAGGCTCAGCAAATAACCGGGTAGAGAGTTCGAGACAAAGTTTAGAATATTTGCCCTGAGAACAGAGTTTGCTGAACCTGGTTGAATACTATCCTCTTTCCCAACTTTATGTAGCCTATGATTGACCTTTATGAGCACTACCCCGCACTCTCTGAGCTCTTCATACTGCGTGGCTGCTCCAGCAAGCATTTCGACATTAAAATAAGCCCTCGTTTCAACAGACAACTGCACAGGTTGCTGTTCTACATTTTGTCTGTGTAATGTCGAAAACCCAGGAACGCATTCAAATTCTTTCCGAATAATTTTCAACGTGCATATTTGGTTCTTTCATCGAATCGATTGGAACGATATTCGATTCGATTTCAAAATATATAGGGCATTCATTCATCACCCTCTGTGCTTTATATCTTTGCGTTCCAGCCGCCTTGGTGGCTGAGGTCCCACAGTGATGAGTGTGCAGAATAATTGACAGCCATTCTGCCCCTACTGAAAAACCAAAAGTTCTACGGGGCAATAACCTCATAAAATCTCATTTAATCGCATAAAGTCTCATACGGTGCACATCAGTGTCATAAAATATCGTACATACTTTATGATAATGTACAAGAAACTATGAGAACCTATGCAATTATATGCGACTTGTACGTGATTTCTTATGTGAAGGGTGTGAGATTGTGTGAGAAAATGTGAGGTTATTGCCCCTTACAGTTTTTTCAGTAGATAGCCTTTAAGGCTATGTTCTTTTAAGTCATAGCCTTAAGGCTCATTAACGCCGTGACGTCATAGCCTTGACGTCACGGCGTTAATGAGTCTGGTCTGCGGCTCTCGCCGTTGATTCCCATTGGCCTACAAACATTTCGCCCCTATACGCCTCTACTATCTCGCATATACTCATCACCATCAGTCGAAAACTACCACACCCTTAAAGGTGGAGCTTAATTGCGCCTCGTAATCAGTTCAGTATTTTATGAACTCTAAATCACTGCGTCATAGAATGCTTCTGTTCACAAGGAGCATTCCTGCAAATAAAGACAACAGGGAATGTCTCTACCTTTCTTAGAGAGGCTGACAAGGCAATGTCGGCCATGTAGGCGTCGCCCGCAGTGGGCTCCAGCAGGCCTGTCAGCATCTGAAAAGTGGTGCTTTTTCCGGCGCCATTCACACCAAGCAGTCCGAAGCACTCTCCGCGGCGTAGGGCTAGGTTGATTCCCCGGACGGCGAAAAAAGTGCCGAACCTCTTGTGCAGGTCGCATGCCACGAGTGCGTAACCCTCGCTCTCCAGCTGCGACGATGCACCGCGTGAGGCCAGCCGCTGGACAAGGTCCTTCTCGGCCTGTACGTCTTCTTCAAGGCCAGACTGAATGTTTGTGGCATCCGTGGGCACCCCTGGGTGTAGTGCTAACCGACGTTGGTCGAAATATGTGTAATTACCGCGCTTTTGCCACAAGAGTAGAACAGCTTAAGGGCAGGCAGAAAACAGCTTTGAAAGCTTTCCTGAAGCAAAGAAGCGACTCCATCAGACTGTGATGCGCAAACTGTCTCACGCTTGTTTCCATTTCTTTGAAAGAATTGGTTTCAACGGCCTCCGTTAAAGAAAAGAGTGTGTAAGCGAACGGAACTCTACCATAGTTGACAGGGAGCACTGGTACGAATATAATGCTACAAAGATAGGGGCTCTAGTAGTGCATGTACAGAGGTAGGCGACTACTGTGAATGTTTTAACAAGTGATCTGTGGTTGACTTTTTGTGCATACAGCCGTGCTGCACGCGAATGATATTCTGAGCTTTGAGGATAGAAACAAGGCATACACACCTGTTGCGGAAGCACGTGGTCTGAGGTGTTGGCCAGAGTGAACGAAGCTGAGAACCACGAATAAGAATATCCCGATAAACACAATGAACCCAAATTCTTTCAATATGCTGTGCTCAGAGAGGGAAAAAGGTCCCGGAACATCGACCTTCCCGTGAGGGTTCTTGAAGGCGCCTGCAGGGATGTAGGAACCAGCAGAGCTCGAGTCAGTGAGATATATGTTACAGGGACACACGGAGGATCTTTCTACGCCCTTCGAAAAAGGAGAATCCATCACTCCGAGCTTCGTAATACGTCATATTCTCCCACGCTTGCCTTGTAATCCCAAGTTGAGTGTGGGCAAAAAAGATAAATAAAATAACGCTGCTCAGACCAGACTGCCTTAACGCGTAAACGGCCTAAATAATATAAAAGATCGGCAAAAACAAAAAACCTTGCACCGCAGGAAAGAAATATAAGGGGAAAAAGGAGGGGGAGGGTGGGGAGTGTATGTCAAAGCATTTTAAGACTTGATGGTGGAGGGGGGGGGGGGGGAGAGGGGGGATGCTTACCGGAATTATTTTAGAAGTTAATGCAATGATTCCACCGAAAACTCCTTTCTGGACAGCTCCTGAATAATTCCTTGGAACCAAGAACGAGCATTATTCTCTGCACGAAAAGTCTTGAGGTGCTTGAAGAGAGTGATACAAATTTCTTTTCATTTTCCTTGCACATCTTTACCCTCTCTTTTTATACGTAGTTTGCCCGCTATTTTTTTTTATTTTACTATTAATTGATGATTTCCATTTTGAGTGTTCTGGAAAGATGGGCTGTGATAAATAAATAATATAAAAGTGGAACTGTTATATTTGTATGCAAATTGGCTATTACTGAATGAATGGAGAGGTGATGGTTCAATTATACCCTCAGCAATCAATTATTCTCCTATGTTGTGTTCCTTTTTTTTTCCAATTGTGCAATTTCCTATTCTTAAAATTTCTTTCAATCTTTACTGCATTACTAAATGTTATTTTGGACAATATAGCTACATTTGCACAAATATAACGAGACCAGGTTTTTTGAAGTGCTGTCACTTGGATATTGCTATCTTATTGATCAAGAAACATGCCTTCCTTCGGGGTTATACGAAACATATTAATGCACCCTGCAGGTCCAAGGGGTTTTTGGGAAGAGTGGCCGCAACGAAGTTTACTCTACGCTAGGGGAGCGAGATACAGACGAGTACTTTGATAACCCACTTCGCTTTGTGATCTGTATCAACAATCCTTCGTGCAGAGAAGCAGAGTTCTGTATCAATACGTTGTGTTCTAAGACATTAAAATGTTTGCCATTTATGCTTTGCTTCAATTTCTTTAGACGAACTTTAGTTCAAGCACAGCTAGTGCATGAAAGCTTCCGGTTTATTTTGAACTAGTGACCTTGGCTTCGTAATCAACATGTCGGAACCTTAATCAGCACTTCTTTCGAAACAGCGGAATGTCCTCTGCATTTACAGCTTTTCATCGCACAAATGGAATGCGACAAGTTATAGCCTCCTATATTATTTATGCCCGGTCACAGGCGTCAAGGTCACAGGATGCTGACCGTCTCCTTCAAGGCCGCGACTGAAGAGCTACGTCGGCACTACCGAGCTGTGGCGAGATAGTGGCCACTGATGTACGCCGGTAGTGGCAGGAATTTTTTTTAGTGCGCTATGCTTTCCACCAATTCTGCTGATGTTCCTATATGGGAGTGGCACGCGGGATCAGGTTTCGCGGCCTCCGTCAGCAATAAAGCTAAGCAATATACAAATATTATTCTTTTTTTTATTTATTTAACGCCAATCGAGCCAGTTAGGAACTTTCATGTTGCTTATACCGTCCAAGTCAGCTAATTTTCGAATGCAGAGACACGTATAGTCTGCTCGAGCAGCTATTGAGATGACACAGCAGAAGCCACCTGTGGTGGTTAGCCTCGTCTGACAAAGCACCGGCTAATAACTTCTTGTCGCCAACGCCGATTACAGGCTGTATTATCGGCAGCTCAGCTCAGCCGGCTGAGGAATGTCGATGTCCATGGACCAACTCGCGCTTTCCCTACGGCTCGAAGTCCAGACCTTAATCAGCTGTCTTGAGTATTTAGGTCATCTGGGCACGCAAAAAAAACATAACTATACGTTTAGTGGAAACAAACGCTTTCTATGTTGCTGCCGGCGTGGATATAAGCGCCCAGCAGGGATAAGGTATCATTCTCTAGCGCTCCTGAAGACGGAATTCGGGGCGCAGGTCTATAAAGGAACGTTTCTCTAGCCAAAAAGAACCATGTACGCGAGCATCATGTACGCATCGAAATAAAGTGCATGTGCGCGCCGCGCCGTGGAAACGGCTGAGAAAAGTGCGACAAAAAATCCCGCTGATAATGGTTCTGCCTCTGGCGGTCGCGATTCGTAAATGTTACATTAACTGGCTGCGCCTCCTGGCTCTGTCGGATCACCTCCTTCATTATAGGGTATCGGCGATGATTATCTTATTAATGATCCATAATTTCTAAGGGGCTGGGAAAATCGAATGAACGCGTACTCCTGCGAATCTAAAAACACAATGTTATGTCCGGCTATTATGAAACACTTTGATCCCATGGTCAGCGGCACGTGCCAGCACTGCGGCGAGGCAGCAGATAACTCCCACATGATGAGGGCCTACAAGCAAAATTCAGCTTTAACCCCCAGCCCTAACCCAACACGAGAAGACTGGGAGGCGGCCCTGCTTGGCTGCTCAGACCTGCAATCCCAAAAGGCCTTGGTCCAGAGAGCCAGGACGGCGGCTTCGATCAATGGGGTCCCGGACTAGTATGCGGGTCCCCTAAGGGGTCCACACCTCTACTTCAAATAAAAGGTTTTACCACCACCACTACCCTTCACTGTACCTATAGGAGAAGAAATGGGTGGCTGGGAGGCCGAGGCCCAAAGTTTTACGCGCCGTTTCACGAGTAGCTACAAAACTAGGTATTTGCTGGGTTGGCAAAATTTCCCGATATAGGGTGCTCGCATCGCCATGCTGGCAGTCGAGCGCGGGCAGGGAGAAGTCCTCCTGATATCGTACTCGTCTACTGACTGCGCTCTTTATATATGCCACGGATGGTCGCCAGGGGAGCGGAAGAGCGCGCTGCCGACACGATCAGCCGCCATGCATCTGCGTGGCGATCCTAGCCGTTGACCGCAGCCTTCTGTGCGCATGCGCCTATGCACTTTCAGCGGCTCTACTAATGGTTTTTGGCGCATGCGCGTGGAATTAAATGAAGACAATCATCTGCGGATTACCTCGTACATCATTTCTGACGTTCTATATACCGCGCGTTCTGAGATGATCGCGATATTGGGTCCCCTCGAGGCGAGGTAATTGAAGTGTTTCGGTTGGGAAGACAACGTCCTGTTGCTGGCCTTTCCTTGCACGCTGCCGCTATGTGGTAATAGGCGACTTTTGCTGAAACCTTACCCTCTGGGAAATTATAGTGGTACGACTGCAAAAAAAGAAAAAAAAAAGCACAAAAAGACACCCCGAAATTCGCCATCCGTACCTTGTTTTCTGTTAATTATTTTACAAAGCGCACCCAAATGGTCGGCTACTTGTAGTGGTAGGGAAAACTTCGGAAGAAAGCATTTGCTATCCATCTAACTCTTACGCCATTAAAAAAAAATTCACAAAATAATTGCATAGCACTCCAAAGTTGCGCCGGAAAAATTTTTAAAAAGGCAGTCCATTCGTTTTCTATGGTAGTTTTTAAAAGCTTGGCCCGAGCACAGGTAGAACGTTAGAAGCCATTTTTATGCCGCACCGGTACCTTCGACCATGTCAATGAACGTGTCACGGGCTTAATATCCTATATCTTATATTTGCGTCTCAAATAAAAGGGGTCCAAAAACCTGGTCTTTGGCTTTGAACAGGTTTACAATGACTACACAGAAGAAAAGTTTGTTTTTACCTGTCAAATAAACAGATAAGATGTTCCAACTCATGCGGAAAATCCTTAACAATAAAAAGCTTCGCTAGACTGTTTGTTAGACCAAGTTTTTAGCAAGAAGGACGGCAAAAACATAGAACAAACAAGGCGCAGTAAATTTCAGCTCATGTAAGACAATGGTTTACTCATGTTTCATGACACGCAAAAGGTAATACGCGCCTCTCGGGAGCTCTCTTTTTATGCCATGCATATACATCTCGTATGCGTCTGAAGAGCTGCTCTGTTCTCCCAACTTCGCGTAATCTCGAAATAACTTTCTCAGAGCTTTTTAGTCAAGCACATAGAAAGACAGCTCAATAAACACCCCTTCCGCGCGGCTCATAAAGCACTTTTCGCCCATTTTTTTCTTCTGGCGCCTAAGACGTCTTGAACTATGACAAGCGTTGCACCAGTAGTTAGGACATCGATGTGTACCGTGGGATCGTACTGAATGAAGGAAGCAGTTCCCATTACTTGCCCTCCCCGAGGCTTCACGCAATGTGGACAAAGGGAGGGACATTAGCCTCCAGTGCCTTAATTACTCTCGGTTTCAAGCAGTAGACAACCCGGATGTCATGTTCCGTGTGTCAGAGACTTACTCTGGCAGCAGTCCTCCCGAATAGGGTCCTTATCCGCCCATACTTGACAAAAAATTTCCCAAGACGAAGACGTGCCAACACGTTTCGCGAGTGACTGAGGAATAGAACACGCAGTGGCTGCACCGTCCAGGGTAAGTGCACGAACCACCACCTCCTTGAGGGCGAACGGAGGACAGAGCATTAACACCAGGCGCAGCTGCCGCAGGGAGGGGAAGAAGGCGTCAATCATTGCGTAGATCATCAACGTCAGAGGCCCTGGGAAAGCATGAAGAAAGCAAGCAACGTCTCTTTTGGAAAGTATCACTCAAAGCCAGGCAATGAAACAAGCCGGACATATTTTCATACGTTGACGCCGAAATTCTACAGCAGTGAATGCCTTTGCTATCATTTACATCCCCTAGTATTTTCACTCAGAGATGCTGGAAAAGTGAAATCTGTACACGTCCTCGCATTGCATAAAACAGGTCAAGGTTTATACCAGCCAGCAGCTTTAACCGTCTTAATCGTATACTCCAAGGCTTCACAACAGACAATTTCGGAATGCCGTTGGTGCATAGATAGCGGGGAATAGCAATGGTTTCTCTTACGGCTTCACTTTAGGATTTTGCTTTAAAGGGGGAGGGGGGCGGTAATTATAAGTGTCCATAATGTTCGAAATATGTCGATTAATACATGTTTTATTCCTTGCTCGTGCAAGTTTATTTTGAAAACACAGAGATAATCCACATTCAAAAATACTTGTCAGCGCAATGTCTCCTCCAATGCGCTTCGTCCGCAATCTTCGCTGCCGAATATACAGCTAAAATAGATATATGCACTGGTAATCCTGGCGCCGCCGGTGTGGAACTCCCTATGATCTGCCCAATAGCAGAAAATGCGTGCAGCTTTGCTTCCCAACGCGTGGTAAACGATCAACCTGTCAAATGTTTCCATTTCTTATGGCTTGGCAAATTGGTAAAGAGATGCATTGAGCGCCTGCACTGAGAAGCGGTATTTGGTGGCTATTATCACCACCTCTGATACAAGCTGAAATTTAGGCGTTGTAGAATTGTACATTTTCGAACGCCAGTGCGCCGGCAGAATTCTATCAAATCGAGTTTTAAAGTAATACTACTCCCACTATATCAAAAGATATCTCATAGCCTGAGCCGCTTTGGGACGTTAAACCCCACAAACCAAACTATATAAAAGAGTACAGCACTCCATCTGCCATGATGCTAACGATTTAAAAAATATTTATTAGACTTTTGAAGAGAAAAATTCTTGAGGATCATTTAAGATCGGCAAGGCGAAAGCCTTTTGGGGCTAGCGCTATTGAAGTGAGGTTCTACTGTAGTAGAAGAGCGGCTTCTTCCGGGCCGGATTCTAGATGAGTAACCGTAATAACTGGTGGTGACGCGCGCTCGTTATGTCGCTTGGTCTTCTCAGCTGGCGGCAGATGGCATGAGCCGTGCTTCTTTTCTGGAGACGGCGGTGAAGCCGTCGTTGTTATGCCCCCTATGTTTGCATGGAGACGGAAAGAACGCTAGAAAAGGAGACGTTTCTCACGTGCCCAGCGTGGTGTAGCTGGTTAGTGAGCTCGGCTGGTGATAGGAGGGGAGGAGTTTGATTCCCAATAGAGAATGATTTTTGAAGCGAAAAGCTTCACTATGCTAGTCAACTCCGAGTCTCGCGTGTGCTCCGTCGTCAAAAAAAAAAAAATACACAGCTGCGCATGCGCAAACCCCGTGACGTCACAGGAGAAGAAGAAGAAGAAGAAGAATGATGCACTGCGCTAGGTTTTCAAGCCGTCGGCGTGGCACCGTGACACCGTATGCCGGGAAAGAGAAGAAGAATGACAAGGAGACGAAGCGTCGGGTGCTGCTGCTCAGGCCGAAGCTACTGTTGCACGACGGAATGAAAACAAGAGGAGGCGGCGGGCCGAGGAAAGTGAGGTGGTGGTGGTAGAAACATTTATTGCCATTATTACAGAGGGTGGGGGCATTGCCCCCTACATGGCATTTGAGAGCCCCCACCATGTACGGAGGGCCCTCTTACAAAACAAAAGAAAGCCCTTGGAGGGCTATCCGAGCGGGAGCGCATGTAATGATCTTGCGCTGGTCCTTATAGGAGGTACTGGTGAGTAGCTTCTCCCAGTAATCTAGGGCCACCTCTGGTGAAGGAGGATGAGGGAAGGAGGGGCAGGTGAGTAATATGTGTAGAAAGTCGCCAGGTTTGCCACAGAGCTTGCAGGAAGAAGAAAACTGGTCAGGAAAGCGGGCGTGGAGAAGGATGGGGTATGGGGCTGTACGCGTTTGTAGCTTGCGCCAATGGACAGCTTGTGTTACTGTAAGATTCGGGGCAGGGGGTGCGTAAGTCCTATTTTCGCGGTGGTAGGTAAGGATGTCACGAAAGGACAGCAGGCACTCCCCGGCATCTGAGGAAGACTGTTCCTCCCCAGGTGCAAGACGGGCGTGTTTTAGAACACTGAATGTGACGATGAGGTTAACCGTTTATGAAAAGTGGACCTTGACATTCGGGTGAGTGAGCTTGGCTATGCTACTAGTGAGTTTCAGCCTCGCTTCCCAGACAATACGTTTGAAAGTGTGTGTAGCGGGCCAACTTCGCCAAGGGACCACAAGCTATGACATATGGCATCGCCGAACCTTTTCGCTTCTGATATCCAGGCTTAACCAAGCTAAGCCACCACCAATTTTTTTTCTTAAAGGTTACACAGCCGTGAAGTCAACACAAGCGAGGAGGACACTTCTTGCGGACAGACCTGGCGCAAATGAGGCAAGAAATAATTATGCCGATATTTAAAGGTCAAAGCTTTTTTGGCTCATAGGCTAATGAAATTTGAGCAGGAAATTTCTGCTCGAACCATGTTGGTATCGCCAACCTATATATATGACGCTGCTAAGCATTCGTGCTTTTTCGGACGAAGGCTAGTTCCGCGGCCTGCGCCATTAAATTGTTCCAAGCCATTAACGACTGCAGATTTTTTACGCATATTTTTAACGCATATATATATATATATATATATATATATATATATATATATATATATATATATATATATATATATATATATATATATATATATATATATATATATATATATTATTTATTTATTTATTTATTTTACAATACTGTGAGCCTTTCTCAGGCTCTGACAGGAGTGAAAAAAAAAAGTATAAACAGCAGGCATAGTGTTCCAAGGCAGCAGGGAAAGCATACAGAGTACACCGTGAATAACACATCAAGGTTGAGGATATTGACAAGCTACGTTAAGAGTCGTGAACAACAAAGAGGGCAGTGAAACAACAACACTACGACAATGACATTTCTTGAAAAAAAGATTCAACGCTGGCAGAAAAGGCATCAAGCGACACATTATTCATAAACTGGTGGTATTCATAAATATATATCACCATAAGTAAAAGACGAACAACCAGAAGAGCTACACGGGCCAATGATTGTACCGTGTATCTCTTCTGAGTCTTCGTCTTTTACTTACGCTGGTGCCAAGTTTAATCATGAAGATTTTAACTAACAATAAATGGACTCGATCATGAGAAATCTCTAACTTGGTACCGCATTCGGTCGACATAGTGCGGCAAATTGAATTACCTCCCACGAAGAACACAATGCAGGCGAAGACGTTTACAGCGCCCTCGGATTGAAGCAGTTCCGCCAGGAGGTACGCCTCGAATATTGCCATTGGGGCAAAGCCCAGGACGATCACATATAAGGCCCCTGGGCACAAGGATACGTGAATTACTGTGAGTAATATTTAACCACAAATATAATTGTGAAATCGGGCTAGTCTGCCGCCGAAATGGAGCAGTAAATGTTTTTGTGTTCAGAAAATAATTTCGACTCTGCTGATGTCTACATAAACAAGTGCGAAAGAATTAGCGTTTATTCCTGCTGAAGATCCTAACTCACCTAGCACTTTGTCTCATGACTTCGGCGAGATATACGTTTGTAGATAATTCATTATCACGTGACACCTCGTAACCTGACTACGGTCTTACATCATTATTTCTTGCAAGTCATCCTGACTCAAGCGTCACTTTACCACTTTTTGCTTGTCATTCTGAATCAGGCACCACTTCTTTGTTACCAGTGTGACGTCATCAGCTTTTCAAGCCACCTTTAATCACGTGACTTCTTAATCGCATGACTTCATATGACACCAATATTTATCAAGTATTCATGAATCGCGTGAACCTTGTCGTCTGAATCACATAGCACTTAACATGACTAAGTTGCAAGATTAGTGGGGAGCAATATGTAACAGATGACGATTGATAAATCATTTTTTTCACATTTATTTTTGTGCCTGATGACTTAAGGCATTGCATGAAAACTAATCATTACACTTCTTATAACGACGTAGGACAAATTATTGGGCTATATGACTGTTTTACACAACTAACATTGATATTGGGCTGATGAAATGACATACGCCACCATCCGACGTCATGTGACCTTTTAAGACCACCACCTGCGGTGACACATTCAACGAATTGGTTGTGACGAAGGCCTTTAGTGAGAAATATGGGGCTTTCGCCTGAATAATCTCAGTTGTTTTGAGAATTTTTTGCCAATGAACTGATACTATTACCTTCATGAGTTACCTTCATGAGACTGCCTGTTTTAAGCCGCCTTATGAATACAGGTTTTTCCTGCTGTTGACACCGCCTAACGATTCATACAGCCGAATCTAGAAGGACGTTGGGGAGAACGCTGTTGCTCATGTGAAGTCTTAAGACAGCACATGTAATGTCGCTGTTTACCTGCAAAATGTCCTGTACGTAGTAGCTCGCTCTGTTATGACGTCGATGATAGCATTGGCACCTGAATTCCGTGAACTGAAAATGACTGAATACAGAAACTTTGCTGTGCTATGCTCTAAAAGTCCACGAAATGATTCCCGCTGATTCTGGATTGTTTCTACTAATAGCATTGTCACATGCCTTGCTCCTATCAGCGGCAGGAAACGTGCCTGATTACACTCAAAATGGTCTTACGCTCGTTAATACACGCTGGAAGCTTGCGTGGCGTTCTCCGTATACACGCGTTCGACGCAACATACAGCTATTCTACTGGCCGAATATTCTATCCACGCCCAGTGCAAAAAATTACAAGGGTTAAACGTTGCTGAACCAAATATTGAGCGAAAGCATTAGCTGCGGGTGACCGAGCATTCTTCTCTTTTTCTTCTTCCTCAGCCCATATATAAAGTCCTGCTTTAACTAAGCCGTATGAACGTGCCTTAGTGGCCTATAGGGGTAACGTGAATGCCAGGGTCCTAACAGGCTGATTTTGACATAACCGTCCCATGTGAAACGAGAGACCCTAGTTGGCAGCTCCTGCCAACTGAGCCGCGGCTCCGACCGCGCCACGCCGACCACTTAAGTTGGGAGCCCATCACTCGCTTTTGTGTCACGTGGGGTGTGACGTCACAGCGTCACGTGGGGTGCGACGTGGCTACCGCCGCGCTAAGCCCAACTCTCACCCTAGTGTCACGTGGGGTGTGACGTCACAGCGTCACGTGGGTAAGACGTGGCTACCGCCGCGCTACGCTGAAGGCTCGAAACCTATAGTAGTATTGCTTTCGCAATAATATATTGTCCAAAGTGATGTGGCTTACCCTCGACAATGAAAGTGCAGACCGAATATAACCGCCCTCAATCTTCAATGTCCGTATGAGTGAGTATAAGCATGTTTCAATTCATAGCATATCGCCTTGTTTCAAACACTGCCACTCACCAATCGTACTGCCACGCAGGTCTGCGTATCCGAAGGAGTAGATGGAGAAGCACACAACGTAGGGCACCAAGTAGTTGAACAGCAGATCGAAGAGGAAATGCGAGGCGACATACAGCGGGCCAGAGACGCCAGTCATGAGCTGCAACTCGCGCATTCCGCTCAATTTTTCCGCGATGGGATATTGGACGACACAGCACAGTGTGAGCCCCAAGATGCCCGTCAGCAGGAAGGACCATAAATATTTGTCTATTTCAAGCTTTGCAACGCGTTTCTGCACCTCAATTTCCTCTGATGAGGTGTCGTTCACTTGTGCTGTCTTCTCTCGGCTGTACAAGGATGCACTGGCGATGATGCGGGCGTCCAACGAATCGGACGAAGCACGCAGTAAAGCCGTGCCAATGAGGTTCATGAGGACGTTGAGCGACACAGGGCTCGCTTGGTTGTACCAGCCTTCGATCCTGCGTGGTACGATAGCAGCGATCCCTTAAAAGCGCACTCAATCTACGCAATGAGGGGCAAGCACAATCTCAGTCAGAGGTTCTCAGGCCGCATACTCGCTTTATTTTGAATAGGCTGAAGCCAAGTTTTTCTTTAGTTCGAGCTGTAACGATGACAATTCTTTTTATTATCAATATTGAGATTTATTCTATCAATAGCATGTCTCCTGATGACTCTGACATTGTTCCATTCGCATCTAAACCTCCCGCTACCTGGTAACTGTGGTAGCAGCTGAGCTTTTCGTTCTTCTAAATGATCACAATATTTAACAGGCTGCAAACCGCGAAAAGTGCATTGAGTGTGTATGGGGCCTTTACCAAAACCACATTAAGGCGAAGAAGGCGGTATGCGCGGAGCCAGCATAACATAAGCGCAAAATATTTAGGAAGTATCACTGGGCGGCGAAAAGCCGCCAAATAATGAACACTGCAAGCATGGAATGCAACGTTCTGACGAAAATAAAGCTGTAATAAATACAGCATAACACAAAGCCTTGTATTTAGCAAGTTATTTTATTTTCGGACGGCGCAACGCGTTCGGTGTCCCAAGGTGCTTTCACATACTAACAGATGGCGTCACATTCCGCATCTTAAAAGCTTGAAACATGCTTGACGTCATTAGCTGCTTTCGGGGTTCTGCATAAAATTGCACTCAGCCGTTTGCTTTTCTGTGTCACCGGTAGCCTCGCTCACTAGCCTGATTGGCTGACGTACCACAGGGCATGCTTACTCTTCTCCGTCTTTAAAGGCGCGTTATGACACCTGAGCCGTTTTCTTTGCTCTGTAAGCGGCTATTTAAAGCCACCCACAGAGACAAAAACTAGCCTTTCTATTTCCACTCCTCTTTCGTCTACTTAAAAACGATGTTGAAAACGAGGTGCCAGTAAGCATTTGTAAGTACAGACTTAAGGGGTATAAGACGCCGGAAGCAAAGATCAAAAGACGTGGCGTGGACAACTGTGGGTGACGGCAATTTCATTGAAGGCTATTGAAAAGAGGGCAGTTTTTTGCGCATTGGTATAGCAAATAGCTTCTCTTTAAATCATCAAAAATATTTCTAACTTTGTGACAGGTATGTACGGCCTTGACTCCTGTGTGATCCTAAGCGAAGTTTTGGTGAAGTGGCTAAGAATAGGAGTTAGGAGCATCTCATTTTTATAACTTCATGAGGTCAGCACCTGTACACTAGGGCCACTGGAGTGCCTGAAGTGGCCCACAAGCGCCGCACAAAAACGGCGCTAGATCGAAACCAATTGCTACATATCCTAGGAAGAACACTAATAAATGACAAAGCACGGTGAGTAACCGACAATTAACCGAACTGGGGTTTAGGCGAGGTTAGTGCGCAGCCAGTACAAACGCTTATCTCTCCTAGCACAGGCCTTGTTATCGGCAAAACACACGGCACCGCTAGTGCTGGAATAGCAGACGCTACGTGCACTTTTGGTTGCAAAGCAACCATGAGTTGAACAACAGCTTGTACAACAAGTGTCAGAGCGAAGCCCCAGAAAACGACACAACTTCCTAGGTGTGCTCTCACAAGGCACAGAGAAGGATCGATTATTCGTTATAATTTGTGCCAGACACCTAACACTAGTTACACTGCAGATATCAATCTCAGCTTGTTCCCGTGACGGACAAACGTGCGTAGCGCGGCCTATTGGTAACGCGTCTGGTTCGCTACCCATTTTATATTGCTTGAAATTGCGCCAAAAATCTTTTAAAAATTTTCTTTTGAACAATACTTATGCAATGAACTGAAACTGTTATAGAGGTGGGACAGTTTCTATTTCGTGTTGCTGGTTGGTTGGTTTGGTTGGTTTGTGGGGTTTAACGTCCCAAAGCAACTCAGGCTATGAGAGACGCCGTAGTGGAGGACTCTGGTAATTTCGACTACCTGGGGTTCTTTAACATGCACTGACATCGCACAGCACACGGGCGTCTTGCTTTTCGCCTCCAACGAAAAGCTGCCGCCTAGGCCGGGATTCGATCCCGCGTCCTTGGGAACAGTAGTCGAGCGCCGTAACCACTGCGCCACCCCGGCGGGGTATTTCGTGTTGCGTTTCATGTTTCTGTCCACTCATCACCCCACGTTTACTCTTGAGGGTCGTGGGATGTGTAATATTCCCTAGCTAGTTCAAGTGGCTTTGACGTGACTGTTTCGGGATGCTGTCGAGTTTGGTTGTCGGTGAGCCATTTAATGACTTTACATTTAAACTAGGCAAAGTACATCGTTGTTTCTCGCACCTGGTTTTGAAATAAAAAGCATTCATTTTTACCTGCAGAAATCAAGGCAACGAGATAACACTATAAAACGTTTTCTTTTCGTTCTCGTGAAGGCAAGGTTAAAGAGATCATTCATATTTTCTCCTACTTCCATTTTCGCACCTTTTAGTTCCAGCCTCTTGCACGCGTTACCGCATCACAAGTTCCTTATGCTTCCATTTGTGAACCACTCACCCTGTGGCGGTCTCAGTCACACCGTAGGCGTAGTATGAGTAGTACTTGACGAAGTCCCTGCGTGCGAATTCCACCAGTTCTGCCGCTGCGTCTTTCATCGGAGTAACGGTCACACCCTCGCTCTCTGCGAGCTTCTCAAAGTGACTAGAGAAGCTTGTGGCCCGTGTAGCCTGCAAAAAGCAGTTTCGTCCGCGAAAGTGAACGCTGCTCTTTAGCTCGAGGTTTGTCACCGAGGGTGGTGGCTTTTTGGAGAGCAGGCTCACGGTCCAAAAAGGTAGCCAGAACAGCGTCACCGTGCCTAGCCATCCGATCAGGATGGCCAAAGGCGACCGCGACCAGTACAGGAACCGGTTGCTCAGTAGGCCTCGCACTCGCTGCGCCGAGTTGGGAAAAGTGGCCAATCCCGTGCACGCGGCAACGTCGCCTGCCGGGGAATCTGTGTAGCGTCAAGACAACACGTGCCCGAAGCTTTAGACGAAGAGAGCTTAATGCTGCGCCATCCTTGCAACAGAAGAAAACTTTACGTGTCTGGCAACAATGCGAAACATAAAGAAAGATGGCGGTTCCATCTAGGTTCACTGCGGTACTTTTGTTCGATTCTCTGGTTTGATTCCTCGGTTGGACTGCGGAATCTGTGATTTGCCGAAAGCGAGCGGACTGCGTTAGCTAGCCACTTATGATTTATTGTTCTGAACAATTACACTGGCGTTTACATCGAAATTACAGCCCTGTGCAGTTCACTCCGCACAGATGTCCGGTTTGCAGCGCCAACTTGCACACGTTATTCTGTTGTAAAAGCTGCGCTCATGTACTCTTTGACCAAAATAAGTGCGAAGCGTGATAGAGAAGGTGAACAGCTGCTTACCGAGAAGAATGTAAGCACTCTAAAGTCGTTTTCCGCCTGGAGTACGTTTCGACAAATTACTCTGCCCCCCTCTCTCCCTTCCTACGTAGTATAGTTCGCCTTATGTACCGAATGGTCACCAGTGAGCTCTGAGAGGGCACACCGCATAAAAAATTTCGTCACTTTTTCATTAGACGATACTATGAAGCAAATAGCGCTATAGCGGAAGGAAGTTGGGGCACTGGCGGAAAAAATAGGCCGGTTCATTGCGACCAAACACGGCATTGCGAAATTTTTGTCATTGCGACGTGCTGAGTAAAATATGAGATTTGTGTATATGTGTGAGCGCGCATGTATACACACATTTGTGTGCATGAATTTATAACGTATTTTATATATTACTACACAAATAATCGTTACTTTGCAATCACTTTTTTCACAGCTCTTGTTTTTTATAAAATTGTCGCCAGCATGAGACCCGAAGCTATCGCTGATGTGCCTTGTCGACCTCGTCTCGCGGGGTGTCTTGGTAACTTCAATGCATTTCTTTTAGGTGCTAACATATTCAGTGCAGAAAAATTCAAGGCACATTCAATCGGCACCATTCTGTACACGATGCAAAAGCGTAACGGCTCCCGTGTGCAGCTCGCTATGCGGAGTCATGTTCGCGTACTCTTCGCTGACTTAATATTCCATTTATTGACTGTGTTATGGCACACATACGCTATATGACATACATTCACAAGCCATAAAAGGGCCACCTAAAATGAATTTAACGCCTCGCTTTACACAATCCGCCAAAACAGGCTGCAAAATGCATTGGGGTAGCTTGCTTGACTCGGAATGTATGGGCAGAATGTTCGATTTCCGCCTTAAAAGGTACCAGACTGGTAAGCGCCAGATTGAGGTGGAAATCAAGGTCATATTCGTGCCTGCAAAATCTATCACCTGATAGAGGCATACTCGTGATTCTCTCCTACAATGCCGAAAACACCGAGGCTGAATGTTGCCCTTAACAGATGATTAAACATTCTCACTTTTAGTACTACACCCCACTTGGCGCAAACTGAACGAAACCTCTGTACCGTGCCACAGCCGTGCCCTCCTTAAATTTCTATCATACGCTTCCTCGTTTCGGCTTTCAACCGCTTCCCAGATCATTAATAGGTGTGTCCCCCAATCCGCCACGTTTAATTCTTGACGCTCTGTTGTGCACTTCAGTGGTCTCTGTTTAACATTCTGCTTTAACCCTTGAAGTTCTTCACGTATCATCACCTTCTAGATGTGCATTCTTCACCCGCCACCCTGACCTCATTCTTAACGATAGCCACTAACCTTCACTCACTAGACCAAACATTGAGTTTCACCCTCTCTTCTTTCTTTCTAAATGTGGAGAATTGACCTCCATCTCTCACGTGGTATCCATAGCAGGAACCACTGTGTCCTCCTGCTACCTGAACCTGCTGGCAGGTGGCCGGTAGCGCCTATTACGCAGAGGACAACGACGAAGACGTGCAATAAAGAAAGGCCGCTTTAGAGCTACACTCGAAAAAGCGTTCCGCCGCGTTTATAGTCATTAGGGATGTTTAAAATATTGGCCCCTTGTACCAATCACCTCCACCCGCCAGCGAAGCCAGCATGCTGTCAATGCCGTTCTCTCCTATCCGAAGGTAATGTGTGGGACAAGACTTCTTTCCCTGATGTCGTAGTGATTTATGGGGAAAACTAAACAGACCGCGTCCTCACTCCGCGTCATTAGGAGGCTAAAAAAGTACTATTTGGTGAGTCATCGGTGATTCAAAGCAATAACTCTTCCCGATACTTTTGCATAGCGGAAAAGTGTCAATGGAAAGCCACGCAGTAAGAAGAAATGTAAAAATATGCGTTCCGTACCGGTTGCTAGTCGGGTTCCAAGCAAGTAAATTATTGCCTCCCTCTCTTTATTGCTTACATATCTAACACAAAGGAAAATTTGAATGAGCCCTGAAGCTTATTTCACGGCGCACTAGGAGTAGGCTCTATTTCAAAAGGAATTAGCCAAAAAAAAGAAATGCGCGATATGGCGCTTGCACATAGATGAACCGCGAGCGTCACTTGCGTTAGGCGGCCCTCCAAAGCGAGATAAAGGTGTAACACTTCGTTGGAGGCACTTAGACCTCAAGTGTGGCAAGGCCAAAGCCTTTCCTGCGCCTCTTTGCACTCAATTGCCGCTTTTTCACTTATTTTTTCTTTTTCCTCTTTGCTCCTTTCTATCTTTTACTCTGTCTACTTTTCGATATTTTGGTTGCCTTTTTTTTTACAGTTTTTACTCTTCTCTATCCTTTACTAGTTTTTACATTTTTTACTCTTGAGCGACGTACGTCATTTCTATGTTGTAACGCAATGACGAAGCGTTTAAGGTTTGCAACGTTTTTGAATATCTTCTGCGCAGTTTTGACGTATTGTGCACAATTTCGGTGTTCGTGGCTGATGTGACGTCTGCTCGCTATATCGAATTCACTGGCTATTTTGATGCCGAATTGGCTTTATAGGTGTAATTAATTACCTGATTATTCCACATCAATGAATTTTTACATATAAAATGAGATTCCTGATCAGAAGCTTTGTCTGCAGAACGATAATGTGTACGGGCATGTGCACTACCCAGTCGAAAAAAACTACAGAAAATTTTCTGATGTTACGACAGAATTTCTGTGTGGTTTTTGACGGGAAACCTGTTGTGACAACAGAACATTCTGTAGTAACATCAGAAATTTCTGTAGTTACAACAAAAAAGTGCTACAGAACTACAGACAACAGAAATATACTACAGAAAAACTACAGAACTACAGGAAAGTACTACAGAACTATCGAAAAGCCTGATGGTTACGAAAGAACTACAGGATATTTTGTCGTATTTTTGACAAAGATCTGTAGTTTCTTTCGACTAGGTAGTGATAGCATAGAATACAAGATATTTATTCTCCAAATGCAGCCTAATGCACAAACAGCCTCTGTCAATAAAGAAAGAGAAACTCAACTTTCAGTGCTGTGCTGGAAACGTTTATATGTCTTTAAATGCGGGACCGAGGTTCCTTGCAGGTATTCTTTTGGCGTATACTCTTGGGACGTCGGTTTATTTTTGAGAATCAAGGCCGCCAGACTGTTATCCGCTTTAGACTCGGAAAAGGTAACCGCGTATCCTGCATAGTGGGGCTGATGTAGTATAAGTCGGAATATGCCCCTCTGTTTGCTCGCGCAAGTGATCAATTACCATTTCAGATATTGCGTTCTCTACATATTGCTACATATGCTTTATTGGCGCTCGCCCAAATCCCCAGAACAAAACCATACGTGGCTAGCTTTTGTTGACACGCAGCAAGCGAATTGGGAGAGGCAGAACTCAGAGAAAGGCTCTCGCATTCCCAGGAGATGGAGGCCTATAATACACCCATACTGTCTCTGTGGGCAGCATGCGCCAAACATAACAAGGACAACCGATGCAGCTCAATAGAGATACAAATTTTCTTAAATTTCTCACAAGCTCATGTGGGCATACGCCACACTGAGTACAAATATATTCATTCATGTTTCCTTGAAAAATTCGACACAAATGCATTTTCTGGCTATGGTAGAACAAGAGGAAGAGGACGATTTACGCGGTATGAAGGAGCACTGAACAAGGGTAAACGGGGTACGCCTCAGTTCGCTGGTCCAGCCAACGTTCCGACAAGTGGACTTGTCTCCCGCAGAATACGCATCTGATCTTTAAGGAACGGGGCCTCGATGCTATCGCACAGTTCTCATTACTTATAAAAAGTTCATATGTCCTCCAGTTTGAAAAGGACTCCGTGTTATGAGAATAGCACCGCAAAATATTTTTAGAAACGCTGGCAAAAAAGTCTTGGTGCTCATAGTAGTACGCTTTCGGATATATATATATATATATATATATATATATATATATATATATATATATATATATATATATATATATATATATATATATATCCATTCGTAGTAATATTTTACAGCACATTTCATTCACAGTTAAGAGAATAATGTTGTATGTGGTCTATCAAAAAATTGGCAGTGGCTTCGCTTGGCTAAGCCTGGTAATTGCGAAAGCAATAGCTATGGCTACGCCTAGCTTCACTGGTGGTGTAGCTAGTTGTGGTGCTTGTGGTTATGCACCACAACCACCTGTGGTTATGCAGTGATTCACTCTGGCCACGGCATATGATTCAACTATTGTTTATTGCGGGGTGCTACCTGGTATAACTAGTAGCGAGGCAAGGAGTGCCGTGGCTGCAACGATATACTTGGTTGTGGGTAAGGTTAAGGCAGAATGTAAAATTGCCGCTCTGGCACCGGCTACAACGGCATTCTTTACGCCAGCAGAAATGAAAGCATCCCTGGAGACTGGTTGGTTCCACCTGCCGCTAGGCCACCTCCTATAGTATCCAACGTTGCACCCCCGGCGGTACCTGTGGCTGCAGCCCCATAATTCGTCTTAGCTTTATGAGCATGTGGCACAAATGCAGCTCCGTCCGGCCGCAGATCAACGTTGGGCTTAACTCTCGGTGTGTAAGGGCGTACCCGAACCGGCGCCCCAAACGTCGTTCTAAACGGCCTCTTAACAGTCTCAGGGATGACGTCACTCCGGCTGTGGCGCTCCCTCACGGAGGGAGCGGGAGTTAGGCCGTGCGGCTGGTAGCTACCGCCACGCGAGCCGACGGCGCGAGTTGGTTATCCTGTTTTTGCGGCAGATGGGATGACGTCACTCCGGCTGTAGCGCCTCTCGTGGAAGGAGCGGGAGTTAGGCCGCGGTTGGTAGCTACCGCCTCGCGAGTTGACGGCGCGAGTTGGGGCCCCTGTTTTTGCGGCAGATGGGATGACGTCACTCCGGCTGTAGCGCCTCTCGTGGAAGGAGGGGGAGTTAGGCCGCGGTTGGTAGCTACCGCCTCGCGAGTTGACGGCGCGAGTTGGTTCTCCTGTTTTTGCGGCAGATGGGATGACGTCACTCCGGCTGTAGCGCCTCTCGTGGAAGGAGCAGGAGTTAGGCCGCGGTTGGTAGCTACCGCCTCGCGAGTTGACGGCGCGAGTTGGTTCCCCTGCTTTTGCGGCAGATGGGATAACGTCACTCCGGCTGTAGCGCCTCTCGTGGAAGGAGCGGGAGTTAGGCCGCGGTTGGTAGCTACCGCCTCGCGAGTTGACGGCGCGAGTTGGTTCCCCTGTTTTTGCGGCAGATGGGATGTCGTCACTCCGGCTGTAGCGCCTCTCGTGGAAGGAGCGGGAGTTAGGCCGCGGTTGGTAGCTACCGCCTCGCGAGTTGGGGCCCCTGTTTTTGCGGCAGATGGGATGATGTCACTCCGGCTGTAGCGCCTCTCGTGGAAGGAGCGGGAGTTAGGCCGCGGTTGGTAGCTACCGCCTCGCGAGTTGACGGCGCCAGTTGGGGCCCCTGTTCTTGCGGCAGATGGGATGACGTCACTCCGGCTGTAGCGCCTCTCGTGGAAGTAGCAGGAGTTAGGCCGCGGTTGGTAGCTACCGCCTCACGAGTTGACGGCGCGAGTTGGGGCCCCTGTTTTTGCGCAGCTGGGCTTGGCGGCGCGCCAAAAGTCACGCTAAAGGTCAATGGTAGCTACCGCCTCGCTACGCGAAGGGCTGAAAAGTGAAAGTAGTATTGCATTCACAATAAAAACTTTGTTATAACGTTTGTTGGACAGCATTCCGCCATTTTAAAGCTTCGTTGAGCTGAGCTTGTAACGTTTATTAAAGAACCTTCATGCCGAAATGAATCCGCTTGCTATTGTCGCAGAAAAGTGATCTAACAGACACCGTGGCTCTGTCATAAAGTTTCAAGAAGGACACAAGCTTACCCTCCTCCGAACGAGTCTCCACCACCTCACCCTGGTCCGCTGTCCAAGTCTTGTTGATTCTGAAAGGAAAAGAAATAAACCATGTCGTGGAGGATCTTTTGAGATGTCGAACATATAAAATATTAACGTATCAGTCACGAGATTTTGTGACTATAATTAGGCAGCGAAAAACGGTTTATAATGAACAAAAAGGTTCCCAAGAAACTTCCCTGGATTCTCGGTATAGCCGTTTCCAGTTGTTCGCACATGTCATATTAAACCAGCGTATTGTCTGCGCCTTTCGTGTCATTGTTTTCCTCTTCTGTTGTATTCTCGTGTAAATATATATAAACCAATGCTTGTACACCAAAGTACATATGCCTTAGAAGTATATTCCCCTGGAAGTTCTCACTATGGAATGGTTTACTCGAGTCGGTAGCATGACACACGCTAGTCTCTTACTTTCTCCTGTTACTATCGTCGTTTTCTTACGCATACTGCAAGTACAACGAGGCGTCGTATTGCTTCAGATTGTGAGGCTTGTCATTTCTTTCTCTACTAAGATTTCATCGCTCCCTACTGGAAAATAGCTTATTGATTGGAATGTTTTAAAAAATTTTTGCGGGAAATACTGCTCTGCTCACAATTTAAGGGATCTCGTTTCATGCAGAGAAAATACTCTTATTGAATCAGTGGTAGTTCGCTTACTGTAAGAACCTATGGTCACGAAATATATCAGAAAAATGAATACCCGAAACACCCTACATTTCTCACCTCAGAAAGTGAACTTCTTAGTTATTCTTCAAACATACAGCATAAAGTTTTGTATTTTGCTGCACATGCTGATGTCATAGGGCTTAGTGAGGTTAGGAGGCCGAATGAGGCATATACTGTACTGAAGGATGGGCATGTACTGTGTTATGGAGACTTACCGGACAGGCGAGAACTAGGAGTAGGTTTCCTTGTCATAAGTATATAGCGGGTAATATAGATGAATTCTATACTATTAATGAGAGGGTGGCAGGCATCGTAATCAGGCTTAATAAGTGGTGTAAACTGAAGATTGTACAGGCCTATGCACCTACATGTAGTTATGGTGACCAGGCAGTTGAAAGCTTCTAGGAAGATGTAGAATCGGCAATGCGAAAAGTAAAGACGCAGTATACTGTGCTAATGGGTGACTTCAATGCCAGGGTAGGGAAAAAGCAGGCAGGAGACCAGGCAGTAGGTGACTATGGCATTGGCTCTAGGAATAGCAAGGGGGAGTTACTATAGTTGAGTTTACAGAGCGCAATAACTTAAGAATCATGAATACCTTCTTCAGCGAACGGAAGAACCGGAAATGGGCATGGAAAAGTCCTAACGGGGAGACATAAATTAAATTGACTTCATACTCTGTTCAACCCCCGCCATTATTAAAGATGTAGAGGTAATCGGGAATGTGCGATGCAGTGACCACAGGATGGTGAGGTCCCGAATTAGCCTAAATCTGAAGAAGGAACGCAACAGATTAGTAAAAAAGAAACCCATCAACGAATTAGCGGTGAGGGGGAGGGCAGAAGAGTTCAGGATCTCGCTACAGAATAGGTACTCAGCTCTAACCGAGGATGGCGACATTGCTCTAGAAGCAATGAACAATACTTTCAGAGATATCATTACTGAGAGCGCTGTAGAAGTAGGTGGTAGGATAGTTAGAGAGGATACTGGTAAGTTGTCTAAGGAGACGAAAGATTTGGTTAAGAAACGCCAGAATATGAAAAGTTCCAATCCAACAGACCAGATAGAATTGGCCGAGATATCAAAGCTAATCAATAAGCGCAAGGTGGCCGATATAAGGAAGTATAACATGGAGAAAATTGAGCATGCTGTAAAGAACGGGGGAAGGCTTAAAGCGGTAAAGAAGAGATTGGGCATAGGCAAAAACCAGATGCATGCGATAAGGGACAAGTCGGGCAACGTCATCACGAATATGGATAAGATAGTCAAAGTAGCCGAGGAGTTCTATACAGATCTCTACAATAGCCAGAGTAGTCAGGACCGTAATGAGATGGGCGGTAGGGAAAAACACACGTTCCACCAGTGACAATGGACGAGGTTAAGAAAGCATTAGAAACTATGAAAAGGGGGAAATTAGCTGGAGAGGATCAGATAACTACAGATTTGCTGAAGGACGGGGGGGATATCGTGTTAGAAAAGCTGGCCACCCTGTATACGCAGTGCCTGGTGCCATGGACAGTACCGGAACCATGGAAGAATGCAAACATTGTCCTCATTCACAAGAAAGGAGACTCTAAGGACCTTAAAAATTACAGACCAATCAGCTTACTGTCTGTTACGTATAAGGTGTTTACTAAGGTAATCGCTAATAGAATCAGGACAACCTTAGACTTCAATCAAGCAAAGGATGAAGCAGGTTTTCGGAAACGGTACTCTACAATCGATCATATCCATACCATCAATCAGGTGATAGAAAAATGCTCGGAATATGACCAGCCCTTCTTATACATAGCATTCATTGATTACGAAAAAGCATTTGACTCCGTTGAAACTTCGGCGGTGATGCAGGTTGGTTGGTTGGTTGGTTCATAGGAAGGGAAAGGCGCAGTATCTGTCACACTTGCTCTGTGGACACCTGAACCGCGCCGTAAGGGAAGGGATGAGGGTGGGAGTGAAGGTGGATAGAGAGAAAGGGGAGCCGTAGTGGAGGGCTACGGAGTAATTTCGACCACCTGGGGATCTTTAACGTGCGCTGACATCGCACAGCACACGGACGCCTCTTCGTTTCGCCTCCATCGAAACGCAGCCGCCGTGGTCGGGTTCGAACCCGGGAACTCCGGCACAGTAGTCGGGCGTCTTACCACTGCACCACCCCGGCGGGGCATTGCGAAATCAGGGGGTAGACGAGCCGTACGTGAAAGTGCTGGAAGATATATATATATAGTGGCCGCACAGCAACCACAGTTCTGCATAAAGAAAGTAACAAAATTTCCATAAAGAAAGGTGTTAGGCAAGGAGACACGATCTCCCCAGTACTATTCACAGCTTGCTTAGAGGAAGTATTCAGAGACTTGGAATGGGAGCAGTTAGGGTAAGGGTATAGATGTAGAATACCTCAGTAAGTTGCGATTTGCTGATGACATTGCTTTGCTAAGTAACTCGGGGGGATGAACTGCAAATAATGATTGATGACCTAGGCAGGAAAAGTAGAAAGGTAGGCTTAAAATCAATATGCAGAAGACTAAGGTAATGTTCAACAGCCTCGGGAAGGAACAGCAGTTTACATTAGGCAGCGAAATACTGGAAATAGTAGGCGAATATGTCTACTTAGGACAGGTAGTAACCGCAGATCCGGACCATGAAAATGAAATAACAAGAAGAATAAGATTGGGATGGAGCGCATTTGGTAAGCACTCGCAGATTATGACTAGAAGCTTACCGGTATCGCTCAAGAGGAAAGTATACAACAGTTGCATCTTACCTGTACTAACCTATGGGGCTGAAACGTGGAGGCTAACCGAGAGGGTTCTACTTAAGTTGAGGACAACTCAGAGGGCTATGGAACGAAAAATGGTAGGCGTAACATTGAGATAGGAAGCGTGCAGAGTGGGTCGGAGAAATAACTCAAATTACCGACATTCTAGTGGAAATTAAGAAGAAATGGGCATGGGCAGGACATGTAGTGCGAAGGGAGGATAACCGATGGTCGCTTAGGGTAACAAACTGGATTCCAAGGGAAGGAAAGCGTAGCAGGGGGCGGCAGAAAGTTAGGTGGGTGGATGAGGTTAAGAAGTTCGCAGGGGTCAAGTGGATGCAGCTAGCACAGAACTGGGATAAGTGGAGAAATATGGGAGAGGCCTTCGCCCTGCAGTGGCTATAGTCAGGTTGGTGATGATGATGATGATGATGATGATGATGATGATGATGATGATGACAAAACATCCTCTAGATCTGGCTCCAATTTATGCTGGTTAACATTTAGAAAAAACGGGCAATCAAGGCGGCATGATTGAAATATGTATCTTTGTTGAATAATCTGAACTCTTGATAAGCGCCCCTGATACCTCAAGGCAAAATGCTTTTTTTTTATGAAAAGCAGCGAAACACACTTGGCCCTCACAATTGATATATTCTTGTTTTCATTGGCGGAATACGGACATGATGCATATCATGTAAATACCCCGGCATAATAGCACTCACTTCCGATGCACAGTGTTCGAACAATACTTGGAAGACTGTTTTATTAGAGCTCAGTGGAAAACGGTTTGAAAAATTCGAAAATGCATGAGCGGAATTTCGCGAAAGCGTTTCTTGTACTCTGCTCAATTTCATCGTGAAAAGTGTCGTTACAAAAGTATCGTTAACTAATCTCTCCGAAAACTACTTTGCTTCCTTACTCGAGTAATTTGCGTATTGGTGTGACCATCCCATTGCGAAGCCCTATAGGCACTGCAGGTGGTCGAGAAGGAAGACGGGCAAATCGGCGTCCGCTTTGGAACGGTTTATTTTGGGATATCGTGTACGTATGAAAAAATGAATGTACTTGTCGGTCGGCAAAGAAAAACATTTCCGTTACGTTCGATGGCATTCACAATTGAGGTGACAAATAAATTTTGCGATCAACACATGAAAGCGCCGATTAGTACTTTGAGTGTCCTGGGGACATTTTAGCGCGGCCAGTACCTTTTAGAAGAGATAAATCTGTCGCCCTCGATTCGAGGAGGAAAGAAGTGCTCGTTCACCGCAGGCGTGCGATTAAAAATTATGGGGGACACGTAAGCTTTCCCTTTTAGTTTATGATGCAGGACCGTAGGTTACCACCCCACATATATAAAGCACCACTTCCACCAAGCCGTGTAAATGTGTCGGCATGGCCTAAGGGTAACGTGAATGCAATAGCCCTGGCAGGCTGGTTCTGATATCCTCCCATAGGAAACAGGCCTGATTGGCAGCTCCTGCCAAAAGTTTCGCTACGGCGCAGTCACTCTGACGGCTCGAAGCCTGGAGTAATGTAGCCGTCGCTTCAATATAGTTGGCCCCAGTTTTACAGAATTTTACAGATAGCAATATTGTGCCCCCAAGTTAGAAAAAAAAACCGGTGGCGCAAAGGCAGCCAGTGCGTTCGGTGCACATGGTGACGGTCTTCAATACTGAAGAATGGAAGACATTGTTTTATGATCGAATGCATCATACACGAGTGAAATGATGAGCCTTAGCGGTTGATCATTTCCAAGTATTTAAAAGCTTTCTCTGGAATGAATCTGAATTGTTCTTTTACTTCTGCCCTTGTTTATGTGCTTAAGGTCACATGGCTCTGGCATACGTTCGTAAAAACTTCCATATTTCTAAGCCATTCATCGACAGATTAGAAGCTTTTTCATGGTGATATTGATACCTTCAATGTTTTTAAAAGTTTTCTCACATTCTCTAGATTTAAATTAAAAATTATAATTATTTATTATACTAGAGAAAAACCTCTTGAAGCGCTGATTTTATTTCTTACCTGTAACTTCGCCAACTCTACAACCATGGTGTCCTTAATTTTCTTCCCACATTGTCTGGGTCGAGTAATTTTTCTATTTATAATGTGCGTATGTTGCGAGAATATTGTGAGTGGCATAGCCGTTGTGACTATTTTCCCACATACGCTCCTTTTTTCTTGTCAGTTTCGAGTACTGATTTCTAGCTTCCTTATCAGGAATGCTTATTTTCCTCATCATGCATTTTCTTTCGCCAAGCCTTTCGCCATACCTTATAGCTGGCTTAAGCCTATCCGAGTTAATGTCAGGTGTTGCCGTGTTTGCCTGGTTGATGCTGGTTTTAAGTATAATTAGAGATCCAGACAAAGCTTGTCATTTAATCAGAAAAATGAATTCTAACTTGAACGTTATTCGTTGGTTTAAGGGGGATCAACTTTATTAATTTCAGCTAAAGTGGTTGTGGTATCAGTCCTTGCAAATTTGTTAGATTCACTTAACAACTATTCCTTGTATTTTTCCAGCTCATTCAGTGTTAGCTTTAGTAAACGGTTGGTTCGCCGGTTTCTGGATTTAACCTGCCAAAGCGACTCAGGCTATGAGAGATGCCACTGTGGAGGCTCCGACATCGCGACTACTTAGGTTTTTTAACGTGCACTGACACCACACAGCACATGGGCGCCTTCCTTTTCGCCTCCATCGGAAACCGCCCATCGCAGCAGGAATTCGATCCTGCATCCTAGAATTCGGCATTCGAGAGCCCTCTAGCCACTGAGCTACCTGACATCGCACCGCACACAGGCGCCTTTCTTTTCGCCTCCATAGGAAACCGGCTATCGCAGCAGGGATTCCATCCTGCATCCCAGGATTCGGCATTCGAGAGCCCTCCAACGACTGAGCTACCTGACATCGCACAGCATACGGGCGCCTTTTTTTGCCTCCATCGGAAACCGGCCGTCGCAGCAGGGATTCGATCCTGCATCCTAGAATTCGGCATTCGAGAGCCCTCTAACCACTGAGCTACCTGACATCGCACCGCACACAGGCGCCTTTCTTTTCGCCTCCATCGGAAACCGGCCATCGCAGCAGGGATTCCATCCTGCATCCCAGGATTCGGCATTCGAGAGCCCTCTAACGACTGAGCTACCTGACATCGCACAGCATACGGGCGCCTTTTTTTGCCTCCATCGGAAACCGGCCGTCGCAGCAGGGATTCGATCCTGCATCCTAGAATTCGGCATTCGAGAGCCCTCTAACCACTGAGCTACCTGACATCGCACCGCACACAGGCGCCTTTCTTTTCGCCTCCGTCGGAAACCGGCCATCGCAGCAGGGATTCCATCCTGCATCCCAGGATTCGGCATTCGAGAGCCCTCTAACGACTGAGCTACCTGACATCGCACAGCATACGGGCGCCTTTTTTTGCCTCCATTGGAAACCGGCCGTCGCAGCAGGGATTCGATCCTGCATCCTAGAATTCGGCATTCGAGAGCCCTCTAACCACTGAGCTACCTGACATCGCACCGCACACAGGCGCCTTTCTTTTCGCCTCCGTCGGAAACCGGCCATCGCAGCAGGGATTCCATCCTGCATCCCAGGATTCGGCATTCGAGAGCCCTCTAACGACTGAGCTGCCTGACATCGCACAACATACGGGCGCCTTTATTTGCCTCCATCGGAAACCGGCCGTCGCAGCAGGGATTCGATCCTGCATCCTAGAATTCGGCATTCGAGAGCCCTCTAACCACTGAGCTACCTGACATCGCACCGCACACAGGCGCCTTTCTTTTCGCCTCCGTCGGAAACCGGCCATCGCAGCAGGGATTCCATCCTGCATCCCAGGATTCGGCATTCGAGAGCCCTCTAACGACTGAGCTGCCTGACATCGCACAACATACGGGCGCCTTTATTTGCCTCCATCGGAAACCGGCCGTCGCAGCAGGGATTCGATCCTGCATCCTAGAATTCGGCATTCGAGAGCCCTCTAACCACTGAGCTACCTGACATCGCACCGCACACAGGCGCCTTTCTTTTCGCCTCCATCGGAAACCGGCCATCGCAGCAGGGATTCCATCCTGCATCCCAGGATGCGGCATTCGAGAGCCCTCTAACGACTGAGCTACCTGACATCGCACAGCATACGGGCGCCTTTTTTTGCCTCCATCGGAAACCGGCCGTCGCAGCAGGGATTCGATCCTGCATCCTAGAATTCGGCATTCGAGAGCCCTCTAACCACTGAGCTACCTGACATCGCACCGCACACAGGCGCCTTTCTTTTCGCCTCCGTCGGAAACCGGCCATCGCAGCAGGGATTCCATCCTGCATCCCAGGATTCGGCATTCGAGAGCCCTCTAACGACTGAGCTACCTGACATCGCACAGCATACGGGCGCCTTTTTTTGCCTCCATCGGAAACCGGCCGTCGCAGCAGGGATTCGATCCTGCATCCTAGAATTCGGCATTCGAGAGCCCTCTAACCACTGAGCTACTTGACATCGCACCGCACACAGGCGCCTTTCTTTTGGCCTCCGTCGGAAACCGGCCATCGCAGCAGGGATTCCATCCTGCATCCCAGGATTCGGCACTCGAGAGCCCTCTAACGACTGAGCTGCCTGACATCGCACAACATACGGGCGCCTTTATTTGCCTCCATCGGAAACCGGCCGTCGCAGCAGGGATTCGATCCTGCATCCTAGAATTCGGCATTCGAGAGCCCTCTAACCACTGAGCTACCTGACATCGCACCGCACACAGGCGCCTTTCTTTTCGCCTCCGTCGGAAACCGGCCATCGCAGCAGGGATTCCATCCTGCATCCCAGGATTCGGCATTCGAGAGCCCTCTAACGACTGAGCTGCCTGACATCGCACAACATACGGGCGCCTTTATTTGCCTCCATCGGAAACCGGCCGTCGCAGCAGGGATTCGATCCTGCATCCTAGAATTCGGCATTCGAGAGCCCTCTAACCACTGAGCTACCTGACATCGCACCGCACACAGGCGCCTTTCTTTTCGCCTCCATCGGAAACCGGCCATGGCAGCAGGGATTCCATACTGCATCCCAGGATTCGGCATTCGAGAGCCCTCCAACGACTGAGCTACCTGACATCGCACAGCATACGGGCGCCTTTATTTGCCTCCATCGGAAACCGGCCGTCGCAGCAGGGATTCGATCCTGCATCCTAGAATTCGGCATTCGAGAGCCCTCTAACCACTGAGCTACCTGACATCGCACCGCACACAGGCGCCTTTCTTTTCGCCTCCATCGGAAACTGGCCATCGCAGCAGGGATTCCATCCTGCATCCCAGGATTCGGCATTCGAGAGCCCTCTAACGACTGAGCTACCTGACATCGCACAGCATACGGGCGCCTTTATTTGCCTCCATCGGAAACCGGCCGTCGCAGCAGGGATTCGATCCTGCATCCTAGAATTCGGCATTCGAGAGCCCTCTAACCACTGAGCTACCTGACATCGCACCGCACACAGGCGCCTTTCTTTTCGCCTCCATCGGAAACCGGCCATCGCAGCAGGGATTCCATCCTGCATCCCAGGATTCGGCATTCGAGAGCCCTCTAACGACTGAGCTACCTGACATCGCACAGCATACGGGCGCCTTTTTTTGCCTCCATCGGAAACCGGCCGTCGCAGCAGGGATTCGATTCTGCATCCTAGAATTCGGCATTCGAGAGCCCTCTAACCACTGAGCTACCTGACATCGCACCGCACACAGGCGCCTTTCTTTTCGCCTCCATCGGAAACCGGCCATCGCAGCAGAGATTCCATCCTGCATCCCAGGATTCGGCATTCGAGAGCCCTCTAACGACTGAGCTACCTGACATCGCACAGCATACGGGCGCCTTTATTTGCCTCCATTGGAAACCGGCGGCCGCAGCAGGGATTCGATCCTGCATCCTAGAATTTGGCATTCGAGAGCCCTCTAACCACTGAGCTACCTGACATCGCACCGCACACAGGCGCCTTTCTTTTCGCCTCCATCGGAAACCGGCCATCGCAGCAGGGATTCCATCCTGCATCCCAGGATTCGGCATTCGAGAGCCCTCTAACGACTGAGCTACCTGACGTCGCACAGCATACGGGCGCCTTTTTTTGCCTCCATCGGAAACCGGCCGTCGCAGCAGGGATTCGATCCTGAATCCTAGAATTCGGCATTCGAGAGCCCTCTAACCATTGAGCTACCTGACATCGCACCGCACACAGGCGCCTTTCTTTTCGCCTCCATCGGAAACCGGCCATCGCAGCAGGGATTCCATCCTGCATTCCAGGATTCGGCATTCGAGAGCCCTCTAACGACTGAGCTACCTGACATCGCACAGCATACGGGCGCCTTTTTTTGCCTCCATCGGAAACCGGCCGTCGCAGCAGGGATTCGATCCTGCATCCTAGAATTCGGCATTCGAGAGCCCTCTAACCACTGAGCTACCTGACATCGCACCGCACACAGGCGCCTTTCTTTTCGCCTCCATCGGAAACCGGCCATCGCAGCAGGGATTCCATCCTGCATTCCAGGATTCGGCATTCGAGAGCCCTCTAACCACTGAGCTACCTGACATCGCACAGCACATGAGCACCTTTTCGCCTCCATCGGAAACCGGCCGTCGCAGCAAGGATTCGATCCTGCATTCTAGGGTTCGCCACTCGAGCGCCCTCTAACCTCTGAGCTATCGCGGAGTGACAATTAAGTATACGGGTATCCATACAGCCTCGAGTTTTAGTATAATTAGAGAAAAATAACAAAATAGCTTAGTGTTAAGAGTGGCTTTTTTTTTCGACATTGCCGTGTTTGCCTGGTTGAAGCTGTCGTAAGGAAAATGTGGGATGCAGACAAAGTTTCTTTTGTAATCAGAAAAATAATTTATACATTAAACTCTTTGCTGTGTAAGTTGTTCAACTTTACTAATTTTCATTAAAGTGGTAGGGGAATCAGGCCTTGAAATTTTAATAAAGACTCACCAACAGCTGTTTTTAGTATGCTTTCTAGATTATCGTTTGGTTTATCATACAGGTCCCACAATATGCCAGTTTAAGTCTAATTATAGAAGAATAACAAAGTAGCTTAATATGCTAGGAGTGGCATTTTTCAGATTATGTCTTAAACAGCACAATTTGCGAAATACCGAAGAGCAGATTTTGTTTATGTGCGAGGTCTATGATATATTGCTCGCTATGTTTACTACAAGTTATTCATATTCTTATTCTGGTTAAGAGAAGACGAGCCTAATTTATACGTGTAGTGATACCGTACGGTGTTTCGGGTGATTGGCATATAGACACAGCGTCCAGAACGTGCGCCATCCGTCACACCATTTCAAAGCGTTTTTCAAATCCAAGTTGTTCTTCAGATCTTTTTGATTGTCTTTATTTGCATTTTTCTCTCTAGAGAGCATAATCTTAGGCGAGTATACAGAGATGACTTAACAACATCAACAATATTTTTGATATACAAAAAGAACAGCCGAGGACACACTACACTTCCCTGTGGAGCATCTGAGAAAACTGGAAGAGGGCGTTAACATTGCTCACCCGCCTAAACAAATTAACTGCGGTTTTTAAGTATGAATTTATTCATATTACTCCGATATCTGGAATACTCCTTTATTTCAGATTTACAATCAATTATCACGACGAGCTTTGTCTAACGCATTGATAAAATCCACATATATTACAGCGATTATGCCTTTGTCGTCTATAGAGAAAGAAAAAAATTTATCGATGTAATCAGTTGCGTTTCCGTCGAAAAGCCTTTTTTGGGCATGCGCAGGAAGATAGCATGAATTTTTGTTTCTTAATAGTTCAAGCAGTGTGCCAATATATGTCTTAATAGCGTACAGCACAGTGACGTCAGTGTAATGGGACGGTAGTTAAGTAAAAGAAGATGGTCTCCTTTTTTATAAAGCCGAACAATCCGGACTGTCTTCCGAACAACAGGTATTTTTCCTATTGAAACTTAACGTATCAGTTTCAAGGCCTGCTGCGCCTGGATACGCGGTGGTTTTCAATAGGTACGATGTTTTCTCCGGCCTGGCGTTCGGCTCTTTTAGGGTGAAATCTTTGCGAGAAGGGTTATCGGTACAAACCGTTGCGCTCATGGGCCAGTGGTTAGTTCCTTAGTCAGACAAACTTAAATCCATTTCGTGCAGTAGAAAACCTTGCGTGTTGGGTTGGGTTGTGGGGTTTAACGTCCCAAAGCGACTCAGGCTATGAGAGACGCCGTAGTGGAGGCCTCCGGAAATTTCGACCACTTGGGGTTCTTTAACGTGCACTGATATCGCACAGCACACGGGCGCCTTGCTTTTCGCGTTTCGTCCGTCTCATCCTTAATTAAACTGCTCTGACATGGATGCGCGCTTTCATTTCGCCCTCTTCAAAAGGCAGGCATCAGCCCCGGGGTAAATTAGACGTCCATAAGTTGAACAGCCGCGCTCACTGAGCACAGAGCAAGAGCGAATGTTTTCGCCAATAGAAGTATAGAAGTTCTATTGTGCATAACCAGATGCCACAACAATTTGTATTAGTTTGTCTCGGAACGGTGTGTTCGTTGAAAACACCGGTCTGTTCTGCTCTTTTGGGTCAATTGTCTTAAAAAAAAGAACGAATGTTTTCGCCAAGAGGCGTATAGAAGTTCTATTGTGCATAACCAGATGCCACAACAATTGGTATTAGTTTGTCTCGGAACGGTGTGTTTGTTGAAAACACCGAAGGTCTGTGCCGCTCTTTTGGGTCAATTGTCTTAAAAAAAAAAGAACGAATGTTTTCGCCAATAGGCGTATAGAAGTTCTATTGTGCATAACCAGATGCCACAACAATTCGTATTAGTTTGTCTCGAAACGGTGCGTTTGTTAAAAACACCGAAGGTATGTTCCGCTTTTTCGGGTCAGTTGCTTAA
Organism: Amblyomma maculatum; assembly: GCF_055883805.1. Lineage (NCBI taxonomy): Eukaryota > Metazoa > Arthropoda > Arachnida > Ixodida > Ixodidae > Amblyomma > Amblyomma maculatum. Next base: position 68,442,637 of record NC_139351.1, on the reverse strand, counting down.
AAAAAAAGAACAGACCGCGATTTTCACAAAACGAAGTGTTTTGAACCCGCAACACAAAATCAAAAAGAAAGAAACTTAAGCGTACTTGATATATGCGTCCGCCATGGTAGCCACGGTGACACCGAAGCTCTCGATTCCTAAACGCTCTCCATCTTTCTCCAGTGCACGGAACATGTCAGCAAAGCCTGTGTGTTGAATGGTCTGCAGCGAAATGGTGACGCCGCCTTGCTTCACGTTTTTGATAATCGCCTCCGGCGCTGTCTTCCTCACCACCTCCAGCAAGTTGTCCAGTACAAACGTCTCGGCATCCGTGTTGACGTCTAGTGTGTAGCCAACGCCTGCATTTCCACACAAAAAGTTGCCATGTGCCCAGTATTTCTTCAAGACGCGTTCAAAATTCTTTTAATAAGCGTATGCTTCAGGCTCAGTTACGACTTGAGCGCACTCTGCACGTACAAATGCAATATTAGGTGTCCGTGGTTTCCGTACACGGCGCAACAATCATAGACACACGCGTCCTTTCTACAATACATCCTTATATGTAGTGCAGACATACTCCCTAAAGTAAATTCATACGCTAAGGTTTTCGGTCCTACCAAGAAGGTTCTACTTAAGTTGAGTACAACGCAGAGGGCTATGGAACGAAAAATGGTAGGGGTAACATTAAGAGATAGGAAGCGTGCAGAGTGGGTCAGAGAAATAACTCAAGTTACTGACATTCTAGTGGAAATCAAGAAGAAGAAATGGGCATGGGCAAAACATGTAGTGCGAAGAGAGGATAACCGATGGTCGCTTAGGGTAACAAACTGGATTCCAAGGGAAGGAAAGCGTAGCAGGGGGCGGCAGAAAGTTAGGTGGGCGGATGAGGCTAAGAAGTTCGCAGGGGTCAAGTGGATGCAGCTAGCACAGAACCGGGTTAATTGGAGAAATATGGGAGAGGCCTTCGCCCTGCTGTGGGTATAGTCAAGCTGATGATGGTGATGATGGTTTACGCGTCTAATCAAGGAGAAGCAGTATTAGAGAGACAGCAAAGATAGTTAGTGGGTCGGAAGGGTTGTAGTCTCCTTCCATCCCCAGAACCACCCGAAAAGAGCTGTAATTTGTCAAGTTCACAGCTTTCTCTCCAAACAAACTGAAAAGAAAAGAACACGATGTTAATGAAGCAGGTTTGGCTGCTGATTACGAGCAGGGAGGATAAGTAGAATAAAAATGCGTAAAAGACAGGATATCCCATGTGATCAGACCAACTACAGCAAATGGGTTGAAGTTGCCGCTTAAAACATTCTTCGTGCTCACACCGGTTTAATCTTGGACGTGCTAAGGAAAGCCTCTGACGCTGGCTTAGCGGAAATGAGCGGAAGCTCCGCATTCAAGCATTTTCGTTCGGCGCAAGAAATTACGAGTGGCGAAAACTGCTGAGAGCCAATGGCTCAACCTACGTATTTTAAAATGCACTGAACAAGAGCCCCCTCTGAAAAAGGTTGATCATAGAATTTGACTGATATTGAAAAGAGGTACATTTGAGATAATTTGAACAACCCTCGTAAAGTAACTTGAAATTACTAAGAGCAGGATGAAGTAAATGTTGGGAATTCCAAGGGCTGTGAAGAATAAATTAAATAATTTCTCATGTTGAACCGATATTGCCGTACTTTCCAGAAAACTATCCAAAAACGGGTTACAGTGAGATGTAAGAAATTCGCATTGCAAGCTACTCCCCTTCTATAGAATACTGCTAGGTTTGTGATTTTCGTTTCTTTGAAACAACACAGCAATAAAAATTATTGGTTATAAGAATGACATTTCCTGGGCATTTCAGTATCGTTATAAGTTAGTTTGAGTGTACGTAACGCCGCCTTTCAAGTGTAGTCGTAGAGTGAGACTTTATACTTAAACGTACGTGTGCAATAACAGCGGCACAAATGCAGACAGTAATAACCAGACAGGTCGCACATTTCAGGCCATGTCGAATGCAGTAAAAGATAAAAAAGAAGAGATGGTATGCTTCGTATGAAAGCTTTGAATATTGTTTTTTGATGCATAAAACCTGCGTGCCGACTTCTCTGAGATCAGGAAAATGTGGTCATATATAACTGGAGCAGCAGTAAGACCTCAATGTGATATATGGGTGGACACCATTTCCACGCTTGAAATGTATCTCCGGATCGGCCACGGCACGCTACGGACGGCGGAAGGTGAAAGCGGCACTAAAACTTTTATGGCATTCACGTATGACGTGGGAGTGCTCAAGTACATTAGCGTTTGTTTGGTTTAGTTTGGTTTGTGGGGTTTAACGTCCCAAAGCAGCTCAGTCTATGAGAGGCGCCGTAGTGGAGGACTCCGGAAATTTCGACCACCTGGGGTTCTTTAACGTGCACTGACATCGCACAGCACACGGGCGCCTAGCTTTTCGCCTCCCTCGAAAAGCGGTCGCCGAGGCGTTTGTGTTCAGGGAGTAAAACATTCATCCGGAGCTGTACACAGCACGGCGCCTCTTTAAGTGTGCCCTCGTTGGCGTATTCTTTCCTCACATATTTTTATGGAACACCTATACTTACAATGAATGGTATACTGGTGGAGGTATGTATGTGGTCGATTCAGTTCTTATCTCACAATAGCCTCGAACTTTATTTGCAGGCGGATGCTATAAGTGGGAATGCAAATAATGTGACGCAACCATGAGCGCAGCGCAAAGAACAGTTGCATCAAAACTTAGATCTCAAATCACGTATCTATTTTGCCGACTTGTTTTTCTCAATTGCGGATATCGCAACAGCGACGCCCAAGGCACGACTTTTCGGCAAACGAGCTGTGTACGTTTTCCATAATTGCAACGCATAATTACAGAACGCTGAAGGTTCGCCTTGAGAGCAGATGCAAACGCCCCCATAACACCGTCTTTTCATTCTGCGAATTACTTAGAATATTTCTTGTTTAAGGCATCTCAACCCCGCCGTAAGGGAAGGAACAACGACGGTTGTCTACTACAAGCTTCCACGCTGATAACTTCCGACATTATGAGGTAGAGGGTGGAATTATTATTTGCCGATGAGGATTTCTTAGAAAACGACTTCATCACTAGGTGGCTTCCAGGACGCGTATTGCCAAACCATATCCGTAGGCGCACTGGAGCAGACGACGCTCTGTGCGATCTGAACGGCGATTGTTGCTGAAAGGTCTCTTTGAACGCAACCTAACGGTAACATACACTCATTTTAAACGGCAATTATTGCTAAAAGATGTCTCTGAACGCAACCTAAAGGTAGCATGCACTTACTGAAGGCAGGAAATAATTATGGTGAATGTAATGGTTTAGTGTAACCGTTCTCTTACCGATTGTTACTGAAATGTGTCAGTGAACGCAACCTAAAGGTAGCATACACTCACTGAAGGCAGGAAATAATTACCGTGAAGGCAAGTGAAAACAAAATCAGAAAAACAGTTACGACACAGGAGTCGAAGAGATATTTCAGTGGCATCAGTGCAGAGGTGAGTGGTGTCAATCCAGTGCGCCACAAAATCGATGGGAACAGCGGCCTTTAAATGCAGAGGAATCACGCGCCAGAGAGTCGTCTGCTCGAGTGCTCCTACGGGATATGGTATTGTAATAAGCGGCCAGGACCCCTTTTGCTGTGGTGACATGGGGAGCACGTTTCATGGCCAAGAGTTGGATTAGCGGTCCAGAAAGGGCATAGCGGCAGCCAGCTGCTCTCAAGTGGAGAGCTGTAGATGCCGTGAAGGACGATATTATGGATAAGCCCACAGTATGTGTCCCAGGGTAGCCCTCTGTTGGCTTAACTTATCAATGGGGGACATGTAAAGCTCGGTAGGGATGGACTTAGGTAACCAAATATAACTTCCGACGGCGTTCCTGGTCACGTTTCTAACACTTCCGACAGGAATTTAGATGCCAGTTTAAAGTATGACACTGCTCAAACACTCAGCAGAGAGGGAAATTCGGACCATCAACTAACCGCCTCTTTTACCACCTAGAACAAAGAACTCAACCTTGCGTAAAACAGAGTTGCGCGAAAATAAACCGCCTACCCTGAGGACTGGAAACAATGCGGTCTCTTGTCGTACATAAAAAAATAACGTTTTGATTTGCCTCGATGCTGTCTACTGTGAGAAAGAAAATGGCAATGTTCGATGTGTTCTGAGTAGCTGCCGAACTCGTGATCCAGCTATTGGAACACTGAGCTATAATTTCGTAGTACTTAGATGCTTCGTAAACGCTTCAAATACTGTGCATTATTACAGTACCATGTAGAAGCTTCCTTTAGGCTTCAAAGTTTTTTGTCATGTTTATTTGACCGTAGATCACAGGATGCACTTACTGTGTTACTGAAACAAGTAAGTGGCCATCAAATTTAATGGTTTGGTTTGGTATGGCTCGTGGGGTTTACCGTCCCAAAGCGACTCAGGTTATGAGAGACGCCGTAGTGGAGAACTCCGGAAATTTCGACCACCTGGGGTTGTTTAACGTGCACTGATATCGAGCATCACACGGGCGCCTTGCTTTTCGCCTCCATCGAAAAGCGGCCGCCGAAGTCGGGAGTCAAAGCATAATGCGAATTCGTAAATAAGAGAGACAAACACTCAGTACACCTGAGTCTAATTCACTAAATAAACAGCGGAGTTCGCGAGACGCACCACAGGCCTTCTTCAGAAAGGCTGGTGATCCGGCGCCGATAATCTTGCCAGCGTGCAGGATAAAAATACGATCTGCGAGGACCTCGGCCTCCTCCATGTCATGTGTGGAGAGCAGAATGGTAGTAGTGAAGCGAAGGCTGCTGATCAGGTCCCAAATACTGCGCCGAGTTTCGGGGTCCATACCGGTCGTCGGCTCGTCCAGAATCAAAACCTGCGCAATTAAGCGGAATCCCAGATGTATAGCAAAACGTGACTGCTGCAAGCATTGGAACATTTTCTGAACGCAGCAGTCGTATATGATATAACACTTTAACCAAGCAACAGCTGGAAAGAAAGGCTAGAAAAAGGACTGCACGCAATGTGTGCTGACTGCTTCAATGATAAGGTACAATTTATTGAGAAGCAATAGAATCAGTAATTTCTAAACTAATTCTAGCGCATCTGATGTTTTCCTTCTAGAGATACTACTAGTCCTGAAAATTGCCGCATTAAAGGTCAGAACATAGCAGAAGTGAAGTCGTTGAGAAAACCCGTTACGGGCGTTGTAGCACTGAACTATAATAGCGCGGAGAGGCGGCCACGGCTACAAATATTCAGTGCCAAATAGTTCCATTTTGCAATCAACAGAATATGGGTCAGCACGCATGCAGTGATGCAGTGGAATAATCTAAGCCTAGTACTATAATTAGACCACCATTGTTTCTGCACTGAATATAGATACTGCCACCTCGCAGGTAGTTTCAGAAACCCTCTCAACACGCGATAGGTCCCCATTCTTAATTGCCTTGCAAGGTGTATTGCTCCAGGTTGTCCAATTTTATTTCGAAATTGTTTGAATTATATTGCTCGACCAGGTCGTTAGGTTAAATTTCCCGCTTGTACAAATCGGAGCGGCGCTGAAAGTAAACGAAGTTAAAGCTGCACCCGAATTCGAAACAATATATTGTTGTGAATTCGAGTGCAGCTAGCTGTAACTTTGTTTACTTCGTCTACAATGCGTCTGAAGACGCATTGCCAGCGAATGCATGAAAGGGAAAATGCAGTTTGTACGCAGGGCCTGTAATATCTGCACTAAAATATAATGTCTTGATGATAATTTTACTGCAGAAGATTTATATTGACATTGAGTGAAAAGCGCGCCTACCCGTCCCAATTAGTGCCGCTGTAGTTCTGGTTTTCATAATGCAGCGCATCAGATTTATAAAATATGCTTGGAATCCTTAACAAACGGCGATGAATGATGTACTTTCCGATTCAAAGCATGCAACCAAAAATAAGTAGCAGGACTTAAAAACCTAAACTTTAGGAGGCGCATTAGGAATTTCCAACAAGAGATTGCGGCGGGATCTAGAAATGAGAAGGGAAAAACCTGCGTTCCGAGTGGCGATGGCGTATTTTAGTTTTGCATTCGTCGCCTTCCTATCACAGCGGAAGATTTGATTTCGCAGTTGCTTTTTCGATGCATCTCGGCTTGGGGTGTTTGTGAAGAAGTGATTTTGAGTCTGTAAAGTGAGTGGCTGGGTGGTATAGGGAGCTACTGGACGCCGGAGGCGATTGGCGGTGGCTCGTGTCAGATGCATTCTTGCGGTGCATGGAGTTGCACTCACTGAAGAGTAGTCCAGAATAAGAAGTCCCTGGTCCGAAGTACGCCTCGTAAGCGCAGCGACCAGCTCTCACCAAATGTTGGCTTCATACGTATTCACACACACTCAAACACTATCGCCTCCAACAAAACGTTCTGAAATCATAATCATTATCATCAGCTTGAGTATACTCACTGCAGGACGAAGGCCTCTCCCAGATCCCTCCAATTAACCCGGTCCTAAACTAGCTGGATCCACTTGACCGCTGCGAACTTCTTAAACTCATCCGCCCACCTAACTTTCTGCGGCACCCTGTTACGCTTTCCTTCCCTTGTAATTCAGTTTGTTACCTTAAGCGATCATCGGTTATCCTCTCTTCGCACTACATGTCCTGCCCATGCCCATTTCTTCATTTTGATTTCCACTAGAATGTCAATAACTTGAGGTATTTCTCTGACTGAGTCTGTATACTTCCTATCTCTTAACGTTACACCTAACGTTTTTCGTTCCATAGCCCTCTGCATTGTCCTCAACTTAAGTAGAACCCTTTTCATTAGCCTTACAGATATTATTTTCAATCTTTCTCACGGGTATAGAGATGTGCATGACATTATCTCTATACTCGGCTGTTTGTGTGGAAGGTTTTGTTTTGTAAAACAAATTGACTAGAAAAAAAAAAAAGCTATCTCTGTTCTCCATGCGTGGTCATAAATTGCATCTCGAAGCAGAAAAATAGTGTAGCTTGAGCTTCTTTCTGGGAAACGTGGGGGAGCGACAAACTAGCACTGGGAGTTGTCCGTAACTGGAGCACGGAGGTCGTGCGCTTCACCTTAGACTTGGAGACGAGTGCGATGGACATGCTCAGCCGCCTCTTCATACCGCCGGACAGCTGGCCAGGGAAGCAAAAAATCTTGTCGGTAAGCTTCACAGCTTGGAGCGTTTCGGCGATGAGCTCTTCCAGGTTACCGCCACCTCTGCATTGAAGCTGTAAGGCGCGAACGCAATGAGATGAGACACAAGGTTGTTGTCGAGTGACTCATCCAAAAGAAAAAGAAATCTGAGGCCAAGTGTAAACTGCTCGCAAAATGCTAGGCTTAGTGGCTGCATATTTCTGTGCACCTCGCTTCCCAAGCAGTTGTAAATATAGAGAAAGTTTAAAAAGCGGCCTTGAAAGGTGGTTTAGATGTGAAACCTCTTTCAAGGCAGCTTTCTGAACGACCTTGATATCAGAACGTTTGACGATATTATTTCGTTATCGGCATCCAAGCATCCGGTGTTTACCGCTTGTCTAGCATTGGCTCTAGCGGGTATCCGCGTTCGTGATTCTGCATCACAGCTATCCCCTCTCCTCCTCTCTGTCATACCTGCAATTGTTTCCGTCTACATCAACAGTCCCTTAAATAGCATTCCCCAAATTTACATATGACGCTGATAATCGAGACTCTTTCCGAACCACCATACCTATTTTTTTTTTATCCGATAGCTAGCTTACGCTCCCAACGACGCCCACGTATTTTATTCACCAGAGTTGTCTCCAAAGTTGTTCATTGGTATGAATATCTTCGCCGAAATATTATTCTAAACTTATGCGTTAAGCTACAAGGTAACAACGGAAGCACGCAATTCAAAATTTTCTGAACAAGCTCGTTATGAAATAAAATTGGTAAATGAAAGCATTTTTTTCATATAGTTAGAATATACTGTAACTATCAATATAAACGCAAATCCTTCCGCGCGATACTTGTACATTCCTTCTATACGTTATTAAAAACACTCTTCTTGGGTTTTGCCTGCCAGTTTTGTCTACTCAGTAAACGTTTTAGCGGGTAAACATTTAGAGCGAATTCTAACTATGCACATATAGGTTAGCCTAACTGTATGAATATGTTAAAGTAATTACCTTCTTATGTCCTACAGTAGCCTCTGAAATAAACGGTACACCCACGAACAATAATGGACTAGCCTGCTCTTTTGATATGTTTGGCCTGAACCGCCGAGGACTAGACCGACCCATGAACGTTTTGCCGATAGCAGTGTATCGATATCACGGGCGCTAGAATTCTAGGTCCAAGACAAATTCTTCGTTCTACTGGGCCAAGGCTGTGCCAAAAACGTACTCGACCAACTTTGCGTGTTAGTCATGCTTGTTTTCATCCAAACCCAACTGGACTTATCAATGCTCAGTTTCGGCAACAATGATTCCAAGGTCCTGTTTTGCGCCCACTGTGACATGTGTAACGCTTGGCGCCATACTTTGCCAGCATTACCCTCCCGAGCCATTTCCAGAATTGAGTTTTACTTTACGAAAAGCAAAAGTTATGTCTTTTCAGCAGGACCAGAAGAGGAACAGTTTTAAAAATTAAGGACTTGTACCACAATGCAATAGAGTCCTCAGGCCATTGCGTTAGAATCTATACTAATACCATGGTTCATATGTTACAGGTGCCATATCGATTCATTTCGGTCAGATTCCGAGCGTCCCGGACACTTTGAGCTTCAGGATCGACCGAGCCTGTTAACGCGACAGCCTTCATGACATGCTCGTGTCCCAGAAAGTCCATGTCGCAGCGGTTGACCGTGAGAGAAAAAAATTCTGATTTGTCGAAAGGGTCGTAACAAAGCTGCATGCCTTGCAGAGGCAATTATGGCGTTAAACGTGACGTACCCCTTGAAATGAAAGTTATGAAAGTTAACACATAGTGTGCAGTAGATCTCAAGTAAATAAATTTTACGTAAATCATACTGCTCAAAGATAACGTAAACATTCAGTTTATAGTCGTCATTCAAAACCTCGACTTTGGGTTTGCGACCGAGAAATAGTACCGACTGACGATGCAAGGTGCGCTTTCAAGCTCAGGAGCAAGAGCAGGTTTGCTTAATTGTATCACTATAAATTTTCTGTTTGTGCAATTGATTCGTATATATACACGTCCTTTTAAACCAAATGCGTTCGTAAGAAACTCGCTAATTACTACAAGTTATTGTCCTAATTTTGTTACCAGATATATTCGTTTATTTGAGGAGTCATAACTAAATTAAAGTTGACTACATTAAGGTTCTCACGTGGCCATAGTAGATGAGGTGTTCGTTTACAGTCAGGTCCGGGAAGAGCACATCACTCTGTTGACAGAAGGCGATGCTCTTGCTGCCCTCTTCTTCACCTCCGGTAATCTTTACGAACCCGGATTTGGGTTGAAGAAGGCCTGCGAGTACGGAGCGGTAAAGAAGCGCTCGCCTCATGGTGGATGTTAATCAAATGGTTGTTGTATCTGCGAACAGCGGTGCACGAGTGCGTTCAAAGCAACGCAGGTTGACTTTCGGCGGATAGCTCGCGTTTCATGCCACGTTACTGATGGCGTTCGGTTCGGCCACGTCTTCAACTCGCCCTCAATGTTTACAAAAGCCATAAAGTTAACCTCTCCTTCCCCACCTGGTAGCAGTATAGTGCCGAAAAAGTCGGCTCCACCGCTTGGTGTCGACTGGCGCGACAAGTGGCGAGCTGTGACGTCAGCCATTGTGTAAGTACTGAAGAGTCTAGTGGGACAATTCAATGAACAGCACGTACCTCTGTCGCCTGTGGAGTACGATTTTCTTGTACGCCATTACTAACGAACGTCTGTGTGGAGCCAGATTTCTCCTCTGTCTCACCAAAATTGTGCCCCAGCTGTTTTTTGCATCGTTAAGTTAGTGGCATTCTATTCCTTTTGCGCATTTGGCATTGATATCCTAGGCATGTTTGATGCTTTCTTTGCAATGTCGAATAAAAGCGACGACGTAACTCCAATTTAATCCGTGAAATAAAGGCACTTCCAAACATTGTGCCAGTTTCTGAATGCTACACCACCGCTAAGCAAAGCCATGTGAAACCATACAAAGCATGGCTTTCACACATCGTACTATGTGTAAGCATATAAGATCCCGGCTTTCTTTTCATCTTCAATTGCAGCGACAACTTTTGTTTTGGGGATAAGGTGGATGCCGGCTTCGCCGGTGTTAGGATGTAGCCGTTCTCGCCGTTTGTGATTGGTTTGGTTAGGTTTGGTTTTGGGGTTTAACGTCCCAAAACGACTCAGGCTATGAGAGACGCTGCAGTGGAGGGCTCTGGAAATTTCGACCACCTGGGGTTCTTTAACGTGCACTGACATCGCACAGCACACGGGCGCCTTACCGAAGGATGTCTGTTGCTAAAGCCCTAGTTCTACAAACCGTTTCTGAGGACGGGGTGTTGGAAGCTGCCCCTCGCATTTCAGTCTGGTCGCGTAAAGTTTTCATGTAAGCTCTGTCCACACAGAGCAGTGGTATGACGCAGCAAAATCAAGTCGGCTGAAACGTACGTTTTTCTTTTCGTTCACCTTTCAGTTGCAACAATGTAACATTTTGTAGAACTGACCGATAATTCTATAAAAATGTATCTGCCGCTCTCAGCTGTCTGCTCAGACGTCTCCAAATACAACATAAATCAAAGTAATGCACACTGCGGCAAGTTTTGCATCAATTAGGCGATGACCAAGAAATAGAAAAGGGGGCGACAGTACGTTAGGTTGGCGCATGAGGTCAAGAAGTTCCCAGGGGCCAGGTAAGTGCAGGTAGCATAGGACAAATTTAATTGGACTAATATGGCAGAGGCTTTCGCCCTACAGTGGTTATGGTCCGGCTGATGATGATGATGATGATGATGATGGACTAAAGAGCAGTTAACTACTCATGATACACAAGTCACCTGCACTCCCTGACTATCAATAAATTCTAGCACTGTGGGCACAAGATAGCCAGCTCCTATTGCTCAGTACATGAATGGCCGGCTACCACTATCAAGAGCAACATGTTTTATCGGGCGTCTATTGGACTGAATAGATTTTCCAATGCCTAAATCAAAGTAAAATTGTATAAAATAGCGTATTGATGTAAACATTGAATGTTTGAACCTTTACATTACACAGCCTGACTGATAAATGATTAGATTTGGGAGACAAAGTGCACTTTCCAACCTATAAAGGTAGGAGACTGGAAACTAGTGCATCTTTCTACTCGAATATATTCTACAAGCAAATGAAACCGGCATAACAGAGTATGAGAAAATTCGCATTTGTCGTAAAATGTTTTTTTTTTCCAAGAGGAATATGTGCAATTAGTTCGGTCGCCGCTATTTGGTGACGCCAGCTTAACGCATCAATGACACTGTTCGAGCATTAAAGATGTATGTAGTACAATGGTCTGCAGGCGATGTAAAGCACCTCCGAGTACCCATCAGTTTTGCCTGGGGTGCAATCCTCCACCAGCTATTTGGTGACGCCAGCTTAACGCATCAATGACACTGTTCGAGCATTAAAGATGTATGTAGTACAATGGTCTGCAGGCGATGTAAAGCACCTCCGAGTACCCATCAGTTTTGCCTGGGGTGCAATCCTCCACCCGCTATTTGGTGACGCCAGCTTAACGCATCAATGACTCTGTTCGAGTATTAAAGATGTATGTAGTACAATGGTCTGCAGGTGATGTAAAGCACCTCCGAGTACCCATCAATTTTGCCTGGGGTGCAATCCTCCACCTGAGGCACTATGAAGGATAACACGAGATTTCTAAAACTCAGCATATCCTTAAACTGTGGCATCGCCTTCACATGATGAAGTAATGCTATCAAGGCGAAATTTAATCCTCGGAACAACTTGCAGCTTCATTGGTTTGTGTATATTCACTGTGAGGTTATCACCGCTTGGGCGTCGTTTCATCGGCTTCGTTGCATCACCAAGAACAGCACTCTCGTTTGCTTATCGTCCCACCGAGTGTAGCATTCCTGCATGCAAGTCGTCAATGAATTGTTTGTATCGCGTTTTAATACGCGGTTCATTGTACTTTACATGCATTTTGAATTGTGCCATATATGCAGTGAATGCGCTTTAGTACAATGCGCAATTTATTACATTTTGTTTTGTCCGTGATCAGTTCACGCTGATTTTATTTCACGCTGAAAATTACACGAGGGACGCAACATGTCTTGCGATGTGGCCTGGTACTCTGCGTGTGGGACTTGAAAGAAGCGATGGATCCGAACGTTAACATTGAGGAGTCATGTGCAAACAGCTTTGCCCCACCTTGTGCGGCGTAGGAGATGATGCTGTGAATACTTGCCAGCTGCAGCGCGTCCAAAGCAAAGCTAAGAGAGTTGACGTATACGTTCGCTCCTCTTAATTGTTTTTTTAGCTCGCACTAGTACTCTATTTCTTCTGGCTCAGAGGCGATCACCAGGCACTTCTGTGGTTCCTAGAAATCCTAAAATATTACTGCCACAACCACCGGCACTGTTAAAGGGCTGAATAAGGCGGATGGGCGAACTTTGCGGTGCCTGCAGAGAGGAACTCTTCTCTGTCCTGCCGTACTGTAGCACTTTGATCCCAACATCGATGAGCTTAGGCCACACTGTGTAGATATCTGCGATGTCACATGGTGAAGGAATGTGCCTAGAATTCCTGTCGTCCTTCTTCCCCTACCCGAGAGGCATGGAAGACTGCCCTCATAAATTGCTTCACAATGGAGACCCAAAGGGCTCCAGTACAGCGGCCGCGAGATGGACCTCGTCATGCTGTCTCCCGAAGTAAGGATACTGACTATGTAGCGGGGTAGTCAGACTACAAAACTCTCTTTTGAGCATTAAGAAGTTTTCACCACCCGTTACCTTATTGACCATGTCATCGGTCTTTGAATCCAAAGGAACATTTATTTCAATGTTAATTCCCTTCAACGTTTAGTGCAGTTTAGCTTAGCTCGGTTGAAATTCGCGGGACAATGTACTCTTCGACTCAACTGTGCCCAGCCCTGCTGTGGTGGCTCACTAGTTAGGGTGTTTGTCAGATAACCCAAAGACCCGGGTTCCATCTTGACCACGGCGGTCGTATCGAAAAGGGGGCGAAAATGTATGTTCCTATATTCTTCTCGACGACAGCGCGGATTAAAAAACACTGGGTGGTCGAAATTATTCCACAGGCCTCAACAACGCTGTCTACAACAGATAAGTACCAAGATTTTGTTGAACCATGAAATCATCAGTGAAGCTCGACAAATGCTAACATTTCGAGCAGTTGTAATAGTGATGTTTTTCGGGCACATTTTTCCATTTTTCAAATCTCTTTATAGTTATGTAAAACAAAAAGAAATGTTGCCAGTCTTCTTTCTCAGGGAACGATGATAACACAATAGTTGTAACGATACCTGTGAGAGTTGCTTCCCAAGCTAAATGACTTCGGCTATGAAGGTCTAGTGTATTGTGCGATTCAGGCCCAGAGAGATCGTTGTCTACATGTCCGACAAAGTCACATGCTGTGGCATAGTCAGAAAGCTTAGCTGTGCGTTAGCGCATTGCTTCAGCTAGCGCGGGCTTGAGCACGGAGCTCGGGTTCACGGCCGGTTTCTGCTGGCTGGAATAGGTGAGTTCTCTCCTTTTCTGCGACTGCAGAGAGTAACCTAGAGATTGCACCTATACATGAGAGTCGACACTGGTGTATCGGTTCTGCGTCCGCCGACTTTCTTGTAGAGAGGATTCGGTTTGCTTTACTGATGCCCCACAGGTTTAGGCAAAGTGAAGGAAACATGAGTGCAGCGGCAATACCTGAAAACGATATAATTCGTGGCGTATAAGTACATCAGAAAACGTGCGGTAGACGGCGCACAAGAATATATTTTGGCTACATAGCAAAGCATACTGCTGCCCACAGTGACCGCATGGACGGCTAGAGAGAAAGAATACACTAACCATATATCAGAACTATATCAATGACCTAACCTAGATTGAAACAGATCACTCAATTTCGCTTTGCGTTATGACGTGTTGGATTATTACTGTGCAAGAATTACGTGTTTTTAGGCGACGTAGTCATTCGGCGAAAAGGCATACGTGGAAGAAAATTAAATTTTGTTCATCGCTAAAAATATTGTTGTGTTCCCACCGCGAACTTGACGATCGCCACTAATGTTAATCGCAGTGGCAGTGCTAATGTTTACCGCCATACATAACTCAGGGCTCACCTGTGAGGGCTCGCATAAGCGTCGTCTTGCCGGCGCCATTGTGACCAAGCAGCACCGTCACCTGGGACGCATAGATCTTCATGCTGACCTCTTTAAGGGCTCTGTTGGTCCCAAACACCTGGGGGAAATTCAGAGGCATACCTCCCTTACTTCCTAATGCACTCTAGACCTGTCCGGCAATTATTTTCACTAAACGACGTGTAAAACGATGTGAAATGACGTATGCCAGTAGTTAATGCGCTATAAGGTTTAAACAGCGTTAACGAATATCTGTGTCGCTAACCCGCGCAACCTTAGCTCCAACCTTCCCGACAACAAAATATGAACAAGGTGAGATCGCACAGACAATCCACCTCGTCAATGTCAAACACGTTCCCTTTAGGGAAACCTGCCTTTTGAGAACTGAGAACAATACAAGACCCAGCGGAGAAGATTTCGGTAAAATGAGCAGCTTTAGTCATGGTAGCTGTACTGAATTCGGTTTAGATATGTGAAGGTGTCTGGTATTGTGTTTCGGAGCGCTATGGTATTCGTCTGCCGCAAAAAATTGAAGTGGTGCACTTGGGTTGTTTTTTAAGATGTATGCTCTAGTTCCACTCAATGCATTATAAGGGGTGCGGCGTTTGATGCCTAACGAACCTTGCTACGTGCAGGCTTTCTATTGGGCAAAGGCTTTCACTTGATCGCCACTTAAACGGCCTGGGTTGAACGGCTGAGAGAAAATATAGTGACGTCATATAGGCGCCGTTTATTGTATGATGGCGTAGCTTTAATGCCTCGGCTTCTCCCCCGACTTCTCTTGTGGATTCTCCTGAGCGCTCGTGAACATTGCTGCGCACTTAATCGCTAGTCCCTTAAGTTTCGCCTCTGTGATTTCTAATCCATTAGAATGCAACCATAAGCTGCGAAATTACGGGAAGGACAAGCCGGCATAAAGATCCACTCTAACCAAGTCGTACGAACTTACCTCCTTGGCCTATGGGTAGGTCGAAATTGTTCCGCAGCCCTCCACTACGGTAATTCTTTCACTACCACCTTTCTACATTTCGTTACGGCGTGGTTGAGGCGTCCATTGAAACATGTGATAGTTATGGACCTTTTATTTGCTTTAACAAATTGAAATTTCGTATTATACTTTTCTTTTGCTGAGGCGAAGGAGTGTTTTGTCGCTCTCTTTAAGAGCTTGCTTACAGCCAAGGATACAAGCGTCAACATGAACATAAGTAAATAACTCAATATTTTTGATGGCAGCGCAAAGGCCCATAGTTTGACGGGGATGACGTTGAAAGTAATAAACGTTCGGAAGATATGTGGCTGCATTATATGCATTTGAGAAACTCACTGAACAGCATTAGAGAAACGTAATGATGGTCATTACTTCCTTGGATTCTCTGCTACATATCGCACGTGATATGTCATTTGAGCACTGTCACTAAATATGTAAGGAGGTTGCACATCTATGGGGTGAGTAATGGGCACTCCCCTATACTGCTGAAATATGGAGGCTAACCAAAACGGTTCTACTTAAGTTGACAGCGCAGATAGCCATGGAACTGAAAATGGTAGATGCAACATTAGCAGCCAGGAAGCGTGCAGAGTGGGTCACAAATAAGTCGCGTTTATGACATTCTAGTGGAAATCAAGAAGAAATGGGCATGGACAGCACGTGTAGTGCGAAGAGAGGATAACCGAAGGTCGCTTAGGGTAACAAACTTGATTGCTAGGGGAAAGCATAGCAGGGGTTGCAGAAAACTGGCTGGGGTTGGTGAAGTTGGAATGTTTGCAGGATCAAGTGGATGCAGCTAGCACATGGCCGAGCTGATCGGAGGAATAGGGGATATAGGCCTTCGCTTTGCAGTCGGTATAATCCGCTTGATGATGATCACTAATAGAGAAGAAACATTTTGCTCAACCTTGGTGAATGAATAAAAGGCTGAAGCCTTCTGTACGATTTTATTCACATTTCCCTTAGATGGCAAACGCTGAATAAGTGAAGTAACATTGTCGCCATGTGCCGTGCTCTTACCACGCTCAGGGAACGGATGTCAGCAGCAACCTCTCCCTGTGGCGGCTCTTCAAAACGCTCGAGGTCAGGCTCCTCTCCTGTGGGTTCGTCGCTGACAGGCAGTACATGACTGGGCTTCCAGTAGCCAAGCTGCGCAGAGCAAGAATTCTTACGTCAGTTTCGTGCTTTAAAGCTTAGGCTGCCGCGGAACATCCACATGACACCCCCCTCGAGACGACCTCGTGCGCATCACTTGGGATTTCTATGTACTTTTGGAGCTTCGGTCCACTTTTCGCATGCAGACTGAAGGTCAAATCAGGCTTGAAATTGACGTCGAACGGGAAACTCGCTGTCGACCCAGCTGTGTGTTACGCATTAACGTCCGCCGCATTAACGTCCGAAATGTATCATGCGGCCCTGAATTGTGCTGAGAAAGTGTCTGCCCCTACCAGACAACTAACTAGTTGCGACATTGGATGAAAGCGGATGATTAAATTTATTATTGCGAAAGCAATACTACTCTAGGTTTCGACCCTTCAGCGTAGCGCGGCGGTAGCCACGTCTTACCCACGTGACGCTGTGACGTCCCACCCCACGTGACACTAGGGTGAGAGCTGGGCTACCAACTCAAGTGATCGGCGTAGCGCGGCGGTAACCACGTCCGTCTTACCCACGTGACGCTGTGACGTAACACCCCACGTGACAGAAATGCGAGAGATTGCCTCCAAACTCAAGTGGTCGGCGTGGCGCGGTCGGAGCCGCGGCTCAGTTGGCAAGAGCTGCCAACTTGGCTCTCTTGTTTCACATGGGATGGTTATGTCAAAATCAGCCTGCTAGGACCCTGGTATTCACGTTACCCCTATAGACCACTAAGGCACGTTTATACGGCTTGGTTAAAGCGGGGATTTATTGTGGGCCGAGGAAGAAGAAAAATAGAAGAACGCTCGGTCGCGTATTGCCAAACCATATCCCGTAGGCGCACTGGAGCAGACGACGCCTTCAGCGAGTTAAACGGCGATTGTTGCTGAAATATCTCTCTGAACACATCCTAAAGGTAACATATACGCACTGTAAATGGTGATTGTTGCTGAAAGATGTCTGTGATCGCAACCTAAAGGTAACATACGCTCACCGAGACAGGAAATTAATATGGGGAAGGTAATTGCTTAGTGTAACTCTTGTCATACCGATTGTTACTTAAAGGTGCCTGTAAACGCAACCTAATTGTAACATACACTCACTGAAGGCAGGATATAATTACAGTGAAGGCAACTGCAAAGAAATATTGAGAAAAAAAAATACAACACAGGAGTCGAACGCATGTTTAAGTGGCATCAGTGAAGAGATGCGTGTTGTTAATCCATTGCGCCACAAAAACGATGGGAGCAGGGGCCCTCAAATGTGTTCTTATTCGTTTAGACAATATATCCACTATTTGTCGCCTGGTGGCGCTGCTCAGAGAAATCACGCGCCAGAGCGTCGTCTGCTCGAGTGCTCCTACGGGATTCAGTTTGCTAGTACGTTGCCCGGTCACCCGCAGCTAATGTTTTCGCTGAATATTTGGTTCAGCAGCGTTGAACTCTTGTAATTTTTTTACGTTTGCCAGGTCTCACTGAACTTCTCTAATTATGCGGAAAAACCAGGAGTGTAAGTTTGTTTTTTATTCCGGCGTCAAATGCTATGTAAATATATTGCAATATATATAAAGCTTGCAAATATCATTATACAATTCTAATATACGTCAGTATGGCTCCCCTACCTATATGACAGGAGACCCATTCTTACACAATGATATGCCATAAAATAGGTTGCGACCAAACTATCTGTGCTAATTGATAATTATTGAAGCACTGTTCAAAAATAAACTTCAATAGATAAAGCCTTTGCTACTCGATTTTGAGAATAAATGGCGAAAATTACGCATGCTAAATGCGCTTCCTAATGCTGTCTAAAGATCTGCTGTCGTTATTATCCACCCTTCTCACGACGTGTGACATGCTGTTAATCCCTTTTCGTAAATAACAATTACCAGACGAATACATAGCTCAGAAACTTCTGGGTTCAAAAGAAAAAAATTAAGATTGCGCATGTTTACAGACGCCTGAAAAACTACAGTAAATAGAATAGTAATAAATAAATTAAATATAGTAAGGCCACCTGAGTAGGCGGCTATTCTCACCGCTTAGTGCAAATCACTTTAGGTTGCAGAACTAACAAATAGGAATATTTGCAACGGCAGAATTCAGAGCGATCCCCTAAGTGCACCAAAATCAACTCAGACTTGGAACGCCCTTGTTCCAGGAATCAATGATGTTCTACCCCCCTACCCCCCCCCCCCCCCCCATTGCAAGAATAGAGGTTCCAAGACAGATCATAAACTACAAACTATTGCCGGGTCGCGAGTCACGCCACAATTTGTAAAGAAGTATGAAAGATTCGATGCATGTGATGCACAAGTGTGCCATGATTTATCAAGAAAAATAAGATGCATAATAAAAGTTTCAGGCAACCAGAAATTATTTATGCTGCCTCCAAAAAAGGCACACAGAGCTCACATGCAACTTAGAATATCTTAGAATGCAACTTAGAACTTAGAAAAACATCTCGTCGATATTCTAAGTTGCATGTGAGCTCTGTGTGCCTTTTTTGGAGGCAGCATAAATAATTTCTGGTTGACTGAAACTTTTATTATGCTGCCTCCAAAAAAGGCACACAGAGCTCACATGCAACTTAGAATATCGACGAGATGTTTTTAAGGGGGGAGTAATGACGCATACCGTTCAAATCTGTATTTGTTATAGCTGCTGGCATGCGGCCTTATCACTGTGATTGTAACGCAAAGATCGATTCTGTGCTTTTTGATGTTTGTTCATGCTCATTGCCCCGAGATATAGCTTTATCGTTCGCTTTATCGCGCAAGATGCTCCTAGCTGTATCTCGAAGATTCAAGCCACTCGCTTGTGCTTTTTCAATGTTCCAGGTTATGCTTATCACCGTTAGGGGGTTTATCTAGATGTGCACTTGCCGCTTTAAATTGAGCGTTGACGGGTTAGACGGCCATTCTGTTCGACGACAACCGAGTACGTTTGTTGCTATCACCGCCGCCGAGTAGCTGAGTTTTTTCCGGGGCCAAGTCAGCCATTAAAGAGTTCATTACAGTGCTACACCTACCTGTCTGTTCATTTGTGGCCTACGGCATTGTAACCATCACGTGACAATACTAATATATTAAGACGAGCCGCAATGCGATGCATGAGTACATGAGCAAAGTTTAAACAACATTTATCCCTCTTTCTAAAATACTAGGAATAATTACAATCAACATAAAAATGTTAAGCACACTTGCAACGAACACACTGCTACTCAACATTGCTTTGAGGTTAAAATGCGTTTCTTGATCGCACTCCTTTTTCAAGTTTTTGAAAGAAAATTCCCCAAACAAAACACAGATTAAGGTAACTGCTTTCCTAAAATAGAGCTAAACGTTAACCTCGCCTTTGGCGTATGATGGTAGCATCACTTCCTTATGCAAATAATAACATGTTTATCAATCACATGAGTACATGGGGTAGCGGCCACCAGCGCGATAGTGGAACTACTTAGATGGTGTGGGAATTATTGGGGGGATTCTACTACTGCTGCTGCTGCTGATTTCTCATACGGCTCTCAAACACAAAGGAATACCGGAAAACAGGAATTTTGATGCTAATTATTGTCAGATAGTAATTCTTGTCAGATAATATAGGACGCTATGTTCCTGTCTTTTGGAACAAGTAATTGTGTTAAGTACACTGCACCAGACCATACCAGACCATACCAGACCATAAATTTTCAACAAAACTTTCAACAATAAATACAGTATTGTTGAAAATGTCTGGTCTGGTCTGGTATGGTCTGGTGCAGTGCACTTAACACAATTACTTGTTCCAAAAGATGGGAACATAGCCTCCTATATTATCTGACAGGAAGGACGATTATAAGGCGGTGTTATAGGGGTTTGGATTGCATGAATAGCTCTTGTTTTTGTTAACTGTCTTATAAGTTTTATGTAATGTTTCGTTGTTATCAGCATATGTAACAGAGCAGCACAACGAATAAACAGGTGAAAGTTAGCGCAAGTTACCCCTATCGCTTCCTTCCCTTTGGTGCAAGTTATTGTTAAATACTACGCGCCGGCGCCTAGAAAAAGAATGAAAAGCAAACATCGAAGAAAATTAACTCATGAACGATCTAGCGAGCCAAGTGTAAGAGTATGCATTGGCATTCTTTTCTTCGAGGACAGAGAATCAATCTGCGGCGTTGATGTGTTCAGACCACGCTTTATAGAGAGGGGGAGGGGAGTCGTGATCCAGCCTATGAAGTACCAAGTGACGCGCCCATCAATGCTTTACCGGTCCAATCTAACATTCACAGTGTGACAAGCAGTGCTTTCTCTGCAACCTCCCGAACTTGAACAGTTCCCATTATTATACTGTAGACACCTATCGTTTTCAATTCTATATCTTTATCATTAGAGCGCAGATGGAGATTTGCTTTCTGTTCACCCTTCCGCCTTTCCACTGCGTCACCACCATATGGTACCGCAGTGGGCAGCACTGCTTAATGAACTGGGCACGTAACGACTGTGGGCCCACCTTTAGTTGAGAAAAGATGCTAGCAATGTTATTTTGTGCTTGCAGCTCGTAAGAAATTTACGAAAAAGCGCACAGCCATTTCTTTGGAAATCGAAGGGAGGTGACCGGTGGCCTTGTATAGTGTCGCTCGATTTCGGCTGCACTCTTGTCTCTTTCTGCTTCCTCGTCACCTCCTACGTTTCGCTATGCTCTCTGCTCGTGGAGGGCAGGTAGATTTCTTCTCGTCTCTTTTCTTGCAATCCACAGTATAAGGACGACGTTTTAATACAGGGGATAAGGACAAATACGATTTTTGGTAATCTTCGTGATTGCCTCGCCACGGTTTAGAGACCTAAGAGAGTCTGGCGCGAAACTGTTTGAGGCCGTCTTTTTACAATAACAAGGTTTTGCTTTTCTTCCTTACCGGGCATAGCACCACTTTTAGCCTTTTCGGGAACAGGGGAGCAGCTAGATATGAGCGACGAAATCCAAAAACACTGCCCGCCACCTTTCTTTTAAGAGGAACTGGTTATCCGCTTTTGGACCTTCCGTCCACTACTGAACTGACCATATGCATTGCCTTCTTTTAACGTAGCAGCTTAATCGAAGCACATTTTCGGACGTGACGAGCAATACGAAGATGTATTGGATGGTTTTCTGTAGACTCGTTGTGAAAACGAATCCCCTTTTGGCCTACACTACAACTCAATATGACTGTGCCAGTAGGGCGTACAGAGCGCACAAATGATATTTTGAATCTTTCTTAAGTTAGGAATGAGACATAGAAAGAAAAAATTATTAGAAACACATAAGCTCCGTCTTTAAGGGTAACGCGGTAACATAGGCTACCAGCCCAAATATAAAGCTCCGCTTTAACCAAAGCCATATGTATCTGCCTGTGTGGCCTAAGTGTAGCGTCAATCTAATGGTTCTGACAGAACTATTCAGACATCATCCTCTCATATGAAAGGATAGACTCGAATTAGCAGCTGCTACCAAACATAACGTCAGGTAACCTTCCGGTCAGTCGGTGCGCGGCCATGTCCACTACCAGCTACCACCTCTCAACGCCATGCTCGTAATTATTTTGGCCTCAGAGTTTCAGTGAACGGGTTAAGTTCGTATTAACGCGATAGCCTTAAAATAAACTTAATGCGTTAAACTAAACTGGAACAGAATTACGAAGGTCTACAAAACGCGCTTTTCAAGAATGCACATGATCCGAGGGAAACGTGGCAGCCACTCTGCTTGAATGAATGCACGCACCATCAAGAAAAAGAGTGGATGCAGAGGGTAGTCGGTGGCCCACGGAAGCACATTGGTCGCGTAGAACAGTAGGAATACGTAGAGGCCAGCCGCGGCGCACGTGGCAGCGAGAAGCTCGAACAAGGTGACACTGTCCAGCTTAAGAGCGGGCTTGAAGAGATCATCCCACCCGGCTCCACCTGGGGATGGTATGGCATGGATACAGCACTTATAACTTCAACCGACATTTCCTGTATAACTGTGATCCTAAAGGGTGCGGTGTGCAGAAGAAAGCATGCGCCACTTCCACAAACATTCGTCACAGGTTATGTGTCGAGGTTGTGGCACATAAGAGGAGCACCAAGGAGATATAACTGGAATCCCAACGGAAAAAAGTTTAAGGCTGAAATAAATATACAAGAAGTTGTTACAGTCGTGTGTGGTACCTTATGTGGTGCCAGAGCCCTGTTTGCTTGCTATGGTCGCAAAACTTTAGGCCAACTTTATGGACGACCTTTGCTACTTAAGGATGCCACCCTGCAGCGGCACCCAACGCATAATCTAGTCGTGTGAGGAGCTCACCGTTGTTTTGCATGTTTTTGAGGATCTCTGCTTGGAATTTCAGGGCGAGCATTGTCATTTGCACATGTTTGTGCGTCCATGTAATCTAAATTGTTTCCTTTAGCGTGCGAATAATAATAACAATAATATGTACATACCGGGATGCCGTTCTAACTCTACTGGTTCTCGGTTTCCTTTCTGGGAAGAGCCAATAAAGTGAATCAACGGAAGGCATTAATGCGGGCAGCACCATGACAAGAAACCGATAGCTTCACTGCCGTCTCAATATATATACTCTCTTTCTAGGGAGAGTCAATAAAGCGAATAAACGGAAGGCAATAATGCGGGCAGCACCACGATAAGAAACCGATGGCTTCAGCGCCGTCTCAATGTATATACTCTTTTGTGGCAAACAATCTTTAAGACAGAGAAGTGGGCCATGCTGATGAAGTACTGCACATGCGCAGGATTCACGAGCCTGCTCGGTCTAGAAAGTGAATTGAAGGAAAGTGTACCTTAGGACGGTGCAAAGTTGATGTCGATATTAAAAACTTTAGGCTGACGCTAGGGCTTGGCTTTAAGAGTAAACGCGAGTAAACATGAAAAAAGCAACGTGGTTCCATAGTGTATCGGTTGCGTGCTCGCCTCGTTACTTCAAGAGCCCCGCACGTTTGGAATAATTATTTCTTTGTGTCCTAGTAGATTTTCGCGCTACAACGAATGACAATAACGCCGACATCTGCTTTTAAGCAATACGGGACTCTTGACGCTATAGCATAACAACTGAGGGACCAAAGGCCGACGACAGATCAGTGACCATATTGCAATAAGGAGAGACTATTCTTGAATTGATTTCGAAATGCTTAAAGAATAAACGGGGTCCATATTTTTAGTTCCGCGCCTAAAAAGGAGGATGTGCATCGCACCTACGACTATTGTAAATAAATGTGAAAGGAAAATAAGGAGTATTTTTGCCGTAACGTATCTACTGCTATTTTGGAGATTTAATGTCGGTTGTATAGAAAGTATCGTGAGCGATAGTCGCTTTTTGTGATGGAGCTGGCCAAGAATGATAACGGCAGCAGACGTTTGAAATGTTTGCATTTACTCTCATATGAAGGCAGTTATCTTTCACATGAAATAAATTTCGACCTTTTCCACCGCGATTATCAAGAGAGTGTAAACCTCGCTCCCACTTGATAATAGTTGGGAACGCTGCCTGTAGCAAAGTAATGGCTAAAGCTGTCCGGAATATCCGGAATAGCAAAGCAATCTAATATATTGTTTGCTTTAGTGCTGCTGTGGCAAGCGGCTGACTGTAGCATCGATCTACAGTTAGTATATATGCTGCTTGGAATTTCGGCGCTGTAAGTTTGTTCTTGGGCTTTTGGAAGTTTCCATATATCACCACTTACTTATACTCCAAATTAGCACATGGATAGCATCAGGATCGATCGTCATAAATGAATTAGCCAGCAATTTTTCATTTTCTTTATAGGTTACAAATAGCTTGCATCGATGCTATTTAGAGAAAGACAGCGCAGTAATAAATGATTAAAGCGACCGCGCCGTGCTTTTTTTTTCTATGCCTGGACAAAATACGGAAGTTATGCCACAGCCTTTAGCTCCACGTTAGACTACTTGAACATACGCATTTAGCTACGGCAGATTTAAAAATGTACCTTTTGTGCGTCGATTACCTGTGTATTTCATTGTTTTTGAAAGCGAATACTTTTTAAGGCACGCATGTTATCGAAGGAGATCATGAAAGATTATCACGCTCACACAATACTAGATATTAACTATATTCAAGTGTTGCCCCAGTAATAGATTAATCGGTTAATGTATCCATAGTGCCATAACAAAATCACGCTTTTTTTCTAAATGCGAATGGTTTGGTTTGGTTTGTGGGGTTTAACGTCTCAAAGCGACTCAGGCTATGAGAGACGCCGTAGTGGGGGACACCGGAAATTTTGACCACCTGGGGTTCTTTAACGTGCACTGACATCGCACAGCACACGGGCGCCTTGCTTTTCGCCTCCATCGAAAAGCGGCCGCCGAAGCCGGGATTCGATCCCGCGTCTTTGGGAACAGTAGTCGAGCGCCGTAACCACTGCGCCACCCCGGCGGGGCTCTAAATGCGAATGATAGTAAACGTTAGCTTCCTGAGCGAGCTCTGATATGAAAATGTTGACAGCACACAAAACTAAAAAACGTATTTCGGATCTTTTCATTCGTTTTTTTTTCGTCATAAAGGAATAAATCATTCCTTTCATACGTGCTTGTGACCTTTTATGATTTTTACTGATTTATTTATAGGAAGGGAAAGGCGCGGTAACTGCCTCATTTGTTTTTCTGTGGACACCGCAACCGCGCCGTAAGGGAAGGGAGGAAGATGGGAGTGAAAGTTGAAAGAGAGAAAGAGGAGCCGTAGTGGAGGGCTACGGAGTAATTTCGACCACCTGGGGATCTTTAACGTGCCTTGACATCGCACAGCACACGACACACAGGTCATGTGCTGACATCGCACAGCACATGACCTTTTATGAGCGATGCCAGAGTTGCGTTATTGTAGTGAGAAAGAGTTGCACAAACACTCACCCTCGAAATCGTCGAACAGGGCCAGAGTCCTCAGAATGACGCTTCCTGCGACTTGCGGAGAGAGGACACTGAGAAGCTTTAGGAAGCGGTCTTGAAAGACCAAACTGCTGGTAGACGAAGTTTTCGCATATATATAGTAAGGAAGGAAGTATCCCAATAAGGCCGTCAGCAGTATCACCCGCATACCTGTGGAGAAGGAATCGTAAAAGTTGATTGAACCATCCTCCATTAAATGTCAATTAGGGTGCAACGTTGGGAAATTTTATTTCCTTAGAGGTATCCACTATTCAGGGCACCGTGATCCAAATAGAATTAAAAGGCATCCTGCATTGCCTACGACAATACTAGCACCCTTCCCCAGAATGTCATATGCATCCTTTACGCAGGCCAAGACAACGCTTCGGCAAGGCCATGCTACTGAAAAACTAAAAGTTCTACCGGGCAGTAACTTCTCAAAATCTCACCAAATCGCATGAACTCTCATATGGTGGACATCATTATCATAAAATATTTCGCATAATTTATGATAATGTACAACAAACTATGAGATCTAATGCAATTATATGCGATTTGTTGGTTGGTTTGGTTGGTTTGTGGGGTTTAACGTCCCAAAGCAACTATGTGATTTTTTATGCGAATTGAGTGAGATTATGTGAGAAAATGTGAGGTTATTGCCTCATACAATTTTTTCAGTAGGTACTTCTCAATAATTTAGCTTGGCTTGTGAACTGAGGCTTTCCCTCGAACCTTGTTTAGTCCTCTTTCTACTATATTATTCATAATGCAGACAGATACACGAAGCGCGAAAATTTGGAGTGTGGCAACTCTGGGAGAACGCGGCTATGACTATTTCCCAGCTTTTCAATGAAGGAAGTCGGGACTGAGGGAAGGGTGTTGCGGGAGCAGATGGACTGTGCTTATCAAAGTTAATTTTTATTGTTTTATTCACAGTCAGCTTATTCTAACCTTTCCTGCAAGATTCACGCTAAATATATCATAAATAACTCCAACCGCAAGCTTGGCTATATTTCCAAAAATTTGTCATTCATCGAGTTCATTAACATTATTGCTTTACAAAACTCTGGTAAGATCAAAATTGGAATATTTAGCATCACTCTGGAGCCCCGGAATTGATTCCCTTGTTTCCGATTTGGAAGCTGTGCCGAACCATGCCTGTCGTTTTATACTTTCTATCACCTTCAAAAGTAGTGTAACGAACACTAAATCAAGTTTGTCCCTTCAAATTTTATCTCAGCGCAGTTCAGTGGCGTCATTATGCATTTCTCATAACAATTACAACAACAGCTGTCTCAAAGACAGAGTAATAACCAGATCATCTCACACATCGGCACGCATTGACCACCTCCATAAAGTTGGAGTTTCACCTTGTCACAAAAACGTTTTCACGATTCATTCTTACCCAGGACTTGCTTCAGCTGGAATTACTTTCCTCATAATATTGTTTGTATATCAAATTGTAACACATTTCGCAAAACTATTGTTTCCCTTTGAATGTGTGCATGCTATGTTTTCAAATAGGTTATTTGAGGTGTGAACATGGTTTCTCGTGTAAAATATTTTCCAATATTAGCAAAGCTTAATAACCTAAAATTATCTTGTTAACTACTGCAGGCGAGTGGCTGGTTGCAATCTGATATCTACAGTCGGCAGTTATGACAGCCATATCAATTTGAATTTATAAAACGCGATAACCGCCACTACTGTGGCTCAACAAAGATTGGCCATCTGGCTCCGAATGCCTCGTGCTTTTGATTGATTGATTGATTGATTGATTGATTGATTGATTGATTGATTGATTGATTGATTGATAACTTTATAGCCACTGACGTAGGAGGTTCACCTACTAAGCCCCTCCGGTGTGTTTTTGAAATGCCCCATCGCTCGGGCCTTTAAGAACGATGCCAGCGTCACTACGATTTGAAGCATCACGTCAAATAAGTTTCCTAAGTCAGGACCAGATGGAGCAGCGACGAGAACAAAGACACACATAGCACAGCCAAGGTCACGTGACCCAAGCTCCAACGAGGGAGGGCACCGGGAGCATTACTTAAAACGCCAGTATTAAGAAAGTGCCTGTCTTTGGTGTGGGATTACAAAAATTGTTTTGAGCCACAGCATGGATGGTTATCTCGTTTCCGAAACAGTAGAAACTAATTTTGCTGTTACTACAACTAGCTAAAAATTTATTCACTGCAAACTAATGCCTATATGCCAAAGCCAAGGTAAACATAAAAAAAATAAACCGTTAACGCTTTTTGATACATATCTCACACACAGAGGGTTACTTCTTATAAGCATCTGACATAGAAATGCACTTAAGCGAGTTTCTTTTGCCACAAAGTGCCTCGAGGCATCGTTTAGTATGCGCAACTACGTTAGTTGAAGAATGAACCAGGTATGTTCACATGGTACTATTTTCAATAATGACATTGAATGCCTGCTTGGCCTGTCTTCTATTTGATGCTTACCCTTTTGGAACACTGCCGCGAAAAGCATGGCCTGCAGTATGTGATAAATGTTGAAGAGGAGCATGATTAACGTGACCAGCGTGATATCTGCATCAGAGAAGAAATGCGCTTTGTTTCCGCCATGCCCCATAAACATCCATATGATGACTGGCACCGTCTCGAGCATCTGGATGGTAAGCGCTGACAGATGGTGGCCCAACCAGAACTCTGGCATAGAAAGACCATTGGTTCGTTGATAGTCCTGCAATAATAGCTCCGTATGAGCACTGCACCTTCCACATCCAACGAAACTTAAAGTACTAAGATGATAGCTGTGCTGTGCTGAGACTCTTTCATAGTGCGTAACGTGAGTGGCGCCATATCGATTAAACCCATAACTCCCGTTTTCGTACTTCTGCCAGTGGTAAGCCATTTAGTATCTATCGGAAATTTCAGAACGTTTGTAAAGAGAATTTATTGGATACATACATACATACATACATACATACATACATACATACATACATACATACATACATACATACATACATACATACATACATACATACATACATACATACATACATACATACATACATACATACATACATACATACATACATACATACATACATACATACATACATACATACATACATACATACATACATACATACATACATACATACATACATACATACATACATACATACATACATACATACATACATACATACATACATACATACATACATACATACATTCAAAACGCACATTACTCACAGACCAAAACACTATACAAAACACTCCATGATACATATACATAATAAACTGAAAAACATGATTCTCCAGAGAGAAGAAAACAATAGAAGGGGATGGGGTTCTAATAAAGGACGACAAGCATCTCAAGTCTGCTCCCTCGTACAACATAGAAGCGCGTGTGCCAGCGCCGCAGAAACCGCGTCTCGCCGTCAGTTTCTAACTTTCCAGACTGATACTTCCAGATGACGAGGCGCAGCCTCTGCAAGGCTGGGTACATTGCTCTGGCGGGTGTTCGGCGTGCCTCAGCGAGGCACCTGCGACGCCACAACACAAACAGAACAACAGTGAACATAAGGTGTTCACTTGGCTTGAGACGGGTTTGGTGCGAGATATGTGTGCCTTTGAAAGGTAGCGCTTGAATATGCACTTTATTGCTCGACTTAGGCTGGCCAGGTACCAAGTGGGTTGACGCAGTCATTGTACAAATAAAGCGAGGTCGCCATAGCAATAGTGTTGATTACTATGGCAGCCGCAACAGATTCCAATAAATCAGCACACACAGCGTTTTAAAGAGAGGTATGGAGATCAACACTATATTCAAAAGCACCGTTCAATTCTCCGGGCTGAGACCTTACTTTAGTGTGAGATGTTAGTGCAATTGTTGAAAACCTTGATCGTATTAAAGAGCATATAAAAGGCTATGCAGCGTTAGTGCGTTGACGTCTTGTAAACATTGTGTGTTAAACGGGTGGCACGTCCGGCTAAATATGGCAAAATGAAGACGTCGAGAGAGAAAGTATATCTCTCCGGTTTTCGCCTGCATTATGAAGGAGTAGCGCGGGAACAAAGGGAACTACTTTACGGTGAGCGAGTGAACTTTGCACGCGACTAACGGTTGAGGTTCGTTGAGGTTTGAGGTTGACAAACCACTGAAGATTTTAAAGTTACTTTTGACGAATTAATTGTATATTTAAAAAATGCATTCTTAATTCTCTGCCAGCACGCTAAATCGCATATGTATTTTCACCTATTCAATATATGCTCGAACTGCACTTTCAGTTACGGTATTTTTGACTAATACAAAATTATATTTCGAATATTTGCTAAAACCTTTAACAAGCCTATTTTTAATATACCTTGAGCCCATTCCAGAATACAAACTTTATTTAAAATACATTGCGAATATACCGCTGTATATACCAAACTTATTACTTTTTGTTGAAGAAGCTTCGCTCATTTTTGCACCACGAAAAAGCGCGGTGACTCTTTATGCTTAAATATAGATGAAATATCCGACCATTCGGACAACGAGGCCGACTAGACTCACAAGCTGGATGACTAAGAGTATGTATTCCAACGACATCCTGCAAGTTAGAATCTGCTCATAATAGCGTGTTCGGGAAGAAGTACCTGTACTTACTCGACTCGGAACGAGGTCCGAACGAGGTTAACTTGTCTGAGCGGTGAGTGTTATTTGGTTGGTCTGGTTGGTTTGTGGGGTTTAACATCCCAAAGCGACTCAGGCTATAAGAGACGCCGTAGTGGAGGACTCCGGAAATTTTGACCACCTGGGGTTCTATAACATGCATTGAGTGTTATTTCTACTCGCGCCTCGAAAGTTCGATATTTTCCGAATGTGGCTCCAGTCCCCATAAACTATGCATTTAGCATACACTTTGCCAGTCTAAAGCTGTCTTCAAGATAACGTCAGCTCCATTTCGCCATACATGAACAAGGTGACGTTAGCGAGTGAAACGTTGTGGCTGTGCCCACGAATCCTGCTGTGGAAGCACAGAGGTTTCGGTGCTCTGAAACTGATGACGCTGGTGCTATGTGAGCCTGGCTTTCGTTCACTCGAATCAGCTAGCCAAGTAAGATCTTTCCTTGCTGTTAAGGGAACTAGGGTGGCATTAAACATACCGACGTGGCATCGTATGAAATAGAATGAGAAGCACCTATAAAAAATAATTAGCTCCACCGTCGCAGGCGTACTATTAAAGCATCAGCTCAAATTTTGCAGAATTTAATCCTATCTACTAAATTCCTTATCAGCGTGTGCATCAAGAAACAACAATTTGGTTTGCCCGGCGCGTCCACCCCAATGTCGCACGTCATCACGGCTTTAAGGAAAAAAGGTCGTGTGCGAACCTCTTGCGCACTCAGATCTCAAAATTGAAATCAAATCTCAAGGTTTAGCTCGAAAATCAATTCTGTGCTCCATATTATGCCAATTCATTCGAAGCCACTCAGAACCTTGTATCGCAAATGTTTAAATCACACTTTTGCCACCAAGAGCGACTGTAAGTGGCCACACACAGACCAATTTCTAGGTGAAATACATAAGGCTGATCAAATAATACAGTAACCGTCCCGCTACAGGTAGGTGGTGAAGGGTGGCTGTTCCTGGTTGTGAGGGGGCTGGGATGGGTTGGTCAACGTCGCTTGTGGCTGGGTCTTGCCGGCCACCACATTCTGTTGTAGGCCGTCATTGCACCCGCCACCGCTCAGATGGCGGAAGACGGTTATTGCGACGCGCATCTTTCTCTCCCTCTCTTTTTCTTTCTTCTTTATTGTCTCTTCTGTCTGCACGAGGCAGCGGAGCGCCCCGCCGGGGTGGTGCAGTGGTAAGACCCCGACTACTGTGCCGGAGTTCCCGGGTTCGAACCCGACCACGGCGGCTGCGTTTCGATGGAGGCGAAACGAAGTGGCGTCCATGTGCTGTGCGATGTCAGCGCACGTTAAAGATTCCCATGTCAGCGCACGTTAAAAATTCCCAGGTGGTCGAAATTACTCCGTAGCCCTCCACTGTGGCTCCCCTTTCTCTCTTTCCACTTTCACTCCCCCTTCCTCTCTTCCCTTACGGCGCGGTTCAGGTATCCACAGAGCAAAGAGTGACAGATACTGCGCCTTTAATGAGGGAGGACAAGAAGACGCACGAAGACACAATGACACGCGGCAGTACAACCACGACACAGCCACGGGTCGAGTGCGCCTCAAACGCTCTGGCACAAGGGAGCACAAACGCGGGATTTCCGCGAGCCGTGGAGAACAGCCTGGGGCTGTAGGGAGAAGGAAAAGAAAATGCACGGGCCTGCTACTGGCTCTGTAACTGAGCCACCTCCGCTGCCTCGTGCAGACAGAAGAGAAAATAGAGAAGAAAAAAAGGAAGAGTGAGAGAAAGACGCGCGCCGCAACAACTGCCGTCGTCCATTGCGGGTGCAATGACGGCCTACAACAGATAAACATTCGGTGACAGGCCAGCCCCCGCCGCAAGCGGCGGTGACCTACCTGTCCCAGCCCCATCAGGGGAGTAGTACATAAGGGAGGAGGAAGAGGAGGAGGAAAAAACTTTATTTGCAGAAGAATTCGAGGCACGCAGGCCTCCTGGGTCTCCGCACGACCCCACTCACGATCTAAACGTTCATATTATGTTTATCCATGACGTATGCGGCCCGGCTGACGACGATCTTCTGCCTGGCCGGGTCCGCTGATCGCAGTGAGGTCTCCCAGTCCTCCCAGGTTCGGAGAGGCACCGGCCCGGCGGGGGGAGGAGACGCAGGGCAGGATAAAAGAATGTGGGTAAGAGTGGCCTTGGGGTGGGAGCACAAAGTGCATATGGGGGATACCGGCTGAAATTTCGAAAGTAGAGCTGGTGTCGGTAGAGTTCGTGTCTGCAGACGACGCCAGATTGACTGCTCTCTGATAGTGAGGGATGGGTGGGGTGACGGATAGATGAGGCGCTCAGCGCGGGAGTTTGCGGTGAACTCAGCAAACGAGTGCATACGATCCTTCGAGAAATCCCCCATGAGGTCCGCCTGTGCCCGGTTTCTAGACCCTCGGGCTAAGGAGTCGGCAGCCTCGTTGCCGGGATTTCCCGAGTGCGCAGGCACCCAGATGAGCTCAATCCGTCGGGGGAGGTGGGAGGTGGGCATGTGCAGCAAGTGGTGCGCCGGAGGATGAACCCGGCCCCTGGCATAATTTAGAACGGCAGTTTTTGAATCACTGAGTATGTAACTGGCATCGGTGTATGCCAGAGCAATAGCTATAGCGGTATCCTCGGCTTCTTCAGGGGTCGTGCCTGAAGGAAGCTCAATAGTTAAGGGGGGAAGTGTGGGGGTTGTGGACAACTGCAGTGGCTCCGCTCTCATCGCAGGCGGCATCTACCCAAACGGCATCGGGCTCATTCCCGTACCATTTGTGGAGCGCTGCCGCGCGCGCCTTCCTGCGACCTTGGTCATAGTGGGGGTGCATGTTCCGCGGTAATGGTTTGACATAGATTGAAGTGTAAATTTGGCTAGGGAGTGTTAATAGGGATGAATTGTTTGCAGGAATAGTGATGCCTAGCTTAGTGAGTATATGTCGTCCGGTAGTTGTAGCAGCTAATCTGAGGTATTGTGCTTGTAAATGGGCCTCTCGAAGTTCATGTATGGTATTATGGACTCCAAGTTCGAGTAGTCTCTCGTTACTAGTGCTTTTCGGTAATTTAAGTGCTGCCTTTGTTGCTTGCCGAATTAATGAGTCTATTTGGTGGACCTCACTGCATGATAGTTTGAGGTATGGTGTAGCATAAAGAATTCTGCTGAGGGTATAGGCGTGCACTACTCGAAGTGTGTCCGCCTCTCGAAGCCCATGTGCGCGTCCTGTCACCCTTTTTATGAGTTGTGTGGTGTTTGCAACTGCCGTTTTGAGCCGCTTAATTGTGTCGACGTTCTTTCCATCCTGTTGCAGGTATAGTCCCAGAATGCGGATGGTATGAACCTGTGGTACTTGTCTTCCCTGAATTCGAATTTCTATGGGGCTTTGGTAGGTCCGTCCTTTAGGGGGTATGATTAGTAATTCTGATTTTTCTGGGGAGCACTCTAATCCTATTGTTGCGGTAAGCTTGGCTATCGTGTCTGCTGCTGTTTGTAGCGTGTCTTCGATTTCACCGTCTGATCCGTGTGTTGTCCAGAGTGTGATGTCATCGGCGTATATGGTGTGACCGAGGTGAGGGATTTTCTGTAGTTCTGCGGTTAAGGGGATAAGGGTAATGTTGAACAGAAACGGGGAAAGAACGGAGCCTTGCGGCGTCCCCACGTTGGCAAGCGTGTACGGTGAGGTGTGGAGATTGTCGATGTGAAGTGTGGCTGTCCTGTGCTGAAGGAAGGCTCTTATGTAGTTGTAAAGCCTAGGACCAGTTTGAATGTTCGTGAGTGCCTGTAGGATTGCTGTGTGTTGTACATAAGGGAGTACACCCGAACAGCGCAGCCTCCCCTCCTCTACTTACCGAAGAGAGAAGAGAGGCGACGTGTCGTCCACCACCAAAACGGTGGCGGGTGCAATGACAGCCTACGACAGATAAAACATTCTGTGGCAGGCTAGCCCCCGCCGCAAGCACGCTACGCTGAAGGCTAGAAACCTGGTGTAGTGTTGCTTTCGCAATAAAATGCACGGGCCTGCTACTGGCTCTGTAGCTGGGCCACCTGTCTGATTTATAGGAAGGGAAAGGCGCGGTAACACTTCATTTCTGTGGACACCTCAACCGCGCCGTAAGGGAAGAGAGGAAGGTGGGAGTGAAAGTGAAGAGCCATAGTGGAGGGCTACGGAGTAATTTCGACCACCTGGGGATCTTTAACGGGCTGACATCGCACAGCACCTATGCGGCACCCTACCTTCGTCTCAAGAAGTTTGACATCAAGAACCTCGACGTCATAATCAGAACAGCCTACAAGAAGGCCCTGGGCCTCCCTCTTACGACATCGACGGACCGGCTTTTACGACTGGGCGTCCACAACACGGTAGACGAGCTGATTGAGGCACACCTCACGGCGCAGGTGGTACGACTCTCCACGACTCTGACTGGCCGACAAGTCTTGAACGATTTGAACATCAATTGCCCCGAACAGCTAGACCCTAAAAGCGACATCCCAGCCTCATGGAGAGGACAATTCAAGGGAACTCCATTACCGAGGAATATGCACCCCGACTTTCACCAGCCAAGAAGACAAGCACGAGCGGAAGCTATAAAAAGGCACTACGGCGGGCGCGAGGGCGTGTTCTATGTCGATGCTGCGGGTCCTGAACAGGGAATGGCGGCCGTTGCGGTAGTACACCAAGATAAAACAGTGGATGGACTAATATTACACAGCCATGACACACTGGCTGCGGAGGAAGTGGCAATTGCCCTAGCTGCGACACACACTACCTCAGAATACATTCTTACAGATTCACAGACAGCATATCGCAATTACCTCAGGGGCAGGATTGCACCGCTAGCAGCTAAAATCCTGCAAGATAGTTACACCCGTGGCTACCAACCCATGGATAAACACTTAGTATGGGTACCAGGTCACCAGGGCATCCCAGGGAACGAGAGCGCACACGCCTCAGCCCGAGCATTTCTCCCCCGGGCACCCAATACGGATCTCGTGGAACCTCCTATCCCATTGCTAACTTACACCGAAATACTTCAGCACTTAAGATTATCTCGCCGGGTCTACCCTCCACCGGCAAAGACACTAGACAAAGGGGAGGAGATACACCTCCGCAAGCTACAGACCAACACTTTTAACAATCCACGCAGACTACACGCAATAGATCCAGAGTCATTTGACTCACAATGCAAATTCTGCGGGGAGAAGGCGGTCCTATACCATATGGTGTGGGCATGCCAGCGAAATCAGACTGTCACTATTAATAACCAGCCAACGCAGGAGGGGTGGGAGGCAGCTCTGACCAGCTCGGACGCAAGGGTTCAAAAAGAACTCATCGGAAGAGCGCGGACAGCAGCCTACGCCAATGGGGTTCCGGACTGAGGACTCCAACCGCCGCTACAACCTCCTAATCATTTTCATTAAAATATTTTTACCACCACGCGGACGCCTCTTCGTTTCGCCAGCTGAGCCACCTTCGCTGCCTCGTGTGAACGGAAGAGAGAGGTGGATGAGGGAGAGGTGGTGAAGGGTGGCTGTTCCTGGAGAGGTCGATGAGAGAGAGGATTTCAAGGGTGGCGGTTCCTGGCCTTGCTGGGCTGGGACGATAGGTCAACGCCGCTTGCGGCGGGGGCTAGCCAGCCACCGAATTTTTATCTGTTGTAGGCCCTCATTGCACCCGCCACCGCTTAGGTGGTGGACGATGGCTGTTACGGCCAGCTCGTTCTCTCCCTCTTCTTTTTCTTCTCGACTTTATCTCTTCTGTCCGCACGAGGCAGCAGAAGTGCCTCCGCTACAGAGACTGTAGCAGTCCCGTGCATTTTCTTTTCCTTCTTCCTACAGCCACACCAAAGATTCCCAGGTGGTCGAAATTACTCCGTAGCCCTCCAATAAGTCTCCTCTTCCCCTCTTTCACTCCTACCTTCCTCCCTTCCCTTACAGCGCGGTTGAGTTCTCCACAGAAACGTGTGTGACAGATACTGCGCCTTTCCCTTCCTGTGAACCAATTTATAATATTATTATTACGACAGCAACCTTATTCAAACAAAAAAAAAAACAGTGCTCAGAGAAAAATAAAAGCCTACACAAAAAGGAATAGGTAATATTTTTGACGTGCGGTCCATTGAGGTATTCCCCCAATGATGAGAGCCTTTCGTCGCAAGTAAGCATGCAGTGAAATTAGTTTTATTCAACTTTCACTGCCATGTTAAATTGGTAAATAATCTTTCATTGATGTTGTAGGGCTGGCTCTTTGATACATGATGCGTGTTTTTAATAATAATAGTAACAATTGGTTCACAGGAAGGAAAAGGCGCAGTATCTGTCACACTTGCTCTGTGGACACATGAACCGCGCCGTAAAGGTAGGGAGGAAGGTGGGAGTGAACGTGGAAGAAGAGAAAGGGGAGCCGTAGTGGAGGGCTTCGGAGTAATTTCGACCACCTGGGGATCTTTAACGTGCGCTGAGATCGCACAGCACACGGACGCCGCTCGTTTCGCCTCCATTGAAACGCAGCCGCCGAGGTCGGGTTCGAACCCGGGTACTCCGGCACAGTAGTCGGGCGTCTTACCACTGCACCACCCCGGAGGGGGTGTTTTTAATTCCAGCCTATTGTCACAAGATATTACGTCCCTGACTTTGCCAAACAAATGATACTGCAAACTAAGCAACTCTCACAATGCTCTGAAATGATTTCCCTGCAATTGGACACTCAGTGCTGTTTGAAAATTCGGTTACAAATATTTACCCAGGGCATCAGGTAGAGCCGCAGTCAACATCGGCTGGCACAATGCCTGCCCAATTTCATTCTAAGGAGACTTCAGACTTAGTTGTCTCAACGTCCCTAACATGCGGTCACAAGAGGACAACAGCACCACTCTGACTTGCCTACATCGACTTATAGTGCTGTGCTTTTCGGAAATAACACTGCGCTGAACGAAAATGAGTGCTCTTATCTGCACGAAAAAAAAAACTGTCGAGGCAGTCATTCTTGTGTACATATCTGAGACCGCTTCGCGACTGTGTTATGTTCAAAACATGGTCACGGTGTGCTTTTCACAGTCGGCTTAGCGAGAGTTTATCAAGCGGAAAACAAAAAAAAATAGTCATAGTTTGAAACTCATGGTTTTCAACAATAAATGCGCTTTTCTCAGTCAGCCGGAGAAGCTACACGTGCCGGTGTTCCAAAATGCGGGTTCAAAGGCTATGAGAGACGCCGTAGTGGAGGACTCCGGAAATTTCGACCACAAAGATCCCCAGGTGGTCGAAATTTCCGGAGTTCTCCACTACGGCGTCTCTCATAGCCTTAGTTGCTTTGGGACGTTAAACCCCACAAACCAAACCAAACCAAACCAAACCAAACCAAACAAAGCGTCGTATTGCACGAATTCGAGAGGAGAACCGTTTACCTTAAGCCCCGTGGATAGTTCGGTCGTGATGGCGGAAATTCGGCGCACCAAGGGTAGGAAGTAAGCGGTCGTCGTCAGCTCGGCGATGAAGGGGCGGTACTTCACCGTCTCCAAGGCTGGTGGTACTTCGGGCAGTTGCCGCATCGTAACTCGCGGTATCTGTAACACGTTTCCGGCATGCACTTTCGATTTATATTATTGGACATCGAGTGGTGTGTTTTTCGCAGCAAGTCCGGTAACGCTGAAGTATCAAAAGGTAGTGAGGGATTTTATTCCCTCCTTCTCCTGCATAACATTTTAGCGCCTCAAATGCCCCTTTCATAAGTTCTGCGACAACCCCCAAATGCGCTGAGCCCATTTTTGGTTAAGCGCAACGATCCGGAGATAAATAGAAATTGCCTGACAGCGAAAAAACAAACAAAAAAGTTGTCGTAGTTAATTTAACCATTTTTTGAATCTAGTCATACAGGCGAAAGATTGTTAAACATGGGTTTCCATAACTTAGCAAGGTTCTACAAGCTTCTACTTTGCTTAACTTTATTGTTTTTCAAGTGATGTAAGGGTGATGTAATGTCAGTCGTGCCCCCGCTGATATTTCCGATCTCTCCAACTCCGCTGCTGTCATTTCCTTCAA
This sequence comes from Amblyomma maculatum, assembly GCF_055883805.1. Lineage (NCBI taxonomy): Eukaryota > Metazoa > Arthropoda > Arachnida > Ixodida > Ixodidae > Amblyomma > Amblyomma maculatum. Next base: position 68,404,675 of record NC_139351.1, on the reverse strand, counting down.
TCAATGTCCTCCGTAGTCGTTACAGTAGTGGAAGGGAAGTTATGGAGTCGCAGTAGAGAAGTTGGTGTGCGGCAGTGGTTAGCGCGCTCGGCTAGTGCACGGAAAGATGGATTGAGTCCTGGCATGGATGTGATTCATTTCTTTTATTAATGCGAAAGCATTACTTCTCTATGTTCACAGATTTCTGTCCGCAGACCGTGTCCGCAGGTCGCGTCCGCAGACCCCGTCCGCAAAATCGTGTCCGCAGCAATTGCGAGCAATTGAGAAGCGGTAGAGGTTAATGAGTGGTGTCTATAGATAGAGGCTGACGTCATGTTGCTGCCGAAAAAACAATTAGGCCAAAAATTAATTAGGTAATTAGTTAAAGGTAAAAAATGTAAAAGTTGTCCGCAGTAGTTGTAATTGAGAAGTGGTAGAGGTTATTGAGTGGTGTCAATCGTGACGTAATGTTGTGTCCAAAATAATAGGCCAATAAGGTAATTAGGTAATCATATAGAGGCAAAACACGCAAAATCGTATCCGCAGCAGTTGTGAGTAATTGAGAAGTGGTAGAGGTTAATGATTGGGATCAATCAATGGAGAGTGACTTAATATTGCGTGCGAAAAAATAATTAGGCCAATAAGCTAATTATGTAAATAATTAGTCAAAATGAAATAGTAAAGGCAAAAAGGGTCTAATTAGCGAATGCATTGGTACCATATTTGAATGTATCAAAAACTAAAATAGATAATTAAATCAGTCAGTTAGGGTGCCGTCAAAGACGTGACATCATACAACCTGAAGTCGAGCCCAAAAAGGGCATAGGAAGGGATTGGCGCCCAATTTGAAAGTACCAAAGACTAAAGTAGTTATTTAAGGCAGTAGGATTAGGGTGATGTCAAGAATGTGACGTCACGCAACCAGAAGTAGAGCCGAAAAAGGGCATAGCAAAAGTTTGGCTCGCAATTTGAAAGTTCCAAAGACTAAGATGAATAAATAATTAATATGACGTAGAGGTTACGACGTCAAGCACCCGGAAGTAGAGCCGAAAAAGGGCATAGAAAGGGATTGGCGCGCAAATTGAAATGAGAAAAGACTAAAGTGGGTAATTAAGAAGTGAATTAAGCAACCAGAAGCAACCAACAGCGAGCATCCTTGCTTTCGCATTACACCAATGCAGATTCTGTAGTGCTCTAATTATTTCCGTTCGTCCTGCTCTGACCTTGTCAGCTATTCAAGCCGAAAGAGAGAGCTGCTGAAATCCGAAGTTTCACCCCCGAGTAGTAGACAATACGCTCTAGAGAGAAGCAGTCATTATTTCGCAGGAGAAACGGAACGGATAAATGCATTTGAACCCAACATACGAAAGATCACGTACACCCGTTGAAGTGTGTTTTCGTTTTTTATCCCTTTTCTTTTCTCGTACACGCATATAAAGAGCCTTGCACATCTGGAGGCCGAAATCCTAAAAATCTCCTGTGTGAAGCCAAGCGCCATATTGGAGAAAAAATGGAGTTCACAAAGTGGTCAGCGATTTGATGAGTGATTCATATCGGTGCCTGTCTCGTTTTGCGGAATCAACGAATAACTCTTATGAGCAGCATGCACTGTTTTGTGGAGGCGAGCCAAGTAGCGCACCTTACAGGCTGCTTCATCTGATGGACGGCGAAGCAACCGATATACCGGTAGGTGGCTGTACAGGTAGCGAGCTTGGCTCAAAGGTGCAGTTCGTCGGCTTGTCAAACGTAATGCTAAAAATAACAGTAATCACTTCTCTTACTAAAATCACTTTGAGAATCTAACCTCAGTAGCGATGGTTGCGAGGTGCCCGTGCAGCCAACAACCCGTGATGCTGCTTGTCGTCCGTCAGATGGCGCAACCTGTCAGATGAGCTGATCGCCTCGCCACTGCAAAAACTTTACGCTGCAGAGATGACTTGTTCTTCGATTCCGCAAAATTTAGGCAACTAACAACGTTCACTCACTTGTCATATACCATAGACTATGTTATTCCACTTTGTGAGGTATATCTCCGCTGGAATAGGACAAATATCACAGCAATTTTTCGGAAATGGTGGCCAAGCATGCGCGCCATACATTGCATGGGGAAAATTGTGTAAATTATTATTATTTATTATTTATTACGCACTGCGATTATGTTACTTTTTGGGTTATATTTTGAGACGCATTACAACAGCATCAGACTGGTGGAATCTGATGGTTATAAATATGTATTTTATTTATAATTTTCCAACTTCGGACCAAATGCAGAGCACAAAGCTCAGAAGGGCATTGAGAGGACGTTGAATGCAAATTAGAGCCATCGCGTTATACCTTCGTTATTACCAGGCATTGATACAATTGCACAGGGCGTCCAGCAGCTGAACATTTGAATTACGGGCCTGTAGCTTCTAGCGGTTTATTTGAACATGTGTTCACAACGACCCTAAGCTTTCCTCAAACGAAACATACTAGACTCACTTAATCTTCTCTTGTTATGGAACAGCGTGAAATCACTAAGCGCTAAATGTTGGGTTAATGTGCTGCTCAATTATCTGACACATTCTTACTAGCGTATCTATTTATTTCTGCGCCCTCAGGGCCCGAGGGCATTAAAGAAGGAAGTGGGGTACAACCAAAAAAGAAAACAAAACTGTAGTCAGTATTAATACAAATTTGAGCAATAATATGCCTGCCACAAATAGGCAGGATACAGAAATATTATAATACAAATTATTAGCTACTAGCGCACAATATTGAGTAAAAGTGTCAGCACACATTTATACCACGTAAAAAGCATAGAAAGAATTTAACGAGCAGGCAGGAAAAAAAACAGTTGCTGAAATTTAGTGTCACACACCTAAGCAGCAGCACAATTTGGGGAAAAAAAAGAAAAATGTTTATTGAAAGCAGCAGATGAACCGAAAATAATAAACAAATGGCAGCGTCCGAGACTTCAATGTACTATGTTAACACCTGGTTAATTAAAATAGATTTAAACGCAGAATGATAACTTATTTCGACAACCGCTGGGGGAAGGCGATTCCATTGTGCCGATGTGCTGTGGATGAATAAGTTATAGAAGAGAATTGTTTGGCATGAAGGAATACCCACTTTTTAACGGTGATCGATCCCAGCGGGAATTTAGCGAGGTGGCGTTACGAATTTGCTCTTAAGGAGGGCGTTATCACAGTAAACTTATGTAATAGACAAAGGCGGAATATGTTTCTACGTGGAGACAGTAGTGACAGTTATGAGCTTGATTTAATGGCAGTGACGCTAGAATTAAGATGTAAATGAGAGAGAATGAAATGGGCCGCACGGTTCTGAATAGACTCGAGATAGTAGATCAGTGTCTCATGGTAGGGGTCCCAGATGGATGAAGCATATTCCAGTTTACTACGAACCAGCGATTTGAAAAGGAGCAATTTTACTAACACCCGATTACCCAGCTATCACTTACAGGTCACCACCATGTTGCTCGAACGTGTTTGCGTCGTCTAGGAGAAGATTCCTGAAAGATTTAGGTTGCTTTTGGTCTGCGGGGTTTAATGTCCCAAACTGACTCGGGATATGAGAGAAGCCGTAGTGGAGGACCGCCGAAATTTCTACCACCTGGAGTTCTTTAACGTGCACTGACATCGCACAGCACGCGGGTGCTTTGCTTTTCGCCTTCACCGCCTCTTTACACAGCTCATACCTCTGGAAAAAAATGGCCTCACAAGGCAGAGAGATAGTATGAAAACTACTCACTGTATACGTTGGCAATTTGTTGGCTTGCAGGAAAGCGTAGTCGAGCCTTGCCTGTACCGCCATGGTAGTCTCTGCAGTTTAAAGGAGGGTGTTTTTTTCCTTCTTGCTTCAACGTCACAATCTACTCTTAATATCCCTGTAATATAAACCAAGCTTATCACATGCTCCCTAATTCACTCAATGAGCCACCAATTTCACTAATTACGATTTTTAAACAGACCCCAGCAAATATTTAAAATAAAGGATAAAATAGTTATGTAAAATTCAATATTTAATATTTTATGTTATGCCTTGTCATGGTAATGACTGTATATATATATATATATATATATATATATATATATATATATTCAATGTTTCAGGTAAAGGAACTGAATACAGGATCAAGACAAACATGATCACTAGCTCCTACACCAGTGATGTATTGATACGCAGTAGAAATTTACACCGGGTTAAGTGGAGAAATCTGGGAGAGGCCTTGACGAAAAAAAAAAGAAATTTTCAATATCCCAGCTTTGTATTGTGCAGTCGTAGCAATAACTGTGGCAGCCGGACTTTATTCATGCACGTGAAATTATAGCTATATTCGTCTAACGTGCTGATATATGCAAAATTGAATTAATAATTTATAACCTGAACCTCTTACCCAAAGAAACGTTCGATGAAGGCATGAATTAAAAAAAAACCATTCCCTGGGTCTAGACATTAAATGTAAACTCTAGAACATACCTGCAAATACGTGTTTGAGGGTGTTACTACAAATTGTTTTCTTTGTCTGTACCTTGATGTTTTCGAGCAGTCAAGAAGCTACGACGTTTTAGTGCTTTGGGCAACAATTTATGTGTTTTGATTAAAGGTATTATTGTATTATTGTAAAGGTAGGTATAACAGAGAATGGTTCCAAATGTCTCTGGAGCTCTATTGTAGCTTTGTTTGGGTGTTACAGTTAACAAAAGGGCGAAAGCAATATGTTTGGCCACCTGGAGAGTACATCTGAGATAAGCGATTTACTAAGCAGTTATAAGTACGCAGAGATAAGACGAAGCAGGCAGCGTTTACAACTGTTCTGGCTGAGTTCCTTGACTTTTGAATACGAACATGAGTGTTTTGAAATATTTATTGGCCTTTGTCGGGAGCCTTTTGTCAGATGTCTTAAACACTGCAATCTACATTGGTTGTCTTCGAGTGAGCGAATACCTGTTTATTTTCTGCCTACTTATCATGCGGACATCAGTGTTTGAACAATAGCGCATTCGAACGGCTGTCCCTTGGCTCGAATTTGTAAACGACGAACATTTCCCAATCAGAGAATGAAACACGTAGTGAAGCGTACTTTAACAATGAAAACAGCAGCGTACTTCACCACAGGGGAAGTCATACTTTGATAGTAGCGAAATAAAGAAAGAACAAGAAAACTCTACAACCTTCAACCTGCTGCATACGATGCATGACAAAGAAAACCCTTGTAAATGGTCTAGCGAACCGCCCAACAACAAAGGGTCATTGTGCTTTAGGAAGCACAATGTTTACGGGCTGAAATGGGGCGGAAAAATTTATTTTTGCGCGCTCACATAACCCACTCACCGCAACTGTCGTAAGCAATGAGGGGGCCTGTAGGCTCTATTTGACGGTAGCACTAACCTGTGACTGTAGAGAAAGTCAAATTAAAGCTGCTATTTTGTTTCTGAGAGGACACATCCCGTTACCATTTGTTTGTGAGAGGGCATATCGCATTTGCTTGGGGTGGCGCTCCCCTCTTCTTTTTCTTAGAGACATGTTCGGCATTTTTCTCGCGAGTATAATTTTTGAGCCCGAAGCAGAATTTGAACAAGTACAGGTTGTGCGCTGATTTCTAGCCAATCGAAAACAAGCCGGCTGCGATTCTAAAGGGGTTTCCACTGGGTTCACCCTAGATATCTTTCCTACGAAAAAGAAATAAGGGAAAAAAACTATTGTAAGTTTTAAAGAATGCATTGGCAGGGTTGCGCCAAATGCTCCAAAAAAGGTAGCCTTCTTCCAGAAGGGGTGGAATCAAAGATCCGTTTTTTATGTGGTTGGCTCTAGTTAAGCAAGCATCAGCCTCAGGCCAAGCCTGTACCCATGTATCACATAACCTGCAATGTCTACGTGGAACCGGGAATCGCAGCCCGCACCCCCTACATAAGAGACGAATGCTCGTGCCACCATGATACCACTGCAGTAGCAAGATATATAACCTCGTTGAAATTCACCACAGATCGCTTATGGAAGGAAAATAGTGTTATTCTCGTTGCGCTCGTTTCAAACAATATAACACACATTTGACTCTTTTATCCCTTGTATCTTAGTATTCAAAATTAGCAGAGGTTTAGCATATTTAAACAATGCATTAAGCAAAAGCTGCACAGCATCGTAACGCTTGATAGAACACTTTCGTAGTTCGTTCGCCAGTGGCATTCATGACTGGCTCTTAGTCGAGGCTTGATTACTCATTTGATACCCATCGATTGATGTCATAGCTGCTTACATCTCACGATGGCGCGACTAATTCACGATAGTAATCATGGGCTCCACCCCTTCAATTTTTAGAGCACAGCTCTTTGGCGCCCGTTCCTGCGTTTCGCGTCGTCGTTGGCGTCGGCATCGGAGTCGGCGTCCCTGTAACCGGCTCCCACCCCCCCTCCTGTTCCTCGGTGGCTGCGACCGCGCGTGTTATCGAATCGCTGCGCGCGCTCACCCCCTCACCCCCCCTCCCCCTCTTCCTGCGTGGCGGCGAGGGTGCTCTCCGGTTGCCGAAACGCCGGCTCGCTATCAGCGGATCACGGTGCGTGCATCCCAAGCCGACGAGTCACGTTCTCTTCACTCGCTAGCGGCATCGGCGGCATCAGTCAGTCGCTGCTATCTGTTCGTCGCGAAACGTTCCTATGGGCCCACGCGCTGTTTCCCGCAACCTCCCGATAACTTAATTGCTCTCTTCATTTCTCCGACCTAAAAGCTTCTTTCATGACAGCCAAGAACTGTTAGTGGAGTGTTTCTTGAAAGAAAACGTGTGAAAAATAAAAAAAAATTCTGTAATTGTACATGCGTGTCTTGCTCGAAATCTTTGCCTAAATCTATTGAAAAGGTGAAGCAGCTGATGAGCTGTGGTCAAAATTCGCATTAGTAAGTAATGTATTCATCGGCAGGTTTTTCCTCAGCTTCAAGTTTGAAAGGTAAAAGGTCCCCCAAAGATCAAAGGTTCAATGTCATCACTTTGTGTTGCAACACCATGGTGATCCACAAGGTTACACTTCAATAATAATAATAATAATAATAATAATAATAATAATAATAATAATAATAATAATAATAATAATAATAATAATAATAATAATAATAATAATAATAATAATAATGATAATAATAATAATAATAATAATAATAATAATAATAATAATATTAATAATAATAATAATAATAATAATAATAATAATAATAATAATAATAATAATAATAATAGTAATAATATTTGAAGCGGCCGCATGTTTTGGGGAAAAGAAGGCACAGACTCTTTATAGTCATACTTTGTCTTCAGGCTTATTGAAAGTCAAGGGCAAGCCCACACTAACGTGCGTTGGTTTATAGGAAATGCACAGTATCTATCACTTTTTTCTTTGGGAACCTGAACAGCAAAGCAACAAGTTGTCCTCCTGCTCCTTGAAAGAAAAATAAAGGTCATAGAAAATCCCACGCGAAGACCACCTCTACCTAGTGCAGTGAAGCTTTAGCTTCAAAAATGAGATCAATAAAAATACAGAATTTAGAATTCATGTGTGCGGATGATAAATGTCTGGAAAAACGATTGCGGATAGTTTGTTAGAATGTAATTCTTCACATCTATATGTGAAAGCAAAAGCTCAATTCCAGATGGTGTAGAAATCGGTCACGGCGAAAGGAACATGCTCTTTTTAGGTCTATAATAGTTCAAGATCAATTACCTGATCATAGCCCCAAATTTACGCAGAGACCTAGAAAACGTTTAATGTATTCAACATAGGAAGGGCCTAAAGATCCCTTGGTTACGTATTTAAATATGATATATTTTAAGAAATTCCATCGTAAGTATATAATCAATGGGTGAAGTTCAGAAATACGTGCTGATGCTGGTTACTCCATAACAATGATTCAAAATAGGCGCATCTAGCGTAATAACTGCAGCGCTGTTATTTACGTGCCAGAATATAACTTTGACGCCTTCTTTGGGGCACGCAAAACGATTTTATTGTTGTCAAGCCGGTAAGCTGTATACAAGCCCTACAAATCGCGTTACATGCTAGTTACCCATTATATTCGCCGCATCAAAGTCGCCGGAAAGGTAGAACCTCTGTGCACGTGGAAGAGGTTGCAAGTCGGCCACTTTGGCGCCTGTAACAAGATGAAGCTTGTATTCCAGGCTGCTGCCACGAGTGTTGCCGAACAGCCTAGAGAACTGAACACAGAGGACATCCTGAGGCCTTCCAGATGCATCCCACAGCTCCCGGCACTTCTTCAGCACGTTCGGTGCCTCTTGAACAGGCGTTACGTTCCGAGCTATTAAAATGAGTGAAAAGCAGAGCTCCTGTTAGGGCAAGCCTCTCACACGCAGGTTCTTGAAAATACGCGAAAAAACAGCATTGGTTATTTACTTCACTCAAGCCAAGACTCCTAACATTTTACAATGAAAACACTTCGAAGTGCCTCTGTGCGGGATGACGTCGGTGTTTTTTTGATGGCAGTGATTGTTCTTCGGTAAACAAAGAATTGGAAACCGCGGAAATCCCCTAGCGGGATCGGAAAGTTGCCTTCCTCAGTTCCCGAAAAACAGGCAAAGGTTCCAGTGACATCACTGATAACATCATTCGAATCACTCTTCATGGTAGATCTCGTAGAATAGTCTGAAGCTAAGGAAGGCACGCGCTGGCGTATTGCAAATGAACTGTCCTCTCCCTCAGACAGGCTCGTGCTGTTATAATAATCCCCAATGGTATACATAAATTAGGCAAGGCCACTGAACAAAGGTTGATATGGAACCTCAGTTCACAACTCAAGCCAACGTTTACAAATAAAAGGCCTTGTCTTCAGCTAGGATGATCCTACCATGCATAAACATAGTCATTCAGAAATATGCATTCATCCAAGACCTTGAAATGATATTCTGCTGCTTGTGAGATGACTATACTTTCTTCATTTAGTATTTAGAAATGCAAGGAGTGGTATATTTGGAGAGGCGGTGTGTGAAAAATAAAATTGATAAAGCTGTAGACATAGATAAGTCACTCAATGCTTGCTTACGTCCCAGTGCTATGAATATAAAACTCCTCAATAGACTACGGATAATGTCCATTTACATAGTCGTAACCATCATGCAAGGGGAAGGTATTAGAGGCCTCAAACAATAGAACCGGCAGGAAGTGGCACGCCACATATAAACTGTTTCAATTGTGCCTTACAAAAACCGAGATTGGATGCTGCTTTCTCATCCACCGTCAGTCGGGGGTTAAATATACTCCCAAATATTTCATTTTTTTTTCTTTATCTAAAGAAACAGTATTCACCTTGTATTTAGTAGATTGATAGGCCTCTTTTTTTTTTTAGAAATTCACATGTACGCATTATTTATTATTCAGCGTCATCCCCCAAACCGTACACCAAACCGTACACCAAGCCGCTACGGTGTCTAATTTGGTTTGCACGGAACAAGATCGCTATTGCTTTTCATAACCCTGCATTCAATGCAATCAACCGCGAACATGCGAAGTAATGAATGAATGGCAGATGTCATTGATATACAGCAAGAAAAAAAGAAGTGTGCCGAACACGAACCTGTGGGGTACGCCTGACGTGCCATGAACGTAACTGGATGATGCACCATTCAGATCGACACACTATTTCCTTAGTAACATATAATAGAAAATCCAAGCATTAAATCCTAGTCAAATTATATCTTCGTAGTTATAGCAGCAGATATCAAGCGGAGCAGTATCGAATGCCTTGCAAACGTCCATGAAAGGTCACTGAACAAGGATTGAGAGGAAGTAGCCTCAGTTCGCAAGCCGAGCCAACGTTTAAACAAGTAGAATTTTCTTCGTCGGCCGCGCGACAATCATTCGCAGGGTTTTAAATATTATTTTGCTTCCGAAGAAGAAAAGCTAGGGAAGAGGGAGCGGGGAGGGTGGGGGAGAAGAAATTCGCTCAAGGACTGAAAATTTGTTTTATCGAAATTATTTCTCAGCCTGGAATTCGTGATCATGTGGCCTTAAAAGGAAAATAAAAAGCGGCAGCACGCACACACACACACACACACACACACACACACACACACACACACACACACACACACACACACACACACACACACACACACACACACACACACACACACACACACACACACACACACACACACACGCACACGCACACGCACACACACACACACACACACACGCGCGCACACATACACAAAAGCACGCGCGCGAACGCACACACGCGCACACACACGCACAAAATTTAGCAGGGTAGATGTGTAGGCCAGTTGGTGAGACATAAGAAAAATAAAACCTTCAAGTTTTGCCGAAAGTGTTGTTTGGTTTTCATGTTTCATTCTATTTTACCTGATTGTAATGTCACATGTGCCATCTGTCTTTAAAAGCCCTTGTTTTTTCAATAAACGTTTCAGTTACCAGTACCGCCCTGTGTTGTCTCCACCCTCCGTCCTGTGTCTGCATCGGTTTTATTTTTCTTATGTCTTTTGTTCTGGTTTCTTTTCATGCTGTCCGCAAGGAGGGGAGAATTACAGAGAAATGGAATAACAACAGGTCAGTGAATCACACCTGACACACCTTGAAAACAAAAAGTGTTCTAGGGTTAACCGAAGTAAGAAGTGATAAAAAGGAAATGCAGATTATGCTTATAGAGTGTACACGTGCTGTGAATAAACTGTACAATTAACGCTATACGGGATTGCTCTCCCCGCTAGTTATGGCGCAGATAGAATACACTTAAGGAAGTCTAACTTTCCTTCTTCCAAATTGGGGTCTTTCTAATTGAAATGCTGGGAAGCTGCTTTCGGGAGGCTTTTGTTGGTGTCTGCCCAATGGGCAAAAAGCATTATGTTCATTGATTGCCCTGTCTCTGCGGCCTATTGTTTATGACAGACGGATTCTAAAAGACAAAGTTTGAAGATGTTCAATAAGGCCTAGTTTTATGTGAAAAGTTAAATCACTTGCAGTACTTTTACCATGGTGTCTTTTTGCATGTGATTGCACGTGATATCACACTAATATTCCTATCGAAGAAGGTATTGACGTCTTCTCTTGAACCCGTTTTTCAAGGATGTGGCTGGTGTGGTTCACTGACCTGTTGTCAATCCCAATCCCGGCCTCGGCGGCCGCTTTTCGATGGCGGCGAAAAGCAAGGTGCCCGTGTGCTGTGCGATGTCAGTGCACGTTAAAGAACCCCAGGTGGTCGAAATTTCCGGAGTCCTCCACTACGGCGTCTCTCATAGCCTTAGTCGCTTTGGGACGTTAAACCCCACAAACCAACCAACCAACCTTTTTGTCCTTCCCTCCTTGCGGAATGCTTTTGAGAAGTGTTCTCCTGCAGATGCACTCTTTATCAGGACCCATTGGAACGCCTGTCCCCATTTAAGAAATGTTTGTGTGTAATGTGTGTTCACCAACCCTACAGCTGGTACGCCCCTGATGGGGCTGGGACAGATAGGTCACAGCTTCTTTCAGCGGCGGCTAGCCTGCCACAGAATTTTTATTTCTTGTAGGCCGTCATTGCACCCGCCACCGTTTAGGTGGTGGACGACGGCTGTTGCGGCGCGCGTCTTCCTCTTCCTTCTCAAGGTAAACGCCGCATCGCTTCTCGGCCTCATGGCTAAGATCGTATGTATATATACCTGTCCTTCTTGCGGCGGGGGCTGGCCTGCCACAGAATTTTTATCTGTTGTAGGCCGTCATTGCACCCGCCACCATTTCGGTGGTGGACAACGGCTGTTGCGGAGCGCGTCTTTCTCTCCCTCTTCCTTTTCTTTCTTCTCAACTTCCTCTTCTGTCTGCACGAGCAAGCGAAGGTGGCTCAGCTAACAGAGCCAGTAGCAGGCCCGTGCATTTTCTTTTCCTTCTTCCTACAGCCACAACAACAGCAACCGACCCTGCTTTAGGTGCTGGCAAATCCTACACTCCGCATTGTAGTATTTCCTTCTGCTGCGACTTTTAATGTGAAAGCATTATTACTTAGCTATGTGCACAGATTTCTGTCCACAAAACACGTCGCAAAGTCGTGTCCTTCCCGCCGGGGCGGTGCAGGGGTGAGACGCCCGACTACTGTGCCGCAGTACCCGGGTTCGATCCCGACCGCGGCGGCTGCGTTTCAATGGAGGCGAAACGAAGAGCCGTCCGGGTGATGTGCGATGTCAGCGCACGTTAAAGATCCACAGATGGTCGAAATTACTCCGTAGCCCTCCACTACGGTTCCCCTTTCCTCTTTCCACTTTCACTCTCACCTTCCTCCCTTCCTTACTGCGCGGCTCAGGTGTCCACATAAACAAGTGTACCCCGCCGGGGTGGCGCAGTGGTTACGGTGCTCGACTACTGTTCCCAAGGGCGCGGGATCGAATCCCGGCCTCGGCGGTTGCGTTTTGATGGAGGCAAAAAGCAAGGAGCCCGTGTGATGTGCGATGTCAGTGCACGTTAAAGAACCCCAGGTGATCAAAATTTCTGGAGTCCTCCACTGCGGCGTCTCTCATAGCCTGAGTCGCTTTGGGACTTTAAATTCCACAAACGAAACCAAACCGAAACGCGTGTGCCTTTCCTTTCCTGTGAACCAATTATTATTATATTAATCGTGTCTGCAGCAGATGTGAGTAATTGAGATGTGGTAGTGTTTAATGAGTGGGTTCAGTCGATAGGGGGTGACGTAATGTGCCCAAAAAATAGGCCAATAAGTTAATTAGGTAATTAATCAGAATAACTGGTTCACAGGAAAGGAAAGGCGCAGCATATGTCACATATTCTGTGGATACCTTGAAACCATAAGGGAAATTGACTTATAGAAGGAGAAAGGCGCGGTAACTGTCTCACTTGTTTTCTGTGTACACCTCAACCGCGCCGTAAGGGAAGGGATAAAGGTGGGAATCAAAGTGGAAAGAGAGAAAGAGGAGCCGTAGTGGAGGGCTACGGAGTAATTTCGACCCCTGGGGATCTTTAACGTGCGCTGAAATAACGTGCGCTTACACAGTATACGGACGCCTCTTCGTTTCGCCTCCGTCGAAACGCAGCCTCCGAGGTCGGGTTCGAACCCGGGTGCTCCGGCATAGTAGTCGGGCGTATTACACTGCACCACCCCGGCAGAGCGCCCCGTAAGGGAAGAGAGCAAGGTGAGAGTGAAATTGGAGAGAGAAAGGGGTGCCATAGTGGACGTGACGTCAAGGTTGTGACGTCACACAACCGGAAGTAGAGCCAAAAAAGGGCATAGAAAAGGATTGGTGTGTAATTTGAATGGTGAAGGGTGGCTGTTCCTGGCCCTGTTGTTGTTGTGGCTGTAAGAAGGAAAAGAAAATGCAGGGGCCTGCTACTGGCTCTGTAGCTGAGCCACCTCCGCTGCCTGATTGATTGACTGGTTGATTTATAGGAAGGAAAAGGCGCGGTAACTACCTCACTTGATTGATTTATAGGAAAGTAAAGGCGCGGTAAATGTCTCACTTGTTTTCTGTGGACGTCTCAACCGCGCCGTAAGGGAAGGGAGGAATGTGGGAGGAAAGTGGAAAGAAAGAAAGAGCAGCCGTAGTGGAGGGATACGGAGTAATTCCACCACCTGGGGATCTTTAACGTGCGCTGACATCGCATAGCACATGGACCCCTCTTCGTTTCGCGTCCATCGAAACGCAGCCGCCGAGGTCGCGTTCGAACCCGAGTACTCCGGAGCCGCATATTCAACAGCGGCTTACGACCTGGGCAGCAGAAGTCGCCGCCAGGCGTGACCTGGAGGCCACGACCAGCAGCCGGAAGGCCACCCACGGAACGGCGGCAACATAATTTTTTTGGCCTTATTGAATAAAGTTTGTACCACCGCCAGCACAGTAGTCGGGCGTCTTACCACTGCACCACCCCGGCGGGGCACCTCCGTTGCCTCGTGCGGACAGGAGAGAAAGTAGAGAAGAAAGAAAAAATTACGAATGACTTTAGCGACTACAGCTGAAAGGCGAAAGCCTGAGAAGTCTAATCTTGTCTGCCCCGCCGGGGTGGTGCAGTGGTAAGACGCCCGACTACTGTGCCGGAGTTCCCGGGTTCGAACCCGACCGCGGCGGCTGCGTTTCGATGGAGGCGAAACGAAGAGGCGTCCGTGTGCTGTGCGATGTCAGCGCACGTTAAAGATCCCCAGGTGGTCGAAATTACTCCGTAGCCCTCCACTACGGCCCCTCTTTCTCTTTCCACTTTCATTCCCACTCTCCTTCATTCCCTTACGGCGCGGTTCGGGTGTCCACAGAGCAAGTGTGACAGTTACTGCGCCTTTCCCTTCCTGTGAACCAATTTAACTTTAACTCATCTTGTCTAGCGTTCGTGCCATTTGCAATCACCCACTTGAACGCGCGCCAAGGAACGCTACGCGACAGCCGCCAAAAAAGCGGGACATACCTTGTCCGTGACAGTATGAGCCATTAAAGGTTTTTGCCTTAAAAAAAGTGAGAGAAACTCGCGCGCCGCAGCAGCCGTCGTCGACCACCTAAGCGTGCAATGACGGTCTACAACAATAGATAAACATTCGGTGGCTGGCTGTCCCCCGCCGCAAGCGGCGTTGACCTACCATCCCAACCTCGTAGGGCCAGGAACTGCCATCCTTCACCTCCCCCTCTTTGCGATGTCAGCGCAAGTTAAAGATCCACAGGTGGGGGGAAGGGGGGTGAGAGGTGGTGAAGGGTGGTTGTTCCTGGTCCTACGGAGCTGGGACGGTATGTCAACGCCGCTTGCGGCGGGGTCTAGCCAGCCAGGAATTTTTATCTGTGATAGCCGTCATTGCACCCCCTAAATATATATATATATATATATATATATATATATATATATATATATATACAGACTAGATGGATGAAGAAGAGGAGTTTAATGTAGGAGGCTGAACAGAATGTCTGTGGGCGTTCTGTTGCCGTCTGCCTCGGATGCACTTATTTTGTGTGAGTAGCATTGGTTAAGTAGTAACATCAATAGTGTTACAGTATATATATATTGGAACGTGTGTAACGGTAAGGAACGCATTGGTGACAACCGAATGAACAGAAGATGCGCGGAAGCACAAAAATTTATGCCGCTATGAATATACCGTCATATCATTTGATTAGACTCTTGCGGAAAGTGCCCGCAACCGATACAAATGATGGCGGAAATTATAGGACTTACTGTCTTGCGTAATTCAAAATTTATTGCTCCGTTTCATATATTGCTCACACACTGCTGGCACGGATGTTTAGAATGGAATGTATGAAGGAAAGGCTGTATAAACAATCATGCTCGGGCGCTGCAAATAGCCGAATAACTTAACTCAAAATTGCATTCGCGTGAATAAATAAGCGAAAGAATCTCACCCTTACCACCTCCACCACGACTTTGGAAGAACGCCTGGATAAGAGCATCACTAGCGGCGCTCTTCGGCCCGTACACAGCTGCCGCCAACGTGTCACTCGCGTTGGGCGGGTAGACAGTCTTTTCTGGTTCCAAGACAGGCTCCGCCTTTTGCTTTTCACTCGCTAACCCTGCATCGCCCCGAACGGATAGATAGGCGAAAAACAGGAAGCCGGCCACCTCGAACCCCAGGTACACGTAGTGACGCTTAAAGGACTGCAGCCATACGCGACGCCACACCACGCACAGAACCTTCTTCATTCTCATTTCTCACGGTGCCTTGGGTAGTGTTCGCAGTCGCTCTACTGGGCTCTTGCAATGGGCAGATGAAGTCAGAGTACTCTGCCTGCAAAACTGTACAGCAAAAGATTACAATTACTGGCAGTACTACAGTTTCGGTTTTTGTTACCTGAAACAAACGTTTGGTTTTGCCACCTTCTAGTGCTCCTTAAGGTAATTGTTATACAAGCGTCTGCTAGCTAACCAAGTAAAATAAATTATGCGAAATGTTTAGTGTACAGTTTGCAGGAGCATCTTCTGGGTAAGAAATAATGCAACGTTAAAACAGGCTTTATTTCCGCAATGTCAATGCGGTAAGAAAAATTATAGCAATTATAGTTCTAATTCCTATGTTCTCAGTACTAAATCGGCACTGATTTCTAAGGACTATCTGACTCAAAATAAAAAAGCAATCGTTTTTTCATTCCAGGAATAGTTTAATTCACTGTGTAGTTCTAAATATCGTAGATCATCAGCGTCTGCTGAATCCCCCCACAGTTGTTAATGCTAGTTGCATGTACACAGTGACTGCGTAGAATAATAAGTGAAGACGAAAACAAAGGGCCGTACACCAACGGCGACAGGAGAGGAGCAACCGGCACACTCGATCCATCGCGCATGAACAACGAGCTAGGACGCGTTTCAGCATAACAAGTGCAATATTTGTGGAGAGTATGCGTGAAATAGAAGCATATGTTTACAGGACAGATTTCACGTCATTGCAAATGAGAAACTCGTCCGCAACGGGGTAATACGCTTACATGAGGCAGGGTCAGTGAATATCGGACTACTTTGTTGCTCGCAGAGGAAAGTGGTGAGTATCTTTATCTGAATGGCCAGAGCGCAGGCCTGGAAAAGAGCCATTAAGCGGGCTTTTCAGAGTATGAACTGGACGTTTCTTGTGGTCGAATAAAACTGCTTGGAAGGATCCCTCAATTTATTTGAACAAAATTTTTATTACAGATAATCCCTGTAACATCCACGAGTTTATGCCTTCCAAGAGAAAATCTTGCCGAAAGCGTGCCCTTGATCGAGCAATATCAGAACCCACATTAAGGAAAGCTTAAAAAAAGAACGTTTTACCATATTAAGTATGGTAGCTGGGTTAAATCCACTTTTGTTTTGGTTCAAGCCTGGCACTGAATCAGAGAACTGGAATCTGGTCTGGACCCGCGCATGGCACCGAGGCCTGTAACGGGGGGGGGGGGGGGGAGTCGTTCCTATGTAACCGTTGCGGTCACGGGATTCCCGCAAACCCAATGAACCTTTGTTCTGGTCTAAGAAAGTGGATGTACTGTGCTACAGCGCTAGCAGCTAATGGTTCAAGTATTTCCCCAAGTCGTGATTAGCTTTTAAAAGTGGAAACTTTATGATCGCCTTTCGATGCCGGCTTTAATCTTTAGCTTGATTGAGTTTCTGGGTGTATTCATTTTCAACCGTATGTTTTACAAACACCGAACAAATTATGCTACTTCCTTAATTACGGATATTTCTAAAACGACAAATGAGGCAAAACGGGTATACTGTATGGTGGTGTGAACCCAGTTATTCGGTCACAGTGCTTTCATCTTGGAAAGCGGCAGCAACGGTATTGAGAAAATGAGCAGCTTCGAGACTTGCAATGCTTGCCTGTCACAGCAGGATTCATAAAAAATCTGCGCATTTTGTATTTTGGTCACTGCACGATATAGTATGGTGTGGTACTAAATGGTATGGTATGGTACGGTATATGGTATACGATGTTCAGTGTCCCAAGACAACATCGCCTGATAGACGCCACATTGGCAGCCCACGGTAATAATAACCGCCAACAGGTTTTTTACGGGCGCGGATATAGTAATACACTCGGCCTCCTCTTGATCAGCCACTATTGAAAGGCAGCCACTGCGGCTGGTATCGACACGCAGAACCAACAGAAATAAGCTAGACGGCATAGAGAAATACCATACTCAAATGACAGAAAGACTGGCTTCATTGCCATGTTATAAATTGATAAGCTCCAATAACAGAACAATTTTAATGAAGGCAATCCTGAGAAATGATTATGTGCTGTCCAATGCCAGCGCAGTTGAGGCAAGCAACTGAGGTTTATTTAGTTATTTGGTTGCTTTGGAGGATTTAACGTCCCAAAGCGACTAAGGCTATGAGAGACGCCGTAGTGGAGGACTCCGGAAATTTCGACCACTTGGGGTTTTTTAACGTGCACTGACATCGCACAGCACACGGGCGTCTTGCTTTTCACCTCCATTGAAAAGCTGCCGCTGAGGCCGCGTTTCTATCCCGCAACCTTGGGAACAGTATAGTCGAGCGGCGTAGCCACTGCGCCACCCCGGCTGGGAATGTGGCCTATTTAGATCCGAGCACTTCGATACTCCGTCTTTCGTATCTCGTATGTGCTTTTCGACTCCACACTTATCATACCGTAACATCCGTACTGAAAACAAAGTGTATAAGACAATAACCTTACAATTAATCACACAATCGCACTCAATACGCATAAGATATCACATTCAAGTCGCATATAATTGCATATGGTCTCATAGCTTCTTGCACATTATCATAAATTATGTACGATATTTTATGATAATGATGCGACCGTATGAGAGTCTATGAGATTAGGTGAGATATAATGAGGTTATTGGCACGCAGAACTTTTGGTTTTTCAGTAAGGATATCATAGGTACGATAGCCAGGGTTAGCGCTGGTCTCTCCAAATTCTTCATAATGGGGATGTGCGCGTATGCCTCGCATAACATGCTGTCGGTATCGATCCGATCAGCTTTTAATGGAGTCCCGATATGAAGCCCACCAAGCGCACATGCGGAGGCGACCGCACTAAGCGCGCAGCGAGCATACCCGTTCAAATGTCATGCATTTTTCTAGGGTCGGCTTCTAATATAGGGTTTAGCCCCCCCCCCCTGTAAAGTATTCACAGTTCAGTTCAGTTCAGTCGTTCAGTCGTGTCCGACTCTTCGTGACCCTATTGACCATGTCACGCCACGCTTTCCGGTCTCTCACTATCTTCCTAACATAACATAGCTTCATCTGCAGTGCCTCGAGATGCCATCTAACCATCGCGTTTGCTGCCTACCCCTTCTCCGGCGACCCTCAACCTTT
Source organism: Amblyomma maculatum (assembly GCF_055883805.1). NCBI lineage: Eukaryota > Metazoa > Arthropoda > Arachnida > Ixodida > Ixodidae > Amblyomma > Amblyomma maculatum. The sequence goes on along the minus strand of NC_139351.1, from coordinate 68,385,929 downwards.
CCCAACATCAAATCTTTCTCCAGCGACTCCTCTCTTCTCATCAGATGACCAAAGTAGCTGAGCTTTAACTTTAGAATTTGACCCTCCAATGAGCAGTCAGGGTTTATGGTCGACAATATTGACTGATTTGATCTTCTGGCAGTCCAAGGAACTCTCAAGAGTCTTCGCCAGCACCACAATTCAAACGCGTCAATTCTTCGGCGGTCAGCCTTTTTCACAGTCCAACTCTCGCATCCATACATCAAGTATGGATGCGAGAGTATTCACAATAGGACTTTTATCTGCCTCCTGGTCGCCTTAGAAATCACAGAGGGCAAAAGAATAGGCTTACCAGAAACGATGAGCTGGAGCCCTCGCTGATCAGCTTTCTTCTTCTAGTAAGAACGTGGCGCGCGCCACGCGATATCTAGCCTAGCTTTTGTTTCCTTGTCTTTATTGCCTGGTTTAACGTACATTCAGTAAACCTATGAAAGAACACAGGGACGTGCCAAGCAGGCGTTTTCATATCAATCACGCAGTGAACGAACATTTTCATTCGTATAAGTGACCTGCAGTATTTTCCTCCAAAGGCTGCGCAGGGTAGGAAAAATACTATTATATATTATGGTACCTCACCATTCTCCGACTTTTACATAGCGAATTCCACGGGGTGTCACTGGTCAATCTTTTTACATGTTATCTGAAGCACGTCCCATTGGCAAATCGCTTCTAAACACGTGCCACGTTTGGGCAGCTGCATTTTCAGATTGTCAATGGCGCTTTACCTGTACCTCTGTTTGTAAGTGCAACCTGCTTAACCTGCTTCTGAATAGGTGGATTTGGTTAAAAAAAAACAATTGAAATTAACGCTGAAGGTGGTGCGCTACCGAAAGAAATCACAAATAATTATATTTGGTTTGGCTTGGTTTGTGGTGTTTAACGTCCCAAAGCGCCTCAGGCTATGAGAGACGCCGTAGTGGAGGACTCCGGAAATTTCGACCGCCTGGGGTTCTCAACGTGCACTGACATCGCACAGCACACGGGCGCCTTGCTTTTCGCCTCCATCGAAAAGCGGCCGCCGAGGCCGGGATTCGATCTCGCGTCCTTGGGAACAGTAGTCGAGCGCCGTAACCACTTCGCCACCCCAGCGGGGTAATATAAACAATTTCAATTTTATTTACCCAAAAAAGAGACTAAAAATAAGCCGTCAACCTGGGGTCCAGAAAGAGTACCAGAGGTTTATTAATTTTCGTTTCCACAGAAAGTTTTGTTATGAGCCCTTGCAACTGCTAAATTAAAATGGGTCAAAATGCCTTTCTGCGACACTATAATTCCTCACGCATGGTGCCCTCGATCAAACTGAAGCTTGCTTTCCACCGTCTGTACTCTACAATATAAAGGTGATGAGGAAATAAATGCGCAAAGTACGTGTGAACCAGAAAAGCAGATAACAGAGTGAAGTGAGCAGAAGCAAGAACTGAACCTTAAGAGAGCTAACTACTGAGCTAGTTGGTTGTCACGCACAATTACAGAGAACTCAGCGGAACACAAACACACACAAGAAAGCGTCCGTGGTGTCACCTTTCTTGTGTGTGTTTGTGTTGCGCTGAATCCTGTAATCATGCAAGAAATGAAGGCGCCTATTTCGCGCCTCCAAGTTAAACATTGTGGACGTGACGTCAGGGAATAACATGTGATAAAAGATATAGACACAACTGCCACATCAAAGTACGTACTTTCCACGTTGACACTATGCTTCCATCAATGCGGCAACCGGCTTATTGCATCTCATCTTCTTCCTAGCACATAGTATATATATATATATATATATATATATATATATATATATATATATATATATATATAAATAGGGGTAAAGCGACAGGAAAGCGCGTCGATTCATGCGTCAGACAGGGTTTAGTCGTGAGTGTTATATCGTACTGAAAAATTCTATGAGGCAATTACCTCACATTTTCTCACACAGTCTCACTCATATCACGTAAGAAATCACATACAAGTCGCATATACAGTTGAATCCCGCCACAACGAATACCGCCACAACGAAATTTCCGCGACAACGAATAATTTTTTATTCCCCGCGAGTATCCTATAAGAATTAATGGCCTAAATTTCTCTGCACAACGAACCATTTTTGCAGAGCGTTTCCGCTTCAACGAAATTTTCGCGTTCAAAATCGAAACCAAAACTAGTTTTATTGGCGAGAAGTCCAAGTCAAATCCAAAGCCACATTAAGCATGAAATCACGTGATTGCAGTTCCGCCATTTTGGCTTTGTGTCGTGGTCGCGTTGTTCACTCGCTGCCTTTCTCTTCGACAACGACGAGTTTTCATCCGCAGGACACGATGGCAACGCAAGTGAAAAAACGCAAAACTCTTTCCCTTGAGCAAAAAGCTCAAATAATCGCCCAAGCAGAAAGCGGAAGGAAGAAAGCGGCAATTGCTGAAGACTTCGGAATTCCTGCAAGTTCGCTGTCAACGATTCTAGGCAATAAGGACAGCGTGAGAATGGCACTTGCTTCAGGCACATCCTCGAAGCACAAAAAGGTGACGCGGCCCCTCCATGAAGAGTTGGACAAAGCAGTGCATGCGTTGTTTGTGGAAGCACGAGCCAGCAACGTCCCCCTGTCCGGAAGCATCGTCCAGCAGAAAGCCTTGAACTATGCATGCTTACTTGGCATTGATGATTTTAAAGCCAGCATTGGCTGGCTAAACCGTTTCAAGGCCCGCCATAACATCGTTGGAAAAGTGTTGTGCGGCGAGTCAATGTCAGCAGACGTGGACGGAGCAGCTGCTTGGAAGGCGAGTAGCATGGCCGGAATTTTAAGCAACTTCGCGCCTGCAGACATTTACAACGCCGACGAGACCGGGCTATTCTACGAGATGTTGCCGGCTAGGACGCTCGACTTCAAGGGGCAGCGCTGTCACGGCGGCAAACACAGCAAAAAACGCATCACAGTGCTGCTTTGCACAAACATGGATGGCTCGGACAAGCGTCCGCCGTTAGTCATAGGCAAAAGTGCCAAGCCGCGCTGTTTTAAGGGAACTCGTAGCCTACCTGTGCAGTACAAGGCGAACAACAAGTCATGGATGACCCGCGCTATTTTCACCGAGTGGATGATGGCATTCGACCGCGACATGAAGCGGCAGGGCCGTAAAGTTTGCTTGCTTTTGGACAATTGTTCAGCGCATCACTCCGACGAAGTCAAGCTCACTAACACGGAGCTGAGGTTTTTCCCTCCCAATTGCACGTCTGTCTTACAGCCTCTCGATCAGGGCGTGATTCTTAGCCTGAAGCGCGCTTACCGCGGGAGGTTAATTCAGCGGCTGCTTTTTAACACTGAAACCGGCCGAGACACGAAGGTGGACTTGTACGTGGCACTGCAGATTATGTCTGCTGCCTGGAGCACACTGGGGCGCTCAGTAATTGTGAACTGTTTCAGGCACGCCGGATTTGCCGAAGGTCGACCCGTACACTCTGCTGGCCTAACACCAGGCGTTACAGACGACGACGAAGAGGCGTCACCGGCTCCGGGGATCGCGGCCGCCTGGAAAACGCTGGGAGAAATAGGAACCGTGCCGCCTAATCTCGAGCTCGACGAATACATCGGCGCTGACGCTTGTGTTGTTGTTCACGAAGATGTGAGTGATGAGCAGATCATAAAAGCTGCCCGGAATGATAAGGACTCTTCCGATGAAGAAGACGACGACGTACAGGAAGCGCCGGCTGCGGCAACCGCCGTACAGGTGATGGACGCTTTTGATGTCATCAGGAATTTCGTTGCTGTCCGAGACGACGATGTTGCAATGGGTTTGCTGACCGAGTGCGAAAATCGCGTGACGGCGTTGCTCGCCGTGAAGCGTAAGCAAACCAAGCTTACAGATTTTTGGCATTAAACGCCTTTACTGCTGCTTGGGCAATTCTTTCTGCGTTTCACGTCAAATTTTTGCGATAACGAAGTTCCGCGAGAACGAATTTTTTTTCGTGCACCGTGAATTTCGTTATAGCGGGATTCAACGTAATTGCGTAAGATCTCATAGTTTCTTGTACGTTAACATAAATGATGGAAAATATTTTATGATAATGACGTGCACCGTATGAGAGTCTATGTGATTAGATGAGATTGTATGAGGTCATTGCCCCGTAGAACTTTTCGTTTTTCAGTATGACGCTTTCTCCGCTGTTGTATAAACACAGTCTCATCGCTCGTATTTTCTGCGTTGCGCTGCGCGAGCGCTCACGGCACGGCATGATCCTCTCGTGTCATGTTGATCGGAAGAGGGCGCACGTTTAGGGCCATATCTCCACCGTAACGCGCTCTTCCGTGTGTATTTAGTGATTACTGCGTAGTCGGATAGGAGGCGTCAACACGACGGCATTTTAGACTGTCGTGTGTATGAGCTTGACAAGTGTGCCTCTCGCCGTTAATTAAAGGTGATCACCATCTCCGGACCAAGTAGGTGCCGGTTTGAGGTGTTGAGATTCGGTTGCACGCAGACATTTTTTGCGGCGAGCTAAAATATTTGACGTCATCGCTGCGCATGCAGCATGCAAGCGACGGTGCAGAGAAGGTCGCGAATTTTCCCCACTCATCCCTAAATCTATCTTTTCTTAAAGAACACATACTGCGTAGCAAACAACCGCATATGAAAAGGCACCCGACATTGGTGTTGAAGGTTGTCCACTTTATTAACTACGCTTCGACATTTAGAGATAATAAATGAAGCTGGTGAAACTTTATTTGCTATAGCTTTGCGAAAGTGCAGACCACAGATCATATATCAAGCAGCGAGTGTGTGTGATTACATCCCTCGTGTGTACTTTGTCATCAGTGCGGATATTATTGTGTACCTGCGTCTATCAGAGCCCGAGTCGCTTGGGAACGTAAAACCCTTTAAACCATTATTGTGTACCAGTGACAACTTTTTTCCGCTCGCTTTATCCGCTCTTGCACTTTCATAACTGCTTGCTTTTGTGCAGTGTGTCTGTTGTCACAGTTGATTTCAGCTTCCTGGCATTCCGCAAAACTGATTTTTTCTCTTATGTAATAATGATATATATATATCCCTACTGAAAAAATTGTATGAGGCAATAACCTCACATTTCCTCACACAGTCTCACTCAATTCACGTAAGAAATCACATGCAAGTCGCATATATCTGCGTAAGATGTCATAGTTTCTTGTACAGTAACATAAATTATGGAAGATATTTTATGATAATGATGTGCACCCTATGCGAGTCTATGTGATTTGATGATATTGTGTGAAGTTATTGCCCCGTAGAACTTTTCGTTTTTCAGTAGAGAAGATTATCGCATTTTGGTGGCCTCTTACCTGTTCTTTGAATTCATACAATAGATGAACCGCTCACCAAGGTGGCGAAGTGGTCAAGGAGCTAGACGACTGTGATCAATGATATAGGACCGAATCCCGGCCGCGCAAGAACAGACGCAAGTTCGAGCGCAGCCTATTTTAGCAAGTTCGGAGTGTGTTCATAAATCATATTGAATCAAACCCTCAAAACCAATCTATTTTGAAATCAATTGACTTGGCAATTAGTCGTGAAGGAGTTACAGCTATGTTTCTGAAATGTAACATGTTTGTCTCCGGGACCCAATGGTGTTAAGAATACGTTTCTGAAGCGCTACACTGAACAAATAGCCCGAACTTGGCTGACATTGTTTCACTCGTCCCTGACCATAGATTTTATGCCGTTTGACTAGCGTAAGGCACGGGTTGTTTCATATTTAAGGAAGTAAGGAAAGCGAGTGCGAATTAGACACTAATTATTGTCCTGTTTCTTGTGTTTCATAATTGCTGTAATTCGTTAGAGAGTGCTGCTTTTTGTTATGTTGGGAACTTTTAGACCGTCAGTTTTTTTCACCTTAGTAGCATGCAATTCGGAGAGGCATGTCAACTGTTAGCCAACGTATATGCGCAGCGCAAGATTTTTCAAGAGTACTGAATGTAAAAATAAAAGAACGCAAAAAATTACGAAATAAAAGAAGGAATTAAAAAAACTAAAAACACGAAAGCTATAAATAAGTGAAAGCGATATCATAAAACATAATAATAAACACCAAAACAAAGTTAACAAAAAAGAAAAACAAATAATGAGAAAAGGTAAATAAACGACAGAAAGTAAAAAAAAAATAAAGTTAAATACAAACAAACTGCTGCACTATAAGAAAAGCAAATAAACGTAGAGCGAGCTCAAAACGAAGTTAGTCTGGAACTCGAAATGCTTTCGCATTTCCGCAATGTACAGATACTTAAGCTCACCCTTATACCCAAATCCCGTGCGTCGTGCATCGCTGGTGCAGTTGATACGGAGTTTGACTTTTATGCCCAAGAATGCGGCCTCTATTTCCGATGGAGGTGAAATGCAAGGCGCCCGTATGCTGTACGATGTCAGTGCATGGTAAAGAACCCCAGGTGGTCGAAATGTTCGGAGCCCTCCACTACGGCGTCTCTCATAGCGTTATATGGGGACGTTACACCCCATAAACCAAACCACGCCCGACTACTGTGCCGGAGTACCCGGGTTCGAACCCGACCTCGGCGGCTGCGTTTTGATGGAGGCGAAACGAAGAGGCGTCCGTGTGCTGTGCGATGTCAGTGCACGTTAAAGATCCCCGGGTGGTCGAAATTACTCCGTAGCCCTTCACTACGGCTCCTCTTTCTCTCTTTCCATTTTCACTCCCACCTTCCTCCCTTCTCTTACGGCGCGGTTGAGGTGTCCTCAGAAAACAAATGAGACAGTTACCGCGCCTTTCCCTTCCTATAAATCAATCAATCAATCATAAACCAAACCAAATCAAAAGCCTTGCTTAGGGTTCAACGCTGCTGAACTAAATTATTGAGCAAAAGCATTAGCGGCAGGTGACCGAGCGTTCTTCTCCTCTTTTTTCTTCTTCCTCAGACCACATATAAAGCCCAAATACTTTGCTGTGCTATGCTCTAAAGTCCACGAAACGATTCACTGTGATTCTAGATTTTTTCTACCAATAGCAATACCAATACTCAGGGCCGTCCAGCAGGTCTCGGCAGCTCTAGAGAGGCAGCGACCGAGCGAAACCGAGGAGAGGGGGGGCAGCACCCCCAAGAAGGGGGCGGCGGCCCTCTCGAACCCGCGGAAGTAGCGAGGGACGTAACAAGACCTCAAGGAGCACAACGCACGAGACTGACGTAGTGGCCGCGTCACGGTAAAAGCTTGTCCTCCCTGCTTGGAGGGAGCCTAACCGATTCTGCAGGCATTTTAAATAAAAGTTGTTCTCTCTCTCTCTCTACCAATAGCAAAATGCAGATTGCTCGTGTATCCGTGATATATAAGGAAGGTGACAAAAACGACCTGGGCAATTACAGGCCTATTTCAGTGCTACCAGTATTAACGCGGTAGCGTTAAGGAGCTCGTGTCGCAGAAAAGCCGGTGTCGTCGGCGTCCAGTGAGCGATAAATCCCGGCATGCACTTCATAAATAAACATGCACTTCACAAATAAAAAGCAAGTTCCAAGATGGGCTGGGTGGGAATCGAACCAGGGTCTCCGGAGTGTGAGACGGAGACGCTACCACTCAGCCACGAGTTTTTTTTTTTTTTCTTTATTGCCTGTTTTGAGTTCACATCAATTCAAAAAGGATCCACAATAATGATAAAACTCGCAACAACCAGACTTCGGCTGTCACGAAAGGTTTAAAATTTTTTGAGGACAGCCAGTTCATCGAGCACGCTGATCCAGTCAGGTGGATCAGAGAGCACCCGATACGTCTCTCTAAGGAGCAGCACACTCTCGATAAAGTTCTCGCGTACAGAACGCGTGTTGACATCAGCATGTTGCACTTGCATCCTTGTTTTCCACAGGCTGTGGAGGCCCAAGACCATGACTAAATCCAAAGGAATACCCTCACTCTCGACTGGAAGGAACCGTATGCCATACGGATCTAACGGAAGGTCTTTCTTTAGTGTTCTCTGGAGAACATCCCAGTGAAAGACTGGGTCCCAGCAATCCAGAAAGACGTGCTCGATTGTCTCTGGTTTTTTGCAAAGGAGACAGTCTGTTGTCCAGGGAACGAATAAGCCTCTTTCATGTAACCAGGTTTTAACAGGTAATGTGTTGGAATGTAGCTTAAAGAAGAACGTTTTAACTGAAGGCCTAACTGGCATCTTTTTCACACGCTTTAAGACATCCTGTCCGGGGCCTCCACGGTGTGGTGCACGGTAAATCGGCAACGGTATCGTCACATCCAGAAGATCTTTGTACAGCTTCTTCTTACACACTTTGCTCAAGTATTCCATTGAAACACACGCATGCAACATTCTGAAAGACAAGACAACTTCGCGCATGTACCGTTTTAAAGCGCCACTCATATTATCACCAGAACAGACAACGTATTCTGGAAGCATTTTACACAGTCGTACTTGCATGACCGTCCTCAAGAATTTGTCGTTTTGATCACGAAGGAAAAAAAAAACGCGAGACAACCTGTCGCAAAAAGAGATGCACAAGGCCCAAGCCCCCCGCCTTAACAGGAAGAAAGAGGTTGGTTCTGCTGCACTTTTCCCATGTTGATTCCCACATGAAAACGGCAAAGACACGATGAATTTTTTGAATGCTAACACGCGTCGCCGAAAGCACATTCATTACGTACCATATCTTTGCCACAAGGAAAACATTGCACACATAAGCGCGTGAAAACATTGACAACGTCTTGCCCTGCCATGAATCAGCTTTCTCTCTCGCTCTCTCTGCTTGGCCAGCCCAGAAAGGGGTGGGATCTTGGTACGATTCAAGCGGCACGCCTAAATACTGGGTCGGCAATTTTGACCATTGCAAACGAGAAAAGTATTCAGGCGTAACATCCCAGTCTCCATGCCAGAAACCGGCACTTTTTTCCCAATTTACTTCGCAGCCTGTCTGTCGGCAGAATTTTTCAACAAGGGCAGTAACTTCTTGAATGCTTTCTCTGCTTGAACAGAATACAGCGATGTCATCTGCATATGCCAGCATTTTGACCTGTGCTGACTGCAGCATAAAACCAGTTATACGTTCATTGTTTATGATAGACCGGCAGAGAGGCTCGAGGTAGGCCGCAAACAGTAGGGGTGACAGGGGGCAGCCTTGCCTCACTGACGACAGCACACGAATGCTGTCAGTGAGCTCTCCATTCACAATTATCCGTGTCGTGCAGTTCGCATACACCATTCGAACACCTTCCTCAATCACTCGCCCTATGTTTGAGTGTGTCAATACTTCGAACAAGGCATCGTGCGAAACGCGATCGAATGCTTTGGCGAGATCCAACTGTATCATTGCCACTCGAGATCCAATCGCGTCACAACACTCCAAAACAGTTCGTACCACGTGCACATTAGTTGCGATGCTTCGACCTTTAATGCCGCACGTCTGGTGTGGCCCAACCAGACTCGGTATTACACTTTGAAGCCTTTTCGCCAGCACTTCATGTATATTTTGTAATCCACGTTGGTGAGGCTTATCGGGCGATAAGAACCCACCAACAGGCGTTTTCCTGACTCATCATACTTCGGAATCAAAACAATGTGCGAGGTAGAAAACGAAGGTGGGACCTGCTTACGTTCGTATGACTCGTCTAGCACTTTAAGCAAAATCTGGGCTGTGTAATCTTTAAATGCTTTGTAGAAAGCAGCGCCAAGCCCGTCAGGTCCTGGCGACTTTCCCATTGGAAGCTCGTCTATCGCACTTTCTATTTCTGCCAAACTTATGGGTCGTTCTAGACGCGTTTTAACATCCTCATCGAGCTTTGGCATTTGGCGCAAAAATTCTGCCTGAAAGCCATTTTTGACTTCGCGTTTACGGCCAAGCAATTCATTGTAGTGTTCTATAAAGGTATTTTTGATAGTAGCAGGGTCACTAGTTACAGCACCTCGGTTGTCAATTTACCGTATTTCCTTTTGATACGCGTGCCGTTTCTCATCTGACAGCGCTCGCTTAGTTGGCGTCTCCCCCGCCCAAAATGTTTCAGACCTTGCTCTTATCACTGCTGCCTTGTACTTTTCAGTGTCAATGTTTTCAAGTTGTCGTTTCAAGGCTTTTATTTCTTGTGCATATCTTCCCGGCTGGATGCTATCCATGCTAAGCAAAAACTCAAGCTCCTCGTGCATTTCTTTCTCTTTTCTTTTTTCGTCATATCGAATTGCGCTTGCAGTTTTGATAGCTAAAAGCTTTACTCTCTGCTTTAGCTCCTCCCACTCAACTATATAGCTTTCGGCCTGCGTCGAAAGTAATTTATCGAGTTCTTTCGTTGTCTCTCTTACAAAACTGTCGTCCTCTAAAAGCTTCACGTTAAATTTCTACAGGTGCCAGTGAAATCGTGACCTCCGCTGTTTCCTGCCAAATGTTCCAATTACTAAGCAATGGTCACTGAAGCTTACGGGCTTAACGTCGTACTCTGTGCACAATGAAGCCAGTTCAACAGAGACATAAATTCGATCTAATCTGGCGTGGCTATCCCTTTGAAAATGCGTGTATTTAGGGTGTGCGTCGTAAGAGAACAAATAGCCAACGTCTTCGAGATTACACTCATTAATTAAAGAGTGCAGCAGCTGAGCACTCTTATCCCTCACTGGCAAATTTTTTGCGCGGTCCTGAGCGAAACAAACACAGTTGAAGTCTCCTATCAATATTACTACCTTGTCGCACCTAAGATGCATTTCGAGACTTTCGAAAAATGTTCTGCGCTCGCTCACCGCGTTCGGAGCATAAACACAGACAACACGATAACTATAATTCGAAAACGAAAAGTCAACAACAAGAAGGCGACCGCATTGGGAAGCCACAACGGAAGCAACGTTGATGCCTAAACTATTACGAATAAATAAAACGCAGCCACCCGACGCGCCGACGGAATGGCAGACGCATACGTCATACAAAGAAGAAAAGGACGACGCCATACGATCAGTTAGCTCTTCGCTTTCAATCTTAGTTTCTTGGATAGCGATTAGGTCAAGGTCATTTTCAAGAATTAGGCGGCGCAGCTGGCTTTGTCGTCTTCTTGCTCCCAAACCCCGGACATTTAAAGATGCTAGACGAAGTGTTACATCGAGATTAACCGCCATGTTTAGTAACAAAAGCCCCGCTAATAAGAGTTCGTGGCGGGTAACAAAACACTAAACTCACAGTGCATAAAGCCTCCATGCAGCGTTCCCCAATCCAGTCTTTCGCAGGCGCCGTACAGATCACAGCCAGCACCGTCTTTACTGAGTCCACCTGGCCACACAGGCCAAATGATTATGGAGGCGGTTTCACCGCCTGCCTTGGCTCGGACGGGACGTTCGGGTTCGACCGCGATTTGACGGCCGGCCGTCTCCTCCCGGTTGTTTTTGGTGGCGGCTCCCCACTGCCACTGCTGTCCAGTTGCTCACTCTCGGTATCTTTCTGGTCACGCGGCCGCTTTCCGGGAAGTATACCGGCACCGACGCCAGCTGCTCCCTGAGTAACGTCCATTGCGGGTGCTTCGGCGCCCTCGATGTTCGATTCGTCGTCGTTCGTCGCGTTATCCAACGCAGGTTCCTCTTGGTCGGTAACTATTGGTTTGCTCGGTGGGCTAGCGTGAACACTAGGCTTCTGCGGCACAAGGACTTGAAGATTAGGCTGCAATACTTCCTTGACCGCTGGTCCTTTTCCTGCTTTCGAAGTCTCCTCAGCGTCCACCTCATCCATGTACAGCTCGAACGCTTCATCGCTTTTGCCGGGACCGGTGACGCTTGCGTATGTGCGAGTGCACTGACTCTCTTCGTGTCCGAACCGACGGCAAGAGCTGCATCGCGGAATGCGGCACTCACGCCGTATGTGACCTGTACCTTGGCAGCGCAGGCAAAGCGGGGCCCTGCCAGGCACTACCACTAGAGCCAATTCGCCACTGACGCTCACCTGATGCGGAAGGTCGTCGAGCTTGACACCTGGATTCAACTTGAGTGTCACAAGTCTTGTTGTTGAACCCTTATCCGACACGCCCTGTGCTCTCCACTTCTCCTTTGCAACATCTGTCACCTTCCCGAAAGCATCAAAGGCGAGCCGCACGTCTTCGTCTGGTACACTGTGCAGCAACCAGTGTACCTTCATTCGGACGTCTCGGTTAGCAGGATCGATGACGAGACACCGAGCACCTTTAACCTGCAGGTCTGCAAAGCGAAGTATCCTCTTCATCGAGTCAGCGTCCTTGAAGGTCACGGCCCAGACGTGGTTCATGCGGTACGCCCCCAGGGTGATAACACCCGGCATGAGCGAAAGCGAAGCAAGCGCATCACGAAAGTCTTCCACCCGGTATGGGCGGGCCCTGATGTCACCGTGCAAAAAAACAGTATTTTCAACAAATCGCCCTGTAGGCAAACTTGGCAGTACAACCTGATAATCACTGTCCGAAACAAAAAGCCTGTTTCCGCGGCCAGACATGACCGCTGTACCCGCTCCAACGGAGCCCAACATAACACGTCCGTTCGCTACGGCGGCCGGAAGTGTACCCACTCAGCCACGAGTTCGATGCTTGAAAGCGGTACAAAAGCGGTTCTAGTGAATGCGGTGTTGCCTTAGAAACATGCCGTAGAACGTTATACTGCAGTGTATATCGGTAATTATGAGCATGTTACTTACAGAAGTCGCAGTTACACGAGTAGCGAAGTACGTTTCCGCTACATTTCTTCTGCGCTCTGCGCACATGCAGAGCCATCTTGCGGCAAACACAGAAGAACCCCTCCTCGCAATGTGCGGCGCTGCCCCGACACGTGGCGCGCCACTCGCCCCTGACGTTTCGCCGTGCACCCTCACAGGTTGTAGAATCAAGCGTCTTTCCTTTCTTTAGATCACTATCTTCGCTCACCCGCTTCTCCCCTTCGGGCCGCGCGGGTACCGGTGCGAGGATGCCCCAATACCCTTGCGTTTAGTAAGTTTTCTCGACGAGGTGCAATAACGCTATTGCGTTCCACTCTTGAAGGCGAAGCTTAAGCGTCCTCCAAATTGTTTTCTAAACCCTTTGAAAAATTAATTCACAGACGCTTTGCGAAGTTTGAAAAGGCACAACAGATATTAACAGATTCACAATATGGATTTCGTAAACACTGTTCTACTGAGCATGCACTATTAGATCAGAAAGAATACATATTAAAACAGCTGGATCAAAATAAAATAGTTGTTGGCATATTCATAGATTTTACAAAAGCATTTGATTTGTTGAATCATGAACTACTAATCCGAAAGCTTCATAGGTATGGTTTTCGAGGTCACGCAGGGTCTCTTGTAGAGTCCTGTTTTAGAAATCGAAGGCAGGCTGTCAGTATTAAAGAATATTATTCAGATATAGAACCGATTTCTCGTGGTGTTCCTCAAGGTAGCATATCTTTATCATTGATATTGTGCAGGTATTTGCTCCTGCAAAGTATATAATATATGCTGATGATACGAGCATATTTTTGTCAGGAACTGACGTAAATGACCTAATAGATGTAGTAAATTCTGCACTCTTCCATTTATCCGATTGGACAGAAAAAAACGGTTTACAAGTTAATGCCACAAAAACTAAAGCAGTCATTTTTAAAGCAAAAAATAAGACAGTTGAACTAATAAAAGATATTTACTTCAGTAGCATTCCTTTAGATATAGTACCAACATTTAAGACACTGGGCCTCGTATTCAATGAAAAAATGACCTGGGATGATCACATCTATTTTATTGTAAACAAATTCCCGCAGATAATAGGATTGCTATATCGCCATTGTCACATCTTGCCTTCAAAAGCAATGCTTGCAGTTTATCATTCATTATTTCATTCTCGCCTCAGCTACTGCAATTTAGTTTGGGGTAAAACATCAGAAGAAAACTAAAGAAAATTACATATCTTACAAAAAAAGCGTTTTAAGAATACTTGAAAATGTCTTTAGAACATACCACACGCTGGAACTTTTTTCTAAACATAAAATACTTTCTAAACATAAAATACATTGAGAAGGAACAATTTGCTTTAAACAGTTGTGATCTGAGGTTGTCAGTGAAATACGGGGCATGGTATGAAATACGGGGCATGGTATTACGCATACTTGCGATTGACGCTTAAACGCACGTGCGTGGAATAGCAGTATGCGAACCTGAAGAAAAAGAAGTATCAGTACAAACACTGCGATGGGTACGTGTTCTGATTTTCCTCTTTGCGCGTAGTAAATAGCTTTTACGTGCACCTTGTTTTCACTACGCCTTCCCAGAATAAGAACTGTGATCATCTCATACTTAGGCACATCTTAGTTTTACGATCATGTAGAGATGCTTGCCATGATCATGTATATGAAAACGGATGCTTGAGTGCGCATTTTTCGTTTCGCACCGCTAAGAAGCGTGAACTTATATAGGGCTAGAAATTGGAAGCATTGAAAGCGTTCGTGGCGGTGTGTCATACTCAGCGAGCATCAATTCTGGAACGTTAAAGAACCCCAGGTGGTCGAAATTTCCGGAGGCCTCCACTACGGCGTCTCTCATAGCCTGGGTCGCTTTGGGACGTTAAATTCCACAAACCAAACCAAACCACTAAGTCTGGAACACACTACAGTACCACATCTGGCTTTTCTGTATGTTGCGCTAACCAAATGGCGCTTGGGCTCCAGTGTCTTCTTCTTGAGCGTCTTGGTTTCGCGCGGTTTACCAGGAACCTTTTCGGGACTATAAATTGACTCTGCTGTCGGCTATACACACTACGAGATCACATTTCAAATTAGAAGCGTGTCAGAAAATAAGCCTATCTTGAATGAAAACATCTGAACAGGTATGGACACACTTTCGCGTGAGGAAATTAGGGCTTAGTATTCATTGGGTTTTCTTTTCTGCTCGGTGACAAATGACGAACAATATAAAGGGGCTGGTTCTCACTGACGCTCAGGTGAAAATGGCAGTTTGGGTAATCTTTCCGTCTATCGAGAACACTGAGTAAATGTCAGACTCGCAAATACGCGTATTCAGAATTACCATAAATGAAACTATGCACTGTTAGGAAACCATTGCCATATCAATTATCTTGCGGAAAGAAATGATTGGTGCGGCTCTTATATATCGGCTTCCGTCTTACCAACGCCGGAATATTTCCTTCTGTTTAGCTATTTAGGGTTTATGAGTGGTGTTGAAATTCCGCAAATCCAATGACCTCATCATGGGCTCTGCTAGTATCAGAGATTTCAAGGAGGATAAGTGTAGTCGGCGTGACAGGTCGTTCGTTGCAATCGCTGAGATCCTAACTTTCGGAGGAGTAAGAATGACAGTTTGTTTAACCTCGAAAGAAGTTATTTCATCGGCCATGCAGGCAAAGCCAAAAAAATTACACAGGTTGAAAGCTTTTGAACCGAGTGTGGAGCGAAAGCTTTGGCTGCGGGCGAACACAGCCAGCGTTCCGTTGAACGCATCAAATTTCACCAGTGTTTTAGGCGGTGGTGGTAAAAGCTTTTATCGCATTTAAATATAGGGACGCTTAAGGTCCACTTCTAAGGGTATGACGCGATAGCGTAGGCTACCAGCCCACATATGAAGCCCCACTTTAACCAAGCCGTGTGAACGTGGCTCAGTGGCCTATAGGGTTGACGTGAATACCATGATCGTGGCAGGCTGATTCTGACATAACCGTCCCATGTGAAACGAGAGACCCAAGTTGGCAGCTCCTGCCATTTGCGGCTGCGATATACGAGCATACGCGACGAGCCGAGCTGGCTGGCGTAGTATTGCTGTCGCAAGAAACGCGAAGCCACGAAAGGAGCCTCTTGGTCTGTTAACACTGCGAACGCGCCGCACTCGGGCAAGCTATTCGGCACCTCATGGTCGCTGGACTATTGCCCTTGGCTCAGGTTTTGAAGTTCGCGCTAGTTAAGAAGTATAATTGTTATCCGCAAACGAATTGCTGCGTCCTTCCTACATTGCAGCTTACTTCGAAATGACTAAGGTGCAGCGGAGGTGACTACCAAGCACGCAAAATCTTAATGTATTCACAAACATTGCTATATTTGGTGTTCGCGATAATTTTTCTTGATACCTTCTCAACTGATTTTTAATCTTATTTGCCTTTTCCTTTCTTGTTGCATAGATGTGTCCAGCCAATCAACCCTGACGCTTACTGGTAAGCCCTCAATGCAGGTAGAGCGTCATGACCAAGGCTCGCTCAGGACTTTTCTTTTCTGTGCATTTTCTATGTCTTTTCTGTGTAATTTTAGCGTCCTCGCTATGAATTTTCAAGTAAGCACGTGGGTCTGTCTGAAATTAGTAATAGCCGTAGATATCCTACAATTCAGATGGATGTCCAGTTTCATGAAAGCAACGTGCACTCTCTTACACCACTTAAAATCAACTGCGAAATGATGGCTGGATTTTGGTTAGGGGAGTCAAATCCCAAAGTGACATCGTCAAATCATCGAAGCTGTGTCCCCATGGAAGAGCATCTGCCTCGCGTTCTGTAGATGGTGGCTTCTGCATGCCCCGCTCCGTGTTCCAATTTGTTTTCTAGTGGGGACAAGATTTCACACGGCGTGGGGCTCGCCCCTTCTGGCATGAAACAATTGGGAAGAGGGTGCGCAAGCAACCACTACTTTTATTCCTGCTACTATTTTAACCTGATAGAGCTAGAAATTCCGATGTCCGCGTTTGCGGTGTGAGCGTAAAATCACTACCATGGCGCTGGCAGGCGACAGAGGAAAGATGTCATGACCACACACTCACTTGAAATATGGTTAGCTGACATCACGTTTTTCACAAGCTGCGAACTCAGGCCTTTTCTCTTTGACAGGGTGACCAGGATACTTATTCATTTGATGGAAGCGAGACGGCTTGGCGTCCGTGTGATGTGCGATGCCAGTGCACGTTAAAGATGCCCAGCTGGTCAAGATTGCTCCGTAGCCCTCGATTACGGCACCAATATCTCTCTATTCGCTTTCAATCCTACCTTCCTTCCTTCCATTACAGTGCGGTTTACGTGTCTTTGGAACAAGTGTGACAGGCACAGCGTCTTTCCTTTCCTGTGAACCAATTATTATTGTTGTTATAAATATTACTTTTAGAAACTGCTGGCATGTTTGCACGGCTTCGTTAAAGCGGGGCTTCATATGCAGACTGCTAGCTAATGCAGTCCTGTCATACCGTTAAACGTGGAGCTTAACTGTTTCCTCATATTTTATATACATCACGATGACGAGAGCGAAAACATATTACAGCCGATTTAGTTTACTTGGTCAAGTCTGAAATATGCTTGAATATCTGGCGTTTTCAAACAAGCCCGTTCATCGAAAATATTGAAAAAGATAAATTTCCTGCTTAGCATCAGTGTTCCGTAAAGAAAAGCGTTTTTAGAAATCGCAGTTATTCAGGAAATTAGAGGAAGGCGAATGTATCTCCGCTATTGTTCTAGTTATTGGTTCGAAGAGTATACGGCGCCTGTACCAGAGAGCGCACTAATATTTATGATCACTGCCTTATTATGAAACATTCGTTTGCCCAAGAATTAGCTTAAAAGAATACATCTAAGCTAAATGTTCTCGTTAATGTTTCAGCAGAACCATTCGCGTTGTCTTATAAAGCCTGATTATTACTGCTTTCAGGCACACACCGCAGCTCAGAGCGCATCACATTCCAAGGTAAATCACTTCTTTTGAAGGCAAAATATTTTTTCTTCGCCAGTACAGAGCACAACGTCATCAGAAATATTCCTTAGTGAAGCTTGAAAAATTCTCCAACCATCACTTTTTTATTTTATGAAACCCGGCGTTTTATGCCGGCTCGGCTCCTTCTTGAGGGGCGCATGATCTGGGGCTTGGTGCTGCTATAAGTAAAGGAACGGAGAGGCGAGGAGGAGGGATGAAGGGGAGGATGGGGTGAGATGGGTGTGAAAGAAATGAGAAGGGGGTCACAAAATGGGTGACTGTGCCGCAGGTGCTGGGGTGCCAGTTAGTATATTTTTTCCCTTTTTTTCTGTGAAGTGGCCAGGAAGGAGGGAAGACCTTGTAAGTACACAGCAGGAAGGTTGCCGATTCTCCGGTTGACATTGTTTGCGGTCGTCTGTATATACCATGATTCGAAAAGGCGTCTTTTTCGTTAATACCGACTGTTCTCTTGAGAACGCAATACCCGTAGCTCAGCATTCAGAAGATTCCGACACAGAATAAATTTCGAAGAAACATTCATCCCGGAGACCGTGAACAATTATCGGAAAAGACGCCTCCTCGAATCGTGGCATATAAAGACGACCGCAAACAATGTCAACCGGAAAACAGGCAACCTTCCTGCTGTGTACTTACAAGGTCTTCATTCCTGCATGCCCACTTCACAGAAGAAAAGAAAAAAAGACGCCAGCGGGTACCCCTCCACGTTCGGCACCGTGACTCATTCTGTGACCCCCTTCGCATTTTTTACACACCTATCTCACCCACGCTTCTCCCCTCTCTTCCCTCCTCCTCGCCTCTCCGTTTCTTTACCAAGCTACGCGCCATGCACCTCAGAAGAAACGTCGGGTTTCTGTAAAATAAAAAACTGATAGTTGGAGAATTTTTGAACTTTCACATAGCTTTCAACCCAACCATACAGCAAATCTGTCGAAATGTCTAGCTTTCAGAAATATTCCTGTACGTATCATATCAACCTAATACATATTTAAAGTATATTTGTGCGTGCCGCTAGCTAAAGAATATCACAATAAAGAATATTTGCCACTGTGTCCCTTAAGACACGTATGATTATTTATTTATATACTTCTTTATTTTCCAAACTCTCTCTCTCATTTGAAACTGTAGCAGATGGGCAACAAGACCAAAACAAAACATATGTTCAAACAGCTATATCACGGGTCGCTTGTAAAATACAGATAAGAGGTAAAGGCAAAGGAGCAACAAAGGTAAAAAAAAACAAGATTAAGGAAAAATTGCATATTTAGTTAGTATTTATTATTGGTGTCAACACAATGAAAACGCTATCAAATCTATCAACAGTAAAACGGGAAGGAAAGGTAAATGTAAGAAAAACAAAATACTCAGGACTGTGGTATCTCTATCGGCATTGCTTGTCCCAGGCGTCAATCCTTCGCTATGAAGCTATGCCCTGCGGATGGTCATTCCACCCTGAGGTGGCTGAGCGCCGACCCAAGGACGATAGTGGGGTGTCGAACGAGCAGCGGAATAGGTGTAATAGGGTAACAAGTTGCTCGCGACGGCTTGACTCTAGAGTGCTGTCCACAGAATGCATGGACAAAAAGGTCCCGCTGCCGTGGATCGGAAGCCGGGAAGCCACACGAGTAGGAGTCGAAGCGTCAACTTGGTCAGCAGGTAATGAGACATCATCAAAGGCGAACAGAATGTCCACGGGCGCACATCGATCGTCATTCTTGAACAAACATAGGGAGAGACTCGAGATGAATGGCCACCAGAAGTTTGCTAGTATCGTTCATGAGGACAGTAAACGGCAGCGACAAGTGGCGGCGGCGGCAGACAACGATAGAGGGCACAAAATTAAAGCCCCTCTATCCTTCCTTTACACAAAATAGGGGCTTTACACAAAATACCACTGTGGCGGTAGTGTAAGAAGTGGCAGTGAGGGGAACTAGAGCAACGCTAACTGGTGGGATGGTTGTGTCATAATCGACGAGGAGTTTGGGCTCGAAACAAGGACACGGCTCGTGGAGTAGGACATCGGATGGTGGATCCTTAGGTTCAGTTAGCTGCAATTGAGGACCAGCGCAGTGCTGAGACAGAAAATTCCAGTCGAAAATGATATCACGAGAGGGGAGGGCGACGAATTCGATGAGGTACTACAAGACACCAGCATTGACGGCGCAAGCAATGCAGACAGTTGTCGGCTGTATATTGTGAGCGGATGCGGTACGAAGCTATAGCCCCGCGAGAGGTTTAGTCACCTTTTGGAGGGAGCGGCAGAGTTTTTTGGCTTATGGTAGATGGAGTGGCGCTGGTGTCGACGAGCGCAAGGGTCTTAACACCTTCAACGATGGCAGCAATAGCATTCGCAGGAGGAAGTCGAGGACTTTGAAGATCTGTCGAATACAGAGGTCGTACCTCGCGAACTGCGGCGGTTAGTTTCCGGCTCAATAGTGGGCCATCAGCACATGGGGGTAATGGAGCGGCAACGTGGTGAAGGCCAGCGACGATAGGAAGTCCGGATGATCAAGGGCGCTGTTGCAGGACCCGATGGAACTGGAGGCCAAATAATGTGGCGCATGCCCCGCAGCAAAGGCCATAGATATGCGGCGCCGGCAGTAGCGTGCAGTGCCAGGGGTGCCGCAGGGACAGCAAATAGGCCTATTTTATGTAGTGTGCCATGCAGATGAGGTCTAAGGCAAAGGGAGGATCAAAAGCTGGGGGTGCCGAAGACAAGGGTGGCGAAGCATAAGCATATGCCGGAGGTGGACGTGAACGACTTTAGCAAACGCGCGACGCAGTATCTGAACAGAGGCAGGGCGAATGCTTGAGGGTAACTCAGCGGCGCAACGCCAGAAGGTGTAATTGTAGGCGCAGTGAATGGCTGTGACGTTGCGATGGGAGCTGGTAGAGGATCGGAATTAGGAAGGGCTTCTTAGACTTGTCGCTGAATTGCACGGCGAAGCTCCAGGGCAAGGCCAGTTGGTAACTTCATCACAGACGACCACAGACACAGCTGTAGAGCGACCTCCTCACACGCAAAAGCCTTGATTTCGAAGACCAGATGACTCTTGCTCCGCAGTCAGTCCAGCGAGCGAAACCTCAGTCGGCCAACGAATCAAAACTCGCTCCTTGCGCAGCTCGTCATAGCTTTGGAAGAGGTCGTAGAGTTCCTTGATCGTAGTGGGACCCTTGGCGATAAGCATGCTTAAGCCGCCATCATCAATTCCCGTAAGGACATGACGTATTCTATTGACCTCAGTCATGGCCGTGTTAACGCGGCGACACAAGTCAACAACATCCTCAT
The DNA here is from genome assembly GCF_055883805.1 of Amblyomma maculatum. Taxonomy (NCBI): domain Eukaryota; kingdom Metazoa; phylum Arthropoda; class Arachnida; order Ixodida; family Ixodidae; genus Amblyomma; species Amblyomma maculatum. The sequence continues at coordinate 68,364,994 of NC_139351.1, read as the reverse complement.
TATAACTATGGAACCTTTCACCTGCCAGCCGCTCTCGCGACCGAAGACTCTGTACCGCTTGGAGTTTGTAAATGGCGCGGCGGCCGAAGACATCAGCAAATTTGGTCTTGAAGTTAAGCCAGGTGGTGATGTCCGAGTCGTGGTTTCGAAACAACAGATTGGCTACGTCGCTTGAGTAAAACATGACGTTGTTGAGCTTGCGATCGTCATCCCAGTTGCTGTGGTGGCTCACCCGTCCGTAGGCGGACAGCCAATCGTCGACTTCGTCCTCGCTGCTATTACTGAACGCAACGGGGTCCACTTGACGTAGGGTACCAGTGCCGGTAACGGGCGGAGCTTGGTGCAGTGAGGTTGGCTCTGTCATTGAGGCGGCTTGCGTTCGGCTGCGACGTTCTAGGGCGAGAACGCTACTTGGGACCTCGTATGCACCTCCACCGAGTTAAAATAGGATTTATTGACTTTTTACGATGGCTAACGCTGTCAGCACTGCGGACACAGCAAGGTAGAGTTACCAGCCGTAAGTAGCAGCTTCAGTCGAGATATGGAGACAAGCAATTCATTCCATTCACACGACTGAAAGATTAACAGATATATTTATTTATTTTTATTGCATACTACTTATCCTTTCTAAGAAAGGTAGAAGTGTGGTCAATAAATGCATAGTGACAAAATGCCAAGAGAAGCAGATACCACAATCCTATAACCAATATATAATTACCTGATGTTACACAAATGACCACAAAGAGATGAAAATTCATCCCAAGATACTGTAGACACCACGTACCACCACATTTATTAACTAATCGTTTTTGTTTTCCTAGATGAAGAGTAAGTATTTCATCTTCCTTACATCGTTTCATCTTGAAGCACTCGAACACAGCCTGGAGCTCATTAAACCAATCGTCACATTGGCAAACATGCCGGAGGTTTAACCATACTTCTACCACATTATAACGAGTGAAAGCATCTGCAGCGGTGGCTCAATGGTCCAAACTCTCGGCTACCGAACCGTAGTAACTGAGTTCGGACCCGACCGCAGCTACCCAGTTTTGATAGAGGCGACATTCAAAGGCGGGCAAGTGCTGTGCAATGTCAGTGCAGACTAAATGTCTCCAAGGGGTCAAATTATTCCGTAGCCATCCACTACCTACATATGCATGCACTGCTAGCTTGAGAGGTGTGCTTGGTTTTGATATTTGTCTGGATTTAAGGTCACTGGGTTGGAGCCAGGCGGACCTTTGTGCTGAATAAGTGGCGCAGCTCACGATGTAAAACTCGAATTCTGGTGCTCCTCCCAGGGCCGAGCGGACCAGCCACCAGCGCGCCGTCTCCGGCCTCAATGTCCTAGTGGCTGCACTGTCGGTCCTCGTCGTCGCCTTAGTCCTCTTCGTCGTGACAGTGTCGAGAACCTGTGAGAGCCTTTTTATATTCGTTAATAATTAATTAATATTCGTTAAAAAGGAAGCGATAAATACACAAGTAGGCACTGTGATATCCGGTTACAGAGCGTAATTCAAAATGACTTGCAAGCCGCATGCGCAAACTAGGCCAGGGTTATTTGCGTTATTTTGTTCAGCGCTGAAGAGTAGAGAGAGATAGAGAGAGAACTTTATTTGTCAGCGATTGTTTTTGTCTTGGGTTGCATTCAGCTGCTTCAGGTGGCTGGCAGTTTGTCTGTCAGCGACCTCTTGCGCTCTTGCCGAGGCCCGGGACCGGACGTCTGGGTCCCGGCTGGCGAGAGCAGCTTCCCAGTGTTCCAGTGAGGGAGATGGTATTTGATCTGTCGGAGGCGGATCCTCCGCGCAATTTTGGGCTCAATAAAAAATCATTTTTATTACGTTACTGCTATCGGTGAGACAGCACATAGAAAAACAATGAAGCACATCCGCGCATGTATGCTACGGTGTGGCGTGGTCGTCCAAGCAAAACTAACAGTTGATGCTCGTTTGCTAATCTCAAAATAAATTGCGTTTCTTATGATAAAAAGGGGCTATCTAAGGCTGTGTGATATCAGTAATAAAAAAGAACACCTCAGCATGTCGTGCGGAGAATGTCACGAGTAAATCACCCCGCACCTCCCCCTTTTGCAGGGCTGGGATATCTTATAGATGGCTTAGGCAAGTGGTTCTAAATGATTTTGCCACAAGGAACCCAAACGACCATCCACAAGTGCCATGTATGACCACCCTCCCTGTCCCCTTTTCCATCGTCATAATCAGGCAACGCTTTGTTTTCATCTACCACTTCTGTTTTTTTTTTGCTTTTTGTAGGCATTTAACTACTTTCTGGAGTTACGCAATACGATTTTGATGAAATTCCAGCTTATGACTCTAATGAGACATGCATGCATTTCTATCTAGGCCTAGTTCCAGTGGAAGCTCACGGAAGCCAAGAATGCAGCACGCGGAACCCAGTTTCAATACCGCTGGCTTATACAACTATTATAATTTCTGTACCTTTACAATAGAACGCAAGGCATGCCTACGCAAGTTTCGCGTCTTTCGGGCATTATGCTTCTTGAATTGGCCCTTCAAATACTCTAGAAATGCTTAGCTGGAATTTCCTCTCAACGTTTCCATAAGAGTTGCTCTATCCTTGTTCTATTCTTATTGTTGCAAGATACCTACCAATCGAATTGCACATTAGCCACCAGCGACAGTTCCTATATAATAAAAAAGAGAACCTAATTATGGCCCAATTTATAGCTGCTATTTGAACTGCTACAAAGGGAGCCCTGTATTACATTTCGGGTTATATACAATATCCGTGTTATCTTATATGGCAGCTTTTTGTTATTATCAGCTAGAATATGTGTTGTAATTATTCGATGTGATTAAGGCTTGTGTGTTTCATTCCTTCATTTGTTATAAATATGTGATAGAAAATTTTCGTAGTACCAGAAAGAACTTGCCAGAAAATACCCGAGCTCTTAGGAATGGCAGCAAACAGAAAGCATTGCACTTTGCGCGAGCAAGAGTCCAATCAAATCCGGTCTAAATAAATATCCTCGGTGTTCCGATGCCTTAGGACGGTAAGACGTGCAGAAGCCAGGTGCTTTTGCTTTGAGTTTTTTTTTTTTTTTTTTTTTTTTTTTTTTTTTGTCACAGAATTCTAAACGTGCGAGACAAAAAGAACTCACTGCGCAAATATTAGCTGTGGTTTATCTTGTGGTGAAACCTGCAGTTACGCGAGAGCAATCTGCGTGGCTACGCTTAGGTTCGGCTTGAAAATAAAGACATGGCTTTGCACATAGAAGTTTACTCTATGGTATCAGCTTATTTATGCCATAGGGGAATCACTTCAAGTATGCGCACCCTTTGCCTCTCGTCGTTACCCATTCTCATTCAGGTGTAGAAGACTTCTAGTGGTATGACATCGTCTCTAAAGTTAAGTTAAATTGGTTCACAGGAAGGGAAAGGCGCAGTAACTGTCACACTTGCTCTGTGGACACCCGAACCGCGCCGTAAGGGAAGGGAGGAGGGTGGGAATGAAAGTGGAAAGAGAGAAAGAGGAGCCGTAGTGGAGGGCTACGGAGTAATTTCGACCACCTGGGGATCTTTAACGTGCGCTGACATCGCACAGCACATGGACGCCTCTTCGTTTCGCCTCCATCGAAACGCAGCCGCCGCGGTCGGGTTCGAACCCGGGAACTCCGGCACAGTAGTCGGGCGTCTTACCACTGCACCACCCCGGCGGGGCTGACATCGTCTCTAAGTTGAAATCTGGGGCACATCATCGTCACAACGTTCGACCGAACCTTCTGGAACTCCGGCACAGTAGTCGGGCGTCTTACCACTGCACCACCCCGGCGGGGCTGACATCGTCTCTAAGTTGAAATCTGGGGCACATCATCGTCACAACGTTCGAGCGAACCTTCTGTCCTAGTAACTCGCTGTTGTCGTTCGCCTATACCAACTACCGAGTTATCTGTCTTCATCTTCTTCTTTTTTTCTTCTTTTTCTGCTTCTTTCTTCGCTCTTCGGACAGGTACAGTGAAATGGCGAGGCTGTGGCGAATGAAGCTGTCGCTACAAAAGCTGCAAGCCGTATTGCTTGTTCTGGAAGCGTAAACTTTAAACCTTCTTGTTGTTCACCGTCGACATGACCATGACATTTACCCGATGGAACAGCGACGTGGGAAGCATAAGGATGTAGCCAATGTCTTTTTTGTGCTGTAGCAACAGAAAGTCAAACAATCCAGCAGAAGGCATCTAAGGCTAGTGCGAGGCAGTTGCTTAATATAACGTGTAGAACAGCAAACGTAGCTATGAACAGCGAGTGCGCTGCACCCGTGTAACACAGTAGTTAGAGAAAAAAAGAGCGAGCAAGATGCTGATGGTTAACCTTTTCAAAACAAGAAGCAGGCGCATAAGATGCGCACGATGCAATAGTGGAGGGCGGGGGTGAGTAAAAACAAGGACAAGTTAGGTAGTCCAAAGCAGCTAGCATATGCATGCATGCAGATATATCATCTACAAGATGGCCAATGTTCTGTGCGTTTATTTGAAAACATTTCTCACTTACGGTAACTCCAGGCACTATGGGATGTTTAAACATCTTCCCTGTTTCAATCTTGGTTTTCTATCTCTGTATTCTGTCATCGCGAAACATCAACATTGGAATGTTTTTTGGCACATTTAAGAGCAATCGCTCCTGAATGGAAATTTTTACTGGCTGTAATTTTGAGCATTTGTTTTGGCAGCTCATTAATATTTCAAATAGGTTCATTGTGTGTCTGCGCAAGCATCACAATCTGATGTTCATTCCTTTTATTTCGAAACGGTCTCTGTGGCTAGCTGGCATAGTGGTGAGAAGTTCGAGAAGTGCATCAGCTGGCAAATACGCTTATCACGAGGAAGGAACTCATTCATGTAAGTGTTAAGTGACCTATAAAGACTCAGTTGCAATTTACGGGAGCAGGGTATTTTCAAAGCGAAGAATTAGACAAGGCCAGAAGGTTCATTATGGCGCACAATACTGCCCAGTTGCTTATGGCAACAGTGTGGATTTTGAGAACATGATCCTATAAGACACGAGAAAGTCCACATCGCATATGATATTAGAAAGACTGCGGAGGTAGCGTGGCAGCAGCTCTTATTGTTCAGTGTTCACTGGTGACAAGGTGTGCAGCCTTTTTTCCTGAAGCCTTTGTCACCAGAATACTAGCGCTGAACTCTTTAATATAGTCAGTTTGAGGTTGAGCACATTCCAGGACGTACCTTACTCCGTTTGGCCGCGATTTATTTATCAAATTATATGGCAAAGTTTGACGGAAAATGCGCATTTTAATTCCAATGCCACCGATGAGACAATTATAAATGAGTTTTAAAAGGAAGAATATCAAATGTGCTATAGCTTTGCAGCGGGCTCGCTATTGTGCACAAGACGGGAGCTGAACGCTTAAGAATCGAAGGTAGCTCGAAGAAAACGAGGTTAACCGCCTTAGCGGTGTTACACAGACTACGTGTCACTGTTTCAACTGTACACACTCTTGAGTCATGTCACGGGGATTGGTTTGCTGAGACAGAGAGGATATCTGTTGGCAACTGAGCGGAAGTTGTTTCTAATGTTTATAGAGTAAACGAAAATGGATGACTACAGGCAGTAGAACAGGCAGCCAGTATTCGGTAGTGTAGCGACTGTAAAACATCGTTAGAGGATATTTCCTTGTTTCGTGTAAAAATAGCGTAGGAATTCCTTCGGATGTGAAGCACTCAAAACGTGTTTTTAAATGCTTCAAAATGGGCATGGTATTGTCTGACCCCGGCTTAAAGGGCAACTCTGCTGGCTTTTTGATCATTTTATGTTTGTAGTTGTATTACATTCCTCGGCATGTCCTTACTCCAACACAAAAACCGTTTTTCGAAATTCTAATTACAAGTATTAAAAAAAAAACAGCAAACCGAAACCGAAACTGCTTTCACGGCCAGAAACGACGTCCCAGTTGGCGAAATGGTGACGTCACACTCAGTATTAGAAAAACACTCGTACGTGCGTTAGATGGTGAAAATAAAGTATGGAAATCATGACGCACTGCATAAAATGTCTGAGGTAGTTCAGTATAAGCCTCACAATTTTATAATCACGCGGGAAGTGGACAGTAACGCGGCATACTGTTTGTGACGTCAGAAACTCAGAGTCTCCCCCAGAAATACTCTCAACTTAAGCCATGAAAACGGTATATTTCAGAGCCGTGTTGCGCGTGAACGGATTATCGTACGGCGCCAAAATTTTGTAGAATGCGTCAGGACGGAGAGGAGAACCTATGGTAAGATTTCTACTAGAATATCCGAAAGTCAAAAACCGCCAGAGTTTCCCTTTAATATTCACTACAGACTCCAATCATCCACTTGGATTAAATAAAAATTAAAATAACAAGCATATTTTAATCAATAACACGGAAAGTTGAACTAGTTGGTACATATTTTTAAGGAATAACAGCGCGGAGATATTTTAATCGGCTATTACATTTCCAACAGTAATGGCAGTATTGTACGACAGCTGCAACTGAATGTTTTCCTGAAACTAGTTTTTATTTTGAACGGCGATTTTTTTTAAAGTTCAGAATATGTTCTCTGAACCACTAGGTGTCTCTATACCAGTAAGAGATATACTTATTTTCACTCAACTCCTATTCCATGGAATCTCCTATCGCGCCAGCCTGGAAGACTGGTCTCGCACAGGACGAGTCAGCGGACGGTGATTCTGCCGTGGTGGGCGGGCTGTCGGCGTTCCAACCACCGTTGGAGTCTGCCGTTGATGGTGGTGACGAACAGAGTACGGCCATTGACGAGGACGACGAGTCTCTCTACCCGTCAGCCGGCATACCTGCTTTGGGTACCCCATACCAGGACGAGTTCACGGTCGCCCCACCCACAGCGCAGACACCTGAAGAAGAGTCTGTGACCTCTGAGCGTCACAACCGGCGATAGAGGCCGCTAGGCCGACTGTTGACATTGCCAGGAAGGAGACGCTGCCGAAAGATTTGAATGCTAAAACGGTTTGACGCCGGTGCTAGCGAGGCTAATATTTAATAAAAAAGTATTTCTTCATATATCGCTGGCAAATTTAGAAATTCAGGTTGTGATAATAAAGCGAGGCTTAAGGCATGAACGACAGTGGCAAGGCTTGTACAACTCCACACACAGGTAAACATCGAACACCATTGTCCACATGTTAGGGCAGCTTGTTGGAGGAGTTTGTTACCGTGAGATTGCAATTTGTTTTTCGCCACACTCTGCTTTCTTTGTAGCGTGAGCTCTAAGCTGATTTGACACAGAATCGTTGGATGCCCTGCGATGAAGGACAGAGAAAAAACAAAGCTGCCGTTAAAGAGGGGCATATTAGGCTTTAAACAACTTGTGAGCAAGGAGTACCTGGGCGCGCTTGTCCTGCTATTGGTCGTCATTGATCTGACACGACCAATCAAGGTGTCGAGCCGGAATTTTTTGGGTTCGGTTCGGATTCACGCTTTTCGCGTTCTGGAGGCACATTTCGTTCCGGTTCGAACGGGTTCAGAAAAAAAACAACTTAGAACGTATAGTTTTGCTCCACTTTTTTTAATACTGCGTTTCCTTTACATTTCCAGTATATAATAAAATCTGAAAAATCCTACAGCAGTACGTCTATTTATTTCGCGTCAAATATCATAAGGTATCGCCGTAAGATGGTTGTACACACATCGGCAAAATGTTTATAATGAGTTAACGACGGATAGAACCCGATAAGTGAAAATGATCATTTTCATCGGTACACTAAAGCTGTCACATGCCGAAAGAAAGTTAAAAGAAAATATTGTTTCCTGCAGCGCTTTTCAGACAAACAATAGTTCACATGACTTTTATTTTAGAGCGAAAACTACTAAAGCATATGCAACAATATTTCGTAAAGATTTCAATAAAGGACCTTTAGATGAGATCGAGAGTCATGAGTGCGAACAGGCCTTGTGCGCCCTCGGAGGGAGTCACACCGCAATTGTCGGGCATTGAATTAATGTATGAGCAAAGAAATGGTTTGATCAGGTAGATGGCGAAATAAATGTGTCTGTGTACAAAATTTTGTTGATGTGGAATAATTTTTAATTGGAGCCATAACGACAATTCGATTCCAAAATAGCTAAGGATGTAGATATAGTGTGCAGATTTCAAAGTAGCCACGGATGTCGAAATGGTGAAACATTCGCCAATATTGTGCGAGAAACAGGCGCAAAAAGAAGCGCAAGTAAAGAAGCAAATGATTGCAAACAGCTGCAAATGAGTACAAAGAGATGAAGGAAATGCTTGGAGGGAACTGCCTCCAACGAATTGTTTCCCTTTCTTTATAGAAAACCATTGTGACTGAGTAAACAGGCAGCTTTTATACCGTGTAAGCAATATTCTTCTCGTTCTACCCGAGTAAGGAGTAGCCACCTGGGTTTCTTTGTTTCCGTGTTATTTGCTTCGTAAAAAGGGCGCGAATTGTACAGCGCTTTGTAAGCATCATGTATATTCAACTAGGGCTCCATCTCGCGCGCTTACTAAAGATTATCCGATAATCGCGCGTAAGGTTTTCCGTTGCTTTACTAAGTGTCGTGATACATTTGCCTGACATTTCTACCGTCAGCACCTCATTACGCATTCAGTTGGTTTGGTTAATGGGGTTTAACGTCCCAGGACTAATCCGGCTATGAGAGGCGCCGTAGTGTAAACGGCTCCGCAAATGTCTACCATCTGAGTCGGCAGTACCCTCAGGAGAAAGTCCGTCAGCATACAAAAGAAAGCTGAGCGAAAACTTAACCAGAACAGCAGACCTTTTATTTGAAGGTCAAACACCAGGTCAGCAAATAGTTTACGGAAAACTTCAACACCGGATCCCCAGACAATTTAACAATAAATTTGCAGGGCTTTCGTCAAAATCAGCAGCAGATCAGAACAAATTTGAACAGAAAGTTCAACAGCAACTCGGCAGGGAGTACAACAAAAGAAAATTATAGGGAATACTTAAGCACCGCCTTTGAGTGTATGGCACGATAACGAAGACTACCAGCCCACGTATAAAGCCCAGATTTAACCAAGCCGTATGGACGTGCCTGCGTGGCGTATGGTTGACGTAAACCTTACCCCTACATTTTATGCGAAGCATATTGCTAGAGGTAAACCACAGCCCTTCGTGACGGTTACACGCCGTGCAAAGAATGTGGAATGCTACGGCACACCACGTGATACGCTGACGTCACGACAGAGGAGAGACGGGGGACCGGATCGCGTCGTCGGCTGCGGTTGCACGCCATGCGGACCACGTGGTATGGTGACGTCACACCATGTGATACGTTGGCGTCACGACAGAGGAGAGACAGGGGACCAGCTCGCGCCGTCGGCTGCGGTTGCACGCCGTGCGGACCACGTGGTATGGCGACGTCACACCACGTGATACGCTGACGTCACGACAGAGGAGGGACGGGGGTCCAGCTCGCGCCGTCGGCTGCGGTTGCACGCCGTGCGGACCACGTGGTATGGTGACGTCACACCACGTTATACGCTTACGTCACGACAGAGGAGAGACGGGGACGACATGTTCGTTGTGCGTGTAGGTAACACAGTTATATTGGAGATGAACGAGTCATGCTATTACCTAGTTTTATGCGATGGGAAAACATTGTGCATTCCAAGTTTAAACCGTGTAAAAGTACGTGTAACCAAGGAAAGAAAAGTTCAGCCAAGTGTAACCATCGAAAGCCGAGTTTAGCAATCAATATGCTTCGCATCTGACCAGGCTTAACCAAGCTAAGCCTCAGCCATTTTTTAACGCGGTGGCGTAAAGACCTCGTGTCGCAGAAAAGCCGGTGTCGTCGGCGTCAGCCGTGAGCGATAAATCCCGGCATGCACTTCATAAATAAAAATCAACTTCCAAGATGACCTGGGTGGGAATCGAACCAGGGTCTCCGGAGTGTGAGACGGAGACGCTACCACTCAGCCACGAGTTTTTTTTTTTTCTTTATTGCCGACTTGGACATTCAGAACAAGACGATGAACAATACAACGTGCCAGCACACTTTCGCGTGACACGGCGGGTTAAACCAAACTGTCAAGCACATGAATCCATTGTGGCTGCTCTGGGAGTGTCATATGCACTTCCCTGAACCGCACAACACTGTGCATGAAATGTTCTCGTACAGGATTGACTTGTATATTTGCATTGTTAAACTGAATTCTGGTTTTCCACAAGCTGTGGAGGCCCAGGAACATTATTGTATCAAAGGGAAACTCCTCTGTATTAGGAAAAGGTAAAAATCGTATGCCATATGCATCTAGAGGTAGCTCTTTTTTTTTAAGTTCTCTGAAGCACATCCCAGAAAAAAATGGCATCCCAACAGTCCAAAAACGCGTGTTCTATCGTCTCAGGTCTGTTACACAAGAAACAGTTTGTTGACCAAGGGACGAACAGGCCTTTAGCGTGCATCCATGTTTTGACTGATAATGTGCTAGTGTGGAGTTTAAAGAAAAATGATTTGACTGGTGGTGATATTGGCATCTTGTTAACTCTCTTGAGTACATCATCTCCTGGGCCTGGACAGTGCGACAAATGGTATATCGGTACAGGAAGCATTGTGTCCACTAGGTCCGCATACAATTTTTTCCGCTTAACATTGCACAAATACTCCATGGAAAAGCGCACATGCAGCAATCTGTACGCGAGCACCACTTCTCGCAAGTACCCACTTACTGTACCACCTACATTGAGACACGAACTGACAAGAAAATAAGGAAGGAGTCGACCAAGCCGAACTTGGATTACTGTTCTGAGGAAGACATCATTTTGGTCACGAAGGTACATGAAACGCGAGACAACTTGTCGCAAAAATAAATGCGCCAGACCAAGCCTTCCTTTTTGTACGGAAAGAAACACATTTGTTCGGCTCGTCCTTTCCCAGGTCGACGCCCAAATGAAGACGGTAAAAACACGGTGAAGTTTTTGCATGTTTGTCCTCGAAGCACTGAGCACATTCATCACGTACCACACTTTAGCAGTAAGGAACAGATTACATATAGTGGCACGCAAGAACATGGACAACTGCCTTCCTTGCCAAGCATCACTTTTTTTCCTTGGCCCTCGATGCTTGGTCATGCCAGTACGGATCTGGGTCCCGGTAAGAATCAAGGGGCACTCTTAGATACAATGCTGGAGTGGTTGACCGGATGCGCTGGTCACTCAGCCACGAGTTCGATGCTTGAAAGCGGTACAAAAGCGCTTCTAGTGAATGCGGTGTCGCCTTAGAAACGTGCCGTAGAACGTTATACTGCGGTGTATATCGGTAATTATGAGCATGTTACTTACAGAAGTCGCAGTTACACGAGTAGCGAAGTACGTTTCCGCTACATTTCTTCTGCGCTCTGCGCACATGCGGAGCCATCTTGCGGCAAACACAGAACCCCTCCTCGCAATGTGCGGCGCTACCCCGACACGTGGCGCGCCACTCGCCCCTGAAGTTTCGCCGTGCACCCTCACGGGTTGTAGAATCAAGCGTCTTTCCTTTCTTTAGATCACTATCTTCGCTCACCCGCTTCTCCCCTTCGGGCCGCGCAGGTACTGGTGCGAGGATGCCCCAATACCCTTGCGTTTAATAAGTTTTCTCGCTCTCTACCCTTCCAACATCCAGCGTGCGTCACTCGAACAGTGGTGTTTAGGTTGGTTGGTTTGTGGGGTTTAACGTCCCAAAGCAGCTCAGGCTATGAGAGACGCCGTAGTGGAGGACTCCGGAAATTTCGACCACCTGGGGTTCTTTAACGTGCACTGACATCGCACAGCACACGGGCGCCTTGCTTTTCGCCGCCGGCGACGCGGCTCCTCTTTCCGCTCACAGCGCGATTGCTAGGTGCAGCGTCTGATGCCGGACGCCTCTGACGTGATCGCTGCGCGTAGCGCTTCTGCTGGGAAAGCGTCCCTGCGATGTATGCCGAGCTGCTTCCGATGAATCATGCTTCTGCGTGGTGCTCCCAAGCGAGACAGAGGACGATCCCATCAAGGCGTCAGCCCCATGATCGCGTCCGCCTTCATGGCGCGTCGCTGCCCGGCTTTCTCCCTCCGACACACTCAGTGCGTGTGAGCGCTAAAGGAACACGGGAGCAAGAAACGTTGTAGTGTGCAAAACACAGTGCGATAATATAGATTGTGAGAAGCACTTGTTTGAACAAATAATTAGAAAAAAGTTGTACAGTGCACTTAGAAGTGTTGAGTATGAAAACTATGTCTTTGTGTGACTCAAGAGCATACCGAGCGAATGAGTGGGCGGTGCGAACGAGGTGCAAAACGCTATCGCGTTCCACTCTTGAAGGCGAAGCTTAAGCGTCCTCCAAATTTTTTTTCTCTCCTTCCAAACTGGATGCATACAATCGTCCATTAACAGAAAATGTTTGTGTCCACCATTACTTGATCCTACAAAGGTGCAGTGGGAGGCTATTAGGCTCGATAGGAATTCCGACTTATGAATAGAAGAGAGAACACCTTCAAGTTACACTATAGCACTCATTGATACTGATACCTACAAGCCAATCATACCCGCGCGATATACCACAGACAGAGGAGGCACCACATCGGATATATGTATCTTCATGTCATGCAGAAAAACGCTGCAAAGTGCGCAAAGTAGATTTGGCGAACCCTAATTCGAGAGGAGGAAGAAGAGGAAAAACTTCATTTAGCCCTATATTACTTGGCGGTTTTCGGACGTCTTCAGAGATGTCTGCTTGTTGAATCCACAAGAGTCTTCTCCGTCGACTTCGTCCACTTTTGCACAGTGTTCGGTTGCCCTCCGTCCAGGGCTCCGCTGGCTACTGCCGCCTGTTGGGCTCGCTGTACCAGACCTTGCTGGTCTTCGCAGCGGTCGCTGGACACCAGAGTCTCCCATTGCTCCGCACTCGGGTTTGGGTATGAACCCGTCTGTAATTGTCTCCATATGACAGCTTCCTCTCTGGTGAGAGAACTGTGCGGTGGGGGATATCGCATGCTTCTTCCTCTGTAGTTTTCTAGTATGGCCGAGTATGCCTTGGGTGCTGGCAAAAGTTCCGCGGACCCGTCGGATGCTCGGAAAGTAGTGTATGCTCGAGCTATCCTGTCAGCCTCTTGCTTCCCTGCCACCCCCATGTGCCCCGGTACCCACATAATTTTGTGTCTGGTCTTGTTTTCTTCGTCGTTTTTAATTCTGTCGCTCGCTTCGAGGAGTATACGGAGCGCGTGACGACCAATCCTACCATTTATGAAATTTCGACAGGCTGTTTGAGAGTCCGTGAGTATGGTTAGCGACCACCCAGCTCTATAGCCCTCCGCCACCGCTAGAGCAATGGCTACTTCCTCGGCCTCTGCAACTGTGCAGTGTCGGATAGAGGCGCTGGTCACTTCGCTTAGAGACGAATCGACTACCGTGGCCACTGCAATTTTGTTGTGTCCTCCTCTCGAGGACGCGTTTGCATACACGGTCGTGTCTTGAGGAGCGTATGTTTTTTTAATAAAATCGGCCCTTGCTTCTCTTCTACCTTGGTGGAGGTTAGGGTCCATGTTTCTCGGGACTGGAGCTATCTTGAGGGACTTGCGAAGTTCGTCGGGGATCGTTACCGTCCTCGCTATTTCTCTTATCTGCTCACAGTATCCGAGTCTCTGTAAAAGCGCTATTCCAGTCGTTGTCTGCAACAGCCTGCGTTTTTGCGACTCAAGCTGCGCCTCGCGTAGTTCTTCGAATGTGTTTTGCGATCCAAGCGCCATGAGCTTTTCTGTAGACGTGTTGCGCGGTAATCGGAGCGCCGTCTTATACGCTTTGCGTAGCATTGCATCCGCTTGTCGAAGAAGCCACCAGTGCGGTGTTATGCAAAAGTATTACTTTGAGCAATTGCGTGCGCTTTTTAATGGAGTTATGAAGTAAAAAAAATCTAAGATCTCCGAAAACCAGCATAAAAAAATTGCTGTGGTTTAGCTCCAGTTTGTGTCTCGCGAAAGCTTGTACACACGGTTACACGTATCGATAATCAATGATAATAATTAGTTTACAGGAAAGGAAAGGCGTAGTTTGTGTGGACAATTCCACGTCGTAAGGATTGATTGATTGATAGGAAGGGAAAGGCGCGATAACTGTCTCACTTGTTTTCTGTGGACACCTCAACCGCGCCGTAACGGAAGGGATGAAGGTGGGAGTGAAAGCGGAAAGGGAGAAAGAGGAGCCGTAGTGGAGGGCTACGGAGTAATTTCGACCACCTGGTGATCTTTAACGTGCGCTGACATCGCCCAGCACACGGACGCCTCTTCGTTTCGCCTCCATCGAAACGCAGCCGCCGAGTTCGGGTTCAAATCCACGTCGTAAGGAAAGAAGGTGGGAGGTGAAAGTTGAGTGAAAGGTAGCAGTAGTGGAGGCTTCAGACTAATTTCAACCACCTGGGTATATTTACGTGCACTGACATCGCATAGCACACGGAATGAATGAATGAAAAAAAAAAAGCATTCTATATGCAGGGAAGGTATGGCAGCGCGCCTTAAGCTACTATAATTAGGTAGGCTACCTCTTACGTGAGTCCAATCGGCGTCGACCGCGGCCCAGGACCACTCGACCAACCGCGTTAACCGCGTTACGCAGTCAGGTTATAGCAGCCGAGCAGGGCCACCTCTCAGTCCTCCCGGTAATTAATAATTGGTTCACAGGAAGGGAAAGGCGCAGTATCTGTCACACTTGCTATGCGGACACCTGAACCGCGCCGTAAGGGAAGGGATGAAGGTGGGAGGGAAAGTGGATAGAGAGAAGGAGGAGCCGTAGTGGAGGGCTACGGAGTAATTTCGACCACCTGGGGATCTTTAACGTGCGCTGACCTCGCACAGCACACGGACGCCACTTCGTCTGGTGGTTTTTGAGATGCCCACAACATGTGGAAAATGTCCGCGGACTTTTCCTCACAGAGGGCGGTGGGGGGGCGGGGGGGGGGGGGATTTGCTTCACGTAAGTGGGGTTTATTTCAATGCTGCCGGACAAAGTATTTCAATGCTGCCGGACACAGGGAAGATTTGCTGTAAAGGCGATAGGAGAATGTGCTCCTCCGGGTATGCCTCTCTGTTTCGCCTCCATCGAAACGCAGCCTCCGGCGGTCGGGTTTGAACCTGAGTACTCCAGAACAGTAGTCAGGCATCTTAACCACTGCTTCTCATCCTCTTTTGTAGCGAGAGCTACGCTGGGGCAGTATTACGGGCCACTCTACAATTGAGAGCGCTTTAAAACGCCCGCTCCTATTGGTCGCCGCCACCATCTTGTAATGGTGTGTCACGGTATGCTGCTATTGCGTCAAGGATGCTCAAGAGCACATGACGTTGCGCACCTAATTATGCGCAGTTTTACACTATTTCTGTAGTGCGCGAAACTGACTGTGGCACCTCGGTGTGGTGGTGATTGCGGTGCCTGATTAGACTTCAACATGCGAAAGCGGAATGGTCGTGCGACGGATTTGCGATGGATTTGATGAACTGTGATGAAGCTCGCGGTCGACCGCTCTGTCGGTGCGGCAGTAACTGCCATGCGTGCTCAGATTTTTTAGAGCGCAGCTCTTTGGCGCCCGTTCCTGGGTTTCGCGGCGGCGTCGGCGTTGTCCCTCGTAACCAGCTCCACTTTCACTCCCACCTTCCTTCCTTCCCTTACGGCGCGGTTGCTGTGTCCACAGAAAACCAGTGAGACAGATACTGCGCCTTTCCATTCATGTGAACCAATTATGAAAGGCACGCTTCACAGCTCAAGTGGACTTTCACTCTCACCTTCCTTCCTCCCCTTACGGCGCGATTCAGGTGTCCACAGAAACAAGTGAGACAGATACTGCGCCTTTCCATTCATGTGAACCAACTTTGAAAGGCACGCTTCAGAGCTCAAGTGGACTTTCACTCTCACCTTCCTTCCTCCCCTTCCGGCGCGATTCAGGTGTCCCCAGAAACAAGTGACCAACACTTCGCCTTTACATTCGTGTGAAACAATTATGAAAGGCACGCTTCACAGCTCAAGCAGAAGACGCGACCACAAATGGTGCACGCTGCAAAGATAATTCATGAATAATGCGAGCGCCCACACCGAACTGCAGGGTAACATGTGCAGTAACCGAGAATTCACACACTCACAGAGAAAAGCATCATATTTTGATGTAGCTTGCTTATATACACCTAGTTCACCACGGTAAAAAAAAAAAAGAACTTCGCTTTTCAAAATATGTCTCGAATGACATCGTTCCAGCATTAAGCTTTTTGGCGCCTGTTCCTGGGTTTCGCGTCGTCGTCGCCATTGTCCCTCGGAACCAGTTGTCTGTAATTGTACATATATGTCTTGCTCGAATTAGTTGCCTAAATCTATAGAAAAGCTAAAACAGTTGACGAGGTGCGCTCAAATTTCGCATTAGAAAGTACCGTAATCGTCGTAATTTTTTTTTCCTCCAGACGATTTCATGTCTCCGTAGGCAACGAGCAGATTGCAGGTCTCACTTAATCGACGGTGTGCAAGTGCGTGCGTCGATAATAATAATAATAATAATAATAATAATAATAATGGTTAACAGGAAGGGAAAGGCGCAGTATCTGTCACACTTGTTTCTGTTGACACCTGAACCGCGCCGTAAGGGAAGGGAGGAAGGTGGGAGTTAAAGTGGAAAGAGAGAAAGGGGAGCCGTAGGGGTGGGCTGCGGAGTAATTTCGACCACCTGGGGATCTTTAACGTGCGCTGACATCGCACAGCACACGGACGCAGCCGCCGCGGTCGGGATCGAACCCGGGTACTCCGGCACAGTAGTCGGGCGTCTTACCACTGCACCACCCCAGGGGCGCGTGCGTTAAGTGGCTGAAGTCATATTCGGCAAAGTTGGTACACGGAGGGAGAGAAATGCGCTGGTGCGAAGTCAGGGCACGTTACAGATCCCCTGGTGGCCGAAATTACTCCGCTGCCCTCCACTACGGCCCACTTACTTTCCGCTTTCATTCCGACTTTCTTCCCTTCCCTTTCGGCGCAGGTCAGAGGTCCACATAAAAAGTGTGATGCGTCAAGTGGCTGAAGTCATATTCTGCAAAATTGGTACACTGAGGTGTGGGTGTACCGAGTGTACCCGGGTGTACCCGGGTGTACTGCGGTGTCACAGTGCACCCAACGCAATAGGCGGCGGCAAAGGCGACACACAATACAAGACGAATGAAAATGAGTGAGGTTGGTAGTGTATACGCGCTCAACCGCGTTGCTCTCCATGTGCTTGTTCTAACTGAAGTATTTGTATGTGGGACTTTCATGCGGCGATAAAAGTTTATTTTGCTCGACGTATCATGCTCCTTGGTCGATCTTTCTTCTGTCTCTATTTTGTAAAAAAAAGAAACAAAACCCTGATTACAAATCTGGTTTATCTGCGCGAATATAGGACCACTCGACAGTACCTTGAAATTAGACGATGCGTAAAAAGCAGGAACTAGCCATGGAATTAGCTGTTTTAAAGAAGGCCTCCATGGAGCACGCCATTCGCGTATGGCCAGGCGCAGCCAATCTAAGAGCGAGTTGTTTCCTATGGCCTTCGTCGCGGACTAATAATATTTGTTAGAATAAAGGGTAGCTCAAAGAACGAGGGCGGAGGAAGGAACACAAACACGAACCAACTAGCCCAGCAACAAGTTTTATTGAATAATAATATTTGGTTCACAGGAAAGGAAAGATGCAGTATCTGTCACACTTTTTATGTGGACCTCTGACCTGCTCCGAAAAGGAAGGGAAGAAAATCGGAATGAAAGCGGTAAGAAAGGGGGCCGTATTGGAGGGCAGCGGATTAATTTCTACCACCAGGGGATCTGTAACGTGCCCTGACTTCGCACCAGCGTATTTCTCTCCCTCTTCTTTTTTTCTGTCTTGCTTATTTTCTCTTCTGTCCGCACGAGGCAGCGGAGGTGGCTCAGCTACTACAGCTTCTTCTTCTTCTTCTTCTTCTTTCTTCTTCTTCTTCTTCTTCTTCTTCTTCTTCTTCTTCTTCTTCTTCTTCTTCTTCTTCTTCTTCTTCTTCTTCCTTGATATTTGGCACATACCCACGAAGATGGATTGGCCAGGGTTCAGTGTGGACTGCCAAATCTCCTACACAAACTGAATTAGTGTATTAAAGTAATTGACAACTACAGCTACAGAGCCAGTAGCAGGCCCGTGAATTTTCTTTTATTTCTTCCTACAGCCACAACAACAACACAGAGTAGTTGGGTTAGCTACATGCCAGCAGCGTATTCCCCAAGAGTCGCAAATTTGGCTAGTTTGTGTTGACTTGCGCATTGAACGAGGGCGAAGACTGCTTTTTTCTGTGTATGCGGTCTCACTCAATATGTTAGTCTAATTTTTTGTGTAGACGATGACGTGGCGCCTGCACGCCGCACGAGACGTGAGCTTCAGGTGGATAATCGAAGGGTTGCTGGTGCCGTTCGGTTGATTGTCCCTGGCTCTTCCGACAATTTGGTGAGTGCGAACTTCGCCCTACCCACCTGTTCCGCCGTGTTATTTGTTACCTGTTAGTTGCCGTGGTCCGTGCGCTCATCGTGAATGCGACACCATGGACAGCGCGACCGATGACGTGTCGCCGCACGCCTCAGACGCCCAGGAACAGATACCAAAGCTCAATGATAACGTCCGTCAGCAGCAGCTGCAAATAAAACACCAGGAGAGGTCTTTGTCTCCAAGCAACAGGGAGAACAGCGACGAGATCAAGCATTCGCTGGCCATGAGCATGTCCGACGAAGGAAAAGAGGAATCCTCGGAGAACTCTCTCGAGGATCTCGGCCTCATCGAAATCGATCCAGAGTTCCTGCTGCTGGACGAAGAAACGTGGCTTCTCGGGCCGGAGGCGACGGGACCCCCCGGTGAGACAAGGCCCAGTGTCCTCGAATGGGTGTTCGGGGACACGAGTGAGGTTGGCTCCCAGGAGATCTCTGTCAACGCCGCCCATCTCTCGCTAGCCAACAAGGAGGACGAGATTGCACAAATGACCAAACAATAAATCCACACACCGAACCAAACCAGATGTCCTTTATTTTTTATCGTAGCACTGACCTCTTGATACAGCGTCCGCCGCGGATTCGGGATGTACTGGCATAAATTCCTGGTGCCGCCGGGTACCCAACGGTGTTTCAATGGGTGCAAGGTTTCCCCAGCCTAGTGTCCGTCTCATATGGGGTGAAATGCTTGAAAAACATTGCTGATGGTTTAGCTTGACTTAGAAGCGTGTGTAAGCGAAAGCTTCATTAATAATGGTTACACGTGTTAAAAGTGTTTGGACGCACAAGTACCCTTTATCATACCCTTGACCATACCCTTCAACCTTCATAACATTCATTTTATGCCCCGAGCTCTAGGTAGGTGACACGTGTGCTGTCCGTTGTGTTGGGGCGCTGGCACATACACCCATGCTACACTCACATTTTCATTTCTAATTGCAGCATCAGTGTAGATGTCTATTCTATTCAGCGGTCTTGTGAGAGCAGCTCTCTGTTCTAAAAGATGCCTAGCCACCCCGTTCCGCCTACTAATAGGTCGTTGTGGCCTTAGTGTGATTACCGGCGCCTACCACGGATGTGAAGTGTCTGTCCCCAGGGGCCTCGGAGAAGTGTTGATTCGGTTGTCCCATGCCATGATCTTCTGCCCTTGCGTCGTGTTTTCTAGTCGGGATCGCATTCTTATTTTTGCTTCTCTTATAATGTATTGTATGGGTAGTATGCTGTCCAGCTTAAGCAACTCTTCATTCATCGTGTGCTTAGGAAGCCCAGTAATTGTGCGAAGAATGGCCCTGTGTAGCTTTTCAATGTCTTTAAGGTCGGGATGAGAAAGCTCATACACCGGTGCCCCGTACAGACTCCTGCCGACACCAACCGCTCTAGACAGTATTGCATGCCATATGGGGAGCCATAAACACCATTACGACAGCTGCAGCCAGAAAAGATCATTTTAATGAATATCGAACTTTAACCGACTCATATTCAGCGATTGCAGAGCCGACGGCACCAACTACAGACCACGCAGTGGCCAAGGACATCAGAAAGAGGCTGAAGCGAATGCCGGAAGTTGGAATAGAAATTCAATTTATATGGAAACCGGGACATACTGGCATGGACGGGGGAAACGTAGCCGCGCGAGCGGGTGGGCTTGCTAAAAGGTACAATGCCCTACACCCCAACTCCAGGTCTAATCCGACAGACTTAAATTCTTACCAAACAATGCTCACTAAAGGCTCCCCTGACAGATCGATGATGCACTATGTACGCACCAAAATAAAGCACGACAGCAAGCTTAGATTATATGAAGCGACACCAATGCCAGTGTTTGATAACATGAAAGGGCTCACTCAACCACAAGAGATATTTCTCAACAAAGTAATAACAAACGCAGCTTACACACTTCACATACTTGACAAGTGGTTCCTCGGAAGACACGAAACACTCAAACACAACATATGCACCCACTGTCAGGAACAGTGTACAGCAGACCTAAAACACCTTATATGGCAATGCCCATTTTTTTCACGAGTAAGAAACAAAATTACGCATATTCCACACGACGACAAGCCCACGCTAGCAGATCAGATTCTGTCAAGAACCGCAATACATTTCATTGCTGTATACGGCAGTGAGTGCGGCCTGCTTCGAGTAGTGCGAGAGAGGTCGACTTACAGCGCGAAGATAGGCCGCATGGCAAGCAACAAGCAACAGCTTGAAGAACCGTTAAGACGAAGCTACACTTCCATCCCTCCCAACTTCCTAAGTACCCAAACAGCGGCCGAGAGTCTTGCCTTCCTTTAAATAAAGGCTTCATTCACGACGCCCTGAGCGAGGCAATAAACATCGCAAAATATCAGTCAAATGGAGCAGAAAACTTGGAAGACCGCAATAAGATGAAGGTAGAAGAATGGGAGAAAAAGAGGTAAATGGCCATCAATTTAGAGGAGACCAACAACAAAAAGATTCTGAAGCCGACAAGAAGAAGATGGTAGAAGGGAAGAAAAGAAGAAAACGAGAAGCAAGAAGCTGGTTTGAATCGGCTACATTTTGGGCGGCTAGTCCTATTTTTCTGTTTCCCCTGCGCCTTTGCGCCTTTTACCGCGTAGCTAACGCTCGCGGAGAGATTGTAACTGTCAAGTGATGTCTACGCAGCCTCTTCTTGGTCAGGGGAGCTCCCCGTGGTCGCCTTTCATTCTGCTTAAGGATCTATACCACTGGAATCTAATCAACGCCCTGGCGTTCGAAGCATTCCTGTTGCGCTGATGCCCAAGGATGGCGGATTCATCAAAATGACCAATCCAGGGACTCTTCAAGCTGCTCTCCAGGCAGAATCTTCCAGTATGATACATGATGTCCCGGTTATAGGGCTCTTTTCGGGGTGGAGAGCAGGAATCACACACCAAATAGGGCCAGTAAAGATTTAATCTGAGCTGGAGCCCCCGCTCACCCGACGGTCTTGAGGCTGCGTCTGGACGCCACTGCGGTGATCCGGTGTTTGAGGTGGGAGATGATGGCCATAGCTGCAGGCAGCGCTGATGATGGCGGTTTACACAGCGAGCTCAATATACGCGCTGCCAGACCTAGCGAGCCGTCTTCGTATTTTCAGACAGTCGTCCCTCGCGAGACGAGGCTTGGTTGGCCTGCTCTAGCGCGTCTCTCGTACGTTCCTCTCTGCCCCACCGTTCTTCTGCTGCTTTCCTTGTCGCCTCGAGTCCTTTCTTCCCGTTCTCTGAACCCTCGCAATCCTCGCAACAGTGCACGTGTAGCCGTCATTAGCACGTCGTCCCCGCATTCCAGCGTGTCGTTCCGCGACCCTTCTTCGTATCCGGTTTTCGGACAAAAGGCGACACGAGCAGGCAAAATTGTGGAGAGGTCGGCCCTTCCCTGATCCCCGCGCTACCCGTGTCCCAAGTTCCGGCACAGGCAATTTAGCAGTCACGTTCGCTCACCATAGTTTTTCGAGAAAAAAAAAACATTTTTTTTTCGAAGTCTGTGCACCGTCACATCAATTCTTGCGTCCATACGTTGTTGACCTTGGTCTGTATGCGCACTGCCAAGAAGGCACATCAGAAATGAGTTCAACCGCATCACTGTCCATACAAGAAGTCCTCATTTCACACACAACAGCGAGGTTATCCAGAAAGCACATCACAGATGAGTTCAATAGCATCACCCTCCATACAAGAAGTCCGCATTTCAGACACAACAGCGAGGTCATCCAACTCCCTAGCATCTGTTGAGAATCAACTGGCTCGACTGGCTACTATTTTACAATGAACAAAAAAAATTCTGTACGCTTTCTTCCCTTTAGCAAAGCATTGCAACGGATACACATTCTAAAAGGGGACTGAAAATGGTATCATAGAGGTTGATATACACATCATTAAACTGAGTTCATAAAATTCATACAATTAAAACTAAACACAAGAGTACAAGAAAAAAGCTTAGACATCTGAACAGCGTTCAGAAAAGGGTATCACACTATGTTTTATACATGGATGAAACTTACTAGCAGGCTCGCAGCATTATCAATTAGGACGCAGGATAGTACATATCCCACACATTGGGATGCAAAATCAGCTCACGGTTTGGCTCTGCCGGCAGTTCAGAATTTTCGTCCCTGTTCTCTTGCAGTGCCTGCGACTGTGCGGCCTGTGAATTATCCACGTCACCCTCAGCAGTGCTGCTGGGTTGAATATCACCGTCTTCAGCATTTTGCGGCGGTAAATGTTGAGCCTGTGTCAGAATGCCGTGACCGATTTCGGAATCTATAATGCTTGTTGTCGCAGGTAGGAATACGTCATTGCAACTGTCCTGAGCCGGTGCGCTCTGTGTGCAAACTTCGATTATGTCCTGTTCTGAATCACTTTAATGGGTCCTTTCTTGGTAGCGCTTCAGTCTGTTTGCATGCATGTGAACGTTGGGCGCCTCCCTTCCCTGCACCGAACACGACATGTTATGGGGCCTAGTTGTTCAACGATGGGGCAGGGCATTTCCATTTTGGCACCAGTTTATCTGGCAACCCCCTTTCACAGTGCTCAAATTTGATCAAGAGCCGATCTCCTGCCATGAACTCTGCTTCCGTGGCTTTAATGTCATGTCTCGCTTTCCGGACAGTGGATGCGGAAGCCAAAGCTTTCTTCGTCATCTCGTGAGATAGCTGCAGTCGCAACGCCAGCTCTGCCCGATAATCGTCCATGACGGAGTACTTGGGACCCCTACACTCCTCAAATGCCTCATGCGGCATGTCTGAGTCTCGGCCATACATTAGGAAAAACGGCGTCTCATGAATACTCTCGTGGACGGCGGTGTTGTATACATGCGGGATCCACAAATCCCAGTCTCTCTGGTCGCGTGCCACAACATGCGAGAGCAGCTGCTCAAGAGTCTAGTTCAGCTAGCCGCACTACTGCCTCATTACATTCTGGGTGGCATGCTTTTCGTTTCAGCTTTTTGACCTTTAGAAGCTGACCCACTTCTGTCATAACCTTGAAGTGAAATTGCTCCCTTGGTTAATAAGCTGCTGTTTGGGCACACCGTGGCGTAAAACGACTCTCTCAACAAAGCTCATCGCCACTGTTGGCGCCTTCTGGTTAATCATTGGAATGGCTTCCTCGAATTTGGACAGATTATTGTAGAACACTAGCACGTACTTGTTTCCATTACTGGTTGTCGGTAAGGATCCGATAAAGTCAATGGCCGTTCTCTAAGAAGGTGTGCTCAACTCTCTAAACTCCTGAAGCCGAGCCCGTTTCCTGACTGACTGACTGAATTTTTCTGTGTTTTTCGTAACTGGCAGGATTCGCACTGAGCGCAGTACTCGGTAATCGACTTCCTCATTTCTGGTCAGAAATACTTCAATTAAATTTTCTGTCTCATTTTCTTAGCTCCGAAATGACCGTAGTATTGTGCGTCATAGTATGCACGTAACACATCTCTAACCAGGCTGCGCGATACAATGTTGCAGGCCTGAGCCCGACCGAAGATTGAAAGCCGATATGGAGACTAATGCATTAACATAACGCTGGACTACTGGAACTCATTCTTTCCAGTAATTTGCACTTGACTTAATTGCATGCAGTGGAACGTCCAGATATTTAGGGGGCACACATGACCATTCCACTCCTGCATATAGGGGCGGTGTTGTGCCCCACGAACCAAACCAAAGGCCAGAACTCTTGAGTGATTCATCTTAGCACCAGAAACAATGCCAAATTGTTCTATGCTGGATATAACTTTTTCTGTACTTCGTTTGTTAGTGCAGAGAAACGCAAGATCATCCGCATATGCGAGCACTTTAATCTCATTCCCAAGGAGATGAACGCCATGGGTACTACTGTTACGTAGGGTCGTGAAACGCTCTTCATTATTTCGCTTGTCTACCGTGAGGATGATAGCGGGATTTCGCGAGTGGCAGATACTGAGATTGGCGCGCAATTTTAAAGTACCAAAGACTATAATAGTTAAGTATAGCCTATGCCACCCCCTTTCTCAATCTCAATCCTGATGAAGTAGAGAAGTTAGAGAAAATGATCAGAACGTCATTCAAAATGGATTTAGGCACCCCCCCCCCCCCAACTCGTCGACAGAGAAGCTTCTAGCTATGAGAATGCATAATTCCTGTGAAGAGATTGCTAAAGCGGTCAGAGAGGCCCAGATCTGGCGGCTCAACTCCACTGTAGTGAGCCACTCTATGTCGCTGAACTCCTGGAGCTTGAGACGCGGAATTTTTTTTAAATTGCACTGATCCCTAAGAAGATGCACCCGATTCATGACAAGGAACGAAGACAGCATAGAGCAAAGTTTATTCAAAGGAAACTAATAAACGACCCTCCTGAGCAATCAGCCTATTGCGATGCTACCTGCGGGCTAGAAGGGGTCACGGTCATAGCAGTGGTAGATGGGAACTACTCCCAGAAGGTAATTGGTTCCATTAATACGCGTAACGCTTTAATAGCTGAAGAGGCTGCTATAGCGCTAGCATGTGCAGGTACTAAAGTCAAAACTATCCTCTCAGATAATTAGGCTGTTAGGCTGTTAGGATCGAAATTCGGCAAAGGCGTAATTTCCAAGCAGGCGGTCAGACTACTGAGAAAGCGCCCGCTAAACTGGGTGGTTTCAGTCATCTGGGTTCCAGCTTACGAAGGTCTACCAGGCAATGAAGCTGCCCATCTCCTCGCTCGAGATGTATACACCCGAGCGGTCGTAGAGATCCCGCTACCCGGAGACAAAGACCCCCTCCTCACCTACAAGGAGCTCTGCGAGACTCTCAAACTAAGCAGAAGGATCTATCCACCACCAGATAAGTCCCTAACACCCTCAGAATGCAGGGCCTGGCGAAACATTCTGGCCAATCGTTTCTTTCCTTATGTTGCTCTGCATAATGAGTTGACAGGTGACCCAGAGGCTTGCAATCTCTGCAACGTACATCTGAGTCAAAATCATCTAATCTGGCAATGCCCCAATCCTCCGGGAGCTAAAGAGACTGATCCCTTTGATCAAATTACGTGGCAGTCCTACGTAATAATCAGAATAGCCTAGAAGGCCCTGGGCCTCCCAATTACGACATCGACGGACCGGCTTTTATGACTGGGCATCCACAACATGGTAAACGAGCTGATAGAGGCACACCTCACGGCGCAGGTGGTGACTCTCCATGACTCTGACTGGCCGACAAATCTTGAACGGCTTGAACATCAATTGCTCTCGGCAGCTAGACCCTACAAGCGACATCCCATCCTCATGTAGAGGACAATTCAAGGGAACTCTACTACCGAGGAATATGCACCCCGATTTTCACCAGTCTAGTAGACAAGCACGAGCGGAAGCTATAAAAAGGCACTACGGCTGGCGTGAGGGTGTGTTCTATGTCAATGCCGCAGGTCCTGAACAGAGAATGGCGGCCGTTGCGATAGTGCCCCAAAATCAAACAGTGAACGGACTACTATTGCCCAGCCATGGCAGATTGGCTGCGGAGGCAGTGGCGATTGCCCTAGCTGCAACACACACTACCTAAGAATACATTCTTACAGATTCACAGACAGCATATCGCAATTAGCTCAGGGGCTGGATTACACCGCTAGCAACTAAAATCCTGCAACATAGTTACACCTGTGGCTTCCAACCCACAGAAACACTTATAGTATGGGTACCAGTACCAGGTCACCAGGGCATCCCAGGGAACGAGAGAGCACACACCTCAGCCCGAGCATTTTTCCCCCGGGCACCCAATACGGATCTCGTGGAACCCCCTACCCCATTGCTAACTTACACTGAAATTCTTCAGCACGTAAGATTATCTCGCCGGGTCTACCCTCCACCGGCTAAGGCACTAGACAAAGGGGAGGAGGTACGCCTCCGCAAGCTACAGACCAACACTTTTGACAACCCACAAGACTACATGCATGCAGTAGATCCACAGTCATTTGACTCACAATGCAAATTCTGCGGGGAGAAGGCGGACATGTACCATATGGTGTGGCCCTGCCAATGAAATCAGACTATCACTATTAATAACCAGCCAACGCTGGAGGAGCGGGAGGCATCTCTGGCTAGCTCGGACGCAAGGAGTCAAAAATTACTCGTCGAAAGAGCGCTGACAGCAGCCTACACCAATGAGGTTCCGGATTGAGGACTCCGACCGCCGCTACAATCTCCTAAACATTCTCATTAAACTATTTTCACCACCGGCGCGAATAGCCGCACTCTTTAGGCCCGTGTGGCGTGCGTCAGCTGGTTTACGGAAAAAAACTATGCAAGGAATGATATCAGCCAAGCGCGTGCCGCCAAGAGTTTAGAGTGCGGTTACGCGTTTTTACTGCCCTAACCAGATCAGTGAAGTAGCTCAACAATTTCAGCGCCGCCTTGGTTCGGTGCGTTGCATGTAGTAAGACCGACGCAGAGTACGCCGGTTTTCTTAGCCCATACCCGGTCGAAAAAAACTACAGAAAACTTTCTGATGTTACGACAAAATTTCTGTGCGGTTTTTGACGGGAAACCTGTTGTGACAACAAAACATTCTGTAGTAACATCAGAAGTTTGTGTAGTTACAATAGAAAAGTACTACAGAACTACAGGCAACAGAAATGTACTACAGAAGTACAGAAAAGTACTACAGACAACAGAAATGTACTACAGAAGTACAGAAAAGTACTACAGAACTACAGACAACAGAAATGTACTACAGAAGTACAGAAAAGTACTACAGAACTACAGAAAATTATCGTGGTTACGATAGAACTACAGGATATTTTGAAGTTTTTTGACACAGTTCTGTAGTTTTTTTTTCGACTGGGTATCTTTAAGTGTTGAAGTCCCTCGTATACAAACATCTTTTTTTTTTTTTAAAGGAAGCAAGAGGTCCGCATTTCTAAATCTTTTGCCAGAGCAAACACCCCCTTGGTATCGCTAAATATTCAAAACTCCAGTTTTATTCAATTGAATGACAAAATTGAGAACCTGAGCTTATCCCAGCGCTTAAGCCCGTCAAGGCTACCTTTCAGAGTATTACACTTATCCACCTTGAGAGGGTCTATCGCTGCATGACACACCAATTGACCCGTGGCGCTTTGTACCAAGTGACCGCGAAGCAGTCGGCCAGCCCGGCACTCAATTCTCAGGCGACAACGGGAGCCGCTTTGAAACACTCCGTATCGACATCCCACCATGAATATCTGAACTCTCTAACGACGCCAGTCATACTCGGACCATCGAAAATATTGGCGAATTCTAACGGCATTAATGTGAGAAAAGTGTACAGCTGCTGTATTTTACTGACACGCCATTATAGAGAGGACGCCTGAAGAAAGCGTGCTATTTTCCTTAACGAAAAATGTGTACAACCCGTGTATCTTATTCAAATTGTGTTCACTAATCAGCGTGAACCTAGAAATCCAAGAAGTACACCGAAAGCCTTGATATAAGTCCGGATAGTTCACTAAGCAATGGATTGTAAAATGGAATGTGCGAAGTATGAAACAAAAATACTATTTCAGAGCGCAAATTTGACTGAAGGGTATCCAAGTTAAACACCAAAAAAATGGTTTCGACGTGAGTAAACTGAAATTGTAGAAAGCTCTATTTTCTTGATTTTGCTTGTTTTCGCTAGGTTTAGCTTGATGGTAATTTACTCCCGCGCTGCATTGTAGCAAAGGCATGTCATTTTAGTTTGCATTCACTGAAACCTTAAAGGATGTTTTACAAATAAACACAAATTATGCACTCGGAAACAAGGCCGCTTCCAAACGGCTTCGTTCATGTGCACGATAAGCCACATTTCGCGCCATTCTCGCCTGTTGTTCTTCGCGCAGTAAACGTACCTGTCCCACATTCTTGTAGTTTAGACGCTTTTCGATACGAATTTTTCTTTCTTGGCATGCTTGTAGTGTCGCTTAGTCTCAAGACCTCGCTCCCCATTCTCTACATAGCAAGGATAAGTAGAAGCACGCTGTCGCTCCCTTCGCTCTTGCTGTTGTTTTCACTGTTTAGCACGACATGATTCGGCTTCCGATAGTCGATGCCAAAGGTTAGGCTTACTCACAATCTCGAACCAGGCTGCCTATTCAAGACAAGATTCAGCCATATATAGTATAGGAGTTTCACCACATTACACTAGCATTAGCATTCTGTTATTTTCCACGAATCAGCCACCAGAGACACCCGAAATCAGAGTCAAGGTCAAAAGTAAAGGTCAAAGGGTACGAGCACCATGGCTGACAATAGTCAATATGTCATCTCATGTGTGTACACGGCACAGCATAGTAAAGTTTGGTTTCCCTCTGAGACGCCTTTGCTGTTTAATTATTCCAAGGTTAAAGGAAAGTACCTTCAGACCTCATTCGGCTTTTGCTGCTTTAGTGGCGAAGTAGAGCTTTCGCTCTGTAAAGGAATAGGCATGGGCAAGGCAGATATTTCGGAACGAAGATAGTAACTGTTTACTGAAAGCAGCGCATGGTGTTTCAAAGAAACATGGGTGCCATGGAAAGCGGTAGCGAATCAGGCAGGCGCATGAGATTACGACGCTTTCGACAACACTAGAACAATGCGACGAAATTGCATCCGTCCTTTGTCTTGCAGTTGTTACAATTCCCAGTTGAAAAAAAAAAACTACAACACATTTTTCTCTAGTCATAATGGAATTTCTGTGCTGTTTCTGACTGTGAGCCTGTTGTGACAGTAGACATTTATGTTGTTTTATCAGAATTTTGTGCGTTCACGACAAACCATTACTGCTCAAATACGTCTACAGAAAACAACCATAGAAAAGACAATTGAACTATATAAAATGCTAGAGAACGTCAGAAATGTATGACGTTGCGACAGTGCACGCGGCAGAATATTTTATAGTATTTCGACACAATTCTGTACATTTTTTCGACTGGGCTATGCTATACAAGGAAAGATAAGATGTACTGATGCTGATTTATCATTAGCGGAGGTCCAATGTTTTGGAGAGGGTAGGACAAACTTCTTACCAATAAGATATTCAGGACATTAGAAATATATTACAAGCCACACGAAGTACATTGCACATGTGGAGCTGAGTGGGGTTCTAGCAGCGCCACTGTATTGGAAGCTTCGAGCTGGTCGGCGCCCGAAGTCACAAGTTCAACTAGCTTATCAGTCATAATGAGGATGCCTTTGACTTCTGTAGACAGTTTAAAATGATCATGGCTAAGGAAGGTCAAATCATGCACGTCATGAAGGGGATCAATGAAGGCGCCTTCAACATGCTGCGCGCCAAGTTTCATCCTCAGCTGAGATTTCCTGTACCAGCATCATCCGATGATTTACTGCGCCGGTACTCAAGTCGAACCCTGTCTGCGTCCTGTGTTACGCCTTTGGATGCCATGCAGAATGAACCGCGTCCTTTTTGTCGAAGAAGGCTAATGGTTGTTGGCCTGCTGATTTCTATTGATTTCTTAAACAATCGCCGCTTTTAATCGTTTTCGTCATGTTTTTCCGCCTTTATTCATAGTAAGCAAATAAGCTTCAGATGAAATTTCTGCAAGAGTAACATGACTTCTACTTAAATAAAAACAAAGATGCCATGCATTGTGTTATTAACCTACCTCTAGCAAAAAAAAATTATTAATTCTGAAAAAAAAAATGAAAATAAAAGCAATCGCATAGATAAACTGCGTAAATATTGTAATTATTCGCAACCAGTCTTGCCTGCTACTGATGTACCCGCGGAACTCGCCTTGCAGGAAGTCTTCCTGTTCAGTTCGGAGATCATTATAGCGCTACATTGCGAACACAAAGAGAAATAAAAGAGCCGCGGTGAACTTTCATTCCAGCCAGTGCACTGCGGAGCACATCAGATAGCGATAGCATGTTAATTAAATTCCAGTCGTATCGACTCCATTGCACATAAAACGTTCCGCGAATCGCCCGATCTATATACCGCTACGAGGAAGGCAAAATTAATGATGCCGTCTTCCTGTGCACAACCCGTGCACAGGAAGACGAGTGGTATCCAAAATGCCTTCACGAGGGGAAAACGGAGGCTCGGAGCAATACAAAGGGTGTCCCCACACTGAAAGCCAAGGCGTGGGCATCAAGACGCCCTAGTGCATCGATGCATTCCGCATCGTTGAAGCAACGAATTCACTTCTTATGTATAACTGTGGCGAAAGCTTAGTTCAAATTCTTTACAGCACGAGCTTTGCTCAATGCAAAAGCCGCTCACTCTTACGTCTATTACATACACTATTAGCATACCCTAAATGTCAAAATTTCTAATCAGGCAGTAGCATCACTAGTTATACCGTTGTGTATTTTGTGCTAAGTAAAGTCGCCCCAAGTGTTATGTCGTTCAATAGTTTATGTCGAGTATAACTACACAGAGGGGGGAGGGGGGTGGGACTACTAGTATGCCTGAAAATGCTACTTTTAATTAGTTAATTGTGAATAAAATTGAACTTGTTCTACAGGTGGAGTATTGTATCCTTGTATATCTTATGCTGCGCATAACTCCACCGAACTAATTCAAGGCTTTAATTAAATAGTATCACTTAGTTACTGTTGATCAAGTATGAACTGCAGCACCAAGTTATAAATCGTTAGATCTGTTGGCTGTCCTCTCTTAAAGACCCGTCCGGCCGCCTCGCACGATGAAAGGGGGTTTTTACTGTGCTTTAACAGGGATAATAGCCCTGTCGAAGTTTCACGGCGCACCACACAAGAACACAGCCAGTCTCAGTCTCCACAAGTGAGCACGAGCAGCGCAGCGGCACTTCGTCGTCCTTATCCTCGTCTTCGTGATATTCTCACCTACTTAATCCTCGTCTTCGTATATCCTCGTGTAGTTCACTACAGATCGCTTATACTGAGCATAATTGCACTGTATTAATTCAAGACACTATATAATTACCGTTATACAATATAAATTGGTGTATTGGAAAAGAAAGATGTATATCTCTCACATGAAGTTGCTTAGTATTAATTAGTTGATTGTCAGTGAATTATACTCAATATTAGTTATCCAAGGATATATGACTCGATGCTTTAGCGTGAAGTTCAATCTTCTTAATATTGTTATTCGAAATTAACTAATTAACAGCAATTTTGCGCGCAAACATAGGCGTATCTTTAAAACGGCGGGGGATGCGAGAATGTTTACGAAGGAAAATTATGCTAAACCGCTTTCCCCGGACAAAAAAAGAAAGTCGAAAAATTGTTCGGTTCATTTAGGGTTACCTCTCTCCAAGACTACCTTAAAAAGCAATCCTGTGCACAAATTATGCTAGGAGAACAAACTAGAAAAACACAAAAATATGTCAGTTTTCGATATCAGGAGCAAAAAAACTAAAAACTTGAATCTTAAGTTCAGTTCAGCCACGTAAAGAGCTCGGTGGTGTGCGAAAATTATGGACAATAAAAACAACAAGTAGATATGAACGCGTGATAGAAAACATGCCATATACGCATTTAACTATTTCATATATTTTCGTTAGTCAATTTTAATGCCTGTAGGCTTTAATCATTCTCCTTCCTAATAAAAAGCCTACGTTAGCCCGAAATTTCTAACAAATGTTAACGCGTCCCTTCCACTTGAAAAATTATGGTAAATAGTTAAGTGGTCACTTTTAAGCTGAATATGATGCGATAGCCAGTATATAAAGCCCCACTTTAAACAAGCCTGCTTACCTGCGTGGGCCAAGGACAAGTTGAAAACAATGGTCCTAACAGACTGATTCCGCCATCGCGTTAAAACGTGACCCTGAAAGATATTAGAGATTTTTTCTTCATGAGAAATGAAAGCTGTGCACCGAAGCGGCGTCATCCAGGAAGAGATCAAAAAAGAGATAAAGAGGTACCGCATTGTTCTTGAAATACACTGAGTTTGACGGCATTTGGCATCACGCACAGCACGCGGGCTCTCGTATATTTTACCTCGACGCGGAAATTCGTCCGCGACAGATTGCTCTCGAACTTGTTATCTTGAGCCCCATAGCACCACGCCGTCAACACAGAAGCGCTTTTTTTTTTCTTATTGGCTGAGCAAACATAAGCCGCACCAAAGATAACGTTTGGCACGAGATCAACGTCATGCAATAAAAGGTCAAGCATTAGGCGAGTTCTCTAATTTTTGCTTATTTCCACTATATCTGCATACACATTATCAACATAAAACGCCCCTTTGACGCCCCGCTAGCCACGTCTGCGGTGATAACTTACGTAGCAGCTGCTATTGTTCTCGAATGGGCATAGCACAGCTGCCCATCAGTGTGGAACTCATTTGGGAGCGATTCAGGCACCCGAAAAGTGTGCGCTCTGCCTACGAGTAAAGAGCACTAAACGTCACAATATTCTTATGGGGGTGAAGAACCTGTGGAAAGAATTCGACATAGCGAAGAAGAAGGTTAAGCTGAAAAATCTCCGAGGAAAACGGTTGGCCGTCGATCTCAGTGCATGGGTCAGAGAGCAGAAGAGAATGGCGAAGACAAAAAATGTGTCCAGTGTGCCCACAAGGTAAGCATTGAAGTTAATAAGTATTGTAGTATGCAATGGCTAAATTTTTGCCCATTTGTTACTCGAAGGCACATGCCGAGGACGTAATAAAAGATCTCACTAAATAATATAAAAGTCAAAATAAAAAAGTCTGTTCAGCGGTTCTGCGTGTGACATGCAGACTCTTAAAAAAAAAGGTAGTTGTGGTTACTAACTTTTGGGGTAGTAACTGCGTGTCACATATGTTACTAACTAGTTAGTAAGTGCAGGTTAGTATCTGCTAGGTAGTAGCATATACTACCTCTAGAAGGTAGTAATCAGAACTACCTCCAGCAAATTTTACTACTTCTAGATGTAGTACCAGCAACTACATTTAGTAAACTTTACTACCTATAGAAGGTAGTAAGAGCAACTACCTTTACTAGTATTCACTACCCCTGCAGGTAGTGTGAGTAAAACATCGTTGTCGTCACCAGCTACCTTCACTTTTATATTGAAGATAGATAGACAGCAACGAGATATGTAACTGATGACATCCTTCTTGTATCGGGGCGATGCAAGGGTCGCACTGCCTATTAAATTAGGTGGCTGTTTCATAATTTCTTCACTTTTCTTGATTTTGTTTCAGAATGTTCGCGTTTTTTGTTCTCAAGTTCAATGCTACTTTTATTCTGAGAAACATTGATTTCTCCGACAGTACATGCAGTTCATTCTATATATTTATAGCGCGACAAAAGAACACAAGTGACAAGAAGAACGGGAAACGCTTCTCCCGTTGTATACTTGTCCATTGCGTTTCTTCGTCGCGCTATAAATATCTCGAATGAGTGGCATAAACCAACTCACCCAACAAAAAGTTTAATCAGGCCTAATCATTAGGCCGAGCCGACGCCTGCGGCACCGGGCTCCGGGGCTGTGACTTGTGGTTGTGGGCCTTTGCGAGGCTGAATACAATGGAGTACTCCGTTGAGGGAGAATCTATATCGCCCGAAGAGTTCGAGGCGGGAGAATGGAACTGGGTTTTAAAGGCGCAAGATCGATTCAAGAAGTCTGTGTACGGGGATCACTCCGAGAGTAGGCCTACCGAGAAACAGGCGGGCAGCGACGGGCGCCAGACGCACGGAGCAGCCCAAGTCAAGCGGGGGAAAGCGCCGGTGTGGAAGAAACGGGGACCGTTTCTGAAGATGCCAGCCAAGGATTTCAAGGTTGTGTGCCGGCCCAAGAATTGGGACTTGAGTATAGTGACGCCGAGGGAGCTCGGATGTGCCTTGAGAGCGGCAGCAGAGCTGACGAACGCGACTGCGGTGGAAGAAGACCTGGTGCGGGTCAATGAGACAAACAACACGATGACGGTGAGCACGCCGTGTATGAATCGTAGTGGGGCATATGCGAATGTAAAGACGCTCAAGCTGGGCGGTCGTGACCTTGAGGTTTCGGCGTACGTGGCGGCGCCGGAGAACTCTGTGCGCGGAGTAATTTACAATGCGTACAACGGATGCCCATTGGCAGAAGTTCGCGCAGGATTCTTGAAGAAGAACGAAGACATGGACATTTTGGATGCCAGACCTTTGGGCAAGTCAAAGGCGATTCAGATCACTTTCGGCGGGAAGCGCGTTCCCCGGCAAGTTATTTATTGGAACTGTCTGTACGCTGTGATCCCGTATAGAGAGTTAGTCGAGACCTGCTATAACTGCAGACGAGTGGGACATCGGGCGGACGTTTGCTATCGTCCGAAGACTAATTTGTGTCGCCGTTGCGGGAAGGAACATCCTGCACCACCGGACGGAGAGTCGCTGACCTGCACGCCGGACTGCATCGTGTGCCATGGGGCGCACAGCACGGGAAGCCGCAACTGCAAGTTTCGTCTAGCCCGTCAGCAGCCGACGGGTCTGCAGCACAGCAACGAGGACAAGAGCCAAACTGGCAAGGAAGAGCGGCGTTCGCAGCACAGCAACAAGGACAAGAGCCAAACTGGCAAGGAAGAGCGGCGTTCGAGGCCCAGGAAGCGGTCATCTAGCGGTGCGAGAGGCGATAGCAAGAGAAGGAACCGGTCAGCTTCCTTCCCGTCACTGCCCGGACCCGAGCCTGGCAAAGGAGGAGGGCAAGGTTCCGGTCATGGAAGAAGTCCCAGTGCCACAAGGAAAAAGGTGAGCTGGCCAAACGCGGGCTCCCAAAATGAGACTGCTCGAGAGAAGGAGCTACAAAGGCAGGTGTTGCAGCAAGCCGAAACTATCAAAAAGATGGAAGCTAGGATGGCAGAGATGGAACGCGCGCTTAAAACCGGCAGAGTAGAAAGGGTACAGACGCCGCTGGCCCAGGCCCCACAAAAAGCGGCGCAGGCGAACGCTTCTAGCGTGGACGCCCCACAGAAAGCGGCGCAGGCGAACGCTTCTAGCGTGGACGATAACTGTACAGCTATGGAAGTGGAGAATCGGGGGACGGTCAAAAGGCCGCCGCCGGCAGATGAGGGAGCTCATGCGAAGAGAATAGCAGAAACTTCGGCGGCGGACACGCCGCAGCCAGTAGTTAAAGTCACTAGTCTTAGGAGGGACATGCTTACCCTTGCAGAGAGAGTAGGAAAACTGGAAGAAAGACAGGATAGGTTGGAAGGTCGGGTCGACAAGATCGAAGCCAGACTAGGCAAGATTGAGGAGCGTCTTGACGCCTTCACCAATGACTTAAGGGGTTTCCAGACCCAAGTAATGGGTATGTTTAAACACCTAAATGCTATGCTAGAGGCTAGATTGCCTCCCGTAGTCGGCCAGGAGCCGATGTTAGTGAACCTAGTGCCTCACCATGGCCCCTCGCCAGCAAATTGAGGTTTGGCAGTGGAACTGCAGGGGCTTCCGTCGCAAGCGGGGGAACCTGCAGTTGCACATACAAAATCTAGATAGTAAGCCGGACATTATAGCTTTGCAGGAGGCTAGCGGCTCAGTTAAATTACCGGGATTTAAGACATTTACACCACCAGAAATTGATCGAGGGGGCGTATCGAGCGTCTTTACGGCCATGCTAGTCCATCGTAACACCACAGTGATTCAGCATACCATAGATAGCAGCAGGGAGGACTACGTCCTGCTAGAGATTTTACCCAAAAGAAAAGGCGATAAGAGTCTCTTTGCTCTTAATGTATACTCTTCTCCAAAAGATAAGGGGGTGGGCTTGCCAGACCTCCTGATAAAGACGCAACGGCTAGCGGCTAGGTCTCAACTCATCGTGGTGGGGGATTTCAATGCGCCTCATCCGGAGTGGGGCTACATCCGAGCCAGCCCGAAGGGAAATAAACTTTGGCAGGTTGCCCAGGACCTGCGATGGACGATCTTGAACAACCCGCTAGATCATACAAGGATAGGCAACAGCGTGAGCATAGACACCTCTCCAGACCTCACATTTGTGAATGGTATCAGGGATGCAAAGTGGGTAAACACGGGACAGCCACTGGGAAGTGATCACTATATCCTTTCCACGATATTTAGTGCTGCTAAGCACAAAGACAAGGTGAAAGGAACTCGAGTGACGGACTGGGACCGATTTCGGGAAGTCAGGAATGATACAGTGACCGGGGAAATCGAGGACTTAGGAGCCTGGGTTGAGGCACTCAAGCAGGCCGTGAAGAGTACCACAAAAGAGGTTCCAGCGGAGGAGGAGGGCTCTACGGCTGATTCCAGATTGTTACACATGTGGGAAGCACATGCGAGTCTCCTTCGGAGGTGGAAGAAACAAAGGCATAATGGTGTGCTCCGTAGAAAGATGGCCAAGTTAGAACGAGAAATCGAAACGTACACATTGGAGTTGCAGTGCAAACAGTGGGGGCAGATTTGTGACCGGATGAATGGGCAATTCGGATGCAAAAAAACATGGCAGTTGTTGAGGCACCTTTTAGACCCGACGGCAACCAAATCTGCGCAGAAGGGGCAAATGGCTAGGTTAGTGCATCGGTATCAAGGCACGACTGGGGAGTTTATACATGAACTCCGAAGACGTTACATAAACACAGAGGCGGGCGGTTGCTTGCCGGATTACTCGGGAGAGGAAAACCTTGAATTAGATGCAGACTTTACGGTGGCGGAGGTGGAGTTTGCAATGGGTCAGCTTCGTACCACGTCAGCAGCGGGTCCGGACGGGGTTACTAATAAGATGCTGAGGAACCTGGATTTCAAGTCAGTAGGGGCACTCACGAATTTGATGAATAAATTTTGGGTGGCCGGGGAGATTCCGCCAGAGTGGAAGCATGCTAGGATTACATTTATTCCTAAAGCAGGGAAGAAGCTCTGCATTGAGAATCTGCGTCCCATCTCGCTAACGTCGTGTTTAGCCAAATTGATGGAGCATGTGGTCCTGAACAGGCTTCAGGGTTATGTAGAGGACAAGGAGTTGATACCTGAAACAATGATTGGTTTCAGGGCTAATTTATCAACGCAGGACGTCATGATACAACTAAAAAAAGACGTTGTTGATCCTGGGTACGGCACGGGCACCAAGGCTATCTTGGGGCTCGACCTAACTAAGGCCTTTGACAATGTTACCCATGAGGCAATATTGAGGAACCTATCGGACATAAGACCGGGGGGTAGAACCTTCCGGTACATCAGATCGTTTCTGGAGGGTAGGACTGCGGAGATTATAGTCGGAGAAATGAAATCGGATCCCTTCCCATTGGGGGGCAGAGGGACACCGCAAGGGTCGGTATTATCGCCGTTCCTATTTAATCTCGCATTGATCAAGATACCACCCAGGCTGCAAGGGATATCGGGACTTAAACATACATTTTATGCGGATGACATTACTCTTTGGGTAACAAGAGGCAGTGACGCACATTTGCAAGAAACTCTACAGCACGCGGTGGATATTGTTGAGGAGCTAGCAGGGGAAGCAGGACTCTCGTGCTCTCAGCCCAAGTCCGAGCTTTTTGTGCTGAGGGACAAGCCAAGAGGGATACATGCGAGACACACTATGTGCCGCCACCGCCTTTAGAGGTCAAAGTGGGGGGCGTACCGGTCGCTGAGGTTCAAACGATCAGGATCCTGGGTATGTATCTGCAGACTAACAGGAAAAATAGCGAGTCCTTGAAAAGGCTTAAAAATACGGTCAATGCTACCGTGAGGTTAATCAGGAGAATCGCTAATCGTAAGAGAGGTGTTAAGGAAAAGGACTTGTGTAAGCTGGTGCAGGCGTTTGTGCTCAGTAGAATTGTGTATGCGACGCCTTATTTGAAGTTGGACGCGACGGAAAAAGGCAAGGTGGAGGCTATGATTAGGCAGGCATATAAAGCGGCCCTTGGGTTGCCTCACAATGCGTCTACCGAAAGGCTGCTGGGATTAGGGGTGCACAACACCCTAGAAGAACTACGGGAGGCGCACTTGGTGATGCAGCTCGGTAGGCTTTCAAAAACAAAAGCAGGAAGGGACATATTGGAAAGGATCGGCATTGGAGTTGATGCTCCAGCTGGTGACACTAAAATTCAGATTAGGCGGGAAATGCACAAGGGCTTGTACATAAAACCTTTGCCCAAGAACATGCATCCAATACATCACGAGGACCGCAGGAAGGCAAGAGCCAAAGCTTTACATGTTAAGTACGGGAAGTACAACGGGGCAGTCTATGTAGATGTCGCCGAGTATAGGGACAAGGACGCATTTGCAATTGCGGTGGTGGACGGGCGGGGACGCTTGATCGCCTCCGGATCAGTCAAAACCCGCTCCCCAGAAACTGCAGAGGAAGCGGCGATAGCACTAGCTATTACTAGTAGTAATGCTGACTTGATCTTCAGCGATTCCAAAACAGCCATCCGAAATTTGGCGAGGGGCAGAATATCTGTCACAGCGGCGCGATTGCTGAATCGGGCCACGGGGCGAGGGACTACGGAGGCGGAAATTGTCTGGGTACCAGCACACTCTGGGAATCCTGGGAACGAGACGGCTCACATGAATGCTCGAGGTTTCGTCAGCCGAGTAGGTGAGCCGGACGTTCCGGGAAGGTCCACGAGAGATGGGCTGGTATCCTTTCATGACATTACTAATCATTTCAAACTTGAGCGGAGGATTTACCCACCCCCGGACAAGCAATTGGGGAAGGCGCAGGAATGCGTCTGGCGACGATTGCAGACTAGATGTTTCTTAAACCCATACGTGTTGAGCAAAATCTACCCGGACATTCAGCCGGAGTGCAAATGGTGTCAGGAATTGGCAACCTATGACCACATATTATGGAGCTGTAGCATAGCACCGCCACCGGCGGATATTATGCGTGATCCTTCCCTCGAGCAGTGGGAGGCCGTGTTGGCCAGCTCAGACCCGGTCGTCCAGACCAGGGCCGTGGAGTGGGCCACCCAGGTCGCCGTCAGCCATGGGTTGATGGCCATCTAACACGGAACCATCCATACATGCTCTCTGACGAAAATAAAGTTTTTCCATCCATATTGATCATGCAGTTCCTTCGTTCTGCTTTTAAACAGCATCGCTTTACATGTATTTCAGAGAACATTGTTTAAAATTTATTGAGGATCCAGGGTATGACCAGAGAGAGAAGATGGCTATACAGTATGAAAGAGCACTGAACAAGGCTTCAGGAGGAGCCTCAGCTCGCAAGTGGAGCCAATGTTTCGTGAAATTGTCTTCATCTATGCCTCGCACAGCACGAATGCCAGTCCACTTGTCGAAACGTTGGCTCGGCTTTCAAACTGAGGCTTCCCCTTAACCCTTGTTCAGTGCTCTTTCATACTAAATATTGTGAGTTCGGGATAGAAAAGAAAATATTAACAGAAACAAACTGTGAGGCGCGGCGGATGCAATTCGCTGCGAAATTCTTCAAATTATACATCTAATGACTGAAACTCGCAAGGTACATTTTCAGCTATCGAAGTTTCGTGGCAAGTCCCAACAGGGAGGTCAAAGCCGAGAACAACATGTTGTCACTCAGTTTTTAACCAAATAAAAGTTCAATCTCTAAAGCGCAGCTTCGCGAGGAAATCAAGCTATTTTAAGAATACAAACTCTACGTTTGCTATTCGTGATGGTTTGCGTTTGGTTTAGAAGATAGAACAAGAGATCTAGAATAGCGCCACGAATATCGGCACTCCTGTAGGAGTCCGCTGAGCTCTCCGCCAACTAGTAGGAGAGTACTCGAGGAGCCAGTTATTGCGGAGGAAACGAATCCAGCAAATGTTGGGAGGTGCGGATCCAGGAGGTGTTATTGAAAGATACTGGAATCAGTAGTGGGTGAGTGCAGATTTAACGAAAAGCCTGAATACCTGTTGTCGATTGTGTCAGCACCGGGATAGATCGATCGGGGTATGGAGAACAGATACCTAGGAATATAAATGGGAGATTTACGTGAATGGAGAGAGGAAGCAATGCAATATCAATCAGGGATGGAAGGGAACGGTTGGTGCAGACGCCAGAAAGGCGAGGAAGAATGCTGTTGAAGACGGATGACCCAGGCCTTGAGTTTTCCGTCACTCCGGAAGATGTTCACTTCATAAGCATTATTAGCAAAGCTCTGCGAGTTTCACTGCACCCCTAGAGAAGATGCACCATACATGCGAGATCGAATAGCTTCCATGATTAAGGTGGTCAACTCTTTAGAAGTGCGAATATTTTGTAGACTGCCAGGGAGTTCACATTTCTTAGGATG
Organism: Amblyomma maculatum; assembly: GCF_055883805.1. Classification (NCBI taxonomy): domain Eukaryota; kingdom Metazoa; phylum Arthropoda; class Arachnida; order Ixodida; family Ixodidae; genus Amblyomma; species Amblyomma maculatum. The sequence goes on along the minus strand of NC_139351.1, from coordinate 68,324,426 downwards.
CGGTCCCAGAATATAGCTGAATGATTTTTGGTGACGCTTCGGGGAAACGTGACTACTTCAACGTAGACTGAGTTTCTCTGTGCGGAGAGGAGCCTCTCCAATGTCATTGTCAAGAGTTGTGTCTCCATATGCGGTGTCAGTATGTGATTGACGCAGAGCACATGTCAATGTAGCCTTTATTCCTCGGCGATGGGCCTCTTGTTTGAATGAATGTAGCAAGGGAGACACCTGTGAGGGTGGTTACGTCAATGCTCTCACGCAACTGGCTCAAATTATTTGCCTTCATCTTTGGACAAGCGAGAGAGCGAATTTTGTGACACAAAGGTTTGCAAATATCTCATTAGGATGCCGACAGGCCTTTGTGCCCTGTCTTAACTGTTATAGCAGCCACTGCTACAAGATTCGAGTAGATGTTTCGCATATGACGCTTTTACTGTAATGATAACTAAAGATACGGCAGGGACTAAAATCTTGTGAACTGACACTTCCTCCGTGGTAGGTAACGTAGTCTGGAAGAGTTATAGAGCCTTGTAGAGTGAGGAGAAACGTGTGCCGGTCTTGAGCACTGCGTGTGTTGAAGTCTTAACAGCGTTGGCGGTAACGCGTTACAAGTAACGGAGTTACCGCGGTAACGCGTTACGTTTTTCGTAAACGGTATCGGTAACACGTTATCTTTTTTTTATGGGTAACGTATGGCGGTAACGCTTTCCTTTTTTTTAATTGTAATGAGTAACGTACTTAGTTACGTTTTTCGGTAACGTCTAAAACACTGGAGAGCGGATGTATGCTATCTTTCGAGGAGTACTAGGCAAGTCTGTGTGGTAAATACCATGCATCAGAGGATTTCGGGATCGGATGTGAAATTTACGCCGGAACATGTTTACTTAAGTCAAGCGGTATCAGCGTAACAGTGCACCCTCAGTAGCCCCTATTTAACGTTATGTGGTTCGCCGGGTTCATTAACTTCCCTTCGTGGTCAAGTCGGTCCCAAAGCAAGACCACGCAGGACGTCGGACGGGCAGGCCAAAATTTGAAAGCGCGGCTGCCTCCACTTAGCAGCCGTGCTGCGCCATTGATACTAACGACTTTACAGTCTTGCTGTGAGTAAAAGCATGGGTAAAGAACAAAGCATACCATCGCGTTCCTGACCAAGATCCGAACCCTCTACCACTCCACACATTATTGCGGCAAATGCCAATCATGTCCATGCAGCCCTCTGTGTTAGTTTAGATCTATCAGTTCTTGTTTCCACAAACCACTGACCTATGGAAAGTTCAGTATCCGTTCTGTTCTCTTAGAAACCAGTAAAAACGTTTATCGGATCTGTATATTATTCGAACACCGCGTATTAGTTAACGAGTAGAGCTCTCTATTTTATTTCCATAAAGTTTCGCTTTATAAACGTTTGATGACTTGGGAGCATTAGTTAGACCAGTCATCGAGGCACCGTTTCCGTTGGGATGGGTGGCGAATGGAGCCCATGGAACCACAATCCTGTGAGAGAACGCAATTTGTCTTCTTCGTGATTAGCGGTATATTCTATTGCGACTGGACAATTTCTCGCCCACTGGACATAAGACGCCCTGCCAAGATGAACAAGCTTACAATTCTTGTAGACGCCCTTGCGGCAATTAGTGCATGTTTATCAGACGTTTTGACAAGCTGTGCAATGAATTTTGCACGGTACTTTCAAAACATTGCCAGAGATCTTTCAACATCGTGTATCCTACTTTCATCTCCTCTAATGTTGCTATTTTTTAGCTGCAAGACACTTTGCAAGGCTATTTATAGGTGTCTCAAAGAAAAATCCCAGCTGCCTACAAAGCGCTTAACGGATATCTCTCAATGAGGCTGCATAGGCCGCAAGGCTTCGCGGCGCTGGCTGGCAGGTTAGATTATGTGATACCCGGGTCAGTACATTAATCTGCCGTAATGTGTATCCTTTTTACTTCTTTGTCAAAAAAGGAACCTGTTTAAGTGGTGCAAGAAGCTGCTGCTCGAACATCGAATCAAGCCGTTTTTCGTGCTGGGAGGCCAGCGCACGGGTAGTCAGCAGAAAGAGGTAGGTATACTAGTCTATAAAGAGGCATGTTGCAGAAAAGTGATGGCATCCTGACATAGCCGGGAATTCATAGTGCGAAAGACAAAGGCTTGAGCAAACACAATGGTAAAAATGAAAAAAAAAAACACTGCATTTCTTTGCAGTGAATTTATTTGACAGCAGTGCCTTGCCAAAAAATACATTCAGCTGCAGCGTTTGGTTTTGGATCTCCATAGCTGAGCACTCTACAGCTTTCATGAAGCTCGAAATTACCAGAGAGGAAAATAAGATCTTTTCACAGAGATAAGTGACGTACTCTGTTGTGCCACGGCTCTGCTATGGCCCCCCAAGATTAAAACCTGCATAATTTTTTTACACAAACCTGTGCATACCTATAGCAAGCATTAACTAGACGGAAACTAACCTTTCCTAAATTAGTAAAGCAAAATAAAGCAAACTATACGCATTGACGTGTTGCCAATCTCGTCAGATTGCGCGAGTGCGAAAAGCATCATACTTTACATCACCAAAACGCTGTCCGACCCGCTTTCTCACTGTTTAATTATCGCGTCGTAAAAGCAACTAAACTATGCAATACTGGTCGATTTTTGTAGCTTAAGCCTCGAGGAAAGTTCGTGAAACTGTGGTCATATACATTTTCTGCATTTTGCACTTTTCAATTGGCAATACATTGATCGTTTATGTTCTCATTTGGATCTTTTCATTATATTTACCTTGTCGGCGTCAAACTCAACAGACCACCACCGACTAGTATTCCATTATTTTTTTTTTTTTCAAAGCAGTTCCAAAGTGTCTTTGAAGTGAAATTAACACAGAATGGTCGATTTTATAGCACCTTATTTTCTTACTACATTTCCTAGATGAAACTAACACTGGGGCTTCTAATAGTGCATTGGCATTTGTGTAGAAAATTGTGCGATACCTTTGAAAGGCAGAGCATCCACGACATTGTGTCCCATTGACTAAACTGAGAGGATTGAGGAAGATGGCCGTTGCGGAATTTATTTCTGGTGTGGACAGCCTATCAATGTATGTAATTTACAGAGATCGCGCACTGCGAAATGTGCGCTAGATACGGCCTGTAGTCCAGAACTTATGATAGGTAAAAAAAAAAAGGATTTCTGAGAACATGAGCAGCAAACTGTCTAGGAACGAATTTTGTGTCACTGAATTTCTTCTGTTCCCGCTGCATGCAGTGTAAAAAGCTCTTGGATATCTTGGGCCTTCCTTGCTGCCAAATAGACCGCAAGGCGGAGAGCCTGTGCGCGTTCCTCAATGAGAAGGGGGTGAGTGTGGTCAGGCTGGTTGGTTCACAAATTTTACGCAGTTGGAATGGCCCCATTCGAGTCACTAATGTACTCACTGGGTTTTTCCTGCTTTGGTGCAGCTATGTCGTGTGATATAGATAGATGAGACAGAGAGACACAGACGCCGCATTGAACCAAAATATTCCGCTTCAGAAGAGGGAGATTTTTTAGAGCGCAGCTCTTTGGCGCCCGTTCCTGGGTTTCGCGGCGGCGTCGGCGTCGTCGGCCTCGTTACCAGTTCCGCACCCCTTTCAGCCCTCCAGTTCAAACCGGCGCTTTGGCAACCGGAGCCTCCCAGGAAGAGGGGAGGGGGTTACACTCAGCGGCGAACGATGAGGGCACGAGCGCGCGCAGCAACCGGAGAACACGAGTAAAGGGGGGCGGGGGTGGGGGGCGCCGAAGGCACGCCCCTAGCGAGTCAAGACAACGTACTGCGTAGAACACCGTTGCCGCCATGGACAAAGAGGAGGAGGGTCCCTTCTCCCCTCTTCCTGAGTGGCGGCGAGGGTGGTGGTGCTCTCTGGTTGCCGAAACGCCGGCTCGCTAAGCGGATCATTTTGCGTGCATCCCGTTCTCACTTGCTTCGCTCGCTAGCGGTGTCAGCGGCATCAGTCAGTCGCTGCTATTTGTTCGTCGCGCAACGTTCCTATGGACCCACATGCTGCCTCCCGCAACCTCCCGCAACCTCCCGCAACCCCCCGATAACTCAATTGCTCTCTTCATTTCTCCGATTACAAAACTTCTTTCATGACAGCCAAGAACTGTTAGTGGAGTGTTTCTGGAAGGAATACGTGGTAAATTTAAAAAAAAAAGTTGTCTGTAATTGTACATACGCGTCTTGCTCGAAATATTTACCTCAATTTATCGAAAAGGTGAAACAGCTGATGAGCTGCGCTCAAATTTCGCATTAGGAAGTAACGTAATCGCGGGAAATTTTTTTCCCTTCAAGATGGGAAGCCAAATGTCCATTGGTACCATCAAGGCTAGGGCTTCATAGTGTTTATCCCCACTCTCTCTCTATCTGTTTCTCTCTCTCTCTTTCCCGCTTCTTACATGACGCCACGCGACAAACATCGATCGGGCTGGTACTTCCTAGCCCAGATAGACTAAATCCAAGATAATGTGGCCCTGAGAAAGGAGACATACCAAGTTTTCGTTCCGGTCACAATTATTTTTAAATGTTCTCTCTTGATTAAATATACTTCAGCCATGGAGGCAAAATTACGAAGCGTGCGATCATTAGAATTCGTCTTCCGTGTCTTTGCGATGTAACCTTTTCCTCAGTGTTTTCATGGGTCTTATTTTTCTATTTCATCATCTCCCTGCGGAGACGGTGGATGGCTGCATCACAGAAGGTAGCGACGCATTTCTATACGGCGCACAGACTGTATACAGGAAGTTCAACATTGAGGAGGAGGTAAGGTTACTTGTTCCATTAGGTACTCTCCGAGTGGGAAATACAGTAGCACTGCAAATAGCTTATTTTCTTATCGACAACTTGTGAAAAATGCGAGAAATCTGTCAAATCTAAGACCTAATATGCCATTTTACTTCATGATGTTGGTGAACAGAATTTGCAGCGCTGTCAAAATCATTCGAACTACGCGCCAGAAAAAAAAAATTAACTTGCGAAAGCTCCAACTTAATATGGACATACCAAACGCGAAAATCCCTAATAAAAAGCGTAACGCCGCTTGGGATTCCTTCTACGTCGTTTAAGCAATCATTGCAGTCCTACCTGATCGACAAGAAATGATGCGAAATATTTTTGTCTTTAGGCAATTTTCAACGCTGTAGATGCATTAGAAGCCATGCCTGTGGCTAGGAAGTAAATTCTTTGCTCCAATAATTTGTCAAATGCTGTACGTCAGCTTTACTTTCTGTATATATTGTTACGGAAGAAGAAGACAGCAGAGACGAAAGCAGGAGTAACACTTCACCTTGGCAAATCCCCCCATGGTTGGTGCGTGCCATTTCTCAAGAAACCAACCACTACTTGCACTGCATCCAGTGCTGTAATTAAAACAATCTCATTGCCATCGGTGATGCTCTTTCTTCTCTGGCTTGCTCGTTATACTTAATGAAGGTGCCGAGTGTCCAACTCTTACCGTCCTAGACATACAACTTCAGTGCCCTATGTCTGGCTTAGTGATCGGCAACAGGTTCCTGGTGTGCATAAACCGAAAACCACGTCTTGGCACGCCTTATTGCTCCTTTTATGGCACACATTCAAGATCAATAACAGCGCTTTTTTGTTGTTCTTAGCGTAGTTAGCAGCGCCCCTACATCCCCTTCGCCAGAAAATAATGCCGCCCCCAAACTTGAGTTGAAAGCTTCATTGTCTTTACTGGGAAGACACCTTTTAGATCGCGTGGTCATCGCTCGGACGTTGCTTTCAGCGCTATTACTGCCTTAATCCTTAAAGGCAGCTTCTGACTTCCAGAAATTTGAGAAGGCACATGCCTTGATGGACCCGAAGATAGTGACACCGACTACGCCATTGTCTGGCCAGATACAGTGGAGACGAGGACTCTGGAGTAGGACGGAACTCCTTGTTCTCGAAAATGATCAGACGCCCCCCGGTTACGCTGTATAACTCCCCTTCATCTCTCCGCAATGTAGTATCGTGACCGCTGCGCTCTGCTGAGGAGCTATACTTGACAATCGGCATCTGTCACCTACATCTTTTGTCCCAGAGAAATGTCCCGTACCTCTCCCACCCTAAGGTGATGGTTTAAGACCTTAGCTTGCTTTTTATCGGTGGCGCTGTCCTTTTAGAAGAAAACACCAAGTGACGGAAGTTCCGGCGAAAGCTTGTCTGCAGCCCTGGGTACATGTGTTAGCAACCGTTGACCCACGAGCGGATAGGAGGGTTGATAGCCAGAGATGCCTAGCGGGTTGCTGTACAAAATCAGTCAGGAGCGGTCATCACTATTGCGGGAGCAGCTTTTCACCGTCATTATGGCACTCTAGACTGCACCTATTGTGAGCACCCGAAGCTGATGGTGACATGGTTTAATTCGTTCTCCTTGACAAAGTTCGAGAGCTCCTGTGAACAAAACTGAGGACCGATATCACTTCAGAGCACCTCTGGTATGTCGAAACGAGCCACGGCACTTTGGCAGCAGAACTCACTGCCTAGCTAGAAGTGCTGCGTAGCGTGAAACCTTCTTTACGTTCAATAGTTTTCTTGAAGAAGTCTTGCCCTCTTAGGAGGATTAAAAATCTGCCCCCACATGTTGCCATAAATAATCAGCAGATTCTGTTGGAAGCAAAGGCTCCACCAGGTGTGGTCTGGTTGCACAACTCTCGCAAATCTCCACAATGACCCTAACCTGATTTCCAATGTTAGGCGGTCATGCCGAGTCGCCGGCTCGTTCCTTGCAACGGTTAACGCCCTGGTGACTCTCGTGGACTAAAACACACAGAAAGAGAGAAAGAGAGAGAAAGTTATTTATTGAAAGGAAAGGAGGATATTTCGGCCGGTGGTAAAGATACACTGGCTTGCTAGTGCACACCAGAGAATGGAGAAAAGAGAAGTAGAGTCAAGGCGTGAATGGAGGGTGACGATGGCATAGTACAGTAAAATTCTCGACACCAAACCAATCACATGGTCAATATCACAGCAGTCTTTGCGGAATTCTGTTCTTTCCTTCTGCATACTGGTAGCATTTTTCAAGAAACCATTCAAGACGTGTTAAAATCACGCGTTCCATTGTTTTGCCAATGCAACTTGCGAGAGCTACAGGTCTGCGTGATGTACTGCCAATGGGCCGATTTATCCGATTTGAGCGAACCCAGAACGCGAGTTGCTTTTCATTTGATGTTCAAACACTGACAGCGACCCAAGTATTTCAATCCAGGCTAAAAGCATTTCGTTTGATTTGGCTCCAGGTGGTCAAGCACACTCTAGATAATTCCATCGGGCCCATGGAAAGAGCATTGTTTAAAACCAGAAAAGTTCATAAAGAGTAAATTCAACTACCAGCTGATAATCAGCGGCAGGAGGAACACACCGGTGCTGCGTTATTGATGCTACGGCACTAGATATGCTTCGAGCAATCCATGAAATTTCAAGTTCTCCTGGCATTGAAAACGCGCCAGGGCGCAGAAAAGATGCTGCTGTGAGGAAGAAGACGGCGGTTTTCGGACTATACACGGATACATGAGCACTTTCCGACCATCTAGTCTGCTGCAAAATGACCTCCACGGCTGTCGATGAAGTTTCTCTAAATAGCGCACTTGCCTTTGTGCACTCCCCGAAGCACGGAGATCCGAGACATACTTCGTCCCGCGGTATCGTCTTTCTGCGCATCGCCGAATCGTGGTAACTGCGCATAGAGCACATCTATTGTAGTTGTGGAATTCTCGGCAGTGATGCAGCTCGATGGATTCGTCCTGCGGTATTGTCTTTCTGCGCATCGCCGAATCATGGTAACTGCGCATAGACCACATCTATTGTAGCTGTGGAATTCTGGGCAGTGATGCAGCTCGATGTGTCTTGCAGATCCAGAATCATACACTACTCCACATCCGCTGGCATAGTAAGAGCTCACAGCTCACTTCTCAAACGTTGCGGAACGGGTCCCCGTCGGTGCAACGTACTTTAACAGATTGAAGATGTTCAAACCAGTGAAGCTACACACGTGGTTAGTATGTGGTCATTGTCGTACGTTTTGATATCAGCTCACCAAGTTGCGGATAAGAAGAAACTCCTCTATACAAGTTCCAGGTAGAGGCAGCTGCTGTATGTACTTCCGCGCAAAACAAGTTGGCGTTCCATCGCTCACAAATGCCGGCATTATTCAAGAACGCGGATCCAAAGTTGTGTCCCGAGAAGCGGAGCTGAGAGATAACGCAAAACTATCTCACTTCTGGGTGGACACGTCAAATCTGTAGCCCAAGCGACGTACCCAAGTAAAAATAAGACCATATAAAAATGATACCTTCTAGAGGCCCGTCGCGATGGCGCAGTGGTTAGATGCCCGACTACTTCATCAGAGTACCCATGTTCGAACCCGACCGCTGGAAGCTGCGTTTCGATGGAGGAGAAATGGGGGAGCTGTCCGTGTGCTTGCGACGTCATTGCAGGCTAAAATTCCCCAGGTGATCAAAATTACACCATAGTCCCCCGCTACAGCACCTCTTTAAATATCCCTACCACAAATGTTCATTACTGCACTAACCCAGCAATGGTGATGCGCATTGCAATCACCGAGTATAATATGGGCTGCGAAGTGCAGTCCACAAGCGACTGTAGTCACGATTCATCAAATCCAGGCCTAAGTGGGGTGTAGCCACCGATAACAGAGGATGGGTGTCCATTCAGGTTCACTGCTAAAGCAACATACTCATTGTAGCTCCTTCCGGGAACTTGATGTTGAACGAACGTCAAATAACAGCAAATTAATTGTAGAACTTTGCTTGGATGTCCAACCGGTTCGGATACGAATTGCTCATATTCGGACATGCTTAAAAAGGACGTAATATTTGGCTCAGAGATTACAAATACCCTAAACCGAGACTGGAATATTCTTTTCCTGAAGTCCGCTAGGCAGCTTTGCAGATGCTGAGCATATTACAATGAAATGCTGCCGATCGAGACATTTTCTCTTGTAGTGATGGTGGGAAGGAAATTAGATCATCATCGGTACAGCCTTCTATAAACGAGTAGCCAGAATGGTTTAGCAGCGTCTAAAATTGGCACAGCTGGCTTGGCAGCGGGCGTGTCCACACCAGCGGGGATCAGCCGTGGGGTGTCGATCAGTTGTTTAAGCATAACCTTAATTTGTGATCCGCAGTAAACCGACGCATTGACGACTGCGCCTCAGCGATTGCGCAGTGCATGGTGGAGGTGTCCATGCTGCAGAATCAAGTCTACCCCTGACTGGTTGAAATATTTAGCGCTTCCGCCGCTGGAACCGGTGACTTCTGCACAGAAGAGTGGCCTTCTTCCTGCTAATGTGTTGTCGGCTCATTTGCTGTATTTGAGATCTTATGGTTACGTGTGCGCCTGCACCCGCAGTGAACCGCATTTCTGGTCTCTGACCATTTCCCTCAAAATCTTTATCTATGTCCTTGCTTTCCGACACTCCCTTGAGGTTGCCATGTCCTTTGAATTTTACTCATTTCGGCTCTCGAACTGCACATTCAGGTCCGTCATGGTCTCCAGCGCAGCAAAGGAAGGTTTTGTTGCTAGAGCATTCCGCGCTCACGTGTGTCCCAACTTTAGAAATTTTCGGCACTGCAGAGGCCGGGGTAGATAAGGACACACTGGATGCCTCAAAATTCTATCTTCACAAGTAATGATAACCTGGTGCCTTCTAACACTAGTTTCACATATTTCGATCGACCAAACTGGTGAATGTTATTGATTTGGGCAGAGCAAGACAATAGTTTCACAAAATCCACATCATATTATCTCAATGTCCACATCAGAAATCACTCCCGCAATAGCACTGAGGTCATGAGCAACGAACGAGCGCACTTGTATATGCTGAGGTCTGACATAGCCTAAGCTACTCCAAGGTGTCCTAGTAGGAGACATCACTGGACAAGATATCAATTATAGCATTAATACGTATTTCACTGACTTGCTCCCCAACTAGCTGTCGAAAGGAAAGAGTGGGAGTCGGCCTGTTAATTATATGTATATCATCCATGCCATCGATAGGCATGTATAAAAGCGTGTAAGTGAGCAGTTACGCACTCACACTGACTTCATTTGAAGATGCCTCCCTTGAGAAGCAGACTATTAAACACCGTCAGATCCCCACATCAGTTCCAGTATTTCCCGAAGCTTTTGGAGACTTTTCTTTTTTTACCAGGAATGTTTCAGTGTACTTCATGAAGTAATGAACTCACCATCTTTCGACTGGGGTTAGTGAATTTCCCCTAGGCTAGTTGACGCAACCCTGAATGGAACCAACGAAGTCGCCTACATAAACAAAGCCTAGCTGCCTCTGCTTTTGACGGCGATGCCATTAAAGCTTTTGAAAGAGCATCCGCCATTGACTAGTACATGATTCTAATACCGGCATCTCATTAGCTTGATTCGAGTCCTCTCCATTTTCGGTGGCAAAATAGATTTCTGGCTCTCAGCAATGCTGTGACAGGTTGGTGGTCAGGTTTCAGTACAAAATGTAAGTCCCGAACACAGTAATCGAAGCGCCGGACAGTCAAACCACCAGCGTCTCCTTTTCTCTCTGGTTTTATGGATGCTTCGTTGACGTGAGCGAGGGTGACGCGTCCCATTAGTTGTCGTTCGCCTGTAGGCTGATCTTGAAGGAAAACAGCGCCCTCGTCAAAGAAGGTACAGTTTGCAGATATAACGGTTGACCGTAGTGATTGATAGCTGGCCATGCAAATGTTGGACGAGAGCATACCTTTAGTTTTCAAGAACGCTTCCTGCTGACTCGGTCCCCACATCTACTCGCTTCTCTTAAGCAGTTCTCGGATGGATGCCGTAACCTCTAACAGACGCGGTACAAACCTTCCCACGTGGCTCAACTATCCTAGAAATTGCGTTTACTATCGCAATTGACCGCAAGATCCATGCCCTTGATTCTTTTAAGATTCTCTAGGTCACGTAAGATATCGATGCCACTGACGACCACATCGAAGACTTTCATGCTTGAGTTTGGACTCCAAGTTGTTGAGGGTCAGCTTAGTTTTTCTGAAGCGCCTCAGGATTCTTTTCAGTCGTTTGCTATGCTCTTCATAGCCTCGGCCGAAGATCAAGATGTCGACAATCATGTTTACGACGCATTTCGAGAACTGAAAACCCCGTTCTCCTCCGACGGACTCATCTCCGGTTTCATTAGGCAGGCCACTCCTGGGTCGATGACTCTTTTTTATTCTCATCAAGTCAGGTGCCTCCTGCAACTTTCAACATCCAGGAGCAGTGTTTTATGGCGGAGGCAGTGGTAGGCGCTGCAGGTAACATCCCGTTGTAGACCACGAGATCTGGAAAGCGGGCCGCCCCAAAATATAAATTGAGTGTGTCACTCTGGGGATGGCGTTGCTTTCTTAAAAAGAGGGATATGTAGCGTCGTTACTAACCATACTATGAATAACTACCAGAGGGCGCCCTTTCGTATTGCTCATGTGTACGTATCTATAAAGGGCGCAGTAAAGAGTGCAAAACATATTTCATTGTAAGCCGAGACTGGTACATCGTTTTTCGTTCCACTACAGTAGGCACGCAACCTTCCGTTCTCTACATTCGCGAAAGTACAAAATATTTGTACGAATCGATAAGGGCACAATAAAACCCGCCGCCTTCTCTGTTTAGTTTTAGGTTTCACTAAATCATTGTTTCGAACAACAATTGCAGCCTACAACCGAAAGTTGATGCACTATACAGTCGCACATGAGCAGAACACAAGACCACGCCAGTTTATGTTACGTTGTTTTCAGGGCCGCTCTGGTTTCAGCAGAAGAGCCCACCAAAACCTTAAGAGATACATGTCATGCTGCAAAGTAAAAAAGCATAAGAAATTCAACTATCCTTGAACCAAGTTTTACAAGCATTAGCCATCGGCCGTAGCCGCAGTCGCTGCTGCCGCTTCGTCTTAGTTTACTTCCGCTCTTGGCAAACTTCTCGGCAATTAGCTAGCATAGCTTCTCTTTGTGTGATAGTCTCGGCAGCCTGTCTGGCACGACTGAGGTCTATGTCCTTAGTGAGACGGCATATGTGTATGGCGTATTTAACTAGGTGAAGTGAAGGAGCGGCGCAGATGGAACTTCATGAAGACGACGATGTTTAAAGCACAGGGCGAGAGTGTTTTGAACGAGATGTTCACTGCGCAGTGAAAAAGTGTGTTGCAGTTTTACATGAGGCGTGATTAGGGGCGGCGAGAGCATAGTGCCCTCGTGCCTAGGCACGATGATGAATACGACGATGTTTGCTGCACAGCACGAGATGAAACAACATGCAGCTCCCAAGTACGTGGTGCCATCTATATAACTCATGAAGTGCTAGGTGCAGGAGTAACAAGGAATGACGTTGAATAACGTTGAATAACATGAAACTCGCTAGTGAAACCCGTATAGCTAAGGCTCGAAATCTTGCTCTCACACAAAGATGGAACTTGTATTCTGCGCACGCGCCAGCTAGTCCTCACCAATTTCACCAGTTCCCATCATATATTACTCAGGAATTGAAATCTGTACTTTTGTGATGTGCCATACAGACGAACCTTTTTGTTGTTATGGAATTTTTATTTTCGTTTCTTTCGCTTGCCCAGCAGTTATATTACTTTTTTCACTTGGTTGACTACAATTAAAACGTGGTGAAAACGCACTTTTTTTGTACAGTGTACATAAAACATATTGTTTTATGAAAAATATTCACAATTATTCGCTTTTACAGTCTTTGCCACGCCAGCTCTTCGCGACTGTTCAGAATCGCTACCTTTGTCCTCGATGTCTAAAGACTATAAAATAATTTCGCGAATAATGTTGCATACAAGTAACAAAACATCGCTTCTCTGTAACCTATCTCATGGCAGAAACTGTCAAGAATACTGGCAGAGTGTGAGGATCACCTTTCTTTTCTGACCTGTCTCACAATTATTTCTCCCTTTTGGGTAAAAGAATATACAAGTGATACAACTGAAGTAGGTCAACAGCAACTTCTTTATTCTTCTATCTACTCTCCAATAAAGCGAGGCTTTAAGCCCTGTTCATTTGCATTGTTTCTAAGCCCTCACTAAACATATTAATTGTGTATCAAATTCGACGCTGCATGGTATGATACTATAATGCCCGGTATACGTGCACGATATCTCTTAGGACCCGGAAATTGATGAGTACAACATCTCTGACATCGAGAAAAAAGCGGACCTCAATCGCAAGAAGCTCATAGCATTAAACATGCTGGTTGGCTCTGATGGTATCCCCGGAGTAGGCATGGTGACGGCGGGACAGCTGCTGAAGGAATTTGGCGACGACGATCCCATCAAAAGGTCAGACCCCTCCTGGGGGCGACAGCTATTCCGATCGGGTCTTCAAATATTCACCATTGTTCTTTAGAAAGCCATTCGACTATCTGCACCTTTTTCAACATGACATCATTAAATCTACGATTCTGCACATGCAGGCTCCATGCGGTGCGCCATGCACTGGCGTGCCCGCCATTTTCATGTCAGATGGTGATGGCATCCATGTTTTTCTTTCATTTCTGCTAGCATTCGCATTAGCAGACGGGCGTTCCAACTTGAAGCGGCAAGCATTGGTCGCCGCTTATCGTCACTTATTTGAGAAATAAGAGTGTTTACTTTACATCTTAATTTATCTGTTTGATTGTTCCACTTGCGCATTTTCGCACATCTGTTTTACTGAGCTTGTTTGCGAGACGCTATGTTTGCTAATGCGATAGTATCAAAGGTTTCGTTCACAAGAAAACCCGGCATCAGTCCATGTCAAGAAAAATAGCCATTAATCGAGAGGGTGATGACGTCACAACGCTACGTGCATGGGCGAGCTCTGATTGGTCGGAGGAATGTGGCATCATGAGACCACATCTCATCGCCACCCTCTCAGCATATAAGGGAGGCCACGTATGCAGGTGGCACTGCTAACCGCTGATTGGTCGCCGGGTTGTGTTATGCAGTCAAGAGTATGGCCGAGTCGCAGGTGTTCTGGCAGTTAGTGGATGACATGGTCGCTGTGGTGTGGGACGTCATGAAATCACGTGCCGTGAACTAGTTTGCAAGTGCGCTGGCAGTTAGTAGCTAGAGGATGCACTGGTCCGTGACATGATGGAGCGGTGCCAACTGGTGGGATCCATAAGCTCCTATTAGTGAACAAAAATGGTAGTAAAAGTGACAACAAGCAGGTTGGACTGCCTCAAAGTAGCTTCTAATGTCGCAAGGCGACTTGAGCGTTCACACAATTTTTAACCATATCCGAAAATTTGTACCTCAAGCCCAGTATCTCTGATTTTCTACGGGCACCGCGACAGGCTGCATGCTGACCTTCAAGCTTTCGCAAAATCTGCTTACCAGATTTCTATATGCCGACTTTGTGGCAAGTGTCTCCAATGCTCTGATCAAAGGTTTGTACTCGCTAACCACAAGTCCTGCCTTGCATCGATGACACCTCCAGGCTGAAAAGATGGACGCCGAACGAGGTTCCGGAGGCGTCTCAGGATAAACCCAGCACTAGCGACCAGCATAAAGGTGAGCCTGAACAAGTGAAATTCAGGGTTGCAGTTAAGCATCATAAGGACGCAGGGTCAGCCACAACTTCGCTCCTGCGCTTGAAGGTCACTTTTCGAGAGGACATGGCCTGAATGTTTGGCATGAGTGACATAGATAATGATAATTAAATCTTTATTACTTCCAAAGAAGGGAAACGAGAACGTCAGTTGCACAGCTTTAGAAGACGTCGGCAAGGACCCCTTGAGATGCTGCAGCCACCAATGAGTTCTGGATGATCCAGCGCGGTTGAGCTCGATCAGTGGTATGCATGAGGGACTCCCGCGTGTTAGGTGTTTGGGAGTCGTCTATGATCGAAGGGAACAAAATGTGGCGCACCTTGGTGCGCTACATTTCGTACCCTTCGGCGGAACTGTGACATATCCGCGTCACCTGAAGTAGTGTGGTCGTCTGATATGTCTTTGCACCATGGGCTGACTACGGTCGGATATAGCTTGCTCTATAAACACGAATTAGGGAAACTTCCAATCTGCAGCTTTCGCCAGAGTACCTCCTTTCGTCTAGGGAGGCTATGGGCCGCGAGAAGGTAAAGACATTGGCCTAGCCTGCAGTGTTCCAATCTTTCATGGAGACGTAGAGCTCTAAAGATCTAAAAATAGGGGCTAAGATACGTACGCAGTTGGAGTTTATGACATACCATGACCGTGGTTTTGCTCGGATCGGTGTGCTGGAGTCGCAGTCTTATATGTATACGTGAGGCATAGTATTCCGTGATACGAGCGCAAGTGGTCGCAGCAGGTAGGACAGAGCCGCTGTCTTCTTATCGCTTATTGATCACAATATCACGGTTATTATAACGATAGCTTATTGTTAGGACACTTGTCTGTCGATCTCAAGGGGGCAGGTTCAATCCAGGCCGTCACCATTCCAGAAAGGTCGTTGCTCGTGCGAATGCGTGCGAGCCGTCGTACAGATGGCGGAAGTACAGTGTCACTTCAAGTCATATTTTCCTAGCTATAAATATGCCAATTACTGAATTAACATAAATTGCGAGAAAATAATAATAACAGAATTTCCCAGCTACGTTTTTTTCCTTTTCTTTTTACTGCAAGGCAAGCATCTAAAGAGGTTGAGGTTGATGCTGACTACATAGCCTTGAGGATTCTGCCGGATTGCTCCACCGTATAGCCGCTTAATTAATAATGTTCACAAGTCAGTCGCACACGTAATAGATGATAGTCACTATTATGCCACCATGTGGATTCCGAATCCAAATCCTCTAGGATTCGGATTCGAAAAATAAGGCGTGAAACCTCCCCTCTGCAATACCGGTTTCCTACCGGCTAGACAATGTCCTGAAACATACAAAAATCTATAAAGGGCAGCACAGTTTATTGCCGCATAAAACGAAAATTTCAGGGAACAGTCATTAATATATCTTCAAAACTAGGATTTCCATCCTCCTAGCAGTATTCTTCGCTACCAGCCTCCATCACGGTCTACTAGAATAACCCCCGCGTACACATCGCCCGCTCTTCGCGCGTCAGGATAACTTCCTCGTCTCATGTGTCACATGGAGTCCAAAAAGGCAGTTCTGCACTTATTCAGATACAATAACTGCGCATAAAGCTCGGCGCATAAAGATGTCGATTTGGTTATTTTCAGCAGATGTGTATTGCGAAGCTATAGCTTTGTTTGTGGGGTTTAACGTGCCAAAGCAACTCAGGCTATGAGAGACGCTGTAGTGTAGGACTCCGGAAATTTCGACCACCTGGGGATGTTTAACGTGCACTTACATCGCACAGCACACGGCTGTCTTGTTTTTCGCTTCCAATGAAAAGCAGCCGCTGTGGCTGGGATTCGATCCTGCGTCCTTGGGAACAGTAGTCGAGCGCCCTAATCACTGCGCCACTTCGGCGGGGCACGCGAAGCTATGGAGACATCCGCTCGATGTAGCACAGATAATGTGTGAAGACAACGATACATTCGCTCTGCAAAAAATATCTCAGAAGGTATATTCGATTAACACCACTTGGTTGTCAACTGGTTCCCAGAGACACTGCAGCGTTTCACGTGGGATAGCGAGCCCGGGGTAGCAAACGTACTGCGGGTCTAAACAGAGGACAAACGCTCAGCAAACTTCTTGCACGTTATTAGTCATTCTAGCACATTTCTCACAAAAAAAAATGCGGTTCTTCTAATCCTCTAAAAACAGAAACATTATAGCACCAGACACTCATGGGAGTTTAAAAGATAGTAAAATAATTTCACCCTTCCCCTGTAACCATCGTATTCAAATAAAATGCAGTAATTGCATTTAATTATCTAATACTGCATTCCATTATGTATTGCATGCATTGGTTTTGCATTTAATTGAGCTTAATTATCCGCAGTTAGCACAAGTGTGATCAGCACTTAATATTCCTCAGATATGTGCTGGACACGTGCTTTTCTCAACGATTGTGACGTCGTTCCTGCTGTTCGTGACATCATAAGCTACGTTACCACTTTCGCAAAAAGAACTGATGCTCTACAGCTCACCAGTTCTCGCCTTTATATTTCGCCTGCAGGAGAAAGCAGAAATATTTTCTCAGCACGTATTCAGTCAAATCTCACACTGACTTTTTTTTTGTACGCTGCATACGCAAAACTGACCCGGCGTACGAAGAGAAGCGCGACAGTACCGGACGTGCATGCGACGTGGGCGAAGAAAGCAAGCTGGAGTTCAGTGTCAGGAACGAAATGCATGACCAGGAACCCCATTTTCAAGAGGTGAGCATGCTTCGAATTATTTTAATGTGACGGCTCTTAAAGGAACGTTTCCTGGTTCTGAGGAGTCGTTCGCGTTGCATGAAATGGTCCTGGAGCGCCATGTATTTCCTGTTTTGAAAGCAGGATGTTGTGATTGAAGAATTGAAATGCGTCGCTACAGTCTCGCAATATTCTGAATGAATTTATTTTTCTCCTCTGTTACGTAAAATACTATAGCATACTATAGCACTATACAATACAATATATAATACAATGATACCATACAAAGCAGGCACTAGATATCTATATAGAAGTCAAACTGAAATTGAGGTATCATATTAGAGTTACAATATATTTCCTATTATTCTGTTATTGCTACACTTTCAAATGTTCTTTTGTAAAAGCAGGGAGTATCAAATTGCGACAGAGGTTAATTACAACGTTCGTCTTCCTTTTTTATAACCGATATTTCTAGCATTTTGTTGTCATTGGAAATATGGAAATTAAAAGAATTGTCAACGATGAAGTCTGACCAAGCGGTAAGAACATCTTCCGTGAATAAAGTAGGATTCTTTTGCATTGGTGTCATCATTCACAGAGGTAGTACATTTCCTATTCCTTACGGAAAGAAAGATTATGTAGCCTGCTTGGTGAAAAGTAACAGTTTCATATTGCTTCTGTAAAAAAATGCACGCCTGCCTGAGACACTCGCAGGCTACACACATAATGAATAAAATATTGAAGTTGTCGCTAATATGAAACTCCAATGCTTCTTCTCCATCAAGCTCAAGTTTTGCTATGATTTTTTTGTCGCCTTGTTTGAGAAATTTGTCATAAGGCACCTTTTAAAAAAAGTCCGGGCTGTTTTTATTGCTTCTCGGAAACATGCAATCGTGCTAAACGATATGTAAAGTTTAATATTACCTCTTTTGTCAGTTCGGTTCGATATCACGACACAAAGTTACGAATATATATCTAAAGCGCATAAACAGACCTCTCACTCATTTCACCATTTTCGCGTGCATATATCTTATAATATGAATGGTGTTCTATAATTTTTTTTCATTAACTACTGTTGTATCCTACCAAAAGCACTTATTATATAGATCTGTATGCATGATCATAAACAGGTCGTATCTGTCATTAGGATAAAAACGCACAAATCGGAAGCCTGTCAGCAATGAGTGAATGGGAATGAAAGTGGGAGAGTGCTTCGTCTGAGCTACATCGAAAAGGAAGCGCTTTTGAACCAGGAGCTCGGAAAAGAAACAATTGTTACACTCTAGGCAGACGAGGAGTTTCTGAGGGGCGTTCCCAAAGTACCCTTTATCACACGATATCTTCACTAATACAAATGTGCTAACGAGAAAATCAGAACCTTGTTAAGAAGAATGTCTTCGCCACAAGGGTTCACAGTCCAGCATGTGAAGCGAGCGTATAGTTCGAATGCGTTTAGCATGCGGTCGGTTAACGATTTAGAAACACTTGCCATGGGGTCTCTTCAGCAGCCAGACACAACGGCATTAAGCATTCCTGTCGATACAGCCCAACAAAGGTCATGCATACATTACATCGAATAACTAAACATTAGCCATTGTATTGTTCACTGTAATTAGCAAACGTCTAAACATTGCCAATGGCATATTGTGTACAGGTCATATCCGAGTACATGGATAGCCAGGAGAACATCCAGGACCCCGGGGATTTCAAATGGCAATCTCCTTCCGTTGAAAAGTTTCAGGTAACTGCCTAGCCGCACCTTGCTATTTCGAAATTCGCCTAATTCGAACAGCCACGTTACTCGAACCTGTGATTTGGTGCAGGCAACATGAGGTATGTTGTAAAGTTATCTTGTTATTCGAACTCCTAGTATTCGAACAAAACTTCGGCCTATATTCTTCGAACTTGTACTATTTCGGTTATTCCGTTTTATTTACTGGAGCCACGTGACAGCTCAAAAATCAATCCTTCCTCATTTCTTTACACAGCATGGAATGGGCTAGCCTCCAAGCTATGTCACTTTATGAAACAAGCCTGAGGCTTCAAAGCTGCTGAGCATATAATTTCCTCCAGCAGTTAGCTTCTTGTTTAGTTAAAAGGCACCGCGATGACACAGGATTGCTTTTTCGCAGGTGGTATATCTTATGGTTATAGTTAGCAAAGCTAAAATAACGCACCCTCGAAGGCTGTTGCGCTCATAATGTTGTGACAAATGAGGATACAAAGACGGTGACCTTTTCAAGGATTTCATCGAATCATCCTAGATAACGTGACTTTCGTTATTCTAGTCGAAAACAAATTATAGGAGTGTAAAAGCAAATTTTCGCTGGACGGATTCTTCCTTGTAAGTATACTTTAGACATTATGTATGCATCACTCCCAGGATGTCCTGCTAGGAAAATTAAATGGTTCTTCTATGATCCTAATTGTTGTTGTTGTTGTCGTTGTTGTTGTTGTTGTTGTAGGAAGAAAGAAAAGAAAATGCACGGGCCTGCTACTGGCTCTATAGCTGAGCCACCTCCGCTGTCTCGTGCAGACAGAAGATAAAATAGAAAAGAAAGAAAGAAGAAGAGGCAGAGAAAGACGCGCGCCGAGGCGGTGGCGGGTTCAATGACGGTCTACAACAGATAAAAATCAGTAGCTGACTAGCCCCCGCCACAAGCGGCTTTGACCTACCGTCCCAGCCCCGTAGGGCCAGGAACTGCCACCCTTCACCACCTAACGACTGAACGAAGGCTATGAAGCCAGTGTCGTGTGATACATGAAAACTAATGTAGTGCCTGTTATGTATTAAACAGCAAAACGATTAAACGAGTCTGCTTCAAAAACCGGGATGAAAGCAAGCAACACAGCAGTGGTTAAAACGCAGTGCTTCTATTCCTTATTTTATCAGCATCTTTATGTCGCAGCCATCGTTTGGTTTAATAAATCAAAACATAAGACATAAGAAAAATAATAAATTCATAGACTGCCTGGAGATTGCAATCCAATACCACGTGGTTATTCATGTATTGTTTTATGAATCATTATAAACAAGAAATCGTGAAACAACAATGAGATATCTATATTGGAATCGAGGCCTATAGCGTCTCCCATTTGCTTCATAGGATGTGGCACCCGCTACGTTCTGAGCTATACACGTAAAGTGCAGGTATACGTAGTACGTACCGTAAAGGAATTGCGCAGCGTATGGTACCTGTATCTGCGGAGGCACTTGCACTCCTTAAAGACGTACGCCCCGAAACAGTGAGGAGAGTTTCACCAGTGAGAGATAACTATATTATCAGCATTCCAATTTTTTAACACTGTTCAAAAACCTTTAACCCTCTCTTTATCATTGCCACTCTTCCGCCAGCGACTGGAACTCATGCCCTTCCTCTCTGTTCCCCTTCCTTCTGTTTTCTTCAGAACTTCATGCAGGAAAGTTCGAACTGGAATCATAACGAATCATTGAAGGAGCTGTTTCCGCTACTAACTCGATGGCACGTCGACAGTGGGGGCGAAAACGTTGACTGCTTGACGGCTACGGGGTAAGCCATTCTTTTCGCAGTGCGCCTGTATGGAATACGTTTTTTTGTTATTTGAAGGCAGGGTCATAGTATAATCGGAATCAGGTTCGGCGTGCATGGAAAGAAGACCGCGAAGGCTTCTAAATTACTTATGACAAAGGGTAGCCCTTAGCTTATTTTTCTTCCAGTACAGAGGTTCGCTGTTTAGCCAGATGGCGGACGGTCTCTGAGTACCGCACAACCTGTTCAGCCCCAGCGACGGAAGGCGTGCAACTTCGGGCAGTAGCATTGGGTCCATCGCAATAACGGCTTAGCGACTGTGCACCAAAGGAACAGTCCGAGGCACATCCTCTTTTGAAGCGCACGGATATACCAAACATTATTGAGGCATTTAAGACCCCCTAAGAGCGGTAAGGCGAAAGCCTTTGGGGCTGATTTTAAGATAGTGTTTATTTGCCAGAACCCCACCTATCACACAGTACTTCCCTGCTGAAAAAATTGTATGAGGCTTCCTCACTCAATTCACATAAGAAATCACATACAAGTCGCATATAATTGCATAAGGTCTCATAGTTTCTTGTACATTGTCATAAATTATGTACGATATTTCATAATAAAGATGTGCACCGTATGAGACTATGCGATTATATAAGATTTTATGGGGTTATTGCACCGTAGAACTTTGGTTTTTCAGTAGGGTTCTTCCGTGTCGGATTCGAGGTGAGCGTCTACGCGGCGGCGATGACACGCACTCATTGCAGCGCTTGATCTCCATAGCTGGCGGCAGATGACGTGCGCCTCGAGACCGGGTTGAAGGCGTCGTCGCTGCGTCCCTACGTTGCCATGGAGATGGCAGGAACGCTAGACAAGGAGGACTAAGATATATTTCTCACGTGCCCGGCGTGTCATAAAACAATATAAACAACACTGTGTTGGCCAAAGTGCAGTTGGCATGTCTCATTTTTGTAACCTATTAGTTTGAATGTTAAAATTGGCAATAAAGAAAAAAAGCCTGGTGTGGCATAGTTGGTTAAGGCGCTCGTCTGGTGGACGGATAGGTAAGAGTTCGATTCCTGGTGGAAGATTTTTTTCTTAAACGTTAACAGAGCGTCACTCGTTGCTGGATGTGCCGACGTCATTTTATTGGCAGGTTGAGTGCGACACTTTCTGCGGAAGGACTCACACATGGACTCATACTCGTGAGCCTATAAAAGCTTTCGACTTAAACGTTAAACAACCCTACTGAAAAAGCAAAAGTTCTACGGGGCAATAACCTCATAAAATCTCATTTAACCGCATAGAGTCTCATAAGGTGCACATCATTATCATAAAATATCGTACATAATTTATGATAATGTACAAGAAACTATGAGAACTGATGCAATTATATGCGACTTGTACGTGATTTCTTATGTGAATTGAGTGAGATTGTGTGAGAAAATGTGAGGTTATTGCCCCTTACAAATTTTTCAGTAGGGAAGTTAATGTACCTGCCAGTTCTTAGAGTCAGCATCGGCGTTCATAGGAGTCACGTCGACAACGGCCTTACTGAGCTGCACCGTAAGCGCATTAGTTTCCCCACTGAAAAAAAATGTGAGGCAATAACCTCACATTTTCTCACACAATCTCACTCACTTCTCATAAGAAGTCACATACAAGTCGCATATAATTGCATATAATCTCACAGCTTCTTGTACAATATCATAAATTATGTACGATATTTTATATGAGATCCGTATGAGAGTCTATGCGACTCGATGAGATTTTATGAGGTTATTACCACGTAGAACTTTTGGTTTTTCAGTAGGGTTGTGTATGGTAATCCGTTGCAATGAGTTCTCGGTGCCTTGTTCCATGAGCCACATAACCGTCTTAAGAGCTGATTTAAGTCAATGATGGACAGCTTCGACGGGGACACTGCATTCAGTATGTGCGATGAAAATCTAAAGCTTCGGAGTGTGCTACTTTGCCCTTCAATACGCTGCCAAGGCGAAGATTGCAACCCAGGGTCCTAAAATCACCACTTGACAAGGCGTTTGCTCGAAACCTTCAGCAGCAATGGACGGTAGAGGGAGCTGAACTTGTTCTGCCGTTCAGAGAGCAACATCCAAATGAGAGCGTCGTCATGTTCGCGGAGGCTCTGAGAAGCGGTCCAACTCCGCTCATCCTTAAACTTAGAGAAATGAAGAACGTGCGTTATGTCAAGTTATTATTCTTATGCGACGCATTAAGGAGCAGCTCAGGTGTTCGTACAATCACGTTCCCGTCGGATGGATCATCGATCAGTGCGTAATTTTTACGTCAAGCGTATATGTACAGCTCGTTCGGTTGAGGCCATCGCCGTAGCCCAGTTTCGGTTCGGGTGTTGTTGGGCGCTGTCGGAAGTGATCGGAACCTGGCAGCAAGAATGCAATTGACCAGTAATCGCTAGGTAATGAATGAGGAGCGTGATGGGAATTGGGGGTTAATGCTAAAGCCACAATTTATTATTTGATAATAAAAATATTTAGGAAAATTATTAAAAAGAGATTACAAAGTTAATTTAAAATTGAAGAATAAGAGAGTAGATGACAAAAATCAACAAAACTGCTCAGTCATTCCATCGTAGTGCGTCGCAGCTGAAATGTTGATGAAGCACACGAACGCACGCTATCCTGCATACCTATCCTTAAAGGGCGCCTCAAACGGTACTTCTCAATTCTGAATTTCCTAGGGGACAATATGCCCCGCCGGGGTGGTGCAGTGGTAAGACGCCCGACTACTGTGCCGGAGTTCCCGGGTTCGAACCCGACCTCGGCGGCTGCGTTTCGATGGAGGCGAAACGAAGAGGCGTCGTGTGCTGTGCGATGTCAGCGCACGTTAAAGATCCCCAGGTGGTCGAAATTACTCCGTAGCCCTCCACTACGGCTCCTCTTTCTCTCTTTCCACTTTCATTCCCACCTTCCTCCCTTCCCTTACGGCGCGGTTCGGGTG
Source organism: Amblyomma maculatum (assembly GCF_055883805.1). Lineage (NCBI taxonomy): Eukaryota > Metazoa > Arthropoda > Arachnida > Ixodida > Ixodidae > Amblyomma > Amblyomma maculatum. The sequence goes on along the minus strand of NC_139351.1, from coordinate 68,300,662 downwards.
TCCACAGAGCAAGTGTGACAGTTACTGCGCCTTTCCCTTCCTGTGAACCAATTTAACTTATTTAACTAGGGGACAATATCCATACATGTGGTCTTTGTGAGGATTCGAACCAAATTTAAAAGCGTTGCGGGGAACCGAAAGTTTACAAATAATTTTTAAAACGTGCAAATGGCGACTTCTCACTACCGATTAGGGCGGCACGTTCCCCCGCGCAAACATTCCATATGACGCGCGCAAACCTCCCACGTGAGGTCATCGGGACTTGGTGTGTGAGCCCACACGTTGGACGATGCAATGGTTAAGACGCTCAGCTACTGTGCGCAAGGATGCGGGATCGAATCCCGACCGCGGCGGTTGCTTTCCAATGGAGGAGAAAAGCAAGGCGTCCGTTTGCTGTGCGATGTCAGTGCACGTTAAAGAACCCCAGGTGGTTGAAATTTTCGGAGCCTCCACTACGGCGTTTCAAAGCCTGAGCCGCATTTGGACGTTAAACCCCGCAATCCAAACCAGAGAGAGAGTAAACTTTAATTGTTTAACGGAATAGCGTGGGTGGTTTTCTCAGTTCAGGATATCATTGGCCTGGGCTGTTTCCCAGGCCCTGGTGAGCAGGCTGCGCTGCTCAGAGAGACCCGTGTGGGCCAGCTCTGCCTCCCACTCCGCTTGGCTGAGTGCTCGAGCTTTATATTTTTCTAATTGCTCTTTGCAAAACCAAATCAATCGTTAGACGATCCCATGCGACGCAGGAAAAACGGAACATAATGGGGAACCGTAGGGCTTGTTTTCTTCATTTTTCTTCTCTGTCAGCGTGCACGGAGCTCAGGGGTGAGGGGGAGCGTCATTTTTTATCGCCGTTGTTTTCGACGTTAGTGGCGCTATAGCTTAAACATTTTACGTTGAGCAGTGGACTGATTGAATGCCTATTACTGGTGTACGTTTTCTAACCTTAGTAAATAGCTCTTCAAGGGCCCTTTAAGGCGAAGCATAAGCGTCCTGCTATGTTTTTTTTTTTTTTTTTTTTTTCAAATGGGTCGTTTTATGGCAAAGGAAACTGTATCTGTTACTTTTTTCTATGGACACACCCGACAGTGCTGTAAGGAAAGGAAGGGGGAGCGAGAGCAGATAGAAAGAGAAGGCTGTAGTGGGGAGCTCTGGAATAATTTCGACCACCTGGGGATCATTAACGTGCACTGACATCGCACAGCACACGAACTCCTTTACGTTTCGCCTGCATCAAAACTCGACCGCCGGGGTCGGGGGTTCATTAACCGAGCGTGTTAACCACTGAGCCAACATGGCAGGTTCTCTTTTCTGTTTTGCTGTAACCGGATGCAAATCCTAGTCAGATCCTAAATATCGCAAGTGGTCCTTGTTCAGCTTAGAAATTTGCATTCATATCACTTCTCTTTTGCAATACTAATATTATAAAAAAAATTCGACTTGATCTAGTTCGGCGCATGCAGTCAGTAATTGTTCAACCTAGTGCCGACGCATTTTGAAGTGTTGGTCTGGCCAGCCGCGTAAATCCGTTCGCTTAAGCAGCAGATCTTCACTCACGCCATCCGAGGAGGTGCGTGGCATACACTAAATGCCACACATTCATTCCTGCCGCTGAACTGTGCACCGAGGCTAGGCCTAGCGCCCTCGGTGACACGCTGGCGGAGCTAGATTCGTCGACGCCACAGACCTCAATGGCACCACCTACAGTTCCTGAGCATGGGCCAGACGTGCAGATTCGTGCTACCTCTTCACCACCTAAAGAGCATGTCCCGCCTTCCGCACATGTATGCCAGACAGTGAGCGATTTGTCCTCTGGGTGCAACCCGGCTATGGCTGCTCCAGCTATAATCCTGGATCGACCTCCAACCGCACTGCACGAAGAGCCGGGCACTCCCGTGCACCTGTCATCGGCTCCACTATCCGTGTCGCCGGGCGTTCGCGCTTCTCAAAAGCGTCCTTCTGCAGACGCTGCACCGGGTTCCTACTCTGCGCCTCTCAAGGCAAGCGGTCCTGCTTAACGATTGACCACGCTGTTCTAGCTACCTCAAACTCGGCGAGCTACAAAGTAACAATCAAATATCTGGCAACCAAGAGCCTCACAGATATACCAAACAGGATTGTACAGGCGAATCTGGATGCATGTCTCGGAAGGAAAGGCTTCGCGGCTTTACGGCCAGAAAGAAATCCAACACTATTGCTGTGTGGCTCCCGACTTTGACTGCTGTAGAACATCTGCAAACGCTACGGTGTATTACAGTTACCAGTGAGAGATCGGTGCCAGTACAGGTTTACTTGGTTGAGGGGTCAGACTTACAACGTTGCGTTGTCTACAATGTTCACATTAATGAGGACCAGGCCGCCCTTCAGCGTGAATTATACTGTCCCACACACCGAGTGATTCAAGCACGTTACATGGGAAAGGGGGGCTCTTGCATTGTCATCCTGCAAGGCCCACCAACGCTACCAGCCTGCTTGTACTATTACGGCTGCATTTTACGGCCTCGCCTATACAAGCCCAGTGCAGTCTGCTGCTACAGTTGCCTTCGCCCCGGCCACATGCATAGATCCTGCCCTTTCCCATCCCAACAAGAAGCAGAGTCCGGCGGCGCACCAGCCTACCGATGTGGCCTTTGCAAGGCTGACGACCATGATATAACATCTCCAACCTGCCCAACAAAACAGAAGGCAACACAAAAGATTCGGCGTGCCAATTCTAACTATAATGCTCTCAGGATGTAAATACAGCCCCTGTGCATACTTACAACCGGTTTGACGCTATCGAATGGGATGATGACGAATGGCCAGAACTTGGAGAGTCACGTGAAATCGCTGAGCCGCAGACATATAGCGACAAAGTACGTAAGGACCGCCGACGCCAGCAGCCTAAAAAACAGCGTAGCATACCGGAACCTCCCAACGCCAACATGACATAAGTGGACAAACAGATTGCACGCCTCTTTGCAGAGGTTAATTGCTAAGCTTCGACAGCATCGTGAACTGCTGGCACGTCTAAGGCTGGCTGAGGAATCTAGCACCGCAAGTGGAAATGCTGAATCACCACCGACGATGTCCCGCCCAGCTACTTCACTCATTACTACTCCCAGCGTGTCTTTTGCAATTCCAGATAACTCTACAGCATCCTTGCTCCGTTTCATAGTTACACAGCTGTCCAACCTGACATCTGCTCTCTAGCAGCTCTTGGACTGCTAACTAAGGATGGCTTCTACAAGCTTTTCTGGTGTGCTCCAATGGAACTGCAGAGGCATCTCCACTAAAGTAGGTAGCTCAAAACCCGCCTTCGTTTGCACAAGCAACGCTTGCCAACATTTCCAGGCTTTTGTGGTTACGCGTCCCCATCGATGATTGACCGTGGCTTCCCCTCCAGGAAAGGTGGCGGTGTATGTTGAGACACGTTTTCCTCACGTGTGCCTCTCTCTGGAAAACTGGTGTAACTCATACTAGGAGGTTGTTGCAGTTGCTGTTAAATTTCCAAAGGCAACCGTTGTGGTAGTGTCTTTTTACTTCAGACCAGCAGGTGGCTCTCCCTCACGTATTAGTCTGGGCTGGCTGTTGACTGTGCGTAGGAAATACTCCAGTTGCCCGATTCTAGTCGGAGGCGATTTCAATGCTCAACGCCAAGATTGGGGGTATCCTACTTCAATCCCTCGTGGTAGGCGCGTGCGGGACGCCTTCACTGATGCGTTATTTACTCTTCTGAACAATTCCGGCTCAGCAAAGCGGACTGTTTGCAACAGCAGCACTGCCACATATGCTCCTGATCTGACGTGGTGGTCTGACTCTGGCACTCCCTCGTGGCGCACTGAACCTGATTGCTGGGGGAGTGACCATCACCCAATAATCATTGGTGTTCATCCATCACGAGCCCGCCGGTATCGCCGTAAATGCACAGTGGTTAACTGGGATAGTTTCCGCACTATTCTGCAAGATCTACCTGTGGAGTCGTCGCCACTGCTTGTTGACCGCATAATGCGCGTTAAACAAGGCTACAACTAGCACATGGACAGATGTCGATCGACCGGTTCCTGACATCGGTCTGCTCAACTTGTGGGCTGCTCGCTGACAAGCCGAGCTGGCAGCTTCACGAGACCCTCAAAGGTGATCTAATAACAGCTAAGTCTCGCAAGTATGAACGAGATCTAGCACGACGGCAGTGGTATACTTGGTGTGAGCAGTTTAATACCAATTCATCAAATGCATCTCTCTGGCGAACTTTCCGGGCAATGGAACAAGGTCACCGTCGTCCCGACGCAGCGACTACCGCATGCTTTGCAGCCAGCTTGTCTCCGGACTGTTTTGCCAGAGAAGCGGCACGGAAGTTTTTTCCAAAGTATGATGTGTTGCCTCCCTCAACTACCACTTCTAACGTTGTAGGGATTTCAGCACACATAGGCAGACTTCCAACAGTAGACGACACCGATGGTATTGATAGTCCTTTCTCCATACCCGAGTTGCTTGCGGCAATAGATGAGGCCAAACAGAAGACATCACCCGGTCCGGATGCCATTCCATACAAAGTGTACAAGAACCTGAGTAACACTGTACTCCCTCAACTTCTGGACGCCATTAACAAGGTATATGACTAGACGGCTCTGTAGCCGAGACCTGGAAATCAGCCATTGTGATCCCAGTTCCAAAACAAGGGAAGCCACCGACGGACCTCGGCAACTTTCTGCCGATTTCTCTAACGTCAACACTGTGCAAGATGACAGAAAAAATGTTAGACACACGATTGTCCTGGTGGTTGGACCACCACGGTTTCTACCACCCCGCACAAATTAGCTTCCGTCTATCAATAGGCACTGAAGAGGGGCTGGCTGTTTTGGCCTCGCAAGTTCTGTCGTCAACCCGAGGCCGCAATGTACGTACCATTCTCGCGATGGATGTCGAAAAGGCGTATGATAACATTAGCCACGCCGCCATATTGAATTGTATTGACACGCTGCATTTCCCTCCAAGGGTACGCAGTTTCGTAAAATCCTTCCTTGAAAGCAGAAGATTTGCAATACGGCTTAATGGTGATTCCATCGGATCATTTTACCTGTTCGCGGTGTACCCCAGGGCTCGGTACTGTCACCAACGCTGTTTAACATTGCCTTCATTCCTCTTGCATGGCGCTTACATAATATCCCTGAAGTCAACTTTTTGCTCTATGCTGATGATATTACGGTGTGGAGTACACACCATGGCCTGTTTACTCAAGCAGCAGTCTTGCAGTCAGCCTTGGATATTATTGCCAACTATGTTAAATCTGTAGGCCTAGAGCTTTTCACAAGCAAAACTATGTTCACGTCGGTCGCCAACCCCTGGGGTCGCTGTAAACTCGCAGCGACGCCGATCTGTCTCCAACTATCTGGAATCCCCCTTCACGCAAGAGAAAGATTGAAAATTCTGGGATTGTCGATTCATCAATCGGGAACGGGAACCGCCTGGCTTTCTCAGGCTAAAAAGCAGGCGATGCAGACATTGGGCCCCCTAAGGCGTATTGCTCCTAAATCAGGCGGCGCTCGCTCCCACGTCGCACGGCATTTGGTGACTGCGGTTCTGCAGTCACGCCCCATTTATCAAGCACAGCTTCAGCACTTGACAAAAGCTCAATGGGATCGTCTAGAAGCAGTAAATAGAGAGGCTATAAGAACCATCACTTGTCTCCCCCGCATCACACCGGTCGTGGTACTACAAGAGAACGCTCAGCTTAACACATTAGATGAACTGGTATAGTAACGCTGTGATGCTCGTAGCCCTAAGGCGACCCTTTTGCAATCACTGAAAGCACTCCGGGCCTATGCAAAATCGCACACCATATTGCCGCCACCATCGCCAGTTCTTCCTCCATGGAATTTTGTTCAGCTGAGCGAAAACAAACCTACTGACCTTCATAGACCAACCACATCTTATGCGGCATCATCCCTTCGTGAAAAAAAAATCGCAGAGCAAGATACCAAGCTGCCCCAAGGCTCAATAATTGTATATGTAAATGCCAGCATTGACTGATGTGAAACGACAACTGGAATTCATTGTCCTTGTAAGCCGGTGCTTAATAGCACATCGAGATATAAATTTGCAGAACCTCCTTCTTTCTGTGCTGAGCTGGTTGCCGTCCAAGACGCGCTTCGCTCTCTATCCGTCACAACTTTACTACCTACAGCCAAAATTGTCATCCGCACCGACGCTCTACAAGCAATACGTCTGCTTCGACGCGTCAGTTGCAGCCCATAAATCTGCCAGAATATACATCGTCTAGCGGCTCGCATCTCGCAGACCACTCGAATTGAGTGGGTCCCACGTGACCTACTCAGTTCGCAAACCTCTGCAGATTCTACAGCCCGACAGGCGACTCTACCTTCATCAATGACACGCTTCCTCACAATGGATGATGCTACTTTGCTTCTCGCAAGAAAGCAGCACCTCCGACGCCGCACATGGGATCTTGTTCCACCGTGTGCTGCAACCCTCCCCAGCAGTCTAACCCGCGCAGAGGAGGGTGCGCTACGGAGGATCCGGGTCGGGGTTGCCCTCACACCTGCTGTAACACGAACATGGCCTCAATACCGATTTTTATATCAGCGTCCAGAATGTCCTGTCCACAAGATCATGAGGCAGATATTCACCGCTTGTTGTGGGTTTGCCCAGCACTGAAGCCGACGAGAATTCGGCACCTGGCGGCAGTGGGTCTTTCGCCGAACAACTCATCTTCGTACACATCGCTTGAACTCAAGGGCCTTATCATTGCTCTCTCTCTCGAGCTTTATTAGAGCAGCCAACCTTTTTTCTTTCATTTAATACCATTTAAGTTTTTTTAACATATTCCATTATGCCCTGAGGCAATGAACAATGTTATAAAAAGTGTTGGTCGTAATTTGTCCGTTTTTCGTTTCATCTTCAGGATCGTTGCTGAGAAAAAAGACTGCTATGAAGTGGAATGGAGCTGCAGTAAATGTAAGCAAATTCGCTATAATTTCAGTAAGGTTCAGTAAATGGGTGTCTTGGCTCTGTAGACAGCGTTTCCTAAGCGAGGTTGTCAGTCGCACTATTTCCCAGTAGTTCTACATGCTAGTTTCCCCTTGATCACGCGTTACGACTGAAAACCTAAAACGAATGAACGTTAGAAAAGTCATCCCCGAGGCCCTTTCTGACGGGATGATATTGTTAGAGCGTAATATCTTATGCTTCCATCCTCCTCAGTCATTAAACTGCTCAATCGACGTCCTGAGCATGGGTCTCACCAGGGCAGTGGCTTATTGTGAGTTGCGCGCCCGCGCTAAAGGAGGGCGCTACTGTCGGAACGATGCCAGCGACACGGTGGCAGAGGCAAAACGCAGTTTGCGCTAGGCCTAATGCAAACATAATTTGGTGCACTATAGAAACATGGGGCGCGATATAGTGAAAGGAACTAGTTATGACAAAATTATGTTTACATGACCCAGCTCCTCCCATCCATTTGAATCGCCTGCGGAGAGAGTGGCTGGCGGCGCGCGCATGTATCGCGAACTAGCGCTGGTCGTTAGGGCGCTTTTTGAAAGCGACAAGTGAAAAGTAACTTGATGCGCTAGTATTGTTTTAAGAAGCTGTGCGGCGTACAGTACCAGCTGCTAAGCATTGCGTACTTTCTACAGTTCCTACTCACCAGAGATATTTTTCCCCGTCATCTAACACCGTTAACGAAACCGCTACAACCGATAACGAAACCGTTAGCGTCTTAGAATGCTACACCAGCTACAACAAAAATTTAGGAGTTTCTTATTGTGCGTTAGTTAGGTGAGTTTTTCTTTGCTTCTTTTAGTAAATTTGTTAACATGATTACAGTGAAAATGCGGACGTGCTGAAGTTTTGTGAGGTAGATCTAGCCTATTTGTTATGAAAGCACATAAGAACAGTCACTGATTTCATAATACTTGCGCGCAAACGCGTCGTTTTTTACATGCATTATCAAAAGTGGTATTTGTTTGAATAAAGTATGTAAATCGTGCCAGAATGTTTTGTGTTGGTGCTTGGCCAGCGCACAGCCGCTTTCGCGGGCGCGCTGCACGCCAAGGCGCATTGTGCTACTAATTTGTGAACACGCGGCTGGGCTGCTGCAAAAGAACAGATAGGCACAAGAGGTGGGCGCACAACGAAATATGCGTAAGGCAGAGAGACCCACGCGAACAAAATATAAGTTACTTGTACCGAAGTGGACTGCCAGAAGATCAAATCAGTCGATATTGTCGACCATAAACCCTGACTGCTCATTGGAGGGTCAAATTCTAAAGTTAAAGCTCAGATACTTTGGTCATCTGATGGGAAGAGAGGAGTCGCTGGAGAAAGATTTGATGTTGGGAAAGGTTGAGGGTCGCCGGAGAAGGGGTAGGCAGCGAACGCGATGGTTAGATGGCATCCTCGAGGCGCTGCAGATGAAGTTATGTGATGTTAGGAAGATAGTGAGAGACCGGAAAGCGTGCGCACGACTGAACGACTGAACTGGACTGTACCGAAGTACCAAAATTCAATTATCAAAATGCCTGTATATCTCCCGCTGCCGCAAGCAACGGCAGCGATACAAGCAATACAAGTACGCTAGGTGCACACGACGCGCGCGCTGCCATAATGGATTGGATCGGCTTTCTGCGGCAAGAGTGGCTTACTCAATTTTGAGGCGAGAGTCAGGACGTTTCAATTACAAGCCATATTTGACATTTTTGATGGTAGTACACACTTGTAATATATTTTTTATTTGTGGTAATTTCAAACTGTAGTAATGTGATGAATTAAATATCTTGTTCTACTCTCTGTAGGGCACGAAAGCATTTTAGTAATCCTAGTGTTTACTGTCAAAAAAGCAGAAACTGCTAGTGTCGCCGTCAATTTTGCTGGCCTCTGGTCCCAATGGTATACGGAAGTGTCACCCCAATGGCCTCGCCATTGCTGCGGCGCACGCTCACTCCTTCGGCTCTCCACTGGCTCGCTATCACGCGATCACTAGCTGCGCAGTACGCTCCTACTCCGCCTCACAGCTAATTTAAACCACTACTGTCGTCGCTACATAACAGCTGCCTGGAGAGGGTATATAAGCTGCTTAACTGAGTTCAGCCAGCCTGAGTCTAGCTAAGCATGATGCGATGCCTGCACTGTCGCAAACGTCAGGTTGAATCGGAGAATCCTGCTGCCCAGTGTGAGGCCTACCTCGCTAGCAAGCGCACTCGTGTCAGGTTTGAAGTTGAGATTTCAGAACAGCGAGAAGCCCGACTGGTCCATGCTCATAAGGCTTACCTGCGAGAGCAAAAGCGGGCGAAGCATTCATCGGCAGCCGAGAGTTTGCGCTCGTTAACATAGGTTCAGCGGGTTCAACCACGTCAATTTCTAAGCAAAGAAATTCGCCGATATATTGATATAGTGATGCTGCTATATTCCACTGACCCCGACCAACATCCTCAGTGAGACCCGGCCATACTTCAAAACTTTGCAGGGTGGGAAGACTCATCGCCACCTACAACTGAGGAGCCCCAGGAACTGTTCAAAAAGGCATATCCGGAATTGGACAAAAGCTTCCATTCCACGACTCCAAGTGACAAAACAGAAAGCAGGAGTGCGGAAACTAGCAGTAAGTGGTGAAGGCAACCTTCTTGACTGCTTCCAAATCATAGAGACTACGTGCCGCTTAAACGAGAGCGTCATTTAATAATTGTCAGAAGCAAATACAAGACAATTATGAGGAACCGCTTTAGCCATACTTCTATTAACTGCCTCGGATGAGTTTTCTTCGTTCGCTGTTTTGTTGCTGTACTGTTTTTATTTTTTTTTTTGCATGCTGTTCTGATGCGTGCTGTTTTTTACGTGTGCTTTCGTGTCCTCGTAAGTGGTCACGTGGTCGCAGATATACTTTCTGACAATATCGACGATATCAGCTTTCGGATATTAGAACAGAATCACTGTCCCTCTGTGCTCTTGTTTTGCTCTGCGTTTTACGTTTCTATCTGCTCTCGATCAATGAGTTTATTCGCCCAACTGATAAATATCTATTCGACCGTATGAAATATCAGGTGACATTCAATAGAAGCCCGAATTCCGGCCCAGTGCACGCCTTCGCTGCGTGTACCTCCATCAGTGACTCATGTTTTACTTGTGGGAACATCAGGGAAAGGGACAGACCCCTTTAAGCAAGCTGCATCGGGTATGCGAAGTCGATTTTGCCAGTCCTCAACCGCAGGCGCCAGTGGCAAGTGTTCTTAACGTTGTATCCCTGTGTGATTGACATGAAAACACGGCGCACTAACAGTCATTTCAGCTGCGACGATGACAATATTGAATCATTTCAGGCGAGCCGTCTTCCAGCCGGAGCGGACGTGAACGGACGACACGAAGCCAGCCGAAGGGCAAAAAAAGGGGTATGCCTCACGGAGCCCTGGTCCCTTACCTCAAAAAGAAACCAAAGGAATAAACGAATATTTTAGCAACCGTGGTGACATTAAACTTAACCACATAGCATTCTTCATGCGCGTTTTCGTTTCTATATATGCCCAAAAGTGTCAGCTTAGAAGTGATGCGAAGATACGATATCTTGACCACAGGCTGATTTAGTTTTGCAATTGCCGATGTTTTCTTTCTCCAAACAGTGAACTTTGCCTGTTCTGTATTGAATTCTGCTACGACTGTGGGATCTTGAAGGTCACGTATCTGGCATTACCCGTCTGCCGACTCTGACGAATTCTGGGGCGATGCTGGCTGTCGGCTCCCCTGTATGGTGGTGGTTTGTGGGGTTTAACGTCCCAAAGCAACTCAGGCTAACGCCGTAGTGGAGGACTCCGGAAATTTCGACCACCTGGGGTTCTTTAACGTGCACTGACATCGCACAGCACGCGGTCGCCTCGCTTTTCGCCTCCATCGAAAAGCTGCCGCCGAGGCCGGGATTCGATACCGCGTCCTTGGGAACAGTAGTCGAGCTCCATAACCACCGCGCCATCCCGGCGGGGTTCCCCTGTACATAGTGTACCGGCGCCGAAAGGTCGATTAAGAACTCAGATGTTAGTGCGAAAGCATTTTTTGGCCCATTGTTGGCGTGACATGGACGTTTGACCATGATGTACCGGAGATGACAAGCATGATGGCCTGGTAATTACCAGTATATCGTCAATGACAATAAGTCCTAGCAACGCAACTTACGATTACAAGTTAGTCATGATAGCCGTGAAAGGATAGAAGAGATACATAAAATTTTAAATTTTAACTCAATAGGAATATATGTCAACATTAACAGTAATTATATGACGTCATCAGATAAGTTAGTTACTAATAATATAGTGTTATTGATAGTAGATATGCTAATGTTACTGAGACAAAATAGATAAGAGGGAAACGAAAGTCAATGGTAATTTAAGTCAACAATAACGGCAATTATATGCCGTCATCAGCTTAAATAGCCAAAGATAAGATCATTGATAAAATAGGGAAACTGGTGGCGTCATCAACTGATCATATGATAGGAACGTGTCCAGACAAGTTGTCAACAAGGAGTTGATGACATCATAGCTACATGTGAAAAACTAACATGTCTAGACAAAAGCAGCAGCAGCACGCAGTAAACAAGCAAGCAAGCAGCAGCAAGCAGAAGCAAGCAAGCAAGCAGCAGCACTATCTCTATCTTTAGAGAGAGAGAGAGATAGTGAGAATCTTTCTCACAAAGAGAGAAAGGAAGAGGGTTTCTGTAGAGAGAGACTTTCCCTTTCTGTTCTTTATATTCCCTCCCCTCTCCCCGTCTCTCCCTCTACCTTTCAATGCCCCCCTTTCCCCTCCCTCTCTCCATCTCACTCTCCCCTATCCTTCACCCCTTTTTCTCTCCTCCTCCTGTCTCTCTCTGTAGAGAGAGTAGATAGAGGGGGAGAGACTCTTAGAGAGAGAGCCCCACTCTTTACCCCCTTTCTCTTTCTCTAAAAAGGGAATAGAGCGTGAGAGAAACTCTACCTGTATTTCTCTCTGGGAATGGTAGGCTCCTGCCATTTGCGACAGGGGCTAGCCTGCCCCCGGCGGGCAGGCTAGCCCCTGCCGCACTCCGCTACTCCGAGGTGTAGCGGAGATGGCTCATCTACAGAGCCAGTAGCAGGGCCGTGCATTTTCTTTTCCTGCTTCCTACAGTCGCAACAACAACAACGCGTCCAAAATGATTTCGCCTTGCTGCACTAAGGTGATTTAAGTGCTCCCCTGGAATTTTTCAGGCACTTATACCAGTGCAATGTTGATGCGACAAGGAGAAGCATTAGATGGTAAATACAAATGGTATAGCAAAGAAAGCGATAGAAAAACCACCTTAAAACAAAAAGTACCATCCTCAGAAAAATACCCATTGGCAAATAAGAATGCTGGACAGACGATAGTTGCATCTCAAAGATTTTTTTATATAATTGCTAACGTAGTAGTCTACTTACCGAGGCTAGTGTTGCATACTTCAGGACGAAATTCTACTGACAAAAATTTGACACCCCATGTGACATTTGCCGCTCATGCATACAAAGGATCACATTTACTGGACGTACTATTATCCTAATGTAAGGCACTTTAACCCTTTGTATACGATGCCGATGCATGGATTCAAGAGGAGCTGGAGTTTAGGGACAGCCTTTACATGCTGAATTATCAAACAGTAGAAACGAATAGTACACGACTAGATTATTAATGAAGAAGGACGAAAAAGTTGTTGTGGACTGTGAAGATGAGATACCCTAACTGAGCATTCGAATAGTGTACAACCTTTTAAGAAAATCTGCGAGCGGTTGAGCAATGTCGGCAAAAGCTTGATTGAGCCTACGAAAGTACGAACAAAGACCTAAAAACTTCGGACGTCGTTGCTTGAACGGGGCACAGGGAAGATCCTCTATGTCGACGCGGCAAGGAATTCTAAAGTAGAATTCTTCACTGCAGTCGCTGCCTACGAAGATGGCAGAGTGGGGGCCGCCGCCACTATCCGAACTAATTCGCCTGCAGAAGCGGAAGGAGCCGCCATCGCACTCGCGCTTGCCCATTCAGCCATTGACAAAGACATTACCTAAATTTGTACAGATTCTCAGGCGGCATACCGCCACTACCTAAAAGGCGTGACGACACCGGCCGCGTATCATATTCTTGCCACCGCCACCTCTCTAGACCGAACGGTTAATCTAACGTGGATCCCAGGGCATGCCTCGATCCCCGGTAATGAGCGCGGTCATGCGCTGGCTCGAGAACTCTACCCAAGCCCCGGGGGATCAGGCACCCAACTCCGCGCAGGAGGCCGCATCGGTCCTTTCTACATACCACCAAATCACCACATTCTACAAACACAACCGCATGACACTGCCACCACCCCACAGCACCTTGTCACCCTTATCCAGTGCTACATGGCGACAATTGCAGACGGATTGTTTCATTTCCCCCTACCGTCTCTCATGCCTTCACCCTGGCTTGCCCCTCACTGCGACACCTGTGGCGAGCCCAAATCCTCACTTTTCCACTACCTGTGGGAATGTCCTTCCCCCCAGGCAGTGCCCCCCATCCCCCATCCCAACTTTTCTTCCTGGGAGGCTGCTTTGCGGACAGCTCAACCCGCCGGTCAGAAATGGCTGGTAGATCGGGCTCTATGTGAAGCAAAAGCCCGTGGACTCCTGGACTAGTAGGGGACCACCCTGGAAGACTTTTTTTTATTAAATAAAGTTGTTTCCATCCATCCATCCATCCATCCACTGCTCGGATCTTGCTTGGATCGGGACGAACCCCCGTAACATCGACGAAATGGCCTAGTATATTGGGCTGACGACGGGCGAGACGGCATTTTGAAGAGTTGAGCTGTAGCCCGGCATAACGGAAAGTGAGAGAGCTTTAGAGAGGCCTGCCATGTGGGATGAAAACGTAGGTGGAAACCAAATGGCATCGTCTAAAGGGCACAGGTAAGACTAATCCAATAAAAAGGAGATTCTATTAAATGTGTGTGTGTGTGTGTGTGTGTGTGTGTGTGTGTGTGTGTGTGTGTGTGTGTGTGTGTGTGTGTGTGTGTGTGTGTGTGTGTGTGTGTGTGTGTGTGTGTGTGTGTGTGTGTGTGTGTGTGTGTGTGTGTGTGTGTGTGTGTGTGTGTGTGTGTGCTTGCTTTTGCGTGCGCTCTCGCGCCCTCTATATCTTTTCCCTTGTGCAACTGCTTCATACAGGACAGCGCACAGCACCCAGTCCAAGAAAAATTTTCTTGGGTGGTGCAGTGGTAAGACGCCCGACCACTTTGCCGGAGTGCCCGGGTTCGATTCCGTCTGCGGCGGCTGCGTTTCGATGGAGGCGAAACGAAGAGGCGTCCGTGTGCTGTGCCCACCTTCCTCCCTTCTCTTACGGCGCGGTTCAGGTGTCCACAGAAACAAGTGTGACAGATACTGCGCCTTTCCTTTCCTGGGAACCAATAATTATTATTATTATTATTATTATTATTATTATTATTATTATTATTATTATTATTATTATTATATTATTATTATTATTATTATTATTATTATTATTATTATTATTATTATTATTATTATTATTATTATTATTATTATTATTATTATTATTATTATTATTATTATTATTAATATTATTATTATTACAACAGAATTTATCCGCAACTTTTGCTCGCGAACCTGTAGGGAAAATAGAAACGCTGCTACGTATAAACGTAGGACATGCAGTAAGTGCGTACGACCTAAAAAATTACATAATTAAAAAGTACCGATTATCTACTATTGCCAATCATAGCATTTCATTTGAAAGCTAAGGTCTCAAACTTGGATTTTGTCTCTGTCAAAGGTCAAGATGGGGTCAAAGGGCAGGAAGGGGGTCAGATGGTATTCAATGGTGAAGAAACGGTGGTCACACATGGCTACGAATGTGGCTTTGCTATGCTGCACGTCAGGCACATTCTAAACAAAATCGCTCTCTCCGTGTCTGTAGCTCACACCATCCAGAAATTATACATTGATATATTCGATACACCACTTTAATGGGTTTGCAAGCAGCACTGCGCCCACTAAAAATGGCCTATAAGTACCTCAGTGCACCCTTACCAGAGGGTGTAAGCTATAGTCATGGAAATGCACCCTTAGTGCAGATATGTTCGATACACCATTTTAATGGGTTTGCAAGCAGCACTGCGCCCATTAAAATGGCCTATAAGTACCTCAGGGCACCCTTACCGGAGGTTGTAAGCTATAGACATGGAAATGCACCCTTAGTGCAGACTTAGCGTTGTCTGAGCTCTGCAGAGGCTTCAGAATAACATCGGCCAAATCCATCCGTCGAGCCTAGTAGATTTTTTGCGTTATAAAGTATTATTAACTACAAAGAAAGTTGTGGTTTAACTCTGGTTAACCCTAGTTGAATTGCGATAGCAACGGCGGAAGCTTATTCTGCCTGCTACATTATTCCCCTATCACGCCCTATCAGTGCAAGGTGCTAAACTATTGGGCACACTTAACCTCATCCTTTAAGAGTATCCTTTAAGTTACCATTCTTCTTCTTCTCCTTCTCCTCCTCGGCTGTTCAAGGTCAAGCGTGACCCCCGCCGGGACTATACGCGACGGCTCGAAATCTGGCGCAGTATAAAACTTCTCACGTTACGAAAGAACTAGTCACTGTTCTGTCGTATTTTTAGTATAGTTCTGTAGTTGCTTTCTATTGGGCAGCCGCACATTATATCAGATAAGTCCACTTATTAACACTACAAAGCAGATGGCCTTCTAGGCAGCAGTACCATTTTGCGATATAAGTAGCACTACTACTCAACACTACTAGTGAAGATGACTAATTAGAAAGCAATTACTCAACAAGAATTATCTCCCAAAATCCCTGATCCACATTCCGGCGCCGATATCCCATAAATGTGCACTCCCCGGCAGAGGACAAAATACTTACGCTCATAAAGCAGTTGACCACCCTAATCATTGAAATTCG
The DNA here is from genome assembly GCF_055883805.1 of Amblyomma maculatum. Lineage (NCBI taxonomy): Eukaryota > Metazoa > Arthropoda > Arachnida > Ixodida > Ixodidae > Amblyomma > Amblyomma maculatum. Next base: position 68,284,732 of record NC_139351.1, on the reverse strand, counting down.
TCGGCCTCGCCGTGGATAGCGCTTATCATCTCTGGTGGTGGAGTGGAACTGCCGGGGTTTGCAAATAAGGTACCTGAAAGGCACATCACCTGCGCGACGACATACTCAAGCCTTCGGCCTTCCTTCTCCAAGAGCACAATTTCCTTCTTCGCCTCTCTTGTTTAGCGCGTACCATTCTCCTTCCAACGCTGATCACCGTTGCACTGCTTTCTCCCTTCATCCAAGTAAATCTGCCATTTATGCTCATCGTTCTGTCCCCCATACACCGATCGATCTTTCACTGTGTTGCAACACTGTACAAGAGATCATTGGCCTTCTGGTTAGACCTGCACATGCACCACTGATTCTGATATTATTTTATGGTCGCCCAGGAACAGCATCTCCCAACCTTGATTGAATTCGTTTCGTCCGCTATAGCCGCTCGGGAACTCCCATTTTAGTTCTGGGAGACTTCAACGGCGATGACACTGCATGCATGGGGCTACCCACTGGATTCATCCAGGGGTGCCGATATTCATGGCACTTTTCTATATCGATTATTCTATCTTCTAAGCCAAACGCATAAGAGGTGATCCGTATTCACATGATTTCCCCTCGTGATTAAGTCTTAACAACCCTTGTTGGGACGCTGAACCGCGTACTCGGTGTAGTGTTCATATCTTAATATCCATTATACTTTCGCGTCTGCGTAAAATACGCCCCGACGTACACTTTACATCATAGAACGCACAGATAATTGGTAGTCTGTATTTAATCCGTCTATCGCTTTGTCTGCGCTAGCGGGTGGTTTGTCGACTCACACATTCTTCAGAACTTAAAATGCGGATGATACGAACCCGAACATGCATCTTCTAAACCTCTGGGCGCTTATTCGTCGACAGGCGGATCGTTATGCATTCTTGCAACCCCGATGACTCTCCTGCGGCGCAGCTGAAGTGGCAGCCCGAACATTCGATGTTCTTCTATTTACACTGAATTCCTCATTGCCGTTAAGCAGCTTAAGGCTATTCAGCGGCCATTAAAATTACAAATTCATTCACCACTCTACTGAAAAACTTGTGTGAGTAAATAATCTCACATTTTCTCCCACAGTCTCACTCAATTCACGTAAGAAATCACATACAAGTCGCATATAATTGCTTATGATCTCATCGTTTCTTGCACATTAGCATAAATTATGGAATATATTTTATGATAATGATATGCACGTATGAGAGAGTATGTGATTTGATGAGATTGTGTGAGGTCATTGCCCCGTAGAACTTTTCATTTTTCAGTAGGGCAGCCCTGCACAAAATACTCATGTCCCATGAGTATTTGCGGCCATAATCAAGGTCCACATAATATTGCCGCGAACTCATCTATTACCTTTGTTGCGGCTGGCGGCTGCTGACGTACGTGTGGCCTTGGCAGTGTTCGTGTACCAAACAGAAATACTTTTGTGTTTTGTTTGTTTATTTACGCCGCGTATCGTCGAGGCGTGGTTTTATCATTTTCTTTGTAGCTCTAGACGCGTCGAGATGTATCTCGAATGATTCCAGCCACTCGCTCCTATTTCGACAATTTTCCAGTTTATTCTGGCTCATTCTTTAGTTCTGACGTATTCAAGCTCATTCATAATTCACCTACCAGCGAGCAGGTGTTGCCATCCCGCCGAGTTATTTATTTTGCAAGTTAGCTCAATAAAGAGTTGATTTCAGTGCTGCAACGTCTGTTCGTTTTGTGTCCATGGCATTGTCACCATTACGTGATATCTCGTCGAGATGCTGAATCCCGGCTACCCGAGTTGTAGAATCCCGTCAACGTGATGTACCATCGAAGATGGCGCCCACCGAACACAAACCGCTTGTGGCTATCGTTCAGCCCCAAGCTTTACCCACCTCTTTAGAAAGGCCAGATGAAAATGTGGAAGATTGGCTTGACCTCTTCGAACGCGTGGCAACATTCAACACCTGGTACGACGAAGCGAAGTTGAGGAAAGTGTATTTCGCTCCAGGGATCTGCCCAGACATAGTTTAAACATCACGAAGCTTCGTTGGCGACCTGGCAGCGTTCAAGGAGTTTATTTTTAGGACTTTATCAACATCGTAAGAAATAAAAGGGAACACTCCTTCTTCTACTTACAATCCAAAAGGTCCAGCAAGGGCTCTCTAACTAGCCCGTGCTTGCCTATATCGAAGAAATGAACAGCCTTTTTCGCAGAGCCAATTCTAACATATGGCTGTAGAAAAGAAAGTGAAATTTTCAATGCGAGACGCAAGAAAGAGAGAGAAAAAAAAAACTTTATTTGTCAGCGATTGGTGTTTGCCTTGGGCTGCATTCAGCTGCTCCAGGTGGCCGGCAATCCAAGTCTGTCAGCGACCTCTTGCGCTCTTGCCGAGGCCCGGGACTGGACGTCTGGGTCCCGGCTGGCGAGAACAGCTTCCCAGTGTTCCAGCGAGGGATATGGTACTAGATCTGCCGGAGGCGGATCCTCCGCGCAGTCCCAGATTATATGGTCTAAGGTGGCATATGGCTCGCCGCACAGTTGGCAGTACGGATTTACTATATCGGGAAAGATCTTGGCACACGTCCAAGGGTTTGGCTGCGACCGCGTTTGCAGCCGTCGCCACGTGGTAGCCTGGTCTCGGCTGAGCGAAGCGTGCGGAGGAGGCAGGCTCGCCCTGAGCTCTTTGTAGTAAGTGGTAATGGCCTGGTAGGTATCCAGAGTCTCACTCCGTCGGGCACCCGCATCAGAGATCCCCTCACCAGCTCGGCTGACAAAACCTCGAGCATATTGGTAAGCGGCCTCATTCCCCGGGACGCTCGAGTGAGCCGGGACCCATACGAGATCCACTACGTTCCTATCTTTTGGCAACGCACTAAGAATTTTGAATGCAGTGGCGGAGATACGACCCCTGGTGATGTTGTGAAGGGCCGTTTTGGAATCACTGAGAATAGTGCTGGTTTCGTTTTGAACAATTCCTAGGGCTATTGCGGCCTCTTCTGCCTCTTCTACTCGGCCCGTGACTGTAGCTGCTACCCTGCGGGAGATGCTCACCGCGCTCACAGCGAAAGCCTCCTATTACAGGAAAGGAGGCTTTCGTTGCGAGACGCAAACGATCCCTTTTTGCAGGACTCTTGAGAAAACCCCCAAAATCTGTGGCCGCGTTTGCACAAGAAGCAAGCAGCCACTGGTAAGAAGACCGTGTATGCAAGAATGCACTAGTACAGTAAACCATTTCAAGCAATATCCGCAAGCTTAATATACGACGGTTACTTACGTAAGTATAGCGCAACTTGCGGGACCTTATCTGCAAAATAATCCGAGAACTGCGCCGGTTGCTATACAGTCCTCCCGGTCGCCCCAGGTTGCAATGTTCGCGGATAGTCCGCGACGAAGTACAGCAGGAGCTTGGCACCCCTACTTTGACGAATACAACGTTACAACCACAAACCACGAACTACGCCGCCACGTTACGTTGTTCGCGATCTACCATAACTGGCTCAAACAACGCCATGGCAAGCGGTGCCTCCACTCTATTTCTTGATGCGGCGGCATTCAATAGTACCATGTTATCAACATCGTTTGAAAGCATAAGGGACATGTATAAATTTATCTTGGCCAACTGCTCAGACCGCATACACCCTGTCATGTAAGGCACTATGTTCATCCGACACAGAAAACAAGTGGGACTTGCTCTTCAGGTATTAAACGAACAATGCCCCCCCCCCCCCCCCCCCTTCTTACACCGAGTGATTGAAGAAGAGCACAATTTGGCCCGTGTTGGTGAGACAGCGCGATTCGTCGCAGCAATAGTGATTGAAGTGATGAAAGATCGTAAAAATAAAACGACACACAATGGAACCGATCTTAGGGATGAACTCCAGGAACCAGTGGTTACATTTTATGACTCCAAGACTGGCTTTCTTTGACGGGCTCGACGACTGGGAAGAGAAGGTAGCGGCCTCCGACAGCGGAAAATTAACTAAGGAGACACACGATGCGCTTCATAAAAAACCCCAGCGACTCACTGAGGATTACAAATTACTTGTGGTCCACTGGCATCACGACGGTCCTGAATTTCGAGGTGCCGATGACTCGGCACTTCAAAATTTATTCGTGGTTGTGGCGTTGTGGCTTCGAATTTCGCGCTTCCTTTGCGTTCTCGCATGCGTGGCAATCACGCGGTCGATCCAGATATCAACGCTGCTTCATTCATGTTTTAAATAGACAAAAATGAGATTTTTCATGCTTGGGCAAAACATTTTATGGCTCCAAAGCACTAAAGTACTAAAGTAAGCGAATGAACCATGGTAGAAGAACCTTGACTGAACTACACGAACCACTAGCACCGCTAGGGCTGCTGTAGTCACTGCTTTTGAAAGTAATGGCGGTATCCATATGGTGGTAGATAACGGCGTCGTTGGCGTCGTTACAGCGTCGTCGCTGGCGAATCGTAGCCGTCGTGGCATGTGGGTATCGTAACCTTGTGTTTTGTTCAGCTTGCGAAGGCGACTACAATTGACCTATGTTGTCAAAATGAGTTGGGAAGCGCTGGTCCGCTTTTAGTTCAAGTTTTGCTTGGTAAACAACACATTATCACTGCCTTGGTTAGCTCAACCAGGGAATCGGAACTTTCGCGAGTTGGTCACGTTGGTATTATTGTTTGGGACAAACGAGTGCGGCCCCGAATCATGGGCGTGAAAGACCTTTGGGAAGTGTTGTCGCCCGTGGCTCGCAAAGTTCAACTCGATGAACTGCGAGGCAAGAAGCTGGCCGTCGATCTGAGCGGCTGGATCGTGGAGAGTGAACAAACGCGCGCCAAACAGGTTATACGCAACCCGGCGATCAGGTAAGAGCTCGTAATTTTTCTTCGTCACTGTAGTGTAAGGTTGCACCCTGTGCTTGTCGATGGTAGCTGTTCGCGCTCGTCTCAGCCTCTTTTGCTAGGTGGGCTCGTGCACGCATCCACGTTCCGCTAATCGTCATCAACACCACGTTGTTGCTGCGCTTGGCTATGCTCGGCCAGCTTGGCTGTGTTCGATTCGGTGTTCTGCTTGTGCAGAACCGTTTTGCCCTCGCTGCTTGTCATGGCCATTAACTTTTGCAACGCAAATATTGGTTCGATGATTGAATGCGACCAAATCTGCGTCGAGGGCTATGAAGTCGGCAACCTCGTCAGCTCGGATACGGGCAAGCGTCGGTGTGGATTCATGGTTGAGTCCTACGCAAAGCCCCCCGTCAACGTTCTACTCACGCTTCCATGCCCAAGCGAGCTAAGTTGCGTAGTGGTCGGTCTGGTGCGCGGTCCCATTAGACTGACTGGTTTTGAAATTTGGGCATCGGACACCCCCGCTGGACCGTCTTCTCGAAACGACGACGACTTCGTGCTTATCGCCAAAAAACACGACGCCAGCGGAGACGTCCTGCGATTCCGCAACAGGTGCTATGTTCCGAGAGGTCCGTTCGCGCGTCTCGAAGACGGCCGGTTCGCCAGTGAAAAGGACACTCTCAAGTACATTTACTGCAAAAACGTCTGCAGACTTAAGCTAAAGCTGGTACGGTCCGTTGGGAATGTCTCGCTCGGTATGGGTTTGTTGGAAGTCTGGGGCCAACCCATGCTTTCCTCTTGCAGCTCAGCATTTCAGCACGAACTAATTCGCAAATCGCTTGCTGGTGCGTCACAGAGTACGAACTCCGGCGGAGAAGCTAACGCGCTGTCACCGGTACCAATGTATATAGATCGCGAGCAAACGACAGCCGCTGAGCAACACCATCTACCACAAGCGACGTCTACTAGCACCCCCCTTGTTCCCGAAAAGAAGGTTGAACCAGTGAGGAGCTGTCATGAGGATGCGGACGACGCTTCAGCTGAACTTCAAATTCCTGCGGACTTTCAGGATGCTCTGACATACGAATTGATGACGCAGCCGGTTCTACTGCCAAGTGGTCAGGTTGTGGACCAGTCAGCATTAGACAAGCATATCGAAAGAGAGCAAAAATGGGGTAGGCTGGTTACAGACCCGTTCACTGGGGTAACACTGACGGGTGTTAACCGCCCGAGGAGCCTTCCTGAACTCAAGAGTCGCATTGACCACTTTGTTCTCCGCAACTTGGAGAAGCTGGGAAACATTCCAAGGACACTTGGAAGGGACCCAGTTTCATCGGGAAGCGGTTGTCACTCTTCTAGCCTGGTGTCTCCATCATCATATTCAGAGGTTTCATCATTTCAAGCTAGCCAAGCATCCACTTCTTCAAAGCAGTCAGTTCTCTTGCTAAATGACTGCCAAAAGGTGAACCGATTTCAGGCATCAAACTCTCAACGGTTAAATGCGCACATTCCTAGCGTACCAGGGCCTGCCACCAAGCTCGGAACAGCTGCTTTTTTGACAAGTGTTGCTGCTACGGCTTCTTCCAGTCCCGTCATGACACATCAAGTGAACAGCCGTGATATAACAGAAACATCCATACGTGCAAGTTATTTGTCAAGGGATGTGCCTGTGTCAACACCTTTCTCATCAATGTCTTCTGAGCAGCTCACCTCAAACAGTATCAACCAGGAATCGGAAACACCTGGAAAACGCAAAGTAGCATCTGCGCTCGATACTCCCGAAACCAAGCGTTCACGACAGGATCTGAACAAAACCCATGAAGAGCGTCTCGCGGACAGCCTTTCAAGCTCTCTGGCTGAAATCTTGCAGAAAATAAGGGGGAATTCACAGGGAACACCCGATGTTCAGAAAGCGGACGACACTACTCTGTGCTGGCTTTGCAAGACATTGGAGTCAACACATCGTGCGCCATGCGGCCACCACTTCTGCCGCACCTGCATCGTGGAGAAGACTCACGATGGACAGTGTGCTTGTGGCCAGACATTTCAGTCATCCGAGGTTGTTCGAGTGCATTCATGATGTGACTATGTCTGATGTGACAATGCGGCATTGCTCATTAATGCTTTGAATTTGTGCATTGTTTATATTTGCTAGCCTATATTTGTTACTGCTCTCTATTGATGATTGAGTTGAGGCCGAGTGTCTAGTGCCGTTACATTATCTAGCTGTTTTGTTTTTTTCCTCGGTGTAATTTGTTGCTCAAGTAACGGCTTGATTGCTGATTTCTAATTAATGATTTTGAAGGGAGACGGGAATGAGTCTATAATAGTATAATCACTGATACAGCATTGATTTGATTCAAAGCAATTTGTCTATATTTGAAAGGAAGTTTGCTCAAGGCATAGAAATCAATGTGGGGTAGAGGAAGTCAGCGTACCAGCAGCCATTCAAGACAAACATGTCCCATTATACTTGCCAAGACTGCTTCAAGCTGGTTTATGGTAATTGTTTCACTTATGGGCAGCATTTCTAGTGCTTGCAGTCAGGACATCGTAAAATGTGTTCACTTGTTTACTTAATAGTGTTATGAGTTTTCAATTAGTCTGGATTTCATTTGGAATGTGAAGGGATAAATATAGATATTTCTACTTCACGGTAAACTGTGATACGTGCACCTCAGGAGCATATGTGTACATAATCTAGGTGGTGATTAACATGACAACATATGGCCTTCTTTTCATTTGTTAGTGTTGGTGATGACACGCTGAAAAATGGAAAAAGGCTTAATAGCCATCCTAACTATTACTGCATGTTTGCATGTAGACAGTTCTAGATCTTGGTAATCTGCTGTGTGGCGAATCTGTCACACTTTAATGAATTTACTGCCTTTTTTGTGTGTGTGTGTACCAAATCAAGTGCCTCTGTGATATGTTGATTCTGTCAGGGTTGCACCATTTGGCCTGCTGTTTGCAGTAGTGATCTGTGTGGTATGAATGCTTGTCACAGTGTCTCTGTCACTGTTGATCCTACCTCATCCTTTTGGTCTCTTGTACATATTTTCTTTTTGGTTATGTTGCATGGATTTTTTCATCTTGAGTATCTCTTTACTGTAAGATAAAAGAGACCAATAATAGTGTATCAGTCATGCAGTGTACAATAAACGTTACCATTTACTTTGTTACCTCATTGTTTAGGCAGAGTAGTTGTGAAATTTTGGCTCTATAGGTAAAGTGAAAGTAGATGTAACTGGACGCACGCGGCATTTGCTTGCAGCTACAGCAAGATACAGGCACACTACACAGCCCTCAGAGTAGGCACTGTGACCAAATCACAGACATATAGTACCACATGATATGGGAATACCAGACCAAACCCACGGTAAAGCCCGTCGCTCTAGACAGCAATGGGAGGCCATTCTGTGCAGCGATGACCCACAAGACCAGCAACGACTGGTGAACGGGGCTGAAGCTGCGCCAATGGCCAATGGACTGCTGCTTTAGAAGGTCCACCCGTGATGGTTCTGAAGTAATCTTTTGAAAGCAAATTAAGATTTTTATCCAAGATATTTTAGCTTGTGAAGTTGCAAAAGCTTACAAACGAGCCACTTGTTCAATCTACAGCAGTTTCATTCTCGTGGTTCCAAAGCCAGCTGCTAAATGCATGTGTAGCTAGTTTATCAGAATCTTAGTCGTTGGGATCATTATCAAATTACATGCACTCCTGCGCAAAGATCCCCTTCCAATAACCTCTAGTTACCGCTGTCGTATGGTGGTTGTGGCTGTCCTAAGGCACCACTGCTTATCTGCTATTCTCATGACATGGCTCAACACAACAAACTTCATTTATTCTCTATTTTTCCTGTGTGGCTGTCTTAACCCTAAGGCACCACTGCTTATCTGCTATTCTCGTGACATGGCTCAACCAACTTCATTTATTTCCTATTTTTCCTGTGCTAGCCATAGCTCAAGTTTGTTTGCCCATCATTCTTGTTCTCTTTGTCTCATATGGTGCCATTTTCATTTGTCACCCGCTGTATTTTTCTATAATTATATCCAAGGTTTTCTGTTAACCGCCAATTGTCTGTTTTATAGGTGAGTACTGGAGGGGTGTAACTTTTCTGTACGGTAGACCCTCGTTAATTTAAACTCATCAAAAAACTTGTCGCTGTGGCTTAGTTGCTCACATTAAGGAACCCCAGGTGTCCCAAATCTATCCAGAGCCCTCCATTGTAACATCCATCCCTCTTAGCTCTGGTATAGCTTTAGGATGTTAACCCTCAAATTTTTTAGTTAAATTTAAACGGTCAGTTTATTTGAACTGATGATTGCGGGCTTGCCAACATCGTCTGTTCAAAAAAGCTTCTTCTGATTTACACTTCACATGTCATACTTGCCTGGAAGTAATGTGGCATGGTTGCAACATGAATCTGGCTTTGGCTTTAGCCAGATTCATTTCTGTTATTCCATAACATGGACTTAGTTGTATGTGAGGAGTGCATTCTTTACTTCTATATTAAGAGGAAAGGCTTGAGATACATTCGATTAAATACAGCAATTTGAACGAACTTTTGATCTTTTATAATTCAAATTATCACGGTAGTCTCTTCAGCCTGGTTAAATGTAGTGGTCAGAGAAGGTTCATAAAGGACTTTACCGGCGAGTCAAATCAATAACTGTATGTCTTTGCCTTACTGGTCCAGAGAAACTGCAGTTTTGGAAGCAATGAATATTCACGCTCTACTTGTTACTGCGAGTGTAAAATATCTTTAGGGTAAAACGTTAAAACTAAGCTTGTGCCTCGGCCTTATATCCACGTTTGCTTACTTGTCTTCACATGGCTAACGAGAAGGCTTAAAATGAAATTGCGGACAACACAGGGAGCTGCGAGGATGAGATTTTGTGGAGTGGCTTTTATTTTGCTGTGACCTTGGCTGGATGGCTGCTGCTGCTGCTTATAATGATGACATTCTCTGATGATCACTGTGACAGTCACTTTATTGTACCAGTAACCTGGATGAGGGCAAAATCTGAATGTTCTGTGTTTCACATGGCACGGCAAAAGTCAGGCAAAAGGAAGGCAGTGTAATTTTTCAGCTTTCAGTTTTGATCGTCTCTGTGCTTGTTGCAAAACGGTAATGAAAACTTCAGGGATGCCATGCCTCTACATGTTTCATTACTTTCTTACTCAAATGCTCCTTAAAGTGTGTCAGCAGGGAAGGGAGGTGGGGTTAAATTAAAGCTTTGGGGAAAAAGGAAATTTGAAAGAAGACGGCTTGGCTCTGTCAACCAATGCACGATCATGGGAGAACACAGTCGAGATCCACATTGAAGCTGGGATACATATAGCATTTTTACTGCACCAGGCCAGCAGCTTCAGAGGGCAATGCAATAAATAGCGTTGTGTTCTACATCCATTGTGGATGCATGGAAGTTGATGCAGACAGTGACATGCAGTGCACAGCTCGAGATAAAGGGGCATTAAACATGCTGGTTGATTGGCTGTGGCGATAATGCGTTGCTCTTATGCATTGGCCAGAGAAGTTGATCTTTTCACGCAAGTTGAAGATCGGAATTCAGTTGTGGCTGTTATGGTTTTATTTCTTCCAAGGTCAAAGGCTTCAGAAGTCACCCAGCTTTAGTATCTTTGGTTGTGATTAAGAGCTTTCGCTCTATAAGAAAGTTTAATATATGTAGCATTACTTGGTTATAGAGAACTCTGCTCAAGGTTTGTACCAAAAATAAATTTACGAAAATGTTTCATTATTGGTGTTCTAAAATTGTTTAGGTTTTGATCATCTCAATAATGATTGGAAAATGATTATATTAAAAACGCCTTTATCTTCCAGTCTTATTGTTGAATATTGGGAGTAACAACCACTAACATGAGAGCAATTATTATTCCAGCTCTTGTTTCATTTCCTATGCAGATTTTCCTAACGTGTAGCACAATAGGTTGCCGGGGTGGCACAGTGGTTACGGCGCTCGACTACTGTTCCCCAGAGCGCGGGATCGAATACCCGACCTTGGTAGCCGATTTTCGATTGAGGCGAAAAGCAAGGCACCCGTGTGCTGTGTGACGTCAGTGCACGTTAAAGAACCCCGTGTGGTTGAAATTTCCAGACTCCTCCACTATGGCGTCTCTCATAGCCCAAGTCAGTTTGGGACATTAAACCTCTTAAACCAAACAGTAGGTTGCTTCATATTTGGTTTCATTGTAGGCTTCCTTAAAGGCCCACTGTCCACCCTCCGGTCGAAAATATTTTCTTCCCCAGTGACTGTGAGACTACGCCCCCAGAACGCAAAGCCGCAAAAAGTTATTGAAAAGAGTAACTAATAACGCAGTTACAGCCACCGCAATCACCCGATTCTGTTGTGTTTCTCTCCTTTCGTTCCCTCGCAAAGGTTTTTCACTCTCCTGCGCGGTCGTCTAGCCTCCGCAGGACAAATCCCCTTCCTCCTCCGTGTTTGGCGGGAGGTGGGGCGTGGCACTCCGCGTGCGCGAAAAAAAAAAAGAAAAACGGGTGAGGGAGCGCTTCGCTGAATTCAGTCCGGCCGTGGCGAGTGAAAAGCGTGCAGCGAGCGGTAGACACCCATCCTTCACCCTCAGGCAGCGACACGGACCAATGGACGTCGTTTTCGACAAATACGTCATAGCTGCGGCTCGACGGGCCAGCGCAGGGAACGGGGAAGCTGGCTTCCCAAAGGAGAGCATGAGAGAGCTTTGATTTGTATTTTCGTTGCTTTGCGCCGCGCGTCACTGTAGCATTTTGCACAGACTATCTCCGGTACCTGATCGAAACACTGGGCTCCTTCGCTTAAAAGGTCCTTCCCTAGACAATGGCCCTTTAACGCAGACAATGACGGTATGAAGACTTTAAGCAGTCAAACCAAGGGTCACCTCAGACTTTTCTGCAATAGGGTTCAAGTGTTAATGCATGTCATACACCCAGTGGGTCTCATGTACAACTGCCCTTTGGCTAACCCTTGCTTAAATAATTGCCCTGTTGCTTTTAAATGGCAGGCTCGGATAATTGCTGTTTTTCGAAGTCACTAATTGTAAGTATGCAGTGCTTTTGGAAAGGAATGGTTTGGAGGGAAAGAAAAAATTGTGGGGGTTTAAGGCTTGAACCTAGTGGTAGAGCGAAAGCTGTGAGTGTTGCAGCGAACTTTTCTGCACTCACCTGGATTTAATGTGCCGCTGTCACAACGTTCGAACAAACCTTCTGTCCTAGCAACTCACTGTTGTCGTTCGCCTCCACCAACTACCGAGTTATCTGTCTTCTTCTTCTTCTTCTTTATTTTCTTCTTCCTCTTTTCCTTCCTCCTGTTCTCCTTTTTCTTCCTTTTTTTTATTCTTCTTGTTTTACTACTTCTTTTTCTTTTCTTCTTCATCTTCCACGGTGCCACGCCGACGGCTTGAAAACCTACAGTAGTGTAGCTTTCACTACAAAAGAGATATATATAAGCACTGATATTAGTTATCATGAAGCTGAATGATAATGTGCTGTCATTTTGTCCTTACAACTGTTTCACATTCTTCCACCCCTCATTTCTTGTGTAGCTGCATCTCTTTCACTTGTCATCTGGTCTGTGATGGCTTGACAACATCCGTGTAGTTATGACAGGCTGGCTGGCTTTTCCTGGTCTGGAGGAAATATGGCTTCTGCCATGCTTTTTGCTTTCGCACTTGTTGAGGGTTCTTTATTTGTGGTTTTAATGGTTAGCATTAGAATGATAGCATAGCTAGGTTTGAATTTTGACGCATAAGCACCTGAGGGCGTCATGTGTGCAATGACAGGTTGTATTAGTGTCTTTTTGTTTACGTTGGTTAGGACTTGATCGGTACTTCGATAATGTTCTAGCTTATTCAGAATGTTTGCATCTATTAAAAGCGGCTACACAAAAAGCAGGAACACTTTGTGATACTGATTAACAGTTGCTTCAACTGAAAAGAAAAAAAAATGACAGCCAGTTTTGCGTAGTTAGTCCTAATGCGAATTAAGCACGCTAACACTTCTGTTTTCACTTCACTATTTGGTCACACTTACTTATTAGCATACAGCCATAATCTACCATGTTATTGAAGGACTACCCAACACAAATATAAAGCTCCCCTTTAGCGGACCCCGATGAAGATACCTTATGGCTTCGGATTGGCATGTCTGACTCGGGATACAAGAGTGCTGATGGGTTCGGTTCCTATCTCGGATGTGGTGCCGAAGTTGGACACTCCCACCAATTGCTTTGTTGAAATCGGTGAATGGGGGCTCTTATGTTAGGACACTAAAAAAATTAAATCCGGTGGCATCTCTAATGGTTGCGCAGCTGCAGCAGGTATAATACATATGGAAAGGGTGAGTTGTATTGTCTTTTAGCAGTCTTGAGAAATATAGTCTTAATGCAGTGCGTACTCTGTTGGTAAGATGATATGATGGTGGCAGGACAGCATACCTTGGGATGATGATGTGATGTGCCATCATTAGAAATGACTGCAGCTGCAAGTTGGCCTAGTTGGTCTGAATTCACTTTGCAAAAGATCAAAATGGATAGCACATAGGGTCAAGTGCAGACAAAAGTAAACAGAGTGCGCTATAGAATTTTTCGCGCATTACCAAATTGAAATTTCCAGCCATGGTATGTACGGCTACTGATAGTGGGCGCTGGTGTGCTTTCTTGTAGGCAAGCTGTATTTCTTCACCTCCAAGAGGGAACGGGTGATTGCAGTTAGAAGGCAGAATAGCGTGCTCAGTCTACTTACGCCCACACCTGTACATTTGCAGTGTCTGTCCTGTGTTTTCTCACTTTGTGTTTGTACTTTTTTCATATTCTAAGCATATTCATATTCATATGCTGGGTAAATCTTCTTGCTCTCTCCATTTTTTCCTCCTGCAGGGTTTGAAATAGAAAATGAGCTCAAAAAGACAAGTCTAGAGGAGGACAGGGTGACTGCCGCCATTCCTCGTTTTCTCTATCAGTTCAGTGTGGTGTGCAGCGCACTCTACATCGTACACAATTGTGCGCTTTTTCTTTTTCTGACTCTGTCAAGAAACCTATTCTTCCGGTGCAACAAGCTGCTTGGCTACGGAATCAAGCTGGTCTTTGTGCTCGAGGGTGCCGCTCCTGAAGTGAAAGAAAACACTCTGTCGCAGAGGAGCCAGGCACGCTTCGGTGAAGGTTCGAAGCCTGGTGGTGGACTGATTGCAAGGCGTCGCCCTGGACTGCAGGCCATCTTAAGTCAGGTAAGGTAACGAGAAAGAGACAAGTGTAAAGGGTAGAGAGAGAGAGCAAAAAATCCAGTGCATGGGATGTAGCACTCTCAAACAGACCCTGAACACAACCCTAATATATATTTGTAGTGAAATAGGATTGAAAACAATTTTGTTGTTGCTGTTGTTGTTGTTGTTGTTGTATGGACTGTTGTTGTTTGGCAAAAGAAAAACACATTTATTGCTGTGAAAATTGCAGTTGAAAATTGAATATTTCTTCCTGTCTCTCATTTAAAACTCATCATGTTGAAAATGACATAAAGGAGATTGTGGACGCTGTGACCACTTGCTGGAATTGTTAAGTGTGGCCTTTCCTGTGAGACCTGGGTACAAAGATGAGTAAGGTAATCACAATCTCTTTGTGGAAATGGCCAGTGGGACCCATGCCTCTATTAGACGTTCTGACTTTTCCCACCTTATAAAAGTTCCATTTTCAGCGAAAGTGGCCTATTTATGTTAGAAAGTGTCACTGATTCGATTTGAGCCAGCATCACTTTTTCCCTCAGCATCCCTTTAAGCGGTGTCGACCACTGTATGCTAGATGTGCTTCGGAAGAAAATTACAATGACAAAAAAAGAAAAGGAAAGAAGAAAAGTATTGCACACTTAGACATCTTATATATCAGTTTTACAAAAGCCGTTGGATTCACCATTGATCATTGCTCTGGCGCTTCTGCTGTAATGAATAGTTTTACTCTATAAGCTAAGGCTTCACACATGCGACAGATTTTTTTTTTTTCTTCGAAGGATGAAGGTATGAGGAGTTTATTTAGAAGAAGGCCGTGAGTGGGTAGCCCCTAAGAGGGAGCATGGCGGGCAGGTGAGGAAGGAGATTGGAAGAGGCGAGGATGCATGTCTGCTGGTTGACCTTGAAACAGAAATCACCCCAGCCCCCATCCACAAATGAGACACACGTACACAGCCATCCCTCAGGGAGAACAGTGGGCTTTTCCCATTTGTTCTTAGGATTCGAGTCATTTTATGGAGGCAGTGGAAACAATCTAATGTAGGACCATGAAAGTATCTTGACGGAAGTGACGCATGGAATCTCTAACACCGTTGATTGACATCCTCTAACTATGTAAAAAAAGAAAAATTTCTGCGTGGTTGCTTATCATACATGTCATCGCTTGGCATGCAGGATTGAGATTATGTTATATCGTGAGCTGTGTGGCAAATGGTAGATTTCATGGGTTGTTTGGGAAATAATCTACTACGACATCACAGGATCACAAGACCAGATATATCAGGCACACAGCGGGATTAAATTAACTTATGAGCCTCTCCTGCAGAACCTGCTACTGTACCCTCAATTCTGCTATACCGAGGTTGCAGTTCTGCCTTTGCTGCTACTTGACATCAGCAATCATCGGCAACATCATAGTGAAGTGGGGTCATTGTTTTCGTGTGAAAGCAACAGAAATATCTGATGGTAATCATGAACTTCCTGCCTCTTGTCAGTAGTGATTCCCACATTCGAAATTAAAAAAAACAAGTAAAAACTGGTAAGTTTAACAAGAGAAACATAAAGACCACATTATTGCAATTAGTGCATCATGGCCATTCCACGGTGTCTAAGAACGACAGAGTAATGCATAAATACTCCAGAGCACACAATAAATGCGTTGCAGAGTTCAAAACTGTTCCATAACCTTCCAGTGCCACAGTAAAACCAGGGCTGGTTTTGTTTGGTTTTTTATTGTGGTTAGCTTCAGCAATGTCATCTTTTACCAAGCTTCTTTCTGCATCTCTGGTGGCTGTCACTTTGGCTTTGCTTTGATAAATCTCTTGGGAAAGGGCGTTTCCACAAAAAAAGATGGGGGATATTATTGATACGTAAAAGAGGAAGATCGGTTCAGTGAGCAGTTCCAGATGAACCAGGGTGCGAGACACTCCCTCGTCTTTTCTTCTCGAAAAAGAAAAGCAGAGGACTAGCAGTATGTTGCATGTGAACTGGTGACAGCTTTAACATCTGCAAGAGTAAGGGGATGCTGTTTGCATTTGTGCAGTCTTAGTTTCATGCTTGATTCACCGGGAATTAAAAAGACAGAGGAGTGTCTAGCACTGAAATTCGAGCGCCTTTCAGTGCACCTTTCAGGTTGCCCTTTTTTTCTTTTTTTTGTGATGATGCTTTACAATCGAGAAACAATAAATTGAGTCGAACGGAGTTTTATTCTTTCTACACTGGTGCTGTCTTGCAACTTTTTGTGCTGTTTATATCTAGTGCCAGGAACTTCTGGACGTGCTGGGCCTTCCATGCGTGCAGAGCACGGGAGAAGCAGAAGGCACCTGTGCTTTCCTTGACAAAAATGGGGTGAGCTACAACTGCACTCTTCTTCCTCTTTCTTTTTCTTCTCTCTCTCATTTTTTTTTTGCAGGGATACTTTGCACGACAGAAACCTTTAAAGAATTTTTCTTGCATAAAACCAAACATGAAAGTTTGTGACTAATATAGTAGATGCATTGCTGTCATGTTTTTCATAACAGCAAGTACCAGCAGAAGGAGAAAAAGTGGGGTGGTTAACCGGGAGAACAATCAGGTTGACTACCCCGCGCAAGCAGAAAGAATGGGTCAATATAAAAGGGGAGAAGAAAATAGAGTAAAAGCATAAAGCATGCAGCAAAGTTGAAGTCTGTCACGTAGGCCCAGCACTCTCAAGAAACAGAAGAGTGCTTGTCAGGCCAGCCTCACAAGAAAGCATACTAAGATTCAGGGATATGCGCATGTGCATGGAGAGAGAGAGGCCGAGAAAGAATGTGGACTCTGAGATAAACACCAAGGATGAGGACAGATGCCATTTGTGTCACTTATGTTTCTTTCATTGTGTTCACTCATCATTATGATTTACCAGATCTCTTATGAGCAATGTCATTTGAAACACTTAATAGAAATAAAGCATTAGCATTAAGCAATTCAAAATGCACTGGTGCATAGTTGTGGCAAACAGAAGCTAGAAGTGCGACGCATCTTCATGACATTCAAAATACACTACTGCAGAGCATTAGTAAGCTTTCAAGAATGAGAAAAAAAAATATGTTGCCTGTGAAATGGGAAAAATGCCTTTATCATCTTCAATGGAGCAAAAAAGCAGGAAAAATTTACTTTCGGTGGAGCCCTTGAATTATTGTTGAGAATGAACATTAGTTTCTCTCGAAAAGTAATGTTTGTTTTATCTATCACACAACTTCCCTGCCTGTGCATTGCACGTGAAAGCAAGCAGTGAGCACAGCCACTTGCAACACATTACATAGCATTTTAATGACAGCTCCTCCTTTACGTTACTATACCAAGTGCCAACAGCAAACAACTTTCGAAGTCTGGTAAAGCTGGTGTAGTGTGGGCATTTACAATGCCACACATCACCCATCAAGGCTAAAGCAGCTCTACAGCTATAATTTCAAAATACCTGTTTATTAAAAGCTAGCAGCTTGCTCATTGTAATTTTTAAGTGTGCCTTTCTACCAACGCATATTGCATTGCATATTTGCTGTATGCATTGTAGTGCCTCAGAGTGGTGATTAGTTTTGCCTATAGTAGAGCACCTAGTGTCTGTTGATGCTTTTCATAAAGTATGCCGTGTGTGAGATGCTGTCTATGTGTGGTAAACGATGTTCATCACTGCCACCATATCGCCTCTTTTGTCTGCATAGTTGGTGGATGGCTGCATCACACAGGATGGTGACGCCTTTCTCTATGGCGCCAGGACGGTGTACCGGAAGCTCAGCATTGAGGACAAGGTGTGTTTTTACTGAGTCAAGGTGTCGCCAGTGAAAACCACTGCAATGGCTAATGGAGGGTATACTTCAAAAGAAGTAACTGTAGGGCTGGCTAATAATGTGACATCATGTTCATCCCATTTAGCGCTATGGGTGGCTTAAAGGACATGTGCCCATGGTTGTCTTCTTTTAATTCTCCGGTCTCTTTCACTAAATGAGGTGAGTGAGAAGCTAGTGGTGGCAGCAGGGACGTGCAGGGGCACGTCCTAGGATCATGCAGTGCATGGCTTTCTCCTGATGAATTTGGACTCACATACCTGTGACCTGTGTGGAGATTGGCTTTCAGATGACTTTATATATGTCTTAAATTCCCACACTGGGAATGATACCAAAAATGATACCAGCATTTCAGTAAGGTTTATCAGCAATGCATCCTTGCTCATCAGGCTCTTTTTCACATCATTCGGTCACTGATTTCATCTAAACAGACTTTTAACTTTCTCAGAGTCATTAGTGTGGTTCAGTCGTTTGAGTTACATTTTAAGCAGTGATTGGCGTTTTAGTCCACTTTTAACCTTTTGCCTTTTATGTTCAGGTTTAATAGCCCTAGCTAATTCATGGCATCCTGTTCTTCATGTGTTTTGGGCATTATAGTTGCATTTCCCATCACACTAGATAACTTCTAACTGCTATAACAGCATCCTCAGCTCAGATAGCAAATGGTCTGCAAAGCATTTGGATACATACACATCTCCATGCTGTGATGATTGTTCTAAAAGGTTTGTTTGGTTTGGTCTTATAGGTCTTTCACGTCAGAAAGTGGCTCAGACTGTAGTGGAGGGCTCTGGATGTAATTTCGATCGCGTGAGGTTTTTTAGTGTGCACTCAGGACTTTGCACAATGCCTTGCATGTCACCTTCATCAAAACATGACCACTGTGGCCGACATCAAATCCAAGTCTCCCGACTCAGTAGTCAAACACCGTAACCACTAAGCCGCTGCAGCGGGGCTATCTTGAAAAAAATTAAAGCTGCACCATGTCATGTGTCTCCTTGTACGTCATTCATGCTTCGCGTCATACAATCTACCATTCCTTGTCCTCACAGATAAATGCTACATCTAAGTCTCTCAACATTATGCATACTGTTTGGTAACATTTGATTTCATTACGTTTATCAGTTGCTCATATTTTTCTTTCTACTCTACTCTTTACGACAGTAAAGAACATTTCTACTCTTTGCGACTTTATAGAATCTCTATAGACATGACTGCTTCTTTTTGTTCTGCGTAGCCCTTGAGGTCATTTTGCATTGCTTCTTATTTCGGTTCTGTACATAACTAGTCCAGTGAACATCCTCTTCCAAAGAACCATTTGTGGTGTTTGAATTAAACTTTTAAAAGTAAATAAATGCGCACATACAAGGAAATAAGTTATCCATCTTATAGTTATAGTATAGTGGCAAAGAAATGCAGATGAAATCCATAAAGTGAGAGGTGCACGAACATAAAATCATTTAGTGGTGTCTTATTGTGACTCTCTTGGCAGGATCCCCATGTCTTGGCATACACAATCACAGACATCGAGAAGAAACTGGGGCTGGACCGTGAAAAGCTCATCGCTCTGGCTGTTCTCGCCGGCTGCGACTACTTTGGCGGGGTCCGCAGTGTTGGCAAGGAGACAGTGTTGAAACTGCTCACCAGATTTGGCGACATTGATTGCCTTGAAAGGTACGGGGCTGACTGCTTAATTGCATGGACTGTCTATTGACTGTGTATTGACTGCATATTGAATTGTATTGTCTATTGTTCTGTCAGAAGCAGTAGTGCCCATTGTAGCTGATGTGGTAAAGAAAGAAAAATGCTCACTGTAGGTCTGAAATGAGCGTATTTATGCATACACTTGTATACTGAATGTGCCCCCTACTCTGGTTGTGGCTGTCAAAAACAAAACATTTCTTTTTCAGTCATAACAGAGCATCCTTTTGTCTTGGTATGCATTCTGCTAAAAAATAAATTTGAGAGTGACACGACTGATTACGTGTGAGCAATGTGAAAGTGGGACTTTTTGCCAGTGCAGCTCTCTTAGCACAAAGAGCTTCATTCTTCTGTTTGTGTACCTTGCCTGCGTCTGTGTACACTCTTTCCGCGGCATCTTGTCTATGCAGTGCACTTCTTGGCTCTCCCCGATGCAACACCATCTGATCTTCCTGTAGCGCTCGATCGCATGCCTCATGTTACCTAGTTGCTCTGCCAATGTATGTGCTGTGGCCAAAGACAGTGTGATGCATCGTCTTATTGGAGCCATCAGAGGCACAGCCACAACAGCAACAGCGGTCGCCAATAGAATTTAATCTAATGGGACCAGTGACGCTTCCACCTTAATAATAAATGCCAGCAAGTACCCTATTTTTCAATGCCGAAACAACTGTGAAGTGATACAAAGCCCAGTTGGTTGAGTGTCAAGGCCACTATACGTCACCCTAAGGGACAAACCGCAGGAGAATATTTTCTCCAAGGAATCTGAGAACCAAATTAAAGCACGCCTTGTCACAAATGGCTTGTTTATCCAAACTGCCATATTTACAATTGTAGGGATCTTTTGTAGTCCAGTTAGACATTGTGAGTTGTGATGCAGTGGACTCTAGTCACGTTCTTCTTAAATATGCGAGTTTTGCATAGGTCTTGACTGGGGCTGAAAACAGGTTTTTTTATTATTATTAGATTGTCTGCAACTGTTGCATAATCCACAGGGTGATGCGTTCTCAAGGCCATATGCATGCTTTATGGAAGTAAGGCACTAATAATCAGGCATGTGCTTTTTGATTGCAGGAGCAAGATCTGACTAATATCCTTTGAAATTAAGGTAGCAGCTAGTGCCAGTAAGCTAAGCATACATGCACTCCTAGATATGACTGCAGAAAAACTTTGGGACAATAAAAATCATGTTGCTAAAAAACAAAAATTTGCAGCCTGCAAATTTAGTTTATGAGGTATATAAGCACACTGTATTCCAGAAAGCAGGGTGATTTGTAACTATAGAAAGCCAATTGTTTATTGCAACCCTGTTGCTCATTTTTGTCGGTTTTGAGGCTTAAAAATGGATAGAACTTTGATTCACGGGTCAAATAGAAAGCAATACAAACACGCATTTGTGCAGTATGTAAGCATTTATTTTTGTTTTCTTTCCTGTGGCATAGTGAGTTAT
Organism: Amblyomma maculatum; assembly: GCF_055883805.1. Classification (NCBI taxonomy): domain Eukaryota; kingdom Metazoa; phylum Arthropoda; class Arachnida; order Ixodida; family Ixodidae; genus Amblyomma; species Amblyomma maculatum. The sequence goes on along the minus strand of NC_139351.1, from coordinate 68,263,731 downwards.
GAAATTGCTATTCTCCTTTGGGATTCATCTCAAATGCTAAAATACATAAAATTCTACTGGGATGCAAATGATTTTCGTCAGTTTTTTTCAGGCCCATTCGATAACTCAAATTTTTCATTTCTTCAAACATTTATTTCTGGACCTTGAAGGACAAATTAATGACAGTTTATTGCATTCAGCAGTGATATGAGAGCTTCCCTCAGATTCGTGAATGAGCTTCTTGTACAAGAAGCTGGCATACGGAATCCTCTGTAAAAGTTATATTGGATTTTTCAGTAGGGTATACACTTCTGTGCAGTTCTAGTTTAATTTTATTTGCAAATACTATAGGAATTCTGAAATAAGTAGGACAAACAGTTTGTTATTCATTATTTTTTCTTTCTTTCACTGGTCAAATATTCTACTCATATTTGAAAATTTCAGTTCGCGCACTCCTAGGTATTGGCCTTTGTGATCAAGAAGAGTTACTCGGAGGAGTTCCGCTAAAGAGTTGAGGGAGTTACTCTGAGTATTTTCGTACTGGAATTGCTCGTTACAGAATTGCTCCAGGAACTTTCGCTTGGGAGTAATTACTGGTTCTTATTTGTACTGAGGCTTAAGTTGACAACAGAATTGTCATCCAGGTTGCGAGACTGGACACGAGACCCAAAGTACGCCAAACTCCAGAAAACCCTGGACAAGGGATGCAAGAAAACACCTCACTGTGGGAACTGTCAACATCCAGGTGAGCCCAGAGCTTTTAAATTTAAACAAACAAACAAAAAGAGTTGCTTTTTGATTTTTTTTTTGACAAAAGCTGTGGCTTGCCACTGCTTACCGATGGCGTAGAAACAAGCTAATGAAAGGGGTTTGGAATGGAAACATGGACATGGCTGCCAGCTGTGCAGAGGGAAATGACAAGGGTAGCAGTGAAAGACGGGAGGAGAGCAAGATGGGTTTGGGGACCAACACAACTTTTCCTCGTGCCTTTTTCAAGGAGTACAAATTTGGTAGAGGTTAATGAGTGGTATCTATCTATAGAGGGTGACGGAATGTTGTTTGTTCCTTGGAAATACTGTGTAAGGCTTTAGTACTATGCATGATTAGCTATGCTGGATTTGCTTATGCTGCGTAAATGATACTTAGTTGGTTTTTTTCTTATGCTGTTTGTATTGGCTTCAAGAGCCACACAGTGCGTGCCGTGTCAGAGATGACTTGAGGTCACGTCATGATTAAAAAAACTGGCAGTATATCTGCTTATTTATTTGCTGTCATTCTGACCCAAAGGCCAGGCTGGCCTAATGCTTTTGTCAATTAAAATGGTGAAGGAATAATTTATGCATCTTTTTTTTCAGTCTCACATGACCAGCAGTCAACTTTGACAATACTAATACGTAACTTCAATTTAGCCACTGAAACCAAAATGAAACCAGGGAAAATAAATTATAAATTATTCTCCCAGTGCAGGCAAATTCTACGAAATTATGCGTAGTAATGTGATACGTACTTGTGCAAACAAGCACACACCGAAAAAATTAAATTTTTTTATTTAAGGACAGCGCTTCAGACATTTTCAGAAAAAGTAGACTATGGCCTTCCTTTTTTTTTTGTAAATATAGATATTTGCATTATAGGCTGGCAGTAAAACTCATTTATTGCTAGAAAAATTTCAACCAAAATCGTACACTTCTTTTTTTTTTTTTCTTTCACTTGATTCTTGATGTCGAGATTGAAAAGGTCTCCTTAGGTCACCGCTTCAAAAGTGCTTTAACATAGACTGAGAAATCTGTGCGCACAAAACCGTGTTAACGTCACCACAATTTCCTACTGAAAAAGCCCAGTGGTGGCAATAATTGTATCCATTGTTTTTTTTCCTTCCATCTTTAGCTTCTTAAAGTCCTGTTTCCGTTTAAGGTCTCCTCTTTTTCAGCACAATATGGTACTCTCAGTAGACTAGCGTTTTTCCGCCATTGCTTTAAGTTGCATTTCATTGGTCAATTTGTAATTGATTTTACATGCTCTTATTGCACGCGCCCCGCACTGGGACCAGGCACTCAGAAGTCCCACAGTGCTCATGGCTGTGAAATGTGCGCCACCGACACTGCGTGCACCAAGTCATCCGTCTCGGACTGCAACTGCGAGTGGCACAAGATGACGGCACTCCAGAGCCAGTGGAAGACGGAGCTCGACATTCGGAGGAAAGCGCTAGACGAGCACGACGACTTCCCTCCAGAAAACGTACGCTTACGTAGCAAAAAGCTTGCTACTGTTTTTTGCGATATCCTATTGAGTGTCTATTGAATTGAGTTCTCAACATTTGAAGCGCTTCAGGAGGCTGCAGTGGTTCCTGAAGGATGTTGATGAAACCCATGCATTTTGATTGCCTTCTCTTCCTTACCAGCGTGCATGAAAGGAAAAAGAAACCATGCAGACATACAACTTGTCAAAAAAAAAAAGAGAAAATGGCCAGATTTAGGCAATATGACTGGCTGTTGAGTGAAACAGCCTGCTGCTAGTCATCAAACTCTTGCCTGATCAGTCCTGAAGTAAACTGAGTAAAAGAAAAAGCAGACCAGGGTTTGTGGCATGCACCAAAGAGCTTGCGTGGTGAAATTGCTCAAAGATTCTGTGGATGCGACTTTGGGTACCCCTGTCATAAATAGTTATGGACACGTGTTCTGAATTCACTTACTAGGTGCTGACGTCTACCAGCAATTCATTTTGTTGTTGCTTCATGAAATCATTTTTGGTTTTAACTGCAAAGAGCATTGACTGTGTAAACTATAAGAAGGCATCCAACACAAGTTGAGCTGGCCCAATACAGACAACAGTGGATGTTTTGTCCAGACTACAGAGGAGGCTTCTGTTTTCCAGGTAAGATGCTTTTAAAGGTGTTTATCAGCTGAGAACGCCTAGAACTAGATGAGTATGGATGCTAGGTTTGAAAAGGAAGTTTTGATGCAAAGGTAGAAACTATTTTGATCAACAAACTCAACATTTATTACCCAGACTGAGGCCAGCGATTGAAACACTCCCATGAAAAGTCATTCAAGTGTCATCTCTTTTCAAAAATCTTTGCACCAATGCTTTCGTTCTCATTGCACCAGATGTTTTCGTTCTCTTCATCTCCTTCTTTGCTCTGAGCTTAGCATGCTATTTGGGTTTGTTGCTGTTATTCATTATTTGTAACTCCTTAAAGGGATCATCTGGAAATTCTTCAGCCTAATAGTTGCACAGTATTTTGAAGCTTATTATCATTCTGATAGCAGGTGAATAGTTTGATCGTAAGAAGAATGTTATGAGGTATCAAAAAAATTAACTGGTACTTTTCCTTGTTAAAAGCAGCTCTTTGACATTTTCTATGTCTTGCACTGTCAGTTCTTTTTAATGTGTGCACAATGGAATGTAAGTTCCTCTTTCAATTCTGAAGGCGAAGTGATGAGCTTCTCATCCATTTGCTCTTTTTTTTACTGTTTTAGCAAGGTTTCCTAGCTGTCTCCTTCTGCCTGGTTGCTTTTGCTCGGGCGAATAAATTCATGTTTCACTTGTGAAATGAAGGCTTTTTGCGATGGCTGCCTGTGCAGGTGATATCAGAGTTCTTGAATGACCGGGACGAGATCCAGACCTTGGACAACTTTTGGCAGTTTCCTTCAATAAAAAAATTTGAGGTGACTGCATGCTTCTCTTTTTGCTGATGCCGAAGTCGGCAATAAAGACTAGCAGTCTACTAGTGTTTCTTTTTCAGTTTTTTCTTGTGTTTTCTATAGTGTTTAAAGTTTTTTCTTGTTGAAGGCAGAAAGAAACCTCGGAAATATATATACTATTTTTTTTAATATTGCCATGCCTCGTTGCAACAAACATCTCATTTGTGTTCTGGGTGCAAATTCATGTTCAAGCTAACAGAGTGTCATTAAGTTCATTGGTAGAATAACTGCCGTGTAGATTTTTACGCATTATGAAGTTTGAGCTCGCTGGTGTTTAGAAGACATTTGTTCAATTGGAAATTAATTCTTCTCACTGACATTGTGCTTCAAACAAAACTGCATAGGGAGTTGCTGTTGTGGGCTTTTACAACAGTGCAAAGAAAAATAACATGCTTCAGTGCAAACTCACTCGCATAGTTAAAATGAATATAATTTATTTGGTTTGTGTCAGCATCGTTCTGTTTTAGTGCTGTCTTGAGCCTCACTGACTAATGCTGTGGCTGTTTGTATGTTTGGTTTCAAGAATTGTTGCATAAGGACATGCAGAACGGCTCATCAATAAAAATTGGCCGGTTTGTAAGCACAGCGAATTATAAATTAGAAAATAATTTAAAAATAGACTGGCTTCAGTATTAAAGCAAACCCTTTAGCAGGAGAAGGGTTTAAGTTAGCGAGCCCTGTAAAAAAAGAAAGAAAGACAGAAATGAAACTCGCAGTGCATGTTACTCAGTGCAGCTAGAAAAAACAAAAATAATTACAGTACACATCTTGCAATACAAGGTAGTAAATCTCACGAGAATTTTGCGCCGAAATAATTGCAAATAAAACTAGGAACCCAGTGGTATTTAGATTGCTTGAGCAAAGTCGTGAAGGATCACGCAGTTGCTGCGTTGTTCAGTGGTTGCGTCTTGTTAGCTGATATTATTTTAATCTGGCAACTGGCACTGCATTATGATATACAATCGAACCCGGATATATCGAACTCATAGGGAATTGCGAAATAGTTCGATATATCGATAATTTGATATACGGAAATCGGCTTGAGGCACCACTTGCGATCGTGAAAAATGATGCGGTATTTGTCACGTAGTCAACCCACTCGCATAATGAACCCACTCCCCATTTTTGCCCTCGAGAATTTGAAAAAAAAAGAAAAGCGTTCGGTGGCGCGTCCTTCCAATTCGACCGTCGCATCCACAGCTCATTTATTGGCAGCGCGCCAAGATGCTGCGCAGCGATTACGTCATGACATGCTTATCTTTTGACTATACAGTCAAACCTGGATATATCGAACTCGAAGGGGATCGCGAAATAGTTCGATATATCAATAATTCGATATACAGAAATCGGCTTGTGACAGCACTTACGATGCGAAAAAACGATACCATATTTGTCGCGTAATCAACCCACTCGCATAATGAACCCATCCTCCACTTTTGCACCCGATAATTTGAAAAAAAAAATAAAAAATGCGTTAAGGCCAGCTCGCTCACATGCAAGCAACTGAGCGATTTCAGCGACGAGCGGCAGCGACAGAGCGAAAATTTTCAAACTTGCTGGAACTGCGTCCCTCTCGCCGCTCGAGCCACCGCGGCAGCTCAAAACACTGTTTCTGTGTCGCCGCGGCGGCAGAAATCCCGAGCATTTTCGCTTGCATGTCGATGGCTCGCGTCAGTCCGTTTCAGTCGTCTCATCCACAGCTCATTGGCAACGTGCCAAGATGCTGCGCAGCGATAACGTCAGGGCGCGTTTACCTTTTGATAGCTCCTGCGGGGAACGAACTTGGCAGAGTGCGCCTGACGACTTGATTGCACAAGCCTGGTTTGATTTATCACGCCGCTCTTGGGGCGGGCGTTATGATCGCAGCAGCTGACTGCGTGCTTTCGCTGATTCATACATGCAAGGATAAACGATTAAAAGAATTAATAAAAATAAAAATCCCCGAAAAAAAAAAAAATCCTGCCGCTTCTTAATGTCCGCAGCCGCCATATCTTACGCTACGCCGCGCGTACAACACAACGATAAGAAAGGATGACTCTCTCAAAAGCAAAACAGAGCTGCCGCTTCTTAATGTCCGCAGGCGCCATAGCCACATCAGCCGCCGCGCCGCCGCATGCAGTGGGTTCGCAACACACGCTGGAGAAAGTGTCCGACATCTGTCTGAAAACGGGCTGAGCTGGCTTGGCGCATGCGTTGCACGTGCTGAAGGAGAGAGATAGCTCGGCAAAAGAATGGGCACACCTACGCACATGGCTTGCAAACGTCATGTGTTGGCGCGCGGGAAACGACAAAACGACAACTGCAGATGCGTGCGCCTTTGGGGAATGGGCGTGGCGCTGCCCAGACCAGCCGTCGCCGAACTATCCCCTCTCATTCCTTCCGCGTGTGGCTTGAAAACGTCACGCGGCAAACGGCCAAGGGTGATGCGATCGTCTTTTGGGAAGGCACACTTTCCAGTGCGTGGTGCGGAGTTCAATATATCGAAGGAGGTTTGAAATCTTGGTCAGTTGGTACATAGTCTTAGAGAACAAAAACCAGCCAAGGGACGAAAACGAAGGAAGCTTCGATGTGTACATCGTCTTCCTTCGTCCTCGTCCCTTGGCTGGTTTTTGTTCTCTAAGTCGATATATCAAACCACCGGTGAAATTGAGTTCGATATATGACGCGGCTTTCCTATACTTTTACATGGGATTTTCAAGGGGATATTTCGCGAGTTCGATATAACCAAAATTCGATATATTCGGGTTCGATATAACCGGGTTCGACTGTACTTTTCATAGATCCTGCGGTGGCAGGGAGCAAACTTGGCAGAGTGTCCGCGTAATATTGCACAAGCCTGGTTCGATTTATCGAGCCACGCTTGGGGTGGGGCGGGCATAGTCTACTGCTGCAAAATCATTGGCAAGCGTGAAAGCTGCTAATGCCGTCTGAAACGAACAATGCTAAAAGCCGGTGTCATGATCGCAGCCGACCGCATGCTTTCGTTGATTCATAGATGCAAGAATAAATGACTCTCGCAAAAAAAATAATAAATCTGCCGCTTCTTAAGTCCGCAGCCGCCATAGCTTGCGCTGCGCCGCACGTTCAGCCCGATAAGAACAACACTTGCAAAAGAAAAAAAAAAAATTGCTGCTTCTTAACCTTTGCAGCCGCCATAGCATATGTTCAGCACGACGGCAAGAATAAACGACTCTCGCAAAAAAAAAAAAAATAAATAAAATAAAAAGAAACTGCTGCATCTTAGCGTCCGCAGCTGCCGTAGCTTACGCTCGTTCAGCACGGCGACACGAGACGCGAATCGCGCGTCAGCCGCCGCGCGCAGAGCGTTCACAACACACACTAGAGAAGCGTCTGCCACAGGCAGAGCTAGCTTGTCCGCACTTGCGTAGTGTGTGCTGCTGCAAACGAAGACCGGGAAAGAGAGAGGAAGGGGAGAGATAATGCTCAGCAGAAGAGTGGGCACACCCTTGCACTTCGCTCTATCGCGTTTTTCTCTTCTCCCGGACACCACGGCTGCATAGGTTCCCTCTAGTTCCTTCGCACACATGACTTGCAAACGTCACGTGCTAGCGCAGCAGCGATCGCCGCAGATGCGCGTGCCTTTGGGGGAAGGGTGCGGCATTGTCCTAGACCAGCCGTCGCCGAACTGTGCCCTCTCATTCCTTCCGCGCGTGGCTTGAAAACATCACGTGGCAAACAGCCGATGTGATGTGATCGTCTTTGGAGAAGGCGCACCGTGCAATGCATCGTGCGGAGTTCGATATATCGAATGACCGGTGAAATTGAGTTTGATATACGATGCAGCTTTCCTATACTTTTACATTGGATTCTCAAAGGAATATTCCGCAGGTTCGATATAACCAAAATTCGAATTATCCGGGTTCAATATATTCGGGTTCGACTTTATACCTTACGGACATATCTGTGGAATAGTTTACTTGGGATCGTTTTAGGGTCTAAGGAGCATTCTGCAAGCTATTACTTTACATTTATGTGTATATGTGCAGGTGTTATTTTGATCCACACTGATCCAGTAATTGCTTGAGTGAACAATTGGACATCTCTTGCTACATGTCGTTATCCGTGGCAAGCCTGTATGTGTAGGCCCATAAACGCAGAAAGCTAGGAAAAAGCCTCTATTGGCACTTTGGTAAAACTAAAAGCTCTTAGCTCCCTGCTGGAGTAGCGCAGTGGTTACGGTGCCCGACTACTGTTCCAAGGACACGGGATCGAATCCCGGCCTCGGCGACCGCTTTTCGACGGAGGCGAAAAGCAAGGTGCCCGTGCACTGTGCAATGTCAGCGCACATTACCCAGGTGGTCAAAATTTCCGGAGTCCTCCACTACGGCGTCTCTCATAGCCTGGGTCGCCTTGGGGCATTAAACCCCACAACAGCAACAACAACAATAAAAGCTCTTAGCAGACTTGACGGCCCACTGATGATTCACTTTGATTCGATTCGTCCGTTATTTGACATCTTAAGCTATAAATAGGAAGCCTTTTCTCTCTGCAGATCATTGCAGGCACCTTTCTGGAGTTATTTTTTAAGTGAGACTGAATACATGAAAAGGCAGCTTGGCACATTTGCCGGGTGTCACCACCGGTAGTGACTTTTCTTCGCTGGTGTAAGGTGTGAATTTTATAAGCTTTGCAGTGAAGAGTGCGATTCTCCCAAGGCTGTACTCCTGCCTTCTGCTACAGCAGGCATTGAGAATGTATGTATGCTGTCTGTGCTCTTAGGATTTCATGCTGGAGAAACTGTACTGGGATTCGGGAGAGAGTCGGGAGAAGTTGTTTCCGCTGCTGACGAGATGCCACCTCGAGAACAACAAGGCTAGATGCGAGGAGGATGACACCCTGAAGCCCGTGAGGTAAGCAGTCTCTCTTCACGAGGAATATGGCACCCAATCAGAAGTTACGTTACGGTGAAAGACTGATTAAAAATACTTGCAAGTGCTGTACATACATTTATTTCACATTGGTACAATCGAGCGCAACGTTACTAGTGAATATAGAGTTCCAAGCTTGAAATTGCAGCCAGAAGCGGAGGTCTTAAAACAGCTTCCTTTCTTTGCTAACTGTGACAAGGGGTGAGCAAATACCGAAATTTCCGACTACAAATAAATGCAAATATAGAAAAAAAATGCCTTAGAATATTGATTTCAATGCCGAATACCTGATGAGTGAATTAAGAATAGCAAACACCGTTCATCTTGTTTATCTCAGAATTCACGTGGCATTTGCAAATAAAATTAAACTAAAATTGCACAGAAGTGCACGCCCTACCAAAAACTCCTGTATAAATTTTTTACATGCTTCCGTATACAGGATTTTTGTACAGGAAGAACCAGGATGAAACAAGCTGGAGCTGTCATATTGCTGTTCAGTACAGTAAACTCTCATTAATTTGGCCTTCATGGAGCCAAAACGAATTAACCTAAAGCTCAGATTACTGAATGGGCTCGAAAAACTACCGAAAACTGTTTTAACTACAGTAATTGTATTCGATAAACACCTGCACAATGATACTTTCCATTTGAGATGAAACTGAAGTGCGAATGACACTCTTGACACTTTTTCTCGTTTCGTGAAGTGCTTTGCTTACTGCACTCTGGCGGGAAGGTCCCTCTTGGCAAAATGATCCCTTAGCGTTTTGAAGGTGCTTCACTGCAGAGCTTGTAAGCATTGCAGTAAAGCGTGCAGTGCTGTGAAGTCGTAGTGAATTTTCGAATATTGGGAATGTTCCCAATATCAGGTTTTTGTGTAAAGATACGAATAACAAACATATTCGATTTGTATTTGAAATTTTGAATATTCACGCACCCCTGTAAATTTCACATTACAGTACACTCGACCACCTTGGCTTGTGAGTTTTCCCGGTTTCTCTTGGGGGAAAAAAAAGCTTTCTGTTCAGTACGAGCTGTCTTGTTTGAAACAGAACATTTACACAGCTTTTTTTTTTTAACAAAGCTCGTGTACCACACACACACACATGAATGCATACTTGTTGTTAGTTTTGTCCACTGCAAAATGTTTTGAACACGTGGCTGAAATTTGGTTGGCTACTCTCGCGAGTACTTGAACCAGTGTCCATCACTAGCAGTGGCGAAATGAACTTAAGACCCCGTACTGGGGACTCGGTGGCGTGAGTATACCCACCATTGGGTAGTGTTTATTGGGAACCGTGGGAGCAAGCCTATGTACTGCCTGTGCGCTCATCTGTTTATATTTGTCAAGTCACCTGTTAGCGATGATTATGCTGATGCTCCAGCAGAACAGAAGGCTGGGAAAATTGATGAGCATTCATGAAAATGCTGTCAGAATGCTGATAGTTTCGTTTCGGTTTCTGACTGTTTTCATAGCAACGGTCTTAGAAGTGCGTATTGCTGCAAAACAGCGTGAAAGGCTTGAATGCGATGAGGCTCTCGTCACCTGTCTTGGTCAGGAGCACGTGTTCACTGATGGCATTCGTTGTTGCACCTGTGGTGTTGATTGTGCGCTGTTTGTTTTTTGCATGGCAAGAATTGTCAAGGAACGTGTGCGGAGAAATCTAGACTTCTACGAAGTTGAGTGGGAGGCCAGTAAATGTGAGTTGATCCATCTTTTTTCAAGTTTATTTCTCTTATAACCGAGCGCTGGGCCTGTGGTCACCCAGGGCTTCACAAGAACTCAAGCATCAAATTAAATAAACTAGGAATACTTCAAGTAGCTGCATCAAACATGGTAATGAACTACGACTCTCAGATGAGACTTCTTTTATAATAAATTTAACAATGCATGCATCTTTGACGAATTTATAAGCTCACTTAGCAACCTGCAAATTTGTTTCTTCTGGTGCTGCTTATATTTTCGAGCTCCTGTCAGAGAATGGTGTTCATGTCTTTACTAGGGAGATTTGTATGATCACATTATAGTACTGTGTTTCTTCATTTGCATAATATTGTGCAGAAAAGTTAGCTTGAATTCAAATTAAATTCATTAGAAGCTTGTGTTATCTCTTTGCAGATGGACAGTACCCATCAGCCAACTATACAAACATTTTTGGAATCATTTATTTATTGGTTTCAGAAGAAGGCAGGATCAAGTGTTGTGCTCATAGTGTCAGTTGTGTATGAGAGCAAGCTTATATTAGGAAAACTCTACCAGCTCTTTCTGTATTTATTGCTATCTGTAAGAAATGCAATTCAATATGCTTCTTTTCAGTTTTTTAAAAGGTATAATGGCATATTTGTTTCACTGCATGAAAAAAAAATAAAACAATTCTAGAGGACACTTTGGACCACTAAAGTGCGATGAGGCGAAAGCCATTATAGCACAGTCGTAGCCCTCCCCTACGGCACCTCTATCTCCCTCTCTTCTTTCACTCCCACCTTCTTCCCTGTCTTCCCTTTATTAACAGCGTGGTACATGTGCCCGCAGAGAATTGTGACAGATACTGCGCCTTTTCTATCCTGTAAATCAGATTCAAGCGTCGCTGATGCCTGCTGTACTAACACCTCCTAGACATCTGGGTCTGCTTCTGTTTGCTGTGTGGTGCGGCGTTCGAGAAAGCGCCAAATGAAATGCGCCGCACGGGGTCAGCGTCGTATATGCATGAATTGTCTGGTAACATCATGACCTGTTGAGACAGCAAATCACGCGCCCCTTGTCGAACACAACCAGCATTTCATTGAACGCATTAAAGTTCATTAAAGCTCTGGGCTGGGGATCCAAGGGATGGAGGTTCGATTCCCGGTGGATACAAGGTTTATTCATTTATTTTGAACTCTCGCTCTCGAAAGCGTGACGCCTTCTGTCGAGAATGATGAGGCATTGAAGGCTTTCGCCTTAAAATGCTGAACAGTTACTGAACAAATGTAGCGAGTGATTTTTTTCTTTGTAGGTGCTGCTGTTGCAAAATATCTTTTTGGGTGTGAGCCTCTTCAATCGATATCTGTCTGGCTGGGTTTGTCGCATATAACCAGACTCTGGAACCAGCCAACAGTTGTTAAAACAAATTCCCAATGTTTTTGGACTAACTCAGTGCCATCTTTAGGGCTGTAGATTAATTGTTGGTGCAGCAGGTAGCAAACCTCGCTTCTTCTCCATGGTTACGTGTGGATGTGCCATCATTTGAGATGAAGCCTCTTACATGGCTTTCGCTCCACACCCAGCAATCTCACCTCTTTGAAGGTGATTCTGTGTTTGGCATGTTCACAGTGTTCACAGCGTCTCTTGCCTAAGTTCTGTGTCTGACTCACGTATGACGTAGTGCTCATGGCGTAAGAGATCTTGTGGACCACATCTTGTTGTTCCTCTTTAGGGACATGGTCTTTGGGCCATGGAAGGAAGCAGACGAGTTAGTTGCAGGTTGATGGCCACGCAGACATTTTCATTTCATAAAATGTGGTGCCAGTGCTTGGATGACACCCCTCACATGCCATAACAGAACACAAGTGTGTGTGTGTGTGCGTGTTTTTTTTTTTTTTTTTTGGGGGGGGGGGGGGTACATTCGTCACTAATTTTTGTGTCCTTGAGCCCTGAGGATGGGGCAGACACTGACTAAAGCTATGGGCATAGCCGTTCTTTTCTGGATTGCAAACATGGCATCTTCCTGTCTTCTGCTCCTTTCCGAGAAGCAGGTTGTTTTTTGCCCTTAACAAAAATGTTGAGACAATAGAAGCCCTGTGGCTCATTGGCCAGAAAGGGTGTAGCAGTAACAGACAGTCTGTATCAATTGGAAAACAAAAACTAAACTCCAAACCTTCTTCTCATTTACAGGCACCTTGAGTTACGACAAAACATTTTATTTTCGATTTCCCAAGTATTTTGTCACTGCATGCTTTCATTTACACCGGCCAGTATCAGCTCCAGCACCTAGATACTGGAGCTGAATGTTGTCAGTAGGTCTTTTCACGTTCTCTACGGTATTATTTGCCCGAGGCTCATTTCTTTCGTTGCTGAAGCCCACAGAGAAACGGGACTGTGTTGGCAAGTCTGACATACTTGGTTAGTGTACGTGTGATGGGCACTTCATACGCGTGCTGAAGGCCCCCAAAGTACACATTAGATATACCAATGCCAGCTGCATTGGCATGCGACAGCAATACTAAGGTCTCCTACTGCCGTCATGAAGCAGCAGCTGTAACGAAGCATCAGCTGTAACGAAGAAATTGCAGGGTGACTCTGTTAAAGTAAATTTCAACTGCATAATGATAATAGTTATATTAAGTAAATAAATAAAATGGGAACCACATTAGCAACTCTCGTGTTGCACCCGTTTTGCTCTCAAGTAGCGAATGAAAAACAAAGCCAATATATAGGTGACCAATGTTCTGAGGTGAGCATAAACGACACAGCTACTACTAGTCAGGCAGCATGGACAGCTACCCCGCCGGGGTGACGCAGTGGTTACGGCGCTCAACTACTGTTCCCAGGGAAGCGGGATCGAATCCCGGCCTCGGCGGCCGCTTTTCGATGGAGGCGAAAAGCAAAGCATCCGTGTGCTGTGCGATGTCAGTGCGCGTTTAAAGAACCCCAGGTAGTCGAAATTTCTGGAGTCCTCCACTACGGCGTCTCTCATAGCCTGAGTCGCTTTGGGACGTTAAACCCTACAAACCAAACCAAACCAAGCATGGACAGCGCACTTCATGCCCTCCTAATTGTAGGTGCATGGTTTATGCTCCTCTCAGAGCTTTTCATAAACCACCAAGTAGCCCTGTTAAGACTTGGTGTCCAATCAAGGAGCCTTATCTCGCGAGGACCCTTCTGGCGATAGCATTCTTTGTAAAACCACTTTTCAGACTGGTTCTTCAGCGCTTGCCATGGTATCATTATTTTTTTTTTTTACCCTTAGCAGGGTTCTGAGCTTATTGACACTTTCAAACTTTGCAGTGTGGGCAAAGTCATCGCCGCCCAATACACTAGAGCCTCAGGAACTGTTCGAGAGAGTCTATCCGGAGGTAGTCAAGAGCTTTGAAGAGGAGAGAAGTCAGAAGGGCAAGAAAAAGACTCTGAACACCGACGGTATGTGGTTAAGACCATCTTCTCGTCCACCTGCAAACCATAAAAAGACTGCATGCTGGCCACAATAGTGTCATTTATTAAGTTCCAAAATAGAGAATGCAGCAGGGAAGTTCTGAGCCACTATTTCAAGAGCAAGAGTATATATGCAAAACTTTCTTCTGTAGATCTGCAGTTGTGGCAGTCACGCCTAATGTTCATATATAGAAATGCGTAGGTACTCATGAAAAGTGGGTCAGTTTTGGCATTTCTCAAACTAGAAATCTCTGTATGGGGAAAAGAACTCTGTTCGCACATTTCAAGATATTTCGGTGTTCAGAGATGCTGTATTTAACCGTCACCGGTCTCAAGGTCAGAACATTTTGCCTTCAAGAGTCCTTACCAAGGGTGTACCTTATTAGTTATCTGTAGCATAAAAGAGCATAGGATATGGTGTAGGCTGTGGAGGTCAAAGAAAACACTGACTGCTGCACTCCCTTTATCTGTGTTACTCCCTATTTTGTGCTTCACTGTGCTATTGATCAAATATTCCAACTAGGCTAGTTATATAGAATTTATACTACTTTTAATGCACAATAGTGCAGTAGTGAAGTAGCACAGCAGTGTAGGTTGTAAAATTGTGCAAGTGTAATGCAATCAATATATGCATTCATCAGGCATGGGCAGTGTCGAAGATATGCATGTATCTTCAATACTATTTTTCGATAGATTTCAGGTATTGATATATTAGGCGCCACGTGCAAACTATGTAAGTATAAGAGTGTCAGTAACAAAGATGCATTTTTTGTTTAATGTGTATTTTAATGATATTGAATACCAAAAAAAAAAACAAAAGAAAAAAAATTGTCACAGGTTCGAGGCTGCTGCATGTCAGACTTTGGGCTGGAGGTGCTCGCTAAATAAGCTATCAGTTCAGTTCAGTCCAGTCGTTCAGTCGTGTCCGACTCTTCGTGACCCTATGGACCATGTCACGCCACGCTTTCCGGTCTCTCACTATCTTCCTAACATCACATAACTTCATCTGCAGTGCTTCGAGGATGCCATCTAACCATCGCGTTCGCTGCCTACCCCTTCTCCGGCGACCCTCAACCTTTCCTAACATCAAATCTTTCTCCAGCGACTCCTCTCTTCTCATCAGATGACCAAAGTAGCTGAACTTTAACTTTAGAAATTGACCCTCCAATGAGCAGTCACGGTTTATGGTCGACAATATCGACTGATCTGATCTTCTGGCAGTCCAAGAAACTCTCAAGGGTCTTCGCCAGCACCACAATTCAAATGCGTCAATTCTTCGGCGGTCAGCCTTTTTCACAGTCCAACTCTCGCATCCATACATCACAACTGGAAAGACCATAGCACAAGTTATACGGATCTTGGCTGGCAGACTAATGTCTCTGCTCTTTACTAGGCGGTCAAAGCTAACCATTGCTCTCTTTCACAGAAGCAGGCGTCTCCTAATTTCATGGCTGCAGTCTCCTTCCGAGGTAATCTTGGAGCCCAAGAAGAGAAAATCTGTCACAGCTTCCACTTCTTGTCCATTGATGCTCCAGGACTTGATAGGGCAAGACGCCATGATCTTTGTCTTTTTAATGTTCAGTTTAAGCCCACACTTCTCACTCTCTTCTTGTACGCGCATCAGAAGTCTCTTGAGTTCCACTTCACTTTCTGCCATTAAAGTGGTATCATCTGCATATCTAAGGTTGCTGATACGTTTTCCAGCAATCTTCACTCCAGCTGAAGACTCGTCCAGACCGGCCTTCCTCATGATGCACTCTGCATATAGGTTAAATAGGCAGGGCGATAGTATGCAGCCTTGCCTCACTCCTTTCTCAATCGGAAACCAATCAGTAAGACCATGCCCAGTTCTGACTGTGGCCTCTTGTCCTTCATACAGGTTCCTGAGGAGACAGATGAGGTGAATTGGAACTCCCATCTCTTGGAGAGCTTGCCACAATCTGCTGTGATCTACGCAGTCAAACGCTTTCGCATAATCAATAAAGCAGAAGTAGATGGGTTTCTGGAACTCTCTTGATCCAGCGAAGGTTGGCAATTTGGTCTCTAGTTCCTCTGCCCTTGCGAAACCCAGCTTGCACGTCCGGAAGCTCCCGATCCACATACTGCTGCAACCTTCCTTGGAGGATTCTCAACATCACCTTGCTAGCATGCGAAATAAGCGCGATCGTGCGGTAGTTGGAACAATCTTTGGCACTGCCTTTCTTTGGAATGGGGATGTAAACTGACCTCCTCCAATCCTGTGGCCACTGCAGGGTTGTCCAAATCTTCTGGCATAATGTATGCAGAATGTTAACAGCGTCATGGCTGAGGTTTTGAACCAACTCAGCTGGAATGCCATCAATTCCGCTAGCTTTATTCTTAGCAAGGCTGGCTAAGGCCCAATCAACTTCACTCTTCAGGATGCCCGGCTCGAGATCAGTAATCACAACCGTCTTATGTTGGGTTTGCACATTCGGGTCCTTCTTGTACAGTTCTTCTGTGTATTCCTGCCACCTCTTCTTTATCTCTGAGGCTTCAGTGAGGTCCTTGCCTCGTTTGTCCTTTATCACGCCCAGCTTAGCACAGAAGCTTCCTTTGATATCTTTGATTGTCTTATACAGAGCTCTTGTGTTCCTTAATTGGCTGTTGTCCTCCGCTGCTTGGCACTGTATGTTCAAGAAGGCATTCTTATCTCTCCTTGCTATTTTCTGAAAATCCGCGTTGAGAACCTTGTATCTTTCTCTTTCCCCCATAACTTTTGCCATCCTCTTTTCCTCAGGTATTTGCAAAGTCTCTTCAGATAACCAGTTTGCTTTCTTGCATTTCTTTTGCTTTGGAACTACTTTAGTAGCAACTTCTTGTATGATATCACGAACATTAGTCCACATCTCATCGGGCTTTCTGTCTTCTTGATCTATTTCTTGAAATCGATTCCTCACTTCCACAGCATATTCTAATGGAATTTGATCCAAATCATACCTGAAAGGCCTTCTAGTTTTCTGCGTTTTCCTCAATCAAAGCTTAATTTTGGCAACAAGAAGCTGATGATCGGTGCCACAATCGGCCCCAGGCCTTGTTTTTACTACTTGTATAACGCTTCTCCATCTCTGCCGGCAAAGAATATAATCGATCTGATTCCTGTACAGACCGTCCGGTGAAGTCCACGTGCACAGGCACCTCTTGTGCTGTTGAAAATGAGTACTATTCGCTATGGTCAGGTTGTTTTCTTGACAAAACTCTACTAGCCTCTGCCCAGCTTCATTTGGCTCGCCAAGACCGAACTTGCCTATAATTCCGGATATTTCTTCACTCCCGACCTTAGCATTCCAGTCTCCTATGAGGAAAACGACATTTGATGATGGGGCGTGGTCTAAAAGGCATTGTAGGTCCACATAAAATCTCTCAACGTCAGCTTCTTCAGCAGTAGTGGTCGGTGCATAGACTTGGATAACTGTTATGTTGAAAGGGTGACCTTGGATCCGAAGTGAAATCATTCGGTCGTTTTTGGGGTTGTACCCTAGCACTGTTTTGCCCATTCTTCTGTTTACTATGAGAGCGACCCCATTCCTTCTCTTGGATTCGTGCCCACAATAAAAGACATAATGGTCGCCGGAGTTAAATTCTCCCATTCTGGTCCACTTGAGCTCGCTGATACCCAAGATATCAATGTTCAATCTGTCCATTTCTCGCTTGACGACATCCAGTTTACCTTGCGTCATAGATCTTACATTCCATGTTGCTATGTGATATATCTCCTTGCAACATCGGACTTTCCGGTCGCTTCCCGACACATCCACAACTGAGCGTTCTTTTGGCTTTAGCCCAGCCGCTTCATTCGTCCTGGAGCTATTAGGAATCGCCCTTTGTTCATCCCCAGTAACATGTGGGACGCGTTCCAACCTGGGGGGCTCATCTTCCGCCGCCATATCTTTAATGGTATTGTGACTGGCCATAAGGTTTTCTTGGCAGGAAATACTGGAGTGGGTTGCCATTACCTTCTCCAGTGAATCACATTTTGTCAGAACTCTCTGCCGTGACCTGTCTATCTTGGGTGGCCCTATACAGCAGAGCTCACGACTTCATCGAGTTTCGCAAGCCCCTCTGCCACGACAAGGCAGTGATCCATGAAGGGGCTATAGCTATAGCACACTCAAAAATGGTGATTGACGAAATTAGGAAGAGACTATGCCAACGCTGTTGACCCCATCACTCTACTTTCTTCCTACATTTTTTGTTTGGCATATAGACGACAGATGTGTTGCGCCAGAATGGTGACAGAAGGATGAGGGCACAGGCTGAGTGTTGTGGTAAAAACAACATCCGTATGTCAAGTTGTTGTGGTTACGAGCAGAATTGGAACATTTTCGCCATCATGCTCATCAGCTTACGGAGTTTTTGTTGTTGACTCTGTCAGCGCAATAAAATTCACGCACTAAACCTCTTTAACAACAGTGCTCTTTTTAACAATTGATAACCATTGTGAAAAAGGCTGACCGCCGAAGAATTGACGCGTTTGAATTGTGGTGCTGGCGAAGACTCTTGAGAGTTCCTTGGACTGCCAGAAGATCAAATCAGTCGATATTGTCGACCATAAACCCTTACTGCTCATTGGAGGGTCAAATTCTAAAGTTAAAGCTCAGCTACTTTGGTCATCTGATGAGAAGAGAGGAGTCGCTGGAGAAAGATTTGATGTTGGGAAAGGCTGAGGGTTGCCGGAGAAGGGGTAGGCAGCGAACGCGATGGTTAGATGGCATCCTCGAGGCACTGCAGATGAAGTTATGTGATGTTAGGAAGATAGTGAGAGACCGGAAAGCGTGGCGTGACATGGTCCATAGGGTCACGAAGAGTCGGACACGACTGAACGACTGAACTAAGAACCATTGTTAAAGAGAGTGTTCATCAAACACGACAAGGCTGCGATCTCGTCAGTTCTCGTGCAGAGAGGTTTCTCATTTGCTCCACTTATCATGGTCACATCGTGGTGCCTTGAGGACCATTGATTTGAGTAAATGTAACATCCAGATAACAGTCGTTAGCAAGATATGTCTTTCTTAATAAAAACCTCCAACTCGTTTTTTATTTATTTATTTATTTATTTATTTTCAGCTTTTAACCCAGAAGGTCCAACGTCAAAGGACAAATAAATACAATTCTGAGGAAATAACTGTTCAGACGAAGCTTGCACCTTTTAGCACACGACAAAGGCAGAGGCAGCCTGGTAAATACTGCAGTAACGAATAGAAACCCCTTCAAAAAGTTTGAAATTTATTTACATGTAGTCAAGCTCTCGAAGAGTAGTTTGCATGAAGAATGTTAGCTTAATTTAAAGCGATTTTGCTATACTGCGGAAGAAATCGTGTCGTCACTGTGCTTTGGTCGAATGTTGAGATTTTAACAGAGCCAGCTGTGGTGGTAGTTCACCTTACTGAAATCCATGTGAATAGATTTGTTTAAGCAATGTTATATTGAATACAATACAAAAAAATTCTAAGAATGTTGCAGAAATTTTATAATGTAGCTAACTATATTACCAGCTTTATGAAGGTTAGCAATCTTATTGATGTATTGAAGTATAGGTGATACAGTACCAAGCATCTGTATCAGAAAATAATTTCTATCTTACAGTACTATCTCGTGAGGTATCAGAAATTCAATTTCGGAGAGTATTAAACATCAGTGTTGAGAAAGGGTTTTTTTTTATTTATTTTATTTTTATTTTCCCAATACATATTTATGCCCAGACCTGGCATATATGCTCCTGTAGATGTAGTTGAATGTATCTGCATGTCTCTCTGAGTGCTCTTGTAAGTATGCAAAATTTTTATTCTTTTATTCCCTTGCAAGTATGGAAGAACGTAGACCTATTTACCAGCAATGATCTGTGATAGAAGCAAGATGGTACTGTTTTAGCAGGCTAGGGGTAAAAAGCTGGGGATATTTGCCATAGATTGCATGTAAAAATCTTCAAAGCAGTTTTTTCATTTCACAGTACTCCTATGTGGTTGTTGCTTTGTCAGTGAAGGCCGAGCTCATTCGAGAACAATATTATATAGAACGCCGTTTCAGAGCCAACATATATATTTAAAACACCGCAGTATGTACTTGCCGATGCTACCGTTTGGTAGGGTACCATGCAGTAACATAGCACTTAGAAGTTTTTAAACAAAGCATTTGGAAATTATTTTCTTATTTCATAATTTACCTCCAAATGTGGCTGTTCATTAACCACTGGCAAGAACTTTTAAAGACTTTGCAAAAATAGTATACAATGTCATTTTGAAGCTGTCATCTTTTTAAAACATCACCATAAACATGTGCTTCTAGAGGTTGTACCTTACCCTTTATATGCTCAGTAAATACATTTGATAACTGATTACATTAATAGGTTTGGAGATAATGTGCAACTTGTGGCACTTTCAAACCTTGTGGGTTGCAAGATGTCTAAGTGCAAAAAAAAAAATGATTTCTTTCCACAGGAAGTAACAGTGACATACGAGGATACTTCAACGTAGTTGCTTCTGGAAAGCAGCAGCCGGAGGCCGCCGAGAAAAGTGGAAAGGTGACTGAAGACAAGCCAGAAACCTGTACCAGCGACGCCACTTCGAAAAAGTCAAAAGCCCCATCGACCAGCCGGCGCCGTGCACCTGTGACGCGGACTCGGAAACCAAAGCCACCGTCACCTAAAACAGCATCTGGAGCGATGGATCGGTTCTTGGAAAAGTCTCCCAAGTCCCCTGTCAAGTCCTTGAATGAGTCGCTCGACTCTTCATTCGACGATTTCAATGTGCCGCTCTCGGAAAGGATCACTGCGGCCCCACATAGGGCAGCTGTTTCTGAGCCACCAAGTTCAACAAAAGAGGCCCTCCTGCAAGAACCCATAAAGTTAATCAATTCAGTGATGGAAGAATCTGTGGGGGTCACAGAGGAAGTACCAAGTTCTGGAAAAGAATTTTCGGAGATTGAAACCACTGGGAAAAATTTAGTAGGCTTACCTCGACCTGTAGACATTAGAACTTCATTGACAGAGCCCCCACAAGAGGGTGTCACAGTCCTACACCAGCAAGACTTAACGACACTGTCTGATAACCTGACAAGCAAAGGGAAGTCAATAAATTCTCCTAGTGTCTCAAGACCGCCAGAGAAAGTGAAAGACATTGAGGACATAGCGGATTCAGTGCAGACGGACATAGAAAGAAGTGCTTCCAATCCTGAGGATGGAATCATGTCAGAGGATTCTGGGAAACCTTCTCAGCCAAGAGAATTCTACCTTTCTTTGTCGGAATCACTTAAGGAAGAGTTTATGACATCGGTGCAACTCAGTGACAGCGATGATGATGACAGAAAAGAGGGTGTCGGCTGCACGCCACCAAAACGAAGAAACATTTCTTCACGCATGAGCGTAAGGTCGCCTTCAAAAGGCACTCGAGATTACCTTGCAGGCGGAGACATCACCAGAGTACCGATTTCAGACTCCACGGAACTCGAAGGAAAGTCACCGAGTCGACTCAGCTCTGGAAAACGCAGACTTTGCTTTGAGCAAATAACTTCTACTCCCGTGACTCAAGAGTGCTTTCCAAGAGTTGAAATGAAAATCGAAAGCCTACCAGAAGACACATCGACATTGAGAAAATGTAGTAGTGTTAGTCCGGAGGATTTCAGCAGCTACGACCAATCGAAACCTCTCTTCGACTCCGTAGGTGAATCTTTCGAATCGCCAGACAAAAGTAAGCCATCAGTTATTGTCATATCTGATGATGAAGATTGACAAGCTTGTGACATTATTGTTTTAGAAGAATGGTCCTGTGGTAATTGTTTAGAGTTAAACCCACTATTGATCGTGATGAGCTACAAGATTGTGCATCACTATATTATGGAAAAGATGGTGGCTTTTGTTTTAGCTACTCTACACAGATGTGTGTTTTCTCTTGGGAGATGGTAAGCACCATCTAAACTAATACTAAAGGGAAAAGCACAAGAGAAGTTTGGTAATGCTTTGTCCTAATTGTGGCTCTTTCCGATAGTGCACTGCGTTCAGATGATTGCTGATTGTTTTAATGGCATTCTAGTTATTGCTAGTCTTTGTGAAACTTTATGAAGCTGTTTGTAATATGTTTTGCTTGTTTCTGTCAGTAATGTGTTGGCCTGCAGGAGATCTAAATGTGGGCAGAGTTCTCAGCTATAACTGCACTTGCTCGTTTACTGGACCTTGTATAATCTTCATTGTGAACTTTGGTCGACTTTATAATTTGGGTGCCATTCACTAAACTGGTGACTCAGTGGTTAAGGCTCTTGATTAAAGAGCCGGAGAACGCAATTTCAATCCTATGTGCGTCAAAACACAAGACACCCGTGCATAATATGATGTCAGTGCACGTTATAGAATACCATGTGGTCAAAATTATCCGAGGCCTTCTACTGCGCATTTCTCACAGCTTTAAGATTTTGGACCCTATAAACCAAACCAAGCCAAGTCAGCTGTTGTTCATATAAATTTTGTTCTACTGGCAGCTCTTGGATGATAAATAAGCACAAATGTTTTGATTAGGTGATCTGAACAAACTGGTGAACAGCAGTTGCTGGCTTGACCGGAGAAACCACGATTGTGTAATTAGATTGTAAGCTTCGTGCAATTGTGTGCAAACTTTTGTTAGTTATAATATTCGATTGCCTATTTTGTTCAAATCAAGCCTAAGCAGGACTGAGTTGCTGGCAGCCTTGTCCTTGAATACCTGATAAGTCTTGTAATGTATGTAAGTGAAAATGGTGTCTTTGTATCTGTGTAAATTTTTACATGCCTCATGATCAGCCTTTTTCACAAGGCCGCTCTGGACATGCACGCCTCAGCCCTGGTTGAAAACAAACCACTAATCCCAGCTGCACATGCGCAGTTCTTGGCCTCCACGATCAGCGCAGCTGTAACTGATCTCGGAGGCCATGTGTAGTTAATATTCGTAATGGGAGTATGCAATAGATGGTGGTAGCTGCCTCTCCCAAAGACATTTTCAACCAGTAGCAGACGAATTTTCAACCGCTCCCAGAGGGCACCACGGTTTGTGAAGAAGGCAGATTGTGAATTCTAGATACAACATAGCTAAAGCAGAACTGAATCGTGTGTTTTTAAGTCGGCCCGGAAATGGCCGACTCCTGTGCATATGTTTGGAACTTTAACTTGTGAACTGCATCTTGTTCAAGAAAGGGCATTGATGTTATTATGTGTGCACTGCATATACAGCCTTAGTCAAAAGTTTTCAGGCCATATGGTTTGCTTTTGAGTAGAGCTGTGCAAATTTAAAATGTTTGGGTGAATTTAGTAGGAAAAATGAGTAATAAATCGAATTGAATAGTTTCGAATTCCTTCTACTGTTTTTCATTACTTTGGACATCAGTAAAGTTAGTTCAAACTAAAGAGAAATGCTCATCAAGAAAACATAGTCATGAAACTGAAAAGAAATGGACATATTAAACTGTATTTGCAACCATAAGCAACATAGTCCCGCCGGGGTGGCGCAGTGGTTAGGGCGCTCGACTACTGTTCGCAAGGACGCGGGATCGAATCCCAGCCTCGGCGGCTGCTTTTCAATGGCGGCGAAAAGCAAGGCGCCCGTGAACTGTGTGATGTCAGTGCACGTTAAAGAATCCCAGGTGGTCGAGATTTCCGGAGCCCTCCACTACAGCGTCTCTCATAGCGTAAGCCATTTTGGGACATGAAACCCCACAAACCAAACCAGAAAAAACAGGCACCTGTGTACTGTGCGATGTCAGTGCATGTTAAAGAACCTCAGGTGGTCAAAATTCCTGGAGCTCTCCACTACAGCGTCTCTCATAGCCTGAGCAACTTTGGGACATTAATCCCCACAAACCAAACCAGAAAAGCCAGGCACCTGTGTTGTGCGATGTCAGTGCACATTAAAAAAAACCTGGTGGTCAAAATTTCTGGAGCTCTCCACTACAGCATCTCTCATAGCCTGAGCAGCTTTGAGACATTAAGCCCCACAAACCAAACCAGAAAAGCCAGGCACCGGTGATGTACGATGTCAATGCACATTAAAAAACCCTGGTGGTCAAAATTTCAGGAGCTCTCCACTACAGCGTCTCTCATAGCCTGAGCAACTTTGGGACATTAAACCCCACAAACCAAACCAGAAAAGCGAGGCACCCGTGTGCTATGTGATGTCAGTGCACGTTAAAGAACCCCAGGTAGTTGAAATTTCCGGAGCCCTCTACTACAGCGTCTCTCATAGCCTCAGTCTCTTTGGGACATAAGCCATACAAACCAAACCAACCTTAGGCACTACCAAGACCAAAGGACTTGAAACATGAGGGTGAGGCTTCTGTTTGCTTTACGGATCTTCGGGGTCATCTAAGTGCAAACCGCAGAGCAAATTATATGGCCTGAAAGCTTTTGAGCATGACTATACCCTTGTAACAAAGAGAACGAAACTTGAGTAACTTTTATAACTTTACATATTTGCTTGACATTTGTGCTTTTTTGTTAAAGAGCTCATCTTCAGCTTGACAGAAAATTGAACCACAAGCTCTCTTCTTGCTATTGCTGTATGTGTGTCAATTATACTAGTGTTAGTACCTTACAGCCTCAGTTGTTTTCTAAGCTATTGCTTCCCACTATCCTCCAAATTTTGCATCAAGGACCCCAACTGTTGCTGCTAGAAGATAGATATGCTTTACAAAATTTTATTGCAAGTTGTGCGTGAAGCGTTTTATGTGTTGACTAAATGCCCACGAAGTATAGATTCAAGAAATTGGTGCCCTTCTTTGGCAGATGTCCGTAAACATTTTGTTGCATCTGAATTACTGATCAACTTTCAACTATGTCTGTTCTGATATTGTTTCCAAATGTCACTTATTTTGAGACAGCAAAAGAGCAATTGCGTTTTTGACAAGCGTAAATGGTTAGGCGAGCCAATGTGCTTTGCGTCAGGATGGTGTACAGTGCAAACATGCTAACTGATGGAACAGACGTAGTAGAAGGGATATTAGCGTTACTGAATCGCACTGTGTGCTATCCATTTTTGAGCAAACCGCTGAGGAAAGAAAAGGCAGTATATTTTATTCATAACCCTTTCCTGAATGTAGTATATTTACAAACAAACTTTTGCAAACTGTCGATCGATTCGACAAAGCTCTGATTTAAGCATGCCGTTTTAACAATCTTGCACACAGTTTTCATTAACTAATACAGCACATTTGCTACATACCACAACAGTTTTGATTCTACAAAATGTGGCACTTGGTTTGAGACTGTTTGTCAGTACATCTATAATGCCACCATTATCAATCGGCTTCTATAAAATGTGGTATCCTATACAACCGCTGAGTCTACCTAAATAGTTTAAACCTTGTCGCTGCATTATCAGCCAACAACTTGAGGTCGTAGCTCGCCGATACGATGACATGCCTGTTGTGAACATGTGGTATCAAAATCAAACATTAAATGACACTCCTCGAACGTATACATGTGGATTTTCTTTCACACATCTTGGAGATTGTTGCCCCCACGACATTCAATTCTCCAAGCACATGTGTAGAATGTGGAAATGATACACCACACAATATGTTAGCAACATGTACGAGTGCCTTACTTTTTGACACCAGCAACTGTGGACAGCACATATTGGGATGTGTAGCCCAAGCACACTAGGAAACAAAGAACAGCAGAGTACTGAACTTGAGGCCCTCACTCATGGCCTAAACCCCGACCGAGGCCCACGGCTTCAAGCCTGGTCCCGGCCCGTGCCCACTCAGTTATCTCTCTACTGAGCCCTGCTTGGCCCGCAAAACTCAGTGGGGCCCAGTCCAGGTCCATTCTCACAGTAACATGTAAACTAAATTGCTCACTGTAAGCAAGTACACTTACTGCACAAACAATTGGCTGGCTAATAAGTTTAAATTGCATTAACACTTGAGAAAATTGTTCTTTAATACAAAAAGAAATAACTAGTCGCATTCGCTTAGCCAGATTTTTGAACGGTGGTCTCATGGGTGCACAGAGATAACATATAAGAACTCGGAAGTTTCAGGAACCAAGTGAATAGGGTTGCATACAGGCATGTTGCCTACTTTGCATTCCCTCAAAATTTTTTATCAGTCATATTTTACAGCCTGCAATTCCTAAATATTGTAGTGCCTTCAAAGTAATTAGAATTACTCCTTTTGAATGAATGCAATTTCACAGGTTGAATTCAAGGCCAAACTGTATTGCCTTTCAAAGAGACAAAAAGCTAAAGGCCATGCATATTACGTGATGCATGTAGAAAGACCTACAAGTGTCTACAAGTGGTATAAGACCTATAAGTGGTAACTAATGTTTTATCTCCAATGCCTTTCTTATAGCCCACAAATGTGTTATGATGAGCAGTTGACGAGTAAATGAGAATGGTTGAAATTTACTCGAACTGATGAAACACAAGATAATGCACGAACCACGTGAACCGTGCTGAAGACGTGTGGAGGAATATAAGCTAATAATGTCACCGTCTCTGCATTAGTAAAAGAAAATGGTCATGTGTCTAAAAGAGAGCATCAAAAATCAGCATCAGCACTTATGCTCTATGCTGAGAAGCTTCATTTCAAACAAACACTGGTGGAGGATCATCTTTTAGGAAGGCAATAAAATAGCGCTCAAATCACCAATTGTTTGGAACGTATTTAATAAAACACAAATGCATGCTCAGCCCAAACTGACCCTGCAGCGACGGTGCAGTTGTTAGGGCGCTCGACTGCTGTGCGCAAGTATGCGCAATCGAATACCGGCCTCGACGGCTTTTCGATGAGGGCAACAAGCAAGGCGCCCGTGTGCTGCGCAATGTCAATGCATGTTAAAGAACCCCAGGCAGTCGAAACTTCCGAAGCCCTCCATTGCAGCATATCTTATAGCCTGAGTCACCCTGGGATATTAAACCCCATAAACCAATCCGTACCAATCTAAATCGCTTGATAGGGTACAACTATGAGAGTCCTTATCCATTACTACAAAGCCTTCAACACATAACTATTTTATAGTTTATTAATATCTCAAAACTGCTCTAAGCCAAAAAATTTTAATTCAAAAATGCAGTAGCTAGCCCGGCTCATAATCTTAAAGCCATCTAAGACATGTTTTGAATATTTGGATAGCTATTAAAATTAGAAAACTCAAAAGAGAAAGATTTATTTCACGAGGTTGCACAAAAAAAAAAAAAAATACACAATAAAATCTTCATATTTTACACATCTAGGGCCTGCTGAGTTTTAGGGAATTTACACTTGTAAGTTGATCATAGCTTCTCTCCTTCTCAAAGAAAGGACGAAGCTCGAGCAACACTTTGCGGGCCTTGTCAATGGCAGGGTTGTTCATTTTTGGGTTAAAGCAGATTTTGCCTGATTTTTGCGCTGGGAACATGATCCTGAAAAATCTAGTAAAACCTAATGTTCCCCCTATTTCTGCAAAAACTGTGCGCACGGTACTAGAATTCGGTTTCAATGCCAAGGTACCAAAAATGACAATGCCTATGCCTGCTTATTTCACATTCAAGAGTACCTTATTTTCCAGTTTACAAGATGCACCCTCATATTTAGAGGCTTTTGCGCTGCATAAAACTGTTGTAAGCAGATTTAAACAGCTTTAAAGCTGTCTGCGCTGTGCTTGCATTTCACCTACAAATGTTGCACAAAACGAGAAAAAAAGCATATGAAACACACAGTTGTATCGTATGCACCAGTAAAC
This sequence comes from Amblyomma maculatum, assembly GCF_055883805.1. NCBI lineage: Eukaryota > Metazoa > Arthropoda > Arachnida > Ixodida > Ixodidae > Amblyomma > Amblyomma maculatum. The sequence goes on along the minus strand of NC_139351.1, from coordinate 68,236,329 downwards.
TCTTTGTTTAAAAAATGCGTCCTATGTACAGGAAAATGTGGTATATATTGATGATGATGTAATAAAGAAAGTTGCTACTCGGAGTGAATCACAGAGTTTATTGCATTTCTGACAAAATAAACAACACACCTTTCACTTCTACAAACGAAGGCAGCTGCCGTCATACATGCACACACTGTTACGTGAACAAAGTGTTCTCAATGTGTTGTGCCCTGTGAGCATCTTTGGTATTCGATCAGAATCACATTGGTAAACAAAAATAAGAATACAATGCACTGTGCCGAGTTTTTCAACATCGTACCATCCGCGTCAATGCTTCCGAGTATGACCCATATTTAAGGGTGGAGGATTCTTCCGGAGAAGAGTGGAAATCCGGGCCAGTTGGTAAATTGTGAAGTTGGTATATTCTGCCATTTTCATGAGTGACCCTGAATACGCATTTGCACCATAGCAGAGGGGGGTATTGAAACTATCAGTACAGGCCCTAACCACAGTGAAAACAATGCAAATTGTTGAGCTGTAACAGCTACTGCAGACAATGTAAGCACTGTTTTTGCATTCTAACCATACCTGGAAAAGGGAGGAATGCCTCATACACGAGGTTCACGTAACATTCCAGTCGACAGCCTTCTCTCCCAAGTGAACCAGGCACAAACAGCTGTTTTTTAAACACAGACAATGCACATGCACACTTCAACATGTAAAATGCTGAAAAAAAAAAAAAAAAATTTCACACACGAGTCAGTTTCACAGAGATGGTGTATCGGAGCACCACCTTGAACAGTGGCCATTTTTTAAACACCACTTTAAGCAACTCTCTCAGCACATTTCCAACCATACCTACAAGGCAACGTTCTTAGATAAGAGACAGTTGAAAAACTGCGCGCTGCAGAGTCGGCCCAAACAGTTGGCCATCTGGAGGCCTGCCAATCTCAAAATGACAGCAGCGCCCCTCCCCCACACTGCGGTGGATGATTAAAGCAGAAATTTTAAATGCTACTAACCCTCTTCTTTCAGCAACGCAATGGAAAATAAAACTGCATTTGCATTTTTTAAACACACTTTTGTACACATGAAAAGCCATCGCGTTTGCAAACGTATCTCAAGCAGGCAGGAAGCAGACATGCCTGAGCTGCGTCTGCAACCTCCTTGCTTCAGATGCGTCAGTAGACATGGTGGCTTTCATATGTGTACAAAAATGTGTTCAAAAACACAAATGCAGCTTTATTTTCCATAGTGCTGCTGAAAGAAGAGGGCTAGTAGCATTTAAAATTCCGTTTTAATCATCCACTGCAATGTGGGGGAGGGGCGCCAGATGGCAGACAGTTTGAGCCCACTCCGCAGCGCGGCGTGCTAACACAGTTTTGTTACTGGCTCTACCTAAGAACGTTGCTACAAGGAGAGCTGCAGCCAGAAATTCAAGCATGCAAACACGTCGCTGCTTCATGCAAAACGCCAAGATAAATCATTGGCCATAATGAACAAGCAACAGAAAAAAATAATGCCCAAGTACATAACAGAGTGTTTCAGCAATACAGGAAGAAATAACATGAAGGTAAATTACAAAAGAAACACTTGCACAGCAAGTGAAGCTGCTTGTAGCGCCAATCCACTGCTTGCAGATACTGAGCAGACTTAAGAGTATGTTGTAGATGCCAGGACGGCACTTGAAACGACGATCAGTTTCCTTAAATGGCTTCAATGTCCGCTACTGCATGACTAGCAAGGTCACTTTTACTTCAACGACAAAATGCCCTAGAAACCATCCCTGCCCGCTACCTTCTGAAATAAACTGCATATCACAACTTTGTTTCATAACCTGGGTTGATGCTGCTAATAGCATTAGCACAATTGTAAGCACTCCGTTTTTTAAAACCTTGTGTGTTTAAACTAAGGAAACGGGGAGTTTGAAAGAAAACTAGAATTGAAATGCTCAAATTCATTGACTTATATGTTTACGACAACAGCCAACTTAGACTCTGAAGGCTTTCCAAGTCTAGTCTGCTTAAGAACCACAGAAATGATGATCTTCTAATAGATTTTTTTTTTTTTTTTTTGTAAATGCCACCTAGCAACATGGATAACAATACATGCGTACATAAAGCTCTGCCATAAGGCAACACAACAGTTCTCCAAGGAAACTTGCCTAATGGAATCGCTAGGGAAGATGCTTCAATGCCGAGCATTCCATAAGCAGTAAACAAAATGCGCTTCGGTAGTTTTGAAAGCAAATAATAAAACATACACGATTACAGTGAGGGGCCTATTATAGTCCAGATATAGTAATTGGGTAGTGTCGTGGTATGCCCAGCAAATCCATGTTTTTGCACAAAAATAAAAAAAGTGGATGCATAAAACGTATTATAGTCCAGATATAGTAATTGGGTAGTGTCGTGGTATGCCCAGCAAATCCATGTTTTTGCACAAAAATAAAAAAAGTGGATGCATAAAACGCCACTCTCAGAACTGCAGGAGAGAAATGCTAGAAACTGGAGCCATAACCAGTCTAAAGTATTAAGCAACACATTAGTAGCGCGAAAATTTTACCGCTATCTTTGGAGAGAGCTTGGAATAGATATATTCAGCTAAATTCATGTGCATGCAAATTAGACTGCATACCGTTAACTTTTCAAGCAGTATGTCCTGAATACAGGGGCTTAAATTAATGCACTAATGTTGCATTCCAAAACTCATGAAAGTGGATATACATCAGTAATCGCCTATGGCACAATAAGTTGGATCTGCATCAATCAAAAGTTACTGTCAAAGTGATACGGTTTGCCAGATCAGAGATGAGAGAAGGAAGAAAATAGTAAGTGTAAGAATGGCAAGGTAATAGGGCAACGAGTGAACCTCTAGCTGCAAATGATTTGTATTTCTCAAGATCCCCGAGTCGTCAAACCTGTATAGAAAATGAGGAGGCAAGGAATGTATGAATACTCTGAATCTCGACCTGTGCGAAAGAAACATTCCAACAACAAAAAACAGTACCCCACAAGATAGCTAAGATGACGTAATCAGATTGCCAGGCTACAGCAGAGCTGACATAGACATATCTGTTAACCTCATCAAGCTTTCAGCTGCCGCTGCTCTTAGCCAAGGCAAATCAGAGAGTTCAAACGCGACAGCGTTAAAGGCCCCATTCTCCAAAAAATCCGGCACCGGTGCTGCGAGCAAAAAATTACGGGCACAGCCCTGGAAGGTGGTATAGTTAATAGGTGATGTGGCTCTGGCAAAAAACAACACACTAAATAGCGAATGAACGCTCCGAGTGTACAAAAGAGGCAAAGTGTTGCTGTCCCCAAAAGATGGCACTTCTTTCTGATCATAAAAAATGTTGGACTGCATTCAAGTTATCGTAGCTGAGTGCAGATATATCAAACCTGGATACTTCGAATGACTGGTTATATTAAAAACACAGATTATTCCCCCTGAGAATGTCATGTAAAAGCACAGGAATGCTTCACTGCACAATGAACCTCAATTTCACTGTCCACTTGACAAATTGAACGGAGCGCTGCACACCTGGAAGTGATGTTTCTCCTAATTACACTCTTCAATCGCTTTCCACGCGCGGAGAGAGGTCAGCTGCGCGGCCTTGGGTGCCTGAACCGCATAATGAAGAGAACGTCGGGTGTCACTGAGGGTGGCCTTCGGACTTGTGCCCTCTTTTTCCATGTCACATCGCTGTTACACAACAAAGCCAACTTAAACTAAGGTGTGACGATCCTCACAATGCTAGTTTTAGTGTACTGACAACAGCATTAATCAGACCTCCCTTTATAGTAGGTAGTGGCTAGTTACAAAGCAGTCTCCTGCGTCTGATGCGAGGCAGGTTAGGTCCCGAGAGAGGGGAGCTGCTGGCATGTCACAGCGAGAAGCATATAATTAGCATGGATGCAACGTATTCTTGTTACTAGGTTACAAATCAGAGTTATACATAATTATTTGAAATACATTGTAATTTTTTTTCCAGACAGCAACATTTCATGTAATTCAGTTACCTTTTTCTGTAATTTATTACTGATAATCAATTAATTACAAACAAAGGCTACAGGGTAATTGGACACAAAACGGTGCTCGTGGCTTTCTGGCCTGTTGCACTCTCCGCGGTCTTTGTTCTTGGTGTAGCTGGTGCCATCTATGGATGCCGCGTGTGATAAGTCATGCCTAGCTGATTTGTTAATAAAAAGGATAATTTTTATTTAATTTAAACATTTCTTGATGTCAGCAGTGTCAAAATTATGCCAGAAATTATGACTATTGAAAATGTAGTAACCTAATAGTAATCGATAAGTGTTCTGTAATTGACTGCTGTGATCAACTACATTTCAGGTAGGAGTATTTGTAATTGTAATCGGTTCCATATTTTCTATATTGTACAGGACTGTTACAAATAAGGTTATACATCGCCATTTTTTACACATAATTATAGATATACCAAGCTATTTTGCAATCAAACTATTTCACGATTGCCTTCGAGTTCATACATCCAGATTCGATTGCATATTAATAAAATGTGAAACAACTAAATTGGACAACAGTTCAGGAACCAAGAAAGAGAGATGAAATGCGATATATTGTTAGTTTAGTTTTTAAGAAAGTAAAGTGGCAAGAATTTTCAAATGAAGGTAAGGGTCAGGAGTAAAATAAAAGGTGGAAAATGCAATTACTGGTTAAACAAAAAAATGGCATGATTGAAACGATTGAGCAGCACCAACAGAGGGTACTGGAGAGAAGTCGGATGCTTTAACACTCACAGAATGTACGGGAGAAAAGTGCTAGTGTCGACCATTATTTTGTCCAGCCAGACCATTAGCACCGTTTCATTGTTTCTGTTATAATGAATCAACAAGTCTGACTTGGCTTTCTTCTTTAGCAGCGTGAATGTGAGAAGCGTGCATACAGCATTACATTCAAATACCTCAGACGAGTGTTATCTGCGCTCATCTAAATATTGCAGTCACTTCTGTACAATAATCACAGTGGGAAAGCGTGCTCACCGAGAAGAAATTAGAGCTGCTCAACCACTGTAGCTAAGCGCAGCGTAAGAAACAAATTTTAGACACGAATGTCATCACCCCTTCCCCTCGCTTAAGTACCGTTTGCCCAAACAAGAGAATAGGATCAGAAATACAGGCTAGCAATGCGAAATTAAGACAAACAAATCCTCTCCATCCATTTTTTAAAGGTGGGGGAGAGTCAATTTTACTTTTCAATATTTTGGTAAGAGGGCGGTCCATGCCTTTGACCAAAGAACAGATAAAGGAGTGAAATGCCAGGTACAACATAATGAAAGCTAGCCACCAGCAAAGCAATGCATATAGAGCTTACGTGATAGTGAATGGCGACCCGGGTGAATGCAAATGGTTCTCTAACAGCATTAAGGATCCTGCTGAATGGAAAACGAAGCATTTGTCAGCGATGAGACAGGAAAATCCTGATTAGTTGAAAGAGAACACAGCTAAGGGTGTGCCAACATTCGAAATTTCAAATACGAATCAAACATGTTCGTTCTTCTTATTTTGATTTGTATCCATATTTGAAAAACTGATACCGTAGAACCCCGCTATAGTAAACTCTGATATAGTGAAGTGAAACTGAAGTCCCAGATAGACAACTGTACATTTTTCCCCCTTTATAGTAAAGACATTTTTGATAAAACTCGGTTATAGTAAAGTGCGTCTGGCTGCGGCGACGACTTCCACGATATGACATCGCCGCCCGCGCACTACATAGAATCGCGAGGCAAAGATTTGAAAACAAAAATAACACCAAGTGTTCTTTTAAGCGGCTTTACCACTAGGCTTAGCAGCATTCAGGAGAGGCCTACTTTATGGAAGCCCTGGAGCTGTGCGGAAAGCACATAGCGCATAGGGAAAAAAAATAAAGCTCTCTACAAACGTGGAAAGGAGGCGGTGCGGTCCGTTCAGAAAGTAAAGAATAGTAAAAATACAGCAAGAAATAGGGAAGGGGAAGAATAGGCCGAACATTCACAGCACTGTGCAGCACGAAGCATGAGGCAGCGGAGGCAAGAAGTGGAGGTGCAGCGTGTGCGGTTTTGCAATACTTGACTGCCACGCGCATTCATCATTTATTGCCTCTTAAAAGACAAAAACTGCAAAAAGTGACATCATATTCTTGCAAGGCTTTAGTTTTCATATTAAATCATATTTTAGATATATTGTCCTCATGCTTAAGAGGTACTTCCACAAGATGTAAAAAATTTTTATAACTGGAAAAGATTGCACAAAGAGATAAGGAAGAGATGGAAGGTATTTTGGAGTGCTTTTTTGTTTCATTAAGCAACAAGACGTGTTCGGTGAGTGCCCATTTAACTATCAGACAGCATCTTCAGGACCATGTCATCACCAACAACTGATATAGTAAAGACCCTGATATAGTAGATTTTTGCTGGTCCCAGTGACTTTACTATAAAGGGGTTCTACTGTATTCGAAATTTCCGGATGTTCAAAATCTATCAAATACACTGCAGTTTCCCTGCACTACTTGCTTCACTGCAATGCGTGACCGCGTTGGCTATGCGGTGAAGCATCCTCAAAATGCGAAGGGGCTGTTTTGTGAGAAGGGCCTTCCGACAGTGTGCGCAAACAAAGCACTTGCAGAAACCGGAGAAAAACGTCTTGGTTACTTTGGTTTCATTTCGAACGCAGATATCCATTGTACAAGTGTTCATCACATAAAATTACTGTGATGCAAATGGTTCCTGGCAGTTTATTCAGGCCCCTTCGAAAATTTCGAGTTTTCAGTTAACATTTTTACTGGTCTCTTGGAGGCCTAAATAATGACAGTTTACTAGCAATATGACAGCGCCACCTGGCTTCATGCAGGTCCTTCCTACACAAACATTATGCCCGCAGTAGTGTATACGCACTCCTGTGCAATTATAGTTTAATATTATTTGCAAGTACCACGTGAATTCTGAAGCAAACGATACAAACAGTGTTTGCTATTTTTTAATTTTTTTTTTTTTTCACTGATCAAATATTCAATATTCGAAGGCATTTTTTTCCCCTATATTTGCATTAGAAAATTCTGCCGTGCTGTCGCAGTGATTAAGATGCCAGACCACTGTGCCACAGTACCTGGGTTCGAACCCGACTGCTGACAGCTGTGTTTTGAAGGAGGCGAAACGGAGAGGCGTTCCTGTGCTGTGCAATGTCAGTGCACGTTAAAGATCCACAGGCAGTTGAAATTACTCCGCAGACCTCCACTATGGCACATCTTTCTCCCGTTTTCACTTCCACCTTCCTTCCTTCCTTCCCTTACAGCATGGTTCAGGTATCCACAGAAAGAAGTGTGACAGATACTGTGCCTTTCCTTTCCTAAATTTATAAGTTATTAAAATTTCAATATTCGTGCACACCTAGTCGTAACGTTACATGTAGTGATGTCGCTTAAAAGAAAAGGTGGATGTATCTAGTGGTGGAATCAAGCCTCTCATCGCTGGGCCACAAGGCGGGCGCACCATCCCTGTGCCACCAACGCACATTCATTCAAATCAGTATCTTAAAAAGCAGCATGTGATGGCGTGAATCAACATCAATGTCTGTGATAGGGAGCGCCTGGAAACCCCCAGCAACCACAGGGATGCTTTAACCCCAGCAGTCATAACTCTTAAGGTGAACTTAAGTGTCCCCCTGTTTTTTTTTTCTCTCATTTTCCTTGCTTCGTTTCTTTTTCAATTCTCAATACTGGTAGGAAACGATTGGGGCGAGCATGGAAAGAGAAGGAAGGGGCTGTAACAATAGCCCTGATCAAAATTAAACATAAAAAAAAGAAAAGGAATCCTTCTTTTGAGCAACAAGTATGGATAAAGTGTTCAAAAAAAAAAATGCAGCGCAAAGACGGGCGCATTTAGCGAGAAAGGATAGAAAAAAAGAATAAAAAATCGAGACAAGTCTGATGCGTTTCTCGCAGACTCGGCAGCTGAGTCCTGAGAAGTGGGGGCGATGTTGAGTGGCGAGTACAACAAAGGAGGCGGTGAAAGAGAGAGGAGTAGGAGGCAGCGGAGGTGGCGGCCTGTCAAGAGAGGTACTGGAAGATTTTGCGCAGACGACTCCGCTCCTCAAACAGCGAGCGCACCATGAAGACCTGGATGGCGCCCACCGTGAGCATTACCACGATGAACAGCATGGAGAACTGGTTGACGCGCGTGAAGTTGTGCTCTTGAACGTTGCGGTCGCGGGCCTCGTGCGCCCGCTTGGTGTCCTGGTAGTGCGTCACCTGGTTCAAATTCTCGTGCACCTTTTTGATCACAGTCTGCGAATTTGTGCAAGAAGAAAGAAAGAATGAGAGGAATCGCAATTAATCTTGCAAGCCAAGCAAGAGCATTCTTCCATTTTCGGATTTATGCGATAACAATGGCAACATCTACAGTGCTGCACTAGTATCTATCTGTACTTGCGTAGGCATGCACTATACAGTCATGTATTTTAAGTGACGAGACCATGTGACAAGATCAAGCTCTACAGGAATATATTTGGATGTATGAAAATGAAAAAAAATTGATGCTCTCATGCTTTTCTATTGCAAAACAGTACTGAAATTCAGTTTTTACTTTGCATGAACATTGCTGAAGCAAACCTTGGCTCTGGAAATTACGTATTGTGGGGGGAAATTTCTTACAGTACATGTTATGACTTGCCAGTGGGAAATCAGGACTCTTTCGTTATAAAAGAGTAATTCCAGTGCTCCCACACTTGTAGCAAGGGTTTGGTTGCATAAAAAAATTTGCTGGCATGTATTGGAAATATTTTGCAAGTGATGATGAATGCATGATTCCTATTGCCAAACTATAGATTGAAACCATCTGTAACAAAACCATCCAACCATCCATAGCAAACAAGCCATTTTGAATCATACGAGGCGCAGTCTACAATATTATACAATGCACCAGGATGTAGCCTGACGAGTACAGATCCCCAAACATCCATGTACAACGGATTTGGCTGCCTGCTTTTAGAGATACCTATATAGCATAGTATTATGATAACCGCTCAACACACTGTTCATAACAAAAGAGGAAACCATAGCTGTAATAAGGTTAACCGACTCCAATTTGAACCATTGTGTAAACAAAGCAAGGCTTAACCGATAAGCCGAAGGATCTCCTTTTCTGTGTCCTCACCTTAATGTCTTTGTAAGTGTCGTTGTAGATGAGCTCGGGTGAGTACTGAATCTCGCTCGCGTCCCATTCATCTTCTTCCTGGCTGCCTGCCTTGTCCACGTAGACCTCGAAGTAGACTGTCTTGCTTGAGACTGTCGACATGCTGTTGTCGAAGCACATTGTGTGATCACCGGGCTCTTTCACTTCATGCCTGCAGGGATAATAAGTGATGCAGAAGCAGCGAGGAGCTTTCAGGTAAACAGCACACACAAAGACTGGAACAAGCAGTGTTCAAAGGGCATTCAGGAAATGCAACACAAGTCTCAGCACTGCCCCGACTAGTGTGACTCATCAAATGGGTCACAGTGCACGACCCATTTATGTGACACCAGTCGATCACAAGGCTCATGTGACCTTGCAATGCGACGACACCACTCTATGCATACAGTAATCATGACATCTCAGGGGCAGACAGCGGCGGTCTGGCTACAACAGCTGATGTAGAGAGACCAAACAGACAGTATTATAGTACCCCAATTGGCTGGTCTTCTTTGGCCCCCCCCCCCCCTCTCTGTGTGTGTGTGTGTGTGTGTGTGTGTGTGTGTGTGTGTGTGTGTGTGTGTGTGTGTGTGTGTGTGCGTGTGTGTGTGCGTGTGTGCGTGCGTGCGTGCGTGCGTGTGTGCGTGCGTGCGTGTGTGTGTGCACGTGCGTGGTGTGGTTTGTGGGGTTTAACGTCCCAAAGCGACTCAGGCTATGAGAGACGCCGTAGTGGTGGACTCTGGAAATTTCGACCACCTGGGGTTCTTTAAAGTGCACTGACATCACACAGCACACGGGCGCCTTGTTTATCACCTCCACCGAAAAGCGGCCGCCGAGGTCGGGATTCGATCCCGCGCCCTTGGGAACAATAGTCGAGCACCGTAACCACTGCGCCGCCCCGGCGCTGTTGTGTGTGTGTGTATGTGTGTGCGTGCGTGTGTGCATGCGTGCGCGCGCGCTTGCGTGGCTTGCTTTTTCAAATGTGCCATGTCGACAAGCCCAAGCTTTTGCAGCCGTTCAGTGGGAATCCTTCAGAGCTGGAAGCGGCAACTTTCTTTGCTACAACAGTCAGGGCCTATTTATCGAGGCACATGTAGTACCAACACACAATTTGGCACATGATTTTAAAATGCACCTCAACAAAACTTACAACTAGCCAGACAGAGCAATTTCCTTTCAATCATGGTTGCTGGCATGACCTGGAAGACGCAATTATTACGATCCACAGAAACACTGTCGGTCCATAAGTTGCACAATAATGAGGAGATTGAGGTCTGTTTAGAAAAAGGCTACACTGGGATTTCTTTAACATTATAAATTGACAATCGCATCAAATTTCTTGGAGCACCCTCTCTCCTGTACAAAAACCAGTTTTTCAAGTTAATGAGCAGTGACGCTTGAAACAAGCAAACACCATGAAATCGAAACTGGGTTGCGACCAAACAAGGACTTCAGGACAGACCAACCTATCAAGTTACTGATACTGTCACAAAACCTATTGTGTGTGCGTTGATTAGCTGAAAGGTCACTATTTGTTTGCAATGATGAAAAGCAACCTTCACATTCTGTCCTTCAGCAAAACAAGACTGGCCGTGCATCCAGTGACATCACACATGCAAGGTTTACCTGCAGAAATTTCCCCAATTGAGGCCACAAAATTGGAAATTGAAAATTTCATTCCCACTTTAATAAAACACCACCTATTTGGCATGAAGAACCAGAAAACTACAGAAAACATTCGACAAAACTTTCAGTAACATCTGAGGGGGCACCTAAAAGCCACAGTTGCCCTTTGACGTGCGTCGAAACATTAGTATGGGGATTTCTTTTTTTTTTATAATTATTTTGTTTGACTAAGGTGCAGCTGCAATGGGCAGAAATAATGTCACGACCTTAGCCAAGCAGAGCGGCTGAATGCCACAAAGCCGCTGTAGTGGGGGAAACTAAGCATTTGGCATTTCGCTTGTGGGCATGTACCCCAAGAAAAAAATTGTACCACCCATTTTAGTCTAGCTTCTTTTGAGGCTTAACACATGTTCGAGCAATGCCTAACATCTTGTTAGCCCTCACTTGAAAGCTGCAGCTGGCATCAGCAAATCAGTAGCTGAATTTTTCCATAATTTAAACCTGATTACAAATGATATTACAACTATAAAGTGATTAGCTAATCCATTTGCTGCTACACATTAGGCCACTGTCATAGCTGAAGTGACGGGTGAAAGCCAATCAAAATCCATTTATAGATGGCAAGGTGCTTTAGTAACTTGGCCAAATTTTCAGAAGCGAGCTGCTGGAGGTGAGACATAAAGCAACTGTACGTTGGGGACATGTGTTTAGTTCACCGCATTAAGGCACTGTCACCTCATATACCCTATTTATCAGCCTACTACAGCTTCTACAAGAAAGCCTCTACAAGTGATCTCCAATCAGTCCAGTCCTATGCTACCTGCGCACATCATATCCCTGCATACTTCCTGATCTCGAGTGGCCGGCTGACTCTCCGACGCCCCCTGCTACATCTGGCTTTCTGTGAATTCGGCTCCATTGGCCTCTTCCTCTGTATTACGTGGCCTGCCAGGTCCATTTCTTCGCCTTGATTTCCACTTGGGCATTATCAACTTGAGCTTTTTCCCTGAAACACTCTGGTCTTTTCTTGCCTCTTAATACAGCTGAACAACGCAAAAACGAAATCTCTGCTGACAATCAAATTTACCGTTTTGGCGAGAATTTCGTTCTCGCAAGAATGGTACTGTACAGATGCATAAGTATGAATCTGACCCTGCCAAAGTGAAGCTTTATTTTTTTTTTAAATTTCGGCCACTGTCACCTGGCTTTAATTTTACTGGTTACCAACAAACTGAAACCCAGCAAAAGTAGTATCGCATTTACTCACATAATGAAGCCACTCACACAATAAACGACCCCCAACTTTTGCCACTGAGAATTTACCTTTTCTTTAATATTAATAGTGCCTACTCAGTTTCTTGTCATTATTGCAGCCTTTTAGAGTGAAGAACACAAAGACGTTGCGTACCGGCAAGACCACAGCGCGTTTGTCTTTTGAGGAGCTCCTGGGGGGCGGGGTGACGCGGGCAACAGGCTTGACAAGCTTGGCAAAGCATCAAGGTGAGGAACCGGAACAGGAGCGCTGGCGTAAATGGCTGAAGCCTCTTAACGAACTAACGATGGCTTGCTGAGCTCAACTGGCCGCACCATAAATGTGTTTGTCAGCAGAGTGAAAGCATCTAACATGGTGAAGATACGAAACGTATGCAGTCTTCTTTTCTCATTATTTTACTGTGCTGGCTTACGCATGAAGAAAAAAACTTGTGAACTGCTACCTCAGAAGTCTTCGTTCTCATGGAAGGGAAGTCTGATAGCATTGTATTGTTGACAGAAATCAAAAGCAACAAACCGTATGAACATTGGCTGGTGCTCAGCAATGGGAAGTTTTGGGCCAGTTTGCCCGACATTGTTGTGGGGAAAAAGGAACCACAACTTTACACATGACGTAAGAGAAGTGGCACTTTCTGTCCACTTCCCTTGTTAGGTCCTATCTGAAGTCATGGTTCCTTTTCCCCCACAACAATGTTGTCTGGGGCGTTCAGTATATTTCGCTGCGTGGAGAAATTTGTTTTTGCCGCTTTCTTTATTGTGGGGTTCAACTTTCCAAGGCTCACTGCACTGCATTCAATTTTTCTCCAACACAGTATTATCCACACTCCATCCTGTTTTGTTCGAATGGAGTATAATCAAGGCATGCAACACCTTCCTCACCTGTGGATGGCCTCTGTCCGGGACTGGTCATTGACCAGCTCCTGCCCCGTTGGAGACTTGAGGATGAAGTTGATCTCCATCCTCTGTTGCACCTCCATATTGCCAAAATTGGCATCGAGGACCTGCAACAAGACGTAACACTTGTCACACCATTTGACATGTTCCAACAATTGCAACTAATGTGCCAGGTTCTTTCACGCTGCCCAAGCATAGCGAACAATGCGCAAGGTGGTATGGTGTGGTATATGGGGTTTAATGTCCCAGAGTGACATGTGGGCTATAAGGGACCCAATGGTCAAGGACTTCGGAAATTTCGGCATGAAGTGGACAAGGAAGGAGGCTACAACATTCAGTGACCATGTGTTTGCTATCAACTCTCCCGCCATCTCCTTTCATGTACTGTTTGCTAGATTTTCAATCTCCCTTTCATACCTCACAGTGCATACTATGTACCTGTCGCCTTTCTAGCCATAACTACTTTGTACGCAGTATGCTTTACTGAGTCATGTTTAATGATAGGCTAAGGCTTATGGTGTGTATGTTGGACAACGCACATACATCCTCCTTCTCATATGCTAGAATCTTGGCCAGCTGCAGTTGTGAGCAGTTTCAACATGTTTTCAAACGCAACAATGCAGCCACTGCACATTGTGGGGCTAATAGGATGTACAATGCGCCAACATCTTCGTCTTGAAAAAAAAAAAAAAAAGGAACAAAGTCCTTCTAGTAGCAACCACCTTCCAGTCTCTCCCTACCACCTGCCATAGTTGGCAGGTGGCAAACATATGACACCGCTGATGCCAGCTTTGCATTTCAAAGGGGCTCTATGCTTTTGCGAAATACACTTACTGTGGCATAGAGTGACACCCTCAGATTGAGTCCAAATGACCTTCTGTTTGCTAATACACAAGTTAGCTTCTAACACAGTTGCACTTCACACAAACCACGTGCATCCTCAAACAGCTAACACGGCATATTTTTTGCAAAATTTTGAGGCAGAACAAATCCTGTTTCCAGCAGAGTTTAGTTTGGCAGGCTACTGTCGACGAGCAAGTTATCAAATAACAAATGCTAGAACCAGGCAAAATGCAAATTAAAAGCTGGTTGATGCACATCCCTGTTCATAAGCTCATATGCGAGGACCGGTCTCCAATCGTTGATGCAAAAATTCTGCATTCTTTGTTCCTGCAACTTTGACGGTTTATGCTGTTAAATTTAAATGGATTTGAGAAACTACAAACCTCCATGCATGATGGCTTATTTATTTTTTTTATAGCCAATTTTTGACTAAAGTTTGAAGCATAGACATCATGTACTACAGCGTCATGAAGTCTATTTCACCACTGTTCACTTCAAGGTCCTTAAGACAATAGACAATGCAAAAAAATGGCATTCCGAAGCTTTAGCATTTGAAGATGTTAGGCACTTGTTTCACTGTACAAGCTTGGAAAAATGGAGTTCCCACAAGTGTTCTTGCTGCCATTTTTCTGAACTCTAAAGATAACTGCCAAGTGACCGCTGAAGATCAGACTCGCTTAGCTAAAACAGGTCATGACCAGTCGAGAGCTGCAACCAAATGCTAGTGGTTGCCTGCTAGACACCAACGATGCTAAAAAAATCCCAGCAAAAACATGGCAACAGAGGATAGGCGTGCTGGAACTGAAGCAAGTGCAATACAGACAGGAACATCGCACACGGAAGTATGCACACTAAAACGCAGACTTTCAATAAAATCTTGAACAGTGATGTGTATGTCCTTGTCTTTGTTGCGCCTGTTTCCAGATCAAGCAAAAAGCCACGACAACTGAACAGGCTTTCCATTCTAGACAGCATTCTGCTTATTTCTCTCCGATTGCCGTCATCAATCAGGAGACAAGCGGCACAAAATAAAACGTCGGGTCGACCCGCGTTCGGGAGTCGTTTTTCTCTGGAAGTGACACGTGAATCACATTCTGTGACACCCGAACGAGAGCTGCTTCAGACCGTCGCCGACGACGGCGCTTTCTTGGCAGCTGTTCTCTTCGACAGGAAGTACAATACATAAAAAGGAGAGAGAGTGCCGCGTAGTTTTATGGGCTATACAAACGACGACACGTAGCAAGTACGCGCCACAGTAAGCGCATATCGTGACGAATGTATCTAGGGGACGAATCACGAGCAGCCAGCACAACCAAAACGTTCAGCAAAACAGCGCGCTTGCTTGCTCGCATCTAAGTTGAAAATCATCCGGGAGCCGAACTCTACACCATGTAGCGCGAGCGACGGTAAAGAGGTGCACAATTAGTTTAGCTTTCTCGCATTGCTAGACCATACTGAGGGCAATGTACGTTAATCGCAGATTTGAGGTGAACGGCTGTGCCGATCGAGAGCCCATCTGCAAACTACCCATAAACGAAACCAACTCGTGCTGGGGTTGAGAGCTGTAACTGATAAGAGGCATGCATTACAGCTCGAATTCTGATAAGTAAATAAAAAAACTACGGGGGTTAAGCCAATACTAGTGACGGTGCATATCTGCGGTTCGTAGATACGAACGTGGCACGAACGACACATCTGTGTACGAGTACCGTACAATATTTTAGGAGCTGCCAGCGCGCTTACAGCCGCAACAGCCGGGGAATCAATCTGCAACGAATGCTCTATCGTAGTAATTCACTCCTCCTGTGCGAATGAACTTTTTTTCAGTTGTCCGAAAACGAAACGCGGTCGAGGTCAATGCACAGAGGTGGTTGTGTTTCGCTTTGGGAGTTGTGCGCACAAATGCGGTCTTCGATCGACAACCTACAAAAAAAAAAAAAAAAGAATATAGTAGAAGCAGATTTCGCTTCTCCGTTCCAATGATCGCGTGTTTCGTCGCGCACTTTCAGTAAGAAGAAGAAAGCTAAGCAAACCAAGACGCGAAACTGCACGAAAGTTCGTATAATGTGCGTATTGCTAGCTAAATGTAGAGTTTCTACAAAGCGGAAAATTTGCAATATTTTTCTCGCAGTTTGCACACGGTCTCAAGGTGGAAGGCCATCAGCTAACTATGGAAATGTTTTTCCTCAATCCTCGGAGATACATGACTGGAGTGCAAAGAGAAACGATTCTCCACATTGGATGTGTACTGCGGATTCAGTTGCTATAAACAATTCAAAATAATCTCATACCAGGAAAATAGTTAGCCTCCCGAGTAGTTTATGGCTACAATAATAACGGAAAACGAACAATTTCGCGAGGTCGTTAGGGAGCACAAGAATAATACCGAAACGTGCGTCGTCGGGAGGTGTATCATTAACAAGTGCGGGATGCTGTGCTCGGTCGGTTTCGGACACACTTGAACTGTTCAGCGACGTTGGTACTGAAAACAGTCACTCACAACTTTTGCTCCAGACTACGTTTATATCACGACTTACTTGGTATTCCACTTCAAGCACCTGCCCGAGCCTTGTAGGTTGGTGAAAGCACTCCACACCGCCCGCCCGGAGGGTGATCGTAAGCTCGGTCTCAGCGTCTTCGAACACATCCTTCGGCCTCACGCTGCCCAGTAGCGTCGCAAAGACGATAGCGAACAATTTAAAGTCCGAGGCTATGGTTTTACGCACTGATCGCGCGACACCGGCACACAACATCGCCGCAACTCTGCCCACCTTGAAATTTCTGATGCTTAAATAAATAAAAAAAAAAAAGGAAAGAAAAAATTGTTGCCAGACGACCAAAACTTATAGGCCAAACATGCAGCCAACTATAGAGTTTGCTTACTTTAAAAATTACATTATTAGCTTTTGATCATAACTTTATCTAGAATAAAAAGTTATAAAAAGTAATTTTTTAAGAGTTTTATGCTCTTTGCATTATAAATGCGTTATTGCAAAGCGTTCAAAAGTGCGGAAACTAGCGGGGACATGATGATGATGAAGAGACAGTCAGCGCCAACGTTACGTCAACGCGCCTGCGCGTTTTTGTGTTTTCGTTTCATTAGTGCAGTGGACTCCATGGCAGTGGAATTGTGACCACCCGAAAACAAATCGCTAAAAAGGCTTTTATTGTTATTTGTTGTGTGATGCTATTCGTCTGAATCTAATTTAGTGTGGTTCTCGTGATTCAATCCTTCGGGAGGGCGGTCGTATTTATACGTCGTCGTTGTAGTCGTCAGCCCGAATTTACCCAGTCACGATGCCGAAGTAAGCATTAACCAAGTTTTTGCCTTTAAAACAGTGCTAACTCTTGGCCATTTCTTTCTGTTTTCAGACCGTAAGAACACTGTTTGTTACGAAATGCTGTAATACCCCGTTACTACTGCAGAGGCGATGTTACTTGAGTTGTTTTTAATGCTGCCCGCTGCTAGCGGTGTGAGCGAGCGTAAGCCTAAGGACGTAGATGCCGGTATGTAATGGTCAAGTCGAAATATTGAACGGGAAGAATTCGTTTGGACAGCACGTTATGGGTGAACACAAAACAAAAATCTAAGGATCATGCTCGTTGTATTTTCTTTGTGTGGTATTTTGCATGCATGGGGCCCGATTCGTCCGCTCTCACACGATGTTTCGGGTACCGCATCTGCGACGTGTTCGTACTTGCGCCTGTATACGTTTGTTCTATGTTCTTGTTTCCCATTTTCACATGTTGTAGGTACTACTGCGACTACTGTGATACCTACCTGACACACGACTCCGTAAGTAAAAGTCTTTATCGCCGCGAAGTTGCCTCCCGTTGTATGTAGTTATGTGGGGTGCCGGTACCGTTCACTTTGGGAAGGCTGAAGTGAATGAACGGTTGAAAGAGGTCGATTATTTCCTTTGGAACTTGTGCCTATAATCGCCGCCACTCGAACCATAGCAGCAACCCTTCTGTTAGTCTTGAGCTAAACTTTATTTTTTTTTATGAGTCAAACGTAAATCTCTAACTCCACAGTTTTTCCTGCAGTCGAATACTGGAAGTTCCTACTTCATTTTTATGCCTCAAGGTATTTGATGTTGTTTTCAAGCTGCTCTCGCGTACAGTTATTTATTAATCATAGTTAACTGTCGTTTTATTCACTGCCCCAGAACCTGGATGGATGCTTATCTATTGTTCTCGGCTTCGTTTTAGGCAGTCCTGTAATTTAGCTTTGCTTCTCATTGTATAATAGCCCATAAGGTATTCACATATGACTAGACTGGGCAGTAAAATACAGTGTCATTATTACTGTGACAAACCCTGGAATGGATGATCTCGGGCAGCCGAATGGACTAATACCGCCATCTATTCTTGACAGCGACAGCAATGTGTGATGTACTTCTCTTTTCCTATCTCCCCTGTGGCGTTGACAAACGCCTGCCCTGAGTCAAAAGGGATCAGGACTTCTCACTTACTTACAAGGCATCAGTGCTGCGTAGCATGGTGACATCAGCCCAGGCTGTTTGTTTCCTCAAGTGCCGAGGCCATAAATTGTAACTGTTGATTTTGCTGTCCCCTTTTAATCTCTGGTTCTTGTTCACCTCTTGTTGGTGACATTGGCTGATGGTTATGGCTAATGACATAGCCTATGTCTGGTGACGCAACAGAAGACAGAAAACTAAACAACTATTACTATTACGGGATGCAGCCTCTCAGCTTACTGTGCTATACAGCACATACTATACTGCACTGTACTGCACTTCATGAAACAGGTGACAAGGTGCAAATAAATGTGAAATCTGAGCAAGGCAGCATCAAAGTCTAAATCAATATGGAGGTGCGGACTTTGGCTTAACCAAGTGCTTTCTTATTATTTCTGCGAGAAAGCGGGACAAGATGTTCCTTGCTTTCTCTCTTTTGTTTTGCTGTCGATACATTAAAGCAACTGACGATTCTGCCGGAAAAGGTGCATTGGTCTTGTCAAGGTGACACAGAGCCGATCCCCTTCTATGTATGCGAGTGTACTGTGAAGCAGATGCTTAAAGGTATTTTAATTTGTCTAGCTAACCTCACTTTGGCTTTATGGCGTACCAGCAGTGTCATGCTCCTAAACGAGTGTCTCGAGCTTGCAGTGGAGAGAGATGCCCACTTATAGAGAAAGTATGCGTGTGTTCTGACTGTGGATGCCTTTAATTGTTGCGCAGCCCTCGGTGCGCAAGACCCACTGCAATGGCCGCAAACACAAGGAGAACGTCAAGTTCTACTACCAGAAATGGATGGAAGAGCAGGCCCAGAACCTCATTGATGCCACAAGTGAGTACTACTGATATTGTGCTGTCCTCAAGGCGTCAGCGTTGGCCACAGGAGAGATGAGCAAGCAGAATGTAGCTAGGTCCTTGGGTGCGGTTGCGCCGAGTCTTCGGGAGATTTCCAGTTTTCAGACCAAGCTCATGGCAGTGTCTCCAGCTACCACTTAAAACATTGTTTTCTGTTGCTCACAGCCAAACAGCTTGTGGATGCCTCTTATGTAGCCTTCAGTGATGGTGGTCTTATTACTCTATTTTATTTTTTTTTTAGGTGAAAGCCTTTCTTGGCTCATAGGTGGGGTAGACAGGTGGTGTCCGCAGGAAATGATATTTAAAGAACTCATTATCCACTGGGGATCAAACCGCTGCTACCCCTCCGAACCCAGCCGAGCACGCTAACCACTACTCCGTAACAGGCTTTTGAGAGACGAATCGTAATTCCTTTTGTCTAGCAGAAGGACGATAGTAGCTATGACAATGACGATGCATTTAGTTCACAGTGATGATGGTAGAGATGATGATGATAGTAATGACAGTGAGGTTAGTAGAGACAGTCCTTCAAAGTGGATTTAGCCATTTCTGCTCTTAAGTAGAATTAAGCGCAGTCCTGCAATTTTTTTTTTTTCTCTCAGTCTAGAACAATGCTAGTGCCCCCAGTGCAGGGATGCACTTAACCTCCTCTTCATTTGCAGGCCTTGGTGCACTTAATTTTTGCTTTTTCCCTCTCTGTGCGGAGAAATGCAGCAAAGATAGAATATAATGAAATTGTACTCATTTGAACTTGCCCTGTGGTTGCATGTGCTATTGCGCTCAGTATGAGCTACACCGAGCAAGAGCGAGGAAGTGCTATTGCGGTGTAGATCATACTGAGTGCAGTAGTACATCAAGTGTATTGTGGTTGGCTACGACTTGACTGCAAGGCAGCGGATGCCATGCAAACGAGGCAATTCGGCCATAGGCATCAACCAATTTTCAGTTTCACTATACAATCAAGGCATTGCTAACCCTCATTCTTCCATTCTCTGCAATTTCATGCTAGCAGGTCTAAGGGGATTAAAGACAGTTTTGCGAAAATTAGTCTGCACATTTAACTGCAGGGCCTCCTTAAAGGAATGTTTGCCGTTTCGTACTTGAGTTGTATCTGACCATAGAAAGCCTCCACCTGTTTTGGTCCCCTTGAATTTCAAATTATTGGGACAGTGGTGAACAAGTAGCAGTTAGTGACAAAAACAGTAGCTCTGGTAGATCACAAAAACTTTAATAAACAACTTCCTCTATAACGGTGCATTGACACCTTTATTGAGGAGAGTAATTGAAGCAACATGGCTCCCAAGGAAAGCTGTGCAGCTTGTTCAGAACTTTCGCAGTTGAAGGAAAATTTGGCCTGGTCTAGGGACTGTGACAAAGTTAGTCCAGGGACCATAACAAATGTGAACATGCATGCGTAATTACTCCCTTTATTGAATCTGCTTCTGTTTGCGAGATTTTTTTCAAATACAGTGGGTAGAAATTTGATCCTGTTTGAGTACTAAAATTTTACTAACTATTGAGCTGTCTGTAACATGTGGGTGACCCGTCAGGTCCATCAACTAGTAACCTATTCCACTCCCCCACAGCAATGGGTATGATGTCTAGCCAACCCAGATTCGGAAATAAGTGGCTTGGTTAAATATACCTGTCAATTCGCTCCGGTGCACGCTGGTTGTACCCGTAAAGTGGTGCTGGTAGCGTGGGGATGATACAGCGCTAAGGGGACAGCCGAGGATGTGGGATCTGTTCAGGAGTTGCCAGGAAGTTTGGGGCTGCAGTAGGATGGTCCCCATTTAAAGGGACAGCACGCATGAATTGTGTGTCGCATGGTGCACTCCTGCAGTAGTTTCGGCCAGCAATAGGGGAGAAAACCTGGGCCAGGAGGCGCTGCGCCGCTCTGTGCGTCAGCGCCCTCCATGGAGATCCCGTCAAAACCTACGCGCAGTGCGGCCGCGTCGTCTGCTCCCCGCCGCATAGAAAAGCATGCTGTCGTCTGCTCCGCGCTGCTCTCCAGCACGTGTTTGCGCGCGCGCGCTCGGTTGTTTCTCTCCTCCTCCGGCCGCATTCTGGCCGCCGTCGCGCTCCAACAAAGGGGGCAAGAAAAAAAAACTGGAATAAAAAAGTGACGGCGCGCTTTTTCGCAAAACTCGTGAAAGTGTTTTTCTCTCTTCTCTCTTTCGTGTTGAAACGATGGTCGTCGGGTTTTTTTTTTTTTTTTTTTTTTTTAGGTATCTCGTACTGCTCGTATCTCGCACCTCTGTTTGTAACTGGCGGTGCCGCAGCAGCCATCGCAGAACTAAGTCGGCCTCAAGAAACAGATATATGTCATTAATGCCATCACTCGGCGCTTATAAAAGGAAAACACATACGTTAATCGTCCTATCCTCATACGCGATCCTGCTTCGGGAGCTCAAAACTGCGCGTTCGCTAGAGGAGATAACTGAACTAGGGATTGCACAGCGTAGCTGTGGAATTAAGAAGACAAAGGTTTACTTGGAGAGATGTCCCCGCCTGCATGAAAAGTCGTCAGGCATTTCCTCGCTCTTCGTCTCACGGAAAGAGGAAACAGCCGAAAGAATGGCATGCCTCGACTTCTCGTCAGTGATCCAGGTCGTTAAGAAACCTCTCATCGGTAAAGGTAGATAAGTCATTGATTTCGGATGGCAGCGCCACAGCAGCGAACTCCCCCTGACCGCTGTCAGCAGGAACCAAATGGTAAGGCGGCATGCTTTGTGCCTTTGTAGGGAACGCGTCCTAAACGCGCCGAAAGCAGGCACCACGGCTCCGGCAGCATCGCCTAAAACGTCTGTCCCCAAAGAGTTGAATAGGCCCCTTTCAAGTGAGCAGTCACAAATGGAAAGGAAGCTCCCCAACCAGCGCCAGGAGCACTCGTCGCTGTGTACACGCGTATCAATTCTCAACGAGAAGGCTGGACCCTTCATTCTCTGAACAACATGGAAGAGACATCAAGAGGTGCCGCCTCAAGTCCTTCAAAATACCTGTTGCTTGCCTCTGCCTTCGAGTACCGAATTCGCTTTTTCTTTTTTTTTTTTTTTTTTTTTTGTCTGAGCCTGCCAACAGGCTCTTTGAAAACAATGTCCGCGGCGAACAATTAATCATAATTTCTCACTTTCGAAACCACCGATAAAAAGCGTGCCTCCAGCCAGCCTCTATGTCAGCCGGGGCACAGAAAAAAGCAAAAATAAGAAACACCACTGGCAAAGACCGCCGGCTTTGCGCGCACAGACGCACGACCATCCCCCATCGTCCCACTCTCCTTCTCCCGTTCCGCTTGCACGTGCGGCTGCCTGTAGCACGCGCTTCCAAGCGAGCGGGCTGCGCAGACTCCGCAGACAGCAGCGCGGGCGCGGATGCGCGTAGGTTTTGTAGTTCCTCTCCGCTCCGCTGGAAACCGAGCGCTGGCGTCGCGGAGCAAACTCCAGCTTTGGTTCCCTATAGTTGGTGTGACTGCATATTTTTTGTTCTGAATCGCGGCCACTCTGTTGTTGGTCCAACTGCGTCAAAATGAGGTAAATGTG
The DNA here is from genome assembly GCF_055883805.1 of Amblyomma maculatum. Lineage (NCBI taxonomy): Eukaryota > Metazoa > Arthropoda > Arachnida > Ixodida > Ixodidae > Amblyomma > Amblyomma maculatum. Next base: position 68,213,650 of record NC_139351.1, on the reverse strand, counting down.
ACGTCCTCTCTGGTACTTAAATATTGACATTACGCGAAAGTTTTATATGGACTAGGGTTTTAATGTTGCCGGTTGTGAATAACCCGTGATTTCTCATTCAGCTGCGTTATTCGGATGTGGTACGGGGCGCGAGGTCTCGTCTTGTATAATATAGAGGGGCCACCTCTCTGTCTTTCCTATTTTGCACATGTGCCTCGTCATCTTAGGCTGTGTGTGCCATTGTGCTCCTTTTCATTTTTTCAGCGGCGGCATTCAAGGCGGGGAAGATCCAGTCCTCCCAGTTCCAGGCCAAGCCACTGACCGGTGCCATGATTCCCCCTCCTGCAGCATTGCAACGTGAGTCGGCTGTCTGCCTCTGGTCTTCGTAGCGGCTTACTGTCGCCACCTATGTCGGCTGCTGCGCAGATGCGGCCGTTCGCTTGCATATTTCCAGGTGTAACCTCCCAAGGACGCTGACTTGAAGAGAGCGGAGTCAATTGTAAGCGTACGAGAGCTAAGGATATAAGTCAAAATTGAGAAGAAATGAGTGTGGACATGAAATGTAATTGGTTGGTTTCTGTGAAAACGAAAAGGCGCAGCATCTGTCATACCTTTTTTTTTTTAATCGCCTTTTAGCTCTTGCTACATCTGACTGCTGGTTTTGCGATTGAATCACCACTCGTTTATTGGTTTGAGCTGCGTTTGTGTGGTTTGCATGTTGTGAACGCAACAATAGTTCTGTGGAGCGTTGGCTGCGTGTTGGAGTTCTGGAGTAATTTGTTGTACAGTGCAGTCCACTTATAATGATACCAGATATTATAACAAAATTTTCGGGATTTATCAGTTTTCCCAATCGCCCAATGTAAAAATAAACCAGATATAACGATCAATTATTGGCGGTACCTTGCGCTGCCACAAGAAGGCAATGTAAACCATTTGTATGCTCACAAGAAGCAGTTTCCATTGTCTATCTGTGAAGACATGAACACATATCCAAAACTCCATAGCTGTCTCCGCGGACTTGTTACAGTATTTGTATCATGCTCTGCCTGCTGCCTTTGCTAGGGGGCCTTTGTTCATGTTTACAGCCTTCTTTTCTTGTTTGACCAGCTCCGCATCCGACGCACTGTGACTGTGGTGTTTCCCGCCACATTAAAAACTAAATAACCTAAAGGCTGCTAAACAGCTGTATTACTCACATAGCAGCAGAAAACCAATTGTATATCGCACTACACAAGAATACCAAAGGATAGAGGATACTTTTAACTCGTTTTCAGCTGTAGAATACATAAGTGACATACTTTCAAATGTGCTTGCAATTGTACAGATCAAAGGGGACGAGTTCCACTTTTCCGCCACGGATATCTGTGATGTGAACATTTTGCACGGTTGCAAGGATGGTATCAGTGTGCTGCAAATGTGCCAGTATATGTGCAAACCAAAGACAGTCAGAACAGGCTGCTACTCAAAGGTCCCCTGAAAGGGGTCACAAAGAAGGGTAAACAACGCCATAACACTGATAGTTATTGAACCACCCATCATTCTCCCGCAAAAATTTTCGATCTAGCTTCTGCAACACCAGAGATACCGGCGATTAAAAATGACCTTTCCAATTTTCCCTCTCAACTCGTACGCCGAAGGGAGCCATAAAAAAAATAAAGAATACAATCAAGTTCAAAGCTCCGCCCAGACATACGTCACTACGACAAACTTCCGGTTGCCGCGCGCTCGCTCGCTGGCGTACTCGCGCCAACCAGTCCTCGCTCGCACACGCCTGAGGAGTTCGCCAGTTCGCGCAGCGACGGTTAGTGTAACCACAAACCCGTGGTTATCCTATGTTACACGGCGGACCAAACCATGGTTGCACCACTAACAGCGGTTACCGCAAACCGAGCTTGACGACCTCGGTTTGCGTCGTTAACCGAGGTTATGACGGCGTCTGTTGACGGAAGCTACTCGTCAGCGTCCGAGTGCGCGAAACGTACGAGCGGGTCTGCTTCACAAAGTTATTCATTTGCCCACTGTATCACGCTTAAAGATCGGTGTATAGATTATGGTGCCGCCAGACGTCTTCGATTATGGCCGACAGCGCAGCGACTGCGTACTGAAGCCTTGTCTTGCCTACAGTATCGTTGTTACTGAGCAGAACGTCAAAAAATACGCGGCCTTAGCTATGAAAGTACACGAGTTTGCAACGCTTGCAGCACGGGATGCCGCGAGCAGGCTGAGGTACGTTACACAATTACCGCGGGGGTGGAACGTGCGAGCGCGGCGAACGACGGCGCCGTGCGTGACCGTCCCTAGTCGTCGCTAGGCCTAAATTGTTTCGCTTCGAAGCCGTGGCGGTCGACGCTTTGGAACATGATCAACGCTGTCGTAAATCGTCTACTTATGAAACTGCCTTATAGTGATTCCTATCCTGCCATAGTAAAATAATTATAGGACTAACTCTGCCGACACATTAATCGCAGAGCTAGTACGAGCAGATCGGATCAGCCGAAATGCACCAGCGGCAGCTGGCTTGAGCAGAAACTAGCTTGTATCACGGCTATCGCTCTTACCAGCAATTTGCTGCTCGTCAGCGATCCTCACGAGGGCTTCATACTTGATATTCGGCTCGGTATTCCAGACGCCAACAAATTTCAGCACACTTCATTTCGGACATCGGTGCTAACGATCCGCCGTGTCGTTCGCGAACGGTATGCGGGAGGAGGGGCCACAGCGGCGGTGTTTACGGCGGTCGAGGAGGTGCTGCCATCGTGCGGTGCTTGACCGTGCTATTGGCGCCTCGTCGGACGACACTCCAATACTCCTGAAACCATGTTATATAAATAAGATATTTGTAAATGCAGCTTCGTTCTGCCGATCCCTGCGTCGCTTCGGTTGTTGCACTTAATGGGCAATGGCCATCTAACTGATAAGGGCGGCGAGCTGGTAACAGCCCGCACAGAGTTCGAGCAGCGCACGAGCAGACGACTTTCGCAGCTACCGGAAGTGTGTCCGTGACGTCATGGTTGCAGTGACCGCAGCAACCACAGCGAATGGCAGCTTCTAGCAAGCCTTGCCAGTCAACTGACCCGTGACGTCACGGGACAAGGAAATAGTTCCATGCGACACCGCCAAGCGACATTCTCTCTGCCCGCGAATTTTAAAAAACGCTGTTTTTAAAAATTAATAATAAATCGCTGGCTTTGTTTCAAGGAGTTATACTTTGCGTTAATGCTCAAAGGGATGTGTTCTACACACTGAACACGTTTATCAGTGGCTTCTTGGGGGCCGTTTCCGTGAACCTTTAAGATTGTAAAAACATGAACAAGGTTGTTGGAAAAGCAAATCACTTAGGACTTTTAAGCGGTAACCGCATGAGGCGACAACTCCTGGCGATCCATGGCGCGACGGGGCTCAGCGACAGAAAAGCGCGTTTTCAGCGTTGTTCTGTTACCACCGCCTTGTCGTTAGGTCAAGGGGACTGCAATTACGCTATATCCCGTTTCTGACACTAAACCGCATGAAGTACGATAAAACACTGATGAAATTTCTTACAACGCATCGCATTTTGAAGTGTCACAGCACAGCGGTGTGCTACTACACTGCGATGCCGACTTGCATTGCAAGCAGCGACTTTCTCTTGCTCCTTTCGAAAATTAGCTAGCCACACTAGCCTCATGAGCCTCATTTTTTTTTTTTACTACCCTACCAAGCTTTTACTGAATTGTCTCGATGCACTTATATATACATGGATCAGACGAAGTGAGCGTCTACAGGCACCAGGTTCTTCGGCCAAATCGGACTACGAAAACAAACTTCACCTGCACAAAAAAAAAAAAAGCCAGAATGGAAGTTGAGCACCCCAAAGCGTTCTTTGATTGGCTGCCTCGCAAGCTGCTTCCGGGCGAGACAAATTTTCTAAAAACCCTGAAACTGAGCAACAGCGACAAGCAGCAATGCTTTAGTGGCTCTCAGCTCACTGCGTGATAACGTCTTATGACATGACGCCTCATGCGGTTAGCGCTTTACACTAAAAAAAAAAAAAAAAAAATATTGTGTTGACACTGCCTCCCTTCCCCACTCATGAGGGTCCTACAGTTCTGAAAGTCTTCAGGTTGGCAGATACGCGAGTAGGGAAGGCGGTCATTTGGTGCCCAGCTTTAGCTGCCCTCGGTAGGACGGAATCAAAGGTTGACTGAACTGCACACTTTATGCAGCAGAGGTGTGATACGAAGGAATTGAAAATTGCCCAAGGGAATACACACAGGTGTTCTACATAACTGTGTTGTAATACATAGCAAGAAATAATGTACAGAGGCGCCAGTGCGGAGAGAAATCTCACAATAGTATATTAATCCACAAGAAAGGCTAGTGTAAAACCACAATTTGTTGATTGGGCACTATAACGGTTTAAACGGCAACCAGAGGGTCATGATGAGCACATCCTTAAAGACTGGTGTGCACGCCTTCATTGGCCCTCGGGCAGGGGAATTGGTGTTGAAGCCCTGGATTTGTGTAGAAGCTCTTTGAAGACTTAATTACGCAACGGGCTGACTGCCATCATAAAATTCCGTGTCAAAGCAGGCGTGCACGCACGTTAAACATCGGCAGTACAGCCGCATTCTCACCCTCCTGCCGAGGCACGCGCTGCCATTGGTCAGTTGAGCAGATATGTTTCAGAAAGTTCTAGTCGGTCCTTCGCTGGCAGGGTGCCATTGCGTTTGGGCAAAGCAGAGTGAGGGCGCAGCTCAAGACGTGCAATGTTACGTGGCCTTTGTCGCTAGTGGATTTTTTCTTTGCTGCTTATGTGTGTTCTGTGGTGCTTCCAGCCGAGATTCCTGTCATGCTGCTCCGGCTTGTTAATTGTGCACCGCATTTTGTGACAGCCGTTATACAGCTTCTCCACACAGCGCTGCCAACACTAAACGGAAACAGGTAGAGCGGCAGCTAGGATGGCTTCTCTGCATTCCCCATGAGTTATTCGAACTAGGCTACGTCACGGCAGAAGCTGTCGCTTGTTCCACCGCTTTTGGGACGTAACTGCAATGCTAAAACTATTTATGCTGCTGACGAGCGCAAGAGGCTTCCAACCCCCTACGCCACAGTGTGTTTGTTAGTGTTATCGGCAAACACGAGATAAGCACACTTGTTAGACCACAACCAGTCACTTGGCCAGTGCGGCTAAGCTTGCTGCCTGCCATCCGAGTGGCCCTGTTTGGCACCAGCAACTTCAATTTTTCTAGTTCAGTGCTCAGAGCTGTGTTTGGTATATGAAGTAAGCATTGTAGGTCTTTGTTAAACATATTTAGGAAAACCTTGATATGATGAGCACTCGTGTCCTTGTTTGTTTATCAAGGTTTGAATGTATTTGAGGTTGATTCCGAGACATTTTATAATGGCATCGTGTGGTATTTACAACAGAAAAGAGAAACCATAAAGTCTGTAAATGCAACTGGTTATTCATTTTATATAGTGCACATTTGTCTCACTCCAACTTGCTTCTCGAAGAGGTGTGGTTGCAGGTGTTCTGAAGGCACCTTTAAATTCATGCAAGCAAATCCGTCAAACAAAATGGAATTTCAGACGTCTCCTTCCTCAGGCTGTTATTAGAGGAAAACCCCAAAAACAATGACAATTATAGCGCAACCAATTCGTATCTGTGGCGGTCATAGGGCATAATGCAAAACATGACACTTAGCAAGTCTTTTGTGTTGTATTGTGTGGGAGAGTGTGGCAGTGTGCGTCAAGCTGTTTCCCATTTGTCCCCCTCTCTCAGCTGGTCCTCCCGCACGGATGCCTCTGGTGGGGCCGCCACACATGGGCCCCATGCCAGGGCCTATGCCTGGACCCATGCCAGGACCCATGCCCATGATGGGGCCTCCGGGACCCATGCCACCCAACATGATGATGCCAGGTATGGAGTGCCTCTCTCTGTCACAAGGCCCTGAAAAGCATTTTACGAAGGTTACAAACTATGTGCTGCATGAAAGGCCAGCGATTTGGGTAGCCGCTGTTGGAAAACTTTCTTCGGGACAATTTACATTGTTTCAGTTGTCAGCATAAGTACTATTTACCTTACTGTGTCCGGGAAATTACCGTAGAACCTCGTTGACGTGGTCCTTAAAATTGCGGGGTCCCATAGAGTTACACTATTTTTCTCCTTGTTAGTACATTCTCAGATATAATTTTCCGGCTATTGCGTTCAATAAATGTTTCCCCGGATAATATGAGTCCTTTAAAATGTATCGACAAGGTTTTACTCTCTTGTTGAATTGAAGTAAAGCTTGTGTAGGACAATTTTTTTTATTCAGCGGCTTTTCTTGGTTTACGAATGTTTCTCTTCCACCTTGAGAGTGAAATGAAAAAACAGTGTGTTGACGCCTTTCCTTTGTGAACCGTGTGATTCGGTTACATTGCCTTTAAAAATATGATTTTATTTGCAGGCATGAGGCCACCGATGGGGCCGATGGGCCCTATGATGGGACCCATGGGGCCAGGACCAGGCCCCATGCGACCACCCATAGTAGCCGGGAATCCAAAGAAGTGATTTGCAGCCACCATGAATGCTTTGCTGTGCTTTACTCAGATCCATTTGTATATACCAGAGACTGTGTCATTTCATCAGCCGGGCTCCAGGGGCAGCACGGCAAGAACAGGAGTCATTGTTTTATAATAAAAATGTGGTTTTTTTTAAGGCCCTTTCTTGCCTGATGAGATGCTCAGGTGTCACCATAAGCTGTGGACGGGGTGTGTGGACAGCACTTGTCCACATTTTGCTGCCAATCGTTAAGAAAAATGGCGTCTACAACGAAACTTGAACCACCATCCTTCCGTGTCCCAGCTGAGCAGTCTAAGTTATTATTCTGCACCAACTTCATGTGAACGTGTCTTAATTCTCCTTATTTAATGTAAGGACGCTGGGGGGCGCTGGGGGAAAGGAAAAGAAAAGGTAACACTGATAATAAAGGTAAAGTGTCTAAGTAAAAAATAAAGTAAGCAAGAGTGAAAATTTAAAAAAAAAATGCAAAAACAAAAATGATGTAAACTAAAGACAACAATGAACAATGCAAACTTGCACGCAACAAAATGCAGAGCGAGGTCACAACAGAACTAGGCCTGGAACTCTATGCTTCTGCATTTCTGCATGTAAGGAGACGCAAGTACAACCCTGTAATTTCTTGCATGCGATTATAGTTTATAATTAGCTACTGTAGACTGTATGTGTTGAGCGCCTGTATCATCTCGCAACTTGCTGCAAATGGACTGCAAAAGTGCATTCTCACTTTCGAGTTGTGGAGGTTTGAGATACAACTATTGTAAGCGGTCTCATTGGTCGAGTATCTACGAGTACAGGACAGTTGCACGCTGCTTAATCAAGTGCTGCTTTTTGGCTGTGGAATGTTGCAAGATACTATTATGAAATTTCTAATGGCCACAGTGTCATGCGCTTATACAAAGCAAAACCTGATCAACAATGCAAACACGGGGGCCAGTTGGTTGATCATTCTGTGGAATACTGCGCTACTTGATAGAGACAAATGGAAGACGACACACGGATGAAGCGCAAACTTACAACTATTTATTTTTATCGACAAAACACGTACATATATACATATGGCATTCTTGTCAAATCACAAACACATCATTCATGCATGTGATCACGCACGTTATCATTTCGACCACAACTCCGCATCTGCACAGCTATCATATCTAGCTCCTCTTTTGTGAGAGCCACAGAAGATGTACTAACGCAGTAAATGAGCATGACAAGCGTAGCAAGAGGAAGGAATGTGAAATTGCTCATCAAAAAAGGTTCATACCTTGCCAGGATGAAATCATTTACAAGATCCCGATTTCGTGCGGAAAACAATACATCGGACAAACGGGAAGATGTGTTAATAAGAGGCTCCTGGAACATCATAATGACTGTGGGAAAATCAGCCACCCTGGAAATCTTGCGCAACATTGCTTGCAATGCGAAACTGGCTGCAAACCATTATTCCACAGGACTGAAATTGTAGGTAAGCAAAAGGAAAGAATTGAAAGAGAAATCGTAGAAGCCTTCTTAATCGAGTCAGCAGAAAAAGATACGTGCGTTAGTACATCTTCTGTGGCTCTCACAAAAGAGGAGCTAGATATGATAGCTGTGCAGATGCGGAGTTGTGGTCGAAATGATAACGTGTGTGATCACACGCATGAATGATGTGTTTGTGATTTGACAAGAATGCTATATGTTTATATGTACATGTTTTGTCGATAAAAATAAAAGTTTGCACTTCATTCGTGTGTCGTCTTCCATTTGTCTCTGTCTATCAAGTAGCGCAGTATTCTGCAAAACCTGATCTTCGCATGGATAGTTGCTTGGTTTGGTTTAGTTTGTGGGGTTTAACGTCCCAAAACTACTCAGGCTATGAGAGACTCCTTAGTGGAGGGCTCCGGAAATCTCGACTATCTGAGGTTCTTTAATGTGCAATGACATTGCACAGCAATAGGTGTGTGTCTTCGACAATAAGTCACAATTGCAACTATCCGTCACTTTTCGATGGAGGCGAAAACCAAGGTGCCCGTTTGCTGTGCGATGTCAGTACACATTAAAGAACACCAGGTGGTCGAAATTTCTGGAGCCCTCCACTATGGCAATAGGTGTGTGTCTTTGACAACAAATCACAGTCACAACTATCCGTCACTTTTTGATGGAGGCAAAAAGCAAGGTGCCATGTGCTGTGCGATGTCAGTACACGTCAACCTCAGGTGGGTGAAATTTCCGGAGCCCTCCACCATGTCTCTCTAGCCTAAGTCTCTTTGGGACGTTATACACCACAAAACCAAACCATTGGCTTTTACTGATAGTTGTGACTACCAAGAAAATCAGTGTGGTGTGTGTCTTTCAAAAAAAAAAAAGTTCAAATGTTCTGAGGGTATATTTGTGGCTGTGTTGCTTATAGTGGCATCTTGAAATGCACGAAAAAATTGCATAGAAGTTTCTGACGGCGCATTGCGCTACTCCTGAATTTCTTGGCGTGTTTTGCACCCTTGTCTTGGATGCAGGTACATAAGCAAGAATTCTTTTCAGGGAGGGCACTCTTTACAAGAGCCCTAAGTCGGAATTAAAGGCAGGGGGACATTAGGTTAGCTAGACTGCAAGGCAGGATGGGCCCCCTATTGGATACAATACATAACATGCTTGAAAACGATGCCCAGGTTGTTCTACATCTGGTTTCTCGCTGCAAACACCATTAACATCTCTCGCTCAGAAGGAGACTGGTCAAATTAGCAACTTACGGACCACATTGTCAAGTGTTCAGCTTCAGACGACATTCTCAGCGCAAAAAAACGCACACGAAAGAAAAGGAGGGACACGGGACAAGTGCTTCTAGCCCGCCTAAAAGCTCTGTCAAGTGTTAAAATTTGTGCTCTTAAGATGGCAAATCGCAGCTAGTCGCACTCATTCTGTAATTGGTAAATATGTATTAGAGCGTGAACATTTTGGCTGAGTCTGGAGAAAAACTAGAGGAAAGGTTGCATCACAGCGACTGGAATCTGATGGGTTCTGTCTGCTCACGAGTACGTAAAGCTAGCGCACTTTAATACTCGAGCAGTGAGTAGGAGGTGACGTTTATTTTTTTTTTTTTTTTTTGAAAACCCGGTGGTTGTTTTCAGTGTTTATTTTCCTTCGTTTCCTATCATTTGCCTCTTATCGGCGTGGCAGGTGGTGAAGGGTGGCTGATCCTGGCTCTACGCGGCTGGGACGGTAGGTCAAAGCCGCTTGCGGCAGGGGCTAGCCAGCCACCAATTTTTTTCTGTTGTAGGCCGTCATTGCACCCGCCACCGCTTAGGTGGTGGGCGGCTGTTCTGGCGCGCGTCTTCCTCTACCCTCTTTTTTTTTTTTAACGCGATAGCGTCAAGGGCCCCGTGTCGCAGAAAAGTCGGTGTCGTCGTCGGCGGCCGCCGTCCTACGTCGTCCGGCGTTGGCCGTGAGCGAAAAATCCCAGAAGCATTAATATAAACGAGTAGGAAAAATCGCCGACCTGAGGAATCGAACGTGGGCCTCCGGGGTGCGAGACGAGCACGCTAACCCCTCCGCCACGCCAGCTTTTTTTTTCATTGTTGTTGTTGTTGAAAACTTTTATTGTCCAACAGAGAAGGACCACACCGCCTGGGCCGGTCTGTCTCACCCCCCTGTAAGGGGGAGGGGACTTAGCGGCCCAGCCGCACGGGATGGTCGCATTAGATGCTGGCCGGTTTGGTTTCGCCGGCGGCCTCTGCTGCCAGTTGGACGGCGGTGAGTTAAAGCTCAGGGTCCGAGCTTCGCAATAAGGTTTCCCAGGCGTCCCTACTGCTAATGTTTTGCGCCCTGCCTGGGGAGTAAGCGCACTCCCAAATTATATGGTCGAGGGTTCCTCTCGCCCCACACGTTTTACATTTATCGTCCTCGCAGTCCGATCGGATATGTTTAGTACTGGGTTTGGGTATACTCCAGTCTGCAGGCGTCTCCACGCCATTGCCTGACCTCTATTTAACGCCGTGTTTGGTGGGGGGAAACGCCTACCAACTTTTTTAAGCTAGATGGTTTTAAATGGACAAAGGCGCGTCTATTGATTGCGGTGTTGTCTCAGAAATGTCCCGTAGAGAAGTGTATTGTGGCGTATAATAATTATGAGCATGTAAATTACAGAACACGCAGTTAAGCGAGTGGCAAATTACTTTTCCACTGTACTTCCTTTTCGCCTGGCATGCACGTAGCGACATCATATGCGTATGGCGCACGGAATAAGATAGTAATAGAAGAGACATCTGGGCGAGTTGGTACGGTGACAGCGCCCGTCCTGTTTGTTCGTGACCTCCGTCCACGTTTGTAGCGCTGCTTTTTCATCAGGAATAAGATAGACAGGGCATGGCCTCCGAGATCTTCATCGCGCCAGCTCGGGCGCCACGGAGGCTGTATGTGTGGTGAGTGAGAGAGATTATGAATGCGCGTCAAATCTAAAACAGGGGAGTAAGAAAATCTGCAGTACGCAGAACACAATACAAAATTGTATAATGTCAGAATCACGTTTCAGGACAATTAATTACCAAACAGTCATGCTTTGGATAAGTTAACGAGTGTTGCATCATGTGAACTACGTCTTTGTGTCACTCAAAAGCGCGACAAGCAAATGAGTAGACGGTGCACGAACGGGGCGCGATAACGCTATCTCGTTCCATTCTTAAAGGCGAAGCTTAAGCGTCCTCCGAATTTTTCTTTCTTCTCTACTTTCTTCTGTCCGCACGTGGCTCAGCTACAGAGCCAGTAGCAGGCCCGTGCATTTTCTTTTCCTTCTTCCTACAGCCACAACAACAACAGGAAAGGAAAGGCGCAGCATCTGTAACCCTTTCTCTGGCAAGTGTGTTTGAACGGTACACCATCGCTCCTGTAGCGTGGCGTTCCTTGGTGCGCAGTGGCGCGCGTCCTAGTGTACGTGCGATTGAAGATGGCAGGAACGCTAGACACGAACATACCTCGCGGAATATGAAAGATCTCGCGTACAACTCTCGCTCACGAGATTTCGTTCCATGAGCTAGAAAGGTTAAAATCCGGTCTCCATCGTGAATCGAATCTCCATCCCTAGCCAACTACGCCACATCCGGGATCGTGAAACGCACATTATATTTCTTGTCAACCATCAGGATAATAGTTAAATCCTGTCGCCACTGGGAATCCATCCCTTGGATCCCCAGCCGAGTGCTTTAACCAACTGCGTCAAGTTCGATTTATTATTATTATTGCACGGAAATACTTCAAGCCCGATTTAACCAGGTCGCAACATGTCATACGCAGTCTGAACGCCCGTGGTGGTCGTGAAACCAGGGACCAAATTTTTGCCCGGAACAGAACCTGATTTTTTTCCTTCATCTTGGAACTAAACTGGAACGAATCGCAGGAACCGTTCCGAAACGGTTCGCGTATTTAACCGGTTTGCGGTACGGTTCCGACAAGCAACGATCAAAGAAAAAATAATAAAGGCAAGTTAACTTACATTTATCTTATTTTTTATCGTTGTCTGTAAAGAGCTCTTCTCGCTTATTTCCAAAGTGCCACTGCACACAGCAAACATCATAACCACACTGAAGTCATCCTTGCGAAAAGATGACAAGAACAAGGGAACACATATTGCCACGTGCACTGCACCAATCTCTGGTGTCGGGCTGTCGTTTCATCCTAACACGCGTGGCCGCAGCACTGCGAAATGGCCCGCTCCCGAAAAAAGTCGCCCCATTCGAGTCTTTCTAGGCGGTTAAATAATAGCACATAATTCGTAAGTTGAGTTACATATTTAAATAAATAAATATGACTAGACTAGTCTGTTAAAAATATCATGTATATTGCACGTACGTGAATATAGCAACCGCATGCGACGCGGTGCACCAGCTACGCCAGCAGATACAATTTGGCTTTACGAGACTTCAAAGTGAGCCAACGCTGATGGTAGGAAGGCCGCCTTGGGCAGCAATTTAGCGGTCTGTTCTTAATTTGTATATTTGGAGTTAGCGCAAAGATGATTCGATAAATAACGGCTTGAGGGGCTATAGTTGGTGCTGGATCATATTCAGATATGTGGCGCAAAAAATACAAACACAATCCTGTGTTTGTGTTTTTTGCGCCACATATCTGAATATGATTCTATAAGTCGATTTCGCCTTTTTTGCTTCTCTTCCGTTTTTGCTCAAATAAGCCTGGGTGGAAGAATGAACTAAGTGGAATTGCTAGTAAACGTATTAATTCGCACGGTTTATATTCCATGTGATGTCGCTTCGGCCCGTACAACTACTGTGTCAAAAAAAAAAAATTATTTCATCGCTTTATTCACTATCACTGATGCGAATACCTAAGACAGTCCATAAATGTGGCACTGAAAGCTAGAAGTGCACTATTGGGAGAAAACGTAACTATACAATGAGTACCTGGTCCACGAGCTGCGCGGTGACGAGGTCAGGGCAAAACCTTGAAAAGCAGGGAGAGGTTGAGCGAACTCGACGAACCTACAAGTAGGCCGTAATGAAAAAATGCAGATGAGAGAATGGAGGAATTGTGCAATCGGTGAACTGCAGCGTAAGAAACTGAAAGAAAAGCCGGTGAGGCGACAGCAAGAGGCTAGCTTGAAGAATCAATAAAGTAAAAAAAAAAAAAAAAGCAAGAAAATGGTAAATTGAGTATTATCAAAAGCTATCACTTTTACGACACAAACTAAAGCAAGCTCCGCCTAATGTAAAGCTGTTAGCATAATCGTCAATCATAAGACCCAAGCTTGAATATGCCTCCACTGTTTGGGACCCGTACACAAAACGCAACATTCACGCACTCGAAATGATCCAACGCAAAGCCGTTCGTTTTATTTTTTCCAAGTATCGTGCAATGGATTCACCAACAGAACTAATGAAGCAACATAACATCCCAACACTCGAATTACGAAGAAAGATTGAAAGTTCTGTTTTTGCTGAAACACAATAAATTGTTAATGAACTCCTGGCCTTACCTGAAACCGTTAACACCCGTCTGACAAGAAATCGTCACGAACATCAATTAACTGCATACAATTCTAGAGTAAACGCTTTTAAATATTCCGTTTTCCCTCGTACTATAGAGACTGGAACCGACTACCACCTCACCTAACAAATAGCATTGACTCGATTGACCTAATTGAGTCTTGACTACCTTAACCTGTTGTTGTGTTGCTGCTTTAAATATTTGTGTGTGTTTTAAATAAAAAAAAAAGCTTTCCCTTGTACTGCCGATTTCACTGACGTTTTTCATTTGATTATTGTACCAAATGTTCGATTCTTCTACCCTTGGCTGCCATGATTATTGTGTTCTAGCTGTGTATAATTTTTTCTTTATAATTATTGTTGCCACTCCTGCTTGGGCCCAAGAAAGGGCCTGCAGTATATTGTGAATAAATAAAAAAATAAATAAATTATGAAGGGCATATGTTGGTGCGATCTGCTGTAACGCCCGCCGTACCTTCAACACAGAGCGAGTCAACTTTGTTTGTTGCGGTAGCCCGGTCTCGATTCAACAAGAATCGGCGGAGTACGAGACGTGCAGATGGTCCTGCTGGAGTAACGTAACACTGACAGACTTCTTTTGGACAAGTCACAGAAAATAATCAGTGAGGTCTGTTACGAAAATGCACTAACAGCGTAGCGCTAAATAATCATAATTGGTTCACAGGAAGGCAAAGGCGCAGTATGTCACACTTGTAGCTGTGGACACCTGAACCACGCCGTAAGGGAAGGGAGGAATGTGGAAAGAGAGAAAGGGGAGCTTCGACCACCTGGGCATCTTTAACGTGCGCCGACATCGCACAGTACACGGACGCCTCTTCGTTTCGCCTCCATCGAAACGCAGCTGCCGCGGTCGGGTTCGAGCCTGGGTACTCTGGCACAGTGGTCAGGCGTCTTACCACTGCACCACCCCGGCGGGGTTAATGCCTCGCGCACATTTTCCCAATGCCGTTTGAATCCAGCGCGCAGGCTGCAAGGTCACGTGCCGTAAAACCACAACTGGCGTGGAATACCGTTGCGCAGTACTGCGATTTATTTGCTAACGTTAATTTCGGCCGTAAATTCACTTCCATTCTTCGTACATGATGTGAGCCGTGACCGTTTCCAGCTGAGGCCCTATGAGGGGGTGGTACTGCATCAGAAAAGGTCCGAGCCAGCTGCAACGATCAAACGCACTGTGAAGCTTCCAATTTGAGCTTGAGAACTCGAATGCACTTACAACGTATAACAGCACACTGCCGTGAGCACCATGGACGCTTGAACTACCCTGTAACGTGCAAAGTTAACGAAGTTAATAATGAAAGGCTCGTCCGGTCGAGTTGCGGGATTTATAAAACGGCCAAGGTGAAAAGATTTCCCGCATTTGCAAGCACCTCTTGAAAACATCTCACTCACCCCCTGTTTTCTCCTTTGGGGACAAACCAGGGCAGCACAGCTCCGAAAACGAACCAGAAAACGGAGTTGACGACGAGTGGTATGTCGCTCGGACCCATCGTTTCGCCGTGCAGTGGGCGTTATCTGGACGAGGCCCGTATCTCGTCTGAACGAAGAGCGGATGGGAGAACCATTGTTGCTGCCACGTACTTTATTTGTTCACAAATGCCGTCATGACGAAAGCTGCGACTAGTATCAAGGCCGCCGTGCGAGCAGTCCAGTTAATAAATATTTGTAACATACTACACACGCACGCAAAAAACGAACACAAGTTGTAATGTGACATCACAGGAGCAAAAATGCGAAACAAACATTGGGAATGTAAACACAATTCGTTTATCAATGCCACGTCAGTCAATGCGGATTACCCCCACCGCGGGAGGCAGGTTTCAAGTTCGCTTCACTCGGGGACAACTTTCTGAGACCGCCAGCCTCTGACACAACGCCACTGGCCTTTCATTTCGGGAGGGCATCAGGCCGTCCAAACGCCTCTAGGCATCCTTCCTCCGCTCTTCGAGTACGCCAATTTCCGAGGAATTTCCTCGAAACGCAACAGGGCCGCTTGTAAGAATTCCTGCTACTGCGTCGCACTGCGAAATGGGCCGTAGTGGAACCCATAAGCGTTCGCAGAGCCCCCCCCCCCCCCCTTTTTTTTTTTTTCTAATCCTCTAAGGGGCGCCAAGTTCGCCCCCATACCGTCATTCTGTCGGCCCTGTGCGTCGGTTTTAAACGTGCAGGGTTATGGCCATAGAGGATTTTTTGTTTTTGTTTTTACTACGTACACTAGCAGCCCAGAACTCTGACTATTGCGTGCCAAGCCATCGTTTCCACCGGAAAACTGAGGACCCAATAAGGAACCGTTGTGAGAAGCGCGTCGTTCAGCAATTTTAAATTCTGCGTTCATGGCAAAGCTTGTTTTGCTTCTTCAGCGCAGAATATTTTGTAAGTGTTGCTATTCCATCACATCACAGTAAATGTTTCATAACCGTTCCTCATCTTCACGCTGTGTTTTGGCTGTAGGGGGAGGGGGGGAGGGGGCGCTGCGGCGGAACTTGCCTCCCCCTAATGCAGAACCCTGCGCACGCATATGGTGGAACCTGCGATTTTGGAGGAATTCTTCGACGCTTCCGACAGTGTGCAAAAAACAAAGCACCTGACTAAACCAGGCAAAACTCATGTCTGCCGCTTAGGTTTCATCTCAAATGTATAGACAACAATGTTACAGGTGTCAAACCCCAGGTGGTCGAAATTTCCGGAGTCCTCCACTACGGCATCTCTCATAGCCAGAGTCGTTTTGGGATATTAAACCCCACAAACCAAACCAAAGCAAATATGCAAACGGTTTCCAGCACATTTAGGGCCATTCTATAATTCGAGCCTTCAAGCAATTTGAACGTTTTCCTTACAGGCCGAGCTAACAAGATTTTACTGCATTCGCAATGTGGCCGCCACTTTCTTCTTTTACTTAATTTCATGATTTTTGAAAAGCTGCATTTTCCTTTTTATTCAATACTAGCACAGCACCTACTTATGTGCATATTTACATTTTCAAAGCATTCAATTTTTCATCATGGTGTGATGAAAAATTGAACGCCTTGCTGGCGGTGTAGTGCCGTACATTGGAGATCAGTCCAGAAAGAAAAGCTGCACAGCCTTCTATGCAGTTTTTTTTTTATATGTTTGGTGTGTTTTTGGTTTCCACGGATTCCCTTCCACTGGTCATCAAATGTCCAGCTCTTCTCAAAATTTTATGGGTCACCCTGCATCCTTGGTGACCAGTGATGGTAATTAAGACCACCCGAGGTTCTTAAATGTAGAATTAAATCTTGGTGCACAAGCATTTTATCTGTAACAAAAGTACAACCAGGTATAAATCTAACACAATATGCACACAGTGAGGACTACCAAATCCCAACATTTAACTACCAAAATGGTACAGCAGTGATTACGGCTAACCGTCTGAAGAAAACGAAGTTGAGAATACTGTCAGCGTTGACAATGAGCACAGCGTCCACAGCACAGCACAGCGTCAGGTTGAAAACAAATTATCAGGCCTGGTTTTTTCTCCGCATTTTACACTGTTCATAGAAATGTTTGCGACCAAAAGCATCCAGGCATAGAGAATATGAATCATCGAAAACTCTGCCGTCCTGGTGGTAACGGAATGATTGATATCACACCTTTTGATCACACAACTTCATCCTTATCGCATTAACTCAATAAATATATCAAAATGGCTCACATTTGAAGCTTCGAAACATGTCCCTTAAGAAACTGCATTTGATTGAGTAAAGTTGACATCTGGGTGAGTCGGTACGTAGCGGAATAGCACAACAAAGATAGGACACAGAACTTGTCTTGTCCACAACCCGCGGTTGTTCCTCTATGACAAATACATAGAGCTGCCACAAAGACTGAATAGTGCTGGTCATTAAAAAATGCTGCTGGTTAAACAAACATTACTCAACATTGAGCAGAAAATAAAACAACCCTGAGAATGATGATGTGCACAAATACCAATCATACAAGCCTGTCCAGGGGCCGAATTACACTCTGATCACGTAATAGAAAGTGCCACAAACCCATCAAGCAGCCCCCATTCCTACTGGTCGACAGTCAGAATTGATCCACAGGAGTTGCGCTAGCTGATCATTTTGTGACAGATCTATGATAGCTTTTGTGATGTGACCGGAATGCAATATGGCTGCTGCTAGTTGCAGTCACTTTTCTGCGGCTAGAAAGCGACACGGATGAACTGGTTAACATATCATGCTTGCACTAAAAGGATTAATTTCACAGTGTCGTTGGGGCCAAAAGAACTATCTCACTAGCCTGAAATAACAAACTGAAGGGCGAAAGGCAAATAGCTTGTGCAACACTCGCCATTCTGTACGATTTCGCAGCAGTAACCTGAATCAGACAGTGCCGGCCAACCACTAGAAATGGTAAGGGAGCAGGAGTTTCTGTCAACTGCTTGGCAGGTCTCTAGGACCATTCATGACGCAAGATGACCACAGTCTTGTTGTTCAGAAGGGGTCCAATCAGAGGATTCATCTGGGCCATATACGCGCACAGCCAGCTGAAAGCAAGACACTGCAATCAGTGTTGCTATACACAGAGACTCTGAACAGAAAAGGAAACTACAGCACAACTCACAATGCGTAACAGAGGGCGGAAGTGGTCGCTATCATAGTCTGGATCAGCCTGCAAAAAATAATAATAATAAATAAATAAATAAATAAATAAAAATGGGATAAGAACAGGTCGGGTGGAAAACAACGACGAGGTCATCTCATGTGACTGCAATCAAGCCCTCCGAAAGCAGGTTGCAAAGCGTACGCAATCATATTGCAGGTGACACACGTGACGTACGATGGCTACACACACACACAACACATTCAGTAGCAAAGCTGACCAAACAAAGGCCGTCTCGTAAGATGGCTACACACGCACACACTCAGTAGGAAAGCTGATCAAACAACGGCCGTCTATTTACGTGCAAAGAGCGGCAGCCACTCGCAAGTGGTTTCCAGTGAACGATGGTTCCCACAAATGTGCTCACGAGCCAACCACAGAGGCCTGTAAGCTATCGCGCTCGTAACTGCCACTCAATGCAAACAACGAAGCATAAAAAGAATGTTAAACTAGTCCGTTCTGGAATGTAAAGATGCTTTACCCTCGGTTGTTTCCTTTCGGCACGAACCACGGAGCCACGCCGCCAACAGCAAGCCAGAACAGTGTGAACAAGGTGACTGGTGCAGCAGAAGCACCCATTGTGCACCTCCGTTAATTCACCGAACTACGGTGCACTAGAATACTGTAATGTACTGTAACGTATTGTAACTGAACCACTGATCCGTCCCAGCCAAGGTATGTCCCAGCCTCCTAGCTGCAGCGGTCGGGCTGGAGGGATGGTTGGATGGATGGATGGATATCGGCAATGGAGGAAAATGGTAGCCTTACTCTTTGAATCGAGCGACAGCTTGCGCCGTCTAGCCTATAATCCCCCTTTTTTCCTTCCTTACATACCCCACCAATCTTCAAACAGCCCCTTCGTTATACTTGTTTCTCATCTATTTGTGCACCTTCTCCAGCAAATCCCAGCGATACCATCGCCCTCTTTCATAGAGGAAGGAAGTTATTTCCTTCCTCCGTGCCCTCTCCAGAGATGGCTGGCATGCCGGCTAGATGCCGGCTAGATGTGTCCCCGATGGCCGTCGCGTGAACTAATGGCGCTTAGCGCGTCGTCTGCTACACGCGGCGCGGAAGCATTGGAACGGCCGGCACACATGTAGCTTTTGCGTGCTGCCGTTGCACTGTACGTGGCTGCAGTATAATTATAACTATATTGCGACAGCTTTGGCTTCAAAACGACGCCTTACCTTGGAGAACGCGTTTGTGTTATGCGAAATTCACTTGTTAATGCTGTGTGCGCTCACATAAGTGTGAGCGCCGTCGGCTTGCTCGCCAGAACCAACGTCCTAGTAACGCTGTCTGCTATGCGGTTTCATTTCCTTATTACGCGATGTCGTGGCGCGCAAGTCATTTCGTATTAAATTATGACGTAGCCGTTAATTGCGCAGCGTTCAACGTGGTGCCATTCAATTTTTCGCTTCTTATCTAGCATCCACCTTTTCCAGTTTCAGTACAATTTGTGACAGGGATTCAAGCCGCCGACATATATGCTTTCAATTCTATGCTGTTCACTGTAAACGTGGGGTGAAGAT
The DNA here is from genome assembly GCF_055883805.1 of Amblyomma maculatum. Taxonomy (NCBI): domain Eukaryota; kingdom Metazoa; phylum Arthropoda; class Arachnida; order Ixodida; family Ixodidae; genus Amblyomma; species Amblyomma maculatum. The sequence goes on along the minus strand of NC_139351.1, from coordinate 68,193,980 downwards.
GCTGCGTCTTCCCCCTAAAATTAAACCAAATAGACGTGCGCTTTGCCAACTACGTGCCAGCCTCTAGATGCTTGACGGAATGAATCGGCGCTATCACTATCGCGTCTTATCTTAAGACGAAGCTTGAGCGTTCTGCGATATATATATATATATATATATATATATATATATATATATTAACATCAGGCCTCTTCGTGCTGGCCTACATGATTTGCACCGGGGGCAACGAAGCCTATTGAAACGGTTACTTGGAAGTCCGTCATTTGTTCGTGTCATAGATGTCCTCTAGATTAAATGGTGCACGGACACAAGCTCTGCCAAAAAATAATTACTTACTTCGAAAAAAAAAATCAATTTCTCATCTGCATTTAGAAAAAAAAAACTATATTCAAGTACTCTCGTGATAGTTCGTGTAGCAAGACTTTATTTTCTTGCTGGCACATATTTTGAACGCAGAAGGCATAATATACTGAAGAGAAAGCAACCTAATAATCGCCTTGCCCCGTGTGTTTCGACAGCAATGCCGGAAGAGAACTTATAAGGTTCTAAGAGCCTATCAGTGTACATAGCGCAAATCGGACAGCTGAGTTGCACAAACGGATTGTGATTTGGATCATTTTGAGTTCGTCGCAGTACCAGCGATTTGAAGGAAATTTGAGTATTTTCGCGACGAGGAAATAGACGAGCCATGAGGGCGAGGAAATTCGCTTGTTGAGAAGATTTTTGTCATTGAGCGGTTAATGGTGACGGCAATTATGCAGCGCATAAAGTTCTCATATCATGTGAATTGAGCGTTGATTACGTAGAAGCTCTTCTTAAGCATATCAATGAAGCGAAATTGTGCACGGGGCTTCCAACTCAGAGGAAGAGAGGAGACATCATAAGAACTGCAGAGAAATTCGACAAGAAAGATGAGCCTGCGGCGTAGAAAACGCATGCTGAGAGTTGCGGCAGCTGACAAGAAAAAGAAAACAGATAATGAATGAATAAAGCCTTTATTTGATTGAAGGGATGACTCTCGGCCGCTGTTTGGGTAATTAGGGATGGGAGTGTAGCTTCACGTTTCTGCATGGTTCTAAAAAGCTCAGAAGAGGATCTAGATCAGCCTCTAGAAGCTAGGCCTTCCAGACTTGCAATGGCTGGTACGTCAAGCTCCTTGCCTGAACTGAGGTATGATATGTCGAACGGCTTCCTAACTGCACTTTAGTGAGCCGGGCAAGCACAAAAGCGTATAAGCTTCTGAATGAGCTCGCTATGCTACAAACCAAGCATATGAGCTCCTTAATTCACGCATTGAATTGCATTCGCTGCAAATATGGTAATCAGATGCAACAAAAGATGGCCAGGGGAAGTTAGGAATGCTAACGCTCATTTTCTATAAAACACAATAAATGATTATGCTGCCCACTCAAATATTTCCCAAAAGAAATATAACATCTCTGCATTGCTTGTAACCTCGCAATGCTTGTCTATGTCGATAAAGTCATGTTCTGGTTGTTTGCTACATTTCACTGTCATTCGACATGGTATGTATGTATGTATGTATGTATGTATGTATGTATGTATGTATGTATGTATGTATGTATGTATGTATGTATGTATGTATGTATGTATGTATGTATGTATGTATGTATGTATGTATGTATGTATGTATGTATGTATGTATGTATGTATGTATGTATGTATGTATAACTTTATTAAAGAGCCGGCAAACGACGGGTTAAAGCGCCGTGGCACTGGCCAAGCGTCGACTCGGGGTTATGGCCTACTCTGCACTACCTCATTTGGCCCGTTTGTGGTGGGTTGCGAGGCTTGTGCTTTTCGAGCGCACCCCGGGCCTGCTGGACGGCCCATAGCTGAATGTCCTTGTCTGTATTTTGCACAGCACTTTGAAGTCCCGGCGGGTATGTCCTGGATGCAGCTTCGGTCGGGAACCTGGCACAGTCCCACATGATGTGCCATTGGTCCGCCGGACCCACTTGACATATACTGCACATATCACTGGTGTAGATGTCCAGGTGGAAGACGTGTAGCACTGCCGAGGCGAGGAGTGACCCGGTTTGCATTTGCCTTAGGATGACCGCCTCCTCTCGACTAAGTACCGGGTGAAGCGGCGGCATTGTCCGTCGAGCTAGGCGGTAAAATTTAGTCACTTACTCGTAACTAGTCATTCGGTCCTTTGTTTCGAACCACCGCTCGGAACGGTCCCTCTCGGGGGCGCGGAAGGTAAGCGCTCGCGCCGCCGAATGGGCCGTCTGGTTGTGATTCGGCGAGGATGCACGATCTCCCGCGTGCGCCGGGAACTACTTGATGCGGATAGTGTTGCCGCGGTCTTGGAGCTGGAGCTTACTGATGATGGCGGCCGCCGGCGCGCACACTCACCCCTTGACAAAGTTGCGCACAGCGTTCCTCGAGTCGCTGAGCACGGTGCGACACTCGGCCTCCGAGATCGCCAAAGTGATGGCAACCTCCTCGACGCCTGTGGCACGGCCGCTGGATGGAAGCGCACTGGGTGCGGCCTGCTGCGTCGCGCCGCCGTCAATGGGCAAGCGCGTCCTTGGGGAGTTTACAGTTGCGCCCGCTATTTCTGCTGAGGGCGCCACTGTTCGGGGACACGTCGCCGCCGGGGTCGCCGGCTCTGAGCGCGCGGTTTACTTCCTTTCTGGACGCGTTCGCCTCGTATCTGCGTGGTAAACGCAAACTTTTTTGTGTGCGCGTGTGCAAGCACGTTAACGTTGAGACGGGATGCATTTGTTTTTTAAGGCGAAAGCCGTTCTAGGCTGATGGAGCGAAAATCTGTGCGCAGAAGCTGTGGCTGTAATCTGTGCGTCGCATCTATGCACTGATAAGGAAAGTTGAGCTAGTTGGTACATGATTGCAAATTACGAGCGCTACGACGGAGAACAACAACGAGAGAGTAATGACAAGGAGAGGCGCTACTATCAACTTGTCATTACTCTCTCGTTGTTGTTCTCCGTCGCAGCGCTCGTAATTTGCAATCTATGCACTGGTGTGTCTGTCGCAAAAGCGGACGTGCAAAGAGGGAGATTAAGAATGAAAATGATTGATGGTGATAGGTAATCAATAAAAGTTATAAATAGACATTGATAGAGGTATGACCAATGCTTATGACTAATAATGGGTAATAATGACTAAAAGATTTGTAATGACCAGTATATCAAACTATGACATGTAATGATCGCAATTGATTAGAAATGAGTACAAGTGCTTAGCGATGTGTGGTAATAAATATAATTGCTAGGCATGACTCATCATTACTGCTAATTACTACGAAATAACCAATATGTGAAAGGATGACATGTAATGACCACTGCTGATTCTAAATGAGTAACCTGCTTAGTGTTAAGGGCTACAATGACTACGCAGGCAGGCTCATCATGACTGGGAAACGACCAATATTTTAAACGACGACTTGAAATGACGAACTGTGGCTCGCTTCAGACAAATGCAGTAGCGAGGAGTGGGAATGCACTCGCTTCCTCTGATATGAAATCGGCGCTGAGGTTAAAACGTCCAGATGCTGAAGCATGATGCCCTACCAGGTGCCGTTGAATTTGCTGCAAGGGGCAGCAGATTGGTCTTGTTGGTGATTAATTATAGGTTAACAGTACAAACAACGTGACGGGAACACAGGAGAAGAGGACGGCACAACCGCGCTAGTTGTGTCGTCCTCTTTTCCTGTGTTTCCGTCACGTTGTTTAACGTATTTAGTTACCAGGAAGCTGGCCAGTGAACTAAGATTTTTAACGATGTGTTGTGAAGCAGATGAACACGATGAGGTAGCACCAGAAGCTTTTCTCGCAGGTTATGTTGCGAGTACATATCAGAAAACGGTACGAAGCGTTTTTTTTATATATATATATAAGCGTACAATTTGTTCTAAATTTTGCCGCGCTAGTCTGAGTGGCCTTGCAGGCAAAGTAGTCTGTGCATACAACATTTGTTTATACTCTTGACTGTTTGAGCCGATGCGATAAACTGAAAAGCCCCGTTCCACAGAAAATCCGGCGCCCGCTCTGTCGGCGGAAAGTCGGAAAAATACATCTCTGGTAAAGGGCACGTTCGTTGGTGATATGGCCAGACACCTTTGGCGCAATGAGAACACATGACATGTTCAATGTGGCAGGAGCTGCCAAATCAGAGAGAGTCAATAAGATGTAAGGGTGAAATGGGAATTATTGAAAGTGGGACCCTTAGATAACAAGACAGGTACACTATACTCTTATAGGGCACGTTCGTACGGCTTCAGTAAAAAGGGGCTTTATATAGCTATGTGTAGGGTGCTCTTTCATATAATGCGGCGGCTTAAGGCTGCATTCTAATGATATGCGAGAGAGGCCGCAATTACGGGATACGGTAAATAAGCAGGTAGCAAAGAGCGGGTACTCTAACGAGGCTCTGAGAGGAGATTTAAGAACCCCAAGTTTTGTTTATCACTACCAGGTTGTTGCTTAATTTATGCGATATTTGGTAATGGTTTTGAGACGACATGTCAGTCATGCAAAAGCCTGTTGCAAGAAATATGAGTCAACTGAACCAGTTACAGGCTGATGAAAACCTAGGACAATGGAGGCTTGATGTACCCCGCAAAGGAAGTAATCAAGCTTTGTCAGCTTACGAGCACCTTCATTAACAGGATGATGAAGTCTGAGGAGGTTCGGCGAAGTAGCAAACTGTGTAAACTTTTGATTTCATCATTGTTTTCTCACTGTACACAGTACCTGCAGCTTAGCTATGAAAACAATGATCGGGCCCATGCTGAGGCGCTATGCAGGATATCGTTAAGTTGCGGCATCCACTGATAACGAGCTGGGCTGGAAATGTCAACTCAACAGTGGAGCGACATTTATGGCTATGGCATAAACCTCTCTCATGAAAGGGTTTCCGTCTGCGATTGGTAATTTTCTTCCTTTATTGTGTGGCCATTTAATAAGCGTACTCGGCTGCTCGCTGAATCTCGGCTGCAGTTGCGCTCTGCAGCGTGAACATTCTTGTGATCGCAGCTAAGAGTTTCACAACAGGAACACTCGATGCGCGTTCTTCCATTGAAAATTACAAACCAGCAAAAATTGTACGGGTTTGCGAGCAGCCAATAAAAATGGTAATAAAATCTTTCGGCGCATATACGTAGCACCTTTAGGCAGCCCGGCTTTATGAAGCGCGCTTAGTTTGGTCATGCAAAACACGAGAAGCCATGACGGATAGCCTTCTGGCGTAAAAAGTTTAAGGTCTCCAACTGAGTCGAAGATCCCAGGTTATCATGTAGATTTGACCTAACAAACATCTTCATATTTTCAACGTAACATTTGTCAGAATGAGATAGAAAGGGTGGTTACATGTCGCATTTTCACAGAGATTGCTCACAGTAGGACAATATATTTTTATTGGATAGCGCTGTCAGCTTAGAACAGGTTTACATAAATTTGTGTATAAAAGCTGTATGCAGGAATGAGTAAATGGTATGAAAATGACCCACGGAATTCGCGACATAGTTAAGTGGTTATGCATTAGGCTACCGTGGCAGCTGAACAGCTTCGAATTGTACACAGCCGGGTGACAAACAACTTGATCCGAGTGCAACATCACGGTAATGCTAGGTCTCCAATCAAGTGGCCTTGATCCACCGTCACATCAAGTTTTTCGGGGTACACTCCAGTATGCATTGTTGCCGAGCAAGCGCTAGGTGCTGACATGGTCACACTAGACATGACATTATATACTATTTCGTGTTGCCTAATTGTGTGAAGCAGAGCTCTTATATCCTTAAAATAAAAGGCTTCTACCACGCCGACGCCTCCCTGAAAGCGCAGCCAGGCGCAGCTCTCCGCGCGCGGCTGTCCCCGAACGGTGGCGCCGCGGCGGCGGCGACGGGAAGTAGGCGCATCCCGCCGGTTTTGGGCGATGTAGCAGGCCGCACCTAGTGCGCTTCCATCGAGCGGCCGTGCCTGTGGCGTCCGTGCACAGCACGCTCGCTGCCGTTGTCTTGATGTCGGTAGCCGCCGCAACAACCACTGCCATAAATCCTTCTCGCTTGTATTCCGCTGCGTCCACGAACTGGGCGTGCGGGTCCTGGGCGCGTTGTTCGACGAGGACTTTGGCCCGCGCCTGCCGCCGTTCTTGGTTGTACTCGGGGTGCATGTTCTTTGGGATGGGGTCCACGTAGATATGGGCCCACGCCTCATCGCTGATCTTGCACGATTGCCGATTGGGAGCTCGGGGATTGTAACCCAGGGACGTCAGTATACTACGGCCTGTCTTGGTGGTAGAGAGACGCTCCATTTGCGCAGTGAGCTGTGCCTTGGCTATTTGGCTATTTCTTATAAGGTGATATGGACGCCGAGCTGCAGGAGCCGAGCCGTACTCGCGGTCCCCATTATTACCAGCGCCGTTTTGTAAACCCGTCTGATCAGCGTGTTTATCTTTGTCCTGCCAGTGACCTCCCAGTTGAGGTAGGCTGCAACGTAGGCGATGTGACTGATCACGAACGACTGGACGAGGCGCAGAAGGCTGTCTTCACGCATGCCTGCCCGTCATGTCGAGACTCGGCGTATGAGCCGGATAGCGTCCATGGCCTTGGTGGTAATCTTGTTGATGGTCTCATCGTTGCGGCCGTTCTTGTTTAGCAACAGGCCCAGGACCCTAATCTTGGGAACTTCGAGGATGCGCTGCCCCGATGGAGTCACGATCTTTATGTGATCGCACTCCCGAGGGGGAGCGCGTTTCCGTCCCGGTTGTAATAGTGTGAGGACGAACAGCTCGGATTTGGCGGGCGAGCACACTAGTCCTGTGCCGTCAAGGTGTTGCTCGATGGCAGTAACAGCCTCTTGAAGCTGCTGCTCAATGCTGGCATCGGTGCCGCCTGCCGCCCACAGGGTAATGTCGTCGGCATAGATCGTATGCCTGACGCCGGTCCCTTCTACCGTCCTCGCTACCCCGATCATGACAAGGTTGAAGAGCAATGGCGAGAACCTTGCGGGTTACCCGTGCTGCTGAGCTTGTGTTCGGGGAACTTAAGGTCTCCGGCGTGCAGTTCCACCGTGCGGTTGGTCAAGAAGTCTTGGATGTAATTGTAGCTCGCTACCCCCATGTTGAGTCTCGATACTTGTGCTAACATGGCTGAGTGTTTGACTTTGTCGAATGCGCATTGTAAATCAAGTCCCAGAATTACTTTGCTGTCTTGTGTCTTGTCGATTATTTCTTGTTTGAGTTGTAGCATGGCGTCTTGTGTGCTGAGTCTGCGCCTGAAGCCGATCATCGTATCCGGATATAGGTCTTCCTTTTCCAGGTACTCCTGACACCGGTTGGCAAGCACGTGCTCTAGCACCTTGCCCACGCAGGACGTGAGCGAGATGGGACGCAAGTTGCAGAGGTCCGATGGCTTGTCCGGTTTCGGGATTAGGATTGTTCTTGCCGTTTTCCACTGACGGGGGAGCTTGCCCGAACGCCAGCATTCGTTGTAGTAGCGGGTTAGGGCCTCGATCGATGCATAGTCGAGGTTGCGTAGCATCTTGTTGGTAATAAGATCGGGGCCGCCTGCTGAGCGGGTGTTGAGCTCGTGCAGCGCTACCCGTACCTCTGACATGGTAATGTCTCGGTCGAGCAGGCAGCCCCCCATATGGAGGGTGGGTTTCCGTTAGCGTGTGTGTCTTTTGGCGCACACTGGTTGTTCTATTTTATATTGAAGCGACTTGCAGAATGAAAGTTCACTTGACGTGCATGTGCGTAAATAAGCTTGGGAAAATCCACATAAGTTGAGCGCTAGAAATTACTGTAAGTACGAAAAGATGCGCCCGCCCCCTAACAAATATCAGCACTCCATGTCTGGCGGCAGAGCTAAATTTGATCTGGCACATGCTGATCCCGTAATCATTTGCTTCCGAATGCATCACGAATCTCGGTTATATCAGGAAGTCCCTGGAAGAGTGCGATGCTATCTTCGCGCCTTTTTCATCAGCAGAAGTGGAAACTACGAAGTTACGCGGACTCAGGAGGGCAGAGCTTTCCTTCATTGCTCCCCTCACATTTGAGCCTCATACATATAGTATAGGTACCAGGCCACAGTAATGTGACAATCAATGAGGTTGCTGATAGACTAGCTAAAAAGTCTCTCAACGGACCCGTGTTGCCTATCCTCCCGGATACAGCGTACATAAAAGCAGCGCGATTTCGTAGGCGCTCCTTATTAACTATGTAGACTGGATATACTTCAACATCGGATGACTATCTGCATCTCAAGTATTCCTGGACTAGGAAACCATGTCAATCATGGCAGATTGAAGTCTCTCTAACCAGGCTGCGCTGCCGTATTCCGCCTCTAAATTTCTATATGCACAGGTCTGCTTTGGCGCTTACTCCCGTCTGCGAATTCTGCGGGGACTTGGAAACAATAGAACATTTCTTGCTATTTTGCCGCCGTTTTACCATGATGAGAAAACGGTATTTGGAGAAGCCGTCGTAACAGCTGGGACTTAATTTGAGCAGCCAGATATTATTATCGTTTGGTGCCACCATGCTTGGGTACAGCCACAGGTCTGTCTTTAACGCCATTTAAAACTTTTTAATAGAATCAAAACGTCTACCTTGCTAATATGCTTTGTATTTTTAATCTGTAAATACAAACCTCAGTGTTCTCCTACTGCGTGCGTTATTAAATATCCTTTTTATTTTTGTTTTTCATATTTTATTTTCCACCTCTATTCCCTAGCAATCATTTATTTTTTTTTTGCCATGTAATTATCGATCTTAAAATCAAATATTTCTGCACCCAAATTCTTGACCGATACCCTTGTGTGGGTATTTGCCACCAAATTAGAGGAGAACAACAACAGCTGCACGCGCACTCGCGGCGTAACAGAGCTGCACCATCTAAGCCTATAGCCGGCGGTGACGGCAACATCTGTCTCGGTGATAGCACCCGCTACACTTTCCGCAGCCCTCTTTCGTCCCTGGCCCTGCGAGTCCACGCTTCGAGCACCTTCCAAGAGGACAGTTCTTCTAGTTCAGCTATCATAAGGAGGTAGCATGGATGCCGAGCTTCAGACACTGGTCAAGCTTCCCGTTGTCTTGGTAAGCCGCAAGGAACTGTACTCTATTGTCTCCGTACTCGGACTCACCGTCGTTGGTTGCGCGTGCGTGCTGGGGTACTCCTTCGCCAACTGCGGCGAGAGCGACCAGGGCGTTCAGAAGCTGCGCATCTACATCGACTCCGGGGTCAAGATGGCGGAGAAGCGCGCTGCCGATGTTGGAGGTGCAGTCGACGTTCGCTCGGCCATCGCCAAGGAGCCCGTAGTCTCGGCCGCCAGAATTAATCCAGGGTTGAACGAGCAAGCCGTGAACAATAGCAGTGTCCCAATGGCCTTGGGAGGCGACACTCCGACTTCGAAGCTGACATATGGACATCGCCCAGATGTTGTTCGAGGGGAACGAAGTATCGGTTCAACTGTCAATATAGAGGTAAAAAAAGTGAGCCTAGTAGTGCAATCTGCCGTGGCCGCCAACGTGAGTCGCATCGCTCCGGAATCCGGCTTCGCGAAGGCTCCATGATCCCTGGTCGAACGTTGGACACCGACCCCCGGCAGTGGCAGACTTTCTGACTGCAAAACCGGGCTTCTTATTGCGCCTTTGATCAAGGTGAAGCTAATACTGTTGCTATATGAAAAAAAAAAAATACAGAAGAAACTAGAGGTCATTCGCAACACGAAAATATAGTCAACTTATGGGTGACCTTAGATATTCCCTGCTTCTGGTTTGTTATTTAACCTTAGTAAAATTTCACCTCCTGTATTTCATCGTCAGCAGGAGCCGGACATACGCATTGCCGGGCGAAGGCCTCTCCCATACTCCTCTAATTAACCCAGTCTTGTGCTTGCTGCGTCCATCTGACCCCTGCAAACTTCTTAACCTCATCCGCCCACCTAATTTTCTGCCGCCCGTGCTACGCTTACAGTTCTTGGAATTAAATCGGTTACTCTTGGAGACCATCGGGTATCCTTTCTTCGAACTACATGCCCTGCCCATGCCCATTTATTCTTAATTTCGACTAGAATGTCAGTAGCAAATCATTTATGACCCAGTCTGCACGCTTCCTATCTCTTAGCGTTAAACCTACCATTTTCTGTTCCATAGCCCTCTGCGTTGTCCTCAACTTATTTAGAACATCTTCGTTAACCTCCATACTTCAGCCACATAGGTCAGTACCGGTAGGATGCAACTGTTATACATTTTCCTCTTGCATTTCGTTTACAAAATAATCGGCACGCCGGACTGATTGCTACTTCGATGACGAGTCTACTTCGTACACACCGACATGTTTTATTCATTGTATAGTATATGCTACGCAGCGCCTTGAGAAAGAACAAGCGATCAGAGTATATAACGGCAAAGCTGTTGGTACGCAAGTGTATCAGAGAATTGGATCGGATTTAAATATATTCAGGGGCTGACTAACCTAAATTTTTGTAGGACATGAGCAATCGGGCAAGTAAAATGTCCTCATAATGCTTAACTCCGATGATGGCCACCATAATCATTGTGACTAATAGTCACACACGGCAGCGTACTGCCGAGATATAAAGCCGGGCGTCATGTCGCGAACGATGCGACGCAGGGATGGAGATTGGCTCTTTCATGCTTTGTCGATGCTTTCATGCTCTCTTTCACAACGAGTGTGATTTGAAGATGACATGCATCAGTAAACGCAAGATTATGCATTCAGCTGCGAGAGTCAAACGCAGTGGTTGCCCAGTAGTCTGAGAATCCTTCTCGCAAGTCGGAGTTGAGGGATTTGATTCCTAGCGCCGCCAATGGGTACCCACCGATGAAACATGGGCACGAGCTTTTCTACTGACTTAGTGCTTGCGTTCGACTCCAGCCTGTGTAAAAAAAGATGCCTTCTTCCGTGGCACTATACCTTGCATAGTGATTTGCATAGAGATCGTGATTTAATACGGGCTAGCGTGATTATCATATGGTTTTGCTTGATTTGAACAACTTTACCTCGAGTGACATATCGTGCGTTATATGTTGTCCAGGTAAGCAGGAGCGACACAGATAGAAAGCCCTAGTTTGACCAAAATGTACGAGAGTGCTGAGAGTAGCGGGTCTGACTCTGCGTTAACATGATCACGGTGGTTCCCATTCACACCTTAAAAAGTAGCCCGAGAGCGGCTCCTGCATATTCGGCCATGACACGTGGTTCCGTGACATCATACAACGCGACGAGCTATCAGTGCCTAGCCGTACCACCTGTCAACTGCCACCTGTCAGAGGCATCTTAGGGAGGAGCACTGGATGGACAATTAAGCACAGCGGAGCGGAATGGAAGCTGTAGTACGATCTCATGCACTGAAGACAGATGAAAAAGTCTCCCAAAAATAGATGTTAGCCGTTCATTGTGTGAATGACGACTTTGACCTGCAATCTGTGGAGCGACATTTGAATGGAGCTTCAATGGGTAAAATGACGGCACCTAGCGAAATTTCTTTAAACGCTTAAGAGCCCCCGAAGGCGGCTGAAGGCTCAAGAGCGGACGTCTAAACTCTCTGTAAGGTGATCCGTAGTCTCTAAGTCACAATAAGCGTTATTGTCTGGAGCCGTGAAACAGGAGCAGAAACCAGAGTGAGAGAGAGAGAGAGAGGGAACTTGGAAGCATTCTTAGCCGGGGTGGAAGATGAGACATTCTTAACACTATTTGTGGAATTATCTATAGCTCCATTATAGCAACTGGTAGGTTAACTTGTTAATCCTTCTTGAAGTTCCTCCAGGTCTTTTTTTTTTCATAAAATTTTGATTAGTATTAAACTTTGAGCCTATCTTTTGCCTGTTACCGACTTTGTGTAGGACACACCTTGGCCAATCCCTCATGGTACGTGCCACATTTCAAGTGGCTAACAACAACAACAACAACAACAATATCGGACATGTTTCAAGTGTGCGCCTCAGTTTTGACCACTTTACCGACGCTTTTCTGCAACGGCATCGGCACAGCTTTACTGCGTGCGCTGATTATCCGGAACCTGGTCAGCAAGTCGCACCGGCTATAGTCGACGTACTTCGCCAAGGCTAGGGGTAACCTCACTGCTTTCCAAGTGCTGTAAGAAAGGGCTGTGACGGAACGCCTTCCTTTTCCAGGCAACGCATCTCCTATCAAGCGAGCTGCCGAATCGACAGTCTAGTCTGAAACCGCTTCCAACGAACTGCTCTTCTTCTCAGCCTGGACAGTCACCGCTTTACAAGGAGGTGGACGTCGCCCCCCAATGAACTTGCTTTTTTTTTTATTGCGAAAGCAATACTACTCTAGGTTTCGAGCCTTCAGCGTGGCGCGGCCGCACCCACGTGACGCTGTGACGTCACACCCCACGTGACACTAGAATGAGAGCTAGGCTACCAACTCAAGCGGTCGGTGCAGCGCGGCCGCACCCCCGTGACGCTGTGACGTCACACCCCACGTGACACTAGGACGAGAGCTCGGCTACCAACTCAAGCGATCGGCGTAGCGCAGCCGCACCCACGCGACGCTGTGACGTCACACCCCACGTGACACAAAAGCGAGATATGGGCTGGTAGGAGCTGGCAACTTGGGTCTCTCGTTTCACATGGGACGGTTATGTCAGAATCAGCCTGCTAGGACCTTGGCATTCATGTTACCTCTATAGGCCACTAAGGCACGTTCATACGGCTTTTTATATGCAGGCTGAGGCAGAAGAAAAAGAGAAGAACGCTCGGTCACGGGCAGCTAATGCTTTCTTCTTCTTGTGCCATATATCAAAGGAGAAGAAGAAGAAGAGGAATGCTTTCACTCAATATTTGGTTCAGTAGCGTTGAACTCTTGTAATTTTTTTAACTGTTTTACATGCAAGGAGATGGAAGCATTCTACATGGACACGGGGCATACTTATTTGGTCACGCTGCTAAGGGGTTTTGTCTGCTCTGGCTCGCATCTCACTTTTGGGAGCATCTTGCAGCACCTACTGCAAAAACTCGGAGCGGTGCATTGTTATTGGCGGTTCCGCTCAGGCCGCATGTGGGCTTCTTGCCCAAATCCATCTCCCACCTCTACGAATGATTTTGGTTCCAAATAATATCGCTGCTGCCTTTTCCGAAAAGGACGACCACAATATTACGTCCAAAGACTGCCCTGTTAAGCGCCGCCCCATAGAGAAACGTCCTATGCATCCTAAGGGTCATTGCCAGAAGCCAATACGGGAGCCATCAAATGGTGGCTGGCGAACATCGAACCGTTTTGCCCTGTTCTAGCTTAATGAAGATGAGACCATCGCAAAACCTGATGCAGATGTGGCTGCATTCTTGTCGAATAATTACGTCAGCATTTTGATTATCGATTCTGTTCTGAGCATTGTGTAGGTAATGTCTGTCTTGAGATTAGATTATACCTTTTTATTTAATATCCTGTCTTTTCGTGCTTACACGGTATTCCAGGCACCGATATATGGCTTCCCTTCATGAGAGCCGCAACAGACTGACGACTGTCATGACCAAGGTCGCGTATTGAAGCCCCGGTTGCTTTGTCGGGGCAGAAACGAAGACGTGGCGGCCGGAAAAGGATTTGAGGATAACAAAAGGACAAACTTTATATAAATAACTTACATGGTATCTTTCAGACAGGTGAAGACCGATTAGATGAGCAGCTTCACTTTACCAGTTTCTGTAACAGACGTATCGAAGAGTTTTATGGCGTTCACATTACCTGTATTCTCAATTTTGACTATAGAAAAATTTGGAACAGCGCTAAACACACAACCATCAAAAGACAGACGACCGACGAGACACAAGCGCTCGTCGGCCATCTATATTTTATGGTTGTGGGTGTTAGCGCTGTTTCAAATTTTTAATAGTCAAAATGAACAAACTCGTTCAAAACGAAGTGTTAATGAAGTATATTCTAGAGATGACGGGCGTGCCAGCACACAAGACAGTGTTTTGTTTACCTCACGTTAGCACATTTTCACGTTCTCGCATTCGTGGACATGATGCGGAGGGTGAGGAAATGGTCGTCGAGGTGGCATAGATGGCAGTATTACGTCCGTGAAGTCAGCCGGTGGTTGACGTGCGTGTGGTCCATATCCGTGCTCATCAGACTCGACGCTCGCGGTGAGCATTCGAAATTAACAGAGTGAGAAACCGTTCCTTTGCTCCCCCACAAGATTACTATGAAAGGGAAAATGCGCGCCGTTCCCCCGTTGGATTCGGTACCATATATATGTGGGGTATACATGAGCCATCACGTTTCTACTGCCTCCCATTAAATTACCATACCAGATTTTACTAAACGGACCAATTAAACACCTTAATCCGCCATAATTCATGCCGATAATCCATTGATACGAATTAGGGCGTATTCGGCGCTTTCCAATTTGGCGGCGCCCTCTGGTTGTCGTTTTCGAGGTCACGTGACCTTCACACCATCACATTCTAGGCAAATCAGAAAATCTCGTTGCGGAGAAACGAATACTTCTTGAATGACAACCTAAATGATTTAGCATTAAAGACATTAATGAGGGCTAGCAAGATAGCCTAGTGGCGTGGGCCACTAAGGCCCGCGGCATTACTCTCAGTCAATCACGCAGAAAACATTGGCTAGCTATTGTAGTGTAACATCAAAGGCAGAAAGATTACAGTACGAATTGGAAAATTAGCTAAAGAGGCGGGACTATCGAGGCATCCTAGGAATGAGGCGAATTCAGGGCGCCCTGGGATGAATCAAATAATTAGAACGCTAAGTTACATGGCGAAGAACAAACAAGCCGCAATTACTTGTAGGTATATTTATGCCAAGCTTTCCTCGAAACTAAGTAGCCAACTGGCAGTCGTGGCCGAGTGGTTAAGGCGATGGACTCGAAATCCATTGGGGTCTCCCCGCACAGGTTCGAATCCTGTCGGCTGCGCAAGTTTTTTTTCTGCCCCACTAGACATAGTAACTTTCTAGCCACTTCACTGATTTCGGGAGCATGAAATAAAAAACCGTCCCGCAGTAGTGCCCGAGGGAACATTACTCCACACACACACACGTGTAAAATCTGATAATGTATTAGGTAATAAAGAAAAAAAATAGTCGCCGAGTGGTTAAGACGATTGACTCGAAATTTATATAAGTCCATTACAAATCAGTCATTTGCAACATCACTTGGTTTTAACCCATGTTGTGTATTTGTCGCGTAATATTCTCTGTGTGTGTGTGCGTGTGTGTGTGTGTGGAGTAATGTTCTTTATGAGTAAAATCTGATAATAAATTAGGCAATAAAATAAAAAAAGAAATCTATATAGGTCTCCCTGCACAGGTTCGAACCCTTTCGGCTGCGCAATTTTTTCATGCGCAGCATTAACTTTCCAACTTTTTCGCTTATTCTCTACCTATATTGTCAGAACTTCATGTTGCCAGATTAATGGTCGAACAACTGACTGTACCCACTGCAGGGCGAAGGCCTCTCCCATATTTCTCCACTTAACCCGGTTCTGTGCTAGCTGCATCCACTTGACCGCTGCGAACTTCTTAACCTCATCCGCCCACCTAACTTTCTGCCGCCCCCTGCAACGCTTTCCTTCCCTTGGAATCCAGTTTGTTACCCGCAGCGACCATCGGTTATCCTCTCTTCGCACTACATGTCCTGCCCATGCCAATTTCTTCTTCTTGATATCCACTAGAATGTCAGTAACTTGAGTTATTTCTCTGACCCACTCTTACGTCTTACGTGACCCACTCTTACGCCTTACGTGTCGCTTTGCAAGTCAATCTTCTCGCTCTTGGGGATTTTCCATCGCTCGTTTAGTTCTTTCAACCTCATTTTTCCTACGTGTCGCTTCTTCACGGCGATCGATGTGGGTAGGATGAATAGATTCGGCTTGTAGGCGAGCATAGCGAACGTTTGCACTGAGTGTAGTTGCCACATCCATGGCATAGCACTACACGCTCACCGCAATTCTTAGCGTTATGTACGTCTTCGCAAGCGAGCAGCTGCTCTACGTCTGAAGAGCACCGCCAGAGAGGCGCAAAGCTAAGTGATGACTTCAAGTGTGGTGCTCCGCGGAGATCGGCGATATGTACCGGTACGAATGAAGTTTGTCAGGTACGTGAAGAAGAAGCAGGTGTGCGATGTAAAAGAAGCTCTGAAATTCGCCCTTTATTTCTTTTGGCGACTTGCGGCATTTGAAGTTATAAATGGAATCCGGGTGAGTGCCTTTCCCGCCAGTGTGAAGTCTGTCCGACAAATTTCAGGTGCATAATTGCTCTCCATCACTTTTAATTTCACAGATATAGCCGTTCCCCTTCAGCCATGTATTCATACTGCGATGAACCTGAGCCGTTGGATCATTCTTTTCAGTCCTGTTGCCGTTTCGCCTCCCTCCGAAAACGCTTCCTTGAAATTCCTTGTAAGACTATCTATATCCTTGACTGTTCCAAATTTACTTTTGTTTGGCGCTACTCAGCTGGGCTTCAGCAGCGGGACAGTTCGCGGCGCGGTACACAAAATTTGATCAGCAAAGACTCATCATCCGTTAGGCAGAGGCAGCTTACTGCAAGACCTACACCGTTGATTCCGGCACTGAGAGCCGGTTCAGTGTCCCCCCCCCCCCCCTCCTAATTGCTGCGCCCAGACCGTGAGGCCCCATGATGACAGGAATAAAGTTCATTCATTCATTCATTTATTCATTCATTAAATGCCTCTGGTAGGATTCCCTGCTAGGTGTGCGATTCAGCTGTTTGTTTCTCCCCTTCAGTTTCTTATTGAGTGGAAATTGGTCGTTTTTTTTCTGATCAGTAGGCCCTTTATTCTATCTTATCACATTCATATCAGTGTCTATATTTTCATCTCCTACCAAACAGCATAATACCCATTTCAGTTGAAGTCGTTTTAGGCTATGGATTCACGTTAGACAATGGCACATTCTCACAAGGGTATGTGCCATTATCTAAGTGCACAGAGAGAGCAAGAATGGAGCACTTCCCGTCCGTGCACCACACGTGCGCGGCAGTCTGGTGCAGGCTACGTGCTGCTAAGCACACGGCTGAAGGTCAGCTGAAGGCCAAACTGCGGCGTACGCGAAACACACCGCAGCTAGCAGAGTGAAGCTTTCGCTTCAATAGCATCCGACGTTTTATTAGGCACTGAAAAATTACACAGCTTCAGTTTTAGTAGAATTACGAAGGCCGTAAAACGAATTGACAGTACTGAGTCCAGTGACTGAAGAATTCGTTGCATTTGTGGCAACTGCATTTCCACTAAAGCAAAATGCAAAAGGTGCTAATGTGTTTGGATGATTGGGCCGAATAGAACATCGTACACGCAACGTAATGGGAACTAATATGGAGCGCACCACTGCGCTTCTTTCTTTTCTCTTGTTTTATTCACATCTTCACATTTTCCTCACGAGGTAATTGATGCGTACACGGACACGTGAAGGCAGTTACTATTCAGTTGTCAACTTCGATATACGAATTACTCTGCACCGCTTAGCGCTGATATAGGATGGGAAAATATCGAGGTTTGCTTCGAACATCCTGAGCAAGGATTTCAGAGAGAGAGAAACGGCAACGCATGCACAGAAAGTGAAACAAACTTATCCTTATGTCGTTAGGGTTATCTATGAACAACCATCTGAGGCTTGTGGTGAAATTGAGCCCATAGGTCACTGCTATTTTTCTGCCGGCGGTTTGCTTCACTTCGTAGAATTTACTTGATGGTGTTGGGTGAAACGTTTATTACCATATATGCAAATAGTGGGGGCGAAGCCTCCAACATGTCACTTGAGGGCTCCCTTACATCGCAGGAGAAACCCATACAACGGAAAAGAGATTTCTCGGATCGCAATTTTTCTCATGGCACTGGCGATTATCCTGCGCTGGTCATGGCGTGAAGTGCTGCTCATAAGAGACTCTAAGTAGGACACTCATGAATAGAGGGATTTATGATCTTCCTGCTCGCAGACCGTCGCAGAATCTGTGCACCGCAAGCCGAAGCAAGTATACTAGGTTATCTAGTACTTTGCTATGCAGAGAAGGGACATTCCTGCTATCTGAGTGAGTGAACCAATGATTCGCGTGCACTGCGTTGGAACCCTCATACGATTATGAGCATGATGTCTTGGAATGAATCAGCAGCTACGACTGTTAATGGAGGCACAGCCAGCGTGTGCGATTTGCTGGTAGGGATCGGGATAACGAAGGCAAGGTGAACTCACACGGAAGAAAATTCGGTGAATGAATTCCTACATAAAAGTAGAGGCCTCATGTGCTGCAGGGGTGAGCTTTATACCCTCTGCCGGCAGTCCACCCACTTTTGAGTGTCGCGTGTCACGTGAAGAGAAACACAGCATGGAAAAACAAACTACTCGTGTTTGGCTTTCTCTGGCTGCGTAATTATGAAAAGTACTTCTATCGTAAATATCCGACGATGGCAGCCGAGCCAGCGAAGATTAGGCCTAACGTCGTGGAAATACTGACAACAATAAACCGCGACAAAAGCGCAGCACAATGAGAACGTTTTTAACATGACAAAACTGGCAACTTCATTGTTGGGACAGTTCAAGAAGAATAAACTACCGCAGATCCAACCAGTGTTCTCTAAAGTAAAAGTAAACGTGCGAATAGAACACAATTTCAGCAAAATAACAAGTGCCAAAAACAATAAATAAGAGAACTACATTCAAACGAAATGAGAGATAAAAGTTCGGAGACGGCTAGTACTGTCTTGCTCGTCATGGAGGCGTGGCCTCTACTTCCTCGGTGTAAGGGACAGCCTGGACTGCCTGACCGTGAGCGATACGTCCTCGCGTTCGTTGAGAGGTCCGCTGAGAATGTTCTCGAGGGTGCGTCCCTGCGTCTCGGGCAGGAAGCGGTCCGCCACCAGTATACCCGCGAACGTGACCATACTGAAGGACCACGCCAGGCTGGAGAAGTAGTCGTTGCGCGCGAAGTGGAAGACAAACGTCACAGCCCCCGCGCATGCCCAGTTGAAAGCTGTGGCGACGCCCAGCAGACATCCGCGGTCTCGGCACGGCACCAACTCGGCACCCAGAATCCAAACCACGGGGCCGAGACCAATCGAGTGGCCTGCGATAGGGCGTCGACAGCGTGCGTTTCTCACAGCCTTTCTTCCCTTCTACGGAGAAGTATTAAGTGCACGAAAATCGACAGCTTTTTCTCTTACACCAGGTTTCGCCAAGGTCGTCGGGTGGAACAATTTGACCTTGAAGCCAAGAGCTTCCAGTTTGGTTTAAAGATAATTAGGCCCCCTAATATTGTATCTGCAAGCTTAACAACTAGCGTAATCGAGCCAAACAGACCTCTTACTATGTACCATGTTTGCAAGAGTTAAACATCTGTAATTTCTTCTGCTGGTAATTCAGGTTATTAAACAAAGAATAGTACCAAGGCTTCTTTAGCACTTGTCGCTGCTGACAAGCTTACAAGAGTTTCTTGGAGCCACCCAGTGTTCTTTTTTTTTTTTTTTTTTTCAATATAGTCGCCACGCTTTACGATGTCAAGGGTGCGAACAATGTAAGGGAGGAAATGAACGCTGAGCTGGCAAAGTGTAAAGATGAAATGAAACTCCAACTTATAACTTTCCTTGAGTCCTTTGATCGGGAAATAAGGAATGGACTATGTGAGAGTAGGAATGAACAGCTTTCCTTGCGCAACAACATTTAATTTGCTTATTGAGACATCAAGAACTTGATAAATAAGGTCGATAGAGGAACTGCTAAACCAAAGATGCGGGTGAACATGAACTACTTAGAAACATGACAGTCTGGAAGCCAGAATTCTAGATGTTGAAAAGGGGCTTGGTAGCTCAGCTATATTAAGGCCGTTCTTACCTCATTCGCCTCCCCCCCCCCCCCCCTCCGCCTTCGGCCGTCAAACAATTTTTCCTTTATATTTACTTTTTCTTGATGCATTTGTTTCTACGGGAAGCCTATAATTAAAAAATTATTTCGACAGTTCATTAACGTGACCAGTGTATTTCGATGGCTGAAGCCTGAAGGGAAACCGAAAATCAATAGCGCCAGTCAAAAGTCGTCACCATGACTCCGCCCTAGGTTATAAATAGATCCCAGCGGGTCACAGACCGCTAACATTATAAGCGGCTGATACTCTCAAAAATACTTACGCAAAGAAGATTATCAGTGAACACTAAATTTACTAGCACTTTCAGACAACTTCAGTCATTTTTAAAGAAGGCTCCGCGCAAGAACAAAGCGCCAATATTGGCTATCTGATTGATTAAAACCTTTATGAGAAACCAGCCAACGCTAGAGGCCGGAATAGAGCGAACACCAAAGCGATTGTGAAAGAGGAAATTGTGTCTTAGCCTGTCTCAACAAATATAAACGCTGAATGGACCCATTAACGGTGTTGCATCATAGCCTGAAGGCGGAGCCTTCAGTTCCTGCACTAAACATCAGTTCTAAGCATTTGGCACTCCCCAGTAAGTTATGGTGCCAAATGATACTATGTATGCGCCCTTCATGACATGTATATAATATAGCCAATTTCGCCTACTCGGTAGCAAAAATATTTATTCATGCTAGGTGTTTTTTCTAAATGTCTGCACATCCTCATTTTAAACCATGCGGTAGATACGACAGTGCGATTTGTGCAGGCGGCTTGCACAGCAAAGCGTATAAAAGGAGTGCATACACCAGGGCCCGTATTCCGAGCTCACGTCGTTGTCGAAGTGTCACTACCTCACGTGGTCTCGAGTCACCTGACTGATGGAAACGCCGGAACATGATGTTACCACCTCTTCTGGTACCGTAGCGGCAACACCCGGATCCGGCGTTTCGACCAATCAGATGACTCGAGGTCACGTCAGATGGCGACATTTCCACAACGACGCAAACTCGGAATACGAACCCAGGCCGCCTCTGACTGCCTTTAAATCCCGACTGTCCCCGGCTATCAATTTGGCACTCTGTCTCACCTCGCCTCCCATTCCCAAACCACATCTTCCTTGTCCTCGTTCCGCTTGCAGATGCCTGCGAGAATCTACGAGGAGAACATGATGTACGGACACAGCCCAGTGATCAGACTTAAGGATTTAAATTTCCCAATTAACTTTCTTACCTTTCGTTTGAGGGCCCAAATATATATTTAGAAACTGGAAGCCCTCAACATAAAAGCGCAGACAAGCTTTAAATTATTTTCTCGGTACTGTAGTTTAAAAATATTTAAACTAAAATTTCGCATTTTTTATCTCGTAAAGCTGGCTTCTCGCAAAGCACATAATATAATGGTTTGATTTGGTTTGTAGGGTTTAACGTTCCGGAGCTACTCAGGCTATGAGAGACGCCGTAGTGGAGGGCTCCGGAAATTTCGACTATCTGGGATTCTTTAACGTGCGCTGACATCGCACAGCACACGAGCGTTTTGCTTCATCTTAAATTTACGTCGTTCGCACTCCTAATATAAAACATATAGCAGCTGCTTGTCTCTTCCATGTCGTGTGAGCTGTTAACGTGATTTCTGCGGCAATCCTACACCGAGCGAAGTCATTTTGCGCATTGCGGGAAGTCAACTTTACGAGCTCAAATACGAATATTTGAGTTCAAATATTTCGAACTGCGGTACCGAGAAATACCTGTATTAAAAACTGTTCTTTGCTGACAGTCTTCAATTTCTTAACAAAATATGGGCCCTTAAAGTAGAAAGTAAGAATGCTTATTAGGGATTTTGTTAATTATTTAACGACTGAGCTCTATCACGCACACAATGTTTGCAATGCTGTAGAATGCACCGCACAGATAGTACCGATGTATCGCTAGCCGGATTTAAAATAACGAATTTTAAACAATTAAACAAACACCCATTCTGTGAATTACTTAGGTTACATTTAGCGATGCAGCGTTTCAACTCCAGCATTTTAGTCATATTGCTTACCAAACTGCCTTAGAGGTAGCAGAGGAAGTCTCGAGGCTGCTGTAGACAGATGGCCTCGTGGAATAATCCTCACTTTTCCACTACCTGTGGGAATGTCCTTCCCCCCAGGCAGTGCCCCCCATCCCCCATCCCCCATCCCACCTTTTCTTCCTGGGAGGCTGCTTTGCGGACAGCTCAACCCGCCGGTCAGAAATGGCTGGTAGATCGGGCTCTATGTGAAGCAAAAGCCCGTGGACTCCTGGACTAGTAGGGGACCACCCTGGAAGACTTTTTTTTTAATTAAATAAAGTTGTTTCCATCCATCCAATTGGTGCAGCTGTAGGTGTTCCTCATGTAGATTTATATTGTGTGCAGAATTTTTGTAGACGAAGTTCGCGTTTACCTAATATGGAGAACATGGAGAAGCGGGCTTTGCGCCTGACAGTGCTTGAAGTAGCCTAGTAACTAGAATCTTCCTGGTTAGGAGCCTGGACTCAGGCTAGAGTTGTACACAGTGTTGGGAATTTAATGTAGATGAAAACTTAGACATTAAAAAACGGATTACTCTGAAGCTATTTTACAGCTCCGAGTGCAAAAATTGACAGTAACGAAAATAGCGATTGTTGCCGCAGCCATTAGCTCACTGGAGAGCTAATGCTATGTCATCTCTGAAGCTGTCCCGTATCGTGGGTTAAGAGCGCACCTATTATGAACAACCCCAGGAAGACGATTGGGAGGCGCTCGGAGAAGGAGTCACCAGTGGGTGCCCAAACTTCCTCCCCTGCTTTTGCAACGTGGTACACGGTCCCCATGGCCAACATAGAGAAGACGCACAACACGGACGAGGCCGTCAGCATCCACCGTCTGCCGAAGACGTCCATAAGAGAGACAGCCATTAGGGTGGCCGCCACCTGTGCAAAAACGATGATGATGATGATGATGATGATGATGATAAACTCTTTATTTACTCCCAAAAGCGAGAAACGAAGCGAACCGACTACATTATATGTAGCTGTGTGGTTAAGCATTAAAAGAGGAACACCTTATGCGGCAGGCAAGTGCGGATCTTTTGTAAATAGGTCTCAGAGTGACATTTTAGTAATTCTCAGTAACTGCTCAGCGGTGCTATGTGAGGACCAACACTTTGAGGCAACGGTGATATTTCAGTATTCTCTAAAAAATATGAAAGTACAGTGACACAGAGCATTATTCTTACAACAACAACCACAACAAAAGAGCCGCAGAAGAAATACGTAATACTTTTCAAAACGCGGTAAAAGTGTGTGAGTGCCGAGAAAAATGTGAGGATAAGGCTGGCTCACGAATACACAAGATAACTCATTAATGCAAAATGTTCATCCCTCAGTTCTATGCTGAAAATAATGTTCAGGTGGACGATTTTAGACCCTCTCCCACCCATTTTATTCACTCATGTAGTGGTGATCTCAGGTGAACAATAAACAATAAACAAAACTACTCTTTGACGGTAAAACATACATCGGCCCCAAGCCCGAGAGCCAATGATTGCAGTTTTTGGACAATAATTCAACACTGGGAAACATATCTCTGCACGTTCGGAATGACAGATTTCTGCGCGTCGTCCCCAGTGTCAAATTTTTCTACTGAGCTATGTTCGAGGGAGCAATGGGACGTTGCCGATTCCTCTGGCGCTCTCAGAAGCATGAACACATGTCATACACTCCCCCCCCCCCCCCTCCTTGTCCTCTCGCAGAGAAATATGACTACAGAGATTTGTGACCGCTTACCTCTGAGTGATAATCTCTCAAAATCATGACAGTCTTAGACGTCAATCAATAAAAGATTAAATCAGCTAGGTTTTCAGATAGGGTCTTCCACCAGCGATCATATCCATACTAACAACCAGGTGATAGTAAAATATTAGGAATATAATCAGCCGCTATACATAGTATGCATTGAATACGAGTAAGCGTTTGACTCAGTCGAAACCTCAGCGGCGATGCGGGTATTGCGAAATCAATGTGTAGACCAGCCACATATGGGAAGTACTGGAAGAGGTCTATAGTGGCTTCATAGCAACCATATTTCTACATAAAGAAAGTAATAAAATTCCTATAAGGAAAGGTGTTAAGCAAGCAGACACAATCACCCCGCTATAATTCATCGCTTGCTTAGTGGAAGTATTCAGAGACTTGGAGCAGTTACGAATAAGCTTTGATGGAGTAATCTGCCATTTCTTGAACCCCTGTAGTGGACGGGTCCGGAAATTTCGACCACCTGGACGTAGAATTTCCGAAGTGGTTCCACGGTATGTCCTCGCACAGAATACGCACACGTATTTTCACTAAGTGTTATACTGACACGATGGATGTTATGTGCAGAAGACACCACAGGCGGTATAGTAGAGGATTAAAAGTGTAGGGGCATTTCGGTGCCCTCGTTAAGCCGCTGCAGTAGTTCTTCGGTGCAGTACTTCTGTGTAACAGCTGGAACATATTGGGGGAGCCCTCATGTGTATACGCCTCCCGAGCTGCGTGCACCTACAAGGTAAAACACGGATCTCACACCAATCTGTCAACGCCAAACCCCGGCCTCTGTCTTGAATCACCTGAATTCGGGCCTTTGCGACACTGATGAGGAGGATGCAGCCTCTAGCCAGTTTCCCACCAGAAATGGCAGCAGATAGCAGGTCCCCGGCGCCCATTCTCTACAACACGACGCAACACCACCGCCTTTCCACGGCGACGTGTTCGAAGATGCCGAAGGCTATAGCTAGACACCTTCGAGCGGATCGCCCGCTACAACGGCTCTAGTGACGCCCATAAGCTTCATAACGTCTACGTTTGACCCGAGGACTCCGCTAAGACTTGGTTTGAAAACCACGAGAACACTCTGTCAACCTGGGAAAAATTTCGCCGAAGTCTCTTAGGTACATTCCTGTCAGCCAACGGAGCTCGCCCTACTGAAAAAATTGTATGAGGCAATAACCTCACATTTTCTCACACAATCTCACAAAATTCACATAAGAAATCACATACATGTCGCATATAATTGCATAAGGTCTCATAGTTTCTTGTATATTGTCATAAATTATGTACGATATTTTATGGTAATGATGTGCACCGTATGAGAGTCTATGCGATTAGATGAGGTTTTATGAGGTTATTGTCCGGTAGAACTTTTGGTTTTTCAGTAAGCAAACAAGTGAGAATGTACACAGTAATGAGACCAGATATTTGGAACAATCGGGGTTCTCTAAGCTGCACATGCCACTGTTGGCGGAAAACAAACAACGGACAAAAGGCAGCAGGTTCACTCACTTCGCACACTGTAACAAAATTGCACACTCAAGGGTGCGCTTCCGTATCTCTAGCTCACACCCACGCAACTATCGAAATGAGTAGAAGCTACGGCGGTCACATGAGAACAGGAGAGAGAGAGATAGTTACAGTTGCGCTATATTTCTCGTCTACTATGCAGCTTCACAGTTTTATAGCGTTAGCTCTACTGCCCGCATTCAGCGAGTTTGGGGCGATGCCGCAGTCACCCCTTGAGATTGCCGCTACAATGTGTGTCTGCCTCAGCGCTGAGACGATTATGTGCCTACCATGGGACCTTGTGTAGGCTTCGCGATCATAAAATCATACAAATAATGAATTAATAAAAATAACTAAATAATCAAATTAAAAAATATTGCCGCGATGTTGCGCGAACAGATGGCGCCACCGATCAATTCGCATACGTCCGACAGATGAAGCGCTGGTGTTTCATGATGTTTCGTGAACTAACGCTCGATATCCATGTCCGACACCAACTAATGATGCATGATCTAGACACCAGAAGCAGAAAGGTAGGCCTGAAGATTAATATGCAGAAGACTAAGGTAAAATGAACAGCTGTTCAAAATAGGTAACTAATCATTGGAAGTTGTTGGCGAATATTCTATTTAGGGCATGTAGTAACCGCAGATCCTGACCATGAAAGGAAAATAGGTAAAAGATTAAGATTGAGATGGAGCGCATGTGGCAAGTATTCGCATATTATGACTGGCCGCTTACCGGTATCGCTCAAGAGGAAAATGCACTACAGTTGCATCTTACTTGCACTGGCCAATGGAGCTGAAACATAGAGGTTAACGAAAGGGTTTTACTTAAGTTGATATCAACGCAGAGGGCCATAGAACGGACAATGTTAGGTGCAACATTAAGAGATAGGAAGCGTGCAGAGTGGGTCAGAGAAACCGGTCAAGTTACTAATACTCTAGTCAAAATTAAGAAGAAGAATTGGGTATGGGCAGGACATGCAGTTCAAAGAGAGGGTAACCGATGGTCTCTGAAAGTAACCAATTGGATTCCAAGGGAAGGTAAACGAGGGCGGAAGAAAACTAGGTGGGAGGATGAGATTAAGAAGTTCGCAGCGGTCAAGTGGATGGAGCTAGCACAGGACCGGGTTAATTGGAAGAAAATGGGAGTGGCTATTGCCCTGCAGTGAGTATAGTCCGGCTGATGATGATGATGATGATGATGATGCAGTGCCTCCAACGAATTTTTAAGTCTACAAGTTTGCGTTTGAACTCAGCGACAATTTACATAAGCAAACTGAAGCCACCTCAGGTTACTATAGGATACTGGCACAATGAAGAGCAAAATCCGAATTGATGGTGCATCACAGTAATTTCTCACACCCTCCATTTCCGAAACAAGTCCCTTCCTTCTTTAAGAGGGCCCAAGTGGTGTCACGGCCTGTGGGCATTGCTGTATTTTTAATCCATTGATTTTCACAGCCCTTCATTTTATACAATATTATAAACAATGTTATTCCTATGTAGTTACAATGTAACCCAGCTATCGTGCGACCGAGATTATACGCTAGAGTTCATCATTGTCAGAGTATCAGGCGAACAGTACAGACTATAAGCCAGGCAGCAGATTGTTTGTCAGCCGCAGTTACCGATCGGCTTTTGGTGTTGCGTACCAGTGCAGAATGTGGGGTAAGCAGTCAATATAACATGTGCTGCTCCTTACCTGAAGACCGGCCACAATGGCACTCGTGGTTCCGGCGCTGACGGTGATACCAGAATTGGCGGACAGGATGTACGCGTAGAATATCACCATGTTGATGCCCGAGAACTGCTGCAGAAAGTGTACGTGCAAGGCTAGCAGAAAGTTCGACTTGGGCGTAGGCACAGGCACGAACCCCTTCTCGATGGCGATGCACTCGTTTTCCACCTGCCGAAGGGATACAGTTTAATTTAGTTTAGTTTATGGGCTTTAACTTCCGAAAGTGGCTCAGCCTATGTGTGGGTCCATATCAATGGGCTGCGAAATGTTCGACCACAGGGGTTCTTTAACGTGCACTCATATCGCACAGCAGACGGGTGCTTTGCTTTTGCCTCCAACGAAAAGCGGCCGCTGTGGTCGGGATTCGGTTCCAATCCTTGGGCACAGTAGTCGAGTGGCCTACATAACCGCTACGCTGCAGCGGTGGAGTAAAAGAGCACGAATTGCAACAATGGGTGATGGGCTGCGAGGTTGAAGAATCTGAAGACTAGGTTAGATTCAGTATAAATATCCCCGTAGCTGGAAGCTTAGATAACCACCTGGCGCAAATACTGTTTTTTCGTGATAAAAAGGACACCTTTTTACGAATTATGTTGTCAGGTGAGATTAAGCAGACCCTTGCTAAATAAGTTCGGCGACCATACAAGGGAGAATATTGGAAAACCTTAAAAAAGTGTGAATGGCATGTCGTGTCTTGCAAGCCCAATTTTAGATTGAATATTTATCTGCTGTACCAAGAAAGAAACTTTATAAGGACTCATGTTGTAAGGTATTTATTGTCTCAGGGCATCAGTATAGGTATGATATGATGAATGAAGAGATAATTAAATGAATGAAAAAAGGTTGGATGATTTTATGAAGTCCAGGACTGAGCGATGATGTGGTATCTGCGCTCAAGCAATATACGTGTCAGCATGACCCGCTGAAAGTCCAGCTATCGTCAGGTGCCGGATTCGTCTCGGTTTCAGTACTGAACAGTCCTGCAGCAACTGGTGAATGTCGGCTTCAACATTTTTGTTTTATTGCGAAAGCAATACTGCGCCAGGTTTCGAGCCGTCGCGTATCCCCGGCGGACACCGTGTTTGACCTTGAACAGCAACCGCTTCAACCGAGCTCCGCCAGATGGCGGCACCGTCGGCGCGCCGCGCGCTGCAGCGGCGCCGCTGCTGCTTCGGCATCTCCGTGTTTGCTTTGCTATGCAGGCTGCTAAAGAGAGGAGTCAGCGACAAGCTGCTGCAAGGAAGCGACGACGTGCACAAGAGACAGTGGAAGAACGTGAAGAACGTCGTGCTAAGCGTCGTGCACAAGAGGAAGCTCGGCAACTACGTTCTAGCTCTCCAAGTGCTTCCACCTCGTCGGCTACTGATGAACACATGGCTGCTCAGGAACACCGCAATGCCACCAAGCGAAGACAGCGCGCTGAAGAATCGCCGGAAGAACAGTAACCATTGTGTGTCATGTGCTACTCTATAGCAAAATTATCGAACCACACAAGATACGCCACAAGCGAACACACAAGCGTAGCCATGCGGCCATTGCTAACGCAATTTACCAAGCTTAACCAGAGCTAAGCCACTGCCATTTTTTTACATATCGGACACACTGGACGGGGATATAAGTGTTCGAAGTGTGCATAAAGAGTTGTGCGATGTCTTTCTCCCGAGCCCATTGAACAGATCGCTGTCCTGTGCAGGTCTACGGAATTAAGTCTTTAAAAGAGGAAGACAGCTGTACCAGGGTTTGTTTTCAAGCTCCTTAGCAATACACCAGAAGTAAAGACTTACTTGGATGTGAAAGGGTTTTTGGTACCTTGGGGAAAGCACTACTTCATACCTCGGAAGCTGGGAACTATCGAACAAGTTTTCGTAGCCTGTTTGGAAGCCTTTTTCTTCTTTATCATTCTACAACCAATGAGTGAAAAGGATCTACCCATTCGGAATTAGACTTTTCCAAATTGAAAATGATGATGGGCTACCGCTGGACATGAACATCGACGGCATTGGGTCTCCACAGTATTTGGCGATTCAGAATGGCTTTGAGTCATGCAGACATTGATGCCAGAAACAGGCAGTAATTTCTGGAACCCATTGGTAGTGTTATTGATGGTTTCAAGACAAAATCAGTGCCCGAGTGGCGTCCATGCGCCACACATGCGCGAGTATTAATGGATCACGCAGCCTGAGGTGGCCTGGTTTTTTAACCCATGTTCTGTGTTTGTCGCCCAATTTTTTGTGCGTAAAATCAGGTATTGAAGTTGCAATAAAGAAAAAATCTACAAGGCTGGACAGCTGCCGCCGCTACTCAGCTGGCATAGCAGCGTGCTAGGATTAAAAACCACCGTCTGCAATTCCTTGCTGCTACTTTTACTTTCTGGCATATGATTTTTCAGATATAAATTGAGTACACTACTAATTTTTCCTGGATCACGTTCATGGATATAGACATACAGAACTTTTATTATTTTTTGGCTTTCGGTGTCTATTTTTCTTTCTTTACATGCGTTCTGGGCACGTTCGAAAAATCGTTCTCGAATAGCGTTAGATACAATGAGTATAAATTGGAGTTATTTGCGAAGACACCTGGACACAAAAAGATTCCTCAGGCCGGAACATTTTTTTAATTGAATTTATATTTGGTGTTTGGTAATATTGGCAATTTTCTTCACTCTCACCTTAATTTCTTTAGCAGGTTGCCCGTCACGGTGGCGCAGAGATTAGTGCACTTGGCTGCTGTTCCCAAGGATGCGGGATCGAATCCCGGCCGCGGCGGCCGCTTTTCAATGGCGGCGAAAAGCTAGGCGTCCGTGTGCTGTGAGTGTGTCAGTGCACGTTAAAGGAACCTATGTGGTCTAGACCTCCTATATGGCGTCTCTCATCACCTAAATTGCTTTGGGACATTAAACTAGTTAAACCCCATAGACCACGTATTTTGAGTATGTGTTTACGCTTTACTGAGTACGAGTTGAATCGACCGTAAGAAAATATGAACCCAAAGATGCCGAATTTACCCAACAATTGCTGAGCAAAATTTCGGTCGCGCTTCCCCAGCATAATGGTAAGGGATTTGGGTTATCTTTCGTTGTTTTCCCGAACACATAAAAACAAATGTGCTCTCATAAGTGCATTAGCTGAAACATGGAAACAGGCTCCTTTGGCAACTATTTAAAAGGACGTGCAATATACTGCATACACGTACCAAGATATGAACGGTAAATCTAACATGCAATATAATATCTCTAATAAAGGCGTGTGTTGTGGCAGTTGGGTGCTACTTTCCGAAGAACACAAAACAGCTCTAACTAATCGTTTGATTTTTATTCTCGACAATGAGCTTGAGGCACTCAGTTAACAGAATGTTGCATGTGAACCTGATTAGCTGTACTGCAACCAAAAATAAATAGATATTCACCAGAATAGTTTATATAAAATTGCTGATCTGCACTTCACAACTTGCACACATCGATAATCATTGTGGAAGTGTATATATAGATTGAATAGTGCTATAAAGCAGGGAGGTGGTGGTTGCTCCTGTTCCTACAAGGCTGGGACTGGTAGGTCCCTGCCATATAAGACGGCGGCAGCCTGCCAACGGCGCTTGCACCTGTTGTAGGCCGTCACTGCATCCGCCACTGCTTCGTTGGCGGACGACGCCTGTTGCACCGGTTTCGAAGTTACTCTTATTGTAGTGTCTTGTGCCAAACTGATTCGTACTTTATAACATCTGAGTGTTTGTGCGTAATACCTAGGAGTGCATGAGTTCGTAGTATTCATGTGCGCAGCAGCATGTGCCTAAAATGTGTCTTGATACTGCAGGTAGTGCTACCTCGGTGTTAAACGCCTTTGAAAATTGCTTCGGCACACTGTCGATTATTGATGTTTTTGGCCAGAAAAAATCTTCGCCTACTGAATATGTCCAAAGATTTCAACATGACCTCAAAACAAAAACGGCTAGAAATAGTGTAGAGAATGTTCAATTCCTGCTCGATGGCCGCTTTGCGCTGAAATGTAACTCATTATTCCGACCATACCCGCCCTGCATGATCCCAACACGAATTCAAGATGGCATGTTGAGTCTGCTCAGCATAACAACAGCACGGCCTTTCGATTATTTTTGTAAGTGCATAAGCCAGACATTATTTAGCAGGTTAGGATGCAGCACGCTGTCGCTTGCTTCCCCTGTTTTCTTCGGATGACACCAATATTGCTCACACTGCCCCAAAAGATGAAAAACAGATACCGGGATATGTGCGTTATCAAACAAAAAAACGTGGCTAAAGTGAGTCGACAAAAAAAATAGAGAATTCCACTTTTCTTAGCTTAACAGCTTATTCGCGAAAGCCTTTCCTCCTACTCCTCCTCTTCTGCCTCGATATTGCGTGTTTGTGTAGTTGTTATAATTTATTCCTTTTCTTCGGGTTCACCGTTGCCGACACTGGCATCTCGAGACTCCTCGGCATGCGAGACTGAAATGATTTACCCGTGATCCTACAGAGCTTTTTATAGTGATTACGCCTAACTAGCCGAGCCAGGAAATTATGTCGACGTCAGAACATATTGCAACATCTAGCAAAATCTCGAGAACACACCTCGAAAACACGACATGTTCACCATAAGTCTAGAAAGGCTTTCTGCTTAAAAGTAAGATATAATGCACACTGAAGTTAAGGCGGCCTGTTCTTATTATTTAGGCGACCTTTATCGAAAGAGTTCAAACCTTGATGGAGGATAAGCGTCCTTGTTGCACAAGCTCATCTGGACTCATGCTTTCCTTCAACAATAAAGTGTACCTTCTACGCTATACAGAGTGAGAGCTCTTCGACTCCAGAGAGAAATGAGTGATGTGACGGTATACCCTGAAATAGGGTCCTCGTAGCCTGAGGAGCGTCTGCAGGGCTTCCAGCTTTCGGCCATGCAGGAGCAGCCAGCGGGGACTTTCGGCGCAGAACTGGCTGGCCGCAAGCACGAGTAAGTGTGCCGCGAAACACGCCAGGGCCAGCAGCTGCCAACGCAGGAAGAGGCCCAGCAGGTACGAGTACAGCACGCCCATCGAGGTGGTCAGGTACAGAGTGCCACCCTGCAAGGAATGTGGTAAGGTATCGCCAACCGCTCTACTTTGCCCGCAGAGGAGCGTTGAAATGCCAGAGATGAGCCCCATAACTTTTCAGACTGCTAGCATCTCGTGATCAGGTATGGCGAAGGTGTCATCGCGAAAGACGAGATGGTCGAGCGTTTGAACACCTGTGAGATAAAACTTTGCTCAACCTTATGGCAAGAGGGAAATGCGTTGTGACTGTTGGCTGCTATATGTACCAATAATGAACTGAACACCGAACAGTTCTACAGAGCCAAATGAGGGGCGAAATAGATGTTCCACAAGTTTGATTCCCTTTAACAATACGGCTTCTCTAGGCAACTGAGTTGTTTAAGGTTTATGAGTTTGAGTTTGAGTTTATTTTGATTTAGACAAAACTGTCTGGGTGAAGAGGGCTAAAGGTGACACGCGTGGTCACCTGACTGGGCCCTAGACACCCTACATTCATGCAGACAGAGTTTGGAACACAGCAAGAACACAGCAAGTTTGGAGCATAGCAAGAACACAGCAAACGATTTCATGTTGCAATATATACATAGGAAAAAAAAAAACACCTTTGTTACAAAACAAACAATACCCACAG
The DNA here is from genome assembly GCF_055883805.1 of Amblyomma maculatum. Classification (NCBI taxonomy): domain Eukaryota; kingdom Metazoa; phylum Arthropoda; class Arachnida; order Ixodida; family Ixodidae; genus Amblyomma; species Amblyomma maculatum. The sequence continues at coordinate 68,161,375 of NC_139351.1, read as the reverse complement.
ATAGGTTTGCTTGACAAAAAAAAACACCTTTGTTCCAAAAAAATAATACAAACAGATACGTTAATTTGACAGAGCGAAAAGAAAGACATTCCAGAAGAACTTGTTCTTCCAAACAGTGTATAATATGCGAACATTGCATTGCTTACACACACCAGCTGGTTTTAACTTATTCACGTGGCATTCACTGAAGAAAATGACTAAAGAAGAAAATCTTTGCCTGTTTCCGGAAGGCAGGCAGAGAGGAACAGGTTTTCATGATATCAATCAGGTCAGGATAGAGGTTCAGGAGGTTAGGAATTTGCCAACTGAATAATTGTCTACCATAATTCGTCCGGCAGTTGTTCTTGATAAAAATGGTTTTCCTAAATTCGTAATGTGGCTCATGTTTTGTATATTTGAATATGAATAGTGCTGGATTGCTTTTAAAATCTGAAAAGGCAACCTCTGACAATCGCAGCTTAAATAATGATTCAATGTCCAGAATTCGATTTGGCCTAAAATGTAATGATGTCGAGTCACGTCGTGATAGATTTTCAATAAAGCGGACACCTTTCTTCTGTAATAAATAGAGGCTTTCCATATTTGTCCTCGAAGTGCTGCCCCATACAAGCAGGCAGTAATGTAGCCGCGAGTGAACAGTGCTGAAATAGAGCTGATGCCGGAGATAACGAGGCAACAGTAAACGGAACCGATTGAGCATACCAATGCATTGTGCAACACTGCGTTTAATGTAGCGAACATGACAAGACCAACTCAGGTTTTCCTGAAACTGAACGCCTAAAAATTTGATTTCTGAAACCCGTTCTAGTGGTCGCGACTGAAATATCACTTCATTACTAATATGAACAGCCTTGTTAACTGGAGTAAACACAATGTACTTTGTTTTGTCAACATTTAATGCTAGCTCATTTGCAATAAGCCAATCAGATAAATTCTCAAGCCATAAATTTACATGTGGAATTAAGGAATCTAAGTTTTCTGCTGAAAAAAATACACTTGTATCGTCGGCGTAAAGGATGATAGGAGGAGTTTCTGGTAGAGATACAATGTCGTTAATGTACAGAAGAAACAAGGTAGGTCCTAAAATTGACCCTTGGGGAACCCCAAATTTAATCAACTCAGACTCTGAGGTGAAACCATTGACAACAACGTACTGAGAGCGGCATGAAAGGTAATTCTGCAATAGTTTAAGTGGAACCCCTCGTATTCCATAAAATGGCAGTTTGTTAAGAAGTATATCATGCTTAATTGAATCGAAGGCTTTACTAAAATCTAGAAAAACACCTAATGTGTACAGATGATTTTCTATGTTTTTGATAAGCTTTTCCTTGATACTAAGCAAAGCAGATTCAGTCGATTTATTTTTTTGAAATCCGTATTGGCTAGAAGAGATTAACTCATGTTTATTAAGGTAGTTAGTGATTCTAATATTAATCACTTTCTCTACTAATTTAGAAAACAACGGGAGAACTGATATAGGTCGGTAATTACTGATCATATTTGCAGCACCGCCTTTAAACAAAACAGCCACTCTTGCTATCTTCATTTTGTCGGGGAAAACACCTGTTGTCAAGATTAGATTTGTCAGATGACAGAGTAGATTAACTATTAAATCAGCAATTGCTTTAATTGGTGCTACCTTAATGCCATCAAAACCACAGGAACAGCTGTTTTTGAGGCCAAGTATTATGTCATTAACCTCTGAAGGAGTTGTGGGATATAGGAAAAGGCTATGTTGTACATTAGATTCTACGTATTGTCCAGTATTTCTGGACGTTGTTGCACTAAAGGCTCCAAGTGCCAAAAAGCGCCTGTTAAACTCATTAGCAAGATCTTTACCACTAAGATCAGTTCCTCCAATTGTCATTTGAGTTGGTACGTTCTTCTCCGGTTTCTGTAGAAGATCTTTTACTGTACGCCAGGTTTTTTGAGGGTCAAAATAAACATCCGAGAATTTCTGAGCGTAATAGTTAATTCTAGACTTTTTTATATCAGCACCTAACTTATTTCTAATTTTTCTATACTCTTTCAGGACTGACAAATCTTTCGATTTTATAAACTGGCTGAAAAGTCTATTTCGTGCATTGATTCGTCTAAGCAGGTCTCGCGTAATCCAAGGCTTCCTTCCTTTTCTGCATTTGGCTGTTGCTACAACTCGGAAAGCACATTCATATAACTTTATTATTTTATCCAAGAATCTGTCGTACAAAATATTAGGATCCTCCTCGCATAGTAATTCGCTCCAGTCTATAGAGGAAACGAGTTGACGAAAATGGTCAATTTTGATCTTGCTTATAATACGGAAATTCTGTGGTTGATCGGTACGTTCGACGATCTGTTTATATGACCTTTGAATGAAGCAGAAAGTTGATAGGTGATCACTGACGTCACTCAGGAGTACTCCTGCTATTGTACCGTGAATATCGCTGTTTGTTATACAAAGATCAATAAGTGTTTCGCTGGAGTGTGTGATGCGGGTAGGTTTTGTGATTATGTTATAAAGCCCATTGGCCGATACTATATCAACGAATTCATTCACAGAATGTGACTGTTCTAGCATGTTAATATTGAAATCACCCATTATTACCACAGGTTTACTTTGCAAGGCAAAATCCTCTAATACGGCGTCGAAAAAATGAAAAAACTCTTGAAGGGACGAAGAAGGTGGCCGATAAATTACGCCAAAGATGAATGCACCTGTATGAATAAAAAGTGACTCGTATGCGGGGCTCAAAACTGTGCATTGCGGGAGCAGTTCATAAGGAATACTGTTTTTCATGTACAAAGCTACACCACCCCCTTTTTTGTTTTTCCTGAACAGTGCTTCACATCTGTAACCCGGAAAGCAGACAACATCGTTCAAATCAGTGTACCACGTTTCAGTGAAAGAAAGCACGTCAAAATCATGATCTAATGTCGACAAAAAAGTACCTACTTCTTCTTCTTTGTTCTTTAAGCTACATGCATTCAGATGATAAAAAGAAAAGCATCCAGATTTAGTTTTTGCAATCTTGATACATCTAAAGGAGTTGGCATCGTGATAACGGCTGCTCTCCATTGCGACTGTCATTCACAGTAGAAATTCACTACCGATGCAGCAAATCATGTCATCTTATCAATAAACATTAATCCGAATCAACGAAATCAACAAACCTCACACAATATTGCTGCGAACCTTCCTGGCTTCTTTTTGTTTTTGGTGAATGCCACTGATATTTGGCCTTATCGCTCTGGTTGAACCGCGTGTTTAGGTTTAAGCTCAGTGTCGTCGAAATGTGGATTTATCATTTTCTCTGTCACCCAAGATGCGCCAAGATGTATCTCGAATGGTGCAACTCATGTGCCTTCTTCAGCACTGTTCCATGTTGTTCTAGTTACATTTCACGGCTTTATCTAGGTGCTTCTTCGCCCACTTTAAATTGAGCGCTGACGAGTGCAGCAGCGGGATTTATTAGCTTGACGAATGACGAGAACGCTTCTTCTTATCACTGCCGCCGAGTTGCTCAATTCTAGTGCGAGCGCATGTCAGCTCAATAAAGAATCCTTTTTAATGCAACACGAGTCTCTTCGCTTGTTCCCTTCGGTTTTGTCACCACCACGGGACCATAGGATGCGCGGAAATACTCTGGGAATGTGTACTCTTCCGACCAAACCAGGATGTGATAGGCATGATTCCTAAGCGTGAATTACCCACATATGTTCTTCGACACCCGCTGCCCTAATGCCGAGAACAAATAAGTGTTCAAGAAGTTGCCATCAACCGTGAAATGAGATCCGCGCTGCGACAATTTAATCTATTGTCATCAAAAGACACCGATGACGCCAGCGGCTGAATTGCGGCGGGGGCTAAAAGCTAAAGGCATTCGCTTGCAGTGCGATGTCAGTGCGCGCTAAAGATGCTCAGATGGCCGGCATTATTCCACACCCCGACACAACGGCACCTCTTTTATCTCTTTCTTCTTTCATTCCCACCTTCCTCCATTCTCTTATGGTACGGGTCGAGAGTACAAGATGGTGTACATATACTGCACTTTTTTTCCTTTTTTAAAATGAATTTTTTGCTTGAAAACTATTATCGCCTTGACGCGCTCGTGGGTCCTTGGGTATCTAGATGGCCGTCAACGCATTGTGGCGGCGACCTCTTAGGCTCTTGTGACGACCTGTCCTTGGGCTTCCAGGTCTGAGCTGAGCAGCAAGCCCTCCCAGGGCCCGGGTAAGCGAGCCTTTGGAGCGATTTGAGGGGTTAGGGCAGTTCCAGATGTGATCGACGGTGGCTTTGACGCCCCGTTCGATGCACTCATGTTTATATCTATCCGATTACACGGGAATAAGGGGGACGAGATTCGCAATTGATTTCGTTTGGATTTCCCTCTGAAGCACTTCCTTCATTATGTCTTTGTGCAGAGGTAAGAATGCCAAACTTGAAATTGTGGGAGAAAAGGTTGCAGTGCACGTGGGAGAGAAGTGAAAATACAAGTATTAAGCACAAACAATCTGCAATGTGTATAAGGCACAATCCTTAATAGGCTATCTTGTGGCCGCAAAATGTGTCATCGGACGTGATGTCATCGAGCTATTGGTCATTAACAAGAGTGATTAATGATAGCAAAATATAAAGATAGAAATTATAATGACAAGTGATAATAATGAACAAGATAATTAGTGATAGGTAGTTAGGAATAAGATAATTCGTGATCAGCAAATTAGTAATAAGATAATCACTAATATATTTATTGAATAGATATTAGTAGATATTTAGTGATATGTAGTTAGTGATAGGTAGGTAGTTGAAACGTCGCGACTTCCTTCCGCCTTTTCCTAGGCAGTTTCTGCAGTGACCTCTTAAGTTTGAAGTGGTTGAAAGCTGAATCATGCTCAAGAAAACATCATCCTTCGATTTGCGGCATGAAAACAAGACAATTCGTACGATCATTCCGCTTAGTGCAGCATAACACATACCGATGTTCCCCTGTGTTTGGGTAGAGTTATCTCGGCGACGTATGAGGGCGCTGTGAGCGATACTATGCCGCAAGCGACACCGGTCAGGAAGCGGCCTGTGTAGAGGAGCACGGGTGAACCGGCGGCGAAGATAATAGCGTAGCCGAGCATGGAAGCCAGGGAGCTCAGCAGGAGGGCGAACCGACGACCCATGGCTTGGCTCGCCAAGGCAGCCAGCCCTGAACCCACCATGGCACCGATCGGCAAGAGGGGCCCGAACCTATACGCGAGAGGGAGACACAGGAATAACATAAGCTATTTTTAAAGCCGAAGGTTTCAGTTTCGCATGAGTGGCGCGAGGAGAAACTAGTTTTGTTTAGTTTGCAGGTTTTAAAATCCCAAAGCGACTCAGGCTATGAGAGACGCCGTAGTGGAGGGCTCTGGAAATTTCGACCACCTGGGGTTCTTTCAGGTGCACTCACATCGCACAATACACGGGAGCCTAGGTTTTCCCCTACATCGAAAAGCTGCCGCAGTGGGCGGGATTTCATTCCACATCCTTGGGCCCAGCAGACGAGCGCCTAAACCACTGCACCACCCCGGCGGGGCAGAGAAACTGTGGACAGGAAGGTGCTGCAATATTTCAGTACATGTTGAAGATCCCGAAGTGCTGAAAATTATTACAGAGGCATTCACTATGGAACCTAATTTTGTCGACATTGTTTAACTCCCATCTTTCTCCCTTCCCTTTCAGCATAGTTCAAGTGTTCATCGACAGATCGACGCCTTTCCTTTCCAATATTCCAATTTACATTGATATTTTAAGTTGCAAAAATAATATAACATATCATGTATAAAACTGTAACGCAGCCGTTAATTCTGCAGGGTTCAGAATGAGACCATTTTGCATCCAGGTGGCGCTCGACTACTGTTCCCAAGGATGCGGGATCGAATCCCGGCCTCAGCGGCCGCTTTTCGCAGGAGGCGAAAAGCAAGGCGCCCGTGTGCTGTGCGATGTCAGCACACGTTAAAGAACCCCAGGTAGCCGAAATTTCCGGAGTCCTCCACTACGGCGTCTCTCATAGCCTAAGTCGCTTTGGGACGTGAAACCCTACGAACCAAACCAAACCAAGCTAGCAACGTTGCTGCTAGCCCACACTCTCGCTTTCACCCACATGTGGGAAGCGCATGCCAGCCTGCTAAAACGTTGTAAGAAACAGAGACACAATAGAAATCTACGCAAGCGCATAACGCAACTCGAACGCCATATCGAAGCGTACACTATAGACCTGCAAGAAAAACAATGGGGCCAAATCTGCGATAATATGAACGGGCAGCTTGGAAACAAAAAGACATGGTTCTTCCTCCGACACTTGCTCGACCCCACACAGAGAAAACGCACACAATAAGACTGGCTCACGAAATTATTTTACCAATACCAGGGTACGGACGCTGAGCTACTCGCCGAACTGCGAACACGTTACCTGAACACGTCCCACATAGACCCTCTACCCATGTATGAGAGTCTCCCCAACGACACCCTGGATGCCGACAAAACAGATGCCGAGGTCGGGTTTGCTCTCGGTGAGCTCCGTACCACCACCGAGGCGGGACCTGACGGAGTGTCATACAAAACGCTCAGAAACCTAGACCACACGTCGGTCGCGGCCCTGACGGAACTAATGAACACCTACTGGAGGGAAGGCGAGATCCCTCAGGAATGGAGGCACGCGTGGGTCACCTTCATCGCAAAACCGGGCAAGAACCTCTCGATCGAGAATATGCGGCCCATCTCCCTCACGTCTTGCATCGGAAAGCTAATAGAACAAGTCATCCTTAACCGACTGCAAAATTACGTGGAAGACCGCGACTTACTTCCTCCAACAATAATTGGCTTTAAGGCAAACTTGTCCACGCAGGACGTGATGCTCCAGCTTAAGAAGGACGTGCTGGTCCCTCCATGTGGAGCCGGGACGAAGGCGGTACTCGGGCTAGACCTGAGCAAAGCCTTCGACAACGCCTCGCACGAGGCAATCCTTACTAATCTTTCTAAATTGGACCCTGGTGAACGGATATTTAATTATGTCCGATCATTCCTATCCGAGCGGAGCTCACTCTAGGTAGCCTTAAATCGGATCCCATTATTCTGGGAAGCCGAGGCACACCACAAGGCTCGCTGATCTCCCCTTTCCTCTTTAATCTTGCACTCATTACACTTCCCCCCAAGCTCGCTGTCCTGCCGGGGCTGCAGCACACTTTCTATACGGACGACATCACCCTGTGGGTAACCACGGGGAATGACGGCCGCATAGAGGACACGCTGCAGCAGGCAGTCGACATAATCGAAACTTACGTGTCGGGAGCTCGCACGCAAAATCGGAACTGCTGGTTTTCAGGGCCCAGCCGTGCGGAAGAAATGCAAACCAGGCCCCTCCGAAAAGGAATGAAAAAAAAAAATCTCTGTCGATTCGTCCAGGCATTCGTAGTGAGCAGGATTGTCTACTCCCTCCCATGCCTGCAACTGCAATTCGCGGAGAAAAAGACGGTCGAGGGCCTAATCCTACAGGCCTACAAGGCTGCCCTTGGGCTCTTACACTGCACGTCTACGGAAAGGTTGCTGGCCCTTGGGGTCCACAACACGTTATCAGAGCTGTGCGAGGCACACCTTGTCTCCCAGCTCGGACGACTCACTCTCACGAAGGCGGGAAGGGCTATCCTGTACAGACTACACATGTGCGAGCAACTTAGAGAGAAGGACGCGAAAACACAGTTACCTACACACATTAGGACAGCTCTATTCATTAAATCATTACCCAAGAATATGCACCCCGCGCACCACGAAGGTCGACGCATGGCGAGGGCTCGTGCCCTACATTCCAAGTACGGCCGACACGTCAATGCAGCATACGTGAACGCGGCGGAATATCACCATACCCAGAGACAAGCTTTCGCACTGGCCGCTGTGAATGGGAACGGTTCCCCGTTAGCGGCCGCATCAATCGCAACCACCTCCTCCGAGACGGCGGAGGAAGCGGTCATAGCCTTAGCTATAGAAAACACGTCAGCTGATATTATATTCAGTTATTCTAAAACAGCCATTCGCAATTCCGCGAGGGGCCCCATCACGCGTCTACCTCCCTCCGCATCTTCCAAAGCCCCCTGCTCCGATTAGAGAAATTGAACTAATCTGGGTCCCGGCTCATTCGTCTAACCCGGGGAACGATGCGGCTCACGCGCAAGCCCGAGGTTTCGTCGACCGGGCAATGAGCGCACCCTCCGACCCGAATTTCACGAGGGACGGGTTAATTTCTTTTCATGACATTACCCATCACTTCAGGCTGGAAAGGCGCACATATCCGCCCCCCTCCCCACAAATCTTTAACAGAAGCTCAGGAAGTTACCTGGCGCCGACTATAAACGCGCTTCCTCCTAAATCCGGCGGTGCTTGCCCCGATGTACCCAGGCCAGTACAACCCAAACTGCAGTAAATGCGGCGAAAGAGCAACATACGATCACATTCTCTGGAACTGCGCAAATGATCCACCTGCGGTGGAATTAATACAGATCCCTTCTCCCGAGCAGTGGGAAGCCGTGCTGGTCAGCTCGGACCCGAGGATTCAACTACGGGCAATGAGATCGCCGCCAGTCATGGACTAGCGGCCATCTAGTACGTCTCTCCTTAGACCTGCTTGAGCGACAAAATAAATGCTTTGCAATCCAATCCCTCACGGCGCGGGGTGCCACAAAAAGTACGACAGATACTATGCATTTCCCTTCCTGTAAACAAATTATTCAAATCAAAAACATTAATAATAATAATAATAAGGAATTCATTTTATGGAAAAGAGAATGTGAAGAATCTGTCATATTTTCCGTGGACACCTGACCCGCATCATGTGGAAAGGGAGGAAGGTGGGAGTGAAAGCGGAAAGAGACAAAGGTGCCGTAGTTAACGGCTGCGCAGACATTTTGACCAGTTAGGGAGGGGGAGGGGGGGGGGGGACGTGCACTGACATCGTACAGCAGACGGATGCCTCTCCGTTTCACCTCCATCAAACGCAGCCGCCGACGGTCGGGTATGATCAGGGTTAGACCTGGATACCACGGTAAAATAGTCAGGCATCTTAAAAAATGCGCCACCAAGTTGGGGCACTGCGTTGTCCCTTTTTTGTATTTTGTTAGCGCATCTCTGTCAAGAATAATGAAGATCACCTAGCCCAGTACCAAAAGTTTCCTCACCAGACGCCGTTGGCCACTGCGCGGAACCTGTCCGCTTTCTCCCCGGTAGATGCGGCGAGGCTGTTGGCCGCCGGCGATGTGTAGCCTAGCGAGACGCCCGTGCAGAAGGATCCCGACCAGGCGCCGAGGAGGCTCACCATGAGCGGGATGGTGATCGCCTTCTCGGAAAGCTCCAGGGGTGTCTCCAGAGGAGGGAGAAGATTCATTTTCACCGTCGAATTTCCTTGTAGCTTGCAGGAAGGGTGCCGACGGTGAGGTGCGTTTGTTCTTCTGCCTTCATCGCACCTCGCACGCGAGCCCCGAACGAATTCAACTTTGTCTTCTTCTAACTGGAGTTGTTCATTTTACCTACCTTTTTTGTAAGAAAGAGTATATGTATGATGTTACACTCGAGGGTCGCGTAGCGTTATCGTAAGGCATTGTACCATATACAGTAGATGCTCCTTCGCTGAAAAAGTTATCACGTTATTATATCGATGTAAGCTATGAATAAAACGAATACGAAAGGAAATTGGAAAACGAAACTAAAGCGGGCTATGTTGTAACTTTCCTACACCAATAGAATTATAACTCCAAAACTGAGAATACATGCAGATCTACGCATTGTTTAACACTATAATAAACTAAACAATAAAAGGTGCAGGTATGTCCTGCACAACGTATACCGAGGTTTCTTCGCCTGAGCTTCTATCAGTCTTGGCAACGATGTAATCTGCAGCTCCAGGAAATTATGGTGCCACTGTTAGAATGACTATAGTCTTAGCCAATATTTCACAAGTGACCTTTTAGATATTTCAACTCTTCATTGGGCTTGGATTCCAGACATTTGGAATGTGGCGAAAATTGTTTTTGTGTTGAAAGATCAGGGAAGGGATATGACTTAGACAATATTCGGCCAATTGCATTAACTACAAATTTAGTCAAATTAATAGAACGAATAGTGCACAGTCATCTAACAAAGCATGTTCTTAAAGTTAACGGTTTCAGCCCAGTACAGATTGGCTTTCGACAAGGTTGCTCCATGTGGTCCGCGCACGTAGGTCTAGAGAGTCGAATCCATCTCTCGCTACGCAGGAGGGAAGTCTCCGCTGTGGTGACACTTGATGTTGCTAAGGCTTAGGACAGCGTTGAACATACGATCCTGCTTAACAAGCTTGCCCTGTTACATCCTCCATCATATATTTGTGAATAGATTTGTGAATGTTTGAAGGATAGGCATTTTTACTGTACAGACGAAACCCTCTGCTCTAACACATATCAGCAATCAAGGGCTGTGCCACAATGGTCAGTTCTTTCACCGCTGCTTTTTAATATCTTGGTAAATGACATCCCCATCCGTCCAAATATAAAAGTTCATTTTTATGCCGATGATATAGTTTTTTTTTTCCCATCGGCTCCGGATATTCATGGCCTATACCGCACTCTAGAAGAATATCTGAATGAGATTTAAGTCTGGTTGAACGGTAATAATTTATCCCTAAATGTCAATAAATGTGGTGTGGTTGTATTTCCTCTGGATACATATTTACATATTTATTTAGCTCACCTCTCCAACCAGATTCCACAGCTAGATTCGGGTAAGTATTGAGGGGTTACTCATGATCTAACATTGGACTGTGGATTCCATATAAAAACAATGTGGTTAAAGGAGAACGTGCTTTTGGCGGCTTATACAAATTAGCAATAAAAGGTTTGGAATGCGTCGAGATATATATATATATATATATATATATATATATATATATATATATATATATATATATATATATATATATATATATATATATATATATATTTTTTGTTTTCGACAAAGCTGATGTTAGACCAATACTTGAATTTGGTTGCATTCTGTTCTCTGGCAGCGCAAATTACAAACTTCGCCCTCTACTGTTACTGGAGAGGCGTCCTCTACGTCTCTGTCTTCGTAATCCTAAATTCGTTTCAAACGCTTTGCTTTATCTAGAAGCCCGTATCCCAGACGTAACCTCCCGCTTCCAACAGCTCACGGTACAAACTTTCATCAGGTCGCTAGATCCGACCTCTGAAGTCATTCCTCCCATTTTTGCATCCCAACCGACCTAATTCTCATCTGATCATTGTCCACGCTATAGACAGCCTCAAGTTACTGTAACACAAATTTTAGCACCAATCAGTGTTGACTTGAGTTCTTTGCAATAGGTTGATGTAATGCAGGCCGCAGTAGACTTTCACTAAGACGACATTTTCCCCTCACATGCGAAATATAAGCCTTCAAACATTTTAAACAGCGTTCATTAAGATCATCTAGAAAAATACCCCCATCACACTGTTATATCTGGAGAGGCCTCAGTCAGCCAAGAAAAAGCTGGCATACTTTCACAGGACTTGACATGCAGTTATTCTGTCCTATCCCAGATTATATTCTTATATTCTTTGCGGAAGTTTTAGCTATTGGATTGGCTTTGCACAAAATTCCGTCATGTAGCACAAGTAATCATTCTTGCTGATTGTTTATTTTTGTTAATCTCACTTGAAACCTCAAAAAGTACCTTTGAGTCGATTCCCTCGTTTTGTCTTGTTTTTGTTTTTTTGTTCCAAGCACTTTAAAAGAAGTCCGTTTTGTCTGGGTCCCTGGCCATGCAGCTGTTCAGTCAAATGAAGTGGCTGATTACCTAGCGAGATCGGCCCTTAATGCGTCTGTAGTATATCTAGTCCCTAATTTTAGTATATTGGCGATTTCCAGATTCAAACGGTTCCAGCATATAGCAGCCAGGCTATTTTTAAGGAATAACAGCGCTACAGGATCCCTTACTGAATACGGCGGATTATTAGCATTTTCTCATGTAATTAGAATGTCCGTTTCGTCATATATTGTTTTGTCATATAATTATAATGTCAGATAGCCTGCTGTTACTGCCTCGTTCTTAAAGCAATAATCATGACAGAAATCTCTGTACTACTGTTGAATTGTCGCTCTATCTAATGATCTTTCCACGACATACAGCAGCTTATTCTTAAACTTACCTAAAATATTATCTTACTGCAAAAAACTTGGCTCTCACCTAATCGTCCTTTTAAGTAAAAAATTACCGTGTTTTTAGAGCTGATTGCCCACACGGCAGGGGCGAAGGCTTGTTAACAAGAATTTACACGAATCTGGTTCATCACGCTAAAGTGTTTCATGAATTTATTGGGGCCTGATTGAGATACTTGTCACAGAACTGATTGTTCTGCAGTGTGTCCTTGTCATAATTGCGAATATTTACTTTGCCACAGGTGTCAGTAGGGAAGACGGTTCAGAAGCTTTACTGCGTAATAATTCAAATGTGGTTTAGGCCGGGGACTTCAGTTTCCATTATGTCATATCGGGTTTCAGAACAGACTATAGTGGACAGTTACTTTGGTCTTCTATGTCAAGGAATAATGTGCATTGTTACAATAGTCGCGCCATTACATATATGAGAGCAAATTCTCATTCATTTACTGATTTAACATTAGCTACAAATGCTATTGGAGTACTATCGTGGTCTACAATAGACTGCGGTACGTCAAGTAACCATCACCCAATCACTTCCGTCACTACATTTCAGTCCGTTTAGGTCAACTGGTACATCACGAAACTTTGTCAACAGTACACTGCTCAAGACATTTATAGGAGAAGCCTTGAGGTCTCCTGTACAACTCTGATAAATCGAATCGCGGTCCTAAGTATTGTCTTCAGTGTTAGACGCAACTCGGTGATCAGAGTTTATTGTTCAGACTGCCATTATAAACAAGACTCCTTCGAGCTGGTCGAATTAAGAATGCGAAAAAAAAATTAAAGATGGCTTAGCTCTCCTATGCCTGGATATACGTAGCGAAAAGCAGTGACTACCTCGGGATCAGAAGAAGTTAATTTCTCTAGTCTTCTGCGCCGTTTGCCAGCAGCTAAACTCTACTTGGCTTCCATGTCGACCGCGTCTAAGTTCACCGGAGTTCTATAAATCGTTTCCAGGAAAGAGAAGACGCAGCATCTGTCACTTGCGGAAGGCAAGAAGCGCAGCCCGGCGGCGTTAGAGCTGTTGTTGTTATTGTGGCTGCAGGAAAAGGGAAAAGAAAATGCACGGGCCTGCTGTTGTGGCTGTAGGAAGAAGGAAAAGAAAATATACGGGCCTGCTCTGTAGCTGAGCCACCCTCGCTGCCTGATTTATTTTATTTATAGGAAGGGAAAGGCGCGGTAACTGTATCACTTGATTTCTGTGGACACCGCAACCGCGCCGTAAGGGAAGGGAGGAAGATGGGAGTGAAAGTGGAAAGAGAGAAAGAGGAGTCGTAGTGAAGGGCTACGGAGTAATTTCGACCACCTGGGGATCTTTAACGTGCGCTGACATTTCACAGCACACGACGCCTCTTCGTTTCGCCTCCATCGAAACGCAGCCGCCGAGGTAGGGTTCGAACCCGGGTACTCCGGCACAGTAGTCGGGCGTCTTACCACTGCACCACCCCGGCGGGGCACCCTCGCTGCCTCATGCGGACAGAAGAGAAAATAGAGAAGAAAGAAAAGGAAGAGGGAGAGAAAGACGCGCGCCGCAACAACAGCCGTCGAAGCGGTGGGGGGTGCAATGACGGCCTACAACAGATAAAAATTCAGTGGCAGGCCCTCCACTACGGCTCCCCTTTCTCTCTTTCTACTTTCACTCCCGCCTTCATCCCTTCCCTTACGGCACGGTTCAGGTGTCTACAGATTGTGTGTGACAGATACTGCGCCTTTCCCTTCCTGTGAACCAATTATTATTATTATTAAGCCCTCGCCGCAAGCGGCGGTGACCTACCTATCCCAGCCGAACTCCCCTGATGGGTCTGGGACAGGTGGGTCACCGCCGCTTGCGGCGGGGGCTGGCCTGCCACAGAATTTTAGAGCGCAGCTCTTTGGCGTCCGTTCCTGGGTTTCGCGTCGGCGTCAGCGTCGGCCTCGAAACCAGCTCCTCCCCCCTTTCATCCCCCCAGCGCTAGCAGCGACCGACTGATATCGCTGGCCCCGCCGGGGTGGTGCAGTGGTAAGACGCCCGACTACTGTGCCGGAGTACCCGGGTTCGAACCCGACCTCGGCGGCTGCGTTTCGATGGAGGCGAAACGAAGAGGTGTCGTGTGCTGTGCGATGTCAGCGCACGTTAAAGATCCCCAGGTGGTCGAAATTACTCCGTAGCCCTCCACTACGGCTCCTCTTTCTCTCTATCCACTTTCACTCCCATCTTCCTCCCTTCCCTTACGGCGCGGTTGCGGTGTCCACAGAAATCAAGTGAGACAGTTACCGCGCCTTTCCCTTCCTATAAAATAACTCGGGAACTCGGGGATATCGCTGGATGCCGCTGACGCCGCTAGAGAGTCAAGATAACGTGACTACATAGAACACCGTCGCCGCCATGCAGAAAGAGGAGGGGAGGGTCCCTCCCCCCCTGCTCCTGTGTGGCGGATAGGGTGCTCTTCAGTTGCCGACGCGCCGGTTATTTCACGTAGGCCCCGGCACGTCGACGAATACGTGACCACCTTCCCACGGCTAGACCTGGTTCTTGGCGCTGCGGAAGCGAGGGTATCATATTGTTTGCGTCGGCATCGGCGGCGTTGTCCCTGAAACCAACTCCGCAGCTGGGGTTGACTCACTATCGGCGTCAGCAGCATCAGTCAGTCGCTGCTATCTCTTCCCTCCTCCCTTTATCGCGTTGTCCGCTTGCTGCGCGCGCTTCTGCCCCCATCGTTTGCCGCTGGGTGTACACGCCGCCCCCCTCCCCCCTCTTCCTGCGAGTCTCCGGTTGCCAAAGCGCCGGCTCGAACTTAATTCCTTTCTTCGCTCCTCCTCCAATGCAACCCCTGTGCGGTGGAAATCAGAGAGCCAGATCGGTGGCGGCGGATCTGTATATGTGCACCGCCCGAGCCGAAATTGCCGCTGCCGTTCGCCACTGCGAAATTATCTGCCAGTTCTTTCTGAGCCATGAGCGAGACAACCGGTGGAAGTCCTCCGGCTGCTGCTGCTGCTGCTGCTGCTGCTGCTGCTGCTGCTGCTGCTGCTGCTGCTGCTGCTGCTGCTGCTGCTGCTGCTGCTGCTGCTGCTGCTGCTGCTGCTGCTGCTGCTGCTGCTGCTGCTGCTGCTGCTGCTAAACGAGCTGCCAGAGCAGAGCGACCAAGTCGAACATATACCAGTCTATTTCTCCGACCACAAAGCTTCCTTCATGACTGTCAAGAACTGTTAGTGGAGTCTTTGCTAAAGGAATACGTGTGAAAAATAAAAAAAAAATTCTGTGATAGCGCATACATGTGTTGCTCGATTTCTTTGCCTCAATCTATCGAAAAGGTGAAACAGCTTATTTGCTGCGCTCAAATTTCGCATTAGGAAGTAACGTAATCGTCGGTAATTTTTTTATCTGTTGTAGGCCGTCATTGCATCCGCCACCGTTTCGGTGGTGGACGACGGCCGTGGTTGCGGCGCGCGTCTTTCTCTCCCTCTTCCTTTTCTTCTCTATTTTCTCTTCTGTCTGCACGAGGCAGCGGAGGTGGCTCAGCTACAGAGCCAGTAGCAGGCCCGTGCATTTTCTTTTCCTTCTTCCTACAGCCACAACAACAACAGCCGTACGGGCCTGCTTTTTTTAATTTTTTTTATAAGAAGGGAAAGGCGCGGTAACTGTATCACTTGTTTTCTGTGGACACCGCAACCGCGCCGTAAGGGAAGGGCGGAAGGTGGGAGTGAAAGTGCAAAGAGAGAAAGAGGAGCTGTAGTGGAGGACTACGGAGTAATTTCGACCGCCTGGGGATCTTTAACATGTACTGACATCGCACGTTAAAGATCCCCAGGTGGTCGAAATTACTCCGTAGCCATCCACTACGGCTGATTTATTTTTGAACTGATTTATTTATAGGAAGGGAAAGGCGCGGTAACTGTCTCACTTGTTTCTGTGGACACCACAACCGCGCCGTGAGGGAAGGGAGGAAGATGGGAAGTGAAAGTGGAAAGAGAGAAAGAGGAGCCGTAGTGGAGGGCTACGGAGTAATTTCGACCACCTGGGGATCTTTAACGTGCGCTGACATCGCACAGCACACGGACGCCTCTTCGTTTCGCCTCCATCTGAACGCAGCCGCCGAGGTCGGGTTCGAACCCGGGTACTCCGGCACAGTAGTCGGGCGTCTTACCACTGCACCACCCCGGCGGGGCCCTCCACTACGGCTGATTTATTTATTTATAGGAAGGGAAAGGCGCGGTAACTGTCTCACGTTTTTTGTGGACACCGCAATCGCGCCCTAAGGGAAGGGAGGAAGGTGGGAGTGAAAGTGGAAAGAGAGAAAGAGGAGCCGTAGTGGAGGGCTGCGGAGTAATTTCGACCACCTGGGGATCTTTAACGTGCGCTGACATCGCACAGCACACGGACGCCTCTTCGTTTCGCCTCCATCGAAACGCAGCCGCCGAGGTCGGGTTCGAACCCGGGTACTCCGGCACAGTAGTCGGGCGTCTTACCACTGCACCACCCCGGCGGGGCCCCCCTCCACTACGGCTGATTTAAAAAACTGATTTATATATAGGAAGGGAAAGGCGCGGTAACTGTCTCACTTGTTTTTCTGTGGACACCGCAACCGCGCCGTAAGGGAAGGGAGGAAGATGGGAGTAAAAGTGGAAAGAGATTTTCGGTGTGCCCTCCACTACTGAAAAAACTGATTTATTTATAGGAAGGGAAAGGCGTGGTAACTGTCTCACTTGATTTTTGTGGACACCGCAACCGCGCCGTAAAGGAAGGGAGGAAGATGGGAGTGAAAGTGGAAAGAGAGAAAGAGGAGCCGTAGTGGAGGGCTACGGAGTAATTTCGACCACCTGGGGATCTTTAACGTGCGCTGACATCGCACAGCACACGGACGCCTCTTCGTTTAGCCCCCATCGAAACGCAGCCGCCGAGGTCGGGTTCGAACCAGGGTACTCCGGCACAGTAGTCGGGCGTCTTACCACTGCACCACCCCGGCGGGGCCTCCACTACGGCTACTGATTTAAAAACTGATTTATTTATAGGAAGGGAAAGGCGCAGTAACTGTCTCACTTGATTTCTGTGGACACCGCAACCACGCCGTAAGGGAAGAGAGTGAAAGTGGAAAGAGAGAAAGAGGAGCCGTAGTGGAGGGCTACGGAATAATTTCGACCACCTGGGGATCTTTAACGTGCGCTGACATCGCACAGCACACGACGCTTCTTCGTTTCGCCTCCATCGAAACGCAGCCGCCGAGGTCGGGTTCCACTACGGCTACTGGCTCCTGGAGAGAAAGTAGAGAAGAAAAAGAAGAGGGAGAGAAAGACGCGCGCCGCAACAGCCGTCGTCCACTACCTAAGCGGTGGCGGGTGCAATGACGGCCTACAACAGATAAAAATTGGTGGCTGACTAACCCCCGCCACAGGCGGCGTTGACCTACCGTCCCACGCCCGTAGGGCCAGGAACAGCCACGAGCGTACTCGTTCCCGCTTGGTCGTCATAGCTGAAGGCAGATAGGTGACGTCACATCCTTGACGTCACCCTAATTGAGTGACTTAACTATTTTAGTCTTTGGTAATTTCAATTTGTGCGCCAATCGTAGTATCTGTCAGTCGTGGAATCCCGCTATCATCCTCACGGTAGACTAGCGGAATTATGAAGAGCGTTTCACGATCCAGGGTGTGGCTAAACTCTCCTTGGCTTCGATGTCGAGCGCGTCTAAGTTCGTTGGCGTTCTATAATTCGTTTACAGGAAGGAAAGGCTCAGCATCTGTCACTCACAGAAGGCAAGAAGCACCGCCTGGCGGCGTTGGAGCGCACTCGTTCTCGCTTGGTCCTCATAACTGACGGCAGATGTTTGACGTTACATCCTTGACGTCACCCTAATTGAGTGACTTAACTATTTTTGTCTTTGGTGCTTTCAAATTGCGCGCTAATCTCAGTATCTGTCACTCGCGGAATCCCGCTATCATCCTCACGGAAGAGCGTTTCACGACCCGGGGCGTGGCAGAGTGGTAACGCGCTTGATATATATATATATATATATATATATATATATATATTTAATGAGGAGCACCAGCGCCCTCTAGAATATTATCCTTTGCTGGGCAACGCCGGCAGAGCTTTGGCGAGAGGCCTGCGCAGCTGGCCTTGGCTGTGACATCACGGCGTACCGCATATGGCATACGACATTGACATACGACAATACGGCATACGCGAAGCTCGGCTCTGACCCTCGTAGTGAAGCTTCTCTCCTCAAAAACGTATCGTCAGAGGAAAGCCGTATGGACGCGCCTAGCCCACAACCACTTCCCAAACAACTAGATTAATTACAATTGTTTTGCAGATAAGAACAATGTCTAAGGCTAAGGATGAATATAATGCGAATCTGAACACCTATTTTCCTAACCGAGTAAACCGGAAATCTCTCTATAGATACATGAAACGTACAAAAGTGTTACCCTCCTTTCATACCGCACAGTCTGCAGTTTGATTCACATGAAAAGAATTACATGAATTGGAATCCATATACCAAAGCCGTGCGGTGCGTTTTCAAGCTCGCACTACCTTTTCTTCAACCCGATTTCCAGTTTGGTGCAAACTTCACTAACGTATCTGTATCTGAATTAAGGTCTGTAGTTAATTGCCTGCAGTCGGCTGCCCCTGGTTTTGACAAAGTATTTGTTGTCATGCTGGAAATGCTATTGAAAGACTTTGCCTCGGACCTATTGCAGATTAGAAATTCGTATTTGGAAAAAGCCTGGATTCCACAAGCTTGGAAAACAACGAAAATGATTTTACTACTGAAAGGCCAGGGGAAGGGTTTTGATCTCGACAACATTCGGCTGATTGCTATCACTTTAAATTTAGTTAAACTGGTAGAACGGTTATTTTACTGCCGTCACACGAGCCATGTTCTATCCATTCATGGCTTTAGCGAGGCTCAGATTGGATTCCTACATTTGGAGCGCACATGTAGAATTAGAGAGCAGTATTAAGGTTACCATGAGGCAAAATGACGTTTCAGCTCTAGTTAACTTGGATATTATCAAGGCGAATGACAGCGTAGAATACAGCATTTTGCTTCATAAACTAGCTGGTCTACAACCTCCTTTGTACATCTTTGCGTGGACAAGGAAATTCTTAAGGGATAGATCAATCTTTTGCACAAAGGGTACGTTAAATTCCAACACTTACCCCTAGTCAAATGGTGTACCATAAGGCTCAGTCATCTCACCGTTATCGTTTAATGTACTAATGCGTAATATTCCTATTCACCCAGGCGTCTAAGTTTATGTGTATGCAGACAATATTGCTTTTTTCTCTTCTGCCACTAATATTCACTACCTATATTTTTTTGTTCAAAGATTATCTAAATGCTCCGGAAGTCTGGCTGGACAGCCTAAGGTTAGCTTTAAACGTCAACAAATGTGCCGTCCTCGTATTCCCGCAGGCAACCCCTGTTAACGTTTCTTTGTCACAGCATTCTCTTCTAATCCCGCAGGTTGGTTCTATTAAACATCTGGGTGTAATATACGACCCACAGTTAGACTGGAGGACCCAAACTTGAAGTCTTGTGCTTAAAGGTGAACGTTCTCTTGGCCGATTAGTGAAAATCAGCAACAAAAAATTTGGTATGCGTCGGAACATTCTGCCCTTGCTTCGTAAGCAAGGGCAGAATACTGCTTCATAAGCAAGGGCCAATACTTGAATTCAGCTCCATTCTCTTTTCTATGTGCCCAAGGTACAAGCTAGAACCCCTGTTTGTTTTGGGACGACGAGCTCTGCGCCTTTGCTTAGGTCTGCCCAAATGAGTGGCTAATGCTTTACTGTACTTGGAAGCTCGAATACCTAATCAAAATTCGCGGTTTCTGCTTCTCACTGTGCGAACGTTTTTAAGGTATTGGCCAATCCCTGTCACTGGATTGGCTAATCCCATGTTTACATCGAACCCATCATACTTCTTTGATAATATTTGGCCTAGGTATAAGCTCCCTCAGGCTGTGTTTACTAATTCTCTGCTGCCGAAACTTTCCGTATCAATAAATTCTTTAGAACAAGTTAACCAACCGACGGCCTGATACTGTAATCTCATTTGATGACATCCTACCAGGGAAGGCGAAGAATGTGTCTGCCAATGTATTAACTGACCTTATAGAGGAGTATCTAAATGAGTTTCCGAGTTATATTGCCATTTTTACAGATGCCTCCCAACAGAATGAAAAAGCAGCTATCGGCATATACTCCCGGGCTCTTGACTGGAGTTATTCTTTTCGGGTCCCTGACTATACGCCTATTTTGTTGCCGAGTTTAATTGAGTTGGCCTTAATAAAAATTCCTAGTAATATTTCTAAGGTTAGTTTGCTTTGTGACAGTCTATCCGTGTTCACAGCCCTCGAAAACTCGAGGGATACTCTGCTTTACCGTTCACTTTATTTTTTTATTCCTCCTCATATCACAGAAGTGTTTTCACTGGGTATTATGAAAGGCCACTGTGTTTTTATGAGAGGGTAGAGTTTTGCGAAGTCCTCCCTTGGTGGACCACTTTTTCCGCACTCTAAGGAGGTCCTTTAAAACCCACCAATCAAAAGGGTGATTTAATGGGATCGAGCAAACACACGACCAGACCAGTCAAACTAGAAACATATCTCTTTATACAAACACATTAAAGTAGACAAAAAACAATAACGAATACCGAGCTTAACGGACAGGACGAAGACGATTACAAACTAATAACAGTCCCCGGACGCCAAAGGAAGGAAGTCCATGCGGACGCTTCCGATTGCGTGGGGTCGGAGTGTAAGGAACGCCCGGTGTCCACAGGCGCTTGGATCAGGTCAGAAGGTGGCTTGGCGGCGGGAGACGCTCGGCCAAGACAAGAGGCCTCAGGCTGCCTTCACGCGGCAGAGACGCCCGATTTCCAGGACGTCTGTCCAGCGCACCCAGCGCGACGCCGGCTGGCTACGTTTTCTATAGGAGCACAACAGGAGTTGGCCACTCCAAGGTCTGGTATCCCGGATTGAAGGCCAGACGGTACGCCATCAGCCGCAGCAGCTCCTTGACCAGCCGTCCTCCAGCAACGCTGCTCCGCCGATTTCACCCTTACGTGTCACTCTTTCTTACGTGCCACTTCCCCGCACGCGCCACACACTCCCCGTCGTCTTTTCTCCTTCGTGCCGGGAGCTGCAGACACCGTGTGGCACTAGCTTCTTACACGAACATACCTAATACCTCCAACCTAATTTTAGCACGATTTCAAAATTTCCAACGTCTCCATTACCTGAGTCATGAGCCTCTCCTTTCTACAGCGGATTACCAACACCTGAAATGGCCTTGGTGCGGGCGCATGTGTAGTTCAAGGCAATGTTAGGCGTCTATGACTCTCTTGCGCCGCATAATGCCGCAACTAAATCTGTATTCATGTCGTTCGGGTCTATTCGTTGCTAACCTATGTGTCTTGTGGAGCAACTGAATCAGTACGATTTTTTCCTCTTCTGCCGGCGGTTCGCATCACTCCGCAAAATTTTCTTAGCGACTCCCTTTTCGAGATTAGGCCTTCCTCTAGCAATTACAGTTCTCCTCTCCTTCGGGGCAAGCAACCACTGTGCGATTCTATCCGTGATTACATTATTTCAACAAGCGGGTTCCTATGCTAGGTAAAACTTCATTACTTTACTTTTCCTTTTTATTTTTTCCAAATTCTAGGTAAACATCGATGTTTATCTGAATACACCAGACCTAGACCATATATATTTAGAATCTACAATATACCCTGGCCAATCCCCCGCCGTGGATGTGTTTCATTTTGTTTGAGGTCGTCATCACATCCTCATCAATTGCGCTCGGACCGCTTCTCGGCAGTATTCTAGGCTCAGGGCGTTTCCTGGACTTTCGGCGCAATTCCCGCTACATACAATTACGAGACTTTAGCGACTAAAATAGTTAAAGGCGAAAGCCTGAGTGCCGCATTCTGCAGCGCAACTGTTGCGCATGTAATATGCTCCTACGAGTACAGTGAGTGACTACCGTTTCACATTCTGCTTGTGCAGAATGGTGACAAGTTTCAAGAATGTTTCAAGCATTGTCTACACAAAGTCCAGAAATGTCTAAGTTAAGACCATTGATTATTCAATAATCAAATGAATCAGTCATTAATTAGTAACTGATCATTAGCCATTAATAAGTGATAATTAGTCATTATCAGTCATTATTTAATAATTAAGTACTTAGTTAATGGCTAATTATTAGCTATTGGTTTGCTTTGTGGGGTTTAGCGTCCCAAAGCAACTCAGGCTATGAGAGACGCCGTAGTGGACCACCTGGGGTTCTTGAAGTGCGATGTCAGTGCTATTAGAGCATTATTTCCCAAAGCAACTCAGGCTACGAGAGACGCCGTAGTGGAGGACTCCGGAAATTTCGACCACCTGGGGTTCTTGAAGTGCGATGTCAGTGCTATTAGAGTATTATTTAGACATTCCTGATAAAATAAATTAGTCATTAATTGCACATCAATCGTTAGTCATTGATAATTGATAATTAAACACTGTTAGTCAATAAATAAATTGGTCGTTAATTAGTAACTGATCATTGATTGGCATATGGCTAAATAAAGCACGCACTCGCGCATACTGTGGTGGTGATATGTGATTGGTCGAGACCTCTATGACGTCATCCCGCCTCGGCCAATTAGAGCCGCCGCAAAAGCGGGACACATTTTGTCCACGCCAGTAAGAGCCATCAAAGGATTTCGACTTATTATGCTGAACACAGAAACGTGAACTCTACGGCGCGCAAATTTTTCATTGTGGTTTTATAGTAAGAAATTAAAATCGTGCTTCCATGTGTTTAAGTGCACAAGGAATGGCTGCTTCCTCAGCTGCCTCCGAAGTGCCAAATCGACCTCCTCATTCACTAGTCTTTCTGAAATTTCGCACTGGGTGTACCCTTTCCAGAATAACAGCCTTCTGTACTTTCAGGAACCAAATGTTGCACAATGAACTTTTACCAGAAGGAGCATATCTAGATGAGATGTAGCAAAAATCATTCTCTGAGGTTTTAGTAGCAATGCGGGCTTTAAAATATGACTATAAGCATCTAGGGATCTGGACATCGACAGGAGAAGTAATAGTTTCGGTATTAGATGTGTGTGATGGGCTTCATTGTCAAGTTTTGACATATACAGCAAGGTGGTTGAAGTGGATTATGAAGACGGCGCGAAAGGGACGAGGACAAGGAAGGAACACCAAAATAACAGGACAGGCGCCAACTTTCCTGTTCAAGCCTTCTTGTGCACCTTTTATGCGAAGCATATTGCTAGAAGTAAACCACAGCCCTTCGTGACGGTTACACGCCGTGCAAAGAATGTGGAATGCTACGTCACACCACGTGATAAGCTGACGTCACGACAGAGGAGAGACGGGGGTCCAGCTCACGCCGTCGGCTGCGGTTGCACGCCGTGTGGACCACGTGGTCTGGTGACGTCACACCACGTTATACGCTGACGTCACGACAGAGGAGAGACGGGGGACCAGCTCTCGCCGTCGGCTGCGGTTGCACGCCGTGCGGACCACGTGGTATGGTGACGTCACACCACGTGATACGCTGACGTCACGACAAAGGAGAGACGGGGGACCGGCTCGCACGGTCGACTGCGGTTTCACGCCGTGCGGACCACGTGGTATGGTGACGTCACACCACGTGATACGCTTACGTCACGACAGAGGAGAACGGGGACCGGCTCGCGCCGTCGGCTGCGGTTGCACGCTGTGCGGACCACGTGGAATAGCGCAGGTTTAGGTGGTGGTGGTGGTGACTATGGTTTATTTTTTTGGGGGGGTGGGGATACTGGTCACGTCTTATGTTGGCCATCTTTGTGACATCACCCTTGGTGACCAGGGGGAAGGGGAAGTTGGAATCAGGGGAAGGTTGGGGAGGGGGAGGTTGCTGACGCCGCATATGTCGCCGCCATTTCCGCACGAAGCACTATAGGCCCATGCAGGCCTACAGAACAGAGCTGAGGCCAGACTCCTCCAGATAAATCAGGAGGAGCCGGTGAGCAGAAAGTTGGTTCCGAGCTGGGAAGAGCAATTGCCCTTCCGTATCAGCAGGGAGACCAAGATTCCGGTAGCCTGTCAGTAGTTTCTGGCGATGGCCAGCGGAGGCTGGACACACGAGGAGCAAGTGTCCCAGTGTGCCAGTATTGCCGCAATAGGGACAGGCTGGGCTGGAAGCTCGGCCACAGGCATACATGCGGGACGGAGTCCACGTGCAGCCTATTCGAAGTCGTAGGAGGAGGGATTTGTCCTTCCGTGAAAGTTTGTCAGAGAGCCGTTGGAGATGTTCACCAGCGGCGATACGACGGTCAGGATGGAAAGACCTTATCGACCTTCTCAAGAGGGGTCTTGAAAAGTCAAAAGGTGTGACATCCTCAGTGACTGGGGCGCTGTTGTCGTGCGCCGCTTTGGCCAGGGCATCCGCCTCTCCATTGCCCTGGACTCCAGTATGTCCTGGAACCCAATGTAGGGCCAGTTGATACCCCGAGTCCTGAAGGGCTAGGAGACGGGCTCGGAGAATGTTCACCGAGAGGTTGGTGCCGTGGTAGATGGTCAGGAGCTGCAGAGCAGATCTGGAGTCACACAGAACATTCACAGGTCCAGGAGGGACACTGGAAGCGATGAACTGTGCGGCTAGATGTAGACCGGCCAGCTCAGCAGATGTTGAACTGGCAGGGAATGACAGGCGGCAGGACCTAGACTGGTCTAGCTGCGGTGCTGTCATAGCAGCAGCTGCTTGCAAGGTAGCGGGTCGAACTGAGCCATCCGTAAAGAGGAGTGTAGATCCTCTACACTCCTCAAGGAGGGCTGCAGTTGTCTGCTGGAAGGCAGCTGCAGGGGTGTGACGTTTGGTGTGACCGTCCGTATCCAAAAAGACAGGAATTGGGGGTCGATTGGGTGGAGGGGGTAGGACTGAGAAACCTGGGACGGGACCAATGATTTCTCTGTACACTGTATACAGCTTACCCATACGAGAATGGGATTTGCTGTGCAGCCGTGCTAGGAGTGAGGCACAGGTTTATATATAAAGGGGAGACGATTGCGCTCGCCTCCAGTAGACCCTCACAAAAGGTGGCGATGCCTCCAGCTTTTGCTTTGCGTACATATTCGCGTAGTGGCAGTCGAGTATCGTTGGCCTGGGGGCCGACATGTTCGTTGTGCGTGTCGGTAACACAGTTAGATTAGAGATGAACGAGTCATGCTATTACCTAGTTTTATGCGATGGGAAAACATTGTGCATTCCAAGTTTAAACCGTGTAAAAGCACGTGTAACCAAGGAAAGAAAAGTTTAGCCAAGTGTAACCATGGAAAGCCGAGTTTAGCAATCAATATGCTTCGCATCTGACCAGGCTTAACCAAGCTAAGCCTCAGCCATTTTTTTTTGGCGTTTCTGTTGGTCTTTCTGGCAATCATTGTCACCTGTTTTCGTTATTGCGGTTGAAGGGAAGATTACAAACACGTGCCGTGTTTGTCTTTTGTGGTTGATATGTTTATTTTGTGTGTTTGTGCACTCCGATAATCTTAGGACTCTTTCGAACAGGTTGCTTTTATATATTTTTTGGATGGCGTGCTTTACTGTGATGAATTGCTATATTTTTTTTTACTGGCTTTTTATACTGTGAGGTTTTTCTTGTGTGTGACCAATACCGCCGGTGATCTGAGTGCTCCACGTGGATGACTATG
Source organism: Amblyomma maculatum (assembly GCF_055883805.1). NCBI lineage: Eukaryota > Metazoa > Arthropoda > Arachnida > Ixodida > Ixodidae > Amblyomma > Amblyomma maculatum. The sequence continues at coordinate 68,135,502 of NC_139351.1, read as the reverse complement.
TGATAAGCCTTTGTGATACGGTTTGGGTGCTTCACAAAAAATGAAAGGGTCTGCGCGAATAAACATCAGTTGAAAGTTGGCGCCTGTCCTGTTATTTTTGTGTTCCTGCCTTGTCCTCGTCCCTTTCGCGCCGTCTTCATAATCCACTTCAACCATGAACCAACTAGCCCAAAGCAAAGTACTTCTACAGCAAGGTGTTCGTGGCTTCTCTCAATTTTGAAAAAAGAAGTAAATATTGTTTGATTGGCAGGCCAGAAGCGCACTTCAATGGTGCCGCCGCGTTCGCTGCAGATGTTGCTTCCCCAAATCTACTCGGGATGCCCATAAGTCAAACCACAGCTAATTTTTTAGAGCGCAGCTTTTTGGTGCCCGTTCATGCGTTTCGCGTCGTTGTCGGCGTCGCCGTTGTCCCTCGTAACCATCTCCGCAGCTGGGGCAGCGCGCGCTCCTGCACCCACACTCGTCCTCCGTGGCGGCGACCGCGCGTGTTACCCGATTGCTGCGCGCCCTCCTGCCACCACCGTATCCTCTTCCTGCGTGGCGGCGACGGCGTTCTCCGGTTGCCGAAGCGCCGACTCGCTATCAGCGGATCACGGCGCGTGCATTCAATGCCGAAATGTCAAACCACGTTATCTTGACTCGCTAGCGGTGCAGCGGCATCAGTCAGTCGCTGCTATCTCTTCGCCGCCCAACATTCCTATGGGTCCACGCGCTGCCTCACGCAATCTCCAGATAACTTAATTACTCTCTTCATTTCTCCGACCACAAAGCTTCCTTCATGATAGTCAAGAACTGTTAGTGGAGTGCTTCTTGAAGTAATATGTGTGAAAAATGAAAAGTTGTCTGTATATGTACTTACATGTCTTGCTCTAAATCTTTGCCTCAATATATCGAAAAGGTGAAACAGCTGGTGAGCTGCGCTCAAATTTTGCGTTAGGAAGTATTGTAATCTTCGGCAATTTTTAATCTGCCCAACCGTACGGGTTGCCAACACGTGGCCCGTATTGGCTCTCAACCGCATATTTACTGAAGAGACAACGTCCTCGCCCTCCATTATGTCAGCCGGTACGGGACAGTTGTCTTGGGAAGGAATATACAGTAATACGTTATCCGCAATAATGCATTGACTATAGTATGCGGTCGACGTAGTTCAGAAGTAGGATGGGATTGGTGGCCAAAAGTCATTATGGTACCTTCCCAAAATGGCATCAGCTTACAACGACAGAACACCTATCAGACAATTGTTTCGTTTATCTCTTTTTTCTTTATAATCATAAAAAGAGTTGCGCATGGCAAAGTTTACGTTTATAAATCCCAGTGATAAGAGTCAGCGACAACCTACATTTAGCCATGAAGCTGCCAAAGACAAGTGAAGCAGAACGTGAAAATCAACTCGATTATAATATTTTCATGCTTGACAGTTCAGTGATATTGACATTATCACGTCTTCCAATTCTTAAAAAACAATATTCATTTTCAGTTATAATGGCGAAACGCAAATCGCAGAAAGGCCTACTATGAAGGTACAGTCTTTTTCAAAAGATTAGAGCCCAGGGTGTGCGGTACAAAACCATGTAGTTGCGCTCGTTAGCAATCTGGAATTCCGTCCCGTTGGAGGGGTAGGACAAAAGAAGTTCATACTTTCAGGAGATTTGGTTGGTTCGTCTCAGGCTATGAAAAATGTCGTAGTAGTGGGCTCTGCGTAATTTCGACCCCCTTGGAGTTCTTTAAAGTGTACTGACATTACACAGCATACGAACGCCTTGCTTTTCGCCTTCATCGAAGAGCGGTCGCCACGGCTGGGATTCGATCATGTATCTGATCATGATCATGGAATCTATTACGAGCCACACGACTCGGCTCAGTAGCGAATCCCAGGGCTCGAAACTTGCGACAATGACTACATACCTCGTCGGTTAGAATGTAGATGTATGCTATAGGCAACGAGATATCGCCTGACGCTACCCAAAGTGCTGTCGACGAATTACTTCGTCATAATAAGGATACAAAAGACGTGAAAACTAGCGTCACATGGAGGAACGCTAATGTCATACGTGCAAACGGCAAGCCGAGTGCTATGCGAAGAGCCGGCTCCTCCTGGCTCTCCGGGGACTAGGAAACCAGCAGCATTCACCGGTTGTCTCGAGGGCTCCTTGCCACAATGGCATCTATTCTGCCTGCCGTCACCTCACTCACTGCTTCGGTGGCTAGATGACGGCTGTTGCGAACCAATCTTTTTCGAACGGTTGGCTGACCTCAGATAATTCTTCGAAATATTCTTCGACTGGGACTATTCACTTTGATATATGGGACTCTGCGGTCCGCTCTTATTTTCCTGGATTTGCCTAGTCACTCTTGTACCAAATTCTGAGCTACATGAAGGCAGCGCGCTGTACAAATGGTACATTACAGAGGTGAACCCGCTAAAGAAAATGGTTAGCGTTTTTCATACATCATTTCTCGAAATACCAAGAATATATTCAGGGTTACGCAGAAGGAAGGTCGACTAAATACCATTTCTAGTCGGGAAATTTGTGTGAGAAGGCCCGAATAATATGCTTAGCGGCGATCGGCGGGGATTGAACTACAACCTGCCTGGAAGCCTAGATCAAGTGTACATGAACGGATTTTAATAAAGCATGCTTTTGGGTAGATCAGTAAGCCAGGTGCATAAATTTAGCATCCGAAAATCGATCGATGTTTGGTATAAATATGACTCCAGAGTGCATGCAGCCAAGGCCACGATACACCACAAGAAATCAAAGGAACTATGAGAGCATCACCTTTTCAGGAATAACATCAAGAAAAAGAAAACGTGAGTGTATATTCAGCAAACATTATTCAAATGTTGTTATATTTTATTGTACATAAATTCTATCCTTTTAGTTTTGTAGCGAGATCTACATTGGTTTCAAGAGCTATCATTTGCCGCTTAGATAGGGGAATTCCAGTTCGAGCGTCGGAGATCTCATAGTCAGTTTTACGGTGTGAAGAAAACTACCGGCAGAAAACGAAAACTCAATTTCGTCACAAGACTCGCGAGGGTTCATATTTAAAAAGGAAAAGAAGAAGAAGAATAACATGAGTATGGAATATAAAAATTGTAATCACCGTCTGGTCATGGCCAATCTCTCTTGTGGGTATGCGCCAAATTTATGAGAACAACAACAACAATGCTGCCATATTGACAGTCGAAAGCAGCCAGGGATTAAAGACTATCAGAGGCGCTCTGTTGTCTGCCCTCTTCAGTATTTATGGTGCGGGAACCCGGGAGGTTATCGTCAGCTTCTTCGTCTTTCATTTCATTTCATTTAATTTCATTTCAAGGTTACCAGAACGTTAATGACCCTCTAGGAAGATACCAGGATCTCCGCCAGTGAACCACGCCGGAGAGAGATGAAGAGGGTATGGGTATGTCGTCAGGCACATATTACGCCTGTGCATAATGACATACCCACGTTGTAGGTACCCAAAGGAATCGAAATTGTCGACCTGGTGAGGTGTAAGGCTCTCAAAAAGGAACTTAAGGAATATAACGAGGATGACCACACTCAAGACACGCAGAAGCTGTCAACAGAGGACGACGGAAGTTAATTCAATGACTTTAAACAAGACAGGAAAGATGGAGAACAGGATATATATATATATATATATATATATATATATATATATATATATATATATATATATATATATATATATATATATATATATATATATATATATATATATATATATATATATATACACTGAGCCTCCCTCGAAGAGGTCAGTAGCGCAACTTCGGTAAAAGTGGTGGTCATTGTTTCACAAACGCAGGAACAAAGGCCAGTGAGCCCAAAAAAAAACACGAAAGAAGCGCAAAGTGTTATGTTGTGTCAGAGTGCTGACGTCAGGGCTGTGCGTCTAAACTTCGAGCTGCATTAATGAATTTCCAGTCCTACTCCCTCTTTCTGGTGAGACAGCATTGCCACCTTTATGTCACAGAGCCTTACACAGGGGGTCACCAAGAAGAATAAAGAGCAAGCAAGAACCTTACGAAGTGAGTCTCAAGTCAGAGATCCAGCGGAATTGGATGAAACCATCAGCGTTCTGGACATCGAGACTGCCACTCTTCCAGAAAACGAGGAGCAGCTGAGTGAACGCTTTTCTTTCAAAGTAGCATGTCATCTGGAAGCAGAGTAAGCGATGTAACAGCAGATATCAAGAAAAGTGGTGTTTTGTCTCCGCCCAGTTACAGAATTGGAACCGTAGACATCGTGCAACACTGCCGATTGTCCCACGGCTATGATGACGAAAGCAGATCAGCGATTATATCTTGAGCAGTTAGAACCATAAGGTGGACTACGACGGGAAACTGAAGCAGATGCTGGACGAGCGCTAGAAGTTCCGGTCTACAACTCTTACGACAGTATCTTCGACGCTGTCTGTCAGTCACCGGTCGTCATCTTTGGGGGTGCCGTAGGCTGCGGGCAAACTGCCCAGATGCCACAATGCATTCGCTCAAATCCTTAACTGGCGTAAGTGACGGCCGCATTTTCTGTTCTCTGCACCTTAGGGCGAACAAACTGGCCTGAAGCTCAAGAATAAACAAGGATTGGTGAGCCTTTGCTTATACTATAACTTGTTGCAGGTTATAACCCCTATGCAACATTCAGGATCACAGAAAATGCTGGCGTCACGAGCACCATTTATAGGTTTTGGGAGGTTTTACGTACTAGACTCCTGCATGAACAAAGCAACTGATGTTGATTGACGTGTTGAGGTCACACTGAGCCCGACGAATCAGCGCAGTCTGTTACAGGGCGTATAGCAAAAGAATGTTCAGAACAACTTAGTGTGGGCTGTAGTGTGTGATCCATCTTGTTCTGCACTATTGATGTCCAGTTGTGGAGGTTAGAAGCCGGTCTTCATGAAGAAGCGGGATTCACAAGCGAGATCTCAGTACCAACTTCATCATGGTGGACATTAGAGACCACTGTTACAGTTTTGAGCTACGTCTCACTTCAGGGCGTGGAGCTTGTTGCATATTGGCGCAGACATTATGCAAGCAGAACGAGAAGGAAGAATACGAGGTTTGAGGAATGGGAGCGCACGAAGGAGACTGCGTGCCATGTTGCCATATTGATCGCCAGGGATTACAGACAGTCAGTGGCGGCCTGATGTCTGCCCTCTTCTTCTATAAACGTATCGCAGAACGCAGAAAGCAGCATGTACACGTGGTGCGACTGCAAGTTGTAGTTCTTTTTTTCCACGTGCGCGCGCGCAAGCTTCTCTTGCCCTTCTTCCTCCGCTTCATAGCTTTATGTGCAACTTTCGTGGCACTGAGAATATGCTCAACGCGCCACCCGCCAGCCGTCCTGCAGCTCTTGCTCTCTGTTTGAGCTCTTGGTCTTCACTGGCCAACCTTTCTTATTGCTTGGTGCCTGCTCTTTCCTCCTATTGAGGTCTCTCCTCGTTAGAGAGGTTTCCAGCCAGTTTTAGGCTATCTTCATATTTGATTGGTTAGTGGGGTTTAACGTCCCAAAGCGACTCAGGCTATGAGAGACGCCGTAGTGGAGGACTCCGGAAGTTTCGACCACCTGGGGTTCTTTAACGTGCACTGACATCGCACAGCACACGGGCACTTTGCTTTTCGCCTCCATCGAAAAGCGGCTGCTTCAGTTTGGGTTAATGATATCGATGTGATTCCCATAGCGCTCGTATCGATAGGCTATAGAATGTTCAAAATTCGTCACAATCTTCCCCATAATCATCAGTCGGATTATACCCACTGCATGGCGAAGGCCTCTTACATATTCTTCCAACTAACCCGGTCCTGTGATAGCTGCTATATGTCCTGTGATAGCTGCATCCACTTGACCCCTGCGAACTTCTTAACCTCATCCGCCCACCTAACGTTCTGCCCCCCCCCCCTCTGCTACGCTTTCCTTCCCTTGAAATACAATTTGTTACCCTAAGCGACTTGTATTACCTTGCAAAATCTGTGAAGTGGGAAAGATCGGGTAAGGATGAAGAAGAGGAAACGACAAAACAAAGGAAGAAGAAGACCGCCTAAGGTACTGCCAGGTTGATGCAGGTTGTCCCACCCGGCGTGGTTTCTGGAAAGCAACCAGGAAGTGACCTTAGCAGAGGTCATGTTTCAGGCGAGGAAGCAGCGATACCACTTCGTGTGCAGGTAATATACAAGTTAATATCTTGTTGTGATGAAAATATATTCAGGAGAAGGAGTGGCCACTTCTATATTGTCTTAGCAGTACTTGGCGTCGACTAGTAGTAGAAAAGTGAGTAGAAACGAGGACACTCACCGATCATCCGATGCTATTAAAAAGGCAATCATTATCACTGCGCCGAAAAGCATCCCTCATTAAGGTGTAGTCGTCCGATAGCTTTGGCGTCTTTTCAAGACAAGGGTCTTGAATACTCCGAAGTTAACCCCGCTAGATGTCCTTTCGTGCGCAAGTAAGTGCAAGGCGATAAGGAATCCATTTTCGCCCATATTTCAAACTGCATCACAGCCTATTACTTCACAGCTGGTTCTGGCATTCTCTTTAAAGGAGAACAAGACCCGGTAGCTCACATTATCTATTACTTGTTACTAGTTTAAACACAGCCTTTCAGTGATGTACTCACTGTGGTCTCTCTGCGACTGTATACATGCAGATACCGCCACTCGCTCAACCGCATGGCGAGCACGTCCGCAGAGGATCACCACTCTTCATCATGTCTCCGAGCCGTGCCGCAGGCGCCGTTCTACTCCGTCGGAATGACTGTAAACAGCAAGGTTCGATAAGCCTGGAAGAAGCGCGCCGGAGTGAGAAAATCTGCTTTTTCTTTGTGATTGCATTGACCTTCGTAACGGTCGGCTGGGTTCTCGCCTCACTTTTAACAGGGAACGACAAGCGCAGTGGTAATACCGAAGATAAAGTGCCCATGCTAATCCTTAGCAGGCAAAAAACCCAGTACCATCACAAGATCTCCCTTTCTGGCATCCAGGTGAGCAAGGACACCAAATCCACCAACAAACCTGCTATATCAAGTTCAAGCGTTAAGCTTAAGCGGCCGCATTTGAAAATAATGTCCTCACAACGTCGGCACCGCAAGGACAGCGGACATCCCAGAATACGGACCTGTGAAGGCTGTGACAGTAAAATAAGTAGAACAAGATTTGCACCCTTGGAAAAACGAGTAGGTAGCGCTGACAATCAAAGCATTCACCAAAGTAAGAGTCGACGTTCTTCCAAAGGTGTCCCACCAACGGCGACACTTACTATCGACGTAGAGCCTGGCGCAAACGGCGACACCAAAACAGAAGATAAGCACAATGCTTCTACCGTGGCTGATCAGGATTGACCCACGGGATATGAAAACAACTCAAGCACAAAAGACGCCCACGAAACTCCCATCGAAGCAAAGATCAAAGCTGAACACGTTATGCGGTGGACGGAAGGCTCAGGATGCATCCGATGGGACAGCTGCCAGCTTCGTGAAAAATGTGGGAACATTAATGTGCGAAGTGTTCAAAAACGTGCTCTGAAGGTGGCAACGAAAGGGAATTCAGCGCTAGCTTCAAACGGCTGAACACCGTCTGCTGGAGGACTTCGACGTTTTATGCTGCGGAGCATGTTTGAATATTAGTTCTATCTTCTACACATTTACTTCAATGGGTCACTGCTGTATGCCTATTTTTTCATAAACGCCAATATATGTTTGCCTTTTAACGTGCCTAGGATAAAGAAGGAACCATTAATGTGTCCGTGAAAGGTATTTTAACATTATTTAACTGCGTGATTACCTGTCGCCTGACTCGTGTAAAGGAGGCAAAAATAGATGCCAGTATGAGCTTCTAAAGGCGAAAAGAGGGACACGGAAAATCGTTAGTAGTGTTGAATTCATATATGTATTCGAAGAGCTGAGTAATGCATAGAATTCCATTCACCAAATGCATCGAGGCCTAAGCAGTCTCTTACATGCCTTAGTTTTCTCATGCATCTTAAGTGAACTACTTAGACGTGGAAAAGTAAAAAGGACGAAATCATGTGTGCAAAAGCATCGATTTGTTCGGGAGCACATTATTGGTTATAGTGTTAAAAACTGTTCAAGGTGTGGTTTTAACCATTTAACCTAGTAGAAGGAGATGGGGGTACTTGTGAGGGATATATGAGAGTTTTTTTGTTTGTTTTGTTTTGCCAAAAAAAAGTATTCGATCCTATGTCCTATTTTACTACCATTAGCGATGTTAAAAAACCATAATGTCACGCAAGCATGATAATTTGAAGCCTTGTAACCCATTTAGCGTACCCATTTTGAAAGCGCTCTTTCCACAACCTCAAAAACAACATGCGAGTTTTCTAGGCACTCCGAGGTACCGCAGCGTCAGAGTTTCACTCGAATTGCGAAACTCGGAAGTACAATTAGTCCAGTGACGGAGGAACTCGTTGCATTTATGGCAGCTGCATTCCCATCGAGACAAAGTGCAAAAGATGTCCCTGTGTTACGATGATTGTGCGGAATAAAACGTGGTACACGCAACGCTGTGGGAACTAATATGGAGCGCACTACTCTCGTGTTCTATTCACATCTTCATCTTTTTTTTAACGATGTTGTTGATGTGTACACCGACTTGTGAAGGCAGTTACTATGCAGTTAACTCCAAATATGCTGTTAGATTGGAGTGTCTAGCGGGGATGTCGTTTCATAAAGAACTCTAATAGCAGAAAACAGCGCTCTGAGGCTGGACAATATGGAGCTTTGTTTCGAACACCCTGAGCGAGGCGTTCGAGCCGCAAGTGAATAAAACAAGGAGTATGGCGCATACAAAAAGTGAAACCGATTTAGGTCGTTCGGGGTTATCTATGATCAACGTTTTCAGTCTTGAGGCGAAATTCAGCCCACAGACCACTTTTTCCTCTCCCTTCGGAGGTCCGCTTCTTTCAGTACAATTTAATTGTAGATCAACTTCGCTCGATTAGGGCTTCCTCTATATATTCCTATTCTCCTCTCCTTCGAGCCAAGCGCAAAGTGATATTCCCTGAAACAAGTCTGGAATTCTGTTCATGACTGCATAATTACATCGCGGGATTCCGTTCTCTCAACGGTATGGATAGGTGGATGGAATATAGGTGCATCCCCTTTGGAACGGGGTGGTAGCAGTAGCTATCATGCTCATTTTTCTCCCTATATCTTAATTATTGTTTTGGTTAACTATACTATCACTATATTTATTGAATTTTTGTTTCTACATTATTAACATTATGTCACTTTTCTGCTTTTAAGCCACCAATCTTCCAGTCGTTTTTTGCTAGCTTCCATCGCCGGTTTATTCACCCCGCCACTGGTATCTCTAAACCCCAGAGCTTCATGAAGAGTGACTGCGCCTGCATCGACTTCCGGATGGATACCATTACATTCGAGTATAACATGGTCAATTGTTTCACTGGAGTTTCACTGGTAGGGTACTCTGAACAGCGTCACCTGGGGACAGAGCGACAATATTGTAAAAATGAATTAGAGCGCATTTAAAGCGTCCCGTTCTCGTTGCTTCCCTCGCACAATGGACTGGCACTACTCACATAAGCACTGCGCGAATAAAACATCTGTTCGAATCTTGTGAGTGCAACTTTTGTTTTGAATTTTGTTTCACCCAAGCTACCAAGGTCTTTGTTTGGGTGGTGTTCCGCTTTAGGTTGCATTATATGATGTTTTTATTCTTAATAGCCGAAAACCCAGCCGTGAACAGAGCAACGAGGTGACGGCATGGCAACGGTAACACTATTCAATTACCTTCACCCTAATCTTTTGCCGCCTTCAGTGAGTGTATATTACCTTTAGGTTATATTCACAGACACCTCTCGGTAACAATCGCCGTTTTATCCGCTGAAAGGCAAGCTGTGAGGAGAAAGAAGTTTGCGGGACCCTGCCGTGAGGAAACGAAATTACGCAATTACGTCAGGTAGATTCTTCTGCTAGAATGAGAATTTGTTGCTTTTGTATTTTCCTTTTTATCATTTTCTTGAACCTCCTGCTTCAGATTCAAAATTATCCAAATAGTCTAATTCTTGTCCACGAGTGTTTTGTATCTACAAGTAATTGGCGAAGTAATTCAAAATGGCGACGAACTGAAACGAGAAAAGCAGAGCCCTGTTAATATAGCCCGAGGACAGTTAGCTGAAGAGCCTATAGATCTAACGACTGCTACTCCAATGACTGTCCAAAGACTATGGTTTCAATCAGTTCGCAGAGGACCAAACTTCTTCGTCTCTTGCGCTACCATTGGATCCCTAAATATCACACTCTAGTTTGGACATAACGCATGCATGTTGCACAATTTATTTCTAGGTGACCGGCACACCGCCCTCATCGGCCTCCACTTCGTGGGTTTAGTACCGCCAGCTCTGAAATTCATCCAGGGTGAACTGAGGTGTCCTTCACCCTGAAATATGTCTTACTCCCAGTGCTAAGTCAGAGACTGAGGACGCCGAGTTCCACGCGTGTCGCCGCCTACCGCGCCATATTTGCTGTCTCACAGACTGAGGACGCCAGGTTCCGCAAGTGTCGCCAACTGCCGTAGACATACATGTGTGCGAGTGCACGAGTGCACTTTCTTCCAATGTATGATTAAAAACTGTTATGTTCGTGTAAGTTCCAAATTTTTCTTCAGTCTAAAGTTACCAAATTTCCATGCTACTGTGCTTAAATTTAGAAAACTCCTCTTCTGCTCTGTGTTTAGAAAATATTTCGTTAACAGAATAAGCAAAATTTATTTCCTGTTTTTTTTTTTTCCGGGAAGAAAGCGATATGTCTTCTAATAAGTTTTGGCCTTATAGTTTTGTTAAAATGAATCAAAGTTTTACTTGCTTCTTAACATTTGCACTCGCTGACTGGCTCTGAGTGCCTTGTTATTTGTTGCCGAAGCAACACTGCGCCAGTCGCTGAGCCATTTCGCGGAGCCTCCGGTGAGCCAAGCTGCGCATGTGCGAGGAGCGAGTGGCGTCACACGGAGCACAGCTGGAGAACCGCGTCGGAGCCCCCGCCGAGACTCAGAGGGGCCGCCGCCGCACCAGCTGCGCATACTCCAGAAAGGAGTGACCTCACACGGTGCACAGCTGGCGCGCCGGGGCCACTGTGCCGCCGCCGACGCGTTCGCCGCAGATGTCGCTTCTGCAATTCTAGTCCGGATGGCCGTTGGTCAAACCACAGCCAATTTTTTTAACTTTATATACGAATGTCCAATAAAATGCATTGTCCCTTGGGTCATTCCTCTCGTCGTTCACCATGTTATGTTGAGTCTCGATTCACTTCATACGGCCGCCTGGGTTGTATAACTGTTTGGCATAGCAGAAAGGATTCGACACAATTGTATACCCATTCCCGGGGTCTGTATCCGACAGGCCGTAAAAAATTGGCCTATGTGCACCGTTGGCGATCTACAACCGGGATATCGACGACGTTGTGCATCAAACGCAGTCTCGGGTATAACATCCTTCTCTCCACCTTGCGGAAAACTTGATAACTGTGCCCCTGAAGCTGTATTCGTTATCAGGACATTTAGAAATGCCTGTCCCCTTTTAAGAAAGGCCTGTCAACATCGAACTTCATTAGGTGCTGACTCATCATCTACCCCGCATTGTAGCTTTTCCTGCTGCTGCCACATTTTATTTTATTTTTAAAGCCACAGGGTAGGCGGTTCGAGGCTCAGAAATTCAAATAAACTGTTTAAATTTTTCGCCTACTTCTTTTTCCCTCACACTCCTCCCTCCCCCTCCCTTGCTTTTCCTCTGCGAAAGCAAAAGCGTATTTAAACCATGCCAGTGATGATCAAGCTGGCCAGACGAAGACAAGTCCACATGTCGACACGTTGGTTCGGCTTGCGAACTGAGCCCCCCCCCCTTCTAATTTTGTTAGTGCTCTTTCATCCTGGGTAGCCATCTTCTCTCGTTCTACCCAAAATACTGGATAGTGTGTTTCTCCACCAGCTAGTACGTCGCATTTCTTAGCATGTCGTGCAATTGCGACTAAAACATAATAGGTTTGTTCATAATGCGTTCGGTGACTTTGCTGACGTTTGATGTAATTGAGATTGTCAGCAGGTCAGCGAAACGGAGAACGACTTATCTGAATATGAAATGAACGCACAATCACGTATTAACAGCCTGACGGTACAGTGTCCGTAGTCCAGATATGGGATCATTCACATACCGCTCACAGGAGCCACTAACGATGTGACGTCATGCCCCAAACGCGCACATCAATGTACCCAACAAGTGCTATTACTATGGATGCGCATATTACCGTGTTGACCTACAATCAGTATTCCATTGCAAACAACACAGCTGAACCATACGGTGCTTCTATAATCGGTTTACAGTACTCATATCCCTCATATGCAGGGCAAGCCTACAGGTCGAGATATTACATTTTTAGCGGCCGTAAAGGAGGAATAACCTACCCTGGTAACTGGTGTTACCAATGTGATGCGTAGCCAGTCCTGCAATAGTAAAGAGCCATGTGCTCAAACTGAAATATATTTTAGCGAGTTGTAGGAGCAAACAACAGATGGAAGCCTTGGGGCTGCAGTGAGCCGCCTGCCCCCCCCCCCCCCCCCCCCCCCTCCGAGGTCAGAGACTGAGTGGCGGGAGGTCAGAGACTTTGAGTGGCGGCGGCGCTGGGGAGTTTTGCCCACGCGTCAGCGCGTAGCTTCGTCGGGCGTCGTGCCTAACGACAGCTGTCCCAACTGCGGCGCGACGGAAAGAATCTACCATGTAGTGTTTGACTGCTCAGTGGTGCTAGTCATGTGGCGCCTCTTGAGACGTATGTTTTCTCTACACTACGGGCCAGGCTTTCGTCGTCCGCGCGGAGTGTTTGCGCGCCTGGTTGTGTGTTGTGTCAGGTTTATTTTGTGACGTCGCCGCTGCCTGGCGGAAGCACGCAGGCAACCGGCAATGTATCCAGCGCTTCTAAATCTCCGTCTCCTCCGGCTACTGGCTCTGTAGCTGAGCCACCTCCGCTGCCGCCTGATTTATTTATATTTATAGGAAGGGAAAGGCGCGGTAACTGTCTCACTTGTTTTTCTGTGGACACCTCAACCGCGCCGTAAGAGAAGGGAGGAAGATGGGAGTGAAAGTGGAAAGAAAGAGGAGCCGTAGTGGAGGGCTGCGGAGTAATTTCGACCACCTGGGGATCTTTAACGTGCGCTGACATCGCACAGCACACGACGCCTCTTCGTTTCGCCTCCAGACCTCCGCTGCCCCGTGCGACCAGAAGAGAAAATAGAGAAGAAAGAAAAAGAAGAGGGAGGAAAGACGCGCGCCGCAACAAAGCCGTTGTCCACCACCGAAGCGGTGGCGGGTGCAGTGACGGCCTACAACAGAAAATTCGATGGTTGGCTAGCGCCCGCCGCAAGCGGCGTTGACCTACCGTCCCAGCACCGTAGGACCAGTAGCTGCCATCCTTCACCCCCTTCGGTTTGCCGCTTGCGGCAGGGGCTAGCCAGCCACCGAATTTTATCTGTTGTAGGCCGTCATTGCACCCGCCACCGCGTGGTGGTGGACGACGGCTGTTGTTACGGCGCGCGTCTTTCTCTCCCTCTTCTTTTTCTTCTCGATTTTTTCTTCTGTCCGCACGAGAAACGAAGCGGCGTCCGCGTGCTGTGCGATGTCAGCGCACGTTAAAGATCCCCAGGTGGTCGAAATTACTCCGTAGCCCTCCACTACGGCTCATCTTTCTCTCTTTCCACTTTAACTCCCACCTTTCTCCCTTCCCTCACGGCGCGGTTCAGGTGTCCACAGAAAACGAGTGAGACAGTTACCGCGCCTTTCCCTTCCAGAGAACCAATTATTTTTATTATTCTGTCCGCACGAGGCAGTGGAGGTGGCTCAGCTACAGAGCCAGTAGCAGGCCTGTGCATTTTCTTTTCCTTTTTCCTACAGCCACAGCAACAACACCTGGACCCCACCTTATGAAGTTTGGCCGATGTCGTTTCTGACTGTCTGTGTTACTATATAAAAGCCCCAGTACAATTTCCACACGTTCAGGGATTATACCTCCCTCAAGAGACGACGTTAAAGATCCCCAAATGGTCGAAATTACTCCGCCTCCACTACGGCACATTTCTTTCCACTTCCACTCCCAACTTCCGCTCTTTCTTTACAGCTCAGTTCAGGTGTCCACAGAATAAGTGTGATATGCACTGCGACTTTCCTTTCCAGTGAATCAATTATTATATATATTAAACGGAGAGGTAACCTTGTGTTGCGCGATGACAGCGCGTGTTAAAGGCCCCGAGGCGGTCGACATTACTCCGTAGCCCTCCCGTACGGGACCTCTTTCACTCTTTCCGCTTTCACTTGCACCTTCCCCTCTTCCTTCAAGTCTGACATGCTGCGCATTTCCTTTATTATAAACCAGCCTATAATTAGCAGATAAAATATGAAAACATGGCCTTAACCTGGTTAGGTGTAGGTGTCCACCATTCCGTGCTGTGCAGCCAAAAATACAAGGCGCCTTCCTTTCCCCTGACCCTAACTGAAATGAAGTTATAACCGGCGGCTGTGTTTCTATGGAGGTGAAACGAAGAGGCATCCGTGTGCTGCGCGACTTCAGTGAATGTGGTAGAGGCACTCCCCTGATGGGGCTGGGACAAGTGGGTTGGTTGGTTGGTTCATAGGAAGGGAAAGGCGCAGTATCTGTCACACTTGTTTCTGTGGACACCTGAACCGCGCCGTAAGGGAAGGGAGGAAGGTGGGAGTGGAAGTGGACAGAGAGAAAGAGGAGCCGTAGTGGAGGGCTGCGGAGTAATTTCGACCACCTGGGGTTCTTTAACGTGCGCTGACGCGTATTTGGGTTTGCTCGGTACGGTGGCTCCGTAAGGGACAGAAGACAGAAGAGACGAAGAAAGCGTGCTGTTCCGACTAGCATCTACCGCCCCCAGGAGCCGAGCAGCCTAGCGATTAGCGGCGCATGCTTTTTCAATGGGCGTCATGTTAGACGCGGCACTAGCTTGAGAAAGCCTATACTACTGCTACTACTACTACTACTACTACTACTACTACTACTACTACTACTACTACTACTACTGTTACTACTACTACTACTACTACTACTATTACTACTACTGCTATTATTATTATTATTATTATTATTATTATTATTATTATTATTATTATTATTAGTAGTAGTAGTAGTAGTAGTAGTAGTAGTAGTAGTAGTAGTAGTAGTAGTAGTAGTAGTAGTAGTAGTATAGAGGAAGACTCGTTTCACTAAGTTGGCACTGAATTGTCTGTAGGTAACGGCCAAATTAACTGGCTAAATATCTTCCCATTTTAATTATTAATGATAATAATATTCATTGGGAAAGGCGCAGTATGTCACACGTGTCTGTGGACGCCAAGGGATGAAGGTGTCCACAGACACAAGAGAGGAAGAGAGAAATAGGAGCCGTAGCGGAGGGCTACGGAGTAGTTCAGGTGTCCACAGACACAAGTGTAATAGATACTGCGCCTTTCCCTTCCTGTGAACCAATCATTATTATTAATATTAATTAAAACTGTGAAGATAATATTTAGCCAGTTAATTCGGCCGTTAACTAGACAATTCAGTGCCAACTTCGTGAAACGAGTCTTCCTCTTTACTACTACTACTACTACTACTAATGATAATAATAATAATATTAATAATAATTAGCAGAGAACTATTACTGTGTATTATTATTATTATTATTATTTAGTAGTAGTAGTAGTAGTAGTAGTAGTAGTAGTAGTAGTAGTAGTAGTAGTAGTACTATAGGCTCTCTCAAGCTAGTGCCGCGTCCAACGCGACGCCCACTGAAAACGCATGCGCCGCTAATCGCTAGGCTGCTCGGCTCCTGGGGGCGGTAGATGCTAGTCGGAACAGCCCGTTTTCTTCGTCTCTTCTGTTGTTTTGTCCCTTGCGGAGCCACCGTACCAAGCAAACCCAAATACGCTGCGCTGACATCGCACAGCACACGGACGCCTCTTCGTTTCGCCTCCATACAGCCGCTTGCGGCGGGGGCTAGCCTAGCACAGAATTTTTATCTTTTGTAGGCCGTCATTGCATCCGCCACCGTTTTGGTGGTTGACGACGGCTGTTAAGGCGCGCGTCTTTCTCTCCCTCTTCTTTTTCTTTTCTATTTTCTCTTCTGTCTCCACGAGGCATCGTTTTCTTCTTCCTACAGCTTAAACAACAAGGCTCCATGGCTCTAGTGGCATTCCTTCTTTCACGCGGTTTCTGCGCCGCTGGTACACGCACTTCTATGTTGTACAGGGGAACAGACTTGAGATGCCTGCGGTACTTTATTAGAAGCCAACCCCCTTTCTATTGTTCCTAATTCCTATTCCTAATTCCTAATTTCTATTGTTCCTAAAACGTAATTCCCCAGTCTGGGGAATTATGTTTTCGGAGTTGATTATGTATTATTACCCCATAGTGATTTGTATAGCGCCTTTGGGTGTGAGTAATGTGCGTTTTTGTATGTATGTATGTGCAAAATAAATTCCTTTTTGGAGGTTTCACCGGTGACGATAAACCAGCCTTCATCCTGACCGTCGTCGGCTACGTTTCGATAGAGGCGACACGGAGAGGTGTCCATGTGCTTTTAAATGTCAGTGCACGTGAAATATCCCCAGACGGTCGAAACTACTCTGTAGCCCCCTCCCCTACAGCACTACTTCTAATTTACCTTGCGCCTTACTCCCTCTCTCCTTAAGGTGCAGGTCAGGTGTTCAGGAGTGGTGCAGTGGTAAGACGCCCGACTACTGTGCCTGAGTACCCGGGTTCGAACCCGACCTCGGCGGCTGCGTTTCGATGGAGGCGAAACGAAGAGGCGTCCGTGTGCTGTGCGATGTCAGCGCATGTTAAAGATCCCCAGGTGGTCGAAATTACTCCAAAGCCCTCCACTACGGCTCCTCTTTCTCTCTTTCCACTTTCACTCTCACCTTCCTTTTTTAACGCGACAGCGTTAAGGAGCTCGTGTCGCAGAAAAGCCGGTGTCGTCGGCGTTGGCCGTGAGCGATAAATCCCGGCATGCACTTCATAAATAAAAAGCAACTTCCAAGATGAGCTGGGTGGGAATCGAACCAGGGTCTCCGGAGTGTGAGACGAAGACGCTACCACTCAGCCACGAGTTCGATGCTTGAAAGCGGTACAAAAGCGCGTCTAGTGAATGCGGTGTTGCCTTAGAAACGTGCCGTAGAACGTTATACTGCGGTGTATATCGGTAATTATGAGCATGTTACTTACAGAAGTCGCAGTTACACGAGTAACGAAGTACGTTTCCGCTACATTTCTTCTGCGCTCTGCGCATATGCAGAGCCATCTTGCTGCAAACACAGAAGAAACCCTCCTCACCATATGCGGCGCTGCCCCGACACGTGGCGCGCCACTCGCCCCTGACGTTTCGCCGTGCACCCTCACGGGTTGTAGAATCAAGCGCCTTTCCTTTCTTTAGATCACTATCTTCGCTCACCCGCTTCTCCCCTTCGGGCCGCGCGGGTACCGGTGCGAGGATGCCCCAATACCCTTGCGTTTAATAAGTTTTCTCGCTCTCTCCCCTTCCAACATCCAGCGTGCGTCACTCGAACAGTGGTGTTTAGGCGACGCGGCTCCTCTTTCCGCTCACAGCGCGATTGCTAGGTGCAGCGTCTGATGCCGGACGCCTCTGACGTGACCGCTGCGCCGTAGCGCTTCTGCTGGGAAAGCGTCCCCTGCGATGTGTGCCGAGCTGCTTCCGAGGAATCATGCTTCTGCATGGTGCTCCCAAGCGAGATAGAGGACGATCCCATCAAGGCGTCAGCCCCATGATCGCGTCCGCCTTCATGGCGCGTCGCTGCCCGGCTTTCTCCCTCCGAGACACCGAGTTCTTTGGTTCGTTCTGCTTGCTCAGGCGCACGTTTCGTTGCCGCGCCGAACGCTGCGTTGCTCGGCGCTCACCGCGTGATTCGTGAGTGCAGTCTAGGGTGCCTCGATAGGCGGCGCGCTACATCGAGGCACCCTAGCAAAATCCGGCGCGGGGCGCCTCATCAGTGATTGCTGCGCCGTAGCGCATTGTCTTACACTCCTTGGTAGGTCGACAGGTGTTGTATTGCAGGGCCTTGCGCGCTCGCTCTTGAGACGCGTGTGACGGAAGCGGCGCCGTCTACCAGTGCCGGTAGCGCTGGGCGGTGCGAACGAGGTGCAATAACGCTATCGCGTTCCCCTCTTGAAGGCGAAGCTTAAGCGTCTTCGAAGTTTTTTTTTTCCTTCCCTTACGGCGCCGCGGTTGAGGTGTCCACAAAAACAAGTAAGACAGTTACCGCGCCTTTCCCTTCCTATAGCAATCAGACCAAATGTGACATATGCAGCGACTTTCCTTTCCTGTGACGCAGTTGTTATGATTACTTTCTAAAAACTGGGGGGCTATGTTTATTGAGATTTCATTGCCATCAGATCACGCAATAAAAAGGCTGTTTAACAACTGCATGTACTTTAACTCCAGAAGCGTTTTAAATAGACTCAACAAGATTATAGCTCAAAGTGATGTAAATACGCACGTAGTCGTGAAAACGTGCCTTTATAGAGTCTTGCGTTAATCAGCATGGGTTTCGCAAGCTAGACTAGGGCTTCATGGCTTTACCAGCATTTGATTCTCGATTTATCGCGTTGCAGGCAAACCCTCAACGCCGACCTGCCTGAGGTGCGGTTCTCGTTCTATCGCATCGCAGCACGTTTCAGGCAAACCCTCAACGCCGACCTGCCTGAGGTGCGATTCTCGTTCTATCGCGTCGCAGCACGTTTCAGGCAGACCCTCAACGTCGACCTGCCTGAGGTTGACATAGATGCGATTCCACCGACGGTAGTTAGATGGTCGCCAATAATAGATGGAGGTCATGGGGAGTCAGTCGCCTGCCCGCCGAGGTCAGAGACTTTGAGTGGCGGCGGCGTTGGGGAGCTTTGCCCACGCGCCAGCGCCTGGCTTCATGGGGCGTCGTGCCCAACAACAGCTGCCTTATGTATGTATGTATGTATAACTTTATTAGGGAGCCGGCAAACGACGGGTTAACGCGTCGTGACGCTGGCCAAGCGTCTACCCGGGGTTAAGCCCTACTCTGCACTACCTCATTTGACCCGTTTGTGGTGGGTGTGAGGCTTGTGCTTTTCGACGGCACAGGACCTTGCAGTGATGTTGAATGGCCCTGTTTAAGTCGGCCACCTTCTTTCTCAATTTGCGATTCAGCCGTTGCCGCTTCCAGCGCGCCTGTATCGAGCGTTTGGCCTCAAAGGGCCACTGTCCAAGGAAGGATCTTTTAAACAAAGGAGCCCAGTGTTTCGATCAGGTGTCGGAGATAGTCTGTGCAAAATGCTACAGTAACACGCGCGCCACAAGCAACGAAAATACAAATCAAAGCTCTCTCATACTCTCCTTCGGGAAGCCGGCTTCCCTGTTTCCTGCGCTGGCCCGTCGAGCCACAGTTATGACGTACTTCCAGAGAACGACGTCCATTGGTCCGTCTCGCTGACTGACGGGAGAAGGATGGGTGTCTACCACTTTTCCCTCGCCACTGCCCGACTGAATCCAGAGGCGCGCGCTCCCTCGCCCGTTTTCTTTCTTTTTTTTTCGCGCAGGCGGACTGCCACGCCCCACCTCCCGCCAAACGCGGAGGAGAAAGGGGAATTTGTCTTGCGGAGGCTAGACGACTTCGGGCAGGAGAATGAAAAACCTTTGCGAGGGAAGGGAAGGAGAGAAGCGTGACAGAATCGGTGATTGCGGTGGCTGTAACTGCGTAATTAGTTACTCTTTTCAAAAACATTTTGCGGCCTTGCGTTCTAGGGGCGAAGTCTCACAGTCACCGGGGAAGAGTGTCTTCTGCAGTTTTCAGATGGCTTCATCCATCTTCTAAGACAAAGGTCGGTTGTCCTTAGTCCAGGGCTCCGCTGGATGCTGCTGCCAGTTGTGCTCGCCGAATCAGACCTTCTTGGTCGACTCAGCGAGAAAATATTTTCGACCGGGGGGTGGACAGTGGGCCTTTAACTGCCTTAACTTCTGCGTTGTATGGGAGCACCCAAGTGACATGCAGGGGGCTTCATCCCCCCTATTTGCATGTATGGCAATAAATGTTTCTGCCAATACCACCAAGTAAATCCTACGGAGAGAAGTGAACTACCGGTAGGAAAATAAAAAAAAGTGACCTATGCACTCAATTTCACCATAAGCCTCAGAAGGTTGTTCATAGGGTTCATGACATAGGGTAAGTTTGTTTCACTTTTTGTCTGTGACGTTGTCGTTTCTTTCTGAAGCTTGGTCGAAATTCTTGCTAAGGATGTTCGAAACAAACTTCCCATCCTATATCAGCGCTACCTATACCAGCGCAAAGCGATGCAGTATAATTAAAAGCATATATTGAAGTTGACAACTGCATAGTAACGGCCTTCACTTGTCCGTGCACGCATCAATTACCTCGCGAGGACAATGTGGAGATGTGAATAAAACAAGGGAAAAGGAAAGAGCGCATTGGTGAGCTCCATATTTCCCATTACGTTACGTTACAATCATCTAAACACATTAACACCTTTTGCATTTTGCTCAAGTGGAAATGCAGCTGCCACAAATGCAACGAGTTGTTCAGGCACTGGACTCTCTCAATTCGTTTTACGCTCTTCGTAACTCTAGTGAAACTGAAGCTGCGTAATCTTTGAGTACCTACAAAAAGTTTGCTGTTGTTGAAGCGAAAGCTTCACTAAGTGTTTCGGTGTGTTTCGCGTACGCCGCAGTTTGGCCTTCAGCTGACCTTCAGCCGCGAGCCTAGCGGCGCGTAGCCTGTACCAGACGACCAATACATAGCTCCAATTGGGAACCGCACAACTTCCTTTCCTCGTATATATTAGATTTTAGGGAAGGTCAGCGGGGCTCATGCGTATGCAAGAAATTCTGCCACAAGTGGCTCTCGGTGTGAGGCTCCTTATCTGCCCAACCGTATGAGTCGTCAACTCGTGGCCCCCTATTGGCGCTCGTCCGCATATTTACTGAAGAGACAACCGCGCTCTCCAACGTCGTCAACCGAGTAGGGGACAGTTGTCTCGGGAAGGCAAGCAATATACAGTAAGAGTGTGCCCGCAGTCATGAATTGTTCTATTGTAAGCGGTCCGCGCAGTTCTGAAGTAAGCTGGGATTGGTGGACAAAAATCATTATGGTGCCTTCTCAAACTAACATCAGCTTACGACGACACAACAGCTGCCGGACAGTCTGTCTCGTTTACGTTACCTCTACTTTCTTTAGAGACATAAAATCGTTGCTCATGACTAAGTTATCAATGTATTCATAAATAGCAGTGATAAGAGGCAGTGACAGACTACATTACAGCCATAAAGCTGCCAGAGACAAGGAAACCAGAACGTGAAAATCCACTCAGTTAGAATTTGTTCATGCATCTGACAGCTCTATCCTATTGACAGATATCATACTGGCATTGACAGAATAACCTCAGAAATATTACAAGTTTCCAAAACAATCCAATAAAGGTGATGTGAAGGATCTTAAGTGGCCTAATTTCGATCCCCTCTTTGCGGCGTCCATTAATGCTCATGTGTCGCTTCCGGACTTCGAACAGCAAAATTTATATATTTTGTTTTGTTAACTGTGGACCCCGATAGCCGTTATGTGAAA
Source organism: Amblyomma maculatum (assembly GCF_055883805.1). Taxonomy (NCBI): domain Eukaryota; kingdom Metazoa; phylum Arthropoda; class Arachnida; order Ixodida; family Ixodidae; genus Amblyomma; species Amblyomma maculatum. The sequence goes on along the minus strand of NC_139351.1, from coordinate 68,113,846 downwards.
CAAACTTGTATTTATTACAGTCAGCCTTTTTATTAGAGTAGCCAGAGTTTTGTTATATTTTGCTATCATGTTAAATTTATAATCTTTATAACAAGTACTACCCCAGGGTCAGTATAACAATGACGGGTTCAGACCGCTTGCTTGGCTGCTTGGCACACGTGTCTGCATTTTGTCGTTTTCTAGCAGGCTTTCTTAAACTTGTCTTTTTAGTCAGATATTTCCGATGCCCCCCGAAAATACTGGACACAGCACTCGTCGACATTAGGGGATTCTTCTTGGTTAAATTTAAAGATAAATTACCATTTAAAACAGTGTATAACTATTTATTTATTTATTTATTTATTTATTTATTTATTTATTTATTTATTTATTTATTTATTTATTTATTTATTTATTTATTTATTTATTTATTCATTTATTTATTTATTTATTTATTTATTTATTTATTTATTTATTTATTTATTTATTTATTTATTTATTTATTTATACTGTACTAGCCACTCAGCTGGCCGTGGCAGGGGTTGGATCACAATACAGAGTATAGTCATAATGACGTTCAGAAGTTCGATAAAAGAATTACATTACATATGCCTAAACAAATCACGAAAAAAAAAAAGAAAACGAAAAAAACGGATAAGCACTTTGTACAGTTGCAGCTGGCAAAAACCAATGAATAAAGTAGAAAGGCCCGAAAGACCACAGGGAGATGCAGCATATTAAGATCAGCCTGCTGAGGGCACTCCATACAAGGTATCACTTGCACACATGAAAATTTTACAAATACATGATCAATTTGTAGCACAACATACAACTCTAACGTAAATTGGCAATGCACGCACAAAACTTCACTAACGGTCCGGCTCGTCATAACGTCATCGGGAGACATGTTACTCTCTTTCACAGTCATGGTGAAGAAGCAAAACTTGCATCAGTGTTAAAGCGGTATTCTGAGAAGTGTTCCGAGTGTTTAATCATGTGGATCCACTCGGAGATCGGACGAAATATTTAGACATCTATTCGAAAAGTATTTTCCTGAAGAAGGAAAAGAAACTTAAGACGCAAGAAATTCGCTTTATTACTGATTCTTGAGAGGCCGACTTTCAATAACAGCTCTGTGAGTGAGCCATAACGGCTATACTTATTGTGTATGAATCTTAATGTCTTTCTCTAAATATTTTCTAATTTACCTGTTTTTTCAATGTTAGGCGCCATTTTCCATGTTTGACACCAAGCTGCTCATCATATATGCTCGGAAACGAACTTCGCGCAGACATGGTCGCTCGGTTACATTGTCATATCTGCTCTGGGAATTTTCCGACGCCGCAGTTATAGCCGAGCATGGTCCTACGGAACTTTAAAAAGTTACACTTGCTTAGGACAAATCCGATTGTCCGATCTTCAGTGGTGAATGAAGCACCTCTCACTCATAATAGCGTCTTGTCGACTTCTCGACCCGGCTGGACTTATAAGGAGTGCGACAAAAACAGCCAACACCTCACAGCCACCAAATAAGTAGGCCGCGACGACCCTCCGCGGCGTCGGCCCGCGCCACCACGTAAACTATCACTGCAGCTGGTTGCAAACCGCGACACAAAAGATAGTTATGAGATTTTGTTCTGCACGGTGCCTGCCACAACGTGGAAACTTTGCACCTAATGTACACAGTACGTGATGCACTCTGGCTGCGCAAAACATCTACAAGCATAAAAGAGAGTTTTAGCTTACCGTGATCCGTGATCCGCTACCGTGATCCGCCACCGTACGTTCCACTGCGCATGCCCAGACCCCCCTTGACGCCGACAGATGGCGCCACATACTGGATATCGGCACACAGACCTACCGCGTGGGGACCAATCAGCTTGAGCGCACCGCCCACGCGCGGTAGAGAGTCACGGTGGCGGATCGCGGATCACGGTAAGCTAAATCTTTCTAATCTTAAACAGCACCAAAGGCAGTCACGCCGCTTAGCAACGAGCGAACCAACACTGACGCAGCGCCCCCACGCCGCTGCGTTCGTCGCAAGTTCTAGAGGGCGAACACAATATGTGCGCTCTCTCCGCCGCAGCGGGCGCTCAATACCATCAACTAAATATTATACACCGTGCCCATGACACAAGATACCGCACAGCTGATGAGTGACAGTTCGTGCGGACACTTTTGATGACGACTCTGTCCACGACACCCATGAACCAAGAAATATTTTCGCAGTAACATTCCAACACAGAGGAACACGTGTGGCCAGCAATAGTTACAGTAAATAGTCTCTGTTGCAATATGCACACCTGTCACCCCGGGAGCGCAGCGATACTATATAGAACCCCAGATCCTCCTTCCTGAAACTCCTGAAAAAATTTATTACAGTGTAGATGCCGTGTCCACTCCAATCACTTAGTACACGCAAGCTGTTCTAGAATTAAAGTCTTGACAGAAATAGATGTGAATGCACTGCAGCATAGTAGATGCGACACGCAAGCAATGTTTGCTGATTTGCAAACAATAACTCGCATTCCGAAAGGTATAGAACCTCGGATATATCAACAGTGTTCATCACTCTTGAGCTGCTGCTGGATTGTCTTTGGATTCTTAATTTTGAGCATTCCATAGCGTATCATACGAGCGCAACAGGAATCACATCAGCACCATTTTCCTCAAATGAATCCAATGGCGTGCTCTCAGCCGACAGGCTTGCGAACCAAGCTGCCAAGCCCATTTAATTCCCATTAATTCCATTTCGCTCCCCGCCATTCCCTCCCTCTCACTGCCCAGCTGCACCCCCCTGAGAGCTGCACCCCGTGCGGACCACCCGGGTACAGCGCTCAGGGGAGTGCAGCTGGGCAGTGAGAGGGAGGGAGGGGCGGGGAGCGAAATGAATTAGTATTGTGCAAAGACGCGAAAAGGCGCGCATTGCTGCCGCTGAGACACTGACCGGCAAGTACGTTCTTCTCGTAGAACGAATTATTCTGTTGTGAGGAGTGCTTGAAAATGCATGCCTTGGTTTATGCCAGACAATCCACGCCATTTTAACTTTGGTCCGGGCCTGTGTACGTGCGCGTACCCTGGAAACACCACCATCAACACGATGCCCATCGGACATCTCTGCGCGGGAGCGTGTTAGATGACACCCGCGCCGCAACTCTGCATCGGGTGCGGGTGACCCTAGCGACGCCACTGATCGCACGCATTTCTCAAGCCCCGATGTTAATAGCGCTTGAGCGAGCCACAGGAATAGCTCAGCTTCAAGTTCCTGAGGCTGGTGCTGCTTCTACTGTTACCGTGCTGGCGACCGTCTACAAGGCGTCTCATCGCGAGAGCGTGTTCACTGTAGTCGTCCTGGGATTGTTGTATCTCTATGACCGCGACATTCAATGGCTGCCGTTCAATCTGCGGAGAGCTCTAACCTCTCAGCGACTCGGAGTGCAGGGAGATGAGTGTGATCAGAAACTGTGCCAAGGAGGAACATGTGTGCTGTTCGTTGTGGACATGGTCCTCGGAAACCTGTCAAACCGCCGATTCGCGCACAGCACGTACGCCAACCGAAGCTTTGCCGAGATTAGTCAATGTCTTACCATGTTCTGTATGTTGGGCACCGTAACCGACCACGATGGTGAGCTGGAATCCGTGGCTCGCTCCGAGGGCAGCGTTTGTGGAGACATTGTCTTCCGCAGGAATTACAGTACTGGTTTAATACTAGAACTGCAAATGGATACAAATACTTCCAGTTACCTATAATTCTTGCCTTGGATCCTGGAGAACTGGCCTCACGTCTACATGGTAGTCTTCATGAAGCATAATGCGGCACCGAATCCGTTCTATTTACCCAATACAGGGTCATGCACATGGACCATATAGGCCGGAGGTGATACACTGTCACAGTTTAGGTGGCCTACAGACTTCTCACTGTCACGCAAGGTCTGTGGTTTTAGCCAAGCAGCCGATGCTAGAACATTTCGCAATTGAGGATCAGCTCTTCCTGCACGGTCTAGAAGCCACAGATTTGGGAAGTTACTTGGCTGTCGATGCAACTATGACCACGCTCTACACTGCTGGCGCGGTGGTCTTCTGCACGTTCTCGCTGGGTTTGAATGTGACTATGGGCTCACTCTGGGAAGAGGTGATGCGCGCTCCTGAGAACACCCCGGACTTCCTGAGAATGTTAAAATATTTTTGCGCATATGGTCATGTAGACGTTTTCATGGCGCTAATCCTCCTTTTCCCATGCGTGTTGGTGAAACTTACAAGCAAGTTACAGAGAGAGGGACACATATACACTATCCTTGAGTAAAGAACAGCAGCCTATTACTAACGATGACCAAACTCAGCGTCGTTATGCATCGCAACTCGTTTGCATTGTTGCATGTCATGGAAGCGTCGTATTTTATTTTGGGCATGTTTATTTACCCTTCGTTTATCATACCTTTTGGGAAGATCTAATATTTTACTATGATTCCTAAAGTTTTATTACAAGATCTTCTACTGCATGCATATTCATCGCCTCGTCCACCTTATATTTCACGGCCTCTATATACCAGCTCCAATCTGCATAGGAATGCACACTCCTTAGTCTTTTTGTGAGCGCATATGACAAGCGAAAAAAAATAGTCTGCATTGATGAGAACGAGGACATCTTGTATCGATGTGTGCAGCGTCATGTGAGGGGGCAGCGGCCCAAGTTCGGTACGTCGTTCGAGCAGCCAAAAACCCAGCTAAACTCGTCCATTGTGGCCAGAGGCAGAGCACAATGTAGCCTCAGATCAATGTGGCCTGAAAAACTGCCTGAAGCACACGCAATAAGACAGTAGCGCCTGAAGAATGTCTTCTGGGCGTCCGTCCAGAATTGGTACCAGTTGGACGCTGAGCGGTGACGTCGGCTCAAGGTCTCCCTCAGCGCCCCGTAGGCCAACGCCAAGGCACGGGAGGCGAAGAACAAGTCACCCTTTGCAGGTTCCGTCGACTTCACCGTGGTGGGTTTCAGCGAATGGCCTCTGGACGCGTGTGACAAAAAAAAAAGTGGCATGTGACGCGCTGAACACTGCAATGTCTTCGTAATTTCATTGCTACTGACTGGCCACGCAAACTTTCCTAGCGCCAATACATAAGTGGCTCCCTTGTAACAATGAACGAAAAAAAACTACGTTGCTTTTTACTTTTTCTTTACGTGGCATCATTCTGATGTCGCACGACACGCTTTGCACGCTTCCTTTTCTTGTTTTAAGGCGCTTGACGCGTTTTACTAGCAGCTGCCAGAACCGAACGTACACAATCTCGTGATAACAGTTTTGCCGCTTCAGGTGGCCAGTAATGTAAGAAAACTGAAGTTTGCTAGAGATACACACAGCGGTACAGGCGCTAAATGTTTACACCACAAATGCCAATGCCTGTTCACACCTTTGCTACCGAATGCAGACTTTCGAAACAACTATAAAAATTGGGAGGACGTTTATATTCGCATTAAGAGTAGATGCGAAAACGCACACGTAGGCACTCGTTACCCCACTTCTAATGGTAGTTCCTGGGCACCCCGACTTCGCTTCAACCGTCTACCTGCCTCATACCGAGCGTTCATCTCGTCAAAAATACTCGGCATCCGCCTTACAAAGTCTCTCTGTTAGTCGAGAACCACCATCAGAAGAAGACATACTCCCCAAACAAAGATCCCATACTATTATACACATCTGTTACAATATTAGACGACGACGTCACACGACGACGTCACCCCGTTGTAGTTATTTTGGGAGCGATTGAGCGAAATCAAATGCTTGATACCGACCAGTCGGGCCGGCGGTTCGAATTGGGTGCTGTCGATATTACAGTATTAAAAACGAGAAGCACTGGACTTTATTAGGCATTAAAGCTTAAAAAAAAGCTTTATTTTTTAAAGTCAGGTATAATATTTGTCCACAGCTTCGTGCTCCCCATTGCCAAAATCAAACCACACTAGTTAGCGAGTTTTATTAATTAGCGGTGTAAGTATGCAGAGAAGCTTGCTTTAAGTACGTAAGCAGAACATATACACTTTCTATTTCGAGTTCCCTTTTTTTTAAGTTTCCGTGTTTTAAGCACTCGGCTTAACCAAGGAAGGTATTTCATTAGAGCAGCTGAGAAGCAACGCTTCAAACTAATCCAATTTAAAATGAAACTGTTTTATTTCTATTTCAGTTCTACTACTTCCTGACTTCTTTTTTCCTCGATAACCACGGTGAGCGGCAGTGGAAAGAGAATTACATTTTTTGTGTATTTTTTTCATGGCGATCATCGTTAGAATTGCCTATCGGAAATCGAACTCCGCAATGGGAATGTGCAAAAATGTCAGCAGGCCTCACAACCTTGTTGTTTAAAAATGGCGATAGATAGAGCTGTGCTACTTGCCTCTGTAAACTCTAAAATTACAGCATGGTCCTGTTAACATGGATAAGAAAAGCGCATAACTAGAAGCATCCGAAATTCTTCCCACGTGTATCGCATGGCTGACCTCGCCTCTTTTTCCTTCTCTCCTTTCTTTGTAGTCTCTCCAGTAGGCTATGACCCCCTGACGGACAGCAGCCGCTCGATTGCTTCGCATTGATTCTTCTAGTGCTTGCGCAGTTATAAAATGGAGTTAAATGTCACCGCTACAGGCGGTCCCCGTAAGGAAATCGCAGTCCGTCGAGACAGTTTCAACGCGTTAACTTTAGCGCCTCTTTTCTGAAAAAAATCTGACCGTGCTTCTGAAGCCTCGGTAAAGCCATCAAGGCTATGCGCAAAAACAAAAAGAGAGGCAACGACAAGACTAGCGCAAATTAACAACTAGTTTATTCAGAAGTTTAACCTCTAAATACAAAACATATAAACCCATGCGCAGCGGAAAGACCCACAGCATGCCTGATAAACGCGAACCACCGTTCAACCCTACAAAGCAGATTTCAACAGGGCAGAATCGCTTTTGTATAAGGCGATATACGTATCGCTGACACAATTGTGCGCAAATTAACTGGTTGTTAGCTTGCGCTCGTCTTGTCGCTGCCTCTCTTTTTGTGTCGTGCTTTTTTGCGCATAGCCTTGATGGCTTTACACGATTCAAGCCAACTAGCCCGACAACAACTCTTGTTGAAGCCTCGGTAGACTGCTGGCAAAATGAAGTGAGGGAAACCACCCGGCAAGAGCAGTGAGAAAGGAAAGACACAGAAAGGGCTGGAGGGACACAGCTAACAAAGCAAATAGAGGAAATCTATCATTATTGAACTCGTTTTTGAGGCCCCCCAGACACCGAAGTAGCCCCAAAGACGTAATTAATGTTTTCAAAACATTAAAATTAAACAGTGGTTTCCGAATTGCTGAATTCACTGTGGCGGGGGGAGGAGAGAGCTCTGTACGCCCTAACAAAGGGGTAGCAAAGCTGGCTCTAAATATGATCCGCATTTTGATGTTCACTGAAACAATGAAAGGAGGGGTATTTGTCATGTACCCCCGTACTATCTTCCAAGGCTCAGCGTGGTTCAGTCTACTCCGCACTCAAGATATCGGCACATCGGCACATAACTGCTCGCAGTAATGACTGCGCGATACAAATGCCTATTGTTCCGCAAGCAGTAATAGATGGTTTTTACGTGACCTAACATAATGCCAGAACGTGTCACTAGCGCCAAGTATTGCAGCTATAGCATCAAGACTTTTATAAAAATAAAACTAAATTTATAATTGCTCCGCTGTATTGTGCTTACGTATAATATGGGGAACTCTTAGTGCTTAACCTCCCGAAGTAACATGAAATTTTTAGGCATGGAATTGTGGAGGGCTCCTGATTAGTTTATATTTATATCAGCTGGAGAACCTAACACTCACTGAGATTGCACAGCACATAGGCAATTTTTAGCTTTCACGTCTGTCGTAACGCGGCAAAAGCACTGTAGTTTGCTTGAACTGTTATCAAAGTCTTGCTCGCATGTTATACTTCCTGCGCAGGAAGTACAATATATGTCTCTCAGTCACACACCTGAGATGGCGCTGACTGTGGTGCGGTCCTTGGTTGAGTTTTGCCGCGTTCACTAGGCGAGAGAAGAATGTCTTCAGGCACTGTTCAAACTTCCGCACGACGAGACTACTTTCCTCCTTCAGGACGGGGCGCACTGGCGGCTCGGCCACTACAGATACTGTAGCCCGGTAGAGCTCCTGAGCAATAAGGAATCCCAAGGATCCCATCGAAAATTCCAAGGCGACCTCTGTCGAATACAAGATGGGGCGTCTTCTCAGGTACCCAGGCAGAACAATGAGGTCCAAACGGCCCAGGTAAACAACCTGCTCTCCCAAGAAGGCTTCATCCGCTTCCACGTCGGCTTCCGAGGGCGGATACTGGAGGTACCCCGTGGCCGTTACTGCTCGAAGACGGGCGTATGCAACTGGAAATGACGTCGGAAACCTGGCCTCAAGGTCCGATATGCCTGCATTTAGGCGATCAAGTTGCGACAGAACTGGTGCGTGACCGTATGAGTGGATGGAAACTCTCCCAATGAATCTCTTCACGGTTTCTATCGAACGTCGGCCGATTATGGAAGCGAGATTCTCGTCGGCGATTCCGAGCTCTAGTAACTTCGGCAACGCGAATGCGAGCGTGCCGTTGTACCCGTCGGTTGCTTCAAGGAGATCTTGAACAACAATGGACCAGGCGTAAGGTACGACTTCTTGACTGGCACGCAGACAGACCTCAATAAGGCCTTCAGGGTTCTTAAAGCTCTGTCGCCTAAGGAAGTCAAGCCTTAGAGAGTCTATCAGGATGTGCAGGTACAGGTATATGGAAATGACCAGGAGGTCTCCGAGACCCTCCAGGTAACTAAAGATGCTGACCAGGGATTCCCGTTCATCGATTAGTATCTCGGACTTGTAACTGAATCGGTCTGTACTTCCAGGGACGTGAGCGTTCAGGAGCTTCACCCAGTCGTGCGTTCGTAGGCGCTTGCAGAGGTCCTTGAGGGCAATGATGTTGGATTTTGTGCGGAATCTAGCGGAACGCTGTGGCAAAAAAGACGACAAAGTCCGATCCTGGTCGAGAACTTGCTGGAGAGATGGTCGGTCGCCGATTATCGGTGGCAAAAGATTGTAACCTTCCTCCCAGACCATGTTCAGGTATTCTTGAATCTCTTCGGTGTATGTCGTTCCACCTAGCTTCTGGACCAACGTTCTTCCTGGGAACAACACCAGCAGCGTGTAATCACCGACAGCAAGAAGCTTGGCGCCAAGTACAGTGTGCAACGCACGAGTGAGGGACAAAGTCAGAACACGATCTACGACTGACAGAATGTCTGTCATGTAAGCGAATGACTGGACTTCGCTCTGGAAGGATTTCAGCACCTCGTCCATTTGAAGCTTTCCACGAAAATGGGCGAAACGAGCACAGTGCGAGTAGAACTGGGCGATTGGCTGGAGGCGGATTCCGGAATGTCCGCTCCTGGCGATTCCTTCAAGAGACGAATTCAGGTACCGCAAAAAACGCGCCCTGGCTGCACGAAGGTAGTCAGTGCCTCCATCGATGCCGCTCGTGTCGGTGACCTGAGTGAGAAAGGTACGCAGTCACTGGCGATCCCGAAATAGCCAAAGATAGTGTATAGCTATGTCTTATATGTCGGGTCGCTTATTCATGTAGTGCACACTACTGGATACGCAACACTCTATGTATACCAACCACTCAAGCTTCATCGCCGCTTACACCCAAAAACCTAGCTTGAAGGCAGCGCGCCTCGTTTTTAAACTCACTCCATATCAGCAACCAGCTCTCCGCACTTCAACCACTACGGAAGCGTTCAGAAGTTAATCTGTCCCTGGTATAGACAACAGCATGCCGCCGCAACCATGAACTGAAATTTCAAATGACCGACATCGAAACCCTGGCAAACGAACATGCAGCTGCTGTAATTATTGATCAAGAACCACTATAATTTATATTAATATGCTTGTACTGAAGTTTCAACTCAGCCCTTTTATAGTTGCGTGATACTTGAAGCCTGCTTCGTCTGAAATACAATATTTTGTGGCCGCGAGTGATCTTCAAATTGACGGTGACGCGAACAAGTTTCTATGGCCACCGTATTAGACCACTACGTCATTACCGCAGCCAAACGTGTTTAACTGCATGGTTCTTGCCCTGCGCATGGTATGTCGTTGTCTCCATTAATATCCATCCATTCATGTAGAATGATTCTAGAACACATCACGATTGCATTAGTCTATAAAGCAGAGCTTTTTGAGTATACCAGTTGGGAATTTTCGGTTTAAAAATTGATAATTTTAATATATGCATTTTTTGGTTCCTTATTTATTGTGGCACCATCTAGGAGCGGCAAGTAAAAGCTAGCTGCCATTGCAATTACTGGCTACTAAGAAGTCGTCAATTTTCTTTTTATTTTCCCTCTCAATGGCGTCTATGCTTGTTAAATTTTGTTGCTGCATCTCTTCAACTGATATCATTCAGAAGGTGGTTGTGCATTTAAGAACAATCTGACAGTTTCCTTCAATCCCCGCGAGCGCCGTCATTATCCGTATATACCAGAACTTTGGCCAAAAAATACCGCCGTTTTTGATACATTGGCCCTATGGGAAATTTTGAAACTGGTACTATTAAAGAGCTCTGGTCTTAAGGCATGTTAACCAGGGCCAACATTTTTCACTACGGTACTGCTATGGTCCGCAATTGCTGATTTTGACAATCTTTCATTATAGGCTGCTTCACCTAGAAATCCAAGCCTCGAGCCAAAACCTGAAGCGAAGAGAAACCCGACGTCCTGCAGCACCAAGCTCGCTTTGGGCCTAACCACGCTAAGTCGTCGGTCATGTTTTTGCTTTCGTACGCTGACAACAGTGGGATTATTTCGAAACCTTCACTTCCCCGGCCGCTTTTATTCCTCATCTTGTGGGAAGACAAAAAGAAATACTGATTACTGCTGCTGCGCATAATTCCCTTCAGACAACCGTAAATACTGCCGCGAGCCATTAAAATCTCCATTTGTTGTTTTATTACCAGCCGCCGGCATGCGGCCTTATCACTTTGATTGCAGACCACGGATCGATTATGTACTCTTTGTTTGCTCATGCTCGTTGTCGCGAGATGGGAGTTTATGATTTCCTTCGTTGTAGAAGATGCTTCGAGAAGTATCTCGAAAGATTCCAGCCACGCGCGTGGTCTTTTACAATGATCCAGGGTATTCTAGTCACTGCGATTTTATCTAGATCTTTCTTCGCAGCCTTAACGGGCATTCGTAGATTGACGAACGCCGAGCACGCTTACTGCGATCGTCGCCGCTAGAGTTTGCTTAGTTCTTTTTTTTTTCGAAGAGTTTGCCACAAGGCATAAGTTGAGAAAGGGGGAATGGGATGCAGGAAATAAAAAGTTAAAAGAAGGAGTGAAGTCCTGTTGGGCTTATGTATTCGAGAAGGTTGGCAGTATAGCGATTGTCCATTTCTCATAATCACTATCGCGATTCCACCGCAGGCCCACCTTCATGATTGTCCGTTGCCTAATGTGCTTCGTTGATGGACACGTCCACAACAAGTGACGCACGTCAGGTGGAGTCTCAAAGTGTTTCTTTCATTACAAAGGTAGTTCCTTCGTTTGTCATCTGCGGCATTGTCGCTACTATGTGAAAATCTTTAATGGGCGTATCGCATGCTCAGAGCCTTTCTTTGCTCAAGTACAACTAAATGTCAAACAGTAATAGTGTCGAAGTTGTGCTTTTCCAAACTTAATAGGTTACGATTACAGTTTAGCTCCATTACATAGTCGAAAAATACTACGGTAGATAAGCTAGTTGAATACGAATTGAATAATTCTGCGCGAATGTTAGACTGAGCTCTTCAGAGGCGCCTCTTTTCGGCAGACCTCCAAACAGGTCTCGCTCATGATTAGGAGGGTCCACGCGAAAGGGGCTATGTGTACGGCTGTGGATTAATAATTTAAGCTAGGGCAGCGAAGAATTACCAGCTTTAAAATTGGTATAGGTAGCTACAACTTTATTAAAAGTGAGGCAACCGATGGATTAACGCGCCGTGACACTGGCCAAGCCTTGACCCAGGATTATGCCCTGCTCTGCATTCCCCGGGTCCACGCTTGGCCAACGGCACGACGCGTTAAACCGTCGGTTGCCGGCATTTCAATAACGTTATACCTACAACACAGTTATACCTACCTATTTTAAAACGGATAATTCTTCGCTGTCCAATTTAGCGTCAATTCATCTCTCACATGATCATCAGCCATACTCATGTCAACATGCACTCCTCGAAGGGGTGGCGCAGTAGTTGCGGCACTCGACTACTGTTCCCAAGGATGCGGGATCGAATCCCGGCCTCGGCGACCGCTTTACCATGCAGGCAAAAAGGAAGACACCCGTGTGCTGTACGATGTCAGTGCTGTTTAATAATCCCAAGCGGTCGAAATTTCCGGAGCCCAACACTACGGCGTCTCTCATAACTTGAGTCGCTTTGGGACATTAAACGCCACAAAGCAAACCAAGCCGTAAGGTAAACATCCACCCTACTGACACAGAGCGTTACACAGCGTCTACATTCACTGGCGCCGTTTCTCTCATAGTCTGTGTTGTAGCCGCGGCGAGCGAAGCAGAGGCAGAGCGACTAAGCAACATGTTTATTCGGCATGCTGGGCCGTACAGATTAAGAGCCCCGCACGAGCGATCTGCACGCTGACTTCTTCACAAGTGCCACGCTCCCCCTCTCGGCGTTGCCATTCACACACGGCACAGCATCACGTGACACTACATACCAATCGCGCACAATGCGATCACATGATACTTCATTCCCTTTTCCCTTAACTGTTTTACACCAGCGCTATGGGGTATAACGATCAGGAGGCTTCCGAGAACGAGCACTGCGCCGAAGAGGTGGCGTGTCCGGAGGTGGCGCATGCTCCCGGAGCGGTGGTGCAGGCAGCGTGGACCTTGCAGGCGAACTGGCGTTCTGTCCCCGCAACGTAGATGCTTGGGCAGGCTGTGGTGCTGAGGAATCCTGTGGCTCAGACGTATCTAAGGGGTCTTAGTAGACGACTCTTCCGTTACAGAATCAGGCATTGAACTAGGCACAGAAGGATACACAGTTGGCCCGGATTCAACACTTTGAAACGAACACGGACGTAGGTTGTCAGCATGCACAAACCTCTGTTCCTGCCCTATTCTAACATTGTAGGTGGATGCACTGCACCGCTGTTCTATAACGCCTCGCAACCACTTCGATTCCCCAGGACGTAGTCCTCGGACGAGCACATGGTCGCCTTCCTCAAATGATCTCCATGACCGCCCTCTCTCGTTAGCCTTCTCTTTCGTCTGGTAGAACCTGTCGTCCATACGTTTTTCCAAGTTCGGTTGGAGAAAGGCCAGGCGTGTGCGCGGCTTCCATGACAGAAACAATTCCGCGGGTGTCAGCCCCGTGGTTGCGGTTGGTGTGTTTCGGTACGTGAACAGAAATTGGTCAACCCGATGTTGTAAGGTTTTCTTGATCCCTGTTCTTCTATCGTTGAGAACCTGTCGCAAAAGGTCCCGCTTAATGGTCTGTACGCACCGCTCTGCGCTTCCATTTGATGCGGGGTGGTACGGTGGCGTACTGGTATGCCGCACCCCATTCCTGCGGAGAAAGTCTGCGAAATTCTTGGCACAGAACTGTGGACCATTGTCCGTAACTACTTCTTCTGGCAGGCCGTAGGACGCAAAGACACTCCGCAGCTTTTCAATGGTCTTCTCGGTAGAGGTGGATGGCATGACGAACACTTCTGTCCACTTGGAATGCACATCCACTAGGACTAGGAGCCACTGGTTATCGGTAAAAGCAAAGTCCAGATGGATTCTTTGCCATCTGCGAGTTGGCCAACCCCAAGTTATCAGTGGAATACGTGGCGGAGCATTTTGTGTTAACTGACACGTTTCACAGCTTTTCACAATCTGCTCAATGTCCTCCGTGAGCTGAGGCCACCACACAAAGCTACGGGCGAGCATTTTCATGCGCGTCATCCGGGGGTGTCCTTCGTGCAAAAGATGCAACACCTGTTTGCGCAACCCACGAGGTATAATCACTCGATTTCCCCATGTAACACACTGCTGATCTACAGATAGCTCATGTCGACGAATTAAATAAGGCATTAACTCATCTTTAACATGCGGCGGCCAACCACTCATAGTATAACACAGCGCTTTCGACAATACTCTGTCAGTTCGAGTGCACTTCTGAATTTCAACAGCAGACAATGGCACTTCATCAACAACTGAAAAGAAATGTGCATAATCCGAGACATCATTGCGATTTGCAAGTGTTAACCTTGAAAAACCGTCAGCATTTCCAACCTCTCGACCTTTGCGGTAAACCCAACGATAATCGTACGCTGCAAGCAGTAAAGCCCAGCGCTGCATGCGGGCTGCTGTCATCACTGGTACGGGCTTACCATGAGCGAGCAAGCCTACCAATGGCTGATGGTCGGAGTAAATCTCAAAGCGATGCCCGAACAGATATTTGTGGAACTTTTTCAGCCCAAAAACAACAGCCAAGGCTTCTTTTTCGATGTGAGCATACCCCTGCTCTGCTTTACTTAACGTTCTGGAGGCATAGGCAATTGGCCTTTCGTCGCTTCCAATCTTATGAAAAAGAATGGCTCCTACGCCGTAAGCCGAAGCGTCGCACACTAGTCCTATCGGCTTTTTCTGGTCGTAGTATGTCAGCACATTGCTTTGTGTCAACCAGCTCTTACTTTCTTGAAACGCTTGCTCAGCTTCCTGTGACCACTGAAATCCCTTTTCTTTTTTTTAGAGCATTATACAGAGGCTTAAGCTTAGCTGACATGTTCGGTACAAACTTCCCGTAGAAGTTAATCAAGCCCAGGTAAGCTCGCAACTGTGCCGCATCTTTTGGACTTGGTGCCTCTTTTATCGCTTTCACTTTTTCATCTGATGGCCGAACGCCCTTGTCGTCCAGAATGTGGCCTAGGTAAGAGACAGATGTCTGAAAGAATTTACACTTTTCCTTTTGCAATCGCATGCCTCTTTCTAGAAAACGTGCCAACACCCTTTCCACTCGATGAAAACATTCGTCAAATGTTGAACCTGCGATAAGCACATCATCCAAGTAGCAGCTTACCCGCTCAAGCCCTTTTAACACATCATCCATGACAGACTGAAAAATAGCAGGTGCACTTGTGATGCCATAGGGCAAGCGCGTGTACTTGAAAAGCCCCAGGTGTGTATTCACAACCACCATTGATTGTGCCTCCGGATGCAGTTCCAGCTGTTGGTACGCTGTCGACAAATCAAGCACTGTGAAATACTTGCATCCTGACAACTTTGCAAACAAATCTTCCATCACGGGAAGTGGATAATGGTCAGTTCGCAGGCACGGATTCAATGTAACCTTGAAGTCCCCACACACTCTGACTTTGTTGTTCGCCTTAGGCACAACAACTAGGGGCGTCGCCCAGTCGCTTTTCTGTACAGGGACTAACACTCCCCTGTTCACAGGAGACTGCAATTCAAGTGACACGGTTTCCCTCAAAGAAAATGGCACCTGTCGCGCTTTGCAAAATACGGGGTTGCTCCCCTCCTTCAAAACAAGCCTGACTGGACTACCTTTGATCAGCCCCAGAGTGGGCTCGAACACCTTTGCGTACTTCTAAAGTAGCGCCGCAACTTTGTCTAAACACACGCCATGCACACTTGACCAGTCTAGCTTAAGAGCCTCCAGCCAGTCACGCCCTAGCAACGCAATGTCGATATATTGTTGTCGGTTTTAACGACAATGAGCGGAAGTTGCTTGCACTGACCATTATGTTCGACTGGAACCGTCAACTTCCCTGTGACTGTTAGCGGCGACCCACCGTATGTCCTCAGCTTTATGTGGCAAGGCTCTTTAGGTAGACTGGGCCACAATTTCCTGTATAGCGTTTCTGGCACAATGGAAACAGACGCACCCGTGTCTATTTGCATGTTAACATCCTTCTTGGCTACCTTGAGACAGATTTCATAATGCCCCGGGCGTTCTGCACAAGAATAGACATTGTACAACAACACTTGGTCACAATCCGCGTCCTCCACAGCTACCGAATTAGCCGCGTCTCTAGACTTGAACTTGCACATTTTCGCCAAGTGTCCGTAACGCTTGCATGCACGACAACGATACTTGCGAAATTTGCAGTTCGATGCTTCGTGCGCTGAGCCACACCGAAAACAGACCGGCGATTCAGACACTCGGTCCCTTGCTAGTCCTGCACCGGTTGAACGCTGCTGCTGGCGTTTCCCACCGCCTGGCTTATGACGTACGGCGTCGACTGTACCTTGCGTCCCGGTCGGTTGAAATTCCCGACTTTCCTTCCGCGCTAGCTCGATGCATTTCGCAACGTCGCAGGCGTCCGAAAACGTCAACTTGCTTCTCTTCAGCAACTCTGCTTGCGTTGCGCTGTCGCAGAGGCCCACTACAAAGCGATCTCGAAGAGCCTCATCGAGGAATTCCCCGAATTCGCATGAAGCTGCCAAACGCCTCAACTCCACTGCATATGCTGCTATGGACTCTCCCTGATGCTGGTACCGCCGATTAAACTTGAATCGTTCTGCGATGACCATGGGCTTTGGGGTGAAATGACTTCCCAGCACTTCTATGAGTTCCGCATAAGTCTTGTCCTCTGGCGTTTTAGGCTCTAGCAAAGTCTTCAGCGTCTTGTAAGCCCTCTTGCCTATTGCCGTAATAAACATCGAGACCTTGAGGTCGTCGCTCACCTGGGAGGCCTTCAGGAAGTGCTCGAACCTTTCCACGTAGGACCCAAAATCCTCGTCTCCGTCCTCGACGAACTGGTCGAAACTTCCAAGCGTTGCCATCCCTGTGCCTCGCCCAAACGCTCTCCACGAACGCCGGTGCTTCCACGCACGCCGCGATGAGTTTCACGCAGTACAGCAGGATCACGAACGCCGCGATGCGTTTTACGTAGTCCAGCGGGATCACGAACGCCGCGATGCGTTTTACGTAGTCCAGCGGAATCCCATCCTCGTCGCCAATTATGTTGTAGCCGCGGCGAGCGAAGCAGAGGCAGAGCGACTAAGCAACATGTTTATTCGGCATGCTGGGCCGTACAACGAGCGATCTGCGCGCTGACTTCTTCACAAGTGCCACGCTCCCCCTCTCGGCGTTGCCATTCACACACGTCACAGCATCACGTGACACTACATACCAATCGCGCACAATGCGATCACATGATACTTCAGTCTGACACCACTGATGGGGCTGGGACAGGTCGGTCACCACCGCCTGCGGTGTGGGCTAGCCTGCCACCGAATTTTTATCTGTTGTAGGCCGTCATTGCACCCGCCACCGCTTAGGTGGTGGACGACGGCCGTTGTTGCGGCGCACGTCTTTCTCTCCCTCTTCCTTTTCTTTCTTCTCTATTTTTCTCTTCTGTCTGCACGAGACAGCGGAGGTGGCTCAGCTACAGAGCCAGTAGCAGGCCCGTGCATTTTCTTTTCCTCCTTCCTACAGCCACAACAACAACAACAACAACACAACCACTAAAGTGCGATGAGTCGAAAGCTTTCATTGCGCAGTGGTCCGAAGCTTTCCACTACAGCAACTTTTTCTTCTTTCGCTCCCGCCTTCCTCCTTTTACTTGCGCCTAGGTTAAGGTGTCTGCGGATGTGTGTGACAGATACTGCGCCTTTTCTTTCCTGTAAGCCAATTTTAAACGCCGTTGATGCCTAGTGTACTGCGTCTGCTTCTGTTTGCTGTGTGGTGCTGCGTTCTAGCAAGAGCCATCCTCATCACTATCACTAACTACCACTTACGATTATCGGTCACTAGGTATCAATAACTAGATGCGGCTGTCCCCATGGCAACAGCGCAGGCACTACGCTAGACACGGAGCACTAGTACATTTCTCGTGTGCTCGGCGTGGCTAACTCGAGATGATTGACAGCTTAATTGACCAGACGAACGAACGCCGAGAGTATGAGCAATTAAAGGTTTTCGCCTTAAAACCTGGAAGCTAAGCTAGTTGGTTAGTGGTCTTTGTTAGTGCTGTTTTTTGTCGGTAGAGAATATGACTCCTGGTGCGGGCAAAAGCTGGGAATACACTTAGTAAATTAATAATTTTCACCCTGCATTTCACATTTGCCTTATTTACAGGATTATAAGACCCCCTTTTTTAATTATCACGATGGCCAGATTCAGAGAAGATTCTCAGATGCGAAAAATCTATATTACACACTCCATGCTTTCGAATCAATAACTTGACGACACGTGTGCGAGAAATAGCAATGTACTTGGCTAACATCTTCCGCAAACGCGATTGCAGTGCGCTTGAATTTCAAGCCAGGACAGCGATAACAACTTCAAACTCATTCCGACTTCCGTTACGGATGCCAACCCCAGTGCCATAGCTGAACGTTCCGCGCGCAAGCTGTCTTATATTGTCGGAATGCAGCAGCGCAAGAAGTGAAAATTGTGACGCGGACACCTCGGGTTCCAGTGGCTCAGGCTGCAGTGGGAGACCAAGGCGCCAGTGTATGCTCTTTTCTTCGCAAATAGGCGGGGTGCTTAAATTTGCACGCTAACGTGTTTTCGAAGAGTCGCGAAAATACAGCATTTTTCAAATTGAGGAAAATTATCTTTCATCACAGAGTCTCGAAGTGTTACAAATGGTTAGTCTCGGTAGCGGTAGCTGTCGACGCGAAATGCGTGTTATGTAGAGACAGTGCAACTCACTGCAGGCGCGGCGGCCTCGGCCCATTTCCGGCAGACGTGTCCGTAGAAGTCGCGGCATGGGTCCACAGTTTTGTCCAAGAGCTGCACCAGGTCCAGCTGAGCGGCGACGCATGCGTGCGCGGTGCAGCGGGGCACCAGCGATGGTGGCGACGGCCGCCTCGTCGCCAGGAGCACCAGACACAGTACAAACGCCGTCATGATGCCCACTCCGCAGGCGGCCATTGCCAACCGACACGTGGAGGACTGCTCGACCAACGACCGCGTGGCCGATATAAACTCGTGGAGTGTCGTGGTACCGACTGCGCAGAGAAGCCACGTACTTTTGGAGCCATAGAGTTTTGTTAAAAGTTACTGTATACGGTATACCGCATACCACCAGTAGCGCCTGTTATTAATAGCTCTCCGGAAAATGCTGACTTGGCGACTGGCAGTATGACACCGGTTCACAGAAAAGCTATGGCACAATGAACGAGTAAATATGAAAATATTCGCTCTAAGGTGAACGGCTCCACCACAGGGATGGTGGTACTTAATGCGATCTCCAGGTTTTTCCAAGTGTTGGTGGACAATGAAGTGCCAAGACAACTCTGTCGAGGAACTGCTGTGTGTTCGGGAAGTCGAGATGTCCCTAATTGATTGATTGATTTATAGGAAGGGAAACGCGCGGTGACTGTCTCACTTTTTTGTGTGGACACCTCAACCACGCCGTAAGGGAAGGGAGGAAGGTGTGAGTGAAAGTGGAAAGAGAGAAAGAGGAGCCGCAGTGGAGGGCTACGGGGTAATTTCGACCACCTGGGGATCTTTAACGTGCGCTGACATCACACAACACACGGACGCCACTTCGTTTCGCCTCCATCGAAGCGCAACCGCCGAGGTCGGGTTCGAATCCGGGTACTCCGGCACAGTAGTCGGGCGTCTTGCCACTGCACCACCACGGCGGGGCAATCGAGATGTCCCTACGTCAATTGCACGCATGGTTATATGGAGAGAAAATCTTATCTGGAAGTTGTCTACTCAGCCAAGTGAGTTCAGAAATAAATTATCTATACGAGACAGCTGTCAGTTGACCTATTCGAATGCGTACAGCAGTGCCCGTGTTTTGGACACCGTTGGACACCGCAAAACGATTGGCAAGACAATGTCTCTTGCATGATAGTTGTTTTTCGACATGATCCCTACTTACCGACGTCGGGAACAACAGTGTGATTTAGGTGACCGAATAATTACAAAACGTGCATGTGTTCTCAGTCTCGTTTAACGAGAGGTTGTGATAATGGTATTTCACAGATTAACTTGGAGCTTTTGTCGTCGAACGCTGTGTTCAGTGTACACTCTGCAAATGTCATCGTCAATATTTACGCCTGTTTGACGCTCGACATTCAGCGTGTAGTTCGACTCACTGTGCGCCAACACAGGTTGATCATCTATTCTTTAATCGACTGCTATAGAACTGACTGCCTAATGAAGCGTGAGCTGTTTCTTGCCTGCTTCGGGAAATCCGCAAACTGGCAAGCTACAGGTCACCGAATTGACGAAAACGAAAACGGCGAAAAAAACCTGCAATGCTGAATATTTGTATAAGATTCCGTAAATTGGTCTAAGGTGTATAGGGCACGACTGGAAGATTACATCTGGAGGGGCATTGTTCGCCACATTTTCATTCATCCCGTTTTCCTGAGGTTTTTCTTCTTTTTCCTTCTCTACAAACCATACAAACTAACACTTACGGAGACTTTACTAACACAAACATTTCTATCTCCTTGGCTACGCTAATCTGAAACATTATACACTCAAAATAATCAATAATACAGAAGCTAACAGCTCCCAGCATTGACGGCAGCACTCTTGCATTGGAGGAGCTACAGCTATGCAGCTTTGGGAATTTTTTTTAGTGGAAAATGTCATCTGGATTTTTAGACACTACAGTCAAAACATCCGAATGTGGGTGGCAGTCGTTCTATCACGCAGTCTAGAGGGGCGAATAGTTTACAACTGATTTTAGACACATGTGTGAATTCATCAGCAGTTCTTCACCGAACACTTTACGGGATGTCACTGGGGTTATGTTTCCCTCCCCCCCCCCCCCCCCCGATGTATAAAATAATTGGCAGAGACTTAGCTCGGTTAAGCCCGGCAGATTGCGAAAACAATACCCATGGCTACGCCCAGGTTCAGCTAATGTTCGGTTGGTGGTGGTGCTTATGGATATGCTTGTTATGGTCAGACTGTCGAAGTTATACAATGATTCACTCTGGATACGACATGGATACGCTGTTCCTCCGTCTCTGTAGCTCGCTGCTGTCTCTTACGCTCATTGCGACGAGCTTCCCTAGCGGTAGGTGGCATCGTCGAAGCAGATGTTAAACCGCCGGTGGAGGCACCGCCACTACTCGCAGAGGGCGCGAGATGGTCGCCCAACTCTTCGGCGTGACGTCACAACACTTGTTGCGCTCCTGGCGGACAGCGCGGGAGTTAAGCTGCCGGTGGTGGCACCGCTACTATGGTGGCTAGAAGGGGGAGGTGGCGCCAGCGCCAGCGCATCCGCAGAGAAAGCGCGATCCTCTGGTTCATGCGTTGCCGCGAAGGCCGCGGTGGCGCTGCGGTCAGCTTGGCGATGCAGTCACGCGATCGCGCGCGTGTGCAGGTTCGCGCGCGGTGTATGGACGGTGCGGCAGCATTCCTGTTTGTTCGCGACTGCCAGCGTGATTTCTCGTTTATGGCCAGATGTGTTGCGCTGCTGACATGTTAATGTGAGGGCCTAACTTCGTCGAACAGATGAACTCCAGCGCAAAAAAAAAAAAAAAAAAAAAAAGTCACAGTATGTCCCTCCCAAGCAAAATTATCAAATTTTATGTTCTTACCAGGCAGCACTTCTATGTTAAGGCCCAGAACTGTAAGCGCAACGCTAAGCAGGGAAGAATGAAAGTGCTGAAACTTAAGAGGGTGTCTAAGTTGCGTATTTATTCAAGGTCGAATGTAATATATATATATATTTTTTTATTTAGCGGGAAGGGATATCCTTGCTCCCCATTTCTTAGTTCCAAGCGATGCATGCAGTGTTGGTAATCAATGTTTAATGTTTTTTTTTCTTTCTAATTACACAGAAGCATGTGTAAATGTATCTGTTATTTTGAATTACCCTGAACGTTATTATGTGCAGTACATTGCTATTACTACGATATGCAATAAATGTTTGCTATGCTTTGTTTTGCTTGTTTGGATCCCCAATCACATTTTTTAGGAGTAATGCTGATGCTTCGTATCCTTGAAACTGAAGGAGGTGGAAAACATCGACCAAAGAACAGCCAACCTTTTTTCTTTCATTTATTACCCCTTTCAATTTTCTTCTTACATATTATTTTATGTCCTGGGGCAAACAACGTTGTGGGAAAAAAATGCGACCGCACGGAGCCGAAACATCCTTCTAACCTCATTCTCTTGAAAGAGTGCGTTGTTGGGCGAGTCGGTCAGACATATCTTCAAGGTATACTGTGCGCACACAAAACAAGGATGAGAAAGGTCTTTTCTCGTCTCGTCTTTGTTTTGTGTGTGCGCAGTATACCTTGAATACCCATTATCTTGGTCTGTCTTCTGCTTTCGACATGCACTATCTCGATCCGACGGGACTCATTCAAGACCCTCCAATTCCTGGAACTGAAAGGATAGATACGCCCGTATTCTACGCACCAGAAGTATTGGAGTACCAACCGATCGATTTTAATTGTTTTGTTTGTTGGGTTTCATGTGCCAAAATTACTCGGGCTATGAGAGACACCGTAGTGGAGGACTGCGGAATTTCGACCACTTGGAGTTCTTTAACTTGTACTAACATCGCACAGCACACGAGCGCCTTGCTTTTCGCCTCCAGTGAAAAGCGGTCGCCGCGGTCGGGATGCGATCCCTCATCCTTGGGCACAACAGTCGAACGCCCTAACCACTGCACCACCATGGCTTAAAATTGAATTCTGTCAGCCGTAATCAGGTTCGACTAGAGTTTAATGAGCTAAACCATTACCTGCTACCACCTCCCCCTTCTAGCCACCATACCGCTACGCACCGCCACTACTCGCAGACGGCGCGAGATGGTAGCCCGGCTCTTCGGCGTAACGTCACACAGAGGTCACGCGAAAGGTCAATGGTGGCACCACCACGGTACGGCAAAGGCTTGAAAGTGCAAGTAGTATTGCTTTCGCAATAAAAGCCGCGCAGGGAGGACCATGGACGCACCTGAGCATGGCCACCTAAGTCATCGTACAGATGTAGATCTCATTTAGACAGTTTGTGAAGCAGTGGCCTAACTCAGAAATCAAATGTCTTAATTGCATGTAATATAAACATTTATGTCGATAAAATTGCAACTCACAGCGCACTGTCGATTTGAATCCGTGCGTGTCGTCTTGGACGTTTTGTTGGAGCGGTGTTGCGATGGCGTTTCCCACTTCCACTTCATTGCGGTCGTCCAGGGCTTGCTTTGTTTCTCCGTGCAGGTCCTGGCAGGATGACACAATACAATAGTTGGTCACAAATAATTATAAAGTTTAAATGAAGTTCCTACTGAATGTGTCGACTTCACTTCCTACGACTCCAACACTTTAGCTCAGTGGTATGACTTTAGATTGCCTAGCATGAGCTAACTTGTTTGATCCTGGACTTGGGAACCACATTCTCTTCCGGACAAAACGAATAACCAGAAGGACATAGGCGAGCCCCGCTGGGGTGGTGCAGTGGTCAGACGCCCGGCTACTGTGCCGGAGTACCCGGGTTCGAACCCGACCTCGGCGGCTGCGTTTCGATGGAGGCGAAACGAAGATGCGTCTGTCTGCTGTGCGGTGTCAGCGCAGTTTAAAGATGCCCAGGTGGTCGAAATAACTCCGCAGCCCTCCACTACGGCCCCTCTTTCTCTCTTTCCACTTTCACTCCCACCTTCCTTCCTTACGGCGCGGTTGAGGTGTCCACAGAAAACAAGCGAGACAGTCACCGCGCCTTTCCCTTCCTATAAATCAATCAATCAGGCGAGCATTGACGATTCGCTCAATCAGCCCCTTAATGCGATGTGAATAGGTGAGAGGGCGCATGGAAGGAAACGCCAGCTCGTCTGTGTGCTATGATTCCATTTTATTGAAGCAGTAGCTTCACTACGCGGGATAAGGCCAAGGTCACACTCAAACAAATTCAATAATAATTTTTGAAGTTATTTTCACCGGAAAGGACATGCGCAGAATCTGTCACACTTGGTTCTGTAGACACCTGTATCGCGCAGTAAGGAAAGGGATGAAGGTTGGAGAGGAATTGAAAAGAAAGAAAAGACGTAGCGGGGGGTACAAAGTAATTTTTGACCCCCTGGGGATCTTTAACGTTCACTGATATTGCACAGCACGCGTTCACCTCGTTTCGCCTCCATAGAAACGTAGCCGCCGGTCATAACTTCATTTAGGTTAGGTTCAGGAGAAAGTAAAATGCCTTATACTTTTGGAGGCACAGCACGGAATGGTGGACACCTACACCTAACCAGGTTAAGGCCATGTTTTCATATTTTATTTGCTAATTATAGACTGCTTTATAATAAAGGAAATGCGCAGCATGTCAGACTTGAAGGAAGAGAGAAAGGTGCAAGTAAAAGCAGAAAGAGTGAAAGAGGTCCCGTACGGAACGGCTACGGAATAATTTCGGCCGCCTGGGGCCCTTTAACACGCGCTGCCACCGCGCAACACAAGGTTACCTCTCCGTTTAATATATATATAATAATTGATTCACTGGATAGGAAAGTCGCAGTGCATATCACACTTATTCTGTGGACACCTGAACTGAGCTGTAAAGAAATAGAGGAAGTTGGGAGTGGAAGCGGAAAGAAACAGGTGCCGTAGTGGAGGGCTGCGGACTAATTTCGACCATTTGGGGATCTTTAACGTCGTCTCTTGAGGGAAGTATATTCCCTGAACGTGTGGAAGTTTGGGTACTGGGGCTTTTATATAGCAACAAAGACGGTCAGAAACGACATCGGCCAAACTCCATTACGTGGGGTCCAGGTGGGCCGCAAGGTCCATCGTGTTTCTAACAAGCGCGTGGGGATTACAATGCAAGGATGCCTGCGGCTGGCGCGTGCCTTTGTAACCAGACGAATGTTTTACTCGAGTCCATACCTCCACCTGCGGAAGCAAAATTTTGAAGCATTTGAAGTTATCCTCCGCAAAATTATTAAATGAGTTCTCGACCTCGACATCTCCAATCGGCATCTCCTGGAGCTGGGTATGAACACATTTTGGAAACTCCGAGAAGCCGACTTGACTAACCGTTGTAACGTCTCTCGATGACATCGTTGGGTCGCCGCCTCGTTGCCCGACTACATATCCAGCACAGCACGCCCATGAAAGAGCGCGTACGGATTCCATTCTAGTGGTAATTCGCCTTTCACGTGCGCTTTTTTTTTCGCGAACATGACCCGCGAGGACTAAATTGGCAGTCGTTTGCCGCGGGCGGAAGCCCTGGATCGCCTCATGGGTTGAAACCTAACGTATTCTACGTTGCTACCATGGATGCCATGGGGGATGGTATAAATTAGTAGAGTGAGGGAAGAAGGTGGCAGTGAAAATGG
Source organism: Amblyomma maculatum (assembly GCF_055883805.1). Lineage (NCBI taxonomy): Eukaryota > Metazoa > Arthropoda > Arachnida > Ixodida > Ixodidae > Amblyomma > Amblyomma maculatum. The sequence goes on along the minus strand of NC_139351.1, from coordinate 68,088,555 downwards.
AAATGGGGAAGGGGAGCCGTAGCGGAGGGCTACATAGTAATTTCGACCACCTGGGAATCAATACAGTGCGCTGGCATGTTGTTGTTGTTGTGGCTGTAGGAAGAAGGAAAAGAAAATGCACGGGCCTGCTACTGGCTCTGTAGCTGAGCCACCTCCGCTGCCTCGTGCAGACAGAAGAAAAAATAGAGGAGAGAAAAGGAAGAGGGAGAGAAAGACGCACGCCGCAACAACAGCTGCCGTCCACCACCGAAGCGGTGGCGAGTGCAATGACGGCCTACAACAGATAAAAATTCGGACAGGCTAGCCCCCCCCCCGCAAGCGGCGGTGACCTACCTGTCCCAGCCCCATCAGGGACATCATACAGCACTCGGATGCCTCTCCGTTTCGCCTCCATCGAAACGCGGGCGCCGGCGGTCGGGTTGAACCCAAGTACCGCGCACAGTAGTCGGGCATCTTAACCACTGCAAGCATCTCCCTTTAATTTAGATTTTAGGGAAAGGAAGGTACACTACTTTTTTCGACGGACACCACAAAATCGTAGACATCTACAATTAATTAGGTCAAGGTCACCTGAAGGTCAAATATAGTGTCACGCGAGGAACGGCTCTTAGCATAGCGAAGCTTTCGCTGCAATTGTAAATTGGATTATGTGAAAGGAAAAGCGTAGTGTCTGTCTACGTCACTTGAAGGTCAAATTATCAGACACACGAAGCGCGGCGCAACTTAGTGTAATGAAACTTTCGCTTTAAATGGAAAACGCTGACAGATGGTAGATAATACCTCGGCGCGCCCAATATAATGCAGCAGTAACACAGCTCGTCCCCTTTCTTAGCATTGCTTTCTCAACTATGCTGCAACATTCGCTGTCATATCGTCGCCACTGCAAGTCTCATAGTCTAACTCTGCAAGACACTCGGAACCAGGGCAGGTAGCCTTCATCGTAACCCGCGAAAGCAGACGCAGCCTGTTTAGAGACGTGTAGGCTGTGCTATGACGCAGGTTCTGAACCCATCATCTAGTCACATATGCTCATTCGCACGCATTCATAATTTACTGCATATGTAATACCAGCCATGATTTAAAGCCCTCTTTCACCAACCGATGTGAACATGCCCGTATTGCCAAGGAGCAGCATATCGAGTCGTGATGAAATGATACCGATTAGTTCGGTTGGTTGGTTTGTGGGGTTTAACGTCCCAAAGCAACTCAGGCTATGAGAGACGCCGTAGTGGAGGACTCCGGAAATTTCGACCACCTGGGGTTCTTTAGCGTGCACTGACATCGCACAGCACACGGACGCCTTGCTTTTCGCCTCCACCGAAAAGCTGCCGCCGAGGCCGGGATTCGATCCCGCGTCCTTGGGAACAGTAGTCGAGCGTCGTAACCACTGCGCCACCCCGGCGGGATTACCGATTAGTTCGGTTCATATTAATAATTATAATTGGTTCACACGAAAGGAAAGCTGCCGTATCTGTCACAGTTCTTTGGACACCTTTAAATCGTAGTAGTGGTAAAAAAACATTTATTTTAACAGGGGAGTTCGGGGCGCGCAGGCCCCTGGGCCCCCGCACGGCCCCACTACACTCAAACGTTCATGTTCCTACAGTTCATGACGTCGGAAGCTCGGTCTGTGGCGGTCTTTTGCCGGACCGGGTCCTTAGAGCGTAGCAGGGTCTCCCATTCCTCCCAGGTGGTGAAGTGCTCCAGACCCCGCGGGGAAGGATCCGCCGGGCATTGGAATAGAATGTGGGCGAGGGTGGCAGTGGGGTGGTTGCAAAGGGTGCAGGTGGGGTCGGTGAGAGTGGGGTGGTAACGGGACCTAATGTAAGGGGATGGGAGGGTTCGCGTCTGGAGGCGGCGCAATAGTGTTTGGTGGTGATTGCTGAGGGAGGAGTGAGGTGGGGGGTAGATCTGTCTCTCGACCCGGTAGTCCTGAGTCATCTCTTTAAACGTGTGCATGCGCTCCCGGGAGAACTCCGACGTGGGGACCGCCCGTGCCCGGCGTATTAGACCTCGGGCTAAGCTGCTAGCGGCCTCGTTGCCAGGGTTCCCCGAGTGCGCAGGCACCCAGATAAGCTCCACGTGGCGGGGCGGGTTGGCAGTGGGCGAGGTCAGTATGCAAAAAGCAGAAACATGAACTCGCCCACGTGCGAAATTTAGTAGTGCAGTTTTTGAGTCTGTGAGTATATATTTAGCTTCCGTGTGGGCAATTGCAAGGGCACCTTTAAGCTAGCTTTAGGCAAGCTGCATGCACCTATCTGCATGGTTTAGGAGTTGAGTGTTTGATTCGTTATACAAGGCAGGGTTTGACTCCCATTACCGAAGATCGCCCCACTTAGTAGCTCCTGGCAATTTGGGCATCACACGTGTCTCCTTATGGCATAAAACCAAACAACGCTGACACGAGCCTGGCTGCCGCATGGGGGTACAGGTTGCACACATTGACCGGAATTTTGCTCAAGATGCAGGAGGTAGGTTTGCTGCTCTGCTAAAATTATTGCCTGCTTAGGACTAATTCAGTCTCTACATCCGAGAAAGGGGGCAGTCTCAGACCCCTCTTAAACACTGATGGGAGTCACAAACCCCCAGACACCCTTAACTAAAAGCCCCGCATATTACAGTCATTGCCATGGACCTCTGAAGGGAAAGTAGGAAACAGGTGCCATTTCGCAGACCGGCTGTAAGTATAATGCGGCAGATTTAATTAACCCGGTGCCCTTACCACTTGGATTGGAGTTTCGCGTGACGATGATGCAGGCGCTTCGGGAGACGGGCACGGCTCTTCTGTCGTCTTATTAGTCTTGAGGATGCCTTTTGGATTCGGCGATCCACGGCTGGTGCACTTGGCGTCGGTCAAGATGGAGTCGAAAACGGTCGATCCTGCCGACCAAGTGATTCATAAAATTGATAATTTTGCCTGAGCAGCTTAATACCGTTCGCGTGTGAGAATGCGTATGCAATATAATATTATGAGTCATTACAAAGTGGCACTGGGTAGCACAATATTCTGTGGCGGCATCCAAGGCATGATGCCGCCACAGAATGCCGCCACCCAGTCCTAGTTCACGTCACCTATCCAGTACACTCGCCAGAGACACGCTTCTCAGGAGGCCAGTGATGCATGGTTCCCAAGTTTGCAGCAGAGATGACCTAGGAGGGAAGCCTGACTGGGGATCTAAAGGTGCTGGTGGGTTCGAATCCTATCTGGAATATACCGCCCCAGTTGATGCCTCACTGCACAACTATAAGGTGGTAGACAGCGTACAAACATTACGCGTATTCTTTATTCATCACTCATAGTTCTTATAATCATTTCGTCAAATACCACCTGTCAATCGCATGCTCGAGCTTTCCGTGCCATGGTTGACATCGCCGAATTTTGTGCACATGGGCGATGTCATACTGTCACATTAATACGTCTGACCGAGGAACGTTAGCGCTTTCTGCATGCACCATAACGGCGCATTCATGACATAATATCAGAATTCTATTTACCGATGATTCTCAGAACAAATTGTGGCTTACCAAAGAGCATTCATCGCTATGTCTGCTCGACCATCATTGTTCATGTTTTACAAACGGAGGGTGCAGGCTTAACGCCACCGGTGCTAAATACAGCTTCTTATCCAACCCCAAGGCACAAACTGCGTCTATTTAACCAAGAAATAGAAGTTGCGTGCATTCTCGATTTGCCATTGTTGGAATCATCTCGACATTGATGTTGCACACAGCGGCTGTGGTGCCTGACACGGCCTATAGTAACGATAAAGCGAAAGGACCGCACAACGCACGACCTCACAGGTAGAGTAAATAGCCTCTGGTCTTCCTCACTGACCGGTTCACAGCTGTTCGGGGCGCAGCAGCTCCACTAGAAAAATAATTATTTTTGACCAAAAAATTGTTACTCAAGTGGGCCTTTGCCAAACTGCACATGATTTTAGCGAGCCGGATCAGTTCATCTCATGCTACGATGGTGCACTAAACAATTCCGCGTGAGGCAGTGACCATAGTGCGAGTGTTGGACACTCACCAGGCCTTTCCTCGCGGGGTTCAATCCCGCTGGGAGATGCTGGGCATCTGAGTTCGGGAAGTGCCAAGTCTGGGCTCCCTGGTGGCCGCGGTCGCTCGACAGCACTCTCCTGGTAACTACTGACCTCGAGGGGTCTGTGCATGAGGGTCCAAGGAACTTGGCCTGAATACGCGGGGTGCTGGTTAAACGTCGGAGAAGGCGAGCGAACACCTCACAGAGCGCAGTTCTTCTTCTACTTCTTCTGCAATCGTGAAGCGACAGATCATTCCAATCCTTTGAAAATAGCTTTGATATCTTGAAAGTTTCGGAAACCTTCAATATATTTGTCATATGACAGCTGTTTTACCTGATGTAAACAAGCTGATACCTTATCTTACTGCCACTAACTGCAGCCGCTTAGCCCTTAAAGTAGAGAATATAGATAGATATAAAGGTATTATCAAAGACTGTTGCCATAGTGAGCCAGAGCCATGCTTGGCATGCGTGCCGCTTTGTGGGGAAATTTGAGAATGCGCAAACGATCCTGTCGACACACTCAACCTGTACGTATTGTTGGCACCGTGCAATTCATCTGTACTGAAGTCTTGTAAGCCCTTCCTTCGAGAGACTACTGCAACCGTCCAGCTGCCAGGCATATGAGTCTCAGCCCTCTCCTAACTCGGTCAAAGCTTCTGCTGGTGTTTTGTGCTCGGAAAATCGTTCATTCATGTGCTGTACTGCAGTCCCAAATGTCCGGCTCGTATTGTGCACACATCTAAGAGCATTGCAGCCAGCTCCCGATCGAATCTGTCACAAGTACAAGATTTCTGCTTGTTTTGTCCAAGCTTAAGCTTCAGTGACGGAGCACATGGACGAAGTTTCTGTACAGCGCTGGAGTCACTGTGATTGGACTGTGCTGTGTGCAATTGCTGCGGCTAGCAAATCTTCTGTACAGAAGGAACATTCGCTCTACGGACAACATCTAAGCAATTTGCCTGATTGAAGGAGTTCACTGATTGCCTGTCACAGAGGCTCCCCCTATTTTCGCCTCGTCTTTTCAGGAAGGTCGAAGGAAAATCGTCCAATCCCGTTGCTGTCCTTGTTCCTTTTAACCCTGGCGATATTTCCGAAATCCGGCTTCCCATTGAGGGGCCCTCTTATTTGTGTGTCTTCTTCAGGCGCTGTCATGTGGTCATCATCTCTTTCTCATGACCTTTTGTTTCATGAAATGTTTTATGGCCTGTTGCGTCATTACATCTGGACCCTCTGGTTTCGACAGGCCTTTTTTGGTATTTATGTGTGCTAATTGCTGTCAAGGTGATTCCGGCCCCAAACTCTCATCCGAAAATAGCAGAATTTATTTGGGGAATTCAGGCCACTTCTACTTAGATCCTCCCAGGCGCTCATGTCGGTCATTCGAATTTCCCTCTGAAGCAGTACGGCTACTGTGTACTATATTTGTGTGGTATTGCCACCAGTTGTTGTTGGTGTAAGGTTGGTTAGATCTGAATTGCATTAGACCACTGTGATTCATGCGATACAGTTATGTGCTAGCATTAGGTTTATAGCACACAGAAGACCAACACAACCACAATTGCGAAAATAAAGGGAAAATGCACTTGGACACTGCCTATTTTTTTCTCCTAAACAGGATAAATGGAGCGATGAAACTATTTGGCCGATGTAGGGGTATTGGTCCTCCCTCCACACTCCTGTTCTCCCACACCCCTCGATGGAGGGATTGACGGGGAAACCATTATAGCTCCCTGTATTCGTAAGAAGCGCAGGTCGCCTAAAAGAAAGGAATCTCGCGAGGCGGCGTATCTCTTTTTTACAGCTCAATAAGCTCTCCCCAACCGATAACGAAATAGGCGGGGGTTCCATTTTCCCTTTCTGATTCTGTAGGTTCGTGCGTATGGCATCAGGTTCAATTATCTGCGGTTTCATATATGTAGGAAATTAAAATCATTAAAGGGGGGGGGGGGCGTCCAAGCTTCACCTTATTCGACTAGCTGATAACGTCATCAATGCCTTATCACTATCTTATCGGTGATTATCTATTTAATTTGATGTCATATGATTAGCGCCGATGTTTTACCTAAATTCCCAGTGATTTATCAGTCCAACCTATCTTGTCATTCTCATATGCAAAGTATCACTCTCTTATTAGCAACTATCTGTCTATCTAATCTGATGATGGGATACAATTTCAGTTAATGTTAACCTAAATTTTCATTGGGTTGCGTCATCATTATTATTAATCATGATTATCATGATTCTAACCAGTAATCGCGAGTAAGGTTGCTGTGACTTATCTCACAATTATTAATGATATACTACTAAATTGTGATCATCGCTAGTTATCGTCCTTATCTCCTGCAGAGATCTCGTGGCCACCCGCACATGCCACGCTATCCATGAGCCAAGAAAAGCTTTCGCATTAATATAAACAATTTCATTAGCGTCACAGTAAGATTTTCATTGTGAGAGTTGAATCCCCTTCGGCAGAACCAATAAAGTGCATTATACATACATGTGCACAATTTCTTATACGTGGTTTACTTCAACATTTCGAGTCAGAAAGCACCGGTTCTCCCTACGGTGAACTTTGAACAAGGAATACATGGTGTAGATCAACAAATTTTCAAGATTTCACAAAATAATTGTTACCTGCTATCCTGCTGCTACCCATGCTCGCATTTTCTTAATTGGACTGGTAACTAACAGTGTGTTGCCACTTTTGTCTATGTACTTAGCGAAAGTTCTAAATTTCGCTCGTTTCTTATTTTAAGGTTCATGTCACGGTCACCCAATATATTAGTTTTTTTAGTTTGGCAGACAATACTGGACCTTATTATTCTATTTCCGAAATTTGTGTACCCTAGAAGCATTCCTTAGTTCGAAATAAGTGGTCGAAGTTGGCACCGCGAAGCCCCTCCCACCGACAGCGATCGTCATGCGAAATACTTGGTGACGTCAAAGCGCGACACCGACCACCACGTCGTCTGCTGCTGTGTCGGCGCTGATAAGCTACCGATACACTGGACTGTGTTCGCGTTTGTCTTCCTAAAAGACCGGCATGACTCCCAGTAAGTGTACTCAGAGCGTTTCTGAAAACAGAGTACTGACTGTAGCAAAAGCGCGATTTAGTTCTTGGCCAGGCATCCAGCTTCGGCACGACCGCCGCTACCGCCGCCATCATCCGATAGACAGCCACAACGCCATCGTCCTTCGCGCTCGCGGGCGAAGCCGTTGCTGTCATCTTGCGGCATCCGGTGCTGTACGCCTCATGAGCTTATCGTTTACTTTCATGATGCGGCTGGGGCCAGCCTTGGGCCTGAAAACGACCAGCGTAAACGATGCTGCTAAGACGGGACGGCCGGAGTGCTGCGCTCTCGGGCGGTATATCAAAGATTGTACAAATGCGCCGTCGGATGGCACTACATACATTTCGCATTTTATGTGTAGCTTTTGAGGCGTGTTTCAGTGTACAATGTGTAGGTGAGTTCATGCGTATTTCGTACCCGGGCGCCGACGTGCACCTGGATCCCGCCCGCAGATGCTGCTATTCAAAACTTAAAAGCTCTAACAGTGATCGAAGAAAAGCTTAGTTTGCGGTATCCTCGTTAAGCGGCATGACTTCTGTTTTACCGGCATTACCGCGGCTTCGCGCAACCGCGGTTGACGCAGCTCATGCACAGAACATGCAGCAGACGACGCGGTGTCAGCCTATGTCGTCACAGGCTGCGCCGGTTGCCAAATCAGCAAGTTGTTGACCAGTAAACAAAAATACTAGTTTTAAAAACATCTGCAGCTCCGATTCAGCCTTTGACACCATTGGTGATATGCCGATTGGGCTCTCGAGAAGAAGTGGTACCAAGCGCATGTGTTAAGTGTTCCAGGCCAGCCGATGAGGTGGCATTCGCCACATTTTATGCGCGTGTCCAAGATGAAGACTCTAAGGCGCAGAGAATTGCAAAAGGTTGTGCTTACAACTACAAGGGTGGACGACCTGAACTTGTGGCTAATGGACAACGTTAAGAGCTGGACCTTGCTCCGGTTTCTGAAAGACTTCAATGACAACCCCATCATATGATAGATTACAATTATTCGATTTAGAAAAAGCAAGGTATGAGATTCCATCAAAGCGAGAAGAAGGAAACATTTCCCTGAGATTTCGTGTTCGGCTCTCGTGCTATTTTAAAAATAGAAACACGGGGTTTGTGATGTATAATGACCTCTGGTATTGTAAGCATATTCTTGTTAAAATCGGCACTGCAGTTGTTTTAAGCTTGCCTAAAAGCGACCCATGCGGTAGTCAATATTTGACAAGGCCAATGATAACTTTTGCTTTGGGCTGAACAAGTTGTTCGACCATTAGTCTGGCACCATAATGTTCTGACAATATAGGTGGATAATAGGCGAAAAAGTTGAAAAGTTGCTGACATCACATGCACTGTAAACGTTACAGTGTGGCAAATAAATAGAATGCGCAGCCGACAGGATTCGAACCTGTGCGGGGAGACCCCAATGGATTTCGAGTCCATCGCCTTAACCACTCGGCCACGACTGCCAGTTGGCTGCTCAGTTTCGAGGAAAGCTTGGCATAAATACACTACAAGCAATTTCAGCTTGTTCGTTCTTCGCCATGCACCATAGCGTTCTAAATATTTCATTCATCTCAGGGCGCCTTTAATTCGACTCATTCTTAGGGTGCCTGTATAATTCCGCCTCTTTAACTCATTTTCCAGTTCGTGCCGCAATCTTTCTGCCTTTGAGGTTACACTGCAATAGCTAGCCAATGTTTTTCGCCTGACTGGCTGAGAGTAATGGCGCAGGCCTTAGTGGCCCATGCCACTAGGCTATCTTGCTGACCCTCATTAAAGTTTTTAATGCTAACTCATTTAGGTTAATGTCATTCAAAAATTATCCGGTTTCTCCGCAACAAGGTTTTCTGAATATGGTGATGTGAAGGTCACGAGACCTCGAATGAGACAACCAGAGGGCGCCGCCTAATTGGAAAGCGCCGAATGCGCCTTAATTCGTGTCAATGGATTATCGGCATAAATTATGGCGGATTAAAGTGGTTAACTGGTCTGATTAGTAAAATCATATGATAATCCAATGGGAGGTAGTAGAAACGTAGTGACTCATGTATACCACATATATATGGTACTGAACCCAACGGAAAACAGCGGGAATTTTCCATTTCATAGTAATCTTGTGGGGGAGCAAAGGAACGGTTTCTTACTGCGTTACCCTCGAGTGCCCACCGCGAGCGTCGGGTCTGATGAGCACGGATATGGGCCACACGCACGTCTACCACCGGCTGACTTCACAGGCTTAATACTGCCCGCTATGCCACCTCGACGACCATTTCCCACAGCATGTCAGAGGAGCCTGTCCGCGAGTGCGAGAGCATGAAAGTGCTCTAAAGTGAGGTGGCCAAAACACTGTCTCGTGTACATAGCACGCCTTTCATCTGGAGAATACAGGTAATGTGAACCCCTTAAACCTCTTTGATACTTGTGTTACAGAAACTGGTAAAGTGAGGCTGCTCCTCTAATCGGTCTCCACCAATCTGAAAGCTACCATGTAAATTATGTAAATATTGTTTTTTTCTTTTTGCTATACCTCAAATCATTTTCCGGCCGCCAGGTCCTCGTTCCAGCCCCGACAAAGCAACCGGGGCTTCAACACGTGACCTCAGTCATGACAGTCATCAGTCTGCCGCGGCTCACATAAAGAAAAGCCTTCGAACCCGGAATACCTTGTAAACACGAAAAGACAGAACGGTAAATAGAAAGGTATAATCTAGTCTCATGACATAAATTACCAACACAATGCTTAGAAGAGAACCGACAATCAAAATGCTGTCGCAATTCCTCTGACAAGAATGCAGCCAGACCTTCACCTGCATCAGGTTTTGCGATGGTATCATCTTCATTAAGCTAGAGCAGTGCAAAACGATTCGATGTTACGGATGACCTTACATAGGCTACGGATGACCTTACAGAGAGTTTATACTTCCGCACTTCAGCCTTCATCCGCCTTCAGGGGCTCTTTAGCGTTTAGAGAAATTTCAGTAGGTCCCGACGTTTTACCCATTGAACCTCCATTCAGATGCCGCTCCACAGATTGCAGCCCATAGTCGTCATTCACCCAATGAACAGCTATCATCTTTCTTTGGGAGATTTTATTCATCTGTCCTCAGTGCACGAGATCGTACTAGAGCTTCCACTCCGCTCTGAAGCCGCTGTGCTTAACTGTCCGTCCGGTGCTCCTTCCGAGGATACGTACCTCTGACAGGAGGTACGGCTAGGCCCTGATAGCTCGACGGGTTGTACGACGTCACGGAACCACATGCCATGTCCTAATACAGAGGAGCCGCTCTCGGGCTACTTATTTAATCGAATGGACCGTGATCATAATAACACAGTCATACCCGCTACTATCAGCAATGCAAGAACACTCGTGCAATAAGCTTCAACTGGGGCTTTTCGTGTCGCTCCTGCCGACCTGGACAACATATATCACACGATATGTCACTCGAGGTAACATTGATCAAATCAAGCAAATCCATGGTAATCACGCTAGCCCGTGATTATTCACGATTTGTGCTAGCGAAACTGCCTTGTACAAATGAAAGTGCCACAGAACAAGGCATTTTCTTTTTTTACACAGGCTGGAGTCGAACCCAAGCACCAAGTAAGAAAAGCTCGTACCCATGTTTCATCGCTGGATACCCAGTAGCGACTCTGGGCATCGAACCCCACACCTCCGACACGCGAGGATTCTCAGACTATTGGGCAACCACTGCGATGGACTCTCACAGTTGATATATCCGCGAAATGCAAATGCGTAGTCTTGCGTTTACAGATGCATGTCATCATCAAATAACCCTCGTTGAGCAAGACAGCATAAAAGCATCGACATAGCACGAACCAACCGATTTCCATCCCTGCGTCGCATCGTTCGTAACATGATGCCCGGCTTTCTATCTCGGCAGTACCCTGCCGTGTGTGACTATTAGTCACAATGATTATGGTGGCCATCATCAGAGTTATGCATCATATGAGGATATTTTACTTGCCCGATTGCTAATGTCTTACAAAAAATTAGGTTAGTCATCCCCTCAATATATTTAAACCCGATATAATTATCTGATACACTTGCGCACCGACAGCTTTGCCTTTATATACTCTGATCGCTTATTCTTTCTCAAGGCGCTGCGTAACATACTAATGAATACAACATATCGGTGTGTACGAAGTGGACTCGTCATCGAAGTAGCAGTCAGACCGGCATGTCGATTATTTTGTAAATGAATGCAAGAGGAAAGTGTATGACAGTCGCACCTTACCTGTCCTGGCCTATGTGGCTGAAGTATGGAGGTTAACGAAGAGGTTCTAAATAAGTAGAGGACAACGCAGAGGACTATAAAACGGAAAATGGTAGGTAACGCTAAGAGATAGGAAGCGTGCAGAGTTGGTAATAAATAATTCGTTTCTGGCATTCTAGTCGAAATTAAGAAGAAATGGGCATGGACAGGGCATGTAGTTCGAAGAAAGGATAACCGATGGTCTCTAAGGTTAACCGATTGATTCCAAGGGAAGGTAAGCGTAGCAGGGTCGGCAGAAAATTAAGTGGGTGGATGAGATTAAGAAATTTGCAGGGATCAAGTGGATGCAGCTAGCACAGGACTGGGTTAATTAGAGGAGTATGGGAGAGGCCTTCGCCCTGCAATGCGTATAGTCCGGCTGCTGATGACGATGAAATACAGGAGGTGGAATTTCCCGAAGGTGAATGAACAAAGCAGAAGCAGAGAAGATCAAGTTCGCCCAGAAGTCGACTGTATTTTCGCGTCGCGAATGATCTCTAGTTTCTTGTGTATTTTTTTTTTATATACAGGAACTGTTTTAGCTTCACCTTGATCAAAAGCCTACTAAGAAACGCGGTTTTGCAGTCAGAAGGTCTGCCACTGCCAGGGGTCGGTGTCCAAAGTTCGACCAGGAATCACGGAGCATTGGCGAAGCCAGATTCCGAATCGATGCGACTCACGTTGGTGGCCACAGCAGATTGCACTACTAGGCTCACATTTTTTGCCTCTATATTGGCAGTTGAACCGATATTTCGTTCACCTCGAACAACATCTGGGCGATGTCCATATGTCTGCTTCGCAGTCGGAGTATCGCCTCCCAAGACCATTGAGACATTGCTATTGTTCACGGCTTGCACGTTCAACCCTGGATCAATTCTGGCGGCCGAGCCTACAGGCTCCTTGGCGATGGCCGAGGGAACGTCGACTGCACCTCCAACATCGGCAGCGCGCTTCTCCGCCATCTTGACCCCGGAGTCGATGTAGATGCGCAGCTTCTGAACGCCCTGGTCGCTCTCGCCGCAGTTGGCGAAGGAGTACCCCAGCACGCACGCGCATCCAACGACGGTGAGGCCGAGCACGGAGACAATAGAGTACAGTTCCTTGCGGCTTACCAGGACAACGGGCAGCTTGACCAGTGTCTGAAGCTCGGCATCCATGCTACCTCCTTATGATAGCGGAACTAGAAGAACTGCCCTCTTGGAAGGTGCTCGAAGCGTGGACTCGCAGGGCCAGGGACGAAAGAGGGCTGCGGGAAGTGTAGCGGGCGCTATCACCGAGACAGAGATTGCCGCCACCGCCGGCTAGGCTTAGATGATGCAGCTGAGTTATGCCGCGAGTGCGCGTGCAGCTTTGCCGTCATTAGTCCGCGCAAACTTCGTCGTTTCGATTTCAGCTGATGAAAAAGGAGCTTAGATGGCATCTCGCCCTTTTGAGGACTTAATTATTTACATGGTATGCAAATACGCTGGTGAAGCTATCAGCAAACGATTACGGGATGAACGTGTCTCGGATAAAATTTAGCACTGCCTAGCGACCTGTGGAACTGATATTTGCCGAAGGAGCCTGCGCATCTTTTCCTACTTTCAATAATTTCTAGCGCTCAGCTTGCATGGCTTTGTTCAAGCAATTTTTAAGCACATGCACATCCAGTAAACATTTACTGTGCAGGTCGTTTCAACCTAGACTTAAACAATCAGTGCGCGCAAACGACGATTTTTGTACGTTACGTACTTATGTCATATTCATAAGTTAAAGATGAGTATTGGTTACGAATACAATACGCAAAAAGAAAACCTAATTAGAGAACCGAAAAGAGTAATCATTGATTGAAAGCAATGAGAAGGCATTGGATATTGCATAAGATAAAATTTGGCGACATTCGTGAAATATTAAATCGAAACTCTGACGCCTACTACTTAAGTGGAAGTCCTAAGCAATTCTGCAGAAAAAAACACATGCGCTCAGTTCTGAATTTACTTTATAATTTTAAAGCCTATAATGCAACACATTTTATTGCGTCATATTTATGAAATCTCAATGATTGTTGTGGGCAGATTTTAATAAAAATTGTTATTCCAATTCAATTTTGTTTTAGAATTTTGGCTGACTTTGATGCGCTTTTGAGAAATAACCTCGAGATCTAGTGCTACAAAATTTGTCTTGAATAGAGAAATAAGCAACGTACACAAAAAAATGTTTCAATCGCAACATCTCATTGCATTGTGCCAGAATGTAGAGCTCAAATTGACTTTCTTTAAACGCGTCGCTCTTCAGGAAGCGGTAGCTATTTTTCCTAGCAAATCTGCGACAACAAAAAACCGTCCTTTATATCTTTTCTGAAGGCAAAAGCTGAATAAATTTATCGAAACAAAATGATGCCCGCCAAATATCAGTGCGCAAGCCACGATTTTCCAAAATAATAATAATTGGTTCACAAGAAGGGAAAGGCGCAGTATCTGTCACACTTGTTTCTATGGACTCCTCAACCAAGTCATAAGGAAAGGAAGGAAGGTGGGAGTGAAAGCGGAAATAGAGAAAGGGGAGCCGTAATAGAGGGCTACGGAGCAACTTCGACCACCTGAGGATATTTCGACCACCTGTGCATCCTCAGAAAAAGTATTCGGTCTATTAACGCGGTAGCGTTAAGGAGCTCGTGTCGCAGAAAAGCCGGTGTCGTCGGCGGCGTTGGCCGTGAGCGATAAATCCCGGCATGCACTTCTTAAATAAAAAGCAACTTCCAAGATGGGCTGGGTGGGAATCGAACCAGGGTCTCTGGAGTGTGAGACGGAGACCACTCATCCACGAGTTCTTTTTTTTTTCTTTATTGCATGGAAAAACTTCCGTAAAAAGGAACAACTCCACTTACTTAAACATGTCCATGTCTAAAGTTACCGGGCTGCTTAATACGAGCCCGTCATATCCCCAGCCCGACAATGCACAATCATCAGAACATCAAAAGTCTGGGAGACATACACATGCGTCTAGATACGGCATCCAGTTTGGAGGTTCTTCACGTGCAGCATATACACTTCTCACCAAAGCACACTGCTCCCGAAACACGGATGTGGACGATCTTGGTGGCTCTGCATGCCTGTCGATCATGCGGCTTTTCCAAAGGCTGAACAGTCCCTTCAACACAAATAGATCGTAAGGCACGACAGAGTTTTTGTCAGGAGGCAAAAATCTAATTGTATAAGGCGTAATTTCAATGTCCTTTTTAAGAGTTCTTTGTAGTATGTCCCAAAAGAACATAGCATCACGGCACAGAATAAAGCAATGATCAATTGTCTCAGGCACGTTACAGAGACGACAATTTACCGACCAGGGCACAAACATCTCCTTATTGTGAAGAAATGTCTTGACAGGCAACGTCGTTGTATGTAATTTGAAAAAGAACGTTTTTGCAGCTGCCTGAATGCACATTTGTCTAACACGCTTTAGAACAGTGGTGTCCAAAAACCCCAGATAAGGCTGCCGATACAACGGTGTAGGGAACAAAGACTCAGTGAGAGCCTGGGTCATCTGCTTTCTCGAGAGGCTATACAGGTAATCTACAGAGAAACGCACAGTGAGAAAATTGAAAGTGTCAGCAACCTCCTTAAGGAATCCCCATAAACGCCCCTCACGAGCCTGCCCAGTTGGTGCGAATAAGTAAGGCAAGTGTGGACTAAGACGCCTAATGAGCACAGTTACAAGAAACGGATGGTTTGCCGATTTGAAAAAGAAAAAACGGGAAACAAGTTGATGCACAAACAAGTGAACAAGGCCCACTCCACCAGACTCTAAGGGAAGAAACAAGTTGTCACTCTCTCTCTCTCTCTACGGAAATAAAGTTTTCACCACCACCACCACCACGCCGCATGGGCTCCCATTGAGAGCGCCACGCAAATGTTGCAAATATTCTGTGTATAACTTGTACTTTCCTCCTCGCACAATGCAGGACTTGAAGGAAATACGCAAGCTTTGCAAACAAAAATATGTTACAGACCTGTGCCCTAGCAAACACTGAGAGTTCCCTACCCATCCAAGCCTGCGTTTGTCGCCGCATAGGTACGATTTGTGAATCTCAGTAGGCTGCGCTGTTACGAACTTGGTGCAGCGGAACCCCTAGGCACTGAAGAGGACTACAGTCCCAGCATATGCCTCCAAACTTGCTTGGTCTAGTGCCCCAGTGTCCCAACCAAAAGCCTTTGGATTTATCTAAATTAAGGGCCGCGCCTGATACATCGCAGAACTGTTCAGTCAAGTGTAAAGCCTCAAGTACACTCTTTTTGTCAGAACAAAAGAGTGCGATATCGTCCGCGTAAGCTAAAATCTTAACTTCACATTGAGCCAGAGAGAAACCACGGATGGCTGCACTGTTAATTATACTGAGACAGAGGGGTTCCAGATATAAGCCAAACAACAGTGGAGACAGTGGACATCCTTGACGAACAGATGATTCCAGTGGTATTGGTTTCGTTAGCTCCTGATTAGCAATTAGTCTTGTATACGAGTTCATATAGCACAGCCTTATGCCTTTGAGCAAAACGTCACCAATGTTTGCATTCTCCAAGACCGCGAACAAGAAATTGTGCTGAACTTTATCAAACGCCTTCGCCAGGTCAATTTGAATCAGAGCTACTTGGCCTGTCTCATCTGATACTGTCTCGATTACTGAACGTGCAATATGGATGTGTGTTTGAATACTGCGCCCTCTGATACCACACACCTGATGCGAACCTATCAAGTCCATGATAACCAGCTGCAAACGAGAACAAAGGACCTTGGCAAAAATTTTGTAATCAACATTACAGAGAGAAATTGGACGATATCCTTCAACAGTTTTCAACCGATTAGTATCTTTGCTTTTGGGAATTAATATTGTGTGGCCTGAATAGAAAGTGGGAGGCAGGAAACCCACATCATAAGATGCTTGGAATACTTCCATCAAAACAGGCGTTAGGCAAGGCGAAAATGTTTTATAAAATTCGCTAGTAATACCATCTGGGCCAGGAGATTTCTGGTTCTGAAGGTCTGAAATGGCTGATTTAATTTCTTCCAAAGTGATGGGTCCCTCTACTACAGCACACTTCTCATCGTCTAGTCGAGGAAAGTTCTCAAGTAAGGAATTATAATCGAAACCCTGATTTGGATCTTTACAACTGCCGAACAGCTTTCGATAATAATCATAGAAAGCAGCAAGAATACTAGGAGCATCACTATATGTGCAATCACCATACTGAATTTCCAATATTTCCTTCGTAAGAGCATTCTCTCTTTCATCACTGAGGGCCCGACGTGAAGGTTGCTCGTCAAGAAACCTTCGAGTCGTAGATCTTATTAGGGCCCCCTTGTATCTTTCCGTCGCAAATTGTTGAAGCTCTGCCTTTACGTTATTAATTTCTTCAACATAGGCACCCGGGCTAACCCTCTCTAGCTAATGTAGCTCAGTTAGAGTGCGCCCAAGCTCACGAAGGTGGTATCTCTTTAGTAACGCGATTCTTGCAGAGGCTTCAATTGCTAAGTTTTTGGTTTCCTGTTTAAACAAGTCCCATTTTTGAAAAATTGACAGATCATGGCGTGACCATATGTCTTTCAAACAAGTAGGTACAGCACGCTTAAAGATTCATTTTCCACAGTTCCCACCAAGGTTGAAGTATCTGCCGACTGTACCTCCCTACCTGAAGAGACACCATACAATGGTCACTGAAGAAGATGGGCCGCACCCAGTAACCAAACACATTTGCTAACGTGTCTGCAGAAACATAAATTCTGTCAAGGCGGGCATTAGAGGAGAACTGAAAATGAGTGAAATGAATACTGTCGCCTTTTTCCTGCCCCACATCCACAAGGTTATATTCACAAGCCAAATCGTTAAGTAATGCAGCACTAGGATCATATCTCTTACATAATGCTGATCGGTCCTCATCCCTACAAACACAATTAAAATCTCCCAACAACATAACTTTGCGATCTGTGCACAAATGATTAACTAATGAAAGAAAAAATGCCTTCTGTCTCGCTGTTTTACAGGGGCGTAAACACAAATAATTCGCCACTGCACACCTGAGATTGTGAGGTCACAGCATATAAGTCGTCCCTCGTCATCTATGCAATAAGACATGGCTGTCATCTCTAGTGTTTTGGCCAGGAATAGCATACACGCCACGAGTTCGATGCTTGAAAGCGGTACAAAAGCGCTTCTAGTGAATGCGGTGTTGCCTTAGAAACGTGCCGTAGAACGTTATACTGCGGTGTATATCGGTAATTATGAGCATGTTACTAACAGAAGTCGCAGTTACACGAGTAGCGAAGTACGTTTCCGCTACATTTCTTCTGCGCTCTGTGCACATGCAGAGCCATCTTGCGGCAAACACAGAAGAACCCCTCCTCGCAATGTGCGGCGCTGCCCCGACACGTGGCGCGCCACTCGCCCCTGACGTTTCGCCGTGCACCCTCACGGATCGTAGAATCAAGCGTCTTTCCTTTCTTTAGATCACTATCTTCGCTCACCCGCTTCTCCCCTTCGGGCCGCGCGGGTACCGGTGCGAGGATGCCCCAATACCCTTGCGTTTAATAAGTTTTCTCGACGAGGTGCAATAACGCTATCGCGTTCCACTCTTGAAGGCGAAGCTTAAGCGTCCTCCAAATTTTTTTCGGGAAGAAATACGTTGGAAGATAACTGCGGTTTCTCAAAGCCTCATGGTGTTCGCTTTGTCGTGCTAGCACGCGCGGTTGGTGACTGCTTTTAAAATTCCATCGCGCCTCAAACGCCTCGTGGTTAAAGGTGATCGGGCACGGACGCTGTGAGAAGCGCGGATAACACTCCGACCAACAAAGACAACAAGGTGAAAACAATTACTCTCACTAAACAATGCAGACTAAGCTGATATCACTATCACTTGTTAATAATAATAATGGTAATAAAAATAATAAATTTGTTCACAGGAAGGGAAAGGCGCAGTATCTGTCACACTTGTTTCTGTGGACACCTGAACCACGCTGTAAGGGAAGGGGGGAAGGGGGGAGTGAAAGTGGAATGAGAGAAAGAGGAGTCGTAGTGGAGGGCTACGGAGTAATTTCGAACACACGGGGATCTTTAACGTGCGCTGACATCGCACAGAAGCAGTTGGCCCTACGAGGCTAGGACGATGGGTCGGCGCCGCTTGCGGCGGGGGCTGGCCAGCCACTGAATTTTGTCTGTTGTGGGCCGTCATTGCGCCCGCCACTGTGGTGGACGACGGCTGGAAAAAAACTGATTGATTTATACTAAGGGAAAGGCGCAGTAAATGTCTCGTTTTCTTTGGGCCCCGATTTATTTTTTTTAACTGATTTATTTATAGGAAGGGAAAGGTGCGGTAACTGTCTCACTTGTTTTTTGTGGACACCGGAACCGCGCCGTAAGGGAAGGGAGGAGGGAGCCGTAGCGGAGGGCTACGGAGTAATTTCGACCACCTGGGGATCTTTAACGTGCGCTGACATCGCACAGCACACGGACGCCTCTTCGTTTCGCCTCCATCGAAACGCAGCCGCCGAGGTTGGGTTCGAACCCGGGTACTCCGGCACAGTGGTCGGGCGTCTTACCACTGCACCACCCCGGCGGGGCTACGGCAGGAAGCAGCTGCTTCTGGGCAGAGGTTGTACTTGCCGTTAGGTGCACGTGTTAATTACTAGGTGTGGTGCCTCGATACCAGCGCCGCCGCGCGCTACATCGGGGCACCCCACCAGGCGTGCAGTAACGGTTATCAGTGCAAAAATCTAGTATCTGGTAAATCTGGTAAAGTGCTAGTATCTAAAATAGGAGAAAAAAATGAGCATGATAGCAACTGCTACCACCCCGTTTCAAAGGGGCGCTCCTATGTTCTATCCATCGATCCATCCATCCAGTGCGCTCACAATTCGATGTTGATTTTATTTAAAGTGTTCATTTTAGCGCTTGGGGAAAATATTTTCAGAACGGGGACCTTGAAATCCGATAAAAAAAAAAAGGTCGCAAGCTGTGTGCGGGTGCTCCACTTCATCGAATAGAGGGTGGCGGATAGTTTTCAGTCGGGCTTAGGGTAACGGCGAGAACGCGACGCAAGAGGACGACGCGTATGTCAGTGGTATGTCATGGCCGCGCGCACATTCAAAATATGAACACGTTACAGACAGTGCCCGATTCGATGGCGAATCAGACATTTTGACGCCGACGGTGTGCCACGAGAACATCGCAAACAGATGCAGATCAACTGCACCCCATGCAGGGAGCAGGCAACCGATCCACCACAAACTCGACGCGCTGAGCGATCCAATGCCCTTCATCGACGCTTTCTCAATGACGAAGACGAGCTCTACGCACGTTGACGCCGCTGAATATAACACCTTATCCTGTGGGCGTCAACCAGCTTTTACTCTGGCTGTAGTCGTCGCGCAGACTCACGCATCAATCCAAACATCAATAAGCAAGTTGAGGAAAGCTGTCGCGTTGGCCATAACACCATCCTTTCACACAGACACCAAATATATTCTCAACGACTTCATGTCCGCAATACGTGTACCTCGAGATGTCGGTCATCACCCCTCGCGCAACGAATTCATACACCCAACCTTAACCCGTGTAACTACCACATTATCCACATGCCGATCGCATGCCCCCCGCCGGGAAATGAGGACGCAGCAACTCGAGGTTTCACAAGCCGGCCCTCAGTCTACGCAGACTTGTCCCCTAGCGACACTCATTTAATTACCAGTTAGGGAATTGCATGGTCGCACACTATGCGATCGCTACACAATTATACCTCGGCACGCAAATCCCTGACGAAACGTCAAGAGGTGACCTAGCTCGTAGTTGGTCCAAACTAAAATACAAGCCAACACCATATACAGTCGCCCCTCTACCCTGAGGTATTGTAAGTTATACTCCCACAGAGGAAGCCTAAATTACCTATAGGACTTGTCCTAAGCACATGTCACATTATTAGTCAGTAAGCAGTCAACCGCGTGCTGTTCAGTAAAGATTGCGTAAAACACCCAACAACCACAGCGATATATATTCTTACGCAGTTCCCATCGAACTTTTGTGTGTGTGTGGAGGGCGGCGCTTGAACAAAAATTCATTTTTGTATTTTTTTTTTTTGCTTATGTACATCGCATGTACTGGCTCACCTCTCGCATTTTTGTGCAGAATGATTTTGATTTGATTTTGGGGCTTAACGTCCCAAAGCTTGTGCAGAATGAAACCTGCAAGTTTCGCTCAAAGTGGTACTGGCGTGAGCCTCTTTTTGTCGTTAAAATTGGCGCTCTGTGAAAACCAAAATGACGCCTAGCATTTCTAATCTATGCCTGTTTTTGTGTTTTGTGGGTGCCATCAACGTAAAGTTGTCCACTGCTACACCGCTGCAGTATCATTTTTATGGGAACGTCGAGGTTCTAAGTTACAAGTTCTGACGTCCGTGCATGCTCTATATTTAGCATATTACAGTTCCTTGTTTCGCTCATCCAATGTAATGCAGTTGTTTCTCCTTACATAATTTATAAACATCTGCTTAAGTAAAAAAAACGGATAGTATGTACCTAAAACGTCGCGATAGGAAATAGCGAATTAAGGAACAAGTTTCGCTAACTTCAATGAAGAAACTTTTCAGTTCCAAGACAACTGGTCCAGACAAAATGTGTAGCACATCAACATCGGCAGTCTGGAATTTGTTGAGGCGCGCAGCATCGCCTGAAGCGTGTCCGGCAAGAGAGAGAGAGAGACCGACATGGACATCGGGGCAGGCCGGGGCTCAGCCAGGGGGAGGGTCTCACAATGCACACCTTGCCTTTCAAAAATCCGCGCTCGCTTTTGGTGCCGACAGTTGCTCCCACCGTAACTAGATGGCTCTACAGGCGCCGCAGCCGTAGCAGCCGCGCTCGGTTAAAGCAAGAAAAAAAAAAAAGAGAAACGCTCTTGGCGACGTTCCGGCCCGGGCTCGGAGGCCGGCGGTACGCCCCGCCGCGACCTTTAAACCTCTCAAAGATGGGCGCCAGTCTAGTCTCAAGTGATCCTAGGAACCGTCGGCCACTCTTCCGACGCTGCGGTCGCGACGTGAAACCTCACAGCGCACTCGCGGGAACGTCGTCTGCAAGCCGAAATGTCGTCTGTTCGACGAGGAACGAGTAACGGGCGCCCGCGCACGCATCGACCCGAGCCCGGGTTTTGTTTTCAGATTTTTTTCCGCTTTTCACCGCCCGATCGTCACTCCAGCTTCGACGATCCCAGGTGCCGTGAGTATCATACTTTCGTTATTTACGTTCTTCGTGAGCGCTCGTGTACTCGCGCGTGATGTATCGAATGCTTATTACGCGTGAGGTACGGCGGCTACCCGAAACGTTACGGAGCGTCGCGGACCGAAGCGTCACGGTACGCAACTTTACATCTTCCTCGGAGCGTGTCGTGAATTTCCATGCCGGAGATGGGCCAGCTCGTCCGAAATAACGCTTAGGGCGCCTAAAATTGCTCCCGCGCCGAGCTGTATGGGTACTTTCGTTTATTTGCTCTAGGCTTAGCGGGCGAGGTCGGAAACGTCCAGCTGATTCGTCCTTTCACTTTGCGATATTTGTTTGTTTTCTTCTCTTCGCGTTAGCTCAGTCGGTCTCTCGGCTAACGTATGACATTTAAAAACGGACAAATAACAAATGTTTTTTTGCGCGCGTTCTTGCTTGTTTCTTTCGTCAATGCAATGTTTCGTGCTGAACTGCGCTCTTTATAGAATTAACGGTCTTGCTTGTTTCCAATTCTCGACACCAGAGGGAAAATTGATGTGCGGCGAGAGAGGTCTGCTTGCGTGCGCGTGTCGTCTGCTCAAGATTAGTTTTGAATGGACGCCCACATAACGACCGCAGCGATTTGGAATTCGGTGACCAAACAAAACAAAAAAAGTATTCAGGTCGTAGGATTCCGCACTCACGTTTTTTTTTTCTTTTTTTTCCCCTCAGTAGTGCGACCGTATTCGAATACATTTTTGGAAACAAGTTCGCATTCGCACTGAACTTTCATATTGAAAAGTCGTTGACACGTTCGATGGCTACATTTCTCGATGCCACATGGTCAGAAGCGACATCATTGGGAAGTTATTATACGCTGATATATGAAGCTGGCTGAATGATATTTGATTCAGTCTTATGCGTCTGACATGACCGGGACAGCTGGGAAATATCGCAACAGTGTCGAAGTCCTGCTCGATTCGTGTGTTTTTATGCGGTTCGCGTATAGGCCAAATACAGAAACAGTAAAGATGAGCTGAACTTCATGCGTCTCGTGCATCTCGTGCAATTGCTCGTCTTTCGATTTCGCTTTCCTCCATTAGTGTCATGGACAGCGCGCAGCTACGGAAGTGTTCTGCATATTATATCGATCGAGCCATTCCCAGATGCATTATCGTACCTACTTCGCTCTCTTTAGTTTAATTTTCGTTTTTGTTTTTCTTTTAGAGCTTGTAGAAACATCGACACTCTTTTAAAGTATCTACATGCCTCAAGATCTAATAACGTGATCGAAATTTAAATTCTACTTGAATGTTCATTGCGACCCGTGTCAAATCGAAATTGTGCTGAATGTGCACATGCATGGTGTTTTCTGCTCCGTTTTTCTTTTTATCAACTATTGGGGATTATTTATAATTTAGTATAACATAATTTACGTAACACTATACAATTGAAATCAAAGCTGCAATTAGAGTACATCACCACCTCCTCTTTATCACTGGCTGGTCCGTTTGCATCTGAAACCATTTGCCAATAAAATGAATTGAAACATTACTCGGAAATTTCCAACAGGGTGCAGCTATTTTATATTTTGCACTCATTTATATATTAGAGGTTGTGCTGGTCGTGACAGCTGACTGAATTTAAATATTTAAAGCATGTCTGTTTATCTGTGCTTTCTATAAGTCAGATGCAACTTTATTTTGAATCCGTATCCATATAAATTCAGAACCGCCACACACAGTTATGCGCAAAAAAAAAAAAGAAAGAAAGTGGTCTGTTGTAAAGCTTTTCTTTTTACCTATTATAAGATCGAATAATGTGGCTTTTTTTTGATAGTCAAGCAACAAAAGCTTATTTTATTTACCTTTGTGACTGGTAAGCAGACCAATACAGGACAGCCGCCACAGACAGTGCCACTTGTAACCAACTGTTGTTTCTTTTAAAATATTGTCATAAATTATTTATAGTGCAGAATTGAGCTAGTTAATGTGAGGTGCATTAAGCAGACATACAATGCGAGCACTTGTGTGCCTGTTCTTATGTCCTACCGTAGCAGTCTGGGCATGTTAGTTATTCATGATGGATATGTACAGCGCAAAGAAAGACAAG
Organism: Amblyomma maculatum; assembly: GCF_055883805.1. Taxonomy (NCBI): domain Eukaryota; kingdom Metazoa; phylum Arthropoda; class Arachnida; order Ixodida; family Ixodidae; genus Amblyomma; species Amblyomma maculatum. Next base: position 68,064,844 of record NC_139351.1, on the reverse strand, counting down.
AACAAAATGAAGACACATATGGGACTCACGAGCACTGTGTGTCCTATGTGTCTTCATTTTGTCCTTGTCTTTCTTTGCGCTGTACATTTCCTTACGTCCTAATTCCATCCTGTCGTTTTTTAGGCCATAGCCATCTGTAAATTTGCTGAGCTGGTCCAGCATAAATCTGGCACAAAAATGATGCAAACTGGTGGCACGCACACACACACACACAAAGACGCACAAAATTTGTGCTGTTGGCTCATATCTCGCTACACTAAATATATCGATATTCTTTTGTTGGCATAGGAGGTGCAAAAATGTGAACAGACCACTGAAAAAAATGTGACCATAATAAAAGTATGTCATGGACAAAAGTTTCCAGGATGTGGAATCACAGATTATAATTTATTACTTCGTTTCCAGGCAAAGCAGATCCAAAAAATATTTAAAAGCATCAGAAGACCTGCTCAATCCTTTAAATTGAATAACAGCTGATAGGATAGCGAGGCTAGTCAGCAAGGAGCAATATTTTTCTTCAACTCCACATCCCCCAAAGCTTTGTCCACAACTGCACCCTCTTAATCCTTGAAACATATCAAAGCATGAAGGATGCTGTATAACTGGTCAAGAAGCTGCAAAATTGTACAGGAATTTTTAGAAGATATATATATATATATATATATATATATATATATATATTTATGTATGACACTAAACTGTTAAGGTTACAGAAATAATCCACATTGTAGATTCCGCTGAGCCTGCATAGTACCAGTGCAGCACACTGAACACTCAGGCATGTGCTTGGTCCCAAACACATCTATTTGAACATTAGTTTTTATGACTGGGGTGTTGCTTTTCAGGCTTATGATGGACCGGGCCGGTAGTCGACATGCCTTACAACCAAACTTTAATATTGAAATCAAGCAAGAACCAGTATCGCCACCAAGTTCAGACATTGAAGAGGAAGAGTGTACGTATATATTTTCATTGCTGGAGTATATGGCCTCCATCATTGTTTTCTTTTCTTCTCAAAGCAGCATTTTCCCATATTGCAAGGTTTAAGCAACTTCACTTTTGTAATTTTACTTTATAAGCAGCATAGTAGAGTCAGAAGCAATAGTTACATAACAAAAAATTTATACTCTGTACTTGAGTATAGTCCCATATATCAGCATGCTTCATCAAATTTACACAATTCTGCCTTGAGTATGTCACATTTATGCTCAACTGTGATATCTCCTGCTTTTAAACATGCAATCTGCTGAACAAAATACGAAGTAACTTTTGTTTTAATTTCCTGGTACCTCACTATCCAGGTAGCATTGTTCTTTTTGTCATACACAAACATTCTGCACTTGCTTTCAAATTTAGCTGCACAATCTTTCAGAATGTGTCACATTTAATTGCTTCACTTCTTTTCATAGATGTTACTCCGGATTTGTATGGGAGTTCGAGCTTCTCCCATGTTACTGTAAAAGTAAGTATGTACTTGGCTTGTCTACTTTGAGTTCTTTCGGCGCATATACTCTGAAGCAAAGCGCCTGTTTGAACTGCAGTGCTGCAATATAGAGCTTTACAGAGCATGCCTAGATGGCTTCCATCACTTCTTTGTCATTTTTTTTTTCGGTAGAATCTGCAAGATAATCATGCACAACACGTTGTTACCACAGAGGACACGAAAACATTTTGATGCTTTCTACGATTGTATTACAGCTAGTCAACATGAAGAATCTTCCTTTGTTGCTGCCAATTTCATTCTGATTTCTTTGTGTTTGGAGAAACCATTATAAATCTTATGTGGGAACCTGTGTTCTTTAGAGAACATGAGTATAACATTAGATGACATCGATGCATATCTCAACGATAAAAAAGAAACCGCTGCCGGTATGATATGATGAAAAATGTACAAGCAAAAAATGCTGACACCCAGTCTTTCATTCCCTTTTTTGCCACCTCCCTCACAGCGTGGTTAAGGTGTCCAAAAAAAGTAAAACAGTTGCAGTACCTTTATTTTCATATATAATTAGCAGTTATAAAAGTAAAACAGTTGCAGTACCTTTATTTTCATATATAATTAGCAGTTATAAATATTATCACTCACGGCACATTCTATATATTGCAGTGAAACTACTCGGTACAGCTCATGGAATGCGTAGTTGTGCGTGAGGAGGAGGAAGTCCTAATCACAGCCATTTTCTCACTGCATTTTGTGATGGGCATTTCATCTGTTGTGTAGTACCCCCACATAGGTGACATCACCTGCGTTGAATTGAAGACAGCCAGGGCAGTGAAGCCTATATCACAATATCATTACTCGTGGAGGCTCAAATGCACAAAGACACCACTGTTTTTCCACAGAAAGAAGAACCGGTCTCGTCACCTGAGGCTTCTCCAAAAAGCTGTGTGGCTTCAGACCACGAGGAGGGAGAGGTTGAAGACAGCACACCTTTCGTCCCTCAGACATTGAAGAGGAGTGCATCATTTTCGCGAGGTGCCCTTTTTCATAATATAATGGACATGAAACAGCCATGCCCGTAGTAATTATGTAACACTCGTCTCATCCAAATAAACCTGTTTTACTTTTAATTAGTGAACAAATGAATAATTTGCTTTTAAACAATATTAAACTGATTAAATATTTACTTTGACCTCGTGGTTTCCTTTAGTTATATTTGACTGAAATGATGTGCCTACTTTCAGCCTGCGTATTGAACTTTGTTTTTGGATCGTTATTATTCAATAACAGATGAATTTTTCATTTGTTGTATGGTATGTAGCAATGTGCAGCGACAGTGGTATTATAAGAACCCTGAAATGATGTTTGATGGCCATATTCTGATGCAACAAATCTGTAGAGGTGGCATTTGTGAGTATTCGAGTAAAATTTAAATGCCCTGCATGAACCCTATAATTTGCAAGTCATTTTGCAAAATTTTTTCGCACAACCACTTGGGGCAACACCTCACCGCACATTCGTAGCCACTCCTCCCCCACTGACAAGTGAGTGTGGGATTTAGGCGAGATAGCTTACAGCAGAGTGCAGTCATGACGTGATTTTCTTTATTTCTTTTCTTGTTCATCAATCTGTGTTACATTATGGGCAAGAGCAAGAGCATTACTTTTTATCATTTATACCTTCGGTGTTAATGAAGCTAGCGCGAAAAATTTTGTGCTGCAGTGGCGAGTAATGAAATGCAGAAATGCTGACAGGCACCACACTTTCTCTTATAATTATCATCATCATCACCTGGACTACGCCCACTGCAGGGTGTAGGCCCCTCCCATATTCTTTCAATTTACACGGTCCTGTGCTTGCTGCATCCACTTGACCTCTGCAAACTCCTCAACTTCAACCGCCCTCTTCTAGGCTTTCACTTCCTTGGAATCCAATTTGTTAGCTTAGTGACCATTGGTTTATCCTCTCTTCACACTGTATGCCCTGCCTATGCCCATTTGTCCTTCTCAATTTCCACCAGAAAGAACGTCATAAACTCATTTCTCTGACCCATTCTGCACACTTCCTATCTCCTAACGTTACTTCTTCTAGCCTTAGTATATATTGTTTCTTGGTCTCATTATAAGATTTGTAGTAGACAGCGGTTATATACTTAGCAGGATACAGAAACATGCCTACATCTTTGGCTGCCCACGCGCTCCTTGAATTAATTTGCCTTAACTCAGATATTTCAGTGCTAATTAATTTAAATTTATTATTATTATTAATAATATGGCAACACGTTTTTCAATTACTGTCTTACACGTGGACCTGCTTTTCTCATTTGAATTTGCAGTGGGCCACTTGAACGATGTCGACAGTAGGTGCAACCGTACAGAGCCAGAGCCAGAAGGCTCACAAGGTGTACCTCTCCAGGTGTGCCTGGAAGTTAATGAGGTATGTGCAGCATACAGTTTCCACATCTCTCTAGTGCTGTTGTTACATCGGGTGCTAGACAGCAGTTCTCTAACAGCACTTTATCTCAGTGGCATTGTTGTTGGTGGAGTTGAGTCAACCTAATGCCAGTGTGTTGAAGACCAAGGTATTCCTCGATATAAACCTTGTACGATGGTGTTCTCCACCCTGAAGGTCGTAAACCTTGTTGGATGTTCCAAGTACCAACACAATCAGCCAACAGATTTGGTATACATGGTGCTATCACATCTTTCAGAGTGTCTTTTATTGTGAAAATAGCTAGTACTCTACTGATAATTTTCAAGAGGAAATTAATACAAAAGTCATATCCTGCCAGTACTTCCCTATGGTGCTGAAACTCGGAGGCTAACAAGAGACTCAAAATTAAATTGAAAACTGCGCATTGAGATGTGGGAAGGGTAATTGTAAGGGTTACTTTAGGAGACAAGAACGCAGAGTGGTGCAGGAAACAGTTATGAGTTAATGACATCGCAGTGGAAACCAGGAAGAAGACATATGATCTAGGGATACAAAAGTAGGCTAACTAATGACTTTGCGTTCTTAAGGTTAACGGCCTGAATATAAGAGTAGTCAGACATAGCAAGGGCCATCAGAGGGTCAGGTAAGTGGATGAGATGGGGAAGTTTGTGGGGATAGGATGGTCACACCCTGAGCACGACAAGGCTATTTGGAGGTTAATGTGAAAGGTCTGTGTCTTATGAAGCACGTAACCAAGTTATTGTTCATGCAGTATAAGTACCTAGGAGCAGAAGAGTCCAATTGGTTTGATCTAGTTGGACTCATCTAGGTCTAATGGGATGGGTGGCCAAAGGCACAGTTGGAACCAATTGGACCCAGTGCATTTATATTTATTGTTATTTTTATTTTTTGCTGAGAAATGTGTACTAAAGAGTTTTATCCTTATTTTTCAAGCTTTCATTTCCACTTTTTTGCTTTTTTGTAAGCCAGATTATGCCAAGTAACTTTTCATAATGTATGCTATGACTATCCTGTCTCCCCCTCCATGATGCAAATTTTTTTTAGCTAAGTTTTGCCATCCTAAAGTCAACAAAAATATTTTTCCGGTAAATCAGCTTTTTATACACAACTGCCTACTTTACCAGGTTAAGAGAGGAGGGAAAGTTGGCTCTGTGAAAGTGTTTTTCTATTGATCACACAGCAGGGCTGCAAAGAATGGAATTAATTGTCAGGCATTAAATGATTTCTGAAAAAATTATTTCGCAAAAAAACTTGATCTATGGTTTTTAAAACGTGCAGCATATTTTTCTAATGAGCAGTGACACTCAGTATTTCACTATATGGTAGACTGAATAAGTCTGTCATTGCTTTTATGGTTGTTGTTTTTTTTAATAAATGCCTGCTGTGTATTGAACCGTTTTGCTGTGTATTTGTTACTGACTCATTCACTGAATTTCTCTAACACAATGATTACATAGTAAAAGCTCTTGATATATCTAATAGGCAGGACCTACAGAAATGGTTATCTAGGAAGGAGCAGTGTTTTCATGCAAGCAGCATTTGCCCACTAACATTTTGTGCTGGAGATTTTTACACAGCAGCCGGAATATACCATTGGAATACACCTCACAGATGCCAGTATGTGATCACCACATTTACACACATAACAACTGTGAAAAGAAAATAATGCCCGTATAGCATCTGCATTTATTAGGTGGAGCAAGGCTAGTTCCTTTATCAAATAAAATGTCCTCTCTTTTATTGCCTTACCAGGGGGTGATTTCCTTATGTGAGTGTGTTTGCGATGCAAATAAATATGGTATTTCTCTGCACATTGTTATGAAGCATGCAGACATTACAACAGTACAGGCAGGGTATTGGCACTTCATCATCCTTCTCACATTGTTGTCTACCATTGTTGTTGTTGCAGTATACACCCATTAATCTTTTGCAGTACTGTCAGTTTTTACAACGAACAAGAGATACTGATGATGCTGTAAATGTGACTGCTGTCCTGTTGTGTGGCCTGATTGCAGTAGGCCTTGTGTGCATGCGTGAATTAGGAGGCCTCTGTGCTAGGATTAGAAAGAAGGAAATTGTATGAGACACTAATCTGCTGGAATTTCTGTTTCTTAGACTGCAGATTCATGGGCTGGAAACCGAGCAAGCCTGGCGGAAAATGCGCTTGGTAAGGCACTTTCTGTTCACTGGCAGGGCTTATATTGAAACATATTTATCTAGACATAAGCTGGCTCACGTCTTTCGCAACAACCTTCGTTTTCAGACCTCTGAATCCACTCAGAAGTATATATATATGAATCAATTAAATCAGCTTGATTGATTTTCTCTGAGCATGCATTGTTTAAAATCACACTAATTAAGTTAATTGACACATTGTACCTGCAAAACATGCTGGCACTTGCTGTGGGATAGAAAACACCAAGAAAACAAAGGTTACAGACATCACAAAGATTAGACAAACACTTCATGGACGGTACTTTTATGTATCATTGTGAAGGATCCATCACATCTGACTGCTGACAAACACCAGTTCATGTTACACGTCTATTGGCACTCGATGTATTTTCATTGGGCACTATAAATAAAATTGCATTGATAGTTTAACTTTGTAGTAAACTGAGTTCTCTTTGTGAATGAACTGTGAAGGAACGTTCTTTAACTGAGAAGGCATATTGCGTTCAAATCATTGAGAAAATAAAATGTGGATGTGCTGGAAATTCACTCCGAACGACGTTCAACTTATTGAATATAAAGCATATTTGTGCGATCGGCTTCAAATGATCGGCTTAAAGCTTCAAATGAGTGGTTGATTGGGGCTAGTTGATGCTCATCTGACATTGGGGAAGTGAAAAGAATAGAAACAGACATATGAACGGTGGACTTGGTGTTTGTACATTGCATGGAACCCAGTGTCAGTGTCCACTTTTTGCACTGACGTGATGTCAACTGCAGCAGTCATGTGTAGCATAGTGTAGAAGGAAGAATTAGAGGTAAGTTAAGTAAGCAAATTGCTTGAGTTATATATTCAGTAACCAGTGTTCTCGTGTGTGACATTACTTTTACAGTGGACAAGAACAACAACGGCGGTGGCGAGGCTTCCAAGAGGGCGCCCTCGGCAGGAGCGACGTCGTACAAGAGTGGGCGCCGCATCCCGCTCCAATGCCCGCTCTGTCCGTACATGACAAACAACGCCACTACCATGCGCGAGCATCTACCCGTACACACGGGCGAGCGACCTCACCGATGCCCCACATGCGGGAAGCGTTTCTCACGCAAAAAGTACTTCCGGGTCCACCTACGCCTGCATGACAAGGTACGGGTGTTCACGACGACTGCTCCAGTCTTTTTTGCAAGAATATTTGCAGTGATTTCTGTCAGACCAATCAATTTAAATCAGACTCGCTGTGGTGGTGCAGTGGTTAGAGCGCTCGACTACTGCTCCCAAGGACGCGGGATCAAATCCTGGCTACAGTGGCCGCTTGTCGATGGAGGCGAAAAGTCAGGCACCTGTGTGCTGTGCGATGCCAGTGCTCGTTGCAGAACCCCAGGTGGTCGAAATTTTCGGAGCCCTCCGCTATGGTGACTCCCATAGCCTGAATCTCTTTGAAACACTAAACCCCACAAATGAAACTAAGCCAGTCGAAATCAGCTTTTATCCACCTTTATGTGGTACAAGCCTTTTCCTGTTGGTTGTGAAGCAGACAGTTGAATTATCGAATGTGTATACAGTTCACCATAGATGCACTTAACTTGGACTATTTGTTAATTTGGTGGGTTTGTGGGGTTTAACATCCCAAAGCGACTCAGGCTATGAGAGACGCCACAGTGGAGGACTCCGGAAATTTTGACCACCTGGCGTTCTTTAACGTGCACTGACATCACACAGCACACGGGCGCCTTGCTTTTCGCCTCCATTGAAAAGCAGCCGCCGAGGCCGGGATTCGATCCCGCGTCCTTGGGAGCAGTAGTCGAGCGTCGTAACCACTGCGCCACCCCGGCGGGGTTCTTTATTAATTTGAACTCATTTAACTTCCAGTTTGTTTAAACTGATGTTAGTGCTCCATTGACATCAAATATGCTTAAACGTTTAAAGGAGTATAGATGCCATGCCAGATGCTTGGTTTTGTGAATTTTGATGTGCAGTACTGAAGGAGGGGGGGGGGGGGGGGTATGAAGGAATATGCTAGCGTTCAAAGGGGACGAGTAGTGGAGTATTCATGGTTTGAATTGCTGCTCTTGTTTTAAGGTTGCAGAACTCATTTGCATTTACCATTGAGCCTCGAAAATTGCCACGAGTACACATCTCTATAGTGTGTTTAAAAGGCCATGTTAGGTGCTGCAGTCCTGTTCTTGCTTACAGTTAACTTTTGGGAATTCGAACGTGAAAGGAGGAAAGTTTGTTCGAAAATGAGACCTACGCATGTTAGTCATGCTCTTCTTTGACCAGCCATTAATTGCCTTTCGCAGAATGGGGATGAGGAGACCAACGCATGTTAGTCATGCTCTTCTTTGACCAGCCATTAATTGCCTCTCGCAGAATGGGGACAATGATGCCAGTGACGGCGACGATGACAAGAGCAGCGGCAACAAGCAAGGTGACTCAATGACACCAGCCTCGACCTCAGTCCACACGTGTGAGGAGTGTGGAGAGACCTTCACTCGTAGCCAGTTCCTGCGGCGGCACGTGCAGACGGCGCACGTGCTGGGGGGCTCTGACGGCAGCGGCCCGGGGAGCAACACCTGCCCCGTGTGCAACAAAACCTACAAGTATGCCGGCAACCTGCGCACGCATATGCGCATACACACGGGCGAGCGACCCTACATGTGTGACGTGTGCGGTCTCCGCTTCACCTGCTCCAGCTACCTGCAGGTGAGGCCGCCGTTCTACACTTTGCACTAAGAAAATTCAAACGTTAAATGGCGACTCCGCCGTGGTTTAAACCTCCCCTGATAATTTACTGAAACTTCTATGATGTGTTCTCTCCCGAGTTTTCTGGTCATTTGTACGGAATATCGCAGCGCTGCAATGTTTTGTTGCAGCACAAATGAATTTTAAATATTCCCAATTCTTGGCATAAATCAGGGAGATTTCTATGAGCAACCTTGAGCACTTGATGTAACTGGGTGCATGACTATATCTATATTCACTCTGCATATATGCTGCAAGACAAAATTTTGACCTTGCTTTCGGTCATTTCAGAAAATAGTGACCCCAACTGCCACTTCCAGATGTCAATTTAGCTAATTAACGAGCACATGGTTGTTTTTGCGGCCGTATCTCTGATGTCATTGCTTGGTAAGTTACAACGTCATAGGTTGGCCGAAACCTGCTTTCAGTTTCGGTTTTACCATTCTTGCTATTTAATATTTTCATCTTGGCATTTTTAAAAACGGTTTTCCGTATTGGAGAGGGGGACTTTAAGGCATATGCTAGGGTCACGAACTCAAAGTGTTCAACAACCCCCCCCCCCCCCCCCCCCCCCCTCCTCCCAAGTCGCCGTTTAAAGGAGCAAGACCTAGGAGGATTTAGCACATTGAAAAAAAACTTTGTACTGTTCTTTTCATAATGTGAGAGTTATAGAGGGCTCGATGTGAGAAATTATGGTGTGGAAGTGAAATATCGGAAAGAACGACAAAAGGAACAAAGACGAAAAGTGGAAAGGAGAAGGGAGAGAAAACGTGCATTGTCTCTGGAAGCAGCTAATGAGAGGGTGCATGGTTGAGAACTGGAGAACAGAGGAAAAGGAGATATGAAAGAGAGAAGGAATCGAAGGAGAAGGAATGCACCAACTAGGAATGTGTGCCAGTATGACATCTTGTTAGCCTTTGCTTTTCAACCCTGTAGGTAAGACACAAGTGATATTTACAGTGGAGTTTTGTGATTTTAAACTGACATACTTTAGACTGACCAACAGTTTTTTTCTTTAACACTGTCAACATGAACTGGACTAAAAATTCTGCCCTTATTTGGAATCTGCTTGATAAATTTTCAGCTCTATTTGAGTTTGAATTACTTTGATAAACATTGATAAATTTGTCTTCGTAACCTGAGTGTGTCTTCCACATGAGCTCCAACTTTGTCTATAATTTCCATCTCTTGGTTCAGATTTGTGTTAATCCGGACCACATCCGGATGTGGTCACCACGTCCTAGGTAGACACGCTTCGTTAGCTGCTTCCAATATCTCGCTACGCCTCTCTCAAACTCTCATTTCGTATTCCTTTTCTCTGTCAGGTCCACCTGCGGACGCATGTACAGGAGAAGCCGTACGCGTGCCCGCACTGCACCAAGACATTTGTGCACAACTCGGCGCTGACGGTGCACTTGCGCACCCACACGGGTGAGCAGCCCTACCAGTGCCCGCACTGTCCGCTGCGCTTCAGCCACCTGCGCAACATGAAACGCCACCAGATCTGCATCCACACCCACGAATACCCGCACGTGTGCCCCCTGTGCCAGCGCGGGTTCCTGGTGGTCACCCACTGGCGACACCACCTGCAGTTCCACCACGGCATTGAAGAGCCGCTCGAGGATGGCGATGACAGCACGCCTCGCCATGGACGCCGACCGGGCGCACGGCCGACAACAGTCGCGCCGAAGACGACGGCAACTGTCGTAAGTTTTATGTACACAAAGGAAAACGCAGTTCTCTCTTTTTACTGGTACTATGACATTCAAAAAGCTGTGGAAAGGAAAGTGACAGTGCTAAGAGACTAAAAGATTGCACCACATCGGATTAGAGATAAACCTGGATATATCAAATTGTTGGCTATATCAAACACACACATTATCCCCTTTGGAAACGTTACGTCAATGTATATAAAAGCAGCACTGTATGTTGAGCTGTGATTTCGCCAGTCATTCAATATATCAAACTGAAATGTCACTGGTCGCTGGATATATCAAAGTGGTGCTTCTCTTGATGGCATTCTTCAACTGTGTTGCAAGTGTGGAGACTGGTCGGTTGCACATCCTCGGCCACCTACTGGCAGCACCGGCACCGTAAAACTCCATTACATGGTGAAAGTTGGGTGCACTTGAGAGGGACCTTCGACCTCTAATACTGCTCATTTCACACAATGCATCACCGGCTTGCTATAAAGATAGCAAAAAACTTGAGCCTAACGGTGGACCTTGCCTGGCATGCTTTGCTGCTGAAAGCACTGCAGAAGCCAGCTGTGCCTTATTTATTGAGCAGTTATTTTATTTATAATACACTGGTAGCAGGATTAAGCATCTCATCTAAAGAACCATTCTCAGCACCCTTCAGCGTAATGCACATTAGAGCTAGTGCTAAATGGTGCACTGTCAGCATGCTGATAAGCAACATGTCACTATTCTCGTATTCTCGTTTCGAGGCTCCAGGTACAATGTTTTGGAATCACCGAAACATCAGACCATTTTGCGTACCTATTCAAGTTCGACATATCCGGGTGTAACTGCAATTGTCTGTAATCTGCTTTCCATCTGCTTTCTGCATAACATGCCCTGCCCCATGTTTATTTTTTTTGTAGCTTCACCTAACGATATCATCAACCTGTGTTTGTTCTAGACGTTGCCCCTGACATTTTTCTTTCCGCAATCTGCTGGGCTGTCCACAATGATTCCAAGTCATTTTGTTATGAGGAGTGAATGCTGTTCTATAGTGTAGTTGTGAGGACGAATTGGACATGTAGGCATGACATATGCTATATGGGGACCCGATAAGGTAACTTAGTATGCAGTCAGGGGAAGTATAGAGTTGATTAAAGTCCGATTAGAGAACTTGCAGAGGTTTACTGGCAGCAGGTGGCACAATACAGGGCCATTTCATGATCAGTGGGTACGTTTCTTGTCTTAGGTGATGGCAGATATAACTCAGCTGATGGTGATGACTTAAAATGGCGCGCTTCCCAATAAAAATGAAAGGTATGCGCAGGAGCACTTGGAGAGAAAGAGGGTCTAGCAAAAGAGGAAAGGCTGACAAGACGAGTTGTTTGTCAGCCTGGTTGTTGTCTACCCTACACCTGGCCAGAGGAATAAAAGAGGTGAAAGAGAATGAGGGTGGCACAAAGAGGGTTGAATTGAAAACAATTGCAATTTTAAAAGCCATCGTGTACAGCAGCAGTTGCCGGACTGGTGGGTACGTGTGGTTCTTGGGAGTGCTTTTTGGGCCTCCTAAGCCTCTATGGCTCAACCTCCACCTCTTCTCTGCCCACTTTGTTTCCGGGCCTAATCATTAATGTAATAATCAACATCCAGTTGTTAATTATTTAATTTGAACATTTCTAAATGGATCACGTGGCTGCATGCCAAGTCTGCGCATGGCTCAACCCGGCACCTTTTCTCTGGCCACTTTGTTTTGGCCAAGTAATGAAATATGAACGTCCAATTTTTTAATTATTTAATTTTGGCATTTCTTAAGAGATCATATGGCTGCATGCTCTTTTTTTGCAAGCTTATCAGGCAGTTAGGGACGCAAGCCAAGACATGCAGGGTTCTTTAGCTCCACATTGAACCTATTGGAGTTCACCCTGAGGCTAAAATATTGATAACCCCAGGCATGGACGCCGATCAGAAAAAGTTCAGTTTTTGCACTCCCTTGAATTCAAATGTTTTTCTGTTATTTACAGAAAACTTCTAGGGTAAATGGTTCTAGGGTAAATAGGCCCCAACACCGCAAAGCGACTGAGCCTATGAGGGATGACGCTGAGAGCTTTCAAAATTTCAACCCCAAGTTTTTTTTAATGTGCATGGACATCGCACAGTACACAAGTGATTTGCTTTTCGCCACCATCTGAGGTAAATGACATCATTGTCATGATGCATTTCAAAACAAAAAACTAAACTCACCTGGTCTTCAGTAAAAAATAAGTTTAATAAATAATAAATTGGTTCACAGGAAGGGAAGGGCGCAGTATCTGTCACACTTGTCTCTGTGGACACCTGAACCATACCATAAGGGAAGGGAGGAAGGTGGGAGTGAAAGTGGAGAGAGAGAGAAAGGGGATGCCTTAGTGGAGGGCTGGGAAGTAATTTCCATCACCTGGGGATCTTTAACTCGCACTGACATCGCAATGCACAGATACGCCTCTCTATTTCGCCTCCATCGAAACGCATCCACCGGCGGTCGGGATCGAACCCGGGAACTCCCGACTACTGGCGGATGCGTTTTGATGGAGGCATTTTCCTAAAATGAAGCATAAAAAACCGCAGCTCTTCGCCCTATGAGAGGGCAGAAAGCCTAGGAGCTTACTCAACTTCCAGCAATTTTATTCAACTGTGCTGAAAGCAGTCAGATAAAGGAAAAATATGCCAACCTAGAAGAGACGGCTAGGGTAGGTTGTGTGTACCTTGCAGTTATTCCTTCCAAGTTTTCCCTTGTAGTTTTACGTAACATAATTGCAATTGCAATAACATAATAAAATTCGAGTGTCACTCTCAAACTGCCCCGAAGGAGTCCTCAGTAAACTATAACAGAAGAGGGCAAATACGGGCTGTTGTCACATGCTTAAGAATCAAGTAAAACAGCGCATGTGTCTGTCGTTCATATGTTTTGTCTCCCCTAGCGCTGTTTTACTCGATTCAGTAAACTATCTCATTTTCCACACATTGGACTAGCACAGCAGGTGTTCTACTGCATGCACATGTATTCCTTTAGTCAAGAGTTCTTAGACGGCCATATTAACAAACCGGAATTGATTCCACTATCTCTTCTTTTGCATGCAGCTTGTAATATGTATGAAGCACAAATCTGGATGTGCAGCTTGCATAAGAGAGCAGAGTCGCATTTCATAAAGTCCTGATGGGGAATATGTCTGCATGTGCATGAGTATGGCATGTTTGTTCAACATGATGCAAAAACAAAACCAGTTGGGAAGTCAACAGCACTAAGTCGGTGTTGTCTGAGACAAACAGACCTTTGCTATAGATGTGGCGCGCTGTCGGAAACACCTGCTGAAAAGAACGCCCACGAGTAAAAATGCATCGAATTCCCACCTACACACTTCCATCCGTCTCTCCACCTTCTCAAAGATCTCCAAACGTTCTGCCCAGTGGAAGCCTGTGGGAAGACCAAATTGAAACACGACAGAAAGGGAAGGCGATCAGTTTAAGAGCAAAATGTGCAACCAGTACTGCTCATGGTGATTGGTCGCATCGCGTAATGGCCTTTGCATTCTTTTTATTTTATTTTTCTTCAAACAGGGCAAACCAAGAAACGAAAGTCTACCAGTCGACACTGCAGCATTAGCAACTGCCCCAGGGACCTGATGGTAAAAGGCATTTCCCGGTGACGCTTCTTCTTGAGCGACATTTCTTACGTGTTGTCCATTTCTGTGGTCGTTCCTTGTTGGTGTGGCATCCTGCTGATGCCTCGCTGTCTCGAAAGAGTTTTCAGCATTAAGTTTTCGGGGGAGTAGGGCATTATATTTACTACAGACATTATATTGAATGTCAAAAAGCCAGTTCTTTTAGGCATTACCTGTTAGTGTTTTAAGCATACGAGTGCTGTTGTGTTGTTTGTTCACTCGCCATGATGTAGTAGCACTGTTCAGTATTGACATGTCGACAGCTGCGCACTAGACTGAAATGAGTCAATGTGTCGCACCTGCATAAGCTAACGTAATCACATCAGATGTCAGAAACCTAGTTTTGCTGTGTCATATCATTTGCACCAGTCTCTTTCTCCAAGTGCAGCGTAAGTTGTAATGCGTCATCCTGCTTTCTTTCCTTGCAAGCATTATTCAACTATATTTGGTAATTCAAATTATTTTTATCATTTTTGACTTTCTTCGTACATCAGCTTGGTTTTATAATATTATAGTTTAGTCTGGTTATGTTTTGCTTGGATTTATCCAGTATATATATCTAGTCAGTGGCTTAGCTTTTGAGACTGAATATGCATGAAAACGGCAAATCACTGTGAAGCATTGAGGAGTACAAAGACAAGAAAAAGCGACAACATGTAGTAGTACAAAGGTGGTCCATAATAATTGCTCGATAATTTGATTCCTTCGTTTGTGTGTCAAATGAGCTGTTTCATAATAGTTATAAGGTTAAATTCACCCATTTGAACACAGAGTATTACTTTGAAGTTTTACAAAGAATTGTTGTGTGTCCTTTCAATGCATGGCCATGACCGAGGGAAAAGAAATCGGCTTGTGACTTTTTGTGATGGAGAAGTTATCAATGCATCCTTGAAAGAACTGGACTTGAGATATTAGAATATTGTGAGTTTGCAACATGGATGTCCGGTGGTAAAATTGCGAGACTTCAAATTGTGACCACCATAAATGTCTGTCCAGATTGTGTGTGGATAATTTACATTGTTCACAAAGGATGTTGTGCTGTTTGAAGTTGGTTTTACAAAGGTTGACTCGTGTAATTGACAGTGTTGTTGTTGACAGTGTACACCACCGAATGAAGTTCAGTCTTAGAAGTACAAACCATATCAAGGCATCATAATTATGGGTTGGATTTGTACAGATCGAATACACTATGAGTGGTTATGAACGTAAGATGAATTCTATTCAATATCATTTTTTGTTTCTGTTGAGATGCAGATACCTCTTCCTAATTTATATCGCTGCTTTTAAGACATAATTTACTGTTGCTGGTTTTGCAATCAGCTTTCTGTCGGTAAGAGTTGGTCAGTTGTCTTTATGTGTCAAGTCGTAGAGCTCACAAAACACGTGACTATAGAACTATATTGTCTAAGCAATTTTATACTTCTTTAACATAGAAGATAAAAAAAAAATTATTTTAACTGATGCAGTGGCAGGCACAAGTTGCTGAAAGCCAGGGCTGAAGTCGGTCCCATTCAGCTGTTTTTTTGTGGCACACTAATGCAGCAGCATAGTTTGGTTTGGTTTGTGGGGTTTAGCAATGGCTATAAAGGACACCATAATGGAGGGCACGGAAAATTTCGAGAACCCTAGATATAGCATGCCGAGCTATGTATATCGTTTATTTTTACTAAGCAGCACTTGCAGAAGCACGCTTTCTATTTTATTTCTTTAAGCCAAACTGTGAGATATAAAAGAATGCCTATTTGTTATTGTAGACTTGCTTGAATTAAACCCATTGAAGACGAATCAGTAAAAAACATTTAGATTGTGTCCTATAGGATACTTGGGTGCCTTGGAATTTACAGGAGGTTGCCCAGGAGCTAAAACATGCATGCTTCAACCCTCGCCTTTCGTTCAGCAGACTCCTTTTTTATATTTAGTACATCGTCTCGATTTCATAAGGAGCCATACATCTGCATACTCTTTTTCTGCATGTTTTTTAGGCAGGAAAAGACTGAAGCTAAGACAAGCCTAGTTTAACAACCCCTTTTCGAAAGCCATTGCAGCTCCCTGACAGTTGTTGATAACTCTCGCTTTATAGTAAACTAGTCAGACTAGTGAATCAGCCTCAGTGGGAGCTTTGTGTCTGCATGTTTGTTAGCCTTCATGCTGCACAGATATATTCCAAACACCTTCACTGTCTTGTAAATATGTTGTTCCACTAGCCTAGTAAGATGCATAGAGTTATTCATATACAAGATGTTTCGAGTCATGGACAGCACTTCTGTCTCTTTCGTTGCGTTTTCTAGAAGATGCTAATAATAAGAAATGTGTGGTCTAAACGTGTGGTCTAAACCTACACGCTGTTGTAATCCTCAATTTGACTGGGAAAAAAATTGTTTTTTAATTAAGCATCTATTATAGTGATGTATGTTACCATGCCGGCTTCCACACCTATGAAGCAGAAACTTCCAAGGCTCATAAAAAGACTAGAAGTTAAATTATGGACAGCGCAATGGGTTGTGGAAGAGAAAATGATGAAGGTGATGTAAAAGACAAGAGGAGAGTAGAGCGGGTTGAAAGAAAAAAAAAATTCACATTATCCTACTTGAAATAATAAGAGGAGGAAATTGTCAATGACAAGGCATGTGATACGGAGAAGAAATAATAGGTGTCTTACATAGAGTAATGGATCTTCCAAGAGGAAGGCATTGTAATGGGGGCAGCAGGGCTTCAGATGGACAAATGGAAGCAGGGATGTTCCTACGCGTAGGATGACCACGGCTTGCACAAGACCGGGCTAATCAGAGGTTTGTAAGAAAGGTCTTCATTTACAGGAGGACATAGAAAGGATAATGGTGATGACACATTATATATGTGTTTAAGCCAAGGGGATTAGTGTTTTACAGGATCAGTAGTTGTAAAATATGAGGCATGCTCACAGCTAAATTTACACCTGGTCCACAAAATTCAGTTGACTGTTTCAACACTACTTTCTGTTACAATCGCTCACTACATGATAAGAGACTTCCAAATTGGGATATTGCATCCATTGCAGTACTAGTTTTGTCCTTGTAAAGGTTTACGCTTAGTGTGGTCACCAGGTTGTGTGGAACATGAGAATGGAGATAAACAGATTGTTCACTGTGACAAGGTGCAGTGCAGTTACAGCACAAGACTTCCATGTCTCTATGCACCAACAGGTTTGTAAGGAGGATTGACCATACAAGTTCCTCTAATGTTCTCTTTTTTTTTTTAATTATACAAGACGTTTTACAGTATTTGACGTGACAGCAGCCGCACGTTCACGTAATCCACCAACGTCAGTCATTTTTCGTACCAAAGCAGGCCATTGTGCTCACCCAGAATGAACGGTTTATTTTGACAATGCTTTAACTATATTCTAGATTATATTTCTTGGTGTCTCATTTATCCCGGATGCCCACTCCTTTTTTCCCATGTGTTCATGTGCATACGTTTGCAGCTTATGAGTAGTGTGGCAGTCCCTGTATTTAGGGGCAAAAATTCTGTACCTATAAAATCGTCAGTGCAACAGATAAGCAGCCGTTTTTTTTTATCCTGATAAAAATGTACAATTATTCTGCCACTCGTGTTTTTGTTTGTCACATCAACGAGTGATGCAATATTTTCTGCATGATAAAATTTAGCTACTAGCCATTGCTAACTCTAAAGCTAGGAAGCTCGGGATCAGATACTTTCTCAACTTGGCAGAATTCATTTCGTACATTTATCCACTGATTGTTGGATTAATGCTTACATGAAGAGCCAACTCTCCTTTCAACTGCCTGTCTAGCTCCCCATTTGAAACCAGTATTAGGTCGCAGAATGAATGTGGTTAGTCCTTCAAGCATATAACATAGGTAAGGTGAGCTTGAAAAAACTGCGTCACGCAATAGAAATTTATACGGCGGTCTTGCTTGAGTGTAGTTTACTTTTCAAATAGTTGTTCTGTTTTCTTAAATGTCAGTAGTCACTTTAAAAGAGCAAAACGTGTTGCTTTTTTCTTGTACCAGTCATCGTCACAGTGTTATGATGCGCTTTATAGAACCCTGTAAAACAGGAAATTAATTCCGTGCTTCTTGTTATGCCAATTTGCTTGTTTTGTAGTGCATGCGTTTACCCTTTTTGTACAGCTAAATGCTGCTAGTGTATTGCTAGTCATCATTAGCATCAAGGCATCCCACGTTTACCTAAAAAAGCTTTAGAGGAGTTCATCGCTTGATATGTTGAGTTGAGCACCATTCCTGCACTGTGAATTCCTAGTATGCTCTAAAGCTTTCTAAGGGAGATTAAACACCACATTCAATTGTACGTTTTCTTCTTTGTATCGATGTGCAAGACATTGCCCTGCAACGATCACCATATCGACAATTAAATAGTTTATAATTCAATTTTCACTCTCACCTGTTTCGGTCTTGTTTGCAATGATGAATATGACATTGAAAGTCACTCTACATTATGCGAGTTTCTAGCTCTTCGTGCAGACTGACCCATACTGATGTTTTACATCATAACCACCGCTCAGCTATTTAAACCAAAACAGGTTAGAGAAGAAATTCGATTATAGTTGGAGGTTAATGCAATGTGTTGATCCATGTATACTAACCTCGTACATCATTACAGACAAGAAAACACGCAACAAAAAAATTGGTGTTTACACTCCCCAGACTTATTCCAGCTGTTGTTGTGCTTATAAATTGTTATATCCCTAGTCACTGCCAGATTGGGTGTATAGTTCTTGTTTACATAGCCATATTTTATGTATTTGCATATTACATCTTACGTCCAGCGAGCTCCCACTGTTTTGACGGGGTGTCATTCATTTGTACCATTTTGTTGTTAGCGGCAGTCAGTGCAAGTAGTCAGAAAGCCTAGTGTTAACAGTTGACGATGCCAAATATGTATTGCAAAGAGCAGGTCTAGTCATTGTTACTATACATCCAGCCCTTTACGACTACATTGATTGTAACATTTACTGTTACATCCTGAAATTAACTTTTTCATTGCAGTGTCACTGTTGTTTAAAGCCAAAGCATGTTGGATGTGCTATTCTTGCAACAGGTGCGGCTGCCGCAGTGTTATTTAGAAAAACATGAAAAGTGCACATTGATGGACCGTTTAGATTTATGTATACCCTTGTTGTATTTGTGTTTGCTGCTTGTACGACATGCTTCCCGCATTAAAGGTCTTTCCGCTTACCACTGGCTGTTGATCACTAGTATTCCCATATTTGATCCATACTGCATGCTATAATTTTGCACCACCTTTCACAACGAATGGTTCTGAATTGTATTAGTAGGAGGCAACATCTGCAACTACAGGTTTGCAATACTTACTGAAATATCACTTTACTACTACTCACAAAGTTTATCTAGCTCTTGGTTAGGGTCTCCAGTCATCTGTGGTTTGGCTACCTAGTCTGTTACTGAAACATATTCACTCAAATAAGTGGGAAACTTGCTCCATGGTTTATGTGCTGCGTTGGGTTAAGAACACTATTAAATGGTTTTAGTCTATGAGACTATAACACCAAATGCCCGCAGCGCTATGAAAATTAATGCTCAAAACAACTCTGCACAGATGTTAAGTTAGGTTGGTTTACAGGGCTTTGTAGCAAAATTTGGTGATTTAAGCACTGCACGGAAGTCCTCTCAAAGTCGCATTTTTTTTTTTTTTTTTTTATGTGACTAGACGTGTTTCACAGTTTTCTGAACACGACAATGAAGCTTCCCATCAGGATCTCTAAACACATGAAGATTTCAGTTAAAGTAGTTTTCCATCGTCCCAGCAGCAACACTGTCATCTCCATTTTTGACTTCCATCAAATGGGCTTGACCCACTCTTGGAAGCATTCTTGAGCACCACCAACATGAGCGAACAATCCACTGCATGTGTAAGTTGACACTGGACGGTCATTAGACAGCAGCTCGTGAACACGTCAGATCAAAATTATGATTGTAATAAATTCTAACAAGAATTTTTATAGCTGCACCGTTGTAATTCTTTACAATCTCGCTTTGCGCCAAACTTGTGCTTGTAATCGAGTCAGTGTATGACACTACACCTTGACCAATCCCCTATGGTGGGTACGTGCCAACAACGTGCCGGATGTAGTGGTATCCATGGTTGTTGGACCCCCTTTTTTTTTTTTTTTTTTGCTTGGTGTGTATGAAGACACAGGTCTCCTTGAGACCTTGAGAGTAATGAGGTATGTGTTCTTGTTTTCCAGCCAACTAGGCTAGAATATCGGCAACTGTGCTGAGCAGGTTCTCCACGAGTCTATTCCTTTCTTTCGTTTGATTATTGAAAAAAATAATCACTACCACTCTTACCTATGGCCTGAAAGATGGCCAGATACAATGTAGGTTCAAGTGAGCAGATTTTGAGACTCCACTGATACGTGCCCACAAGAAAGCTCCATCCTGTCCTGACCACTGAGGTTTTCCTTCCTCCATGGGTGTTCACGTCTGACAAAGGCAGCAGGGGGCAGGCCTTCAGCTGCTTGACAACTTTCTCTAGCATAGGTACTTTCATTGCGGTCAAGTGCATCACATGGAATCTGATACACCAATTAAGGCTCCTTATCGTCAAAGGATGCACTTGTTGAGGCATGGACCTTCGTTTCTTCGTGTGCAGAAACTGGAAGCAAAATAAAAATAAATTTAGTAATGACACCGTCTTTGCAAGTAGCAAACATCAATAAATGAACCAAGTGCTGGAATGAGCACATTTTCAAAACTACGCACAGTAAGGCTTTTCTCTCTGCAAGTAGTCATTGCTGTGCCTCTTACCCAAAGCTAATTAAGCCGAACGGTTGTACTTATTCATAAGCTGTTAGGCTGCGTCCACGGTGCCATGACTGTCACGACAGTGTGTGGGTGCACGACGCGACCGACCCTTCACGAATAAAACGCTTAGTAATAACCTCAAGTGTAATCACTGTCGCACCTGCAGAAGTCAAGGGCACATTGATTAAACGCTCCACCTGCACAAGTACTATCCCTCAAGCCAACAGTTCGGCCACACTGCTTACAAGAGCCGGCACCCTATTAACGCCGGTGAGCAATTCACAAGCACCGCTTTCAGTGGTCCGGCGAGACATAGTTGCGATTGTGCACGCGACTGGAAAGCCGCCGAAGGAAAGATAAAACTTTTGAGAAATGCACAAAACTTTTTATTTTCAAACGTGATGCACAAGACGAACGCTTCACACTTGAAGTACGCCGGTCGAGTAGACAAGCTTGACTTGTTCACCAAACAGTTTTTATAATACACAAACGGAGCCGTCCTGCAGCTCCAAATGAAAACAGTCCACACGTCCACACCTAAAGGGTTTCATATCACAGTCCTCATTTCTTCCCGACGTCGCCGCTAGCACCTTCGTGCTTGATAGCAATGGGAATGGGCTTGGCCTCCTCTTTCTTGGGGACGTTCTTGCGCGGTGCCTCCAAGGCAAGGAGCCCATTCGGCTTGAGGTGGCACTTCACGGACAGGGGATCCACATCTTCAGGCAGCACGTAGCGGCGCGTGAACTCGCGTTTCACGTAACAACCGCGGTCGTCCGACTTCTCTTCGTGCTTACCATGGATGACGACGCTGTTGTCTTGCGTCTTGACGGTGATCTCCTCCGGAGTGAAGTGCCGAGTGTCCACTTGAATAGCGAACTTGTCCGGGGTGCAGGCAACAGATGTGCCCTGCTGGGCAGGACAAACGCTTCCTGACGACTGCTGGTGACGGGGCTGGATATAAAACCGCTGGTGGTAGTAAGGGGGATCGAACAGCTCACCGTCCAGGAAAGAACCGCCGAAGTCGTCGTCCAAGAAGCGTCTCATCAGGTCAGCGGGGCCCCAGGAGCCGCGGTTCAGCAGTGGGAACAGAGCCATTATGCTCAAGTTGAACCTTTGCAAACTTTTGTGCACAGAAATTGCAGCAGTTGGAGAGCCAGCTGAATCTGAAACGCCCGCACTCCGCCGCTCCTTTTTAAACCCTGCGTTTGTTTACGAAACAGCGTTCGAGAAAGTGCGAGAAACAGAACAGCTTCCGTGATGCGATTGGTCTGCTTGTGTCACGTGGGGCATCTGCTCTCGCGGTAGTGGGCGCGTCGAGAGGTCAGCTGGCGAGAAATTTGGGGATTGTTCTCGAAAGTTCGTTGTATGCGTCGTGCGTTCGTGTATGGTATTTTCATGTATGCGCGTACCTCTGCTCTGTATTTTCGCAAAAAATAAGGTGCTCACGGCTTCTGCGTACCCGAACATGGCCATGTGGGTTGAATCCTTGGTAAAAGTCTCAATTCTTTTTCCAGCCGTATCGTCCAAGGAGGTATCATACCTCCTTGGACGATAGGACGCAGATTTCGTACTGAGGTTGCAAGATACATTATGTGAGGAGCTTCCGTTTTCGTTTGAGTAAATGCTGCTGCAGTTAGGCGATAGGCGATCGAAACAGAAATGCAACGCGCGGATCATATATTCAACTCTGAACTGCGATGTGCCGCTGTGAAATAAGTTTGTTTTTATTATTATTATTTAATTCGTATTGTACAAGGTTAAGCGTGAAGGGATATTTTGTGTAGTTTAGTTCTAGCATATCGTACAACTGCATGCAAGGTCGCATATAGCATATCGTACAACTGCATGCAACAAAGGTTTGTTGGACGGTTGCGTGAGTACTGTGCAAAATGAATAAAATGAAAAGAAAAAAAAAACTGACGCTAATGAAGGCTGTTGTGGCTGTAGGAAGAAGGAAAAGAAAATGCTCGGGCCTGCTCTGTAGCTGAGCCACCTCCGCTGCCTCGTGCGGACAGAAGAGAGAAAGTAGAGAAGAAAGAACAAGCGAAAAGAAAAGACGCGCGCCGCAACGGCCGTGGTGGGAGGTGGTGAAGGGTGGCTGTTCCAGGCCCTACGGGGCTGGGACTGGTAGGTCAACGCCGCTTGCGGCGGGGTCTAGCCTGCCACCGAATTTTTCTGTTGTAGGCCGTCGTTGCAAATGAAGGCTTTGAACCATATGCTTTGCGTACTACGTACTTACGTTTGTCATTGCATGGTGTTCTCATATCCGTGTTGTCTCAGCTGTATACAGCCGCGACCGCTTCAGTTGCTTTACGAAACAGCTTCAGACTACAGTGCAACAGATGCTACACACACGTTTTCACTTTCTAAGCTGAGCTGAATGAAATAATTAAAATATGTGCCAAATGCATAGTATACATGCTAGTAATTATAACTGGGTAGCAGTTAAGTGGCAAATAAAAGTTGGTAAGGAAATTAAGGATGGGACGCTATGTTGGCTTGATAAATTACACTAGTAATTTCACTTCATCTATTGGATCTTAATGACATCTGCACACATCATATAAAGAGACAAACATCAGAGTGGCGGAGCAGACAACAAAACAGAACAGACCACTGGAAAGGAAACAACAAAGTCTGCAATCATAACAAAGGCACTGTTGCAAAATCGTGAATGAAAACTAATATGCCACACAACATATATATAAAGCAGAAAGAAATGCAGTGAAAGAAACCGTTGCGGTGCAGTGGGAAAAGCAATGTTTTAATAGCACCGCTTTTATCAACACCTTGTGGTCAGAACTTGGTGTCATGCTCTGTGTTATTGGGATATGAATTTCTATTTCTGCATGAGGGAGGAACAAGATGCCTTTTATGCATATGCTAGCTGTGGGATGACTATGTATGATAACTAAAAGAATGTTCCTACATGAGGAATGGATTTGGAGCACATGTCAGCTAGAATTCTGTGAACTTATAGTTAGAGAAAGCGTGCCAAGACTGTATGCTGGAATTTGAGAGACACAGACTTAATTTGCCTTGACACATGGCAATTGTTTTTTTCAGTGGGATAAAATAATTCACTCCGATTATTTAAAACTTCTAAGTCACTGCAAAAAATACAGCTTTTTAAGAAATGGCAGATAGTAGTGCCCAGTTCTATAGAGAATTTGTGGTCAGAAAGGTTTTTTCTAAACTCTGCGCAGTTTAGAAAAAAAAAAAAAAAAAAAAGGGCTAAGGAAAGCAGTTCAGTATTGAATACTGGCACAGTTTAACCTTTTTTACTGCGACTGAAACCAAAAATAATATGCAATATTATTATACCCATATTTTTGTGATTGTATTCCAGGAAAAAGCCAGCACGGCACAAAGTATACCCATGCTTCAGTTCTGAGCATTATTTGATTGGCTCTCAGTGTTCACAGTGTTCACTGCAAAGACTCCAGCTCTCAGAATGGAATAGGGATCAGAAGCCTCTGTCAGATTCTACAGGAATGCTATTGGGAATGGTGAACCTGTAAACGTCTTGCGCATCTCACAAATAAAGTACCATATGGTTTGGTTTGTGGGGTTTAACGTCCCAAAGCAACTCGCACTATGAGAGAAATTTCGACCACCAGGGGTTCTTTAATGTGCACTGACATTGCATAGCACACGTGC
This sequence comes from Amblyomma maculatum, assembly GCF_055883805.1. Classification (NCBI taxonomy): domain Eukaryota; kingdom Metazoa; phylum Arthropoda; class Arachnida; order Ixodida; family Ixodidae; genus Amblyomma; species Amblyomma maculatum. The sequence continues at coordinate 68,040,212 of NC_139351.1, read as the reverse complement.
ATTTTGCTTTCCGCCTCCATCGAAAAGCGGCCCACCACGGCCAGAATCTGATCCCGTGTTCCTGGGCACAGAAGTCAAGCACCCTAACCACAGCACCACCATGAGAGGGGCGGGCATAATTAAAATACCATATTGATATATAGCATTGGTTATGCATAGTACAGGACATTTGATGCAGTATGTGTCATCATTGCTGTTGATTAGCCTACAAGTAAAAATAAAATGCAGTCACGAAGTTGTTACTCCATTACTGTTTATTACCTTTTTTGAGCACCCAACAGCAAAAAGAAAAAAACTGATTTTTAAATTTAAAAATGCTACCGAGCTTCCACTTCTCCTCCTTTTCTTCCTGCTACTGGATTCTAGCTCGTGACATTAACACTGAATGAAAAAGCTCACGGCCACGGGGATCTGAGCACAAAAATGTAACTGTCATGCTGCATTGTACTTACCTTGCAAGAATGCTTGATAGCAACAACTCTGGTATTTCATTTCTTAAACTTTCCGAGCTTAATTATGAAGCAGAGTATATTGTTACAGCTTCTAACAGCATGCCCCCTGAAAGTCATGAACCTAAGTGGATCACAGTATCATAGTGAAATTTCTCCATGAATTTGTGCATACATATTTGCTCTGCTAGCTGGCATATTGCAATATGAGGAAGCTTAAATTTGCATACTTTATGACATTTAAATGTGTGCCAAAGTGCTAGCTAGTCTTATAAATGCATCTCTGCAACACAGTTCGATTCTGTGTAACATGTTAGAGGCTGTCTGCTAGCTTATGTGTGTAAAACATTTTTGGGGCAGTTTTTTCCTGGTTAAGCTTCAGCTAGTGGTACCTTAAAATGGTTATATAACCTGTGAGAATCTTCATATTGGCACGTGATTGTGACCTCAAACTGCATTGTTTGCCATCACTAAAAAGAATTGTGCCTGTTGTCAGGCACATGTGCGTTAACATCACGTCCCTTAATTACCTTCAATGCTCTCTTTTCAAGCAGTATGACATATATAAAAAGCGTATAGAAGGAATTAATCAAATGCACATTATGTTTGGGGTTAAATATATACTAAACAGTTGAAAATGCAAATAGGATGCGCACTGAGACTCCAAGGTAAACATACATTTATTCTTTAGGTTCTTAATACTGATGCAATTGTAAGTGCATGGGTATGTGAATACGTATGCTGTTCCACTATAAACTGGAGATAGTTACTATGATACTTCGAAAATCATCACACTGGGTAATGTCCACAGCTAATTACAATTGAAAAACGTATCAGGCGAAAAAAAAAAAAAAAAAACGAAGAAAAAATGACCAGAATACAAGGACAGAACTTTGTTCACTTGCACTACTCTGAATTGCTGCTGCTGTCATTTTCATCCCTGCTCATCAAACTGGAGACTTCAAGCTCATTGTTAGAGCTAATGAGCACCAGCTACTGTGTACTCTATGCCCCTAGCACCTATTCCTGCTCTTGGTGTTTTACCCAAGGCAGATTTTTACAGGATATATGCTCATGGCCTCAATATGACAACTTCACTACTGCATGCTTACTTCAAAAATAACCTTAACTTGTGAATTTCGCAGTCATGTGCTCGCAGTGCTAACATGTATTCTAGCTGAGAATGATTCTTCGTGTTTTGACAGTCTCTTTCTGTCATCGCACTTATTGTTGCGCATCCAGAATATTAATATCCACCTGACAGTGCAGTGGGTAATGGTGTACAGCGCATGCATATATATCAGTGTTAACAAGCAAAATGGCCATTGCTGAGATACTGCATGATGGTTCTTACAATACAATCCATGCTAAATGCAAGGACAATTGCTATTGCAAATGATAGTGTAGATGGCAATGGTAATGATGAAGGCAGAAAACTAATTAAGTACTCTGGTGCAGAGTTGCATTTCATCTAGACTCCAAACAATGAAGGAGCAGTCATCATCTCTAATTATATTGAGCCGCCCTTGCTGATCCTTGTTTGCGTATATGCATTTAGCTACTCACTAAATATTTTACTTCCTAATTTGTGTGCCAATTGTTTTACACATACTCATTAGTATACAAGTAGTCGTAAGATGCCATATTATGTGAAAAGCCAGCCAAGCAGGTATAGACCTTTGCATCGGGCGAGGAGGGCGAGAAGGATGTCAAAACACCTCCTCTCTGGGCTCTTGCAAACCGGTTCAGCTGTCGCTTCCATCATACTGACATCAGGCACAAATAACAGCCCAGCGAACAATTTTCTGACACCCAGGGGGCCCTCGTTGCAAAGGTCTATAAAGCCTTGCTTTAAGCAAGTCGTACAAACGTGCCTCCATGGCCCTTTATGAGGAAAATGACTTTCAATTAGACTGCCGTCCGCTGACGACATGGTGTGTTTATCCTTGCCACCCTTTTAGTTGCACTTTCTGTTAAGATGGTGCATCTCACCAAATGCTTTGTAAATAATTTATACATATAGCTGTAACCGCATGCTTTACATACCATGTATGAAAAGAAAAATGCATTTGTGGCTCAGGGGTAGTGTATCCGACTCGGTATCAGAGTTCTGGGTTCTGTTAGTTCCCCTATCACCTTAATTCCCATTTTTTGCTCACAACTCCGACAACGCTGATTCTGGATTTTCTGGAAAGTGGCACGACTAATGCTGCTGCACTGAAAGAAAGTCGCATGATGTCTCACTGAAGAAATCTGGAGGCTTCCCAAATGACATTTTATGTGAAGGACATTTGTGTGCATTGTTTTTGGAAAGCTTTAATGCCATCTGGATGTTGATCTATTTCCAAAGGATATGCACTTTGCAAATATCGAAGGGGAGTTATATCCAGGGCTTAAAGTCAAGGGGGTCTCAGGGGGTCTGAGACTCCTCTGCGCTCGAATATTGTATAAGGACTGCATGAATATGGAGCAAGCTGCGACCTTTCAACTTCTTTTCATTTCTTCGCTGTTGTTCTGGCAATTTTTCAGTAAGTTTTAATAAGAAACCATTAACACGTTTTCTAAAACGTTAGAAAAAGAAAAATGATTTCTCCCTTTAAATTTTTATAAAATGATGTGCGAGGCAGGCCACCAGGCGCTACCTCTCTCCTTCTTTATTTCCCTTTCCACCTGTGCTCGAACCACTAGAGACCCCCTCCTATGTATCCAGACTTTAAGCACTGGTTATATCCTTCGAGACTTAACAATTTTGGCTGTCTGTATACCATGTTGTACATTTAAATATATGCATTTCAAAAACCATATAAAAAAAGCAGATCAAGAAGTGTGAAATCTTAACTTCCTGCTTTTTTTTTTTGTAATTCAAAAATTAAATTGTAATGAGAGCATGTCATTATTGCAGTTCCCCGACACTCGTACTACCAAATGTATAAAGCAAATTTTTAATGCCAAAATACTGTTTCCAAGTGAGTGTAACTTGATATTAGGAGTGATAGTGCTTTCTTTTTTATATTTATCTGAAGGGAGTACCTCTGCACATCTAGTTTTCGATCAGTTTCAAGACATGCGTGATGTCTTTCCTCCTTTTTATCTTGTTTTGTGCTTCTTATGACAAGCTATAACCATTGTTTCAGTGTGGTGGACACAGAAGCATGACAAAGTTTTTATTTCCCAAATATTACATGTGCCAATACTATTAGTACCATATGCTGCTGAAGTCACCATAGTTGGTATCATAACAACGCCAATGCATCTTGACCCTTCTATGTGAGGCGCCTTCAGACACCAATAGGACATCGGAGCTGTATATATTTATTTGCACGAGTGGAGATGGAAGTCTCATCGTGAACCACAGAAGACCGAAAATTCATAGCTTTCACAATTCCAGTCTATAGAGATACTGGGCAGACTGAGAACTTGTGACTGCCACAAGCATTTCTTAACTTATTTCATCGGTCTTTTACACCAACATTTGCTTTCTTATGACATCATGAGACCACGTTACACAGCTGAGTTGGCAGGTATAGGGCACAGTGGCACACTCGACAACAGCTGCACTTGGTGGTATGCAAATATGTTCAGACAGCTCCCCATACAAGGTTGGAATAAAGCCAGAATCAACACCGCGCATGCCTAGAGCACTGGAAAATTCGTGCAAGCAGCGAGGGCGATTATGAAAGTATGCCGCTGCTGTTTCAGCCACTGCACAAGCCCATCATATGCAGCAAGCAGCAGTGACAGAAGAGCAGAAGCAGGCCGAGTAGACTTAGGACTTCAATTCTGCCACATTCTCAGTGCATAATGTAGTTCCACGTATCCCCTTAGGTCAGGAACCCTTAAACAATTTTGTTGGGTCCCAAAAGTTTTGTACACTGATTTGTAAACCGGTCTTTGTTGCAAACATTTCAAGCCTTTAAGAAATATATTTTTCTGCAAGGAGTTGCAAAAGTGCATACCTACTTTTCCTGTGCTGCCTTCCACGTCTTAACATCGGGTGCCATCAATGCCCCAGGCTTGAACACCTATATGAGGGCTAACTTCATTTTTTGGGGCGGTCACAAAAGAATAGTACATCGATATTTCATTAATGCAATGAGCTGCATTAATTCTCGTTTCTCCTTCATTCCTTTCATTGTCCGTCCCACATGTGTCCAGCTCACTGCCTTCTCTTCCTATCTGATGACATAGGCTTAGACTCCTTAGCAACAAGCCAGTGAAATTAAATTAAAGAACGCATTCACAAAGCAAGGTTTTTTTTCTTTTTTTTTGAACATGTATGCTTTTAAAGGTTTAAACATGCTCTGCCTCAACGCCTTCTGTCAGATGTTCTGTGAGAAATGGGATGTCAAGTTAGTTGACCAACCAAACCATGTGGGGAGGCCTTTCCTCTTTTAGTGTCTGGGAAGTAGTCACTGAATTTGTTCCACACAGCCTCAGCTGCAGCACATTAATGGCACTCATCCCCTTGGCCTTCAACAGCGAAGGTGCGGGGGACAAAGGGTAACATACCATTACATGGCCATTGCACGAAACAGCTTTTGCATCTAAGGCACAAAATGTGTACAAAAAGCAGAATCACTAGCACAGTTGCCACTACACCTGCTAAATTATTTATTTAAACACACTTTTAGTGTTAAAAGCAATCATTTGATTGAGTGAGAAAACTAATGAAAGAATTACATCAGCACATAAATGAATAATGCTTAAGATTTGGAAGTGAACTCATATGGGCTGGGCAAGTGGTCATTGTCTTTGCACAAATATATACTGCAGTCTCACTCCATGACTGCAGTTTACCATCTCATTCTTTTCATGGCTTTGTCGCATTTTTAAGTAGGATTGCTGTTTCTGATAAGCACATTCCACTTCAGGCTATCGGATAGTCAACCTATTTCTTCGCTAGCTTTCTAGCCACTTAACTCTCCTCCACATTTCCACAAATGCAGCTCGGACAGTTATGTGCCGAAGTATTGAAAAGGCTGTTGAAATTCAGTACATATGAAAAGGGCTGCTAGCAGCAGCAAGAGGACAAACAAAACTAACACACGGCAGTATATCTCATCTACTCTGGGATTGCCCTGCTTTTTCTACTGGACACTCCGAGATTTAACCCTACCGCCTGAACTATCATTCCCTTCTAGGAACTGACGCTAACACACAAATGATATTTGCCAAGTATGGCTCCCTTAGTGGCCTGGTCAGAGCAATGTGATTTGAGTGACGACCTGTGCAAACACTGAAGATTCTCTTCGTTACCCCAGTCCATGGCCATGAGCCTTCCTATTTAATAAAGGGTTTTCAACTCAACTCAATTTTTAACTCACTTATAAATACAAAAAGCTCACGGATAACAAAGTATCACCCAATTCGTGATCCACCCTGCCCCTGCCGTAGTCGCTCAGGGATTTATGGCACTTGGCTACAGAGCTGGGAAACAAAGTTTGATTTCAACCATGGCGACCCTGTTTTGAAGGATGCGAAACGCAATGCACCCACGCACTGTCCAATATCAGTGCACACTAAATAAGCCTAGATCGTCAAAATTACCTGCAGCTTTCAACTACAGCCTCCCCTTAGTTTGAGTTACTTTCGGACATGAAACTCCAAAAACCAACCAAGTACTTGGCATGTCTGCAGTGTCATGGATATCAGGCAACAGCCATGGATACACAGGCTTCTTACCTTTAGATGGCTGGGGACATGAGCAATTATTAGAGCCAAAGTCTACCAGCCAAACACACAAATGTAATCAACTGTTTCTAATTGGCCCAGGCTGTGTTCCTGAAAGTTCCGCTGTCTAACTGCAATAAATATGAGCCACACATTATGTAGCCAAGAATCAGAATCGAGACATGCATGTATTGTAGAACATGAGCATAGCTGATAGATCACCCACAAAAACATTCAGTTCTTCATATAGGAGCTATTAAGAGCAGAGTTAGTCATTTCCTTTGCCCAGCCATAGCCAGTAATTAGAACTAGTCGGCTGTGGATCAATACTTGCTTATAACCAACTAGTTTATTCACCATAGCTACAGTGAACTTCAGTTATTTGTCTGAACAAGGATTTGTCACGCGCACCATTTTGTTATTAACTACTTCTACAGGACGTGGCTAGGTCATCTCAGAAGGTACCATACGTGACAAAGCACTTGCATTTGACAAATCACACACCACCAACCACAGCCCAATTCCCGTTCCGGACCGTTTTCTCATGCTGCTTTTAAGTCATTTGTATATGTCATCCTAAAAATGGTTCTAAACTCTGGCCTTGCCTTACCTTCATTATCAAACAAAGGACAATTCCAACCAAAGCACAACCTTCATTCAACTCTTCTTCATATTCTCCACTTCTCAGAGCCACCACTCAGCTTCCTCTTTATGTTGCTAAGCTTGGCTGCACGTACTACAATCTACAATCGTACGGCATCCATCATGTACTACCATACGACGCGTTTGCTGCTACCTATTTACCCAGCAAGTATTTGCATTAACCGCGGTTGTAACGAATCCCCTAAAAAAACTGCACATAGTACCACACGTACATTCTATGGTCGAACACAGTCTGCAGCGTACACAAACTGCATGACCGCCAATGATAAAACGCAAGGTAAAGAAAAGTCACAAATCACAAACCTCTTTATTGCTAGATGTGATGTAGCATATGCACAGTATGATCGCTCGCTTCATGATGAGGTGATCAGAAAGACTAGCTGCTTCGCAGTCCTAAAAACACAACTGAGCTGTCCTGCAGCTCAACGACAACACTTTAAAACATGGCTTCAAACGTCCACCCGGCGTCTTCATTTCTTCTTCCCGGAGTCGCCGCTAGCACCTTCGTGCTTGATAGCAATGGGAATGGGCTTGGCCTCCTCTTTCTTGGGAGCGTTCTTGCGCGGTGCTTCCAAGGCCAGGAGCCCGTTGGGTTTCAGGTGGCACTTGACGGACTCTGGATCAACATCCTCGGGCAGAACATACCGGCGAGTGAACTCACGTTTCACGTAGCAGCCGCGGTCGTCCGACTTCTCTTCGTGCTTGCCGTGGATGGAGACGCAGTTGCCCTGCGTCTTGACGGTGATCTCCTCCGGGGTGAAGTGCCGGGTGTCCACTTGAATGGCGAATTTGTCTGAAGTGCAAGCGACGGCATTTCCCTGCTGTGCGGGACAGACGCAGTTTGATGCCTGGTCGTGACGCGGCTGGATGTAGAACCGCTGGTTGTAGAACGGAGAGTCGAGCAGCTCGCTGTCAAAAAACGAACCGCCGAAGTCGTCGTCGAAGAAGCGCCTCACCAGGTCCGTAGGAGCCCAGGAGCCACGGTTGAGAAGCGGGAACAGTGCCATGATGCTCGAGTTGAACCGCTTGAAACCTTCACAAGCTTTCACCGAGTACAGAACTCGCAGAAATCTGAATCTGAAGAGCTCGCACTCTGCCGCTCCTTTTTAAACCCCTCGTTTGTTTACGAAATGAGGTTCGAGAAAATGCGAGAAACAGGGCAGCTTCCGTGATGCGATTGGTCGGCCTGCATCACGTGGCGTGTCTGCTCTCGCGGTATTGGCGCATCGCGAGACCAGCTGGCGCGAAATTTGGAGATTGTTCTCGAAAGTTCGTTGTACGCGTCGTGCGTTCTTGCATGGTATATATATGTGTGCGCGTGCCTCTGCTGCATTTTCGCGAAAAAAGAAAAGCTGTTGACGCTTTCTGTCCTTTCTGCGCACCCGAATGTGGCCATGTAGCCCGAATCCTTCGGTAAAATTTCAATTTCCTTTCCAGCCGTTTCTGAAATACATGCTAACGATATGCGTATAGAGGTATAGCGAATTTCGTCAGTCGCTTATCATGCATTTCATCAGGTGTTATACTGCAGATTTCGCATTGCGGCAAAATTTACTACTACTGCGAGCTACGTTATGTGACGTGAGCGTTCGTTTTCGCTTGGGTAGACGCTGCATGACGTATTCAGACAAGATTCAGAAAAAATGATTAAACGGCCACAAAATAAGGTTTTACACCAAATATTATATATTGTGTTTTACAAACTACATTAATCAGTGTATATCATTCATGTAGTCTGAATCTGTTGGTTTCTTCCTTGACCCTTGTCTTTTTGCGCGGTTTCAAAATGAATTCTAATTCAATTGCTTCGCTTGAAACTGCTTGCTGTATATATTACTGCATCATTTGACACTGCAACAGATGCTAACTAGTATATATACATGGTTTCACTTTCAAGCTGATCTGAATAAGTGAAAAATGTCTAGCAATTACGTAGCAAGTGTCAAATGCAGATAGTAACAGCCAGGTGCAGGAATGCCAGTTAAGGATGGGAGGTAAGGTCGGTATAGAAGGCTTGATAAATTGAACAGCATAGTAATTTTGCCTCATCTATCACATCTTAAAGACATCCACACATACCATGCAAACAAAGAGACCTACATTAGAGCTTGCAGACAAACTGGAAGCAACAAAACACCAAAGACAGACCACTGGAAGTGGAACATTGGAACAGTCTACAATAGTACCAAAGGTAACAGTATGAAACAGGTTGCAAAAACGTGAATGTAAATTGATATCATACTACTCTAAAGCAAAACAATAGAGAGAAAGGGACTTATGTGGAGCACTGGGAAAAGGCATATTATAATTGCATGGTTTTAATCACATCTTGCAATCAAAACTTGCTGCTCATAAGGGAATGAATATCTCTTACTGCACGGTGAAAGAACAAACCTCGAAATGTGGCCTTTATGCATATATGCTAGCTGTGGGATGACTATATGATAACCGACAATGTTCCTACATGGGAGGGGTGGTTTAGGAGCACACATCAGCTGGAATTCTATGAAATTAAAATGTAGTAGGAGAAAACATGCCAAGATTGTATGCTGCAATTTGAGATGGGAGAGACAAACTTTTCCTTGACACAAGGCAGTGTTTTTTTAAGTCACTGAAAGCAATACAGCTTTACAAGAGATGGCAGGATAGTAAACCATCACTGCCAAGTTTAGAAGAAAATTTGCGGTTAGAAAGGTTAGTTTTGAAGAAAAAAAAGTGTACTAGGGACAGCAGTTGAATATTAGCATGGTTTAATGATTTGCACTGCAATTGAGATGAAAGGCTCATATATGCAACACTATTAAAGCCCATCTTTTTATGTCTCTATTCCACAAAAAAGCTAGTACGTAACAAAATATATACATGCTTCAGTTCCGAGCATTTTCTCACTGGCTTTGAGTGTTCACGATGTAACAAGCCTACAAAGTATCGAGCTCTCAGAACGAATTTGGGATCAGAAGCCTCTGTCTGCTTCCACAGTATTGTTCTTGGAAATGGCGAACCTGTAAACCTCTCCAATGTCATCACAGCTAAAGTATCATGGATATATGGCATTGCCTAAGCACAGTACAAGACATTTGATGCAGTGTCATCACTAGTGTAGGTTAGCCTACAAGTAAAATTAAAATGTAGTCATGATTAAAGTTGTAACTCCATCATTGCGATGTGCCTAGCATCTCGTATACATACCGTTACACTGTCAGCTGTTAGCCAGATATGCACTGAGATCTTCCAGGCGCTATCTGTGCAAAATGGCATCATCACATAGCAACATTACATTGCCATATGATCCTTAAGGCCTTCTTTACAGTAAATTATAGGCCTCCTTTCTTCCGTGACTCTTTCACATAAGCTACATTGATGAAAACTGACATCCACATTATGCAGGTTTACCTTTCAAAGCACATTTAGAACAACTCATCAAATTTCTGTTGGAAAAAAATTTATTCTATGGCTCTTTCAGGCTGTGCTTCTGTTTCTGTGTGTGTGTATGTCCCCGATGGCAAAACACTGATTTTTTAATTTAAAAATGGTACCTTCCACCCCTTTCTCCCCTCCTCCTTGCTAGTGGATTCAAGCTCATGACAGCAAAAATGAATGAAAGGACTCGTAATCTGAGAGGTCTGAGCCCAAAAATACACTGTCTAGTCACATTGCACTTTGCTTGAAAGTATATGCCTAACAACAGTTCACTTCTAGTTCACTTCTTACACTATGCTTAATTATATGAAAGCTCTTTTGATTTAGGGTAGTATATTTTTAATAAGATATTAGCTATTCCTGTCTATATTATATTTGTCCTTTGTGCCCCTTTACCATGTTTTATACTGCGAAGCAGGGCTATAAGCGGCTACTGCCAATATAGCTTAACATTACATCACTGCTGTGCAACAGAGTGGGTTGCAGCTCCTGAAGCATGCCCCCTGAATGTCATGAACCTAACAGTCAGATCAGGATCAGAATGTCCCAGTACATTGTGAAATTTCTCCATGAATCTGTGTATACTCTTGTTCTGCAAGCTGGCACGTTGCAAAATGAGGAAGCATAAAGTTGCATATTTTATGACATCTTAATGTGTACCAATATTCCAGCTAGTCATATAAATGCACATCTGCTACACAGTTTTATTCTATGCAACATGTTGGAGGCTGTCAGCTAGCTTATGCAGGTAAAACATTTTCTGGGCATTTCCTCAATTGCTGATTAAGCTTCTGCTAGTGGTTCCTTAAAGTGGTTATAAGGTAACCTCTGAGAATCTTTGTATGGCACGTGATTGTGACCTAGACCTGCACTGTTTGCCATCACCGAAAACAATTGTGCCTGTTGTCAGGTGCATGGGCACTACATCACGTCAACTAATTATCTTCAAGACTCTTTTTGAGCAGTATTACATGTATAGAGAGCGTGTAGAAGAAATTAATCAAACAGACATTATCTTTTGGGTTAAATAGAGATAATTACATAGTTGAAAAAGGTAAATAAGATGTGCACTGAGACTCCAAAGTAAACTTACATTTATTCCTGGTGCAAGGGTATGTGAATGATGTGGTTACACTGTAAGCTGGACGTAGCTGCTATAGTACTTCAAAAATGATCACACTAGATAAGGTCTGCTATTAAAACTGTATTCAATTTATCTAGGGTGGATTTTTACAGATTATGTGCTCATGGGCTCAATATGACAACTTTATTACTGCATTCTTACTTGAAAAATGGAAATAACTCATTCATGTGTTCGTATTGGTAACATGTATTCTAGCTGAGATTGCTTCATGACAAAGTTCTGCATTGCCCCTTCATGTCTTGATAATCTGTTTTTGTCATTGAGTTTATCGCTGCACATTCAGAATATTTATTTTCACCTCACAATTTAGTGGGTCATGGTGTACAGTGCATTCATATATATCAAAGTCGACAAGTGAATTGGCCATTGCCGAGATACTGCATGATGAAACTTACAATATAATCCATGCTAACTGCAAGGACAATTGCTATTGCAAATAATAACGATGGTGTAGATGGCAATGATGAAGGCAGAGAACTGATTAATTACTCTGGAGCAGAGTTGCATTCAATCTAGACTCCATAATGAGGAAGCAGTCATTATCTCTGGCTCTACGAAGACTGCATTGATGAAGTTGCTTTATTTTAAGCATGTGGTATATCTTCTGGAAGAAAAATTCTGGGAACACTTAAGCTTTGTCTTTAAGGGTATGATGCATTAGTGTCAAAGGCTTCCTCTGCAGTGCTCCTCGTTGGTCGTTGTTTGCGTACATGCATTTAACTACTCAATAACTAATTTCTTAATTTGTACATTTATTTCACACATACTGATTAATATACATGTAGTGGCAAGATGCCATAATATGCGAAAAACCAGCCAAGCAGATATAAAACCTTGCTTTAAGGAAGTTGTAAAAACGTGCCTCCATGGCCCTTTGTGAGGAATATGACTTTCAACCAGACAGCCATCCGCTGATAACACGGTGTGTTTATTTTTGCCGCCCTTTTAGCTACACTTTGTGAAGATAGTGCAGCTTGCCAATGCCAAATGCTTTGTAAATAGTCTATATATAGAGCCTTTTCTGTATACATATAACCACACGTTTTACATACCATGTATGAAAAGAAAAATGCCCTTGTGGCTCAGAAGTAGTGTGTCCGACTCGGTGTAAAAGTGTTCTGTTAGTTCCCATATCACCTTAATTCCCATTTTTCGCTCGCAACTCCAACAACGCTGATTCTGGATTTTCTGTAAAGTGGCATGACTAATGCTGCTGCACTGTAAGAAAGTTGCATGATGTCTCACTGATGAAATCTGGAGGCTTCCCAAATGACATATTATGTGCAGAACATGCAGTGTGCATTGCTTTTGGGAAGCTTTGATGCCATCTGGACATTGATCATTCTCCAAAGGACATGCATTGTGCAAATATCGAGAGAAGCTAATTAACAATATTGGCTGGCCACATACATACATTGTACATTCTGCTTGTAGCAACATGCCCTGCCTCGTCACCTTCCAACAGGTTTCCTCTGTGAAATGGGTTGTCAAGTTTGTTGACCAACCGGACCACGTGGAGAGCCTCTCCTCCTTTAGTGGCTGGGAAGTAATCATTGCGTTTGTTCCATGTAGCCTCAGCAGCAGCAGTTTGACGGCACTTGTCCACTTGACCTTCCACAGCGAAGGTGCGGAAAACAAAAGGTGACGTACCATTTCATGGCCATCGTAAGAAACAGCTCATGCATCTAAGGCAGGCGGCCAACAATACGTATACAAAAAGCAGAATCACTAACTAGCACAGCCAGTATACCTGTTTACTTATTTGTTCAAAAACACTTTTAGCCTTAAAATCAATCATTTGACCAATAACGAAAAATCTAATGAAAGAGTTGATTACAGCAGCACAAAATGAAGAATGTCCAAGATTTGGAAGTGAATTCATATGGACTGGGCAACTGGCCACTGTCTTTGCACAAATTATATACTGCAGTCTTACTCAGTGACTGCAGCTTACCATCTCATTCTTTTCATAGCTTTCTCACAATTTAATGCGGAGTTGCCGTTTCTGATAAGCACATTCCACATCAGGCTATTATCAACCCGTTTCTTTGCTAGCTTTCTTGCCGCTAAATCCCCCTCCACATTTCCACAAATGCAGCTTAGACGGTTATGAAAAAAAATGATGAAAAAAATGAAAGGGCTGCAGGCAGCTGCAAGAGTACAAGCAAAAAGAATGCTTTTTAAGAGCATCAAATTTCGCACTCATAAACAGAAAAGCCTCGCTGATAACAAAGTATCACCCAATTTGTCATCCAACGCACCCTGGTTGCTCAGGGACTAATGGCACTTGACTACAGAGTTGGGAGACCCGACGCTTGATTTCGACCACGGTGACCACATTTTAAAAGAGGTGAAAGGCAATGCGCCTATGTACTGTGCAATGTCAGTGCACATTAAATAACCCTAAGGTAGTCAAAATTACCCGTCGCTCTCAACTACAGCCCACCTCTTAGCTTCAATCACTTTTGGATGTGAAACTCCAAAACCAATTAACTACTTGGCATGCAGTATCATGGATCACAGCCAGCAGTCATGGATACAGAAGCTCTGTACCTTATTAGAAAAAGAGAGCTGCCTTTTTATAAGTCAGGGGACATAAGCAATTACAACAGCCAAGTTGTAACGGCCAGACACACAAATGTAACCAAACTGTTTCCAACTGACCCAAGCAGTGTTCCTGAAAGTTCCCCTGTCATTTAACTGAAATAAATATCTCATATGCTATGTAGCCAAGAATAAAGGCATGCACGTATCGTAGAACAATTTGGATTAGCAAATAGCTGACAGATCTCCCACAAAAGCATTCAGTGCTTTTGTCATACCCAGTAACGAGAAATAGTTGGCTGTGGACTCCTAGTTCTTAACTGACTGCTGAAGACATATCTAGTAATCAAAGCCATACACTCCAACAGTTTATTTGCCATGACTACAGAGGACTTCTCACAGTTCCTCTTTGAACAAGTCTTCGTCTTGCACATTTTATCATAGCTGATTAACTACTTCCACGTGATATGGCTAGGCCCAGGTGGTTTCTGAGCCTATTTTGGAATTTGCTATCTCATAAAAAAGTACATGACAAAGCATTTGATAAATTTGCTTGTGAGATGACACCACCACCGACCAGGTGGAAAACATTGCCATATATCTTGCCTGCAGCCTACAAGTTAACTGCAGAAGTAGTACACCTATTCGAAGAATGGTGACCACAACAGAATACGCTCACCGCAGCCCATTTTCATTAGGGACAGTCTTCTCATGCTGCTTAGAAGTGACCTAGAATTTCATCTTAAAATGTTTCTTAGCTCTGCCCCTGTCTTACCTTCATCAACAAACAGAGGATAATTCCAGCCATAGTACAAGCTTCCAGTGCTCACTAAATTCAACTTTTTTCCACATAAGATGCCCCACTTCTCAGAGCCACCACTCAGCTCCTTCTTTCTACTGCTAAGCTTGGCTGCACGTACTGCACTATACTTACATCGTATGGAATCCATATACGATGCTTTGCTGCTGCTTTATTTACCCGGCAAGTATTTGCACGAACTGTGGTTGTAACATGCAACATCGCATTAAAAAAAAAAAAAAAAAAAAAAAACTGCGCACACAGTACCACATACAATGCGTTCTGCGGTCGAACAGTCTGCAGGATACGCAAACAGCGTGACCGCATATAATAAAAGGGGAGGTAAAAAGTCACAAACCTCTTTATTGCTAAATGTGATGTAACATGGACAGGATGACCAGCGCTTCGTGATGAGGCGATCGGAAAGACTAGCTGCTTTGCAGTCCTAAACACACAACTGAGCTGTCCTGCAGCTCAACGACAACACTTTAAAACATGACTTCAAACGTCCACCCGGCGTCTTCATTTCTTCTTCCCGGAGTCGCCGCTAGCACCTTCGTGCTTGATAGCAATGGGAATGGGCTTGGCCTCCTCTTTCTTGGGAGCGTTCTTGCGCGGTGCTTCCAAGGCCAAGAGCCCGTTGGGTTTCAGGTGGCACTTGACGGACTCCGGATCAACATCCTCGGGCAGAACATACCGACGGGTGAACTCACGTTTCACGTAGCATCCGCGGTCGTCCGACTTCTCTTCGTGCTTGCCGTGGATGAAGACGCAGTTGCCCTGCGTCTTGACGGTGATCTCCTCCGGGGTGAAGTGCCGGGTGTCCACTTGAATGGCGAATTTGTCCGGAGTGCAGGCGACGGCATTTCCCTGCTGTGCGGGGCAGACGCAGTTTGATGCCTGATCGTGACGCGGCTCGATGTAGAACCGCTGGTTGTAGAACGGCGAGTCGAGCAGCTCGCTGTCAAAAAACGAACCGCCGAAGTCGTCGTCGAAGAAACGCCTCACCAGGTCCGTAGGAGCCCAGGAACCACGGCTGAGAAGCGGGAACAGTGCCATGATGCTCGAGTTGAACCGCTCGAACTTTCACAGGCTTTCAACGCAGTAGAACTTGCAGAAATCTGCTCTGAAGCGCTCGTACGCCGCCGCTCCTTTTTAAACCCCTCGTTTGTTTACGAAACGAGGTTCGAGAAAGTGCGAGACACAGGGCAACGTCCGGTGATGCGATTGGTCGGCTTGCATCACGTGGCGTGTCTGCTCTCGCGGTATTGGCGCTCATGAAATCAGATGGCGCGAAATTTGGAGATTGTTCTCGAAAGTTCGTCGTTATGAATCTCGCGTTCGTGTGCGGTATTTTCTAGCGTCTTTGCTGTATTTTTGCGAAAAATAAGCTGCTGACACTTTCTGCGCACCCGAATGTGCACATGTAGGCCGAATCCCTAGTAATACTATAATTCTGTTTCCTGTCGTTTGTTTTATAACAGACAGACTAGTTGAAGCTGTGTTGCAGCACACTTCATACTGATGTGCAAACTTTATTGCTGCTGCGTGCATGATTTGTGGCAGAGCGTTCGTTGTTGCGTGGGACGCATTCGAATATCTCCCCGCAGTTGTAGCTACTCGGTAGCAGGAATTTAAACTCAGACAAGGTGTTGATCGGGTTTGGATGAGCGTTGAGAAGCATACGTCCTTAGTCAGTGTAATATGTGTGTGTGTGTGTGTTGAGGGGGAGTTGCGACCCATTTTGACCACCCAGCTAGAGTCCACTGACATCGCACAGTTCCCAGGCACCTTGCTTTTCGCGGATCCCGGATCCATGTGGCCGCCGCGGCTGGGACTCGATCCCGCATCTTAATTTGGGCACCACTGCACCACCTCAGCAAAGAGGTTTGGGAAAGGGGGGGGGGGGGGGGGGGAGAAAGATGTGTGTGCATGCGCATATTGTACGCACATACATTAAGGGGATATGCATTCAGATAATGAATATTAAGGGGGTTGTAGGGCGATCAAAATCACACAACTGCATGCACCATGGCTTTAGAAGCATGTATGAGAAAAAAAAGGTTGTGCTGCCTCGGCCTACTAGTATGTTTCAATTGAAGTGGCCCAATCAAGGTTGTGGGCCAAATAATTACCTCGACCGCCTATCTTTGTACTGGCCCAAATCAAATTTAGTGCCAAATAATTATGCATTATGCTTTGCAAACATACGCCACTGACATGATCAATGTCTATAATGCCCTGCTTCGAATGCTTCACTTAAAATAGATACTGCTGCATCCTTTGATCATGCAACAGATACTAAAGAGTTTTCACTTTCAAGTTGAGCAGAATATGAAGTGAATGTGCCAAATGTCCTAATTTTGGATGACGCATTAGCTAAAAGAATATGTTGTGCCTTTCAATAAGAGAATGCTAATGTGTGACAAATGATAACAGGACTTGACTTTCGTTCCTGTGTTATGTGTTCCATTTTGTTGCGAATGAACAAAGGCATGTGCCAACTATATATATATACGTGTAATGTACAACTGTAGTTGTTTACCTTTTCATTGACAGAAGACTATGTATAAGAACATAGAGCAGTGTTTATGCAAGCGTAGAAAGCAAAATAACATCCATGTCTAGCCTTAGGGCAATAATACTAAATGAGGTGTGGCTGTCAGTGGCATTCTATATGCTGAAAAGCGAAGGACAAGAAGTTAGGTTGGCAGAGTTAGATAAATTGAAAAGCAGTAAATGATTTTAATGTGTAGTAACCTCTAATAGCATATTTAATGATGCAATTGGACTAACAAGGCTTAGTATATGGCATGTGCTTCTTGCACAGGATTATATGCAATGTCTACTATGAGTTAAAGCGTATAACCGACATATATATATAACCAGGAAAGCAACCATATTCCTTCCGACGCTTCAAAAATTGGCGTCTATACTCCTTTAAAGACTGCCTCTTTAAGGGGTTTTTCATAAGGGAGTGTGTAACAGGAATACACATTTGCCTTCATAATCAAATATTGATGTACCGGACATGCACTGCAAATACAATGTAAATTCATATCTATTTGCAGTGTTTTTAATACTGCCATTGTAAGTACTTAGGTGTAGCGAAAGCTGCGCGGTAGCTGTAAACTGGATGCAGTTGCATTGACATTATAAGCTAAACAGAGGGGCTAGTTGGTCTTTCAAACAAGAGCACAGTGTAAGACAAGCATATATATGAAAGGCTAGGACAGGATGGTGGTGGTAGAAACATTTTATTGCCATTGGAACAAATAGTGGGGGTGAAGACCCCTTCATGGTACTTGCGTGCTCCCTTACTACACGGGAGACACCCTTATAAGGCAAAAGAAAGTCCTTGAAAAGCAATCCTTCTCATAGCCCTGGAAATGATCTTTCGTTGGTCTTGACTTGAGGTGCTCTTCATGAGAGACTCCCAGTAGGACTCTGCGACGTTTGGTGATGGGGGATGAGGAAAGGTGGGACATGTAAGAAGGATGTGTAGGAAGTGTCGTGGTTTGCCGCAGAGTTTGCATGATGAGGAAAACTGGTCTGGGTATCGGGCATGTGGAAGTGTAGGGTATGGAGCAGTCCAAGTCTGCAAGCTTCGCTAGTGTACGGCCTGCACTATGGTGAGAGAAGGGGCGGGGGGTGTATATTCCCTTTGTTTGTCCCGGTAGTCCGAGAGAATATCACGGAAGGAGAGCAGAGCAGGAGAGAAGAGAGAGATATGCGAGCAGCGGTGCAAGATATATAGCCATTGGTATAATTTATAATCGCAGATTTGGAGTCAGAGATAATTTTTGTGGCAGATGTAGAGATTAGAGCAAGCACGATGGCTGCCTCCTCTGCCTCTGTGGTGGAACTGGTGATTATAGAGCTGGAAGTAAGCAGCTTTGCTTGATTGTCGGCTACAGCCAGGACCATATGGGAGCCTGATGTATATTCCGCTGTGTCCACGTAGGCCACCTCTTGGTCCTCGCTATATTGTCTATGAAGGGCCTTGCTATTCTGTTGCCTTGGTCGCGCTCAGGGTGTATGTTTTTAGGGATGGGAGGTATGATGAGGTTAGAGCGGAAGTTAGGAGAAAGGGGGACGCCGTTAATGTGTGTGTGTAACTGGACTAAGGTTTAAGTGGGATAATAAAGTGCGGCTAGCCGCCGAGTTAGGTAGGCAGGATATTTGTGCCATTAATGTAGCTTCTCTAAGTTTCTCGAAAGTGTTGTGTACACCGAGTTTAAGGAGTCGGGCATTAGATGTGCTGGGGGGGAGTCATAGAGCCGTTTTCGTGCAACTTCGTAGGAGCACGTTCACCCAGTCTCTCTCCTTTTGTTTGAATGGGAGGTATATGGGAGGGCATATATGGTGCGACTCATAATGTAAGCCTGAATGAGGTGAAGTGTGTTTCGCTCTCGTAAGCCATCTCGGCAGTTGGCTGTTGGGCGAATCAGTCGGGTGGTCTGTTGACTTTGTGTATGGAGAGTCTTTATAACTTCTCCGTGCACACCATGGGAGTGAAGAACTAGACCCAGCACACAGATTTTGGATACTAGTGGGATTGAATGAGTATCTAGCTTGAGGAAAGTAGGCAGACTGCCTGAATCATATTGCTTGGGGCGGTAGAGAAAGAGTTTTTATTTTGAAGGGGAACAAGTTAGGCCACGTTCTCGTACATATGTGTCGATGGCGGTTAGTGCCAATTGTAGGTGTCCCTCTATTTCGGCATCACTGCCACTTTTAGCCCAGACAGTGATGTCGTCGGTGTAGAGGCTGAAATGAATGTCGGGGATTTGAGTTAATTTTTCGGGTAGGTGAAGAAGTGCTATGTTGAATAGTATAGGGGAGAGGACGGTGCCCTGGGGCGTACCTCGTGCACCTATCATTATCCCTGAAAGGCAGTAGTTGCCAAAGGGAAGTGTGGCTGTGCGCTGGCTGAGGAAGTCTCAGATGTGATTATAATACAACCTGCCACCGACTCCTAGGGTTGTAAGGTTCTGAAGGATTGCTGAATGCATAACATTATCAAATGCTTTGGTAAAATTCACACCATGGTGGCTTTGGTGCCATAGGTTTGACAAGATGGCCACTACACCTCATCCGCCTCTTTGCAGATGATTGCCTTCTCTATAAACAAATAACATGTGAACAAGACCAAAGAAATTTACTTGACAGCTTAATGAATATCAGTGAATGGTGTGCGGTATTGGGCACGACACTGAACTTCCAAAAAACAGTACTGCTCCGCATCACAAATAAAAAGCATCCCTATGTATTTTCTTATGTTATCGATGGTCACCCTTTAAAGGAAGTAGATGAATACAAATACCTGGGAATTACAATTACTAACACTTTTTCGTGGTCTAAGCATATAACAAACATTTCCGCATCTGCTACACGTAAACTCGGCTTTTTAAGACACAAGCTAAAACAGGCACCTTCTGACCTAAAACTTCTAGCCTACAAAGCATTTATCTTGCCGGAACTCAAGTGTGCTTCAGTGGTTTGGGATCCCTTCTACGTAAAAGACAAACAAAAGCTGAAAATGGTCCAAAGGCATGCAGTTCGCTTCATATTTAATAAATATAGAGCTACTGATTCTATATCAAAGGTTCTATCAGATAATAACATCCCAACACTGGAAACTAGGCGGCAAATTGCGCGACTTAAGTTTTTATTTGCAATTTACAAAAAGTATCTGAACATTAACTCACAAAATTATATTCAGCCATTTTTATCGTGCTCATCAAGACACAGACATGCCCATAATTTGCTCCCTTATACCGCGTGCACCAATTTGTTTAAATACTCCTTTTTTTCCACGAACAATAATAGAGTGGAACAATCTGCCTGCAGCCGTTTTTTTCTTTGGAAAGTTTTGATTGTGGTGTAACAAACGCATTACAGTTGTGATGTTTTTTTACTTTTCTGCTGTTTTTACCCTTATTTACATCTCCTATTGTTATGTAATGTTATATTTTATGCTCATGTACGGCATTCATTTACTGGTCTGGATTTGCTGCTGTGTAATCCCTTTTATTTTTTCTTCTTAAATCAAGCGCCCGTTTCAAGTATGTTTTTTTTTTTTTTTTTTTTTGAAAAGCTGACTTGCATTGTTTCTGTATATCCCCACCTGCTTGGTCTTCCGAGACTGCAGTATTTTCAAATAAATAAATAATAAATAACTGAATGAAATGAAAGTGGAATGCATTCCAGTAATGAGCAAATAATGCTGGTGCACGGACCTTGAAAAAATGAAGAAAAAAAAACTTGCATAACCTAATGGTCAACCAGTAAATGGTAGAGAGACGAATGGAAGAGCAGGAAGGCTGTCGGTTGAACTCACACATGCTTAAAAAATCTGCCTTTGTTCAGGAGACAAACGCAAAGTGTAACAATACACGCATCACTGCTCAAATCATGGCTTCCAAGATTTCTCACCAGTTGATCTTTGCCATGCCCTCGAAGCTTGGTGCGACTTAAAAAGGGGACCAGCCTTTTGAATTCTGGCAGTGCTTATGTGTTATGTTTTTATATGAACTGGACAGCATGTCCTCTCAGTCTTACATTCAGAAAGCTGCCCTATGTATACACTCTGCCATAATGGATCTCTGAGAGAATTTGTGCACAATGTCAGTTGTGCAGGAAACGAGTGGTTTTGTGTGTTTTGTCCCACATAGTGGATTCTTATTCCTCTCTTGGTCTGCTAAAGCTCATAAATGTGAAAGCTTGAGGTGGTACAAAATGTGATGGTAACTTCAAATTTTTCTGCCACATTTTTCAAGTTCCAGAAAACCTAAGGCAGTTTCTTTAACTGTGCCTTTTCACTGCTCTTGCATTTTGCTGTAGTAACTGCTTTTTTTCTTTATTTTCCTAGCTTGTTCTTAATAGCCTCAGTAAGAGCATTGGTAGGGAAACCTGACTTTTTCAATCTTTCAACGTGGCACGATCAAAACTACTTCCAACTTTGTGAGGACAGGGCTTGTAGTACTGATCTAAGACACATAGCTGCTATCCCTCGCTGCCTGATCAGCTTGGAATTTGATCCGTCATAGGGCAGAAGCACTTTCTTCGGCCAAAGCTGATATGACTAATGTAATGCCCATGATTATAATACTGATGAATGTTTAAAAACTGAATGCAATTATCGACTAGTAGTAGTTAAGTGCAAAAACTTAATGAATCTGTGATCGCTTTGAGTCTCTTCAGAATTAAGCCAGCAACACTAAGTTATGTCTAGGAGAAAGTTTAGGAACAACAAAAAGGAAACCGTCGACATCATATGCATGAGTGAGGACAATGTGGTGAGCGCTGCTCATCCCAGAAAAAAAAAAAAAAAAAACTAAATAAACAAAGTGAACAGGAGCTGCACATAATTCAATGCAAATTCCACTTTTATGAATATAAAAATGATCTCTATGGAAAATTATTTAAATACAGGGTGAACTGTTCTTAAAGGGTCTCAATAGTGACACTACAAGAGTCATAAAAGGACACAGTTGCTGCCTCTTCACTGCACTCCTTCACAGAAATAAAGAGTTAATCGTACAGTAGCAAATAGTGAAGTTCTTCAAGGTCCAGCGAAAACGGCCATATTGAACCACACGAGCCATGACACCGAGAGTCAACTAAGGCGTCTGAGCTGATTATCTAAAGTGGTCCGCTGTAATTAGTAGGAAACAGACCATGCTGCAGAAACTTGCCGAAGCTCGCCTGCCAATTGCCTCCATCTATAATGAGGATACTGAATGGGTAATCTGGTGTGCGTATCTTAGTCGAGTGTTTGACAGAAACTCGTCTGGCGAGGTGGCAGCACAGTAGCATTGTGAACAAGGGACCCCTACAGGCAACGAAACGTCAATGTTTTTTTTCTTTTTTATTATGTTTGCTGATGTTCGCTTTTGTCCCTGCGGTTAAAAAACCTTCAAAGCTTCTACTTTGCACTCGTTCTCTTTCTCCAGCCTGTCCAACTTGCAATCTTTTGCTGAAACACATTTAAATTTCTTTTCATTCAGATACAGGTGTGTCCCTCCTGTTTTGTCCTAGCCTTTCTCATCCTAGTCTTTGCGCTCACATCTTGTTTGAAACATTATGTTGCAATGACACTATGGAAACTATTTTACTGCATAAGATCTGCTCATTATCAATTCAACTTAGATGTATGTGAGGGGATTAATATGACTAGTACTCCGTTGCATGCCTAGGTGAAGAATGAAAATAACCTTACCTTGTGATTTTCCCATTCTTATATTTGCAGTGCTAACATCACTCCCATTTATTACTGTGCAAACCACTGTGTGTACAGAGTCCTTAATAAGATTTATTAACCACCTGACAGGGGTGAGAGCCAAGATGTAAAATGGCATGCGTGTTTTGAAACTATATATATTTGGCATTGCTGAGATATTACATCATTTATTTTTAACGCACTTCATAGTATTTCTAGGATAGCTGCTCTGACTTAAGTGAACTTCGAGGGACCGAAAAAGACTGCTTACTTAACTGAAAGTTCATTGAAATGAATACCTGCTAGAAAGTAGAACAGCGTAGGGCATGGTTTGCATTGAGTCAAGATTGTAAAATGTGATTTACGAGGTTACCTACGTCGGTATATACAAAGTGGATAACAGTAACATTGCTGGTCATTTCATTTCAAAAAAAATTTTTGTTTGCGCTGGTATTCTTAAAGCACAAGAAGTAACGAAGCTGCCCAGAGAGTCCCATTTTTGCACGCTTCCTTTCCCACAGCTTGTTGCAGAGACACAAATTTTTACAACTTTTCAAAGCATCCAGCAGACTTAGCTAGATTTAGAGAGTTTGAATGTGGCTCTGCTTTACCTTTTCTTCATTAAGACAAGCACAGGACATAATATACAGATATGTTTGCCCAGTACAGGTCACATAGACTTCAAATGAAGTGTTGCTGTAAACATCCAGCTGGTGACAGAGCTCCGTACACATTCCAGGATTGATCACCTTGTTGTGCTGTTCCCATTTCCTATTTTCACAGTACAGAAGGCCAGATTTGTGCCATCTATTTGCAATTGTAGCTGGCATTACTACACCAGCACTGCAGAGTGCAAGAACTTTGTTCAACTGATTGCCAGCATAATCCTGGGCCTACCGACCTAGTCCATTTAACTTCTGAAATATTCACTATTCCGATATTTGTTTGTGTTTGCATAGAATGCATAAATTCACTGAGGATTTTGAAATGTTTGTACAAGTGAGAGTTAACTCTGCAGCAAATAATGCTGGCATAAATATGAAGGCGAACAAGTTTTCATTCTCTATAAATAATGCGGCGTTGTGAAGATGGCAGTGCTGAAATTTTTCAAAGCATGGGGCATATCTTGAAAACAAAAGGAAAGTTGCACTGCATTCTATTAAAAACATGCGAGTGCTAAAAAAAACGGTACATTTCTGCTCGATGTATCATTATGAATGAATAAACATCCCTCATGTGTGAACCAATAAACTGACTATTTCAAACTTCTCTACCTAACGCAAACTATGACCACAGGGGCAGTTATAAAACAGTGTTGTATGTAACATGCAACACACAGTGAACACTGGAAATCATCGCTAGCTTCAAGTACACAGGTCTTACCACGAGGAAAACATTGCCACAAATCTCGTCTGCAACCCGCAAGACATCTCACTGCTCTGCGTAGAAAAAAAAGGAGCAATCGTCAAAAGCAAACAAAAATCTTGGTATTATACTTTTGGCAAAATTCCAATCAGAGGGACCATACCATGAAAGGGAACTCAGCCATGCCTAATTGAAATGACTAACCAGGGTGTCTAAAAAGCTACTTTTGTTGAACTTCGTTTTCCTCAAATTATCCGAGCCAAAATTCCGTCAGTCCGTGGTGCATAGCATGAAACATTTAACATACACATACGCAAACGTCGACCGATTTACAACACCCAGTACAAAAAACAAAGCAGCAAAATTGAACAATTAACTTCCCTGCCGTATGCACGTAAGCAAAAACATGGCATGCAAACAGACAGCGTGCTGGACAATGAAAGCACCGTCAAAATTCTTGTAGCACTTTCCCCCTTGACCAGTTCTTAAGCGTTCCGGACTTGCTCATATTTTTTTTTTTTTTTCGACAATTCCGGGATGCTGACATCTTGTTTCTATGTTAGTTGGTGCTAGCTGCTCAGTTCTGAACGCAGAGTCATCACAGATTTCAGACGCTACACATGAGAGGCACCCGGCAGCGCTACGAAAAGATATCGGCACGCTGCGAGTCTGCACTGAGAATTCTGCTATAACGTTACGAGCAAGCTGCGTTCCAAGAACGGCTCGGACCGGCAACACCGTCTGCAACGTATGCAAACGATGTAACCGCCAGAGAGGAGACTTAGAAAAACACAAACCTTTATTTTCAATGCGATGTCATATGCACTAGATGAACACTTCATGTAAGAGGAATGTACAGGTCGGGACGACCAGCTGAAATTACTGCTTTGCAGTTCTCTTAGCACAACTGAGCTGTCCCGCAGCTCAATGAAAGAAAAAAAAAAAAAGTTCACACACACTGTTCACACACCGGCATTGCGACAGTTCATTTCTTTCCAACGTCGCCGCTAGCACCCTCATGCTTGACAGCAATGGGAATGGGCTTGGCCTCTTTCTTCGGGGCGTTCTTGCGTGGTGCCTCCAAGGCAAGGAGCCCGTTCGGCTTGAGGTGGCATTTCACGGACTGGGGATCCACATCTTCGGGCAACACGTAGCGGCGTGTGAACTCGCGTTTGATGTAGCAGCCGCGGTCGTCTGACTTCTCTTCGTGCTTGCCATGGATGACGACGCTGTTGTCCTGCGTCTTGACGGTGATCTCCTCCGGGGTGAAGTGCCGGGTGTCAACCTGGATGGCGAACTTGTCCGGGGTGCAAGCAACAGACGTGCCCTGCTGGGAAGGACAAACGCTTCCTGACGACTGCTGGTGACGGGGCTGGATGTAAAACCGCTGGTGGTAGTAAGGGGGATCGAACAGCTCACCGTCAAAGAAAGAACCGCCGAAGTCGTCGACCAAGAAGCGTCTCATCAGGTCAGCGGGGCCCCAGGAGCCGCGGTTCAGCAGTGGGAACAGAGCCATGATACTGGAGTTCTAACTTGCAAAGGTTCAGCGAACCAGAAAAAGCATCGAACGCTCGATTCAATCTAACGCTCAATAAAGCCCCTTGATACTTTGAAAGTTACGCCAACGGTTGAACTTTGCCGCCGCCGCGCTACATCCTCGCCTCCTCCTCGCCCCTTGCGCGCCCCTTCGCTGAAGGCCGGCTCTCCGCCCGATTTCCTGAGCGACGATTGGTCTCCCTGCCGTTGCCATTGGAAACCGACGCGCGTCCGGCGTTTTCCTTGTGTTTTCTTTTTCCTTCGCGCCATTTTTCCCCTAGTCTCTGCGAGCGAATATTGCGCGCTGTGCTTTTATTGCAGCGTGCAAGCTCTATGCCGTGCTGTTGCGCGTACAACTGCAGCAAGCGACCTGAAGATGGTTATGCGGTATTCATGATATCTCAAGGCAAGCGTGACGGCTTGCGCACGAGTCAGTAGATTCACAAGATTAGTCGAAAGACGTTTATTCCTAGAAACAACAGAGTTGTTTGCGACGTCGAGTGCCTTTCTCACTCCCTGTAATAACGCGTCACCTGACGCTGCGTTTTTTATTCCTGCTTGCTGCTCAATATTTTTGCGGCGGCAGCATGTTCATTGTACAAAAATAAGGTTGTCCTCTGCAGCATGCTGAATATTCTGCGAGGCTCCAAGGCTCCATCATTTAACACGCTTCGACTTCTGTACAGTCAGAAACAGGGCGCTATAATCTGCTTTTTGCTGTCAGAAATAACTGGAAAATTAGTCTCTCGATTGCATTTGTCGCGATTATGCTAGGATCCCTGGCCTCCTTCACTAAAAATCAAAATTCGGGCTTGTAGAGGAGCTAGCCTTTCCAGCTTTTACTTGTAGTGTGCGTCGGTTACTCGGGAGCAATGAATGCTGGCCCTGAAAAACTCTTTGGCAAGTAAACCCGAGGTATTGCGGGTAATCTGCACTAGTTAGGTCGTATGGCATTTTTTTTTTTCAATTTTTGAATGTGTCTTGCCATGCTTCGACGCACGCGTGGGTTAAAAAACATGCGTTCGTTTTATCAAGGATACGGCGATCACACACGCTTCACTTTGACCATGACTACTAGGCGTTGGCAGGTTACCTTCGCTTTGAAAGCTGGAGCTCTAAAAGCGCGATTCCGCGTATTCATTTATTGCGAGAAAAGTTATCCCATCGATGTCAAATCAGCCGGAATCATTGCATCAATTTTCTGTATTTACGAAACTTAAACAATCAATGATGATTATAGTTATTATGTAAAAATAGGGGAACATTTTGCGAGCAACAATTCTTAACACTGTAACATATTACTCATTTCAATTGTATGCAAGATTTTTTTTTTTCACCTAGCCTGAGTAATTATCTCATCGCTCTATGTTCTAGCTACATTTCACTGAAGACCAGTTTGAGCCGCCAATATTACACGAACTCGAAAAAAAAAAACAGACCAAACGCAGTTCCATCAATTTTCTCTCACCGACCTGTCCTGAAGTAAAGGAAGCCTCCTCGACAGAGACATGAACCTCGCGCTGATAGTAGTCAGTTATTTCTGTGGCTTGCTCTTTTCCCACCTCCATTTATGAGAAAACAAGAAAGTATAAGAATTAAAAGTCAATGTATAGTTGTCTCGTCAGATATTATGAGATAACAGAGATATGACTGACAACGTAAGTCAATGAAAATTGAAGTATATCAATGGGTCATGGGACGGCATCAGATTAAATAGTGATGGTTATGAATAGTGATAGGTAATTATGGTGACTGTTACGGATAATAATAGTAAATTATAGTAATAGGCCCGGGTAGTGAGGTGATAGTGTTCGTTGCGGATAGTGACAGTTACGCTAGGTCTCTGGCATTAGTAGATATAGTGATAGGATAGCGATAGTTAATGAATTGGCAGTTATACGCTTTCTCATTTCCGCACGTTGAAGACCTATGTGCACCTTGTAATTTTTTTTTATTTGATTGTTGCGTTCAATGAAATCAAGCTCTTTTACACAGCGCATGAGACCACAGCATGCTTGCCCCAGAACTTCAGTGTATCGGCAATAGGGCCCACCACATCTCCCAGTGTACCCTGCTGTCTTTTAACCACACGCGAAGTCAGTGAGGGGCCACGTACTCATAATATTATATAATTCCTCCATCAGCATCATATCAAGACTGCCGTGGCAAACCTGTTCCTTGCCTCGAAGCAGTAAGGAACAGCTCAAAATTTGATTTTATACAAAATTAACTAATGAACGCAGATTATCGCGGATCGCTAACTAGCACAGTGCCATTACACTTGGCCTAAGCTTTCCAACGGTATACGGTTCGGTGTTGCAGCTAAAATTTAGATTTTAATTGCAATTTACTAAATATAAATTAATTTGGCCCAGTAATTGATTGAAATACATGTACAATTAACCAATAATCCAATCTCATGGTTGATCACGTGACATATACTATGCTTAGAGAGATAGCTTGACAGTAGCGAAATAGACTAAGTCCTGCTTTAACCTTCTCTAATCTTGAAGTTCAAAGCACCAGCCTGGATCGTTTTCTGAAGTTTTACCGCGGTGACAGATTTCACGCTCTAAAAAAAACAAACACAAAGTCAGAGGCAGTACTAGATTAAGTGCACAAAGTAAAACCTTATCATGAGACTTGAAAAGTGTCTGTAGCACAGAACTCGCCTGAAAGCTTTGTTTATCAGTATTCCCCATTCAAACAGTTCTAAGAAGAAACCAATCAATTCATGAACTTTACTATCGGCATTCTCAAGGCTTTTCTCGCAATTTTTCAAAAATTTTGTGCACTCCTGGAGCACAGACCTGGCCCAAAAGCTCGCGCTTCACTCACTGCTGCGGCCGGCCGGCGGGCGTCAGGGGGAAAAAGCGTGTCGTGCGCAGCGCTCGCCGCCGCCGCGCGAGGAGAATCGAGGAGGAAAGCGCGGCGCGGAGGAGAGTGTCGCTACTTTCAAATTATCAAGGGATTTTAACGCTCAACGGCTCGGCGCGCCTTTTATACCCTTCGTTTTTTTTCTGGAACGGCATTCGAGAAAGTGCGAGAAATTGGGCAGCTCACATGATGCGATTGGTCCATTCGAGTCACGTGGTGCGTTCGCTCTCGCGGTAATAGGCGTGCCGCTGAGGTAGGCTGGCGCGAAATTTGGAGATTATTCTGGAACATTCGCCGTGCGCTGGAGATATATAGTTGCGATGTGATTGTACGTTTACATTTGGTATTTTGATGCCTGTGCCATGTCTCTACGCTGTATTTTGCGCAAAATGAGATGCTGCTGGCGCTTCCTTCGCGCTTCATAGTGCCTGTGTCTACCGAATTGTAGAACTGCAATTCCTTTTCCCGTCGGTTAGAAATAAGTTTCGTCAAAAATCATTGCTGCGCTGCACATGATATGTAAAATGATTTCGGAGAGCGTTGAAAATGCATACCAATTCCCCTGCTATGCAACAATTACTGAATGAAACTATAGAATCACAAGAGAGTGGCATAGTAGAGCACGTGAGAGATACAGTTGAATGCAGGGGCGGATCATCGTGCGCGTTAAGTAAAACAACTACAACATGCTTGGCGAGCGAATGAATATAAAGTTCCTGCAAATTACCTTCCACGCGAATCGCAACAGCAGTGGGCTCATCAGCACTGCCACGTTCATTCTCTGTTCTGAATTGGGTACGTGCACGATCGATAGCATGTAAAAGTAATAGTACATCCCATTATTTTTCTTGTCTGAAAAAGAGAAGGGGGGGTGAGGGTCAGTTTCAGATACACTTGCAGATCTACGCTGCATGTAAAAACTTGCGGGGATGACGAGAAGATAATAAAAATTGCAAAAAAAAAAGAAAAGAGAGAACAGTATGAAAGAGACAGAGATGACTTCAATATGAATTTATTTCATTAGTGAGCGATCCGTATATACATGCACGTATATAGTATATATGTATATTTACAGGTCACCATGCAATGCGCAGCCTGAACCTGATATTACAGAGGCCACATATATGAAATGTATTAATGAGCAAATAAACATGACTCTACAACAACACTGATCTTTCTTGGTGTTTTTAATGCAAAGTATCAATGCCATTTAAGCTAAGAGATAGTGTACTCGAAATGCATTAGGAAAGATCCCCGCAGGAAGTGTACATTTGCAGGTTGGGAATGGCACGCACAAATCAATGTCCACACTCTGCAAAGCCATGTGGTTGCACTTAGGTGGACATTATTGAGCAATTATACTCACTTACTAAAAAGTGTATTGGACTACTAATACATGACTCACAGCATGCATCTAAAATATGCTGGTATCCACAGAATATTATGTGTGGACATGCTGTGGGCATTATATATGGGCATCCACACCCGTGCAATTGGACATTGTAGGGATGTTGTATCAATATTGTCACGTAGTGGTGACGAGGTCGACGACACAAATGAAGGGTCGATGTCTGCACTAAAGAAACTGTTTATTTGGGCTGACTTGCGCCCGCGAAAGAACTAAGCAACTCGGCGGCGGCGATAGAAACAAACGCGCTCGTCGATCGTCGAACAAAGAATGCCCGTCACACTCGGCAACGCTCAATTTAAAGGCTGCACAGAACAATCTAGATAACGTCGCAAACAGCTACCAGCACGGGCTGGAACATTGTGGAAAGACACCCGAGTGGCCGGAACCTTCGAGACAGATCTCGGTGCATCTTGTGCTACAACAAAACTGATAAAGGTGTGACACGCGACATTGAGCATTAACAAACAAAGATTACGGAACCGATACGCGGTCCAGAATCAGAGTGATAAGCCTGTATGCCGGCGGCTGTTAAAAAACAACAAATACAGTTTTGAAGGTTTCGCGGCATTACTCCCCCCTTAAAAAAACATCGCCTCGATGTTCCAAAACAAAGCAACTTAAACATAAGCACTGCGAAGTTTAAACACCACAGATTGTTTAGCGTGCGTAATAAGGCTTCAGTCGTACAACATGTACAATTTCTGGGCGTGCGCGTCGCCGTTGTGATGCTGAAGTTCCGTCGGGAATGACTTCATAGTCCAGTGGTCCGACGCGGCGAATGATTTTGTACGGCCCAAAGTATCGACGCAACAACTTTTCACTAAGTCCACGACGGCGAATTGGTGTCCAAACCCACACTTGGTCCCCTGGATTGTACTCTGCGTGGCGTCGTCGTAAGTTGTGTCGTCGGCTGTCGGTGCGCTGTTGGTCTTTAATACGCAGCCGTGCGAGTCGTCGAGCTTCCTCTGCACGCTGCAGGTAGGCGGCGACGTCGAGGTTGTCCTCGTTGGTTACGTGCGGTAGCATTGCGTCGAGCGTCGTCGTGGGCTCCCTACCGTACACAAGCTTGAACGGGGTCGCTCTGGTCGTCTCCTGGATTGCCGTGTTATACGCGAAGATTACGTACGGCAAGATGGCGTCCCAGGTCTTGTGTTCAGCGTCGACGTACATAGCGATCATGTCCGCGATCGTTTTGTTCAGGCGCTCCGTAAGGCCATTGGTCTGGGGATGGTACGCAGTTGTTCGTCGATGGCTTGTGTGACTGTATTCCAGGATGGCTTGCGTCAACTCTGCCGTAAACGCCGTTCCCCGGTCCGTGATGAGCACTTCTGGGGCGCCGTGTCGCAAGAGGATTTGTTCGACAAAAAATTTGGCGACTTCTGCCGCGGTACCATTGGGCAGTGCTTTTGCTTCGGCGTAACGGGTAAGGTAGTCAGTGGCCACGATGATCCACTTGTTACCCATAGACGAAGATGGAAAGGGGCCAAGGAGATCCATCCCAATTTGTTGAAAGGGCAGGATTGGGGGCGGAATCGGGTTTAGTAGTCCTGCTGGTCTGATCGGCGGCGTCTTGCGCCGTTGGCACTCACGGCACGTCTTCACGTAGTGGGCAACTTCGGCAGGCAGTCGCGGCCAGTAGTACTTCTCCTGGATTCGATGCAACGTGCGCGCAAATCCCAGGTGGCCTGCTGTGGGCTCATCGTGTAACGCCTGCAGAATCTCTTGCCGGAGGGTTTTGGGCACTACGAGAAGCTGCGCGGTCTTGTTGGGTGCGAAGTTCTTCTTCACGAGGAGGCCATTGCTTAACGTGAAGGATGATAAATTTCGCCTGAACACACCAGGAGGGGAAGCGGTCTTTCCTTCCAAGTAATCGGCTAGCGCTTTCAGCTCAGGGTCTGATCGCTGTTGTTCTGCGAAACTGCTGGCGCTTACCGGTCCCAAAAAGGCGTCGTCGTCATCGTCCTTCGGGGGAGCATCGACGGGAGCGCGGGATAAGCAGTCTGCGTCGGAATGCTTCCGGCCCGACTTATAGACTACAGTCATGTCAAATTCTTGAAGTCGTAGGCTCCATCTGGCAAGGCGGCCGGAAGGATCTTTCAAATTAGCCAGCCAGCAGAGCGCGTGATGGTCGCTTACCACCTTGAATGGTCGGCCGTATAGGTATGGACGAAACTTAGAAGTGGCCCAGATGATTGCAAGGCACTCCTTCTCGGTCGTCGAGTAATTGGCTTCGGCTTTTGTGAGTGACCTGCTAGCGTAGGCGATTACTTTCTCCTGTCCGGCACTCTTCTGGACGAGAACGGCTCCTAGGCCCACACTGCTCGCGTCGGTGTGAATTTCGGTCTCGGCGTTTTCATCAAAGTGGCTAAGTACAGGAGGGCATTGCAGGCGGCGCTTGAGTTCGTCGAAGGCTTCTCCTTGCGGCGCTTTCCATTTAAAAGGTACGTCAGCCTTTGTAAGCTGCGTCAACGGTTCGGCGATCCGCGAAAAGTTTCTGACAAATCGTCGATAATAAGCGCACAGCCCAAGAAATCGGCGCACAGCTTTCTTGTCGGCAGGCGGTGGGAATTGTGCGATTGCAGCTGTTTTCTCCGGGTCTGGGCGAATACCGTCCTTGCTAACTATGTGACCTAGGAACCGGAGTTCTTCGTAGGCGAAGTGACACTTCTCTGCTTTTAGTGTTAGTCCCGATGACTTGATGGCTTCCAACACTGTCTGTAGTCGTTTGAGGTGGTCTTCAAAGGTTGACGAGAAGACAACAACGTCGTCCAAATATACCAAACAAATTTGCCACTTCAAGCCTGCCAAGACTGTGTCCATTACTCGTTGAAAGGTGGCTGGTGCGGAGCAGAGGCCAAATGGCATCACCTTAAATTCATAAAGGCCGTCCGGTGTGATGAATGCGGTCTTCTCGCGATCTCTTTCGTCGACCTCAATTTGCCAATATCCGCTCTTCAGGTCCATCGATGAGAAGTACCTTGCACTGCAGAGCCGGTCGAGAGTGTCGTCAATGCGGGGAAGCGGGTAGACATCCTTCTTCGTTATGCTATTCAAGCGGCGGTAATCAACGCAAAAGCGAAGGGTGCCGTCTTTCTTCTTCACCAAAACGACTGGTGCCGCCCAGGGGCTGTTCGATGGCTGGATTACGTCATCACGCAGCATTTCCTCAACTTGATCGCGAATGGCCTGGCGTTCTCGCGGCGATACTCGATAAGGGCTTTGGCGCAGAGGTCGGGCGTGTTCGTCCGTTATTATGCGGTGCTTGGCCAGTGGTGTTTGTCGTACCTTCGATGACGATGAGAAGCACTCCCCGTAGCTTCGAAGAAGACTGAGAATCTGGTCTTTCCTGCTGTGGGTCAATGCCGGGTTGATGTCAAATTTGGGCTGACGGAATTGGTCAGGTGCGTCTTCCAGCGTTTGGTCGTGGAGGGCGAATACATCTTTGAAGTCGGCTAATTCATCGAGGAAAGCGATCGTCGTGCCCTTGTTGAGATGCCGGTATTCTTCGGTGAAGTTTGTTACCAGAACCTGAGCTTGACCTTTCCGGAATTTCGCGATGCCTCTTGCGATGCCGACACCTCGTTCTAAGAGCAATTGGATATTTCCTTCGACGATGCCTTCAGCGGTTTCGATGTCTGTGCTACCTACGCTGACTGCGATACTTGATCGGGGCGGGACGTTCAATTCTTCGTCGAGGACGTTTAGAGGGATGTGTTGCATAGACGTCGTCGTTGCAGAAATGGCTTTGTCTGCAGAGAGCTTGATGAGCTTGGATCGCAGGTCGATGATAGCCCTGTGTTCATTTAGGAAGTCCATGCCTAAAATCACGTCGCGGGAGCACTGCTGCAAGACCACAAAGCTGGTTGGGTAAGTACGCCCATTTACGGTTATTCTTGCAGTGCATCGTCCCGATGGGGTAATCAGGTTGCCACCTGCGGTGCGAATCAGCGGGCCATCCCAAGCGGTGGTAACTTTTCTGAGCTGAGAGGCTAGCGGTTCACTAATGACTGAATAGTCAGCTCCGGTGTCTACTAGGGCAGTGACTCTGCGACCGTCGATATCAACTTCAAGGTCACTCGTTCGCGTCCTCGCATTGCACGTGGGCCTTGGTGTCCGATCTCGGCTCCGTCGTTTCTTCAGGTCATGGCCGGGGCATACCGTTGTTACTTCGCTGGGCGGCGGTGTCTGCTTGTACTCTGGTCGTGTTGTCGTCGATGTCGTCGTGTGGAGCGGCGATGAAATGGTTGCGTCGTCGTTAGTGGTCGTCGGCGGCGGAGGATCTTCGTCTTTTCGCCGTTGAGCAACCTCACCTCCAAAGGTTGCTGCCTTTAGTTTCCCCTACGGGGGCTAGGAGACCGTCCTTGCACGTAACTGCGGCCCGGCGACGCAAATCGGGCATTGTACGGCGATGGTGATCGTGATAGACGCCTTGGCGACGAGTGCTCTCCGCTGCGCAGGAAGTCGTTGATTTCCTGTGGTCGCTCGCCAGGACGGGGTCGTGGGGCGTCGACAGCGAAACCACGGAGGCCGATCCGCCTGTACGGGCAGTGACGAAGGATGTGTCCTGCCTCACCACAATGGAAGCAGAGCGGTCGGTTGTTTGCTGTCCTCCAGGCGTCGCACTTTCTGGGGCTTGGGGGTCGTTGGTAGGCTTGGCGGGCGGGGGCCAAGGGGCGGCTTTTGGGAACAGGACGGTTGCGGCGAGGGCTCGGAAAGTCATCACGTCGGGGCGGAGGGCGGCGTAATGCACCAGCGTAGTTCATCGCTGTTGCCTCTTGTGCTGGAACAGTCGCAGCCATAGCTTGAGGAACGCCCAGCGCCTGCTGGACTTCTTCCCGGACGACGTCCGCGAGCGTCGCCACCTGCGGTTGTTGCGAGGATGGCATGAGTCGGCGGAGCTCCTCTCGCACGATCTCCCGGATGAGGTCCCGAAGGTTCTCTCCGCTTGTAGATGCGCTGGGGTAGTGGATTGAGTAGTCTGCCTGGAGTGGTCGCTCGTAGTGGCGCATCCGGGTGTACAACGTCTTCTCGATGGCAGACGCTTCCGTTTCAAATTCCGCCACTGTTTTTGGCGGATTTCGGACAAGATTTGCAAAAAGTGATTCTTTGACGCCTCGCATTAAAAATTTGACTCTCTCACCTTCAGTCATGCCAGGGTCAGCGCGGCGAAAGAGGCGCTTCGTCTCTTCAACGTACGCCAGCACAGGCTCGTTAGGAAGTTGAAGTCTTGACTGAAGGAGGTCCTGGGCTCTTTCTTTTCGGACGACGCTTGAAAAGGCAGTCAAAAACGCTTCCTTGAAAATGTCCCAATCCTTCAGAGCTGCCTCATGATTTTCGAACCAAACTCGGGCATGTCCTTGAAGAACAAAGTAGACCTGCCTGAGTTTCGCAGCGTCGTTCCAGCCGTTGAAATCTGCCACACGGTCGAAAAGGTCCATCCAATCTCCCGCATCTTCATCTGGTAGTCCATGGAAGCAGGGGGGCTCACGGGGTTGGACGAAAACAACCGGTGCTGTAGGCTGGGCCATTGTCAGCGTCGATGCCTTCCGAGATCGAGTGGGGTCAGGCAGCAGACCGTGTTCGGGTTGTAGGCCTTGAAGTCGGCGGCTGGCTCGGCGACCTGTAGGCTGGTCTTCCAGGGCGTCGGGAACACGGCTTGGGTCTTCGCTTGAAGGATCAAAGGCAGCACCTCCACCAGATGTCACGTAGTGGTGACGAGGTCGACGACACAAATGAAGGGTCGATGTCTGCACTAAAGAAACTGTTTATTTGGGCTGACTTGCGCCCGCGAAAGAACTAAGCAACTCGGCGGCGGCGATAGAAACAAACGCGCTCGTCGATCGTCGAACAAAGAATGCCCGTCACACTCGGCAACGCTCAATTTAAAGGCTGCACAGAACAATCTAGATAACGTCGCAAACAGCTACCAGCACGGGCTGGAACATTGTGGAAAGACACCCGAGTGGCCGGAACCTTCGAGACAGATCTCGGTGCATCTTGTGCTACAACAAAACTGATAAAGGTGTGACACGCGACATTGAGCATTAACAAACAAAGATTACGGAACCGATACGCGGTCCAGAATCAGAGTGATAAGCCTGTATGCCGGCGGCTGTTAAAAAACAACAAATACAGTTTTGAAGGTTTCGCGGCAATATAGTACTAACTTTCATAGCTGTCATATGAATGTCAGATATGTAGTGGTGGATATGTACTGAATAGCATAGGGCACAGTTTGCATTGAGTCAACATTGTGAAGTGTGATTTGTGGAGTTATGCATACATTGTTACAAAGTACATAAGGGGAATATTACTGGCCTTCTCATTTCGAAAATAAATTTTTGTTCGTGCTGGTACTCCTAAAGCACAAGTAACAAAGCTGTCCAGAAAGTCCCGTTTTCACACATTTCATTTCCCACAGCTTATTTTGAAGACAAGAAATCTCACAACTTTCCGAAGCATCCAGCAGACTCATTAGGTTTAGAGTTTGAATGTGGCTCTGCCATTATACTTCTTCATCAAGACATCACAAGACACAATATCTAAATCAGTTTGTCCAGGAGAGGTAACAATTTCACTGTCACGCTGCACATAGTCTTCAAATTAATGCAGTGTTGCCGTAGACATTCAGCCAGCGACACATCTGTGTCCACATCTTGCCTACCTTCACAGCACAGGCCATACTTGTGCTAGTATTATGTTAAAACAGCACTAGAAATACGGACAGATAGAAAGATAGACACACATTGCACTGCTTACCCATCTGCGCTGTTTTAATATAATATCCAACCAATTCGCCCAAAAAGCCATTTAGTGTAAGAAATTTGTAATTATAACTGGAATTACTACACCAGCACTGCAAAGATAATTGCAAGCATAAGCATGGGTTCACTGATCTAGTTCACTTAACTTAAATATTAAATAAATATTAATGAATATTACATAAATATTAAATATAAAAACTTAATATTCAAGCAAAGTGGCTTGTTGGGAGAGTTGGTTGGACATTGTGTTAAAACAGTGCTAGAATTACGGATGGATAGAAATAGAATGTGTGTTTGTCTTTCTATTTGTCTGTGTTTCCAGTGCTGTTCTAACATAGATATTCACTATTCCAAAATTTAACTGAAACATTCTTGCATAGAATGCATAGGAAATTCATTGAGGGTTTTTAAATGTTCATAATTCATTATTATAATATTCATTTAACCAACATTCAACAACGAGTTTATGCTACTGTAGATAATGTTGGTTCAAATATGAAGGCGAAGATTTTGTTCCCTGGTGCAGAGTTACTGCAAATAGTGCGCTACAAGGAAATGACAGCTTTCTTTTTCAAACCATGGGGTATACATACTAAAAAAAAAAATTGCACTGTGTTCTACTAAAAAATAGGGCAGTTGCCTTTTACATATGGTACATTCCTGCTTGATGTATCATTATGAATGAATAACTATCCCTCATGTGTGAAGCAATAAACTGACCATTTCGAACTTCTTTACTTAACACAAACTATGACCACAATGTCAGATATATAAGTGTTGTATGGTACGTACAACACGCAATGAACAGAGGAAATCATGGCTAGCTTCAAGTACACAGGTCCTACCACGAGGAAAACATTGCCACAAATCTCGTCTGCAACCCGCAAGACAACTCACTGTTCTGTGTAGAAATAAGGACGCTGTCGGCAAAAGGAAACAAAAACATTGGTATTATGCTTCTGGCAAAATTTCAATCACACAGAACATACTCCCTTGGAATGACAACAATTTCGTAGTGTTCTGCCTGCAATGGCATACCTTGGAAAACTGTTCTGCAGTTTAGCAATTCCATGCTGACAAGATGCAACTATACATGACACATGGTAAGCTGCTCAACTCACTCCAGCACTCTGTGGTGCAAATACTTGGCATGATCCACGATGGACAGGCAAGGAAACTGAGGAAGTCCTTTGCATCTGCATGGCAGCTGTCCACAACACTTGACTTTGCAGCTAGCGTCATATGCCTTTCCTTACCTAGGGTGTCTAGAATTTAAGCTACTCTTTTTGAAATCCCTGACTTAGTTTTCCTCAAATTATCCAAATCAAACTTCCGCCAGTCCGTAGTGCACAGCATGACACCTTCAAACATAAATGCAAACGTTGACCGATTTGCATAAAAGTATAGCAGCAAAAATAAACTTCCATGCCATAAACACGTAAGAACATGTCATGGAAACGTAGACAGAGCGTGCTCATTGAAAGCAGTCGTCAGTCCTTTCCTCTTGACCAGTTTTTAGGCGTTCCGGATTTTCTTTTTTTTGACAATTCCAGGCTGCTGACGCCTTGGTTCTATATGCTGGTTGGTGCTAACTGCTCAGTTCTGAACGCAGTGTCATCGCCAATTTCGGACACCGTAGAGGCACCCAATGAGGCACCCGGCAGAGCTTCGAAAAGATATCGGCACGCTGCAAACTCTACAACGAACACGCTACGAGCAAGCTGCGTTCCAAAAACGGCGCCAAGCTCCGGCTTTAGCGGACCGACAACACCGTCTGCAACGTGTGTAAACGATGTAACCGCCAGAGATGAGACTTCGCCAGAAAAACACAAACCTTTATTTTCAATGCGATGTCATATGCACTAGATGAACACTTCATGTCACACGAGCAAATTTAATGTCATTCGATACGAATGACATTAGCATCTAATGTCATTATTCCCATGCTACACGAGAAAATTTAATGTCATTAGGTTCGAATGACATTCTTCATCGAATGAGTTTGGGGAACTCATTCGCATTCGATCGCGAACCGAATGTGTACTCTTGACACCAGATACGCAGCAGAAACAAGTAACGCAACAACATATTCTGCGCACATCGAAATTTAAAAATTATATTTCTAAAGTTTTGTTTTAAAACCTGTTAATTTAGGTGTAAAATTATTAGCACTGCAGGCTCTCGCGGAACGGCATTACTCTCGGTCACAGCAGTGGTCCAGTAATGGCAGCGACTCACGATCATTTTGGGCTCTGTGTTCCTTGGTAACCGCATCTCCCCGTATGTTTATCTCGGAACTATTTAAAGTTTTGACTGAGCGCCTCACAGTTTGGACGCCAATTGCATGCTCTACGTGTCTCCGTGCGTCTCCGCACTGTGTATCCGCGCTCCGCTGTGTTCAGCCATGTTGTTTGTTTACATATTTCGGATTTCTGGGTGACTCGATACTTGGCTTGGATTTTTATGGCTAAAGTGCTACAGCACAGCCAAAAGTAATGTTTTTCGCTTGAATTATCGTACAGAAATGTTTCGATCAGCTTTAAATGTTACACAGTGATTTCAAACGCCTTTTATGCGCACTGATGCTCCTTAAGTGCAGCATTTTTTGTAGCAGATCGTAATTGCTACCATTTGCGAATGACATTATATTTTACCGTGTAGCACCGAAAGAAACCGAATGACATTTGACGCATCGAATGACATTCGATTCGAATGACATTAAATCTGCTCGTGTGACAGAGGTATAAGAGGAATGTACAGGTCGGGACGACCAGCTGAAACTACTGCTTTGCAGTTCTCTGAACACAACCGAGTTCATTTCTTTCCGACGTCGCCGCTAGCTGGATGGATGGATGGATGGATGATAGTGGCTCTGCCCTTTGTATCGGACGGCAGCTTGCGCCGCCTAGCACCCTCATGCTTGATAGCAATGGGAATGGGCTTGGGCACTTTCTTCGGGGCGTTCTTGCGAGGTGCCTCCAAGGCAAGGAGCCCGTTCGGCTTGAGGTGGCATTTCACGGACTGGGGATCCACATCTTCGGGCAACACGTAGCGGCGCGTGAACTCGCATTTGATGTAGCAGCCGCGGTCGTCTGACTTCTCTTCGTGCTTGCCATGGATGACGACGCTGTCGCGAGTACGGGTACCCGCGGAGATGTCCGAGAGAAGTTTACGACTCAGTAGACTCTTTGCGTTTTGTAGCGCAAGCTGCTCCCGATCCCGACAAAGCTACTCCGTAGTTCTAATTTCGGACTAAGCTCCGGCGCGTCTTTGACTTAGGACAGCGGGTGTTCAAGCTGTCGCTGGCGTCTACAACGGCCGGTCGATGTCGTGGCTAGGGCTACGAGACTTAGGACAGCGTCTGGAACGGCATTCGAGAAAGTGCGAGAAATGGACAGCTCGTGTGATGCGATTGGTCCACTCGGGTCACGTGATGCGTTCGCTCTCGCGGTAATGGTCGTGTTGTTGGGTTAGGCTGGCGCGAAATTTGGAGATTATTCTGGAACATTCGCTGTGCGTTGGAGATATATAGTTGCGCTGTGATTGTACGTTTACATTTGGTATTTTGATGCCTGCGCCATGTCTCTACGCTGTATTTTGCGCAAAATGAGATGCTGCTGGCGCTTCCTTCACGCTTCATAGTGCCTATGTCTACCGAATTGTAGAACTGCAATTCTTTTCCCGTCGGTTAGAAATAAGTTTCGTCGGAAATCATTGCTGCGCTGCACATGATATGTAAAATGATTTCGGAGAGCGTTAAAATGCATTCCGATTCCCCTGTTGTGCAACAATTACTGCATGAAGCTACAGAATCATAAGGGAATGGCGAGCATGTTCGAGATACAGTTGAATGTAGGGGCGGATCATCGTGTGCATGAAGTGAAATAACTATAGCATGCATGGCGAGGGAATGAATATGAAAATTCTTCCTGCAAATTACCTTCCAACGAATTGCAACAGTAGTGTGCTTATCAGCACTGTCACGTTCGTGCACGATCGATGGCATGCTACTGCGATATATCCTATTTCTTGTCTGAAAAGGAGAGGGGTGGGGTCACATTCAGATACACCTGCAGATCCACGCTGCATGTAAAAACTTGAGGGATGGCGAGAAGATAATTAAAATTGTAAAAAAGAACAGTATGAAAGAGACAGAGATGACTTTAATATGGATTTATTTCATCTGTGAGCGACCCGTATATATGCACGCATATGTAGTACATATTTATACAGGTCCCCATGCAATGCGCAGCCCGAACCTGATATTACAGAGGCCACATATATGAAATGTATTAATGAGCAAATAAACATAACTCTACAACAACAGTGATCTTTCTTGGTGTTTTTAATGCAAAGTATCAATGCTATTTAACTAAGATATATAGTGTACTCAAATGCATTAGGGGAGATCCCCGCAGGAAGTATAATTTGCAGGTTGGGAGTAATATTATATAGCATGCATAAATTAATGTCCACACCCAGTGGAGCCATATGTGGTTGCACTTGGGTGGACATTATTGAGCAATTGCTACATGACTCATAGCATGCACAGAAAAATATGTTGGTATTCACAGAATATCATTTCATGTCTCACTGATATTGTGTGTGTACTTACATGTTGTGGGCATTATATATGGGCAATCATACTCGTCAAATTGGACATTGTATGGATGTTATATCAATACAGTACTAACTTTCAAAGACATCATGTGAACGTCAGGTATGTAATGGTGGATATGTACTCAGTGTCCATTGAATATGATCTGGTTGGCTGGGTATTGTAGTTAATCCTTTTCAGCCAGTAGCATATTGCAGTGCAGGAGGTTGGTAAGAGCTCTGGGATTAACCTTGATTGAGGGAATGACAGCTGGAACATAACATTGGGTGGAGAAACATGTGCTGCATTGTTGTTAAAGTGTATCCAAATGTATACAGATGAAATAACTTATCCTTGCTGCAATTTCAGGGTCTGTACGTTACACAGCTGTTGACAGTGTCTCCTAAAACCATATGTGCCATGTACAGTCGGCGTCACCCTTGTGTAGAGCGCTCGGGAGATACACATCCCTGCAAATAAGGCCAGATATCGCCGCAGCTGGTAGGTTCTTGAGGCAACACTCGAGTGAAAGTAGTACTACAGATAGCCGCAACCAAGGTTGACACTAGCACTTAGCCCAGAAGTCTGGAGCTGGAGTCTATTTTCGGCTTTTGTAGCCCGATATGTCTTGCTCG
This sequence comes from Amblyomma maculatum, assembly GCF_055883805.1. NCBI lineage: Eukaryota > Metazoa > Arthropoda > Arachnida > Ixodida > Ixodidae > Amblyomma > Amblyomma maculatum. Next base: position 67,998,114 of record NC_139351.1, on the reverse strand, counting down.
ACCGCTCTACACAAGGGTGACGCCGACTGTACATATCACCATTTGTATACTGCATGCAGTTGCAAATACAGTTTTTCTTTTTTCGGTACCTCGCAAATAATGGAATGTGGAAGCGTAATATATGTGTGTGCGTAATATTGAATATAACAGTGTCTTATATATGCATGTATGCTGTATGAATCTGTTTTATTGAACAATATTGCTAGCTGTCTAACTCATGAAAAATATGTTGGACAGTTTTTAGGCAGTAACCTTTCAACTTTGCCTGCAATTTCAGTTAAGTGGATGTTGTGTAGTTCTGAATGGTTTTAAGTGGTGACTCTGGAAAATGTGCTGTGATGCAGTTAGACCAGCAGACAATGCTGTGCTTCTTGACTAGAAAATGAAGTTCTCTTTCTGCAAACAGCAAGATATGACCAACATCCGTTTGTCTTCACTTTGAAGTGTAGTCCTATGAAATTGCTTCAGTTTAAGACTCCTTTTTTGAAGAGAGGTAATAGATAACGGGAAGGTAACAAGCTATGAGCAATATGAAAGCCATTTATGCCCTGAAGCAGTAGACAGCATTTTGTATAAATTATGAGAAACACGGTTACAGTTCCAAACATAGAAGCAAAGCCACAGGAGTTAAATGTCTGTTGGTTTAGTGACGTGATAATGACTGATGAAGGTTTTAAAATGATAGGTCGATATATCAGAGAGAATAGGAAGTGAGCGTGGCCAGCGAAGAGATGGAGAGAATTGGTGTTGCTAGGTAGACATTTTGGAGCAAAAGCTGTCAAAGGAGACAGACAGATAAGTCAGTCATTCAAACCATTGTCCCCTAATAGGTCAGGAAGAAAGAGAATGTGTATTGCCTTCATGGGTAAATATGGATGTTACAGAGTTAATAAATGCAGATGGGGGTGTATGGTGAGACTTCAAGGTAAATTTTCACTTGTCCCCTAATTAAGTCCCTAACATTGAAGCAGTACATGGTATCCAGGGGTACCATATACTGCTGGTCTATTATAAACTTAAAATAGTTATATGCTACAGTGACACTTTGAGAACAGGTTCACTGCATTAAGCCATGCTAAATTCTTGGCCTGTTTATTCAAGGTAGGTGTTTAGAGGCTTTACTCTAGCATCCTTAGCTGGTGTATGTTCATATACCATAAGTGCCAGGCATATTTCATATTTCCTTGTTCTTTACATGTCGGCAGTTTTGTTTGATGTTCTTATATATTGAAAATATTCACAATTTAATGAAATAAATTTTAAGTAAAACGGTCACAGCGTACACAAACATCCCTAATTTTATTCGAACCAAGTCAAATAGAAGGTTGATCTTTGCAGAGATACTGTAATATTAATCTTTCCTAATCCAATTATTTTTGCTCCTAAACATTGGCTATAGCGCTATTGCTACAATCTCTGGGACAGTACTGCAGAGGTTAAGGTGCAAAATAGAAAGCCTTGCTTAGTTGTTGCACGTTCACTAACTACAGCAAGCTATAAATATATAAGGTTGGTTTACAGGCCATTAATTGTGATTGGTAGTTTACATGTAGACTTTGATGATAATTAAAATGCACCAGACGGTCTTTTATGGTCTTGCATTAAACTGTGGTATTCAAAAATAAATCAAACTTGGAGCTGAAACAATGCATTAATCTATACGAGTGTCCCGTGTAGTTTTTTTCCTTAAGTCATATCCATGTTTCTTGAATATCATGATGTTGCAAGACCATGTTAAAACAGCAGCTATTTTGCCAAACTGCTTGGCATACCTTCTTTTATTGAAACAGGTATGAATTCGAACTAATTCCCATTTGGGATTCTGTGCCTGTAAAACATTCTGTGCTCATATTGCCTTTTGGAGAAATGTCCTCCAGGCATCTGCTTGCTTCCAAACAGTTAAAGCTTTGTAATATCTATAGAGGACTGTCCTCTGCGGAGTATATTAAAACACAGTTCACATGCTGCTCTACATCAACTGTACGTTCAGAAACAGAAATTAGAACAATAGAATTAAAACTTTCTTTAACATGTTTAAGATATATAAATTGGTGCCTAGTTTTTCAGTGTGATGAAAGCACATGCATTATGGAAATGCATTATCGCATTATATAACGCTAGCTGATTTCATTAACAATTATTTTTCACACGTAAATATTGTTGCGTGATATATATCATGCAGGGCTGGGCAAGATACTTCGAAAAAGTATTTTCGATACCGATACTCGATACCCTGAAAAATTGTATTTCCGATGCCGATACAAGGTAGAATTCGTGCTTCGATACATCACTGAAATCCTACCATAATAAAGGTGGTAACACGATTAGTGGCATAAGGAAATTTTACCGTGCTTTCTGGAACCTTTAGGGCATTCCTATAGCGTAATTTTTTCTGGAAGGGCTTAACGAATACACCAGCACGGTGTTATTGTTTGGGCAGCTGTCCTGGTCAGAACTTCACATTAAATTGAAGCCATGGTTACAGTTAAGCGATTGCTTCCACAAGCAGAATAGCAAAATATTTCTTGAAAGTAATGCTCTTCATGCGAACCGGCCTGTGAGCACTTGGTACATACAAATACAAAGGTGCAACCTGCGTGCGTTTGGAGAACTGAGCAGTTATATTGCCATTAGTGCGATAACAAACCTTTGAAGCTCTGCGTATTGTTAAAAGCTAGAAGAAAAACAAGAAAAATAAAATGGCTGAAGGTTATTTATTCCGGTAAGAGCACGATATGAGCGTGCTAAAAGTGACGCAAATGAGACAATCCTCTCTACACACGCACACGAGCAAACCGCAGTGTTTATTAGGTGAAGATGCCTTTTATCAGCGTGCAAAATTGAACCATAGCCGCGTTGACTCAAGCATCCTGGAGGTAGTTAGAAAACTCGAGGTTTACCAGTGTCGCTGGAGAACTACGGCTGGTTGTAGATAAAAGATAGAAGTATCGTTTTTCAACAGAAAGTGGCTAATATGGTGTCAATCAATTCGCATGTTTCAAAAATTAAAGTTCTTGTTTTATGTTTTTTTTAATATAGAGATATTTTTACAAGTTTTATTCAAGGTTCGCTCAAATGTTTTTTCGCAAAAATTGTTTGACAATTCATAATTTCTTATTCGAACTGTGCTAGAAAATTGCATTCATAGATTTCATGTCGTGCATATCACAAAAGTTTGGACGTAATATTTTTCCAGAAAAAAAGTCTAGTGGCAGCCTGTTCCTTGTGCATTTACAAAGAATGTATTTGTTTTCCGTCAAACGCCGTAATTACAAGAATGTGGTTGGCCGACTGCATCGTGGTGGACTGAGGCCTTAGAAGCTTGTGTTCTTGCCACCAATCAGAGCCGGCACGCAGAGCCCAGGGATTTTGGGCTGTGCATAAGTTATTGCATCCGACAGCACACTGAGGGCAATGCCGCATAGACAGGGGGCGGATGGCAAAGGGTGGGAAGAGCGGGTACAGCAGTGTGCGTGATCCCTACTGCATGTTCGCCTTACGTTTCCGCTTTGTTCATATCTCTCTATGTGTCTGTTAAAAGCTTACAAGCTTCAGGCATGCACTCGGGGCTCAAAATTCAAGCACCTCGTTAGTACCTACTTACCATTGCCTCCTTCAGTTTTAAAGAAAGGGAATCTGGAAATGTGGTTGACACTGAGGGGCCGGGGAGCTTATAGGGAACTCAGGCGGTACTACAAGCCGAGCTCTCTCAGGGCTTGTACTACTGCCTGAGCAAGCGCCGTCAACCCAGAGTCTCACTGCGGTTTCAATAGTTGAAGTTTTCTTTAGTATCGAGTATCTTCAAAATCACGATACTTTAAAAATGTATGTTTGATACCGATACTTTCATTTTCAGCACACGATACCTAATATGTACTGATACACAGACTGTATCTAAAGATAGTATTGAAGATACATGTATCTTCGATACTGCCCATGATTGATATTACACAATAACATTATTTACGATATTCTTGCATCCATCAGGAAGACGGCTGTTTGGTAGAAGTTGCTGTGTGTACAGTAAATACCGGTTGCTGTACTGCATTTTGCAGAAAGGAAACTGTGTGCTTAGCTTTGTCTGACTTGCTTGTACTAACTACTGAAGCAATAGACATAGATATCAAATTTTTATAAGTTACGTGATTAACAAACTTGTGGGTTTTACCAATATTTCTGAGTGGAGATAAACATATTTTCAAGGTTATTGGAAAATGATCACAGGATGTGCCAGAATCCTCTGTGGACTAATTAGTGACCACTAGCCCACCCATTGATAAGGTTAGGTCAATGACTAAGCAGGAAACTCCTTGCATGAATGCAATGGCTCCAGAATTACAGCATCGCACAGCATTTGTAGACATCCACGACCAGAGAAGCTGGCTGCAAGTACCTGTCCGACTGCCCCATTCACAATGATGCGAATTAAAATCCCCTGCAATTACAGCACTACCCATCCAAACAGTCAGTCCTGAGCCCGCCTAAAGGGAGGTAGACATTAACTATTTTTATTGTGGCACAATCCGGAAGTGAAATACTAATCGCTTAAAGCTCACAGTCAGGACGTATAATTTTATTAGAAATAGATGCCTGATGACATACATTTTTTGATATCATTGTTGCCAATCCGCCTCCTCTGCCGATAATACAATCGGCTCTGAAAATTCCGAAATTTCTCATAGAAAATGGTTTACTGGGAGATAGCCACATTTCTTGTAGAAGTATGATATCAGGGTCATGCTTATTAGGAAGTAATTCAAAATCAGGAAGGGAAGACAGAATGGAGCTGTAATTCCATTGTAAAGTATCAAGACCTGCCACGATTACTGATGAATTAAAGAGGCTATAATAGTATCTTTGAGGACGTCAGTCTGAGGGAGGACTTTTAGTGACCCTTTTTTTGCTTTTACCTGAGGTAGACTACATTTTGACGGTGACGAAGCACGGCGCTTCTGGGACGGGCACGTCATCTCAACATGTGTGGCGCAGATGTCAGTGCGATGTGTATTTCCAGAAAGATTGAGGTAAGCTTGTGCCTGATAACCATCAATGGGTAGCACTCTTTGTACAATCTGGCAGAGATACAGAGGTTGTCGTCTGATCCAATGATGATGACACTGGCTGTGCTGCTACAATCTGAGCCAACGCCTCAGAAAATACGGTCTTCATACGCTCAACCGCAGTTGTGAGGGCTTTTCCACAGTAGATACAATTTATGTTCCCATACAGGACTGAATGTCTCTAATAATGTCTCTAGCGCACGCGACTGGCATAAGACTCTTTTTTCCTGTCCAAAAACACATATGCATTTGTTCTCGAGCAGCACTTCTTTCCGATTATCTCCAATAAGTTTTGTTCTTCACTTCGTACGTTTTGGACAGACTGCACCATCATCTGTATGGTTGAAGCAATAATGAGGCTGATCTGAGGTGCAGCTGTCAAAAGAATGGTTCTGTGCACACAAATGGCAGCGAGTAGCAGACTTGCACGCTTTGCCACTATGTCCAAACTGCCAGCAGTTGGTGCATTGCAGAGGGCGGGGATTCAGAGGGTCCACACAATATACAATAGGCCAAATTTTTAATTCATTGGGACAAGACGAACACGCAAAGGCTGTTATTACCGACTCAGTTCGAAATCGTGAGCTCTTCACCTCTCGGCTGCATCGATAAACAAAGTACCCCAACCCCTGCATCCTAAAATTCTAATATTTCTTGTGGGGAAGATGCTGGGTCGACACCACGCACAATACCTTTGATACATGCTAGTTCTTCAGGAATGAATGCCTTAACCGGAACTGAAATGTTTTCATTCAAGCAAGTCTGCGACGTAACCAGTGTCTGCTGACTTGCAAGCAGTGGCTCTACGACCGAAAGGCCGCACTTCAGTAATCGGCCACGAGATATCTTAGTTCCATTGGATTATTTTTGGTGTTTTCATTTTGATCATACCGTCACCGATCGAGACAAGAGCCACGGGAATTACATGGATTCCATTTTTTTTTTTGGAGGGATTCAAGTGGCAGGCTTTTAGCTGACAAACCAACAGCCGACCCTCCGCCTGAGGAGATCAAAGACACGACTTCACAAACGCGCCTTCAGATGCACATGAACAGTACGGCCCTACTGGTGTTAGAAGCAGGCACACCACAAAAAGCAGGGAACATGCCGAAGTGCGAGGATCAGGAAGCACCAGAGTCGCACAGTCCTGTTGCGATCTCTGGATTCATGTCATGCAAACTTCGACAGACAGCGTGCAGGACACTGAAAGCACCGTCCAAATTCTTGGCAGTAGTTTAAACTCCTGCCAACCATTTCCCCTTAAGTGTTCCGTACTTGTTGATATATTATATATATATATATATATATATATATATTTGCGATAATTTCAGGCTGCTGACGTCTTCTTAGAGGGAAGCGACAACACTACAAACATGCTACGAGCAAGCTGCGTTCCAAAAACGGCGCCATTATATGCGCAGCTATTCTGCGTAGCGGGCCGACAACACCGTCTGCAACGTATGCAAACAATGTAACCGCCAGAAAGAAAAGACTGTCAGAAAGGTACAAACCTTTATTATCAAATGCGATGTCATATGCACTAGATGAACACTTCATGTAAGAGGAATGTAACAGGTCGGGACGACCAGCTGAAATTGCTGCTTTGCAGTTCTCTGAACACAACTGAGCTTGTCCACACACCGGCATTACAACAGTTCATTTCTTTCCGACGTCGCCGCTAGCACCCTCATGCTTGATAGCAATGGGAATGGGCCTGGCCTCTTTCTTCGGGGCGTTCTTGCGAGGTGCCTCCAAGGCAAGGAGCCCGTTCGGCTTGAGGTGGCATTTCACGGACTGGGGATCCACATCTTCGGGCAACACGTAGCGGCGCGTGAACTCCCGTTTGATGTAGCAGCCGCGGTCGTCTGACTTCTCTTCGTGCTTGCCATGGATGACGACGCTGTTGTCCTGCGTCTTGACGGTGATCTCCTCCGGGGTGAAGTGCCGGGTGTCAACCTGGATGGCGAACTTGTCCGGAGTGCAAGCAACAGACGTGCCCTGCTGGGCAGGACAAACGCTTCCTGACGACTGCTGGTGACGGGGCTGGATGTAAAACCGCTGGTGGTAGTAAGGGGGATCGAACAGCTCACCGTCCAGGAAAGAACCGCCGAAGTCGTCGTCCAAGAAGCGTCTCATCAGGTCAGCGGGGCCCCAGGAGCCGCGGCTCAGCAGTGGGAACAGAGCCATGATACTGGAGTTTCAACTTGCAAAGGTTCAGTGAAGCAGAAAAAGCATCGAACGCTCGGTTCAATCTAACGCTCAAAACGGCTCGGCGCGCCTTTTATACCCTTCGTTTTTTTTTTCTGGAACGGCATTCGAGAAAGTGCGAGAAATGGGGCAGCTCACATGATGCGATTGGTCCACTCGAGTCACGTGGTGCGTTCGCTCTCGCGGTAATGGGCGTGCCGCTGAGGTAGGCTGGCGCGAAATTTGGAGATTATTCTGGAACATTCGCCGTGCGTTGCAGATATGGTTGCGCTGTGATTGTACGTTTACATTTGGTATTTTGATGCCTGCGCCATGTATCTACTCTGTACTTTGCGCAAAATGAGATTCTGCTGGTGCTTCCTTCACACTTCATAGTGCCTATGTCTACCGAATTGTAGAACTGCAATTCTTTTTCCCGTCGGTTAGAAATAAGTTTCGTTAAAAATCATTGCTGCGCTACACATATGATATGTAAAATGATTTCGGAGAGCTTTGAAAATGCATACCAATTCCCTTGCTGTGCAACAATTACTGAATGAAACTATAGAATCGCAAAAGAGCGGCATAGTAGAGCACGTGAGAGATACAGTTGAATGCAGGGGCGGATCATCGTGTGCGTTAAGTAAAACAACTACAACATGCTTGGCGAGCGAATGAATATAAAGTTCCTGTAAATTACCTTCCACACGAATCGCAACTGCAGTGGGCTCATCAGCACTGCCACGCTCATTCTCTGTTCTGAATTGGGTACGCGCACGATCGATAGCACGCAAAAGTAATAGTATATCCTATTATTTTTCTTGTCTAAAAAAATGAGGGGGGGGGGGGGGGGGGGGGTGAGGGGTAAGGGGGGTCAGTTTCAGATACACTTGCAGATCTACGCTGCATGTAAAAACTTGCGGCGATGACGAGACGATAATAAAAATTGCAAAAAAAAAGAAAGAAAAAAAGAGCAGTATGAAAGAGGCAGATGACTTCAATATGAATTTATTTCATTTGTGATGCACGCATATGTAGTATATATGTATATTTACAGGTCACCATGCAATGCACAGCCCGAACCTGATATTACAGAGGCCACATATATGAAATGTATTAATGAGCAAATAAACTTGACTCTACAACAACAATGATCTTTCTTGGTGTTTTTAATGCAAAGTATGAATGCCATTTTCGAAATGCATTAGGGGAGATTCCCGCAGGAAGTATACATTTGCATGTTGGGAGTCGCACGCACAAATCAATGTCGACACTCTGTAAAGCCACTTGGTTGCACATGGGTGGACATTGTTGAGCAATTATACTCACTTACTAAAAAGTGTATTGGACTACTAATACGTGACTCACAGATAAAATGTTGGTATCCACAGAATATTGTTTATTGTCTTATCGATTTCATGTGTGGACGTGCTGTGAGCATTATATATGGGCATCTACACTCTTGGAATTTGACATCGTATGGGCGTTATATCAATACTATAGTACTAACTTTCATAGATGTCATATGAATGTCATATGAATGTCAGATAGTGGTGGGTATGTACTGAATGTTTATTTAACATGAGCTGGTTGGCTGGGTATTGTAGTTAATCCTCTTTGAGCCGGACATTGTAGTGCAGGAGGAGCTCTGGGATTAACCATGATTGAAGGAATGACAGTTGAAACATAACATTAGCTGGAGAAGCGTGCTGCTTTGTCGTTGAGGTGTATCCAAATGTATGTAGATGAACTTACCCCACTGCAATTTCAGAGTTTGTTACACAGCTGTTGACAGTCTCCTAAAACCATGCTGTGCCACATCTCCATTTGTATGCAGCATGCAGTTGCAAATACATTTTCTTTTTCGGTACCTCGCAAATAATGGTATGTGAAAGCACAATGTATGTGTGTGTGATACTGACTGTAACAGTGTCTTATAAATGCATGTATGCTGTATGAATCTGTTTTATTGAACAGTATTGCTAGCTGTCTAACTCATGAAAAATATATATTGCCTTTTTAAAAAAATTTCCTCCGGGCGTCTGCTTGCTTTCGAAACAACGCTGTGTAATGCCTATAGAGGTCTGCCGGTGCGGAATATATCAAAACACAGTTTATATGCAGTTGCGTCAATTCAGAAACGGAAATTAGAACAATAGAATGGAAACTTTCTTTAGCACGCATTTAAGAGTATGGTGCTTACTTTTTCATGTGATGAATATCACATGCATTATGGAAACACATATATAAGACTAGCTGATTTCATTAATTCCGTATTCAAGAAAATTTTGCACATTCAATTACAGTTTACATGTAAATATAGTTACGTGATATATGTTTTAAGGCACAAATGTCTCGAATTAAGGAACTATGAAATTCCAGAAATAAAGTAAACGCCAATTTTAACATGCTAGAACGCCGCGCTCAATTTCAAGGAACGTGCGCGCGCTTCGCTCAACGATAAAAAGACGCCGGTCGCGGTTCATCGCTCGATCCATACCTAGACTGACCATAAAAGGATGTCTGAGAAATAAGCGACCGTGAAGCTACGTCATTTTATTTCGGCGGCGTCTCACTCCGCGACCAACCGGTCGCCAACACGCGGGCGAGCGGCCTGAAAACCAAGAAAAAACAAAGCTAACAATCTTCGGCCGCGCTCGAAAGCGCGCGAAAATTCTCGAAACGAAACGACCGCCCACCCTACAACCGACAGCGCAAACCGCTACGCAACACGCGTCATCGTGGACACGTGATCACCGCGGACCAATCCGCATTCACATCTCCAGGCCCAGCCGCCCCCTTTCTCTGCTCTCGAGCTTTCCGGAACATTCTAGGAGCAGACGCCGATTTGTATATAAACAAGTGACGGCGGGATAGTGGAGCAGATTTGACAGCAATCTTGCGAGTTTCGTTAAGGTCAACCAAGCGACAACGAAGCATGGCTCTGTTCCCCGTGCTGTACCGAGACTCCTGGGGTCCCTCGGACTTCGCCCGGCGGTTCTTCAATGACGACTTCGGGAGCTCGTTCTTGGATGGTGAGCTGTTCGACCCGCCGTTTTTTCACCAGCGTTTCTACCTTGAGCCCACATCACAGGGGCGCTCCGAAGCGTCGCGGGCGTTAGCCCAACAGCGGCAACAGCAGGGTTCTGCGGTGGCCTGCACCGGTGACAAGTTCGCCATCAACGTGGACACTCGGAACTTTGCTCCCGAAGAGATCACCGTCAAGACTAAGGACAACAGCATCGTCATCCACGGCAAGCACGAAGAGAAGTCTGACGACCGGGGCTGCTACGTGAAGCGTGAGTTTACGCGTCGCTACATTCTCCCCGAAGATGTGGACCCGCAGTCCGTCAAATGCCACTTGACACCCACGGGCGTTCTGGCGCTGGAGGCTCCTCGCAAGAACCCACCGAAGCCGAAGGACCAAGGCAAGCCGATACCCATCGAAGTTCACCACGAAGGCAGCGGTGACAAGTGAAAAGCCTAGTCGGTTCATTTCGACTGGCCGGGGCGTGTCACAAGCAGGCATCAGCATCGGCCGTTGTCTTGCCAAAGAGCATTCCAGCCTCAGCAACAAATTCGGCCAGTCGGAAGCAGCTAACGAACGCTTCGCTTCGTCAAAGTAGAAAAGTTTTCGTACGCAAGCGGGTTCTTGCAGTCGGTCTTCCACGAACTTTTTTTTTTTTCTCTTGTGGACTTGTTTTCTGTGTTTTCTACATTGTGTTTGCTCATCACGTTTGTGTTCAGAGTTGAGATACATCCATCTTTTGTACTTTAATACTTAATAAAGTGTTCCTGAGTTCAAATTCGTTTGAACGTTTGTGGTTAATCTTGATGCAGTAGTGCGCCTGCAGCTTGTGCTGGCGGTTGCCCACTGTATCGAAGGTGTTTCTCTTCAGTAACTCGGTAAGTGTGCGTGCTCGTTTCTCGCGTCAGGACCTGCTTTACAGGCGGTTCTAATGGTTCTAGCAGAGTCCCTCGATACTTTCTTTTGGTTAGGGTTCACGATAAGGACTGTATTGGAGTAGGAGTTAAGTTGCCTGCTTATATCTTTCGTTTATAGTTAAAGTGCCCGTGATTAATTGCTTCCTTAAATAGCAGCTATTTTACTCTGGTGCGCTGAAGAAAAACAAAAATCCCTGCCTGATGAGTGAACGAAGCAACAGCTTGGAGTTACCTGCCTGTCTGGGAGGATGGCAGACTCTAATTTGAATGGCATCAGTTTCAGGCATGCAATAGTTGCACTGCTACAACACACGGAAATTTCAACTATTGTTTCAGTGCCTCTCAGCTGTTCATGAGTCTCCCTAATTCCCTCTCCTTACCTGCTAATTGGTAAGCTTTCATAACCATATATTGTTCTGGTAGTGGTTTACTGGGTGCACTTCGCTATGTTAACATATGACCTTCCTGCAAATGTAAGACCGGAGTTAATCTGCTGGACCTTGAACAAACTGGCTCATACAAAAAGGGCCAAAGATGCATTAGCACACAGGTGGTGGTGTGATATACCAGACACAACACTTGCAACATAGGTGCCATTTTTACTCTCACATTATTTTTACTCCCAATATGTCATGGTCAAAGCACATCACGGCTAAACTTTTAAGAGGGTTAGTTACCTGAGGCGCACAGCAAGAGCAGCTCCTAAAGAGTCCAAACTGCTGATGTACAAAACTTTAATCCGGCCTATTCTTGAATATGCGTCAAATGTCCGGAACTCGTTTAAAAACCATGAAATTGATCAAATCGAATGTGTACAGTGGAAACTAAGATTTATTTGTTGCTGCTACAACTTCCATTTTTCGCCCTCATCTGCAATGTCTTCTCTAAAACTAAGTCTGCTCTCATCCCGCCGTAAAACTGAGTTCCGCAGGCTCCTTCATTCTATAGTGCATTCTTTCAATAGCCTGTCGGAGCATATCTTGTTTTCAGAACCATAATGCAACTAGCAGCCATCATAATCTAAACATACAACCGTACAACATACGAGATCATTCCAGACATGTTGACCAGTACATATTCAGTCACTCAGAAGTTCCTAATATCAAAAATTTTCTGTTCATGTTGTCAAACACGTACGGTTCTTTTTTTTTAAACTGCAGACACGCTAGCATGCATCCTGCAGATGATGCTAAAAACGAAATGAATGTCAAGGAACTATGCCACAACTTAAAGCTCTCTGTAGATGAAAGTAACGTCAGTAATACTTTACTGTGCATGTCATCACTGCAGAATTGAACAGTGCCCGCTTGCAAGCACAAAAGTATGGACTGCAATCACGAGATAGCTTCAGGGTTCATAATCACCGGTCAAGTCAAGCTGAATGCATAAAATTAGGCACTTGATTATGTGTTTTGTTGAAGTTACAGCTAAGCTATCCTTACAGGTGAATTAAATGCACCACAGAAACCGATTCCCTTGTCTTCATTCCCTTTGTGTCAGCTCAGTCAGTCGCACACGGCTGCTTACCTCTCGTGTGCATCAAGTGCTCTGCCCAACTACATTTTTTAGCTGATGCTGCTCTTTTACACTGTCCCTATCATTTTTCATTCTATTACTCACTTCACAGTGTTCAATTTCTTTTCAAGCCATTCTGTTGGCATCAGACTGGACTGTATCTCGAATCTTTAAATTATTTTGTTCTGTGAACCATACTAATAACTCCCCACTTCTATTCCTGCTTGCTTGATTTCTGCCTACCTTGGCACTGAAGGTCTCGTTGATACAGAGTACCATGCTTTAACTTTGTCTTAAAAGCTTTCGAGCGTATGGTCATCGCAGCTTGATGTAAATATGTGAGCCTATATCACCTTCAATGTGATCCTCTATAAGCTAACACAATTAGTTTACACTCAACAGCTGGAGCTACAGGAGCTATAGCTGAGGCCCTATGGGAGTTTCCCCTCTTGTAAGTCTTCTTACTGTATGGTGGGGTGGCGACGTGTCTTGCTTTATTAATTTTTTTCTTGCCTAGTGGCTTGCGTCGAGTCGAGAGAGGAGAGGAGGAACACAGTTTTCGTTTTCGATTGCCGATATGTTTGGTGCTAAAGAAGCCAGCTTAAGAAATTTTGCGCTGTGGAGAGGACTGATGGGATACCTGTTGCTCACTTACCACACCAAGGACCAGTAAATAGCTTTTCGTGGGCCGTTTAACAACGCAGATATGGGCAATTAAAAAAGGCGCTCCTCCTTTCTCCACTTAACCAACACTCTGAGACACCGGAAAAAAATCAAGAGTACAGCAAGGGGACTGAATCCACCCATGAAACATTACCGACGGTGCGCAGATTTCCGGTTGTTGGCCTAGTTTTCTCGACCGTGAATTTTCTCCTTACAACGAGCTCCAGAGTCTCTGATGAATATATGTGGCTATGGTAAATCGTAATAATATCTGCGAAGGCATTGACACCACTCACGCAAGCCTGACTAGATCATGCACCACAAGAGCAGATGACTTTTGCAGCTACCGAAGCGCATTCGTGACAGCAAATGGCAGCCTCTAGTGGCCTGTCACTCATCATGACATCGCCATACTTGTGATGCATTAGTCAAAAATTAGCCCAGGAATATCAAAAAACACTGCTGTGTGCAAATTTCCAGCAAGGCTGCCCAGCTGAAAGGCACGCACCAAATATCTTTTAAATTCAAATCAATTGCTTTGTTCCAAGGAGCTATACTTAGGATGAATGCTCAAAACCATTTTTTCTGCGCATTGAACACATTTATCGGTAATCTCTGCAGTCATTTCATAGTACATTAGCAACATTGCCTGATTCCTTGGCACATTTTCATAGCTGTTAGAGTTCTTTGAGCCAAAAATGTTTGATAATCCTTGTTTTAGGCCATTGCCACAATCCAATATTGTCTTTGATTTGCATTTTCAATCAGTGCAACACATGCACAGCTGTTGCCATTCTTCGTGTCCTATTAATTTGCTGTGGAGAGCAGGCCATGGTTTGGCAGCGCTGTTTGTGGACACATCTCAGCTGTTCAAATAAACAGAATTTCCAAGACATACTGTGACTGCCCTCAATATATTAATCTGCAACAACGTGCATTTCCTCAGGTCAGCCAACAATAAATGTGGCAAACTATCGACCTTTGCAACGAGGGCCTCCTGGGCGTCACCATATTGCTCGCTGGGCTGTTGTCTGCGCCTGACGTCAATGCGGTGGAGTCTGCAGTGGAACCGGTTTGCAACAGTCCAGAAAGGAGGCGTTTCGACAACCTCCTCACCCGATGCAAAGGTCTATAAGATCCAACCAAGATCCCCTCATAGTCTTGAACCTTTTGTTACAATGTACTCACAAACAATGCCAACCTCACCCTTCGAAAGCACAAATTTAGCCAAATAGAAAGCATTTGGTTTTGAATGGTTTCAAGCTGGGTAACATTAACATAATAGAAAATCCACCTGCCGTGGTGGCCCAGTGGCTAATGCGTTTGGCTACGCTCGACTACGGGTTCAAATCTGACCGTGACCGGCCTCATTTTGATGGAGAAAAATGTAAAAGCGTCTATGTGCTGCTGTGAGATGTCGCAGTGGTTAAAGATCCCCAATGTCCAGGTGATCAAAATTGCTGCGTAGACCTCCGCTCTCTCTTCTTTCACTCCCACCTTCTTCCCTTCCCTTGTGGAGCAGTTCAGGTGTCCATAGATAAAAGTGTGACATTGCTGCGTAGACCTCCGCTCTCTCTTCTTTCACTCCCACCTTCTTCCCTTCCCTTGTAGAGCAGTTCTGGTGTCCATGGATAAAAGTGTGACGGGTACTACGCCTTTCCTTTCCTATAAACCAACAAACTAAAAGCCCCAATTGGTTTAATAGTCACATCATGCCCCAATATGCACCCAATAACAGTCCCAATATGCACCACCTCAGGCCAGCACAGGACAGAGGAGGTGGTGCTATCGCAATCATGCGCACCCAATTGGCCTCCACGCTGAAAACATTCATGCTGTTGAGACACTTTTAAACCTGAAAAGATCTGCCAGCAAGAACTGGCAGGTTACAGATGTCATCATTATGTGAATGTGCATGTATTTTTTGTTGTGTTGTAGAAGTATGGCAATAAAGAAAACAAAAAAACAAAAACAAAGAAACATTTATTAAGCGAATATGGTGACTTGTGTGCGACGTGGGCTCTCAGTGTTTCTAGAACGGCTCACTCCTCTATTCTTGGAAGGTGCGCTCCATGTCTTGGATCTTCTGCTTCATTTGGTCTGGCAGACACAAAAAAGAGACACCTTTAGCCATATAGCATGGGTGTGGCACGAGGCAAGGGCATCACATTAATTACCCACTAATTATAGCTAGTCAGTATACAAGCAGGCAAGCCTGTCTGTAGTACATATAAGACGAAGTGTAGTACAACCATAACAACACCGCAAGAAAGCAGGTGGGACAAATGCTAACTCTGGATTATTTCAAGGACAAAAAATACTTTAACATCCACAGTTTTCGTCACAGAAGTGGTGGTAAATTTAAATGAGGGACACAGCCCTCAATGAAGAATTTTTAAGTCGGAAAGTCCAAAAAATTCGATCCAGGGGCAGATGCGTGTTCAAAACACCACCCATAAATCTGGCGCTTCCTGTAAATGAAACCAAGAGGGGAAAAAAAAAAATAAAAAAAAAAAATGAACGGCGATAATTTAAGAATTTGGGTATAGCGAGAAGGCAGGAGAGATGCTAACCTCTTGTTATATCCATGCAGTGATTTTGAGCTCCTGTTTTTTTTTTTTCCTTCGCTAGAGTCGGAAGCAACAAGTCCAGCAACATGACATGAGAGCAAGAGCTGCACTGCACTCCACCATAATGTATTTGGTCCAAGGCCAATATGGACCAATATAAACCAGGCCTCACATGGGCCTAAACAACCAGGCCTCGTTTGGGATCACTGGGAACATACAGGGCCAAGTCCTCAATCATGCAGTACAACCTCAGGTGCTCCCACTCATGGGCCCTCTCGGATAACACTGGCGAATATGGGAATACATCAGCTTTCGATTACAACGCGCTACGAGACCAACGCTGTTTACCTCTGATGTAAACTCTGAGGTAACTTTAAGGTAAATAGAGCAAGTCCTGTGCACAGCCACAGCTCTTAAAAGCATAAGACAGGAAAACAAGAAAGACTGAAAGGTATTTTTCCACCTGACTTTGCTGTTATCTTGCAACCCTTTTAAGTGGAAGCTGTTAACAAGGTTTGCTGTAGCCACATAGCCCTACATTTTACCCTGAAGTCTAGTGTCAGCCGTAAGACATTAATTACATACTTAATTATTTATTTCATTAAATTTGATTTGAGATAATTTAATATTGTTTCGGAAAAGAATATATTTACAATTTACACAAGTGAGATAACATCAGCTGTGAGCAGCGCAGAGAACAGAGAAAGATCTTTGTCATCATCTCTACCCGTCTTCGGTTCATTTAATCATGAGACGCCGCCTGCCCCTATTGGCAGGTGGCGAAGTGGACAGAGAGAAATCCCCACTCTGGACTTGCAGGCGAGGGGAGAGAGAGCATAAGGTGGCTGCCACAGTATGAACCGAATCAGTGACTAACACAAACGAGGTCTCAATGTGGGCAGAGGACTGTGCAACCTGATGGTGGTTGCCACGGAAACAACCTGGTGGAAGGCTCTACTGTGGAAGGTGGGGAGCCAATTAGCCACTGCCAATAAATTTTCGCTGATTAATGCACCAAGCCGGCAACCTTAGATGTACAATTTTTAGTGTGAACGCGTTAACCCGGAGGTTACTACCTCTAGAAAAATTTTGCCTTCTTTGCTAGTGGAGCAGTTGTATAGCAATGTTATGAAGGTTAGCCAAGCATAGGCATGACGATGTGCCTATATACGATAGCCATGACCACGATCAGTCATGACCTGACCATAACTGGGCCTTTGACCTGTACCATGCTTTTTGTTTCTGACATTTGACTTTGACGATTGGAGCGAACTCGTCTTCAATACTAGAGTCTATGCCGAGGCAATGGTAATATCCGCAGTACAGCACTGTAGCCATGCAGCCAATCAAAATTCTAAGGATGATTACGGTATTCCCCAATGCAAAATTTGAGCGCAACTACTTAAGCATTTTTTTGGTATACTGAGGCAAAAAATTTAGAGATGCCTGTGTGCATGTATATACAGTTACAAAGCACTCTTTGTTTTTCTCATGAGCCAAAGAGGATTTCTCGGAAGAAGAGAAAAGAAGAGCCGCAAATAAGGAGTCTTTTCTGAAAAATTCTCTTTGGCTCATGAGAAAAATCTAGATTTCTCTTTCGCTCGGTTACACTGACGGCACAAACGACCAATGGATTCATAAGAGCTGCGTTCTAATAAAAACACAGATTTAATTGGTGACGAATGTGTGTCTCAATACAGCCAACTGAATGAAGCTAGGCAGCAGAAGAGCAAAATCTGTGTAACATCGCTTTTGCACGATATTAGAATTTTATCCAAAATTCTTTACACTTTTTTTCGGTCTGCACCTTGGCAAGGAAAAAGTATCTCCAAAATTAGTCGCCGTGTAACTGGCTTCACAATCACGAGATGATCAGATTAGCAATCCAAACTGCCCGATCAGGCTGGGTGCAATGACGAGTGCAGCTCACCTGCGTTGTGCTGTATCCACATGAGGGCATCCATGTGTGAATTCAGGACCTTCGAGATCTGCTGCAGCTGCACATAAAAAGCGAATAAACACTGAGGAAGATGCGCACAGGGCCCAGTGCCAGTCTTGTCAAGTGAACACTAGATTCGTGCTCGACGTGCTCACTCTCCACTGGCCCGCTATCAAACGGAATATAACCTAGGAGAAAGGCAATAACGCAAAGATGCTCTCAGTGGAATTATCGTCATAATTAATCTAGCATGTATGCTTCAGGACAGACTCCTCTGCGGCATTCAATTCCCCAGTCACGTCATCACACCTGGTTATTTACTCACACTGGCAATACCCCCCCCCTCCCCCTCGTGTTATATCTTTTATTCACTGAAACTTCTTTCTTTCCAGCTTACCCGCAAAGACACACTTTAAAAAATCAGACCTGCAATTTCAAAAGCAGGACTTCTGCTGGGTGGAATTGCAATAATGGCACAGTTCTTGATTGGTGAAACAAAACTGAGTGAAGTACATGGTTGCGGGAAAGGCAACAAAGCGCATACAATGAGGCAAATTACATGCAACTCTTAATCCAGTCACTAATCAAGATTAACACAGGCACATTGATGCTCACATTTTCAATGCCAATCATGTCTGTAACACCACACTTTCTGATCCAAGCATTTGTCACGGAATGGAGATGAAAGCAATCCAGAGCCTTGCATGCCTCCCACGCAATTAGCCTGTCCAATACGCTCAGGTGGGAGCAATCATGTGCCCAAGCCATGCAAGATTATCTACACGATCTTCGCAGTTTGACATAGGAGCAAAATTTTAATATAGATTTAATGATTTTAGTGGCCTCACAGCAAAATATATAAAGCACACGCATACTACAATGATGAAAATGAATGACATCACAGCAGCAAGCAGAATATTAATTTATTAGGCAAGGAATTAAATAAAACCGCTAAACAATCTTTCTCCCAGTGATATGCTCAACTGAAAAATCTCTCGGCGTGGCACTAAACATGCCAAGTTTCAGTTATGTATTTCAAATTCCTTTTTGTAATGACTGCTCTCATTCAGTGAGACATCCTGCACATTACCTGCAATGATGCTGTGGAAAATCTTGAGCAGCGAGAGAGAATTGTGGCAAGTTTACCTCCGGAGAACTCCTGGCGTAAAACTCATCTAAACTATAAGTGCAGTTGAACCTCGATACAACGGAGTCGCAGTTTACGGGAAGCACCACAATTACACGAGGGGACCAAATGGCTGTCTCAACATGTCCGTGCATGGCAGCGAATGAAACAGACACTTCCGAACATTGAAACATCACATTCTATTTCGATGTCAATACACCAAGGGCTTCACGGAGGGGAAATTTTTTTCCTGTTTTTTTTTTTTTAGATGTGTTGCCTTACAAACACTTCATATTTTAGCAATAAAGAAAAAATTTTTTTTTTGTTTCTATGTGATAAGAGTTTGCAAAAATATGCTTTTCACGCTCGCTAAAACTGCTGCATCGAAACTGTAGGTTTCCTCTCTGAATCCTCGTGCTAGTGCAAAAAATCCGAGTCTGATTGATATAATCTATGCACTGTGTAACTTAATTCGAGTGCCAAACATTTAATCAAAGCGCCAGCATATCTAATCCAAGCGAGAGCTTGAATAATGCCAGCGCCAACCAATTTAATCTGAGTGCCAAAGCAATTATAATACAAGCGCCAGCGGATTTAACCCGTGTGCCAACCAATTTAATCCATATGTGGAAAATGAATGTGGTAGAGGGCTCCAAAGCACGAAACATGAATTCCAGAAATAAATCGATTACAGTGCTGGGTCTGTTCAGCGAAAGGAGGGCACTATAGCACTTGGGATTGCAATTCCCGCAAACTTTACGAACCGTGCAAATGTTTTTAACATTTGCTGTGGTCAAACAAAGAAGCCGAAGATTAATGTCAGTGAACATGTTAAAAACAAACCAAAATGCATCTGAATGCTGGAAAGTGGACTCTCGGAGATGCTTTGAGGCCATGAATAAAGGAAAGGCATAGTATTTCAAGGCAAGGCCCCCACACAGACTAAAAGTATGCTGCTCAAACAAGACCGACAGTGGTGTGTGAATGCAGCCTATAACGAGCTGTTCTGGTGAAGTTTAGCCCTAACAACAACAAACGGCACTGGTGCCAAGTTCGAGCTGGCTAGTGCCTCTGTTGTAGTGACGTCGAAGGAGACTAACCGGTTTTCCCTGTGCAGCGGAAGCACTAGCAGCATTAAGCTGCTCCACAATGTCGCGAATGTCCCGGGACATGCCACTCAGCTCGGAGCTGACATCGTCAGCCAGGTGGTACCTGCAGTGCACCAAGCAGAGAAGCAGACGTCACTCTGAGGCAGACGACAAAGCCATCGAGAAAACAGCACAATCTCTGGTAAAGATGCAATGACCCCACAATGACAGAGATATGGAAACTGGTGCCAATTTGAATGGTCGGCCAGCTTTGATCTTTCAGACGAGGATTATTCCTACTAATGAAAAAACCTGAAAATTTGTGCGCATATATTTGTAACCCCTTTTTCAAAGCAATGACATGAATGGCTCAAAAACATTACAAATTAATTCATGCTGTGTAGCTTCAGCTCGGAGAATTACAGCAACAATATTAAACAAGAAAAAACAAAAAGAAACCTCTCTTATGTCCATTATTTTGTTGATCTGAATATGCGTCCACAAACAAAACTTAACTACAGTGTCCTTTAGGGAAGCATTCCACCGTCCAAGAGAAGAAGTTGCTGCCCCGAACAGACTGCCCTCCTAGACACACTGTACAACTTTGTGGCATCTATCTACATTTTTTGTCTTGCAAAGCGATCCTTATTTTAATTTTTTCTCATCAACCTGTGCATCAGGGACTCCAAATGCGGCTGGAGTCACCAACTTAGTAAGAACGCCTTCTGGACGGTTCAAAAAAGAAGAGTTGTGTGCACACAGACATTGTGACGCAACAAAAAGGCTATGCCGCACCAAAAATCATCCAATTTTCATGGCCTTCACTAATCGTCTATGTTTAGCAAAAAAAAAAATCTGGCCCCGCAAACTTTTTGCTGCCACAAAAGTAAAACTTCGGCACCAAAACATGGCCCTTTCTTTGGTGCCAGTCTAAACTTGCTTAAGTACAATTGCGAAGGTCATTATGCTACTGCAGTGCACTCTTTCATTTGGCCTTCAACGGACTAGGAAAGGTGCTAGAATTAGCCTAATGTTAATTAGCGAACGGGCCTGAAAAAAACTGCTGAAAACTATTTACATCGCAGCAATTTTATTTGATGAACATTGCCCCACGGTGGTGGTACAATGGTAAGACGTCCGAATACTGGGCCGGAGTACCTGGGTTCGATCCCGACTGCTGGCGGCTACGTTTCAATGGAGGTGAAATGAAGTGGCATCCATGTGCTGTGCGGGTTAAAGATCCCTAGGTGGTTGAAATTACTCCATAGCTCTTCACTGACTCCTCTTTCTCTCTTTCCACTTTTATTCCTCCTTTCCTCTACAGCTCAGTTCAGGTGTCCACAGAAACAAGTGTGACAGGCACTGCGCCTTTCCCTTCCTGTGAGCCAATTATTTATTATTATGAACATCTGCTGTATGACGGCAGTCAGCATTTGCAATCAAGCCTAAGCGAGAACGACAATTTTTCCCAGTTTTGTCACGTACTTTGCTTTGCACACATTGTCGAAAACACTGAAGTAGTGCTCCAAAATTGCAAAGGCCTCTGCTACCATTTCCACAGTGTGGTGCCATAGCAGTGGTGCCTCACCACAATACACGCTACGCTTCACCGCACACTGAAGATACCCAGGTGGTCAAAATTATTCTTGATGACTTCCTCACTTTTGCAGCTTCCTTAGTTCAATTTCTTGTCCATCCAGAACACGGCTTAGGTGTCCATTGAGATTTGAGACAGTTACTCGCCTTTACCTTCTTCAAGAGCAATTTATAGTATAAGCCATATTGGACGCCACCAACAGTCCCATTTTCAAAGTGACCACGTGCCTTGGCTCGCAGAGCTTTCACTGTAGGCAGCCTTGATGGCAACGTAGAGTGTGCCATTCTGGAGAATGGTTTGGTTTTTGTTTATAGAGTTTAACGTCCCAAAGTGGCTCAAGGCTATGAGAGACACTGTAGTGGAGGGCTCTGTAAATTTCCGTCACCTGGGGTTCTTTAACGTGCACTGACATCGCATAGTGCACCTTGCTTTTCGCCTCCACCGAAAAGCGGCCGCCGCGGATAGGATTCGATCCCATATTCTTGGGCACAGCAGTCTAGCGCCCTAACCACTGCACTACCACGACAGGGCACTCTCGAGATGATTAAAGTGTAAATAATGGGGCACGAACAGCTAAGCCTACATAAAATCCTATCCACCTGACTGACTCTATTCAAGTCCAGGTTGGGGCTTTCCGTGGTGGCGAAAAGCCGGTTGGTTTTGACGGTGATGCATGCCCATTTCTATGTTAGATACAAAAATTACTTCCCAAGCACTGCTGCCATCTATTTTAGTCTCAAAAACAACGAACAACTTTTGGACTTCTTGGACTCTACAGTCTGAAGTTACAAAAAGCCAGTGTCCTTCAGTAAGAAACAAGTGCTCCACACACTGGTTTCCACTCAATACACCAGTGGCCAGTGAAATTAGATGACGGTGCACTGGGAAGATACTGGATGTACTAACATCATGTTGGGTTATGCTGAAAGAAAACCACTGTTGCTTAAAAGCTCAGACAGCATTGGTCCAAATACATATTATTGAAAATGAAAAAAAAAAAGCTATCTTCTTGGCATACATTTTTATTTTCTTGCTCTTTGCATAGCTGAGATAAGAGAGAGACAACCTGTCTCGAGATAGCGCCATCGGCATAATGGCATTTGTCAACACTTGCAATGGAAAAATAAAAGCAATAATTCAAGCCATTGCCACCAATGTGAAAAATACTGTTCCTTGTTTGGGTGAACAAACCACTCAAGGCTGGTGGTATTTTTTACATCAAGTACAAGATGCTGGTACAATGAAGGGCTTTAGTCACTGCGACTAGCAACTGCGAGGCTAGTGGTATGCTGCCAATAAGGGCCATAAACCTGGTATGTAAAAATTTAATTCAAACAGGTAGTTTTTCAAATTGACATTTTGGCTACCGTAATGTCAACTGCAATAAAAAAAGCTAATAGAAATTCAACAAAATTTCCATTCAACAAAGTATGCGCTATCGAGAGCTGACAAAAGTGGTGCAGGCTTCACGGTGCTGCGCTAGAAAGAACGGCTGAGAGGGCCACACGCACGTGTGCTCGCGTTCCAGGTTGGCGTGCTGCTGCACAGAGAGAGCCGGTGTGGTGCGCATGGCACTCTCCAGGGGCTCCAATAGCCGCTCCAACTCCGCCTGCTGGGAAGCCACGTAGTCCAATTCATGATCCAGCCGCTGCTGGTCTAGTTGGGCGCGCTCCACCAGTCCATTGAGCTGAGCCACTCGTTCGGCGTTTGCCAAAAGCAACCGGTCCCGGGTGTCCACCTGCGCCACATGCGCAACAAAACACTCAAAACACTCCACCCAGAAGCCCTAAAAAAGGAATCAGCACAGCTCAGAGGAGGGGCAATGACCCTAAAAGATGAGAGAGTACAGTTGCCACTTTTATTATCATGCTTTCATTTTCATCATCACAATCAGCCGGACTATACCCACTAGTACCGACTGTGTGTTCACGTTTTTTTAGTTTTAGTAAACGCCTTTTCAAGGTCCCTTTAGAAAACAATGCACTGCAGAGTTACAAGGATGTCAGATTATCTTGCTGTAGCATTCTATGACTCACTGCTCTTCAGCTATCTTCTGGAGTGCATGTAGAGCATAACACTAAAATCTCTTGGAAATTGAAACAGGTAGCATAATAAACTGCACCTAAACCACAGTATAGGAACTTAGGATTTAAATTAATATAATTATAAAATAGCATACTACAGACCGCATTAATTTGAAGCCATTGAGGTCATGGAAAATGTTCAAAATAGTGGGGTTTCCAAACCCCAAACTGACTGAACAGAGCAAGACAAAGACCCAACTTCATCCCGCTGTCACAATTTGTTTTGCTGTTCCTCGCTAGATGGCATCAGCAGCCACACGCCCAACTTAAAACAATAAATTGTAAGCATGTTACAATGCCAGTAGAGATCAAAAGGGAAACGGCTTTCCACACTGCCTTCCACAGTTGAGTGCGGCCCGTTTGTCCTTGTGGAAAAGTTGCTTTCTCAATACCTACCACTTTTCCGAGGAAACCGCAGTGTGTATGAACCCGTCAAATTATTTATCAGAACCTGTTCTTGCAATACCTACCACTTGTCTGTAGAACCGTGCGTGAGGGGCATAGTTTCATTGGTTTGCGGCGAAATTGGGAGCTAGCATTTACGCACAGTTCCTCAAAAGTTCAAATTAACCAGACAGGGGCAAGCAGCTGCTTTGAGCTACTTCGCTATTTGTATAAAAAAATTGCAGGACCGCAGAAATTCTTCGAATTATAAAGGATTTCAAATTTATTGAGTTCCGAATTATTGAGGTTTAACTGCATGTGTGACATCCCTGGAACTCTGCTACAATTAACCTCCTATTTTTTTAGAGGTTCTGCCCAACTGAAGCTAGGCTCACCAACATAAAATTTTGTTGAAATTGGTTTTCAACTTGTATAATGTTGCATAATGCTTATCCCATTAGATGAAGTGTTCAACCAGGAGACTAATATTTTTGTGTGTGTGTGTGTGTGGGGGGGGGGGGAGACAACGTGCTCTGCTGGAATGTACTAGGAAGACACAGTGCTCTGTTGGCATCATGAACAGTGTTGTACACCGTACTCACTTCGTAACTAAACTGCCTCACGAGTCCAAAGAGCATACAAAATGCAACAAAAAACAGCGGCTAAGTCAATGCTTTGCCTTGAGCATCTCCCAAGAAAATCCGCCATCCCCCAACAGTAGCGCAGCGCACCATACCTGGGTGGCCTGGTTGATGATGTTCCTCTCAAGCTCTTCCAGCTCCCCTTTCCAGTGGTTGACCGAATCCTCCAGCAGTCGGTAGTGCGACCTGCAACATTGTCCACACACGCTGTCAGGCACACTGCGCACAAGTCCTAAGGAATTCCATAACTTCTTATCAGGGACGGGACAAATTTGTGCTGGCAAACAGACGATGGTGCACCCGGACTTGGAATACAGGTGAATTATCAAACTATTCAGCACATTTTTATCTTTTTTTAATAGCACTGCTTAGCAATATGCACGTTTTCACAAGTGCAGTAGTGCAGTTCGACGTGAACCATTCTGGTGGGAAAAAAAATTACAAGAGTTCAACGCTGCTGAACCAAATATTGAGCGAAAGCATTAGCTGCGGGCGACCGAGCGTTCTTCTCTTTTTCTTCTTCCTCAGCCCACATATAAAGCCCCGCTTTAACAACCCATATGAACGTGCCTTAGTGGCCTATAGGGGTAACGTGAATGCCAGGGTCCTAGCAGGCTGATTCTGACATAACCGTCCCATGTGAAACGAGAGACCCAAGTTGGCAGCTCCTGCCAACTGAGCCGCAGCTCTGACCACGCCACGCCAACCGTTTGAGTTGGGAGCCCATCTCTCGCCTTTGTGTCACGTGGGATGTGGTGTCACAGCGTCACATGGGTAAGACGTACGTGGCTACCGCCGCTCTATGCTGAAGGCTTGAAACCTAGAGTAGTACTGCTTTCGCAATAAAAATGTATTGGAAAAGTGGTCCAGCTTTCCAGCCTTTCCTGAATCAGTCAGCTGCCTCGTAATACTCCTTGGAGAAATTTTCAATTCTAGTACAAGTTCCCTTATGCGTCGAAAAGACTGAGGTAAGGGCACAAACTACAATTGAGATCTTTTTGCAAAGTGATCTGTACCAAAGTTTAATCCCCCCCCACCCCCTCACCCCTTTACAAAGCCAGTGGTCGAAACGGCTGGAAATGGAATTAATAAATATATAGATACCTTCTAGGTTCATTTTTATGCATGCATGTGAGGAGTATATGGAGCCTAAGACGCATAAAGGGTTGAGGCTGCCACGGTGTTGCCAGGCTGAGCCATTCTTACTCCAGCCTCTTCCTCTCCTTCTTTATGTGTTTAAGGGGATTTCCTTCATCACTTGCCACTTGCCATGATTAGCAGATGGTGAGAGAAATTCCTCTAAACGCCGCCTGTCACAGTTGGCATGAGGGAGGATTGACACAGACGCCGGTCAATTTTCGTCTCCATGGCGATCTTAACGCTCTGTATTAAAACACAAAAGCTTGCCTCGGAAAACAACCAGCGCTACCTCGAGGTTAAAATGTGCGTGGGGCCATTTCTTCCATGCTTGCTCACGACATCTGAAGACGTGTAGAATGCTGCCTCGACGCATGCTACTACTGACGGAGCATAAACCACTTAGCTCTCGCTTATTGGTATCGCTGTGCTGACAGCCATGCAACGGCCGCAAATGCCATCATGAAACAGAGGGATGAAAAACATTTACGCTGCTTGAGATGTAACTGCGTGAAGCTCAATCTAAAGCAGCTTTTTATTTGATTTTTTTTTCTCGCCCTCTGCAGCTTAAAATACAGGGTTCCCGAGTTCTGACACATGAAAATTTGTGCAGAATGACAGTGGTCACCGCGAGCTAATTGCAGGAGCACGTGTTCTATGGCTTTGCTTCTTCTGGGACACGAAGCAAGAAACCTTTAGGAGTGGAAACTACGCTGTTTGTGACGACCAGAAAAGATCACAAGCCCGCGGCGCCACTATCAAGCTGGTGGCGCCTGTCGGCGTGGCTAGAAATTACCGCCGTTTTGGTTGCCAAGGCAATCAGTCCAGGTTTCTTTTTTGTCATTGCGGCTTTTACAACGCGCCACATGCCGCCGCCACTGCATACAGCCGTGTCATGCTCCGTGCCGTCGGCGCTACAATTGTGGCCTTATCTGGTCGCCCGCGCTCGCTCGTGCTGACGGGAGTTTCACCTCCTAAATGGTTTCTTGCTCTGTGTTCTGGGATCTTCTCAAGAAGTTCCTTTGCACGTGCCGCATCTTAGTTATCAAAACCGATTCAATCGTGACTAAGAGTTAAACAAGAATCTAATTCAACTGCAGCAACCTGGAAGCTGTCGAGGATGTCACCAGCACAAAGAAATGAGGACTAATGAAGAACTGACACCATGAATGCTAGACATCAATTTGAGGTGCATGCTCGTCCTTAAGTTGTTTTTTTTGTGCTGGTAAGAATTTGGTTATGTTGCTTTCAAAGCCACAAATTTACCCAAGTGTCCACACTATGTACAGTAAAATCTCGTTAATTCCAACCTCGCCAATTCGAATTTTTGAATTATTTGAACTGCACTATTTGGCCCAGCCAAGCTCAATAGAAGACTATGTATAAAAATGTTCATTAATTTGAACGCAAGCTGGTATCGCCACGGAAAATTCTGATTATGAACCGCCGTGTCTGGGCGGGCACCCTCGAAATAGGGTGGCAAAGCTAAAAGGCTGTGCCCCTCCAAAATGGAGAGAGAAGATGAAACCAGGTACTAAAACCATAGAAGAATAGATAAAGCCATACCAACGTGGCACGCAGAGGTAAAGAGTGACGGCCGTGACGTCGGCTGTCTACTCTTTTTTCCAAGACTAGCAACTAAACGCTCATTAACTCAGCCCCTTGATTTATAGGCCCATGTCATCAGCTACCTGCTCTCTGATCCACGTGACATCCGGAACCTGCAACTAGCGCCTCGTTGACCTAAGTCTCCTTAATTCAGAAGTATAGACAAGTCTCGTCAGTGCGGTCCGAGCCAATGCCCATGCAAGGCTATGGCATTGGACGGGCGCTATGGGCCTCGCATTGGTTAGGCTGCGTCTAGGTATGATTGGTGCTGTAAGCAATCATCAAAATAGTGCTCCTCAAACCTGTACTACATGTTGGTGAGTTTACTGAACACCTCTGACTTGCTCGAAACAGAAAGTGCTGACAAAATAGTCGGCCTCATCTCCAATAATAGACAGAGTAAATATTTCTAATTTCACTTTTATGAGCTGCCAGCCCGCGGAAATGACAGCTATCAACTGTGCATCAGCCAGCTAACCAATTGTAGTTGCTGGTTTGACTGGTTTGTTTTATGGGGTTTAACGTCCCAAAGCGATTCAGGCTATGTGAGATGCCGTAGTGGAGGGCTCTGGAAATTTTGACCACCTCTTTAACGTGCACTGACATCGCAAAGCACACGGGCGCCTGGCTTTTTGCCTCCATCGAAAAGCAGCCATCGCAGCCGGGATTCAATCCCGCACCTTCAGGCACAGAAGTAGAGTGCCCTAACCTCTGCGCCACGGCGGCGGGGTGCACGGCGCTTTTGGATGATCATTGGTAGTACTGAGCATTCTCTACGCTTCCATCTACGTGGTTCTTCCACAGCTCTGAAAATATGCACTCAAGTGCCATTCAGCGCGTCGTGCAGTGAAGTCTCACATCTGACAGAGGCTGTTTGTGAGGTGGTACCGAAACTACCATGTCGCACCATGAAGGATGCCAGGAAGGCCCTTAACATTTTCGAGCAGTTCTGCTTTGATGCTTCTGACAATAAAGCATTATTAGAATGTAAAAAATAGCCATTCGCAAGCTGTCCTTGTCTCAAAAACAAATGACATATTTTGCCAAATAAATTTACCGTAATGCAAGTGGAATTCACACATCCTTTTAAGGCGATAGCATTTAATGGCTCATACTCTCGGATCGCGTCCATCTGTCCGTCCGTCAACGCTTTCGCTACGTGGGAGGCGGTAGCTGGCAGCTGATATGGCTGAGCCCTAACTGGACGTAGTGATTTCTGAAATTACGTTTTGGCAGGAGCTGCCAACTCCTCGGGGAAGGTGATATCACAATCAGCCTGCCAATACCCTTGCATTCACGTTATCCCTTTGCCACGCAGGCACGTTCATACGGCTTGGTTAAAGCGGGGCTTTATATGTTGGCTGGTAGCTTACGCTATTGCATCATTTCAAAAGTGGGAGTGAAAACAGAGAGAAAGAGGTGCCGTAGTGGAAGGCTTTGGACCACCGCGCTATAGATGCTTTCGCCTCATCGCAGTTTAGTGATCCAAAGTGCCCCCTAGAATTTTTTCTTTCCCATGAAACTGGAATCAATGAGCTATTACTGTAATGGTATCAAGGGAAGAACCATCCTCAAGCAAGATGCACAGCAGCAACTAGCTTTTTTTTTTTCGCACTCCAGGATAACCTCTAATGCTCAGCAGAGCGGATGAAAGCCTTGATAAGCGGGCACCAGAGTAGTTTTGCAAATAGGAACTGACCATGTAAAGATTTCTGGATCGTTCACAGTAGGGAAAAACAAAATACCTCCAAGAACAATAAACAAGCACAAAAACAAAAAACCAAGCCACTGCTGTGGAGTTTCTTGAGTCAGGATAATTTTTCTGTCAGTTATGACCAATTAGTAGATTATACTAACGATGCGTGGAAGCAAAACATTTTTGACCACTTCTTTCCCAGCTGCATTTTGCAGAAAAAACAGTTTATTTTCAAATATCCATAGTACTTTATATCCATATCCGTAGTATTTTACAAATCACTCGAACATGTTCTCTTGCAACGAAATTTAATTATTTGCATTCACATTGCACCCAAAAAAATTGACATCCGCACACCTCTAATAAGTTTGCCATTCTTCTGGCTGTGTTTTGCACACAATTTCATCCGTCAAAAAATGTTAGTCTCGACTTGCACTCAGTTTTAATCTTCAAATTTGCTTCGCAAACAATATTTTCCTATTTCTAGTTCAACTACAAACTACTAGTACTACTAGTTCTAGTACGAACAATGTAATATGCACGAAGCAGAAAATGTCTCTCTTTCCAAACATGTACTCTACTCGTGGAACAAGCAACGCAGCCTCAAACGGCCACGGATGTTGCTGCTCTGGTGTACACTTTTTGCTAGTGCACTTACGATGAAGAGGGTTCATCAGAGCTGGACGTTGGTGCCGGGGCTTGTGTTGTCGCTGAAAACAACATACAAGCGATAAATACATCTGCAAAGAAAACACATGGATTTGCCACCGGCAAAAGCAATCTGCCCTTTGGCCTTTCTTGGTGTGGTGCTAAACATAATGAAATATACTGTGGTGGGATGGTCAGTTAGGTTGGTTGACAACGATTCATATTAAGTAGAACACAGCGCAAAGGGAAGGCGCTTGTCTTTCCACATCTTGGTCCTCTGTCCACCGCCTTTTTGAGCTGTGTTCCAACCAATATGAAGCGTAACAAAAGCTATGTCATGGAGCTCTGAGAAACACAAAAAGCAAAGTGCTTATAAGGTGCACTTGCATCTGAAAAAAAAAAAAAAGAAAAAAGAAAAAGACAAAAACGAGGAGGGAAATAGTGATGATGACATGACCCATACACAGCCATTGCCCCTCACACTAGCCCCTTTGACAACTGTGATGCCTAGAGGAAATGGTGATAGCACTGCAAAACATGAATATGACGCTAACGCAGGCGCATTTTCAGCCAGAGTGGTTACATGGCAGGTGCAAGTGCTTGCATACAGAGTACCATAGAAACCCGCGTATACTACATTTTTTTTCCCCCGATCTTATCCTGCCTGATTTTCGCCTCATATTATAAATGCGGATCCAAACAAATTTCATTCTAAATGCACATTTCAGATCGGGTCTCATTATTGCTATCAGCAGGCCTCCATCTAAAGGCGGCGCTATCCAGCGGTGTCCACGATCTAGCCACGCCCTAAGAGCCAGATCATGGAGGCAGGAGCGCGTCAACAGTGCTTTCAAGAAATGCAGGATCCCAATCTCGTTTTGAGGTACCAAAGAAGGGTTAGTATAGAAAGCTGTCTCTAGGAAAGAAGTCTCAGCAGATGATGCGCCGGACAACGGTGATAGTGAAAGCCATAAATCTGAGAATATTTGCAGGCGCATGCGCCATATGAGGTGCTAGATGCAAACAGGCAAAAGCGCGGTGCATGATGGCCGGCAGATTGTCCACTGCCATCCCATGCCCGAGCTAGATGTAGCCTATTGGTCTACAACATCCGGAGGGCTGTGTGGCTTTTGCAATTGCTGGAGTAAATGCGAGCTGCTCTTCTCCTCACGCCATTGCAATTCTCTGATCAAGTGTGTCGGCACGAGAACGGGAGCGAACCAGCACCGGCGCATGAAGGTGCTTGGTATTATTCGACGCCTGGCATGGGGTGGCGTTGGATATGCAAGTGCAGAGCTCGTACACCTCTCAGGACGACAGCGAAATGTAAAGCAAATAAATACTTTCGGTGACCTTTCCTCATTCGCATTATACGTGGCTGAAAACTTTTTTTTTTTTTCCATTTTTGCTAGTTCGAAATTACACCTTGTATTATATGCGTGTTTTTATGGTATGTATAAGCAATTCTGTAAACAGTTCAATCCTTGTGCAGACTGACTACAAGTTATGAGCAGAGTAACATGTTGTCTGGCGTCCTCCAGATTTAAAGCAAATGCCGCAGCCATGCCTTGCTGCAAAGCATCGGCTAGATTCACAACTGTTGGAAAAGCCTAACAAGAAATCAAGTCTTTGCGCATTTAGCATGCTGAATGCACATAACCTGCATGCAGTAGCTGCGGCCAAATGTGTCATTCCATGCTTAGCAATAGAAAGCCTCAAGCAGACAGCAGTTGCATATAATGAGCACACTATGTGTTACACAATAAATTTTAATTATGACTGAAAATTTATATGTATGCCACAACCTAGCGAACCATGCATAAGTATGAACTCTAAGAGAAAACCAATACTTTTTTTCACAATGGAACGTGAAATGATGTCAACTTCGAAGGTGGCATATATGAAGACATTTATGCTACGCATGCAGGCAGCGCAGGCACGCCGGCGTTCACTCATCACTATCACCATCATCGCCAAGCTTCAAACGTGACTACACACTTTTATGTGAAGACCTCACATCTCTAGCACTTATGCCAACTGCTTTGAACACAAATTTCAAGCCTAAATTAATGTGAAGAATGACACACACACAAATAGCATTAAAGGAAGCATGGTCGAAACAGAATAACGAAGGCCATCATATGATCGCTCAAAGGTGCTATGCATTTCATGGCGTGTCGTTGTACAGTTAGCTGTACATAAAATGCACTTCTGTTAAAATGACTTCCTTATTGTGTGTAACGATAACTTTTCTGGCAATTGTACTACAGATGCTGTGTGGGCTACCCTAACAACCTGTGCATTTTGTAATGTACAGCTAGAAGAAATATGAAAGGGAACACGGGAGCGTGTGGCCTCCGCGCTTTGCAATGCGCTGCCGCCAAAGCAAGACGAGAATGGGTGGCACCAAAGGTATGCTTGGAAAGAGTGGCTGACCAAGCTTACTTTGGATGAGTCTTTACCACTGATTCTTATCACCAGTCGGTGACAGCGCATTTGAAAGCGCGGAGGGCACGTGCTCCCGTGTTTCCTTTCATATTGCTTTTAGCTGTACACTGTTCCCACCAAAACAAAAAATGGTATTAAAACTTAAAAATGAGTAGATGAGTGGACAGAATGCCCCACTCATCCGCTCTTCTGCACATGCGAGGATCAGCGATGCGAATTTAAGCATTTAACACGGAAATAAGTGTTACACCAGCTATAGACTTTTTTTGAAGCTATCGTTGTTACAGGCATCAGTGAGAACGACAGTATGTGACTATTTTACCTTAGCTGCAAGAATACAATGCAAGAGTATGAGCTAAAGAATTTGAGAGAACGTTAAATAATGCAATCTCACTGTTCAGGTCAACCATAGTCGAGGGCGGAACAAGGAAGTGCAAACAGCGTGCTGATACAAAAAGGCAGCGGATACATCAACAATATTTAAGAGGCAACATTCAGGAATCTCATAACTGGTTGTCTGTCCCATAGGGTGAGGTGTATTACGCAGCTGTTTCAATAATAAAAACAAAGAATGCCTGCTAGCATTTGCTATCATCATCAGCATAGGAGAAAAGGGGGAACTCATTAGCCAAGTAAATATAGCAAAGAAGAGAACTGACAGGTGCCAACGACCTCACCCGTCGCTGCTGCGGCAGTGGCGGCTGCAACGGTAGTGGCTGCAGTGGATGGCTGCGCGGATGTGAAACCTGTCGATGGTTGTGGCTGGCCAAAACTGAATGTCGTCTTTGTTTTGTCGGTCCCAGAAGACAATGCTGCAAAGCACAAAATGGACACTCACTGCTGTTCTTCCAGCCAGTAAGCATCCTTTTTCGGGCAAAAAAAAATCTTTTCCTGTCTTCCTTTCTTTCTCTAGTCTTCTCCAGTTTCATTTCCACTTCAGCCCACAGTCAAGCGAGGAGAACAAGGAACTGTCTCGTATGTGCAATCCATAAGAGTGAATTTTCTCTAACTCCAGATCAGCTCTGGCAGCCAAATTAGTAATATACTCAGTACAACATGTGACTGAGGCTAACATAAGATCAAGTGAGAGAAAAGTGGTTTCATTTGATCGCTTGTAACAAAAAGCTGGCAGAAGGCACCAGCACATTTTTACAGGAATGAGGGTCTTGAAAACATTTATCATGTAGTAAATGTACGTTACCTCACCATACCAATATCTAGGCCAGAAAGTTACGGGGCTGTTTTAGCAAGACATGATGCACAACTACAATCTACTAAGGCAAGGTGATAGGCGGCGAATGCACCGGCCAAAGAGGAGGAGTGATTAAAACCTCACTGACAGGGACTGTAGTGAAGCACTGTTAATGCAGGTACAAAAAAAAAAAAAAAAAAAAAAAAAAAGCCACGTACGACAAACAAGAAATTGAAAAGAGCAGGCAGTATACCAGTTATAGTGGGTGTTATGGCAAAGTTGAAGCTGTTTGTAGTCGTACTGCTGCCCAACATCTTCCCTGTGCAAGATGGTCACGAGATTGGCACAGGGGACAAGCACCCTGCAAGAGAGGTCATTCACCCATGATGTTACAAGTTCTCCAAACAGGACAGGCAATGTGCTTCACAGCTACGATTCATTCAGTGCAGAGGCACAACATATAATATGCACCTTCGATAACATGAAACATCGAAAAAGCAGACAAATTTTTGTGACAGTACCCAAGTGAGAGGTTGTTGCAGTGCGACTGCAACCAAAGGACCAAGAAGCGGCCCTCCTGCTAATAACTTTCTTCTATACAAATCCCGCATCTCGGTAACGAACACCCCAAACTGCATGTGATCACCTGAGGGGTCAAAATGGGATGCTGGTACAATAAAAATTAGAATTGAAGGGCAGCTTTGCCTTCTGGACTGTAGCTTCTTTATTATTGTGTATGTTTCAACCCTTTGACCTAAGAAAAAATACTGCATACCTTGACGATTTGCAAGATATGGGAGAAGAGTTACACTATTATGTTTCATTTTCCTTTAACAGATTAACACCTAGGATTCTTCGGACTAAAACAAAATATAAACTGAAAAAGATGTTGAAATACACAACTGAAAATTATGTTAATGACTTTTTGTACAATTTTAACAGTTTTTTACGTAACGTCTTGGCGGTTTCTGGGCCATACTACAGCCATACGAGTGCAAAAAAACGCACTTACAGAATGAGTTAAAAGTTTTTGATATGTAGGAAGATATCAGTTTCATGTTCCATCTGTGTGCATGTTGAAATATGATCTGTGATTTTCTTGCGCAAACTACTACATGAAGAACATTCAGTCTGGAATGCAGTTTTGTATTATTTTTGTGTACCTGTTAGTTTTGCTTGCCAAAAGTATGAGACATGTCATTTTTTTTCCTTGTGCAAACGTTTAGCTATGCATTTGGTTATATGTGAGTGTTTCCACTGGCTGTCAGGCTCTGCCACTCAAGCTCTACGAGGCTTAGGCAGGCCAGTTATTTGCATTCACTCGCAATTGGTGTAATAAAGTATTATTATCATTATTATTATCATGTGAAAGTTTTGACTGTTGCTGCTCCCAAGATAGACGGCAGGGTCAAGTCAGGTAAATGTGTGGGCAGTGCCACATGGCCCCTCCAGTTTATTTGGGATTTAGTGCATCTAAATTCAAGCTGAGAGTAGGATGGAAAGTGAAAAAGTTGCAGGCATTACTCGTTATAATATTCGTCACCCGACTGAGAAGCAACCATGCATGTAAAAATTCAATATAGTAATGATGTCGGTCTGTCGCCCCATCACCGAGGTTTTCCTGCTGAATAGCTGCTGCCCATCTTCGACCTTCTCTGACCGCAAGACGCGGGGAAACATGTGCCGCTTCCTTGTGCCTCGCGCCGTGGTAGTTCAGTGGTTAGAGAATTCGACTGCTGGATCCCAATTATAAAGACGCGGTGGTCTCAATTCCGGTCACTTTTTGATCAAGGCAAATAAGGCACCGCTTCACTGTGCGATGTCAGTGCATGCTGAAGAACCTCAGTGGCAGGGCTTAAAGACAGGGGGTTCTCGGGGGGTCTAGGACCCCTCCCCCCCCACCCCCCCAACTTCCTATTCCCGCGCTCGAATGTGTAAAGTCTGCATAAGTTCCCTCGCGCTCGAAAGGGTAAGAACTGCATAAATTCGATTGTCATCTTTTATTCCTGTCAGCGGTTGTCAGAAGATTTCTTTGTTGATTTGGCATTTTCGCAGTGAGCTTTAATAATAATCGTTAACATATGTTCTAAGAACCAAGACGGAAGATGATCATTTCTCCCTTTTCTCCCTAGTTTTCTTTGCACCTGTGCTCGAATCACTAGACTCCTCTCTGATGGAGGTGGTCGAAGTTATCGGAGCACTCCACTACGGCGTTCATCACAGCCTCAGTCGTAACGGCGGTAACAGAAGGCTGACTCTTCGGGACGCCACGGCATCTACCTGGGATTCTTTAAGTGCGACCATCGCCTCCTATAGAGGAGGCAATGGCGCGACGAACACGGGCGCCTTGCGTTTCACGTCTGTCAAAACGCAGCAGTGATTGAACCGGAGTTAACGACACAGTATACAGGCGCCTAGCGTCCATCACGATCGCGGTGTAATTACAACGAGAAAATGCACATCGTTCCAAGCAATTCTGAGGCACGGCCGGTCTCGAGGGCGAGCGCGCGCTATCGTTAGGAACTTAGGATTCGCCTAAATCAAAACACGGCCGGGGTTGAAGCCACGTGTCCGGAATCAGTAGTTTAGCGCCATAAGCCCTCGTCTGCCGCGCGGAGCGGAATCTTGAAAACACAAAAGCAAAGTGAACAAGTGTCAACTCGTGTTCCTCTATGCTCGTGTCAACAAGTATGCGAGCTTCCAGACAGCAGCGAAAGTGTAGCCCGTGAAATTAACTGCGATGGAACAGGGTGGACTTCACAAAGCACAATGAGTAATTACTTGCCTTCGAAAAGGATGCACTGTTACAAAACGATGAATGGAGGGCTGCTCAGAGCCTTTTCTTTCCCCTTCAAACTGCCAGTATCAGAAACTTGATAAAACTCGCGGCGATTCATATATTATCTGCCTTGACTTGGATTGCTTACTGTTGGAAATTGTCGGACTTTTCTTAATGACACAATAATGCTGATACTGCAAATATACTTTGTCATTTTTAAATATAATAATAATAATAATAATAATAATAATAATAATAATAATAATAATAATAATAATAATAATAATAATAATAATAATAATAATAATTGGTTCATAGGAAGGGAAAGGCGCAGCATCTGTCACTTTTTTTTGCGGACACCTAAACCGCGCCGTAAGGGAAGGGAGGAAGGTGGGAGTTAAAGTGTAAAAAGAGAAAGAAGAGCCGTAGTGGAGGGCTACGGAGTAACTTCGACCGCATATCACGAATTCCTACATATTATTTAAGAAATAAACAAAACATAGGCGGATGTGAAGCTTTTAAGATCAAATGCGATAGCGATAGCGCCTTTGGGAAAAGGAGGTTGCAAAACCACCTTGCCTAGGTGAAGTTTGCGTCGCTCCTCCACGGCGTCGTTATCGAACGTGCCAAGTTTCAGAAAAGGGAGAGAGCTATAGGGATGAGCGGGGCGGTCTATGTGATAGACATCATTGTCATAATTGCAGGCTGTATGATGCCCCATGTGTGTACCCATGTGTGTACGAGGGAATACAGAAAAGAGTGGGAGAACCGTCCCTTATAATCCACCACCAAACGTCTTGCTCTACCTGACAGAGTGATTTGTGGGGAGGGGAGCGAACTAATCAGGAATGTCGATAGTGTGATGTAATTCCGTAGTACGTCATCATGCATCGCTGGCACTGTGAAATGAGGGCAGGCCACTCACTGTTTGACAAATCCTCAGTGGTGTTCGTGCGCAGCCATATTTGCTGGACGTCCACAGCTAGTGCACAGGAATCTAGATGAGTGTAACGAGCAGACTATAGTGGTACAGCACTGTTAAGAATACAATGTTCTGGTGTGTGAATCCATTGTTTGGCAAAATTTTTAATGACTGATTTAGAATCAGAGCACATCTATTTTGCATTTGAGTAATGGCCTGGGCTATAGCTGCTGCTTCAGTCCTGATAGGAGGTTGAACTTAATTTAAAGTTTTGCAGGGATTATGATCACAATTATATACCATGGTGGCATAGACAAAGATAGTAGACCTTTCCAAGTCTAGTATGCGATTGTCAGATGTCCAGCATAATGCTTATGGAGTGCTCTTGATTTTGTTTCTTTTAGTTCCTTGTCCCGGTGCTCTTTGCCATTCTGCACCCTATTTGAGCCGGAGCGAATGTACGATTTGTATTAAGTTTCATGCAAGTTCAGTGCTGCCTTTCCATTTATATATTTAAAAACAGCAAAGTTCAGGTTCTTTTCCGGCCCCCGGGGTTCTTCAAGGTGAGCGTAGATTTGGCTGATGATGAGAACAGACATGACGGCAACGGACGATGAAACTCGGAGAGACACAGGAATTACTTTATACAAGCATGAACAATGCATATGCATGTTTACACGAGGATAAAAGTGACTCCACTTTCAGGTACTAACTAGAAAGTGTGGTAACACCATGTAAGCTACACAATTTGGCAAGCGACACAGCTCTCAAGCTCACAGTTCTTTCATTACGGCTTCTTCAAAGCAGGGGCCTGCCTACTTCCTCTGTTGAAGTCTGACCAGGGATCGATTTCCACAATACAACATGCACTTAAGTAAACACTCTCGAAATTTCCCAAAATAAGCGGAGCACTGAGAGTGCAACCCCTGCTGTTGCGCAAGATTGCCCCTATCTTCCTCAGTCCTTTCAAATGTTCCAGAGCCCTCTGCCTGCACCCCCTCGTCAAGAGCGTAACAAGAACGAAGGGCCTGGACCATGCTCTGGGACATGGGTGACTGTCTCTTCCAGCTTATTCCAGAACCTTCTTACTTTTTCGCTTTCAGGTCGAAAACATCCTTGTCTTACAAACACACGACGAGTAAAGTGATCAGCTGTCAGCTAAAACATGTTTGAGCCCAGTTGCTTGCACTGCAATCCACCAGGCATCTAATGTTTTACTGTTACACTAAATGAGACACTTATGTTCTTCCAATGACATTATGTGTAAAGGCAGCTTCCTCACAAAGACAACAACTGCAAGAGCTTTCTGTGGCAACTGCATAATTGGAACTCTGTAAGAATTAACACACTGCATACATTATGTCAAAAGATTTGGACAACCCTGCAGTGGCCACAGGATTGGAGGAGGTCAGTTTACATCCCCATTCCAAAGAAAGGCAGTGCCAAAGATTGTTCCAACTACCGCACGATCGCGCTTATTTCGCATGCTAGCAAGGTGATTTTAAAAATCCTGCAAGGTAGGCTGCAGCAGTATGTGGATCGGGAGCTTCCGGACGTGCAAGCTGGGTTTCGCAAGGGCAGAGGAACTAGAGACCAAATTGCCAACCTTCGCTGGATCATGGAAAAAGCAAGAGAGTTCCAGAAACCCATTTACTTCTGCTTTATTGATTATGCGAAAGCGTTTGACTGCGTAGATCACAGCAGATTGTGGCAAGCTCTCCAAGAGATGGGAGTTCCAATTCACCTCATCTGTCTCCTCAGGAACCTTTATGAAGGGCAAGAGGCCACAGTCAGAACTGGGCATGGTCTTACTGATTGGTTTCCGATTGAGAAAGGGGTGAGGCAAGGCTGCATACTGTCGCCCTGCCTATTTAACCTATATGCAGAGTGCATCATGAGGAAGGCCGGTCTGGACGAGTCTTCAGCTGGAGTGAAGATTGCTGGAAAACGTATCAACAACCTTAGATATGCGGATGATACCACTTTAATGGCAGAAAGTGAAGTGGAACTCAAGAGACTTCTGATGCGCGTACAAGAAGAGAGTGAGAAGTTTGGGCTTAAACTGAACATTAAAAAGACGAAGATCATGGCGTCTTGCCCTATCAAGTCCTGGAGCATCAATGGACAAGAAGTGGAAGCTGTGACAGATTTTCTGTTCTTAGGCGCCAAGATTACCTCGGAAGGAGACTGCAGCCATGAAATTAGGAGACGCCTGCTTCTGGGAAAGAGAGCAATGGTTAGCCTTGACCGCCTAGTAAAGAGCAGACATTAGTCTGCCAACCAAGATCCATATAACCCGTGCTATGGTCTTTCCAGTTGTGATGTATGGATGCGAGAGTTGGACTGTGAAAAAGGCTGACCGCCGAAGAATTGACGCGTTTGAATTGTGGTGCTGGCGAAGACTCTTAAGAGTTCCTTGGACTGCCAGAAGATCAAATCAGTCGATATTGTCGACCATAAACCCTGACTGCTCATTGGAGGGTCAAATTCTAAAGTTAAAGCTCAGCTACTTTGGTCATCTGATGAGAAGAGAGGAGTCGCTGGAGAAAGATTTGATGTTGGGAAAGGTTGAGGGTCGCCGGAGAAGGGGTAGGCAGCGAACGCGATGGTTAGATGGCATTCTCGAGGCATTGCAGATGAAGC
Source organism: Amblyomma maculatum (assembly GCF_055883805.1). Lineage (NCBI taxonomy): Eukaryota > Metazoa > Arthropoda > Arachnida > Ixodida > Ixodidae > Amblyomma > Amblyomma maculatum. Next base: position 67,958,242 of record NC_139351.1, on the reverse strand, counting down.
TATGTGATGTTAAGAAGATAGTGAGAGACCGGAAAGCGTGGCGTGACATGGTCCATAGGGTCACGAAGAGTCGGACACGACTGAACGCCTGAACTGAACTGAAGAATTAAAAGGAAATCTCAATTAGATAATAAATGGAGAAATAAGAATTCTCAAACAGCAACTGCAGTAAAATGCATAAACTGACCAGAATCACGAAAAAAGGACAGATTTAGTACAAAAGCTCACAGCTATGGAATAAGATAGACAGGAGCACCAACTCCGCTAATAGAAGCTCAGTTTTGAAACACAGGAGAAAGCTTGGTGGGGCATCCGACAAGCAGCACTTGGAGTTAGCAAAGGCACTGGCATTGTCACATGGTGGTGAGAATGTTGAAGGCACCAGACAAGGAGACTGGGATTGCTCTGAAATAAACTTTTTATTGGACTGATTTGTGCCCGCAGAAAAGTTAAGCAACTCGGCGGCACTCTTTGGTCATTGAACTATGAATGTCCATCGCACTCAGTTTAAAGTCAGCGAAGAAACATCTAGATAAAGCCGCCAAAAGCGACTAGAACAACCTGTAACAGTATGAAAACAGATTTCAGTGGCTACAATCATTCTAGGTACATCATGGTGCATCTAGAGCAGCAAAGAAAATGATAAAACCTGAGCGTGCATAAACAGAAAAAACAAGAATACTGGGATTGCACTGAAATAAACATTTTATTGGGTCGACTTGTGCCCATGAAAGAATTAAGCAACTCAACAGCGGCAGTAGCAGCAAGCATGCTCATTAGTTGTCGAACTATAAATGCCTGTTGCACTTGTCAGCACTCAATTTAAAAATTTAAAGTCTGCAAAAAAACATGCAGACAATGCCACCAAAAGTGACTAGAACAACCTGGAACAGTGTGGAAACAGGTGTGAGTGGCTGCAATCATTTTAAGTACACCTTGGTGCATCTTGCACGACAAAAAAAATGATAGAGCTTTTGAGCATGCACAAACAGAACGGAATGTTTGCACCACTGCCTAGATCAACCTGGGTGTCACAAGCTAAGTGGCAACTAAGCATGCTTGCAGATGCTGGAAGCAACAAATAAAGATGACAATAGTCTGCATTCTACAATCTTGCCGTTCTGTTTTTTTGGTATTCCGGTGACTATAGAACGAAGGCTTCCTTCCTAAGTGCAGGCCGTCATGGTTGTCTGCTTTCTGGTGCAGTGCTGGTACATACCCTTGGCAATGCACTTATCGTCTACTCCTTTCTGCTTCATATGGCACCCCTGCTGTTTCATGCTGGCTCCTGTATGCGAGCACACCCCATGCCTACATCATTCTCATGTCACTTAAGTCCTTTCTTACACTTCATAAACAGCTTTGAAGTGAGTATTACTTTAACAGGGAATTGGTAAGATACGAGATTTAATGTCCGGCCTCTACATATGGGCTAAGTGAAAGACCATAGTAGATGGACATATTCTTGGGCCACATAGGGTACAAGTGGGCTGACCTCGTAGAGTGTACCAAAATGCCTGCATTCAGAAAGTTTGAGCAATTCAACCTCAGAAGTGCAACACTGTCATCACAAGAAATGAGTGGTGTTCACAGGTGTATGCAGACAACACTGAAAAGATACGTGGGTGGTGCATACATGACTCTGCATTAAGCCAGATCAGCTTATACGACCAGCATTAAAATGTATTTTTGCAGAGCTGGCTGCAAGGCATGTGACATCAACGACAAGTTAAAAGCGAAGATAACGGAAATGTAAATATAAAACATTAAGAAGTGAGGTTAGCCCTTTTAAAGAGTAATATTGTGAGGAAAATTACCACATGCTAGTACTATGTTCTCGTCTAAAACCATCTTATTTTGCTTTGTTTCAAGTGTCTTGTCCACGTTTCATTGGCTGCTGCAGGTATGTCGACTGATTCATCAAAGCAAAAGTATTATTTTAAAAAACAAATGAGTTTGTGTACCCTCAATGATAACCACGGTTCTACCTTTCTTGAACATACGATGAACATTTCATGCTGTCTTCTCTTCGCCCAGCAGTCACCACAGCATTTCATTCCATGGTAGTGTTACCAGATTGTGCGTCAATAGGGAGCAGCAAGGAGGAAAACGTGAAAAAAGTGACATCAATGAAGGAAAGGAAGTTTAGAGTGAGAGTGCAGTGGAAACTGAGTGCCACGTTTGGTGTTTGTGCCTCAAAGCCGAGTCTACACAATGCACTAGCTGTGGCACAGCAGTGTCAGCGCTACTTTCTATAACATGGTGCTCACAACAAAAAGCTGTTCTAAAAGCATAAGTAAAAATGTTTCTTAGGACATTAATTTTTCTAAAGTGCAACTTCACAAGCTGTTAAATATTCCTGGCAAATGTAATAAAACAAACTTGATTGTGTTTTGATATGCACAGCATGTGAGGCCTTGCTGTAGAAATGCCTAAATGTTATGAGAATGCTAAGTAAAATGCTATGGCTATGGCAACGCATAAGAGAAGGCTATGGCAATGCATAATGCAGACTGGTGCAGTGAGTATTCTATTTTCTAAAAATTGAAACCAAGACGACACTCAAGAACTGCCAGCAAGCGAGAAATACATATCTAGAGGCTGGACTGTTCAGCTATTTCTGTCTCCCAATATCACAGGCACAATGCAAGATTGGAATATAAAATAAAGCAGGATAAGTACACCCTGCGTGTAAATTTTTATGTTTTGATTCTCATATAGTACAAATCGGCAAAAGGTTACAAATACAGAAATGTGCCTTTGCTGGTACGCTTTCATGGCATCTCAATATTTTGCTTTTCACCGAATTTCATAGTACAGTACTGACATCAAAGCAATATTTCACTCTTGTGGGCTCACGCATGCCCGTCAAGAGCTGCTCGCGCACAAAGCCTATTGAGCACAACCAGCATTGATATGGCCCTTCATTTGCATAAAAGCAAGGATGTCCCAACAGGCCACTTTTCTGACCAAAGCCACTGGCATAGTAGATGTCGCACCAGTACATTCTGAACAAAGCTTCCCGCACACCGGTTTCACTTGTATGGATGCTCAGCTGTGTGGATGCAAAGGCATACATCAGTTTACCCTTTAAACTAAATCCCATACATCAGTAGCCACACTAGTATGGATGATTGCTGGTGTGTCCTCATGTCAATCTTCTGAACAAGGCTCTTAACAGTCAGATGAAGACAGTCCGACGAAGATGAAGACAGTGGCCCAGACGAAGACAAGTCCACTTGCCGAAATGTTGGCTCGACCTGCGAACTGAGGTGTAACCCCTTTACCCTTGCTCAGTGCTCCTTCATACCGTGCTCTTAACAGTGGCCACTTATGTGCGAGCTCACCCGTGTGGGCTGGAAGTCAGGTTTGTTTCAGCAAAACTCCAACCTGCTACCCCCATATTCATAATGGAAGGTATGAACGTCTGGCAGTGCAAATAAGCAGTCGGGTCAGTCTTTAGAGCAAAGCTCTTTCTGGTCACAAGTGTGGAAGCTCGCCTGTGTGGTCTCGAAGGTGTAGCATCATGGTGCCCTTTCGTGCAAATCCCTTCCCGCAGTAGTCGCACTGGTATGGCCGGTCACCGGTATGGGTTCGAAGGTGTGCATTTAAGTTGGTCCTCTGAGCAAAGTTTTTATCACACTGGTCACACTTGTGTGGCCGCTCACCTGTGTGGAAGAGAAGGTGTTTCTTCAGGTAGTTCTTTCTCGAAAAGCTCTTCCCGCAGTCTTCGCACTGGTGTGGACAGCCTTCGGTGTGGGTTTGTAGATGCGTTGTTAGCCTATTTTTCAGAGCAAAGCTTTTTCCACAGAGGTCGCATTTGTGTAGCAGCTCACCAGTGTGGGTGATAAGGTGTTTTGTCAAAGTGCTCTTCTCAGAGAAGCTTCTCCAGCAGTGGTCACAGTGGTGTGGGCGCTCGCCTGTATGGGTGGGAAGGTGTATTGTCAAGGTAACCTTCTGAGCAAATCTCTTTCCGCAATGGCCACACATGTGTGGAAGCTCATCATTGTGGGTCACAAGGTGTAGTACCAAGGCAGATTTCCTCAAAAAGCTCTTCTTTCAGTAGTCGCATTGGTGTGGACTGTTGCCGGTGTGGGCGTGAAGGTGTGCTGTGAGGCAGGTATTCCGTGAAAAGCTTTTTCCGCACAGGTCACACTGGTATGGACGCTCACCTGTGTGTGTGCGATGATGTGTCATCAAGGTGCTCTTGAATGCAAAACTCTTCCCAGTAATTGCACTGGTGGGAGGGATCACTGGTACGGGTGAAAACATCTGGCTCTAGGTGGCTTGTCTTTGCAAAGCCATCACTACAGTGGCTGGAGAGGTACAGCTCCTTATTCACATTTTCTCCTTGGTTTCCACTGGTGGTAGAGCGATACATATGAGTGGTTGCATTTTGCAAATTTTCCCCAGGTGGCACACCATGCTCCGGATTAGCTGTGACGCCTGCATCACAGAAGGTTGGGTATTTTCAATCACATGTCACAGTTCATTTGAAGAAAGATCTGAGAAGGCATTCATACAAAATTTTTAAGCTCCTTATTGCCAGCCCAAAGGGTCGACTGACCGGAAAAGAGACCTGTGCCTTTAAACAAAATTAACTGCATAAATTTTTGATGCAGTTAAATGATGTTTTAACTCTTAAAGAATGTTGGAGAGCTTTGACTTGGAACACTGCACTCCTGTCCTTTAAAAGTTCCAATGGTAATTACCTTGGCCATTGGAAGAAAAGGCACCGCTTGGGAAAAATGCTGCAAGACTAGTTTTTTCTACAAATGCAGCACAATGCTCAAAATTAAGTAGGAGCTAAGCTGCCACTATGAATTACAATAACAAAGAGGCTAGCACTAGAAGCTATTTTCAAAAGTTTATTAAACTAGCAAAGCACTCAGTTTTCCTGAGTTGGCTCGGGGTTGATATTACCATCTTGACTTGCACTGTTACATAATAAAACAAATATCAAATTTTAATGTAAAGATACAATAAAAGGAATCCAGGTTCAAACATATCTTTTTCGCACAACTTAGAATACTGCTTGCAGTTTTGAAAAAAAAATTGTAGAACAGAAGTCAGGCTTCAAAACACACAGACAAAAAAATAACTCTGCAATGTAATCAAAAGCATTAAAATAAGCATATATTTATTGTCAAGGCACAATGATCCTGATTAGACAATTTTTTTTAACAGGAAATCAAAAGAAAGTGCACTGACATCAGATGAAAAGGGCAGTCTATCAACTTATCAACTTTTATCAACTGAATTCTTTTTCAATAATCTGATGCTCTTTACCCTAATAAACAAATAGTCAAATATGCCACTCAGAAATACAGCAGAACAATTTAAAACCTAACTTTCCTATGTCAGTCTCATTTAGACGGTGTTTGTGAACCTTGATATCAGGTATGTGAAATGTGGTCACCACAATGGCTTCAATATGCTACATGTAGGTGGTTTTAAATATGCAAATGATAATTAAAGCTGTTAATAACTGCAAAATATACCACAGCTATTTTTGCCATCTGCAGCATCCTTGACAACGGCGCCACTCCTAGCACAACAGTGTTGGTGATGCAATTTCATTTTCAGAAATATTTCAAATGGCTTCAAGTCATATTATAAAAAAAGCACTTCATTTCAGTCAAAGAGCAGAAAGTATGCAGCTTAAGTTCATACACACAAACTGCGTGTACGTACTCATGAAATGAAGTAGTATTTCACCCCAGGCATTCACCACAATAGCTGTTTTGAAAGAATATAGCTCAGTGAGAGCATCTATTCAAACCTGACCATGCTGCTTATACACACAAATACACTGTGCATGATAACGAAATATACTCATAAAATGTAGCAGTACATTCACCCCAGGCATTCACCACATTAGCTGCAATGACAGAATATAGCATGGTGCTAGCATCAATCCAAACCTGACTTTTGTTGCCAATGTGAAATATAAATTTCTTGTCAAATCACAAGTTCTGCCCTCATTTTCCTTTACAAGGCAAGATCAGCCAGAATATACTGAAATTTTTATACTCAACTCAAAGAATTTTATCCAATTTTTTTTTTACCTTGATGCAGTTAGCACTACAAATTTTTTCAGTATACATCAGATATACTTCAATGGTTATTCTCAAATTTTCCCTTTTCTATTGCAAGAGTATTCTTTTATACTGTACAATTTTTTTCTGAATCTTGTGAAAACCTTGTACAGGACAGAGTGTAGCACAAGGCTGGTTTATTATTTATTGCATTCTTGCAGATACCCTACAAGACAAAATGATTTTTTCAGCAAAATGCATATTTTCATTTTTAAACGTTTGCAATGCAGTGTCCAGTGGGAGGCCAAGACTGATAAGACTTCAAGCAATAAATTTCAACTACAAGATTTAGAAAGCAACTAATACCTTGACCTGCATAACGGTACTAGAAGTGCAAGAGAACAAATGGAAAAGATAAAACAATCGAGAAAAAATTTCAACTTCAGCAGAGTCTAGTCAGAAAATCTAAACAAAGAAAAAGGCCAAATGAGCATTCCTGCAACACGAAAAGCCACCATGGTTCACAATACACTTTTATGCGATATTTTGTGGTGAATTTTAGAGACTAAATTTTGGGACAACATAAAAACAAGGCATACAAGCGGCTAAAATAATATTACGATAATCAAATCTTTTGTCCCCTTTTTACGATTAAGGCATTGTCCCAGCTTGGAACTTATCTCAAAATGTCTGACTACACACACATAAAAAATATTGTCATTTTTCAAAGCTCATCTTATAAGGAAATTGTATGCAAAAGAATAAGGAAAACAATGAGCAGCAAATAATGAGACAAGATAACTGCAGGGTTGCAAAGCCACAATGAAAACACAAGGAAAGACCTAAACTGCAGAGAGCACAGGAAAAAAGCAAGATGAAGTAGGAAGCCGAATAGGCACAGGTGCATAACAGGCACTTTTTCAACTGCATATTAATTTTTCTTTATTACTCAGCTGCACAGCCTAAAGAGATAAAGTGGAGCTTGCTCTGTGATCTGCCGGATCCTAAGTTTTCCACAGCACTCGCAGTGCACTCACACACTCAGCCATATATGGATAGCCATCGCTCAAGTTCCAGAGACAGTGAAAACCCAAGATAAGGCAGGGTTTGATATGCCCTTTTTCTATACCACCAACCACTGGATTCGCTTATTTCACATGTAATGAATGCCAATTAAGCATCCAGCCCACAAGTGCTATCAGCGGTGCTTTTTTAAAAAAAGGAATTTCCTGGTAGACTGCATTTCCTGGTAGACTGCAATAAAAACTGATGCTGGAGAGTTATGATTGCAGGGAATTCAGTGCAACACGAACACACACAAGAAAGGGATACCATGGGCACTTGTGTATGTTTGTGTTGCGCTGAATTCCCTGTAATTATGTGTGACAACCAACTAGCTCAGCAGTTAACTCTCTTAAAGTTTTGATGCCTGCAAAACGAAACAAGAGTAACAAAAGTGGGTAGGAAAAAAAAAAAAGATCTGCAAGACCACGAGCAGCAGAACTTTGATAAAGGAACAATCTCCCGATTTATAAAAAGGCACCACTAGCATCTACTCGAGTACAGCCATACAGCAACGAAGTTATACAGCTTCTAACAAGCACTTAGGATGAAAAAAAGAAATTGGTCTTGGTAACCCAGGACCACAGCTTCAGCAAGGCGGTGGTCCTGAGGGAGCGAGCAAATATATCAACACTTTCAAGAACAGCTGGAACAGCGTTGGCCCAATGTTTAGGGGAATTCTTCAAGGTGGAGTAGGCCGACCATATACAGGGTGTTTAGTTAACACATTTTAAAATTTCTAAAAGCAGAGGAATTCAATGTAAAACAAATACTTTCAGGAACAAAGTCTCACCCGTACAGGATATAATTTATTGCAAGAACTACATAACTAGCCAAACTTCACTGTTTACGTTTTTTAAAATGAACTTAACTGGATGGTTAGTGCCACTAGATGGTTTGAAGCCTTGGACAAGGCAATGCCATATCAGTTATTAAAATGAACAAAAATAATTTTCTAAGTGTGGCGATGTCAATACTATGCAAATAAACCCCCTTGCTCCCTTCGTGACTTTAATAGACCAGCCAACCTTTCTTTTTCATTCATTTAACATTCCCCTCATTTTTTTCATCACAACTACACCTTTACACCCCGAGGGAATAAACAATAGTATTAGAAAAGGATAAACTTTGTTACTTTCGAGCTCCCCCTACTCCAAAAAAAAAAAACAAACCCCAAAATGATCAGGGACAAGGCGATCTGAATAAGCAAGCACTCCGGGGGCCCCACACCTCTAACACAGCATGGGTGGAGATGGGAGGCGTAACCATAAAGCAATGCCAAAAATTATGAGGGACTTTAGCGACTAAAGTAGTGAAAGAGGCAAAAGCCTGAGTGCCGCATTCTGCTATGCAACTGATCATTAGGCAGTCATTAATTAGATGTCAATTAAATTATCAATCAAGAATTAGTAATTGATCATACTTTGATAATTGATATTTAGTCAGTAACTAGTCATTAATTATGTAATGATTATTTAAATGACTAATTACTCAGGCATTACATCAATTAGCCATTAATTTATATACTTAGTCATTAATCAGTAATTCATCATTGCACATTGATAATTGATTGTTAGATCATTAATTGGTTATTAATTGGACATTATTAGCGATTGCTTATTAGCCATCAATAATTTGTCATCAATTAGTCAACAATTAAATTAACTAACCATTAATTAGTAATTGATCATTTACTGGCATATGGCCATATAAGGCATGCATTCGCGCATACTGTGGTGGTACTCTGATTGGTCGAGACCTCCATGACGTCATCCCGTCTCGACCAATCAGAGCCGCCGCAAAAGCGGGCCACCTCTTGTCCACGACAGCATGAGCCATTAAAGGCTTTCGCCTTAATAAAGTTTATGAAGGTAACGACAGACGGGCAGCCTTCTTCCTTTTGAAACAAGCCTCGAGAAAGCACAGATATGTGAGCACCTTCATTTTTAGTTGACCAACGTGACGGCTGGGCAGCATTCTCTGCGCTTTTGGACTTCGGCGTCTGCGTGCACTGGGAAGCCATCTCTGCCACGCATTGTGATGACTTTGACGCCACCCTGAGGACATACACTGTGAACCAAGTGGCCTTGAGCACGTTGCACTGTGTGGCTGCATTTTCCCGTCCTGCACAGGAAAATTTCACATCACTAACAGGATGATATAAGAGAAGAAAAGGAATGCGAGCTCAGAACAGAAATGACTTTGCGTAAACCGTAGACTATGTTACAACAAATGCTAAACAGGGTCAACAACGTGAGCGAAATATGACCCAAGAACTAGGGGTTTATATAGATACCGTATGTTTTGCAACCAAGCTGCACCACTCACATTCGTTGCAAATGGGAGCTTCCAAAACAAAAAAGTAAAGCAAGAGTTGCGCAGGTATACAAGACACACCTGTTTACTCGGTAAGTGATGACAAAATGTGCTCAGTGTCCTCTAGTTAGAAACACCAACAAAAAGTTTGGATACACTGAAGCTCCGCCTTTAGGGGCCTGACACAAGAGATTAATGGCTCCTGTCTGTGGCTCCCTTGCAGACCCTTGTTTGCATATGTGTACTTTACTACTCACTTAATCACTAATCTCCCAATTTGTGCCTTTTGCTCGTTAACTGATGACAATATGTGCTCAGTGTCCTCTAGTTAGAGATAACAACGAAAAGTTTGGATACACTTAAGCTCCGCCTTTAAGGGCTTGATACAAGAGCTTAATGGCTCCTGTAAGCAGCTCCCTTGTGGACCCTCATTTGCATACGTGCACTTTGTTAATCCCCTAATCACTAATCTCTCAATTTATGCCTTTTGTTATCTCACAGAAGCCCATTCAATTTTCTATGGCTGTGCAGTGTGTGTCAGCGAAATTAAACCCTTTGTAACACCGACTGCTGCATGCTATGCATTCATTAGTAATATTTCCAAAGTGCATTATAAGCTTAAATTTATAAGTTTAAGTTTGCCTATTAGGACAGCTCTGACAACGGCAATGATTTGTATTTGTGGCTAGACATTCACAGCGTTAAGTTTCGACAGGTAAAAGCACTAACAGGTCTAGGACTCACAAAGCCGAGTGTTAATATGTAGCCGAGACTAGGCTTGTCCAGCACACACAAATGCACAGCAATTCATGAGTGAAATGCTGCAGTTTCACATGCAATGAGCAAGTTTCACATGCAAAAAGAGGAAAGGAAATGTCGAAAATGAATTGGCAAATGCCTGAGTTAGCTTGCTACAGTCACCCCCACTCGCAACTCGAAGTTGTTGCCCATGAAAGTAGAGTAAAAACCTCATTAAAATGCATGCCCTTAAACAGTAGTTTCATTTTGAGAGCCATAAAGTCAATTCTCGTCTTGGCATCCATTAATATTATGAATTTTGTGTGTGCACAAGACATACCAGCTTAGCACATATGTGCCGGTTAACACGAACTGGTTAAACTTTTTGTTGTACTTGCATGCCAAGAAAGCACTATGGTCGCGTCATTGTCAAAGATGGCCATGTAGGCAGACTATTGCATGCAACGATGGCAAGCCATACGGCTAGCGGCAAAGCTGTAGCCAAGCAGAGCCACTGCTGATGATGATATTCAGGAATACAATGCCTGTTAAAGTCACTGGAACCCTAAAAGTACTACAGCTGTTTTTTTCACCACCATGCTGTTGATTGGCCAGTTTCGAAGACATGGTCGGGAGCGGGCATAGATGGTCCTCTTGTTCGAGTAGCTGACCAAGTGCCACGCTACCGCAGCACTTAGTTTATTCAGTGTCACTCAATGAGCTTAAAACATGCATAACATGGTACTATAACAAGGTTGCAACGGAAGCCAAACTGTTGCACTTCCAGGCGCAGCAACAGAACAAAATCTGGCAAAGTGCTGATTGTGAGCAAACAGAGGCCTGTGTGGGTGCATCACATTCGACTTGACGAGCTTGTCCCACAAAAGGGTATTTCAACGCAAGATGGCACCGAGTAGTGAGAAGCTCCCCAAAACTATTGCTGTCCGAAGTCAGGAAAAGGACTGGATAGATGAAGCATATTAGTGCTTGACTGGATCAAGTCTACCTGCTGTCCACGGCTTGAACCATTGCCGGGGTTCCCATTCATCAGTGCCTGTGTTGAATGACTTCCGCTGCCAGCTAGCGAACTCGGTGAAGCAACAGCTGGGCGACTTTCACACCACACTCGTCACCATTCCTGGAGGAATGACAGATCAGTTGTAACTGCTAAACATTTGTATCAACATGCCCTTAAGAGATGCCATCAAGTGCTGCCACCTCAAATATAGATGAAGTCAGATGATGACTGAACTGGGCCTCTTCAACAATCCTTTGTGGGTGGATCATGGATGCTCGGGCCAGCATCCCTGAGAAGCCTGCCAGTTGCTCTATGACATGAAGGCACTTGACGAGACTGAAGATGAGTTTTTGTGGGGAGAAATGTTGCGCATGAGATATTCGAGTTTTTATGGTAGCTGGAGTGAAGTGAATGCCATATCAGGGTGAGATGGCCTTGGTGCGTGGGTGTGTGGGTCACTGCTGGTGGTGGCAGGTTTTAGTGAATGCTGTGTGTGCACCGAAATAAGTCCCTCATTCACCCACCCTTGTGCACTTTTGTCATAACTTTAGTGATATGGAAGCCTCTACAGTTAGGATCTAGATGTTACAAACCTCAATATAGTCAGTCACTGAACATTTATAACCTTTTTTGACGCCCAAATGTTACCACCCCTGAAAAGTGTGTTTGCAAACACCTTGATATAGCAAATTTTCCAAGCCAGCTATCCATTAAATCTCATCGTTTTACTTGACACTTGGATAAATCCGACCAAAGCTGCAGGATAACACAACACAAACCGCCAAGTGAGAAACATCTACGATTTCTAAAAACAAACAAAAGGCAATAGTGGAACGTGCTCTAACATGACCAGTGCGTCTCCACAGCAAATGCAAAAATCTCTGCCGCTTTACCAATACAGTGTTAAAAAGAAGGGCACTAGGACAGCTCATGTTCAAAAGAAGCACAAAACGACAGAAAGTAGCAAAGAAGGCAAACAGTGTGCACCCCTAGCTATTCCTCTGCTTGGTTGATTACACAATTCAGACACCAACAAAAGACATGCACCTGGAACGCAGATGAAAGAGAGTGCCAGCAATGCAAAGTAGAGTTAAAGGGGCCATAAGCTATTTGTTGAAACTAGGCAATGCACATGAGCGATATGTGTCCCGCCAGTACTCGGTTGAGAGCTGTCGCAAGCAGCACTTTTTAAAAATTATTTGTAAATTATAGGCTTCACACCACCTCTATGGATTACTTATAAAGGGGGCATACTGAAGGAGACGTGCACTTTAGACTCCTCAACTCTTTTCAACCCATGCATTGCAGTGTCGAGCTTTTGTCGTGTAATTCATGACAGACAGAGGAGACAGCTATCGCATTCACATTATGAATATAATCACAAAATGACATTCCATGCTTCGAGCAGCGGGTGTTTTACTAAATATGTTTTCTAGGCCATTTCATCTATATCTTCATTCTAGGTCCGATTCTAGGCAGCACTTTAGATTTTCCACAATAAAACTGAATGAACCAAACATGTAAAGAAAGAAATTTTAGACTTTTCTTGATTTTGTTACATCCAGGTTTAAAGTGAATGTCACATTACCATTTTATGTGTGCAACGAAACGAGCAAGCACGGATGTTTGCCCACCTTGTTATTGAGTCAGATGCCGCATCATCTGGACAGCAGCCTCGGGCCTCTTGGAGACCGCAGTCTGCGTGCATTGGGACATCACCTCCGTGGTGCTCTGTGATGGCTTTGACATCAGCTTGAGCGCACACGATGAAGACTTGGTGGCCACAAACACGTTTCACTGAGTGGCTGCATCAACCTCCCCTCTTGCATAGAAAAAAAAAAAATCACATTGTTACGAGACACACACAAAAAAAAGGGCTACAAGGTTGACCACGTGGTCAACCAGAAGGTATTGGCTTTCTACCCTGCCCTGGAGGGAAGGATAAGAAGGAACAAAAGCTCAGAACACAAGGGAAGTAAGGTCTTCACATACATTACAACAAATGCTAAAGGACGCCAACACCATGAGCGAAATATGGCTTACACAAGTAGAAGTTTGTGTATTGTAGATTCTGATCACAAGTTGCACCCTTTGCATCCCCTGCAAGTGACAGCCTTATAAGAAAAAAATGTAGAAAAAAGGCAGTAGTGGATAGCTAAGCTATACCTCTTTAACTATAGTAAGCGCTACGTGCGAGGTATCACTACAATGAAAATACATCCTCACTACTAATCCTCAAGGTACAACCAGCGTTCTTTCTATAAAGAATTAAACAATGATAATCTTTACACCAGCTTTTATATTGCATTTTCAGTTACAGGCCTGTCAATACCAAGAATCGTTAGAGTAATTAGGCGTAGAAAATTAGTGAAACAGCAACAGAAAATCTGAGACAAACATCACCTAACGAACCTGCCTTTACGAGGTCAGAGAGAGAGAGAAAAGATATCAGAAAATGAAGTGCTTGACATGAAGTTAGTCACAAGAATAATCAACAAGCAGCAGCGATTTCTTTGGTTTAGGTGTCAGTTACGGGGTTCCACACCCCCCCAAGACGACTGAGGTATGCTATAGTGTAGGGTTCCGGATAATTTTGACCATTTGGGAATCGCACATTAACAACCAGCGCCTTCCACATGAAACTGCAGACAGACACTATATGAGACACATTAGCATACTTACTGAAATGACTGTGCCCTGATATTTTCCGCCTCTTGTTCAAGCACTAGAATACCTGGATTACATCTCCTGAATGCATCTTAAAAGCAATCGTTTCCATCACGAATCGTTCCGCTCTTGATGGCATATATAAATTATTCATATTTACTGTCCTCTTTATTCCATTTCCTCTCATCAACTTTTTCAGCTACCGATATATGCAGGGGCTCAAATATTCCAGCCTCGAATTCGATGTCCCGGCTTCCCGCATCTTAAAAGGTGCTGGGGAACTCTGCACAAATAAACCGACGCACCCCCCCCCCCCCCCCCCCCCCTTCCTCCCCAAAAAATCCTACCAGCGACTAACTATGTAGCGATCAATTGCGCCGTGAACAGTTCCGGTGTGATTGGTCCCAAATTTTGAGCAGGCAAAAGGAAAGAGCCAGCTAGTAAGCAGTGGAATACAGAAATCCGATATAGATGGCATGATTGCAGTTTAATTTGCTCTAAAATCTCGTGATCACTCTCTACAAACCATACCGTCAGTAAGATGCAAATTTCCGATTACATTCTGCGTTTTATATATAAAGCCTATTTAATTTCAATCAGCTGCGCCAACCTTGATCGCGGATGCCCACTTCGAATGGCAAAGCCTTCCATAATGTATTTACAATTTAACGGCCTCAAATTGATCTGCACCTATGGCGACATTTACAGAGCTATTCTGTGACTTAATAAAAGAGGAGAACGGCTGGAATTCGCCGAGAGGCTCGCGCAGAGACAAAACACAATTATGTATGACGCGGCTTTGCATGCACTGACCCCACCGAAGCCAGACCTGCAATATAAGCTCAAAAGAATTAATTTGAAAGTACGATAAACGCACCTTCGCAACTCGAGAAAGTTGTCGCTCCTTGCCATCCATTCCGCTGGAAAACCAACAGAATGGAGAGAGCTGACATACCGCCGTGGGCCAGCCCTCGCTGCCCTCACGTGGCTTTACGTCACCGCTACGCCATGCGTGAGCGCGGATGCGGCACATGCTGCCGTCTGCTTCCCCGCGGCGCGCCGCATGGGCGTAAGAAACGCGCGTTTTATGTGAAAACAAGAGGTGACACTGAGAATATTCAGAAAAGTTGAAGCAAGTCATAATCATATTCATAATCATCATCCTCAGCCTGACTATACCCCCTGCAGGGCGAAGGCCTCTCCCATATTCCTCCAATTAACCCGGTCCTGTGCGAGCTGCATCCACTTGACCTTTGCGAACTTCTTAACCTCATCCACCCACCTAATTTTCTGCCGCCTCCTGCTACAATTTACTTCCCTTGGAATCCAGTTTTTTGCTCTAAGCGACCATCGGTTGTCCTTTCTTCGCGCTGCATGTCCTGCCCATGCCCATTTCTTCTTGATTTCCATTAGAATGTCAGTGACGAGTTATTTCTCTGAAGCAAGTATAGTGACGTTTTCAGGCAACAGCCAAGTAGCGGATGTGTGGCCGTGCACATAATCCAAACATTTTCATGGCGACCATGTCTAACTAAGGTCTAACATGTCAGTCGTAGGAGAAATAGTGAACCAAATAAACACTAAGAAACAGAAGAGACCACCGCGCGGCGCGCGCACACGACTGATCAACTTTCAGCGAGCTTACGTCTCCCACATATAAGGCACTCATTTTAGAGCCAGAGACCTTCACAAGTCGAGAGAAACAATTTCAATCATTTTTAAGCTTGTGACAGCAAAAATGAAAAACAAAAGAGGAAATGATCATATTTTTATTCAAAAAGTCCGCTCCGCCGCCTTTGTGCAAACATTATGTAAATATATTCGCTAAAAAAAATGCATGCTGATTCTCGAGAAAGCGCCTTTACGAGGTCCATTCATACGCTTGTTTAACGTTCACAGAAAACAGCAGGATTAAATAGCCTATGCACATTACCAGTGCAATATATCCCCCTCGCCAACTTAAAGCTATAAATTTGAGTCTGTGTGTTACGCGCGATGCTCAGAGCACTTAGGCAACCTCGTGGGCAGCCAACCATGGCCCTACTTTTGTCCATGCTTGGCTGCCAAACATTGGGTACATGCCGACGAATTCCTATACCTTTGGCCGATTATTCTTTGAAAAACTATTAACCAGCGTAATCGGCAGCCAGCAATAGCCCACCCTTGGGCCTGCACTGCATGGCTAGCCGAAAATACTGTCGAGCTCTCTGTCCAGTCGTTTACCGACTGTTGGCCAATATCAGTTGGGTATGTCCACTCATCGGGACACGGCGCGCCGTAAAGCCTAATTTACTCGGAACTTTCAGAGCGGGGACGCCGGAACAGGAGGGGGTAGGCGGGTGAAGAGGCTCCCAAAGTATTCTTATGTGGATTTCCATCCATGATTCCCATAATTTCCATAATTTCCTGCCTTATTTACGTCTCTGGCTGGAACCTAATTCAGAGCCCCGCATTTCCTTAAGGTTGGCTAGCTACTACCGACATCGTAGCAGGCAAATTTACGGTGATGACACCCACAAAACTCGAAAGCAGCTAGGTAAGGATTATATAGGGCTGCATGTCATGAACCAATACCACCACTTCAGCGATAACGGCTTTTAATTCGCTATCACCGCAGACGATGTAAATACTCGAATTTTTCTGGTCGAATCAAGCAATTGCATCCAGAAAGAAAAAAATGTGGCATAAGACAATTCAACCCGAGCTCGAACAGAATATTAACTGATAAGCATTCAGGGGGGATGCAGCAACTGATTAAGACGTATACGCGCTGTATCCGCAACAATGGTTGCTGCAGCTGGTGATCATTGGAGATAAATCTCTGTTAATCCTGCGTTACAAAAAGAAAGTGATAAAGCGGCGTCCCGGCAACATTTAGCGTGAGCAAACAAATGGCAACTAGCCAATTTCGTTCGGCACTTTGGCATAATAATGTTCTATTTTGAAAAAAAAAAAAAAAAATTCTCTCATTCAGTATATTTCAAGAGCGAAATTCTGGGAAAAGACAATATTCAGATATTTGCACGATATTTTTCTGCTTTCTCTAAACTAAAGCAAGTTCAGTTTGCGGGCGCGGGTGACAACCTGTGCACTCGGGACAACTACACTATTAGTTTTCGACTTTGGAAAACACGAAACCGAAAGTGGTAGCATATGGAACTGACATCCGCGCAGTCAAGTGACCAGGGGACTCGATCGAGGTGAGGGCGAAAATCCGAAAACACTTTTGAAAACTCGAAATCGTAATGCCGACGCTGCACGGATAGCGGAGCTTTATGAAGCAGAGCGGGTTCCGGAACGTTCCCAGAAAAAACGAGCCGGTAGTAAACGTCCCCGGAAAAAAAGGTCCCCATTTGCTAAATAGGAAAAAAATGGCCCCAAACGGGTGTCATCAAACACACTGTAGCATCCAGCTTCGCCTTGCCTGATGCCTGGATTATCAGTGATGAATTGATGTTACAATCACCGGCTTGTACTGATTTTATACTTTACATCTTCTTTGACTTCAGCTTGAAACTAGCTTGTATTTTGTTTCACTGTTCTTTATTTTTATTTCCAAGTGCTAGAATTAAGGTGCAGATTGCGTTTCCCCCTGGCCTATTGCAATATTGCGTGGTACAGCGCTTCACCCGTCGTATTTAAAGCGGCCAAACGGCAAAAAAGCATTGATGGTATATATATATATATATATATATATATATATATATATATATATATATATATATATATATATATATATATATATATATATATATATATATATATATATATATATATATATATATATATTCCCTCAGCACCGACATTTATCCAGTCGACATCATGTTGGCGTGCGTTTTGCGACACGCCGACGGAGAGCACTGTACCGACGGTCACGAACTACGCCACACACATAAGATTAAACGAGCCCTCGATTCGCCACGTACGTAGACGGCTCGTGCGCTGGCCTCTTCCCTTGCTCTTTGTCTTCTCTTTGTCTGGAGTGCCGCACCGTGACGTAACGTAGCCTCTCTCGTTGCCGCATCCTTTCTGGCTCAGGGCGTTCATCGACCCGGGCTGACTGCCGGCCAGCTGCGGCGCCAGCTTAATGGAGGAACACTACAACGGGCGCTGATGCGAATAGGATTGACATCTCTTTTTTTCTTACATGAGTGTGTGTATACGCGGTAAAAACTCAACAACTTAAAGCGTGCCCTAAGAACATCGTCAATCGTTAGCGATATGCACCCATTAGATTTTTTTTTTCGTCCTAAAAATACGAAAATACTTTTCATAGAACATATATGTAAAGTTCATTTACGAACTTTACCTACACCAGACCGCCATACTGATGATATAGCAATTAAAACAGGTGCACACAAACATATCAAAATATATAAACTATTGCTTTTTTAAGTCCATTTAAATGCCCGCTGCGAGAAATCCTTATCAGGTCAGGGTCGTGATCGAAGGTTCAAGGGAGTTTGAGCGCTGAGAGAGGTCACCGTGCCCGAGCCTATATAATAACCAGGGAAGACGCAATCAAAGGCTGGGTGAGAAGAAAAAAATTACTGGGCCGCCGAATCAATAACTATATATTTCTTTTTCAAGTGAAACTCCGCTTCCAAGAGATATTTATTGAGTCCCCGTTTCGATCAGAAGCTTGCCTTAATCAGGACTTAAATTGCAGACAATTCGCACGTGTTCTAACCGAACTGCCATTGTGTGTGTGTGTGTGTGTGTGTGTGTGTGTGTGTGTGTGTGTGTGTGTGTGTAAAGGAAGGATGGCAGGCTGGAACTTTAACTTTAGATGAGAACAGCAGTGTATTCAAGCGAAAAAGTAAAATAAAAATCACCGTACCGTGGTTTAACGTTTACCGTAGAATACACGTTATACCAACAACTCGTGCGAAAGTAAGGTCAACTCGGTGCATTTATGTTGGTCAATTTTCGAGTGACTAGGGCCGCCAAATTTTGGGGGTGGCCTGTGGCAAATTTTGGTGCGACCATCAAAATGGGCGCGATAAATTGTACTTGGATATTAATTTTTTCGCAGTTTGTGGCCGAGGCCAATTTTTAGGTTACCAGGGCCAAATTTTGAAATGACATCAGCCAAAGTGCGACCATCAATGCGGAACGCCATGAATCGGGTGGGCGCTAGGATGTTCCAATGCGCTCCATTTCCGGCACAAAATGCTCTGTCCGGATGCGCGAGTGCACGTGACCGGGACGACATCCGCTGTTTTCGGTTGTGTCTTCTGCTTCTCGCGCAAGCCACACATTTGTTGAGGCTGAACTGTGCCAATAAGTCAGCTCGCGATACATTTAATTAAGTCAAGGCCACATTGTATTTTAATTCCACTATTTTTAATTTTTTGCTTAAGCCGGTTTCTGGGGAACGGAAGACACAGTTTCTGGCTTCACTCAAGGTCATTCAGACCAAATTGTGAGGCGAAGTCCGAAGTTTCCCCTCAGTAGTAAGCAATTAATTACGCTCTAAGATAACTTGTTCTAGCTCCTGCATTGTCAGAAAGCTAGACCTCATATATGTGGACCACTGAGTTTTTTTTTAATGAGCTTGATCATTTATGTGTATATGACACAGTTATATATATTTCTATTTTTATAGCATCTGTAAAATATGCTTCATTTTGCATGTCATATTTTGCAGCACACACATTCCCAGCACTTTGAACAACTATGACTAATTTTGCTTTAACTGCGTATGATGCAAATCTATTTAAAACCTGTGATTATTCTTTGAAATAAATCTGATCAAACATACACACAGACATGTGATAATGAGGTCACATTTCTGTTTTGACTACTGACATAAATCTTTTCATCAGAACAAATTGAGCCATGTATGTGCATTATGCGGCCTCCACTAAGGTGCATCAGCTAGATAGAAACTAAGGTGGCAGTTGAAGCTGAATTACACAATGATCATGTCACAAAAACTGGTCTGAGCCAGTCAATTAGCCCTCACACATATATAATGGTCAACATGCTTGGCTGTCGGAGTCAACCATTATAAGCGAGGCTAATTGATTGGTTTTTGACAGGTTTGGATTGTGGAATTGTTGCATAATATGGCCCCGGTGCAGGTGAGTCCTCAAGTAATTGTGATATTGAGTTGCAATTATTTTGCTGTCATCGGCTTAAAAGATACCAAACATATGTGATCTGTACTATATGCAAGAGTGTATACATATGTGTCAGTTTGCCTATATAGCCAAAAAACAATTCCGTCTTTTAGCCAGACAGACTTCACATAATACTGCTATGCTCTTGTGAGAACCTTTTGCACAAAGGCATCAGAATCAGTTGTATTTCTATGCGCTATATATTAATGCTTTCATAACATGTTTATTTTAACTATATAGTATATAATAGACTTATAATCAGCTGTGTGACATTAATGAAAGCTTGATTATAACTGCATGCACACATGCAAATTACAATCTCCAAGAGCCACTACTTCTTGCACACAGTTCTAGCACATATTGATCTTTCCCATGAAGGCTGGCAGTGTTAATATCCTTTAAAGAAATAGTTCCTACATGCAAAGCAGCCAACCCTAGCATTCCATGCAAATGCATGGTTTCAGTGTATTCATAAGGAATGATGCACACTGTAATCGAAAACACAAAATTATGCATTTGTTTGCACAGCAAATAAATTTACAAAATGCATTATGCTCATGTCTGAACTACCTCACAAACATGCACAAAGGCTCCTCCATCAACTCAGGAGCCATGTTCATTAATTAAGATGCTATATAGATGATCTAGAGAAGAGAAGCTAGAAAAGTCAAGAGCAAATAGACGTTACTGAACTCAGTTGTCAGTTACAATAAAAGCTTAATAAGCCCCTAATATTCTTAAATGGCTTGTACTTGCATAATGAATCATTCCGACATGTTCTGAATGACATGAATTAAACTTATTTCATCTATAACAAAGCATAAGGTCATGGCTTCAAGATGTAAACAGCATTAAAAACTAGTAAATGCAGTTCCTCATCTATGATTAAAAGGAGTTGTAGCCCATATGCATGCAACACATGGGTTTCAAATTAAGAGTGCTCTGTAATATTTCTGAGTAATTTCGCACTCCATCAGCAATTGATGAAGTGCGAATGAAACAATATTTTCTTGTATAGTACAGGCACACATACTCTGCCCTGTCTTCGTAAAAACAATCAGATGGTTACATGCTATATTGGTGAACTTTACTGCCTAGGATGGTGGTGGTGGTGGTGAAAAGCACTTAGTTGGCAGTATTTACAGAGAGGTACTCAAGAAGAGGCCTCTAGTGTGTCTCGCCCCTTACAATACTAGATGGAGTCCATAATACCGGGATCCCGTTTGTCTTGACCGCTGCACAGGTCTGCCAAAGCAGGGCCTGTTGGGCCGATGGTCTTTGGCAGCTGATCAGAGCCACCTGCAAGTCCTCTGGTATAGTGCCTACCTCCGGGGTAGGGGAAGGAATGATGGGGGGAGAGAAGGGCTTTGCCTGCATGCCCAAAACATGTGGAAGCTTTTGGCCACCTCCCACAGAATGAGCAGTGGCCATCTAAAGAAGGGTTAAACTGCTTGAGAACTGCTGGGCACAGCAGGGTATTTGTTAAGAGCCTATGGAGAGGTTATTTGCCAGCTTTACCCAGCCCCTTCATATGAACTGGGTAAAACCATTGTTTATCAGGATAGTGCTTAGTAATATCTTTAAAAGACAGAAGAGGGCTATGATATGGGCCAAGCTCCTCTGAAATGATGTCTGTTGCCCAGTAAGTGAGTGCATGGGCTGCCTTATTTACTAATTAAATATGCAAAAGGAAAATCTCACAGGAGAAATGAGAGTTCAAGTCGATGGCTGTGTAGCTAAATGCTCCAACTCTACAAACAGCTATGGCCGCTAGGAATACATACTGTCTCATGGTACATATATGTTGTGCCTTCGAAGAACTTTTGTAGTGTAACAGCACTTATAAATGGGATGTCTTGTACTATTTTCAGTCACACAACTAAACCTTGATGCCATGATAACTAACAAGAAGCTATGTAGTGAATGCTAAGGATGAAAGATATACAGAGCAAAAGAAGCAAACTTGAAAGCTATTCACACAATGACTATTTAGAGAGCATGGCAATAGCCATGCACTAAACAGCTATAAATGCATAAATTGTTTAAACAAATTACACATTTACCAACAGAATGACTTTCCTATATAATTGCTACACAAGAATGAAATCATATTGTAATAAATTATAACAGCCTGCCTAACAGCATGGATTGATCCAGGTTGACAATCCATCATCATCAAAACTTTGTTGATTAACACTCAATTAATGTGAAAGGTTCATGCGGAGGAAAAAATGAAGCCTCAGCTATCCACTAAGAGGAATTGAAATGCAGGACACTGAAGGAACACTTTCTGAGCTTCTGAGCAGGATTTCAATCTCGTAATGGTCTCCTCACTGTTCATCAAATCGGTAACATATAGACCTTGCACAACTGGTGTGAAAAGCTATTTGCTCTTTCATCCCAGAAAACTGCATGACATATAGCAGCCACAAAACTTTAAACTGACTATTGCTTCCAACCAAGCCTATTGCTTTCACTGCATCTAAAGCTTGGTCAAAGACAAACAATACACCATTAAATGCCAGCAGGAAGCCTTAATTGTGCTTTATGGCTCATTGCCGCAATTAAGAGTCCAATGAAAGTGCAGTTGAACAACAAGAGTTGCTTTATTAAGTAAATGAAGAAACTTGAGGTCACACAAACAGGCATGCAAAAATAACGCGAAGAGTTCCCTGGAATGCACTTGGTACATCTTAAATGTTCACGTGGAATGGTGAGGAAAAAGAAAACACAAAGAACTCTTGCTCCACCTCTCGAGCTAAGACAACAAAATTCTCACATCGAAGTCCGTTTCCCAAGACACAGCAAACACAAAGAAGGCAAAAACGTTCACACACGTGCACACAAAATGGAATGATGCCAGGGCGCTACGCAGCTAAGGCGCGATATATGGCAGTGGCAGTTGTACGGCGAGTACGCGTCGGCTCACTTTTTCTTGTCGCCACCAGCTGAACCTTCGTGCTTGATTTCAATGGGGATGGGCTTTCCGTCTTCATTCTGCTTGGTCCTCTTGCGCGGGGCTTCGAGTGCCAGCAATCCGTTGGGAGTCAGGTGACACTTGATGCTCTCTGGATCGACGTCCTCTGGGATCACGTAGCGGCGTGTAAACTCCCGCTTCACGTAGCAGCCGCGGTCATCCGACTTCTCTTCGTGCTTGCCGTGAATTACGACGCAGTTGTCGCGAGTCTTGACGGTGATCTCTTCCGGAGCGAAGTGGCGAGTGTCGACGCGGATGGCAAACTTGTCTGGAGTGCAAGCGACCGTGCCGCCTTGCTGGCGAGCAGGGCAGACGCTGTTGGTCGACGACGTCAGTTGGTTGTGCGGATGGTGATGAGGGTGGTAGCGATGGTTCTGGTGGTTGTTATGGTTCCGCGGTTGGATGTAGAAGCGCTGATGGTAATATGGCGGGTCGTACAGCTCACCGTCCAAAAACGATCCGGCCACGTCGTCCTCGTCGAAGAACCGCCTGGCCAGGTCAGACGGGCTCCAGGAACCACGGCTAATCAATGGGAAGAGCGACATGACTTTTTCGCACAGCTTTCGTTACTTCAAACTGAACGAACAAAGCACCCGTCACCCCAACAACAAACGAAAGACGTAACGCCGGCGTCGCTGGTTTTAAAGAGCACCGCCTGCTTCGAGAAGCATGCTCTCGAACTCACCAGAAAGGAGGAAAAAAATAGAGGAGAGAGGGTGAGACTTTTGCGCGAGACGTGATTGGTTCGATGTAATCACGTGGTACGTCTGGGGCATGCGACCATGCATGCGACGATCCGACCTTGGCCACGCCGGCGACGCCGGCTCTGCTGCCGGTAGTCATCCTCGCATCGTGAATGGTCTCGAATTTTCTATTTATGTTACCATTCCGCTTCTTCTTCTCTATTTTCTCATCTGTCTGCACGAGGCAGCGGAGGTGGCTCAGCAACAGAACCAGTAGCAGGCCCGTGCATTTTCGTTTCATTCTTCCTACAGCCACAACAACAACAAATGTTTTGCTTTTGCACGCGGCTGCAACAACTGCAATGACCTTTATTTGGTTCAGGAAAATTCTAGTGTTTCTCGCGTTTCTTCAGTTGCGTGCAGATATTTGGAATTTCTGATCATTTGAAATAAACGGGACTCAACGATTTGCTCTCATACTTCACTTTGATGTATTTATTTTATTCTGAAATGGGGGGTTGGTATTTCACGGCATCAGAGCTCTGCAAGCAAATCGCACCCTATAGCTTTTCCGGCGTTTTCTCGTTGCGCCAGCTGGCGCATTTCTGACTGGCACATATGTTGGCTACAAGCTTAAATTACTCTCTCGCCGTGCTCGATAACTCGCTAACGGCACGAAACAAAACTCAACAAAGAGATCGAGGTTTAGCATTAAATTTAGCCCTGCATAATGCACTTCACATCTTGCAGTCGATATATGGCATGTACCTTGAAGCCTTATCTTGACATTTAAATGACAAATTGTGGCGGCAGTAAATTTTCACTCGCATCTTTTCGCAGCTGATAATCCAAGGAGGTTATATAGAACTTCGGATAATCAAATGCACGATGCTGTTTAAACAAAGAAAAACGCCCTGTCCTACTTATTTGAGCGCACAAAATGCTATCACGGACCATTCAAGGTTGTTAGTGGAACACAACCAGCCTCAGCAACATCAAATGTATTTTCTTTCTCGTACCGAACAGCGCTGCGCCGGAGCCGATCGCGGCGGCCACGCGTATCGTTTCTCGCTTTGGCATAGCGGCGAAAGATGGCGCCACCACACCAGCCAAAACGAACGAATGTGCCAGAACAATCGCGTCTTTTCACCTGTCGGCATGCCGGTTATGCGAAAAGCAAAACGCGCCAGACACGTCACGTGACGTCGTTTTAACCAATCACGTTTTTAACCCTTTGATACTGCCGGTCGTCGCCCCCGCGGTCGCCGCCGCCGCTTCCGTCCTTCTCGCGCTTTCTCGCATGCTCGGAGAGAAGCAGACGACGCGGTTTATAAGCGGCGTCTGCTCGTCGCGCCTGTTCAGAACACACGAAGCTCTCGTGTTGGAAGCCTTGCGCGCAACGTCTTCGCTGTGAAAAAAAGCATAACATGGCTCTTTTTCCATTGCTCAACCGTGGCTCCTGGGGTCCTTCGGATCTGGTGAGGCGCTTCTTCGATGACGACTTCGGCGGCTCGTTCCTCGACAGGGAGCTGTTTGACTCGCCGGCCTACAACCAGCGGTTCTACATCGAACCGCGTCACCAGCAGTCATCTGGCGCCGTGTGCCCCGCCCAGCAGGGAACTTCGGTCGCCTGTACCCCTGAAAAGTTCGCCATCCAGGTTGACACCCGGCACTTCACTCCCGAGGAGATCACCGTCAAGACTCAGGACAACTGCGTCCTCATCCACGGCAAGCACGAAGAGAAGTCGGACGATCGCGGCTGCTATGTGAAGCGGGAGTTCACTCGCCGGTACGTACTACCGGAGGACGTCGACCCTGAGTCGGTCAAGTGCCATCTCAAACCGAATGGACTCTTGGCCCTCGAAGCACCGCGTAAGAACGTCCCCAAGAAAGAAGAGGCCAAGCCCATCCCAATTGAAATCAAGCACGAAGGAGGCAGCGATGCCCGAAAATAGACTGCCATATATATCTTGTCGCCGACAAGAGCGTGTCAGGGCCCGATTCCTTCTGTGGTGGGAACAATAATATTGCAGGTTAATTTTTTTTTGCGGACATGGCGTTCCTCTTGTGTACTAGAAGTATTTCGCAAACGTTTTCTATAGTTGTTTTTTTAGTTTGTAAATCTGTTTTATGTAACTGTGTGCTGTTTAATTCGTGTCAAGGGCATTTTCCTTCGTTTTGTACTTCGTGTGTACTTTGAACTCTGCAATAGAAAACATTAAAAAAAATCCCCATGCACGTCCATTTCTCATTTCCTCACACGCACATAATGCAGAGCGCTGTCGAGACCGGCTCATGCGGATGTGGCATCGTTCGTTGTTCGATTTAAAGATATCGATCAGTACTGAAAGCTTTCTGCATACTTGCATACGCCACGCAACTCACCTTTTTGGGAGGATCGAAGTACATGGTAGCTACGAAAAAAAAAAAAAAAACAATAATGACGCGAATGCGGTCGGGACAAGGAAATAAATTTTTTACTGTGTGCTACAGCAACGCTCAGGCTTTCGCATTTCTCCAGTACTCTTGGAATTTCTGTTATTTCTTATTTTCAAGATCACTACACACAGGAGGAGGAGGAGGACAAAACATTAATTTTCGCAAGGGTATCCGGAGCCCCCTGGGTCCCCGCACGGCCGCACCGCACTCAAACGTTCATATTCAATCTGTCCATGACGTCGGCAGCCCGGCGAACTGCGATCTTTTGCTTTGCTGGGTCCTTAATTGGAGCATAGTGTGGTCTCCAAGTCTTCCCAAGTCCGGAGTGGCCCCGACCCGCCGGGGAGAGAAGACGCCGGGTAGGTTAGTAGGATATGGGTGAGTGTCGCTTTAGGGGCTTACAAAGGGCAGGTTGGCGGGATTGATTGATAGTGAGATAAAAGGGAGGGAGCGGGGAGGATCCTCGTTTGCAATCATCGTCAGAGATGCTGTTCCCTGGTGGTAAGGAAAGAGTGTGGTGGTGGGTATTGTTGCCTTTCGGCGCGGAAGTGTGCGGTGAGCTCAGCGAAGGTATGCATGCGCTCCTTCGAGAAATCCCCCCCGAGTTCCGCCTTTGCCCAGTTTCTTGACCCTCGGGCTAAGGAGTCGGCTGCCTCGCTGCCGGGATTTCCCGAGTGCGCAGGCACCCAGATGAGCTCAACGAGTCGGGGGTAGTGTGGGGTTGTTGTGGCTAGCAGACATTTGGCAGAGAGGTGTACCCTGCCTCTAGCATAATTTAAGATTGCGGTTTTGGAGTTGCTGATGATGTAGTTGGCACTATAGTGTCTGTCAGGGCCATGGCGATGGCGGTCTCTTTCGCCTCTTCTGCTGTGGTGCGCGGAAGTTCGAAACTGAGGGGGTCGGTATTTGGTTAGTATACTACAGCCGTCATGAGAGCCGGAATACTACAGCTGGAAATTGAGAAGAAGACATGGACAGGACATGTAGTGCGAAAAAAGGATAACCGATGGTCGCTTAGGGTAACAGACTGGATTCCAAGGGAAGGAAAGCATAGCAGAGGGCGGCAGAAAGTTAGGTGGGCGGATGAGGTTAAGAAGTTCGCAGGGGTCAAGTGGATGCAGCTAGCACAGAACCGGGTTAAGTGGAGAAATATGGGAGAGGCCTTCGCCCTGCAGTGGGCATAGTAAGGCTGATGATGATGCTGACTACAGCCGTAGCTCCCCGGTCGTCTACAGCTGCATCTACCCAGACCGCATCTGGGGCGTCTCCGTAACACTTGTGGAGTGCTTTCGCCCGTGCAGTCCTACGGCCTTGATCCCGCAAAGGGTGCATGTTTCAAGGTAGCGGTTTGATAAAGAGAGATTCTCCGATGTGAGATGGAAGCGTGCTTAGTTTTGGATCGTTGGCAGGGATCCTGATGTCAAGTTTGTGGGTGTGGCAGCAAGGCGTATGTATTGGGCTTGAAGGTGTGCTTCACTTAATTTGCGTATTGTATTGTGCAGCCCCAGGGCAAGCAGTTTCTCGTTTCTTGTGTTCTCTGGTAGATTAAGAGCCGTTCTTATCGCTTGCCGAATCATGGCGTCTAGCTTTTAAGTTGGGAAAACACTGTTATGAAAAAAAAAAAAAAGCTAGAGTGGGTTTAAAATAGACAAAAATATTTGTAGGAACAAACTTCCTGTCGCGGTGGACACAATACGGTGAAACCACGCCGAGGTGGCGCAGTGGTTACGGCGCTCGACTACTGTTCCCAAGGACGCGGGATCGAATCCCGGCCTCGGCGGCCGCTTTTCGATGGAGGCGACAAGCAAGGCGCCAGTGTGCTGTGCGATGTCAGTGCACGTTAAAGAACCCCAGGTGGTCAAAATTTCCGGAGCCCTCCACTACGGCGTCTCTCATAGCCTGAGCCGCTTTGGGACGTTAAACCCCACAAACCAAACCAAACTAATTGACGTTTTTTAATTTTTGCACTTGGGTATTTGGGTGCACGGTTAGCCCTAATCGAGTGTTTCAAGCCGTGAACAAGACTACGCCACATCAGTTTCTGGAAAAACAAACTTATTTTCTCTAGTCCTGCAGCGCGAGGGAATCTGATTCTTTTTTCTTTTTTTTTTTTCCTTAGAGCTCAAGAGACGCACAGGATGCTCGGTACAGAAGCGACGTTCGGTGATGACGTGATGCAGTGGCAACAGCGCCAAATTCGAACCGCGTGCTTTACAGTGATGTATCATGCACTTTATTTCGCTCCGTCGCTGTTAAAACGAAAACGACCGCGGAGCTTGCAATGACAGGCAGTTCCGTTATCCCAATTGGATTGGATTGGTAAAACGTTTATTCGGGGCCTGCAGTAGAACGCGCGCTCGCGCGCGCGCGCTCCGGACGGGGCCTACGTCGTCCTCTGGGCACCGGCCGCGCGGCCTGGGTCCACGCTCGCCGTGGCCGGCTCGCTGGTTCCCTGCCGGGCCAGCGCCTTGATGACCTGCTGGACGGCCCAGAGTTGCTCCTCTTGATTGTCGCTCCCTGCGGCTGCTTCCAGTCGCGGCGGGATCCTCCCAGACTTAGCTTCTTCCTGGTACTTGCTACAATTCCACAGCATGTGTGCGAAGCCGGCCGTCTCCGTTCGGCAGACTCTGCATTTGTCTGTCGGGTGCGTCTCGGGATTCATTCTATGCATCAGCAACGGACTGGGGAGTGAGCCCGTCTGTAGCTGTCTGAATAAAACGGCTTGCTCTCGACTGAGCCCCGAGCAAGGGGGTGGAAGAGTTCTGCGAGCTAGGCGGAACACCTTGGTTATTTCGTTGTAGTCCGTCATTCGGTCTTTGGTGCTGAACCACAATGGCCAGTCGACCGAGGCGCGGTCCGTTAGCGCGCGCGCCTCGGCGTGTGCCGTCTCGTTGTGGTTGGCGTTGCGGTCTGACGCCTCGCCCGCGTGCGCCGGGAACCACTTGATTCTCACTTGTCTGCTGCCATTGTCGTTTTTGGTTGCCTGCAGTATGCGCACAGCTTCTTTCGCTATCCCATGCTGCTAGGTAAAACAATGTACATGACGTGGCGCGATACCTCTTGCAGTTTGAAGTGAGCGCCGTTGATACTGTTTACGTCATTGCCTTTTTCACAAAGTTGCTGTGCGCATGCGCGCCACTCCCCTTGTTAAAAATGAACCACCATCCCCAGCTGCGCATGCGTGGTTCTTGGCCTGAGCTGATCTCAGGGCCAATTCGTATTCGTGGCAGGAATATGCGACAGATGGCGGTAGTTGTCAAGTACACAGAGTTACGTGATTCTAATGCCATTTTTTAACCTACACCAGTGCAGCAAGTATCCAGTCTGAGTTTCCAAAGTACATACAATATACGCACACACACCCGCGATGGCCGCTCGGGCGGCGATCAGGAGGACGAAACCGTCTCTCCCAACACCTCATTCGGTTCTGGCCTTTTTCTTTTTTGTCCCTTGCCTTGTCAGATGGAAGGAAGGATGCACTAGGTGCGATCCTCCTGTGAGGGTACAGACCTCAACCTGCGACCATCATCCTACGGCTACCCCAGGCAAGGCCTCCCGCACCATAAGGTTTGGGTTTTTTTTCTTTTTTTTTGTTTCGGGGAGCGGGCTTTTCCCAGCCAAGGGGCTCATGCAATCCGGCCTGTTCCCACCGGGGCGGGGTCACAGTGTCCCGAAAATTCCGAAATCTCTAAATTATTCCAATTCCAAAGCAATGCGTCCCTCAAAGTCATGTAGAAAAACTTGCATATTCGTATAAACCAATTTTCAATTTTTTTGTTGCAGTTTATGCATTTCTTTTTATTACCGTAATCAGCCTCATTTTTTGCATTTTGTTCCGTACGTCACTCTAAGCTTTTATCTGAAATTTTAATTTTTTTAAACATAAAATAAAAAAAAAACAGTCTAACTCTGCATGCTCATGCAAGCGAAGTTTTGATATCACCTGGATCCGTATTTCGACTTTGCGTCGTTATCGGAAGTGTCGCCATCTGGTTGACCTCGAGTGATGTGATTAGTGGAAACGCCGGAACCAGAAGTAGTAGCCACTTCCGGTTCTGGCGTGTTCACCAATCGTATGACTCGAGGTCACGGAGACAGCGAGACAGATTCGATATCCAGGCAAACTCGAAATACGGACCTTGGTTGAACCTCGGTTTATTGCTGTGGTTTATCTCTCGCAGTTGAGCAAATCGGCTGAGGTTCAACCCGGCTGAACCTGGTTATACGGAGCGAAAGATCGCTTAAGCATTGTTAGACACAGTCCAGCTTTAGTCATCTTTTATTGTTAAACAGTGCGTAAAGCTTTGTCTTTTGTGCCGGTTAAAGCAAAGGCTGTCCGATGATCGGTGAAGTAGTTCACCAATGTTTCAACGACAGAAACTTCTAGGGGCCCTATTTTCGTCTATTCGCCATGTCGTCCAAATTGTGGCGTACGCGTGGCGTATGCAGTAGGACGGTACGTGTAAGGTTACGTAAGTACACAATCGGGTTACGCATTCTTAAGAAAAAGAGAGAGAAAAAAAAATAAACGCTGTCGTCTGCTACTATATGTATGAAAAACAAGGATGCTCCAGGAACCGAGCCGCTTTGGTGCATTCCTCGATTCAGAAGCCTCGGGTTGCAGTGAGAGCGAGTGAAATATTGTGAAATATGTTGCAGCGCTGCGGTCTCAGTGTGTCATGACATACTTGCGGTCGGAATTTCGGCAGCAGCTACACAAGGAAAGGCTGAGCGAACTTGTAACGCGAGGAGCGTTACAGGTGAACAGCAAGCACGGCAATGACATATTCGCATTGGGTTGGCGCAGAATGGGAGCGGAAAGTGGCATTGCTCCTCAGCGCCGATAACCTCTCACGTTCGCCTATCAGCGGCTTTCAAATGCAGGAGTTAAAATGTTTAACGATCTCGTCGTAAACAGAAGGAATCGACAGATTTCCAAAGTAGCTAACTGCACGAAGAGGTGACCTATCAGCCAGCATGGTACATGGGTACATGTCCGAGGACAACACTCGCAGTCTCAATTAGTATCAATTACTGTTAGGTACTGGCTATGCTGCCCACCTTTTTCGAACCGCTACGCTACGACCAGCTACCGTCATATCAGCAAGTCTGCTTAAATTTATAACATCTTGTGTTGGCTTGAGTGGTGTATAGAGCTCGAAAAGCAGCGCAGAGAGAGAGAGAGGAAGATAGATAGTGTGTGTGTGTGTGTGTGTGTGTGTGTGTGTGTGTGTGTGTGTGTGTGTGTGTGTGTGTGTGTGTGTGTGTGTGTGTGTGTGTGTGTGTGTGTGTGTGTGTGTGTGTGTGTGTGTGTGTGTGTGTGTGTGTGTTTACAACCGACAAAGTGGAATGTGGTGGAAGACCCGCTAAGGGTCTTAGTAAATCAGAAGAGTGTCACCTTCGAAGGTTATCAACTATGTCATTTTATAATCCAGCAACACTTAACGCCATTGAGCCCGAATCCTTTTCGGCGCAGTGCAAATTTTGTGGCCAGAAGGCAAACATATACCATATGGTATGGGCTTGTAAACAAAATACCAGTATTGACATAATAAATCAGCCAACGTGGGAAGGCTGGGGAGTGGCCCTGTCCAGCTCGGACCTCGAGGAACAACGAGCCCTTGTCGAAAGAACTCGGGCAGCGGCTTTTACCAACTGCGTCTCAGACTAGGGACCCGACCAGCCTTCCCTTAATCTAAGCCAATGTCAATAAAGGTTTTCATCATCATCATCATGTTATAAATTTCACCTTATTGTCAAAATGTAGTACTATATACTAAAGGTGTTGTTCGGCAGCGTGTGATAGAATGTTTGCTCTATTAGCCACATATCGAATGGTGCTTATTTGAGATAACGGGTACAGTGTTCGTGCAGTAGATCATTTTTGCTTGTAAAGTTGTACACATTTTACACTTTGTTACAGACGCCTGGGCACGTTACTTAGAGAGCTCATCGCATGGGCCCAAACGTCATCTTTACTATGGGCCCAGATGCTTCTGTATACGCACACTTACCAAATTATATTACTGAAACCGAAGTTGGCAAAAAATTAGCTGTGGTTTAGCTTGTGGGTAAACCTGGAACTACGTGAAAGCAATCTGCATACTACACTTAGGTTCGGCTTGAAAGTAAAGACATGACTTTTGCGTATAGTAGTTTACTCAATGGTTTCAGCTTTATTTATGCCGTAGGGGAATCACTTCACGTATGAGCACCCCTTGCCTCTCGTCGTTGACCATTCTCATTCGGGTGTAGAAGACTTCTAGTGATGTATGACATCGTCTCTACGTCGATCTCCGGGGCACACCGCCGTCACAACGTTCGAATGAACCTTCTGTCCTGGCAACTCGCTGTTGTCGTTCGCCTTTACCAACTACCGAGCTATCTTCTTCCTTTTGTTCTCTCTTCTTCTTTTTCCTTCTCACTTGTCTTCTTCCTCCTCTTCTTTCTGTTCTTCTTCCTTTTCTTCTTCCCCTTCTTC
The DNA here is from genome assembly GCF_055883805.1 of Amblyomma maculatum. Classification (NCBI taxonomy): domain Eukaryota; kingdom Metazoa; phylum Arthropoda; class Arachnida; order Ixodida; family Ixodidae; genus Amblyomma; species Amblyomma maculatum. Next base: position 67,925,698 of record NC_139351.1, on the reverse strand, counting down.
TTACTCTTCTTTCTCTTATTTTGTTCCTTCTTCTTCGTCTTCCTTGGTGCCACGTTGACGGCTTGAAAAAAACATATCGCAATACAGCTTTCGCTAAAATAATAGAGTGGATTCTATTTTAAAGTTATTTGTAACAGCGGCAGGCAGTCATATGAGCAGATATGAGGTTAACCTTTCTGAAATGAGATAGGAGGCAGTAGAGAATGATAGTCGGGGCTGCAGCTGCTGATGAAGATGACGGTTGCTCTTTCTTCTACCGTCCTGTTCTTAATGATCGTTATTCTAATAAAAAGATATTACCCTCATTCTTTCTCCTGTCTGAAATTAAAAAAATAAATGCATTAAGCGATCAGATCAAACAACACAGAGGAATGTTGAGCTAGTTGTTAGTGCAGCGTGGTCCTTGTCTATATGCGTGTTTATCTCTTCTGTTCAGCTGCGTTTTTCGTCGTGCAAACAGGTCCGCTCCACAAAGCCGCGACCGTAAGCCCACTGCGGATATAATAACTAAACCTTCCGCGTCCTATGCACCAAGAAGAAAAATGTACAGCTCCAGTATACAGTTGCGACAGTGATCCACGTCATCAACTTCTGTGTCGCTGCAGCGACGATGAAGAGGTCATCGCTTGTCCCCTGCCGGTTGCCGCCTCCAGTGGTCTGCCAGGCGGGAGGAAGATGTAGAAGAAGTACGCGTCCTGCTGCCGAGTCGGTCGGCGATCAGCAGGGCACGAGCCCAGCAAGAAGGACCCTTCCTGCAAGCATCGAGGGAGCCCCTCGCCCACAGCCGACAAGATGACAGGTCAGTGCTGATTTGCGAGGGGAACGATTCCGCTCCGCAGTTCCCAGGGCGCACCGAGAGTGCCACCCATCCTTCGCGCCGTTTCGCGTTGGTCGCTCGACTAATGTCAAGCTTCATATGCATTCTTTCTAGGAAGAAGTTGGTGCGGTTTATGAAAGTTTCCAAAATTAACACATAAATCCTTTTTACTATGGTCGGGCTTCAATAGGGGCCTGAATTCTAACCTAACCTACACTACCTAACTAACGTATACCTAACCTGAACCACATTGTCCTTACTCGAATATTTTCTCGCGTTATCTGGACATCACCAAAATAAATTTTACAGCATATAAACTTTTCAGTAAGCTTTTTGCCCTAACATCGGCCTTATCTCGATGGGTAGAAAATTAACTTGACCCTTATAGGTATGCCTTTATGCCCGACTTGAAGAGGGTACGTAGAATATTATTCGTTTAGCGTCCTCTCTCTTAATGTTTAATGAACTAATAACCTGAATATTGATCCAGATATGTTGTTCTCTCTTTACTATTATCTAGAAAATTATCGGTTTAACATGCAGAGGTGTTATGTCGAAGCCATTTGGCTTAATAAGGTTCTCATTTTGATGCCTTCAGGATTAGCCTTGTAGATAACCCAAAATAATTTTTTTTTGATCCAATCAATCCGGACTCTCCAGATTTTTGCAATAAACCGGCCCTTGCTTGCAAGCATTTTGAACTAATCTGATCCTCTCCTTGCTGCCATTCTTTTTTTAGAGCGCAGCTCTTTGGCGCCCGTTCCTGCGTTTCGGGCCGTCGTCGTCGTTGGCTTTGGCGTCGGCGTCGGCGTTGACATTTACAGCGCGCGCTCCTTCCCCCACCCCCCTCCCGCTTCCTCCGTGGCGGCGACCGCGCGAGTTATCTGATTGCTAAGCGCGATCCTCCTCCCTCTTCCTGCGTGGTGGCGAGGGTGCTCTCCGGTTGCCGAAACGCCGGCTCGCTATCAGTGGATAGTCACGTTCGCAGAGTCATGTTCTCTTCACTCGCTAGCGGCGTCAGTGGCATCGTGTTCGTCGCGCAACCTTCCTATGGGCCCACGCGCTGCCTCCCGCAACCTCCGGAAAACTTAATTGCTCTCTTCATTTCTCCGACCAGAAAGCTTCTTTCATGACAGTCAAGAACTGTTAGTGGAGTGTTTTTTGAAGCAATACGTGTGAAAAATTTAAAAAAAGTTGTCTGTAATTATACATACGTGTCTTGCTCGAATTCTTTGCCTCAATCTATCGAAAAGTTGAAACAGTTGATGAGCTGCGCTCATATTTCGCATTAGGAAGTAACGTAATTATCGGCATTTTTTTATCTAGCTCTCTGTCCTTGTTCTTTCCGCATCTTAATCCTTACCTGCAAAAGTTTTAGCATAAGCTGGTATTTTCCTCAAAGCCCCGAACAGATTTAGACCTTGTCTTGAAGTTACTTTTTCTAATCTGACCCTTATTCAAACATGAGCCTGAAGATCGCAGGCATAAGCACCCAGACAAGCTTTCATTCTCATGTAAATTTGCACGTTGTCGAACAGCACATTTTGAAAGAAGTGCGTTAAGAGCCGACGCGGTATGATGTACAGGCAATCATATCAGATAATTGCGAAAAAGGATGCATAAAAGAACTCATTCGCAGCATTTGTTTTAGTTTTCATCATGCATCTCTGTGACGCTTTTCGACGTGTTCACGTTTACGAGGTAAACACCAAACAAAAAGGTCCAATGACGTAGATTGTCATTGTGTACATTTTTAAGCCTATAGCCTTTATCGGTAACATGATGTAAGAAGTTTCGGTCTTAAATGGCACTCGTCTGAGTGAAGGAGAGCGTGCTAGATTTCGAGGGCGAGCCAAGGAAGCCTGCTCAAATGTGCACACAGGTGAGGGCCACCTCCAGCGTGGTTTAAAAGCTTACCGGTTTCATTTTACGGCAAACGGAGTTAACGCAAGTGGCGCGAACGAACCGAAACTGCGATTAAAATATTTTCCGTACACCGGAAAATGTACAAAATTAGGGTGTTTTGTGAAAGTTATTTATTCGATTATAAATATAAAAAGTCTGCGTTATCGCTGCACATCGTAGTGTATTATTGGAGCTCTATTTTTAGAGACGTAATTGAAGGCAAAATCAGGATATGTGCTGCTTACAAATGCTGCTTACAAATTAAAGAAATATTTGGTTTGCAAAATTTATAAGTGTCACAAAAAATTTCACAAACATCTCACAACCACGACGTTTGGCTTGGGGCGTGGCTTGGGAAAAATATATGCAAATTTTTCTTCCCCGTTGCAACAAAAGTACCTCCTCGAGATGTTTTCATTAGTTATGAGAAAAAACAAAAACAAATGGACTTTGGCTATTTATTATAGTCATACTTATGTAGAAGTCTGATTCATATGTGTTGAAATTTTGTCAAAAACGAGTATTTAATGGTACATAACTAAAGATCACAACCTTTCCGAGCAGTAATTTATATTATCTGCTTGCGCGAAATGATTTCAAATGCTTCACAGTGTAGACCTTGACATATGTCTTCGATAAAATTCGATCGGCTGCTCTGTCGACGGCGCTTAACCGTTAAGAACCTACCCGCTACCTTATAACGTGCACTGACATCGCACAGCACACGAGCGCCTAGCTTTTCGATGGAGGCGGAAAACAAGGCGCCCGTGTGCTGTGCGATGTCAGTGCACGTTAAAGAACCCCAGGCAGTAGAAATTTCCGCGGCACTGACATCGCACAGCACACGGGCGCCTAGGTTTTCGCCTCCATCGTAAAGCTAGGCGCCCGTGTGCTGTGCGATGTCTGTGCACGTTAAAGAGCCCCAGGTGGTGGAAATTTCCGGAGCCCTCCACTGCGGCGTCTCTCATAGCCTGAGTCGCTTTGGGACGTTGAACCTCGCAAACCAAACCTTCAGAAAGGCTCCTGCCAAGTTACTTTTGGGCGAAGCATTCATATTTGTTCGAACTAAAATGAGATGGATGGAAATCTGTTGCATACAACGTTGTGGCTTGCATCTACAAAGACGTATGCCAGTGCTGCGTATCTGTGAAAGCACCGTCCTAGTTAAGCCGCGTCATTGTGAGACGAAGATTCCGGCTTGAACGTCATGCTCTTCATGAAAGCTCCGCGTTGACAGGTTCGATGGATTTATTGAGAATACTCTCACATTAATTGAAGGCGGTCGATAAATCGAATGTGAAACTGAAGTGAAGTTCTTTTGAAGCCTACCAGGTAGCGTTACTTGTCTAGAAGCGACCTCAGTTGCGCAGAATTGCCCATTTTGCACGATCGTTTAAATAGAAGGACTTGAGTGAATGCGACAGAGGAACTGTTAAATTAGTCAGTGCTGTAAACACACGCTGTCGTTTCTATGGCGCGGAGGGGGCGATTTGTACTTCTATAGTGAATTCACGTTTTGAGGCTAAATAAAACTGCTGAGAGGAGTTCGCTGCATGCCTGCTTTTCCACAAGCGACGTCACTCGCTTCATGGACGCGGCGAACTGCTGCATAATAATCATGTGCAGTGAAGCATCTCCTAGGATATCGGATCACACATCTTCCCCATCTGCCCTCGCCTCAAGCGAGTAGACACGGCCAGGTTCGCCAGTGTTGCCATTGAATATAGACACCAAATTTTGGCTCCTTCATTCTTGCTAGTAATGTATAAGGTATTCCTTAATAAAAATCACCACGTGGTTTTAGCCTACGACCGCTAAATGACCATTAAATGAATTTTCTTCCCTCCCTAGTTTAGGTTTCGGTTTCACGTCTTCGGTTTCAGGTAGGACGTCTCCAACAAGCGCATGACAAGATTAAGACCAGCTAGAGGAATAATGAGGCGGCCTTTGTTCACTAGTGCTGGGTTGCTGATGCAGTTGATGATGATATCTGTACTGCTCTTTAGACAAGGCGGTGTACTAAATCTTATGAAGTCGGTTTGCGGCGCTAAGAATCTTTATCCCTTTTTTGTTTTTTAATTATTTCAGAAATGTCAGAAATGTCGTCGATGTCCACCACGGGTAAGTGCAGACCTCCCCTTCTGCTTCTTACCATTATACGTGCCTTCACTCGGGAGCTTTACAAGCTGCATCACACTCATGATTATTGTGTGAAGACATGCATCTTTTTAACACGTTTAAAGATGACGACGTCGTTTGCTACAAATTATGTTTGGAAGAACAACCGTTCATGGACGGTGCTTACTTATTGCTTTGTTAGATAGCTGCCAGCCGACGTGCGCGAATACACAGCTGTTTACTGCAAAGAGTGACACATTGATCCTGTGCTCAACTTATCATTCCGTCTTACTGCAGATGCCGGACCGGGAGCTGTAGGTAAGTACACACTCAAATGCAAATTATGCGGCGGTGCGAGTCACGTCCATCTCCTTATAGTCCTTACTACGCTTGCGTATATCGTCGAACGTAAGATCGACTGATGCCCGCGGTATCGCGTAAACCCCGATGCTAGAACAAATTGAGTTCCCACAGATCCGAATGCGTACTAAGCTTAGCGCAATTCCCGTTCTTACGAACCGACCGCTCGCTTCCCATTCGATTTCGCAAAATCAGAACTTTACCGAAGAAATTCGTTCCTTGTGAATACAGCTCCTAGTCTCCTGTCTTCCTATAATAATCTTCGTTCGTCCGAATCTTTTGTCTACATACGACTTGTTGTCTCAGTGGGTTTGAAATTTCGTTGCGGATTCCAAGGTCTCGGATTCGACCCTGACCGCTGTGGTTCAATTCCCACGGAGGCGAATCGTAAAAACAACACTGTCATGTGTGACTGCAGCGGCTAAAGGACCTTGGGTGGAATAAATTGATACGAGCCTTAATCTACGGCGCCCCTCCTAACCGAGGTTTCGCTGCGGGATGTTAAGCTTCAAAATTTAAAGTTTTAAAATTGTTATTCTAGCAAATCTGCTCGCAGCTACAGCTTTGCATTTTGTTATGTATAATTTAGCTTTATCTTTTATAAAATGGTCTTTAGGCATTCTATAGGCTTCTTGTAGAGTTTATAGCCATCCTTTATTCGTTTCCTTTTGTCTACAGAGAATCTACAGCTCATCTATGGAGAGAAAACAGCCGTTATGTCTTTTTGTATACAGACAATTGATAGACTATCTAGTGACAAAAGCCCACGACAATATTCTCTTCCGGCTATAGACAGTCCAGAGACTGTCTATATCCAGTAAATGAAAAAGTTCCGAATTTCAAAATATATTTGCGAACCTTTAATCAGTAGGGCGAAGCTCATGTGAAGGAGACTGTGTTGCCCTATGCTCAAACGTCCACTAAGTTGTGCGATATTGATAATTTACGTGTTAATATCTCTGCGCTGATAGTTTTTTCTTCGTTGATACAGCTGCTGTCGTAGCAGGTCGAGTACGCCTTCAACATTTTCCTCTCACACAGTGAGCTCATCTCCGCGCATTGAGAGTTTTATCATAACGCTATCCTTCCTATGTCGTGGTCAGCTTACCGGAGGTATACATGACGCAGAGCCTAGTCGTGGTGCGCAGTTGGAGGTGTATACGCCTTGCACTTGGCCTGCCATCTGCGCATTTGGCGCTCAGACGAGCCGAATTGCGCCATCTTTCTAACAACTGTCAGTCCTCTCACTGATGAGTCTGAACAACGCCCTTTTTCTTTGCTTTTTTTCCAGGTGGCAAGTAAGTCTGTGCTGCTCTACTATGTACGCCTACGCTGAGAAACGAGAGCGTCATTATACGAAGAAAAAGCCCTATGTGGATTAAGAAGTGGATTAGAGCGGATTAGTACTTGCCACGCGTATACGCTGCAGTGACCACGTGATTGCCCGATGACGTCACGGCAACTTTCAGGACACTGCCGACGCCTGGTTCCGTTGCTAATGGGGCATAAGGTTTTCGCCATAATAGTCTCCTTTCAAGCGGTTAGAAAACGATCCACTTCAAACTGCATGGTGTCGCCATCGAGGCTGATTATCTACACGGGACCGATCCCACCGGCCAATAGAGTTTTAGTTTACAGTGATCCGCCGCCACGCGTTTCACTGCGATTCCCAGACCCCCTTGACTCCGATAGATGGCGCCACATACTGGATGTCGGCACATAGATCTGCCGCGTCGGGACCAATCAGCTTGTGCGCCAAACTGCATTGGGAAAATTCACCTGTTATGTTCGATGCTATTTGAATAGCACAAGGGACAAATAACTGGTTTTATGTGTTCAGCGATTGCTAATACAGCTCGTTCGATCGAAAAGCCGTCGGTTTCATCGTAGTTGCAGTAGTCGGTACCGCGTGTCGGAAATAGTCGGGGGCTGCGTAAAAATCGTATCGTGGTAATTTGTGCTTCTTGTGATTGATGACTAATTGGTGAGTGATGAGCGATGTCGAGTTAATGATATCATTGTACCTGATTGATCAATGAATTCAACAAATGATGAAAATGGAAAAAATGAGGTTCAAAGGCGTTAAAATTCTCAGAATGAAAAGCCAATGCTTGATGATTCTAGTTAAAAACTTTAGTCTGTAATTTATCAATTAATGTATTGCAATATTTGAAAAAAAAAAGAAAATGAAAAAGTGGGTTCGAAGATTTCAAAATTCTCAGAATGAAAAGTTGATGTAAGATTATGCTGATTCAGAAATTCTAGAGTGCGCGATCGTTGAATTAAAGTAATTGAAAAAAATGAAAAATTGGAAAAGGGGACCCAATTGTGTCAAAATGCTCACAACCAAAAACTAATGCGTGACGACGCTAAATACTAAAAATTAGACTGTCTATTTGGTAAGTTTATAATTCAAACTATTGAAAAAGGAAAAATTGGAAAATGGGTCCAAATTAAGGTGGGGAAATGCTCAAAATAAAAAGCAAATGCTTGAAGATGCTATACACAATTAGGAACGTTTAGGGTGTGTAACTGACCAACCGATTAATTGAAGTAATTGAAAAATGACAAATGCGTTCTAAGGTGCCAAATTGAGAACAGTGCAAGGCATCACGGGACGAAAGAAAAAGAAGCTACAGGACGGACTAGAGATGAGGACAGTATGACGAAGTACACTCGTCAGTGTGCCATGTATACTCTGGACAGCGGTAGAGCCACATGACAAGTCGGCACAAGATGAGAGGGAAACACACCATAGAACAAAGACTAGAAGACGAGTGTGGGGATGATAAGAGACTGTAGCGCTGTAGTAATGTCCTCTGCTCTTGTGGTCTCGATCGTTTCGCTGTTGCTGGAGGTATGGCTTTCCAATATGTACGCGTTTGAATTGCGCAGAGAGCAGGTGTTTTGGGTGTTTTCTTTTTTCGCCACACACAGAGGGGACGCATCAACCAAGAGGATCGCCATCGTCGCTACCATTGTGGTGCTACTGATGGTGCTCGTGTACCTCCTGGTCACCGACCCAGGTACGTCATTTTCATGTTCTCAGTGCATGCTTAATCACCACGTAGTCTTGCTGTTTTGCTTTTTAACCTCTCACTAATCAAAATTCCTCCTAAATTAGCAGCCTTCCCGGGGCTGCGACACAAATTCTACGCAGATGATATCACTGAATAGATCACCAACAGCGATGGTCAGATAGAGGATGTCCGCAACGATCTGTAGAAATAATACAAGACCTTTTTTATTAATACTGTAAGCCATCTTCAGGCTCATACAGGAGTGGGTCAAGTCACTCGTACATAGCAACAGCACAAACAAAAAGGAACACAATGGAACTGGAAATCACTGACAGTCAAATAACATCATTTTCATTGGAGACAAAACGTTCAACTTTTTGGAAAAAGACATCAATGTTAGCAATGTTAACAATCTCACTTGGTAATGCATTCCACATTTCGATTGCCTGAGGAAAAAACAAGTATTTAACCGTGTCACAGAACGCGCCCAGAGTGGTATAATTAGTACAATAATTATGGCAATAATTATGACTACCTCGGGCAGAGTGACGCTGGGGTGTTTTCAGGTAGTCCTCCTTAACTATGTTTAATCTATGATGATAAAGATTGAAAAGGAAATTCATTTCCTTTCCAACAGGCTGCAGCTCACATAACGATCACTGCATATACAGCGGTCTCCCCTTGCGTCTCGTGAGCATCGATGACATCTTCGAAAGGCATTATTTATTCGCACGCTTCAGTAGCACTTGCATGTTGACGCGTACTTTGCTAACAGCTCTTATCTATCTCTGACTATGAAATAAATTCCGGTTTACACAGGAAGTCTTCGCGACGTCTTATTCTAATAATGTCCTTTTTTGTTTTTCGTCAGGGCTCCGCGCACAATGTTGAACCTCCTTTAAAGCCATATTTTTTTTTTTCATCTCTTCAAATCTGCATTGTGTCGCCTGGCGCCTTTCGGCATTAGTAAAAATGCGTTTAACAAATCTTAAGCTATAGCATGCTATGGCTTCTGCTGTGTGACTGAAATATATGAACCACGTCTGGCAACATACTTTGACTTGGAAAATTCAAATGTGGTCACTTAGCTTATATCAATCTTTAAATACGCCTTGTGTATCTCCTGCATTAAGGCATGCCTTTAAGATTAACTTTGCCGTGCTCCTTATACGACTAGAGTCAAGAAAGTTTGGTCGCATGCTCTTTATTTAATTGCGACCAAACCATACATTGTTATGCCCCGCCGGGGTGGTGCAGTGGTTACGGCGCTCGACTACTGTTTCCAAGGATGCGGGATCGAATCCCGGCCTCGGCGGCCGCTTTTCGATGGAGGCGAAAAGCAAGGCGCCAGTGTGCTGTGCGATGTCAGTGCACGTTAAAGAACCCCAGGTGGTCAAAATTTCCGGAGTCCTCCACTACGGCGTCTCTCATAGCCTTAGTCGCTTTGGGACGTCAAACCAAACCATACATTGTTATGAACCACCGCGTTTAATCGGCCTTTGCTGATCGCTCATAGTATTCGCTTTTAGCACGTAAAAAATTTCCAATCGAGCCTTCTTCTTTTCAAGTCCAGCTTTCCGGAACACCTTTTAATTGTGAAGCACCTCTGGGATATTGGAAGATACAATTCCCGGAGTGACGTGCATGGTATCACGACTAGGAAGCTCGTCACGTGATATGACGTCACACACGCACAACTCCTCTTCGCCAGCTGCGAAGGTCTTTTTCGGAGCCAGGTGACCTTACGCGCTAAAACCGATCGAGTTTGTCTGAAGGCCGGTAGCCGAATATAAACCGATGGTTTAGCTTGATTAAGCCTTGCGAGTAAGCAAAAGCTTCATTACTCATGGTTGCGCATGGTAAACCTTTTTATTTACACATCGGTTGGCTATTTGGCTATTGCCACGAAGACGATTGCGCTGACGAAGTGGTCAGAGAAGTTATTTGTCATGGTCTCAAACTGACGAACCTGTAGGTTGGACAGTGCACTTTATAGCTGTAAGATCCATTTTATGAGTGAATGTCACCATTCTTCGCGTTCTTCTGGCGTCCTGCACGCCTGACCTTCCTCGCTTCATTCTCGCGTTTTCGGCCCGCCTTGCACCGCGCGCACGACTTCGGAATCCCTCGACGTAGCTTCTCGCCTTTGTTGATGCCGCACTTAGTACGTAGGCTTGCAATCCACCTCTTCCTCCATTGTGCATCTGTCAAGCGAACGCACGCGGCGCGGCTTTTCTCCTTCGCGGAAAGAGCATGGTGCATTCGCAGTTAGGTAGGCAGCTGGTGATGACGTCACGCGCGGCGACGCGGGAGGAGCAACGACGATAGCGCGTGGTGCACACTTGTGGCTCGGCGCAGCCGGTTGTCATGGCAACGGCGCATGCGCAGTTGTGGCTTGCGCCCACTCCGGTGACCTTGGATTTACATGGCATAGTGAAGCTTTCGCTTCAAAACTACAAGCCTGTTGAAAGAGAATGAGCGGGCGTACTGTCTGTTAGGGTGCCGTTGCACAATATGTGAAAAAGTAATGTTCAGAAACTCTCCGCTAGAATATGTGAAATGTATGGTGTTTTTGGTTTGACAGTCGAAGAGTGGATGTAATGCTCAACTAGAGCTCAGGTCGCATCAGATATGCTGAATGGCAGTATTATTGTTGCTTGTTCATATTAATTGATTCCAGCTCTTAGGTCAACCTATTCCAAGAGCCAGATTGACAAGAAATGAAAAGCAGCCATTGAAACGTCATTTTTTGCTTGCCTCATGCTTCCTCAGCTCGCCTCATGCGTCACACGCATTTTTGTTCCTTTTAAACCGTGGCCTGAAAGAATAAAAAAGGAAACTTTAACTCATTTACCAGGGTTACGTGGGATACTACACGTGGTTACACATGCAATATTAGCAACAAATGAAACGTGAGCGCGACAACTGAAGCGAGAACAGTAATATCAGAATACGCTAGCCGGGGTCAGCTCAGTCGCAGGTGAACTGAATAGCTAGGTTAAGACAGTCCCCTTGAAGTGCGAATGACCTTGATTGTATTTTGTTTCCAGGAGCTGATATGGTTATTATTGTTTTCGCATTTAAATTAAATTCGCGTTTTATTTGTTGATGACAGTAGAAAAGTTGAGAAGAAAAACCAGTGAAGAAAACTTTGGTCTGCCTGCAAAATGCACTTTTTTTTTTCTTTGCATCGGCTTGGGCGTTCTGACAGGAAGTGGGCAGAGCACTGTCATGAGCAGACCTTAAACGTGCAGGAACCGACTATCACAGCGGTACCAACCAGGACGGAAGCGGTGGCGGTGGCGGTGGCGGTGGCGGTGGTGGTGGTGGTGGCGGTGGCGGAGGAGGTGGCGGAGGAGGAGGTGGAGGTAGGTGCTGTTGCATTATCAGTCTATAATGCGCACTTCTTCGTCGGCTACTCTTTCTCGACAATTGTTATGCTTCCAATTTGCTTGCACATTGGGCTAATTACCATTGACTACAAGGAAAGCAAAAGTCAAACCCAGAAGAGTCACGGGAAAGAGTAGCTTTACGGAGCTGTTGTATACCAGTATCCGACAACTGTAGGTGAAGCGTTCGATGTAGACGATTCCAACGTTTGCTTATGTTTTCCGCATGGAAGTCATATAGTAGACTCGGTAGCATATATATATATATATATATATATATATATATATATATATATATATATATATATATATATATATATATATATATATATATATGGTGAATATCTCCATTCGGCGAGATGTGTCAGCGAAACGTCGCAATCGGTTGTGACGTCAACATAATTTCGCCAGTAAGGACGTCGCAATAAATTCTGACGGGGAAGCCAACGAGAGTAATGAAATTATAACGAGTACAGAAATACGCATAATAAAGGAAGAAGAGAAGGAGACAGTAGAGAAAGAGAAGAAGGGGGAAATGGTTTTGTCATTAAGCTCTTAAGTGACGGTAAGAGCAATACTGTACTTTTTTTTTAATTTCTACGGTTGACACTCAGGAGGAGGAGGAAGAACATTTATTTCCGCCGAATATGGTGCAGCAGCCACCTACGAGTCCGCACGCAGGCGTCCGGGGAGGCAGTCTGTCACACCGCGGCCAGAGGACACCCGGCCTCGTCTAGGAGAAGAGGTCTTCAGCCTCGGCCGCCAGGCGGACGGCGAATCGCTGTGTTTTTTCGTCGGAGCTTCTTAGCGTGGTCTCCCATTTATCGCTAGTTTTAATCGCGTTGCGCCCTGGGGCACGAACGCATCTCCATATTATATGATCTAATGTTGCCACGTGGCCGCAAAATTTACAAATTTCGGTTTCTGCACCGTCCCTCTTCCGCCCTCTGGCACCCGTCCAACTCCTCCACAGGGGCGAAAAGAAATTTCGAGCTTGGAGTCTTCTCCAGTCGTACGATTCCTTTTTACTCAGGGATCTAACCGGTGGCGGATATATCCTCCGGTCTTTCTTCAAGTTGTCGGTTACATCCCTAAAGGTACCTATACATTCTTTGGTTTTAGATGTTGTGGAGGCGTCCGCAGCACCCCGAGGTAGCGAGGAGCGGGCGAGCATGTGGGCAGCCTCGTTGCCGGCGAGACCGGCGTGTGCTGGGGTCCAGATTATGGTCACGCTTTCGGCGAGAGACGACTCGTTCAGAAGTTTTGCAGCACGATTGCTGACTCTACCCTTGCTAAAATTTCTAACCGCCGCTTTGCTATCGCTGATGACGTGTTTCACGCCTGGTCGTGCAATGGAAATGGCTATTGCAATCTCCTCCGCCTCTACCGGCGGTAGATCTCGATTTCTTTCTATTCCTATGGCGATCCCAGTGTCCAATAGGGCGACCGAGGTTACGTCGCCTTCTTTCCCGATCGCTGCATCGGTGTAGGCGACCGATCCCGGCGGGAGTTTGCCCAATTTGTTAGCGAGGTGCTTAGCTCTGCTTTTCCTCCTCCCCTCGCCGTGTACGGGGTGCATGTTCTTCGGTATGGGCGAGACGTATAGATGCTTTCTGATTTCTCGATCTATGCTTTCTCTGACACTTTCGCCTTCCCCGGGCGCTAGTAGGTTTACCCAATCGAGGATTTGCCTACCCGCCGCCGTTCCTGCGAGTCGCTCTCTCTGGGACAGCCTGACCGCCGCAGCCAGCTCTTTCCACTCATTATGCAACCCCATTTTCTCTAGAATGTCGTTAGAAGTAGTTATGGGGAGTCCTAGAGCGCACTTCGTGCATCTCCTAATTATGGTGTTTAATTTGTGTTCTTCGGTCTTGTTGATATTTAGGAATGGAGTCGCGTAGCACATTCTGCTCGTGACAAAAGCTTGTACGAGTCTGAGTCTACTAGCCTCCGTGAGACCACTCCTTCTGTTGGACGTCTTCTTAAATACTCTGACTACGAGCTCCGCCTGATCTTTTAATTTCTTAATCAGGCTTTTGTTACTACCCCTGCGGTTGATAATCATACCTAATATTCTAATTTCATCTACTTTCCGGACTTCGTTTCCGTTGACTTTAATTTTGATATCTGGAGTTATCTTCCCACTACTGCTGGTCATTACCAGGAGCTCCGATTTTTCTGGCGAACAGCATAGACCTACGTCCTCTGCGTGATAGCTGATTATATTTGCTGCCTCTTGGAGCCTAGATGTGATGTACGAGTCGTTCCCTTCGCACATCCAGACGGTCACATCGTCCGCGTAGATGCTTAGTTTTAAGTCATCGAGATGGCCAAGCTTACTGGGGAGCTTCCTCATTACGATGTTAAAAAGGAAAGGTGAGAGCACAGCCCCCTGCGGAGTGCCTCTGTTACCCAGCTGGAACTCCTCCGAACATAAGCCCTGAAAGCTGATGATCGCCGTCCTGTCTCGCAGGAATGATCTAATATAGTTGTAGGTTCTTTCGCCTACTCTAAGCTCAGCGAGCCCGTCGAGAATGGCGTCGTGACTGACGTTGTCAAAAGCTTTCTTAAGGTCTAAGCCTAGAATAGCTTTCGTATTTTTTTTGTTGAAGTCTCTGACAACATCGTTATGTAGTCTGAGCATGGTATCTTGCGTACAAAGGCCGGGCCTGAATCCGACCAATTCAGCCGGCCACGCATCATTCTCTTCGGTGTATTTGGTTAGCCTCCTCTGAATAACTTTCTCAAGTAGTTTGCCTACGCAGGATGTTAGTGATATTGGGCGGAGATTCTCCAAGCCCGGTGGTTTTCCCTGCTTGTGGATTAGGGTGATCTTAGCCCTCTTCCACTCTTGGGGTACTTGACCACTCCCCCACACCTGATTTAAATATTTGGTTAGGGCATTGATCGATTCGTCGTCCAGATTTGCGAGCATCTTGGTATTAACGAGGTCCGGCCCGGGGACCGAGCGTCTTTTTAGGCCGTGCAGCTCCGCTCTGACTTCTGCCACTGTTATGGACGCGTCAAGCTCGCTGTTCGCCGGTCCGTTGTAATCTCTGTAATGCGCTGTGGCGGGGGGAGCTACGTACATGGACTTGAGCTTGTCAATGAGCTGTTTGTCCGTACCCTTAAAGTTGTACCTCGCCTTGACCTGTTCTATATTGGCGACCGTTTTGGACTTAGTCGGGTCTATCAGGAACCTGAGAAGTTGCCACGTCTTGGCCCCATTCATGGTGCCCTCCATCTCGTCGCATTTGTTATCCCAACGTTGCGACTCGAGTTTCCGGGCGTATTTTTCTATTTCGACGTTGTGTCTGACTATCTCTCTCCTGAGATTGCGGTTCCACTTTTGCTTTTTGAGCTTCTTCGTTAGCTCTTCTTTCTTTTTGAACATGCCGAATAGCCTGCTATCCATCGCCTCAGGCAGAGCTTCGCCTTTAATTTCTTCGGTGGCCTCGTTGACATGGGTAATTAATTGGGCGGCCCAATTTTGAATGCACTCTATATCTCCAATTTCTTCCCGTTCTCTGATCTGTCTGAATTTATCCCAATCCACTTGGGTTTCCGTCCGACACACAGCGCGCTTAACGCTCACTTTCCTACTTAGTTCTACCTCTAGCACGTAGTGGTCGCTACCTAGGTCCTGATGCTTGTTCGTCCACTTGACTATGCCAGTTCTATGGCAGAGAGTCAAGTCCGGGTTTGTGTCCGCTGACACACTGTTGCCCACCCTCGTCGGGCATCTAATGTCGTTAGCGATGTAGAGGTTTGACTCAGTGATATCTTCCAACAGCGTTTGACCCTTTGGGCTGCTGGTCGTGTAACCCCATTCTCGATGTCTGGCATTAAAATCGCCGGCTATTATTAGTCGGTTCTTACCTGCCAGGCTAATCGCTCTCTTAAATATCGGGCCAAACCTCGCCTTCGTGCACTTCGGGGAGCTGTACACATTGAGTAGAAATATGCTGCCTCTTCTTTTTACCCGTCAGGATTTCCACAAAGGCCGTTTCGGTCTCCCTGTTACCTACTTCGTGCTGGACGACGGCGACGTTGTTTTTGACGTACGTCACGACCTGTGTTTTACTTCCCTTCCCGCTATCGTAGCTTTTGTGCCCCGAAAGCTTCCATACACCTCGCGTTTCCTGCAGAGCCATTGCCAAAGGCTGTGTGTTCTGGCTAGCTACGTACTGTTGCAAGAGCCATCGCTTCATTGACAACGACCGGCAATTCCATTGCTAAATTTTAGACGTTTTGGGATCCATTATGATTTTGATATTGTATACCCGATGCGTTGCAAAGGGCTTGAAGCATCTTTTCTAGCACTCCAAATCTCGCCTCAAGTTTCTTATTCAGGTTCAATTCGAAGTCTATGATTTCATCCTTGACTAATTTTCTAAAAGCCACGTGCTTTCTGGCTTGTCCAATTACACTAGTGTCGTCTGATTTACGTTTCGCGGGTCTAGCCTGATCGATATTCATTTCATCTGAGTCGTCACTGTCCCTGCCACAATTGCTCTCGCTTGCCCCACCGGGGCCCCGTATGACGGGCGGCCTGAGCATCGGAGGTGCCGGTGCAGGTGTAGCTTTTGCCTCTTTTAACTCTTTAATTACCTCGACTAGGGATTTGAGGGTTTCTTTAATCTCTTTGATGTCTTCTTTAATGATTCTGATTTCTTTACTATGCTCGGCTTGAGTCTGTTGTAATTCCGAAAGTTCCAAGTTTTTGTCTTTGGAGACCCCGCTAGCGAAGCTGACCGACTTACCGCCTGCGTTAACTTCTTCATTCGTCTTCGCTTGTCCGGCCGGCGTCTCCCCGGGCTTCGGCCAGTGGTTCTTGTCGTCCTTGGGTGGCGGTGGTTGTGGCGGCCCCCTGTTCTTGCTCTTGGATCTGGGCTCATCTGTGGTGACGGATGCGCTGGAGTCTCTCGCACGGCCCGTTGTGCCCGCGGCGTCGCCTCTTCCTCTCGATCTGCCCCGGGTTTTCGTTGGCTCTTGCTGCTTGTTTTGAGCCTGGGTGGCTTCTTTCTCTGCTTGTCGGACTTTGAGAATGTGCCGGGTCCGGTGCATGCTTCTGCAGCGGTTGTGCCCCAGGGGGTGGCAGCCGCCGCACAGTAGGCATTGCGGTTCGCAATTTTGCTCGTGCCCCTCCGGTGGATTAAGCATTCTGCACCCTCAGCATCGAGGGCTGGTGGGGTCCGGGCAGACGTCCGACCGATGTCCTAGGTTGCCGCATGCGTAGCACACATCGAATTTCTTTTTGTAGAGGTTGCACCGGTATAGCAATCCGTTGAACCACACCTCTCGCGGGACTTCTTGGTCTTCGAAAATGATGAGCACGGTTTTAGACTTTTTCCCGAGCCTCCTCGCTCCAATGTAGCCAGGGTTATCTCTGAGTCCCTGCCGAATTTCCTCCTCCGTGACGTCCAGCGGAACGTCGTATATGACGCCCTTGCCGCCCTCCGGCATGGCCGCGTGAGCAGTTGCGTCTATCTCAACTGGCCCGATTTTTATGGTCGTAATTTGCTCGTACCGCTTTGCCCTGCCGAGCTCCGGGGTCATAATTAGTAGGGACTGATTCTTCGGGTTGGCGATGAATCTGTCTTCCCCGTTCAGGTTGAGGCCTGCAGCCGTAACCAGGACCTGGCGCAGCTTCGGTCCCGCTTTCCTTGTCAGCTGATCGGCGCCGCCGTGCGGTCGCAGGACTACGCGGAACATCTCCTTCGGTATTTTCGATCTGACCGTGCCTACGGATCTCTCGGCGAGTGACCTTCCTATCGCTTTTTGCCGCGATCTGGCGGCCTCGGTCCCTTCGCTCCCCTTCACGGGTGCCTCCTTCTTCGCTTGGGACGCTGCGTCGCATTCCTTCACATATCTGCCTCCTTGTCGGCGGAACCATGAATTTTCTTCTAAGGCCTCAACCGCCTCCATATTTCCGTCCTTACTAGTGTCAGAGTTCGGCTGGTAGCTCTGATTTTCCTCGCCCTGCCAGTCCATGCCGTCCACGCTCCGAGGGTCTTCCCTCGAGGGCGGTTAGGCCGGACGCTAGGCTCAGACGCTAGGCTTAACTTGGCGGCGTTGTTGCTCCGAAGTATCGTAAAGACCAAATTGGTGGTCCCACCTTTTAGAGTATCTATTTTTTGTAATTTCAGTTACCAATGCCCAGCTTAATTCTTGCAACAGAGACAGTGCAAGCTTCGGCGGGAATTGTCTAAGCTCGCCGAGGAATGATATGCTTCCAGCGTTGCACAATTAGTGTCTCGCGACATGCTTTTTTTCAAAGCAAAGTCAAAGTGCTATCCTTCACTGGCGGATGCATGTAAGGTCGTTTACTGCAAAACGGTGGCCCTCAAAACAAGATCTCATTCAAAAGGACGTACCTCAAGAGTAAGCAACGCGATTTTTAGTTTTCTTATCTTGTTTAGTGCGAAAGTATTAGAAGTTCCATTTGGAGGGAAACACGGCATCCGTGAAAAAGTAGCATCGTGAAATCTCCCGCTAACAGCCTAGTCGGGGGCAAAGTGGAGAAATAAGCACCCTTATGACAGCCTTTTATCATAAAGGTCATTAGATGCAAATGACATTTGAAATAAAGGGCATTCGAGTAAGAACGTGGATTCAATGCTTTCACATTAAAAACCTTCACGCTAGTTAAGGCTTATCACTAATTTTTATTATATATGCACCCGAGTATGGGGAGCAGCATTATCTCTTCCATCGAGATTCAGATGTTAATCGAATATGTCAATTTTATTCTCTGACCGATGCCACTCTTGCGAATATATCCGCCAGTATCTTCTTCACATTTCTGTAATGCAAGGACTGGTAGCTACAAACGCCGGAACTTTATAATTTAGGGGGTGAATTAAGCGAAGCTCATGAGGGAACAAAGGTGGGGCTGATAATAAAAACAAAGCTCCCCAGAGAAACAAAGAAGAAAAGGTGGAGCTGGAAATTAAGGTAAAATAAAGCCTTCACAGAGAGACAATTAAGTAAAAATAGCAATGGGGCTAAGGCTCTCACAGGGGGACAAACGTACAAGCAATGGCACTACGGCTGAAGATAAAAATAAAGCTCGCGCAGGCGCACAAAGATTGAAGAAGCAATTCCACTGTGGCCAAATGAACTCTGCATTAGGACGTCGGGAACAACAAAGGGAATAGTAGAATTTCCAAAACAGTAGTATGCCCAACACGAAATTATGAGCGTGTTGATAAAGGTGATGTAAATTACGAAAAAAATTAACAATATGAACAAATTCACGATGCCAACATTGTATACACATACATAAGCATTCTGATGTATGCTGAAGCGTTTCGCGTTATTTTCCATTTTACCGACAGCGTTGTCTCCGTTCTTTAGAAAATCCGGCTTCACCGCTGTCAGTGTTGTGAGAGAAAATATCGCGGGCCACTCTTGTGAATAAATCCTCCAGCATCTTCGCATTTCTGTGATGCAACGACCCTTAGTTACAAAACGCCCTGACTTTATAATTCAGGGGCTGGTAGCTGGCAGGTGGTAGCTGGCAACTAACATGACATGACATTGACTGGTCGTCGAGAGAGATTTTTGATCATACCAATCAGAGTGAGTGGAAAACGTTTATTTTCTGGTATGAAAACTCCATTTTAAAAAGTGACTAGTTTTAGTATGCATTTTACGGGTGCTTATGAATTGTTGCGCCATCTAGGAGTGGCAAATAAAAGCTGTGTGGTATGGCTGTCATTGTGTTCCGAAAATCGCTTCTCGTTTTTCTTTTCTCTATTAATTGTCTTCACGACTGTTAAGCCCAATCATTTTTGCTACTGCATCTCTGCAATTAATTTTATTTGCCATGTGGTCTTGCATTTATCAACAATCTGAAAGTTTGCAACTTGGGCACAGTTTGCTTTAATCACCGCGGGCGCCGCCACCATCCGTAAACACCCAAATTTTGACCAATTAGAACCGCTGTTTTTTTTTCTTTGATACATGGCTCTCGTGGGAAGTTTCGCAAATGAAAATATATGGTGGTCGGATGGTGGGACGTCACAAGACCATAGGCCATGATCGAATTCGCAGGCGCTTGCCAACTCAGCCCTCTCGTTTGGTTGGGTGGGTTAAATCGAAATCAGCCATATAGGACCTTGTAACATGTACAGGGTGCACAACAGGTCCGCTTAATTGCTTAAAGTTTGTACCGTAAGAGCGAAAGTAAATCATTGTTTTCTTTTTTATCCTTTTGCAGGCAAGAGGGGGACCACGGAAGGTAAGGTCAAGGGTTTTGAATCATAACCAGTCACCGAACTGCGCAGTTGCGATGAGTTTTCGTTCTGATAATTTTACCGACAAATTACCGACGATTAATTTAACTAATCCGTTAAATAAATTAAAGTTAAATTGGTTCACAGGAAGGGAAAGGCGCAGTAACTGTCACACTTGCTCTGTGGACACCCGAACCGCGCCGTAAGGGAAGGGAGGAAGGTGGGAATGAAAGTGGACAGAGAGAAAGAGGAGCCGTAGTGGAGGGCTACGGAGTAATTTCGACCACCTGGGCATCTTTAACGTGCGCTGACATCGCACAGCACACGACGCCTCTTCGTTTCGCCTCCATCGAAACGCAGCCGCCGCGGTCGGGTTCGAACCCGGGAACTCCGGCACAGTAGTCGGGCGTCTTACCACTGCACCAGCCCGGCGGGGCGAACTAATCCGTACTGAACAGCAGCTCAGGATTGCAACTAATTTATTTAGCAACCGATTGCGCGAAAAAACTCCATCCCTAAAACTTGTTCTTAAAAAGAACTTAGGTGAAGGTCACTTCTGAGTAGGCGTTATAACACAAAGGTGCATATTTCCTCTTGCATGGAGAGGCGACATGAAGCATACGCAAACAACCGAGAAGCAAACTACTTCGGCTTAATGATGCTTAAAGGACGATTTTAAGTCTTTACTCAGTGGGACAGATAAGTCATTACTACGTGGTAGATGAAACTTGAGATGATTACGGAATCGTACCTAGAGTATGTTTGGGTCCGCATCCCTCGCCACATGTGTAACCTGCGCCTTTAACGTACTCTTTCCTCCAACTTCGACATCATTAAGCCTCTGTTAATTTTTATTCTTATTTCGTTTGTTTTATATCGGTTGGATTTTTTGTTTAGACGTCCCACGATCGAGCGCTTAGATGCATTTAAATATTCGGCTAAAGCTCTTCATTTCTTGTGGCAGATCTGCGCCCACTACTGCGGCCAAGATGATGATGTTGGTGTGTACTTTGCTTTAATGGGCCCAATTATTTTCACGCCTTGCCTGACATATGTCGAATGATAGCAACCAGGCCCCTCCCTCCCTCCTCCCCCCTTACTGCTTTCTGTGCAATCGCCGCGCTGTTGTCCGTCCCTGCAGAGCCCACGACGATGACTACAAAGAAGCCCACGCCCGTCCCAGTGAAGCGGCCAATGACGTTCGTCTTCTGCACCGTGAGCGCCTTTCCGTCGACGTCCGCAGGGGTCTTCAACACTTTGCCGTGCGATTACTTCGTCTTCACGCACGTCTTCCTCACCAACGGAAAATTCTATTCCAACGACGACCCTGGAAGTTGGGACCGTTTCAAGGACGTAAGCATGTCTGAAAACAAGTCTGAGAAGAATATGAGGCACAGCCTCCTGTATAATATAGGAGGCTTCTATATATAATAGGAGGCTCCTATATAATATAGAAGGCTATGTCTGTGTGGAAGTATGCTGCAGAGACCGTACCGCAAGATGCACTATTGTAGCCTCCCCCCCTCCTTTTTTTTTGTTTCTTCGGCGCAAAGAAAGGTTTGCTGTCTAACTTGATCGATCACGCAATGATTTGGTTAGAAACACAGAAAACATTTGAAAAGAGGTTTTCAATCAGCGCAACTGCGCGTTTTTACGTACCCCGATGCCGGAAGCCATGACAAGAGAGCGCGATGATGATTGCACGTATGCAAAAAGAAGGTACCTAAAATAAATTAAATATCACTTCGACAGACAGTAATTAGTCATT
The DNA here is from genome assembly GCF_055883805.1 of Amblyomma maculatum. NCBI lineage: Eukaryota > Metazoa > Arthropoda > Arachnida > Ixodida > Ixodidae > Amblyomma > Amblyomma maculatum. The sequence continues at coordinate 67,904,081 of NC_139351.1, read as the reverse complement.
TTTTGAGCAGCGTCCAATTCAGTTTCCACACGCAAAGTCGTTGCGGCGCAGTGACGGAGACCTCGTCGCCGAGAGTTCTACGAAGTGTGTTTACCGCTTCGTTCATGAAATATAGAGCATTCTGGCCCCATCGGCTGTCAAGAGTTGAAAGCGCGCCAGCTGTGCCACAGTCCTTCAATGCTTCGAATACAAGGTCAATATTTACTGAAGGCCGCCCTGAACAGAGCGTAGAACATGACGGGCATTCTTTGAAGACGAAAACGCTAGCTGTCCCCTTGAAGGAACATCTAAGGTTTTACTGAAATGTGGTCAGTGCTGAGATACATCTCATTATGGCAGGGTTACACCGCAATAGGCATTTAGATTTTTTGTACTATTTACTGCCAACGCCAAATTGAATATGAGGCAAGATCTTTTCATTTCGATCGAATATCGGCACGTTTTTGTGAGTGATCGGTCCTTTTTGTAGCTGTAAGGTAACTTCAATCCTCTGACGGCACTGACAAAAATTGCAGAGGTTCAAACATATTTTTAGCAGTTTCAATAGTGCGGTTATGCTTGGTTTTAGTGACTACGCAGATGTCTCATGAAACGCTTCCTTTATTCCGAATTTAACAACTTGTCTTGGTCAGTTCTTTGATTGTTTCGAAGATTATCTTGTGGTCTGTGAAGTAGTTGGCTGGGTTCTCTGTTTTCACTGAAAGTGGCTTGCCGCCGAGCCAATCCTTTGATGATCAAATTTGGCATGACGCTTGCTCTGAAGTTAACGTACAAGCGGCCCAGCCGGCGTACCATCCATGACGAGACCCATGAGTGTGCACAGCGGACCAGCTATTATCCTACTAGAGCAAGTCACATGATAGCGTGGTGGGACGTCACTTCCGCCTGCCAGACTGCACCCGGAGTGAGCTCAAGGTCACGGAGATGGAGATGAATGGCTTTGGGAGGCATGACGTGGTACAGCTTACGCTATAAAATTTTTCGGCAGCGGAAATCAAAATATATTTCTCATGCCTGAATGTTGGCGTGAGCGTACACAAAAATGAAGTTATGGGATCTCGGGTTTGATGGCCCAGTCTGCCCGCCTAGCTGCCCAACTGTTTCGGCGCGCACCTGCTGTGGTTGCTAGCGCGTTGAGAGTGCTGTCGCTTTCTGTAGTCGTTTATACCCGAAACCTTTTGAGCTTGAATCCAACCCACGCAGCTGCTTGATTAGTGAAGAGAAGGGGGGGGGGGGGGTGCAAAGGTACTGTTGTAGCTACTAGTGTCGTGAGGGGAAGGAACATATGTAAAATTTTCGAGACATGCTAAGTACCGAATCATTTAGATCCGCAGCCTTTAGATAAAAATATTCCGTGTATAATTTCTTGCCGGACCATTTCGTCGAAGCAACTACGCAACACTGCGAATCCTCAGCACGTGACTGCAACTACAGCTCCTTTCCAACTCTCACGCCAAGACCTCATAACGTCAAGAAAGCGCAAGAAGCATGGCCCTCATGCCTAAAAGAAAAGGGGACGTGAAATACATGAAAACTATAGGTGAATTAAAAAACTAACAGAGCACTTTGCAAAAAAGTAAATTCTTTATCGCATCTTGAATGCATGTAGGTAATTGCGTAAATAATAAAGGGTAAAGGCACAAGACTGTTGGTTGCATATACATTTTCCTTGTCGAGTGACACTTTGGAAGTATTCTAATTAGTTTCAATATTTTTATTCATGTAAATGACCTTTCACGAGGAAAAAAAAAAACATCCTAAATGTGGTGAGGAATGATGTTTCCGCGCCCCTGCTTTTTTATTCGTCTACGGTGGCAGTGTATCACCAGGGACGCCATGCTAGCCCGGACTTGGCCATCTCGGCGATAGAGTGGTAAGATCAAACTTAATTTTAAATAGCACATGAAACTATGTGCGCAGCAATTCTCAAGCGGTGTCCGGGGGGTTGTTGGGACCTCCAAAGACAAGCTTGAGATGAGGGTTGCCTACAGAATGAGTAGGTTAAACGAATTTGCGGATAAGGATAAACCAACACGACAGTTCCCTCTGGGTTTCTTGGATCTCGAGTTAGACACGTAGCCCCCTAACCCAGGCATTTAGGCTTGTATACGGCTTGGTTAATTAATGCGGATTTTTGTCTACGTCTGGAGACGTTTTATATAATGTGGTATCTTACGACTGCAAGTTAATGAGTATGTGCGAGGTAGCAGGTGCACCGATTAAGGAGCGAGTGATTAAGCCAGTAGTCCGACACGAAAACCAGCTACCAGAACGTCGTACCCTTGACGACAACGACGTGCCCATGCCGTATTGTTTGTACACGAAACAATTAAACCGACGTCGTTATCATATGGGGATATTTGACTAGAAAACCAGTAGAGGTTATCACCGTAGTTTTAGGCGGATACTTGAGCTTGAACCATTCGGTGAGCCAGAAGAGGTACCACATTTTCTGTTCTTCCATGCTTGCCCTCCCGTTGTGCAGAGAGCTCTGGACTACCGGAATAAGTTAGACTACGAGGGCTTCCCGACAAGCCCGAGCGTCAAGCTGCAGCGCTACGGCATCAGTTTCGACTCCGAGCCAGCGTACCTCAAAACCCTCAGCTCAGAGATCAGCAAATCGGCCACCAAGACCGAGATGAACAAGCTCTTCCTCACCAACGGAATTCTCACGGCCGGCATAGCGGCCTACGAGCGGGGATCCAACTCGAAGGACTCCAATATGGCTGAGATCAAGACTATCATGACCGTAAGAAAAGAGGACTGCTCCATTGTGCGATATTTACGCAGAACACGTTCCCATCGCGCGGAAAATGCGGCGACTCTGGGCAGGAAAACGATAGGGGCAACAAGAACGCTGTGCATGGTTGCAGAAGTATCAGGTAAAAATTTAAAGCTTAAGATCAACAGGACGAACTAACCATGCGTACTAGGAGGCTGGAGAGTCAGATTGGCAGAGGAGGTAGAATCATGTATGCGAAGATACAATAAGTCTGCAAGTGGCAAAGGACAGACATCTTTGTCCTGCAGTTAGGATGATGAGATGTTGATGGTGGACCATCATGATCACCATAATCTCGACGCAGATGCTTTTCGAAATTCGGCAAGATTGGTATGGCGCATGTTTGTGCGGTCACGATCGATATAAGGGTGATTTCTTTCGAGTCGACCCTACATGAGCAAAATAAGCATTAATCGATGAGATCATCACTCGCTTTCCGATAAAAATGCAGCATAGAGGAATCAAACGGTTATCTGAAGTGTTAGGTATTGCGTTCTGTGTACTCGCCAAGTTTACATGATTTTAATCATTTTAATCTGAGTATGCAAAGCCTGAAACGATCGCCTTCAAATCGCACCAAGAAAGGATTCGGGCGATGGGCAGAACATGTTATAAGCGGTAAAAGTTAGCGAGATTTAGAATAGCCTTGCCAGGATGAAATCTGTTATCTCGTGTCCTTTCAGCGCAGCTTGCCATGCGTGTGCATTGTCGCCCCGCTATTCCCTAGCCTTTAGTGCCTCCTAATCTAAATTTTGCTATTAGTAATAGTCCGCGATGGCGACAAAGTGGGTCCACATTGTTGGTCGGGGACGCCAGGCGGTCAGGTGTGGAGGGACTGCGACATAGCAACTAGCCTGGAAAAACACAAAGGACAGCAACAAAAGGTACCGACGGGACAAAAGGCGTGCTGTCCCGTCGGTGCCTTTTGCCGCTATCCTTTACGTGTTTTCCACGCTAGTTCCAATGTCGCAGTCATTAATGAATACACACGAACTAGCCCAACTGTCTTCTATGTGAGGAGGGACATTGCAATACCCACCTGGACACGGTGTGTCCGCGGCAGGCAAATGCCAGGGCTAATTGGTCAATGAGAGAGACCCTCGTATTGTAGTTTGCTATAATTTTTCGACGTCTGCCATTTTGAAACGGCCCAGAACAGTGGCTCGGGGGTTAGGTCCTAGACAAGCGACTTGAGTTCGATTCCACTGAGCCACAGCGGTGTGGCTTTCCTTTCGAGGAACATTAGATTGGCCATTAGGCTAAAACTCATTTCGACTTCAATAATAGGTTTAGCCAGCGTCAACTTGTAGGTTAGGTTCAAACTGATGATCTGCACTACGTTGCAGGGAACATGAGAATATTATTTCGTGCGTGCAAACGGCTTATTTCTACTTCCCAAGTCTTCCCTGCAGCCTCTTCGTGAGCCGATTGACCACCCCATTTTAGTCGAAAGCCTCTCTTTGCTCATGCGCGCCGTGTACAGAAAGTGTGATCAGAAAACATCCTTCGCACTGGCACAAACTCTTTCGTCTCCACCGTGAATGAAACCACTATCTCTCCGACCCCCAACCGAGAGCGCGAACTATTCCTCCACGTGAGAAACAGATCGCAATTCTCCTTGTCTAGCGAGTCTTCCGACTTCCGTCTTCATGGCAATGATGGCAACATAGGGGGTGCCACTGTACCTCAGCGGTGGATACGAGATAAGTGTGCTCGCGGCTCTTCAGTCAGTCTCTCCATGGACGAGGTAGCTAGCAGACGCACGATATTTTATGGATTAAGACGAGCAAATAAATTTTCTCACAGTGTGCCTAAAACAGTTCTTGCAAGTAAACATTACAGCATAACTAGCCCCAAAGTGTTTCTCCTTATCGCTCTTCAGGGTCTTAAATAATTATAATAATTGTTTCACAGGAAAGGAAAGGCGCGGTAACTGTCTCACTTGTTTTCTGTGGACACCGCAACCGCGCCGTAAGGGAAGGGAGGAAGGTGGGAGTGAAAGTGGAAAGAGAGAAAGTTAATATATTTTTTTCCATATCTAATCAGCTGTTTCTTCTCAAGGTTTATCTTCGGGCTACGAGTCCACCGAGGTACGGTGCTCTGGGTTAAGCCCCTTCAGCTCACGGTCGCGAATTGGGTCTACACACTGACCGCACGGTTTGAAAGCTGAGCCGAATACTTGCCGGGACAGTCATCACGGATGAACATAGTGCGCTTAAAGTTGGGTCAACCGGGTGAAAATAGTCACGCCCTCTGATTCTTCATTAGCGAAGCACTGCCAACACATTTTCTTTGCGGAGCGTACGGTTTCGAGGATCAGTCGGGATTAATCGGCATTCGCTGCAAAGTGGTTCCTGTAGGCAGAGAGAACAGTCTGATTGCTTTCACTCTTTCGCTTCCACAGCGCCTTGACACCTTGCTGGAACAGGTGCAAGACAGCAACACGACCATCCTGAAGACCGTCTTCCTCGGCGTCAAACTGAGCGGGCTCGAGTCAAGCAAGCAGCATGACGGGAAGGCCCTGGAGGAGTTAAAGGGCATCAGGTGACTTTCGTCAGGCGGAAGCTTCGCTAACGAGAAAGTCTGGAGACGAACGCATTTCGTGTGGCGAGGAATTCTTCAGAGCAGTTAAGAGTGTTAGATGTCTTTAAGAAAGTCATGGTCGCAGAGGTTTATAGTGAACAATGAATAAAAGCAACACTGGTAGCCTTGGTACAGCGAAGATATTACACAGTGCAAGAATTGAGCAGTTCATCAAAGTTAAAAAAGGATAACAAAATGGTGTTCGAATAAGTCATTTGATCACCCCCTCACTCTCATTCCGTGGATAACGAATCTCCTTTAAGCATGCCATAATAAGGTGCCTGCCATTACAGGGACGCCCGTGTACAAAGCCACTTACGCAGTGGGGCACACAGCGTGGTTAAGCGATGGCTATGATGGCGTCATTAGTGGGTCGTTTTCTTTAATATCGCCGAACAGTTCACCAGGCGATCTAAACGCAGTGCCAACTGTTGAAACGCAGGCTGCCCTATCTAGCTTCGGACTCGAGGTCCAAGGTGTCCCCGTGTTACGAGCACGGGAAGCAGCGACAGCCGCATAAGTCCAGGACGAGAAACCGCACCCAGAAGTCCCCCTCCTTATCATCCAATAAAGTTTTTCAGTCAGCCAGCCAATAGGGGACGCTGCGCATATGTTAGATATCTCTAGAGAGACTCAGTTAATCACTTTTTAGCGACTGACGTGACGTAATACTAACGTTGTGTACTACTAACATTGTCAAGTTTCTTTCTCATCATCATCTTCACCATTTAGACTGCATCCATGAAAAACCCTCAGTGCTTTCCAGGTGTCACCGTGCTACCAACGCCTCCTCTTCATTACTCAAGACAATTTGCCAACTTCACTCACTCGACCGCCTTTGGATAAACTCTTTCCAACCATGAACATTTCCAAGTGACCACCACTTCACTTCGCATCATATCACATCACATCACTTTATTACGTGAAAGACCCCCATTTGGCGTTATTACATAAGGGGTGTGTACAAGTGAAAACAATCACGTCATAAATTATATTATCGGCTAAACATAGCAGTTATACAATTACAAAATGCGCAGCATGTGTAGAAATGTGTGTACTTTGCAAAAGTATCTGCTTGCGCTTTTACCCGCTGCTAAGACATTAGCTAAATTTTAGAAATCTATCATCCTCGGTCGCGCGGCCGAGGTGGGCGTGGCGTTTACTTCCTTAAAATGGGCGCTTTCATATATTTATAGAAAGTCCGCCAGTGGCTGGCTTCTGGCAGGAGCGTCGGTGTAACGCATCGCACCACATAGCTTGGAGCAGGTCTTATTGATCTGGTGGCTGTCGATTTAGTGTCGTCTTTTTCTATACTGCAGTAAAGTGAATCTGCTCATACTGGTGACCCACCTGGTTCAGGCCCCTCCTACCGGAGAGTGTAAGATAATGCCACTCAGCAGGTACACGGGTGCCGCGAACTACGCCTGGGAGCCTCCGAGCATGGTGAGTGTTGCGAGCATATCGACATGCTCATAATTAAGCCGGTTGTGTAGGCGCATTGGTCGGTTCGTGGCCATGACCCAAGCCTTGTAGTCGGAAGGAAAAGGCGCTCTAGAGCTCGGCGTCGTAAAGGCTGTCACGCAGACTTGGAGAGAGATACAGGTATGCAGATACATATACTTGGCTTAATGTACCACGTGACTTGTCGTAAGCGGTTCCAAACGTAAGCTCCAGATATTTACAGTGCATTACATCGTAGCAGAAAGCAAATCCTGCACAAAACCTGCACTTTGGTGACGTAGTGACAGAACAGGGTGGGTAACCTAGGTGTGTTAAACACACTGCCATGCCCACTGTAACGTTTGAGTGGCGTGAATTTGGGCTCTGAAAGCAGGAAGGAAATGGAAATGTTTGGTCGAAATAGAAAAAGAAAATGAGCACAGTTAAACTTATGTGTAAATGGACGTCGAAGATGTAACAAAAGGTATATTCGGTGTTGGCGGGCTGTGAGTTTAGTGAAGGCTGTCAAATGGTTCTGATGATTAGCTAATGCCACCTTCGGGAGATGCGACCGATATAACGATGTCATATGCCCTATATCTATACGATGACATCATTTTCTGCGAACGACGACCGCGAAGGATGGCTGCAAGAATTGACTCTGCAAATAATGTTACACGTAACAGGTAGGTCAGTATATTGTGGTTACATATAAGTACTCTAGTGCTACCGCCATATACCGGCTATGTATATACCACACTGCCGTACCGTAGCGCCTATTGCGTTTGAAGGTTTCTGGGGAAGATTGGTGCCGTGTCAGTGTTGCTATCGCTGGTGACGGGCATGCAGCGTTCACGTGCTGTAGATGGTGTAGGATTTGCAAATCGGCAGCAAACAGCGCCAAGTGACGCAATATCAAAGTGACGTGCATTTGAACTGCAGGACCGCGTTCTTGCATCATTGGACAAGCTCAAGGGTGCGTCGTTCGGTATAGCCTTCTCGGTCACGTTCACTGTCTTCATCTATCTGCCTGAAGGAGGGATGACGGACACGACGAAATACGGCGATAAGTGCAAGCTCACTTATTACGGTGAGCTACTCGCCAATACGCTTTCTCTGCAACAGATGCTCGATACCTGTGCAGTCCATCAAGGAACGCTGATGAGAAATTGAAATCTCTCTCTGTGCGTAATTTTCCGCGTTTTATTGGCAAGTACTTGCAGATTATGACTAGCAGCATACCGGTATCACTAAAGAGGAAAGTGTATAACAGCTGCATCTTATCTGTATTCCCCTATGGGACTGAAACGTGGGGACTAGCGAAAAGGATTCTGCTTAAATTGATGACAACGCAGAAAGCTATGGAACAGAAAATTGTAGGTATAGCAGTAAGAGATAGGAAGCGGTAGAGTGGCTAAAAGAAATAACTCGAGTTGCTGACATTCCAGCAGAAATCGAGACGATGGAATTGGACAAGGTAGGGAGAGCGTAGCAGGGGTCGGCAGTAAGTCAGATGGGCGGATGAGGTCAAGAAGCTCGCAAAGGTCAAGTGGTGCAGCTGGCACAGGACCAGGTTGATCGGAGGAATATGGGAGGGGCGTTCGCCCTGCAGTGAGTAAAGTCCGACTGATGCTGCTGCTGATGATGATTGGTAGGGAGAGTATTTTCACTAAAAAAAGCAGCTTGCATTCGTGTGTTTGTACCATGCGCACTTCATTTTGCTCCTTGTTCACTGCGACGAAACAATGGAGACGGCGGGAAGTATCAGTGATGGTTTTGCAGCTTACCGTGCACTCTACGCATTAACGGGCAGTATGAACGTGCAGTCCTCTCGCAGTCCTCATGCAACGAAAAGTTACAGAGGATACATAAGACAACTCACTGTGAATGTGAAATCATAATTAAGTTGGATTAAGGGGTGAATAAAGTTGATTAAGTAGTCATGCGTATATACTGAAAACATTCATTGTTTATCTAATGGACCCTTGGAGTCCAGTGACTGCCCGATGACGTCACGCCTATTTTTCGAAACCACTTTGTTTTGGACAGCGCCGGTTTTTGTTGTCAACGAGGCATACAAGGCTTTCGCTGCAGTAATTATTTCAGTGCTAATTTCAATACACAGTCGCTACATAAAACTTAATTTGGAGAAGCACTATATTGGAGATCTTGTAGGCGTCTGTTAGAGCGGACCGTGTAACAGGCGACACAGGCCCAGCAGACCGCAGCGCCATTTTGCCGTCGTGAAGCGCATAAGTACACTCTTAATCTGGTTCGACACACTAAGTGGAACTTTAAAAATAAATGTTTCGCTTATGAGTGGAACATTCATTTTAAAAGTTTCACTTATAACTGGAACCTATCTGGAACTAGATTAAGAGTGTAGTGAACTAAATTTGGCACACTTACTCATCTAGCCACTGTAGGCGATGCCGGGACGGCAATGCAGTTGCAGGAACGCGTGTACCGCCTCCGGCAACACCTTCGGAGGAAGGTAAAAAAGAGCTGGATTTCAAAAAGCTGATGGGAACTTGACCCCAGGAGGCTTTCCCTTCTCGCCAGGGGAGTAACAGCAGCTATCTTGTCGGGCGCTTTATGCAAGGGTGGTGATCGCCGTAGCTGTGCTTCCGACTTCATAAAAAGTTGTGAGGGTTTAAGCATGGCTTCAATCTAATGATAGAGCGAAAGCTGTGAGTATTGCAACGAATTTTTCTGCACACACCTGAATTTAACGTGTCTCCGAAACAACGTTCGAACGAACCTTCTGTCTAAGCATCTGTCTTAGCAACTCGCTGTTGTCGTTCGCCTCTACCAACTACGGAGTTGTCTGTATGTCTTCTCCTTCTTTTTCTTCTTCTTTCCTCCTCCAACTCCTTGCCCACCTCTCGGTTGCTAGGCAACGGTCACGTGTCACTGTGCCACGCCGATGGCTTGAAAACTCAGCGCAGTGTAGCTTTCGCTACAAAAAAGAGACATAAAATGGCGTTAGATCCTCTCACGTAGTGCCGTTTGAAAGCACGATATTGCATTTCCATACGTACTTTGCACTTTTCCTTAATTTTACATTTTATGTATAATTTTTCTTCACTAATCTGTTCTAATCACCTGCATACATACCGGAACAGAAAGAGGGACAGTAAATGCTTGCCTGACTTAAGCGTCAACGTGCGTTTCCTCAACGGTGCTCTTCTGCGCTAACTTCCAGGTGAGCTCACGGAAGTGTGCCCTGCGAAGTACAGCGACATAGAAATAGGCGGCGACGATTATCTCAAGACGAGCGCATTCTACAAGGACACAAGAGGGGGCATCTTTCTGGCCTTCGATACGAAGAATGTCACCGCTGAAAAGGTATGTATCGGCAGCCGCGGATGCCGCGTTCTGTTGGGACCAGTAAACCTTCTGAGAAACCACATGTACGTACAGGGTCATCCATTCTTAGGGTGAACACTCGAGCAGGCGGTTGCTCTCTTTCAGACACCGTTGCTCCCGACACGTCCTCATATCGAAACAAAATGGCGCATGCGCAGAGGGACTTGGAGGTGGTGCTTCGCATGCTTACCATCTAGCTTTGAAGCGCGGCCGGGTCAGGAGTAATAACGCTCCAAAGAAGCGGCGTTTACATGGACTCGACAGGAGCGGTTTGAGTTGAGTTATCGGGTCGAAAACCGGTTAGCGGGTTCATATAAACCCCATCGGGTCGGGTCGAGAAGACGAGGGGTCATGTTCAGTCAACTCCCGCGCAGGGGGTGGGTTGACTGGACTCGATCCCGTTTTAGGAAGCATGGGTGGGTTGACTGGACTCGATCCCGTTTTAGGAAGCATGGGTGGGTTGACTGAACTCGATCCCGTTTTAGGAAATGTAAACGCTCTCGGGTTCAGTCGGGGCACAGTGGGAGAGGAGAAGAGTACGGAAAACGCTAGAGATAGCCGAGGGAAAAACCGGAATCTAGTGCAGTCTGCTACTTCGCTTCGACGTGGTGCCGCCGTTATCGCCGCTCGTCCAGAGCCGGTTCTGCGCCCGTCAGGTCGGGTTCATGTAAACCCCGTAGGGTCGAGCACACTCAACTCTCCAACTCGACCTTCCGCTGTCGGGCCCGTGGAAACAGGGCTAGAGAGTTGCTACGTGCGCGCGTGTTCACCCTAACAGTGGACGACATTGCACATGTCCCCGCCGTGGTGGTTTAGTAGTTAGGGCAGTCGACTACTGTGCCCAAGGATGCGGGATTGAATTCCGGCCGTGATGGCCGCTTTTCGATGGAGGCGACAAGTAAGGCGCCCGTGTGCTGTGCGATGCCAGTGCGCGTTAATGAACCTCAAATGGTCGAAATTTCCAGAGCCCTCCACTTCGATGTCTCGCATAGCCCGATTCGTTTTGTTATTTTAAACGTCCTAAAACCAACACTGTACTCGGACACTGAGTAGGCAGAAGTACTTTCTTTGTGAGGCGTCTGCCCTTTTTTTTTGTGTTGTATCTCACTGCAGTATATTGACATGTACTGATCTGCCAAACAAGCGCAGTAGACACCTGACATCCCCCCCCCCTCCCCCCCTTGTCTTTATTTGTCCACCACGTGAGCGTTAGGCGTCAGCGAGTCCTAACACGTCTCCTCTTTGTTAAAACTGCAGTGCCATCTTGAGAACCGGAATGCAATTTTTGTCATTTTTTTCAGCGCTGAGGACATGATAACGAATTTTGACATAAGGTTTATATTTTGCAGCGTATTGAGCCTCCGGTTGTGCTCTGGGAAATGTCCCTTAAAGAGAAAATTATTAAAATTACGATGTCTAAAGCAAAATAAGAAGTAATTTTTGACCAAAACGCGTGCTTATTATGCCTGTTAACCTTGGTATACCGGTGCTATTCAGAGCTTAATAGTGCCGTAAGCGCTGTTAAAATTCATATAATAGCTCCTTTTTTTTTACGCCGTGACCGCAAAACGTGCTCGCGTTGGCTCCTTTAAGACCCCCCCCCCCCCCCCCCCCCCCCCTCCCCAAGAGGACGGAAAAAGGATACTATAGTTTATACGGAGGGCAAATGGGGAAATATCGCACTTTTTAGGTTCTGCTTCGATTGTTCTGGATTGTCTTGGATATTCTCTTGTGGACTTCTTCATTTGGCGTTCAGTGCCATACGACCGAACGCTGTATATACCCTTTCCCGCGTTTTTTAAATGTTACTTTTTACCGCGGAACTCGACCAGTGAGCCTTGTCTTCATCGATCGGAGCTTCAAGTCTTGGGATGGTGGTGGGGAAAAACATTTAATAAAATGAAGGCCAAAAATAAACGAATTTATAAAGCAGCGTTGCGGGCGGCCTTCGGACTGCCAGTTGTGGCGTCCAGGGCGTGCCTATAGTCGCGACTTCCTCCGCCGCGTCACTATCCGAATTTGGACGTCCGGCTCGGTGCTGGACAAAGCAGCCACTCGCTGCTGCGGACTGTTAAGGTGCCAAGAGGCAGGGGGAAAGTGTGCTGGGCAGGAGTATAGGATATGAGAGTAATATTGGGTGCACCAGATATAAGAGCAGATACAAGTATTACAGATACAAGTGCAGAGCCTACAGGGTATCTTCCCCGCCGCCCTGCCACATTGAATCGGGGCGCACCAATCTCGAGCCGGCGGATGCGGGTTTGACCCATCCGCGACTGCCGCGTTTTGATGCAGGCAAAAGGCAAGCCATCCGTGTGTTCAGTGCAGGTTAAACGCCCATAGTCAGAATTCCGGAGCCCTTCACAAAGGCACGTCTCATAACCTAAGTTGCTTTAGAACATTAAGCCTCGTAAACTATTTAGGGTTATCTGAGAATGAATGTTTCGGAACGGAAGCTTCAATGGCTGCATCGACTGTGATTAAGTTGCCCCAATAAACTAAAAAGATTTCCCATAACTGGATCACAGGCAGAGAAATCGAGTCCAAAATGGGAACGGGGATTGTAGTACATGCGTGTACATCTGCATTTTCCCCTCTAATTATGGAAGTACTCATTCTGATCACGTCTCTTGTTGGTGTGCCGATTGATATAGGGCCAAATAGGGTTTTCTGATTTGAGCGCATCGATCTCTATTCTAACCGATACCGCGAATGCCGTTATCACCGTAAAGTTGAACATATCCAGAAATTGGGGACACTATAGAGTTTTCAATAGAAAGTTGTCCAAGTGCATATACACTTTTGCGTGTCGTAAGTTTGAGCAATCAATATATGTTCCGCGATCCCTTCTTTGGACGCTGTAGTTTTGTCAAAACCGGAGCTTATAGGTGTTAATATCACTTCTTAGCTATACTTCGTACGAGGACAGGACAAACTAAAAAAAATATATATATAGTGGCGCATTTTAGTCTTCTTACGTGCAGAAATGCGAAAACATTGCACGTTCTGTCATGCCTCTTGGTGGATTCGCCCACGAACACCTCGCCCGCACTCGCCAGATGGCGTATGTGTATGACTGCACAGCGCGAAAGTGCGTTGCAGGTGAAATTTGATGAAAACGACGATATTGTTGCAGAACGCGAGAGTGGATTGCAGTTGCAGTATAGTTGCAGGGTTGCAGTAGTCGAGCGTCTTAACCGCTCAGCCTCTGCCGGTATGCTTTCCCTCATTATAAACAGGTTTCAGTAGGGTTAAAGTTTAACCAGTTTAACCCTACTTTGCAGCCGGTGTAGGGTTAAGCTCATGGCCTCCGCGATCGACCGCGCCATTGTGTCAGAGCTGATCGCGGTGGCCACAAACGTCCTTCATTTGACGGCTGCCAGGAAGCAACACATGCTAAGGTAAAACTGAAGCGCACCAGGCCTATAGTCACAGGAAGTTTGTATCAGGCAAGCATCGTGTAAAAAACAATTACAACGAGTTAAAACGAGTAAGAAACTATCTCAACATTTTCATATTCGCTGTAGACGGCAGATATGTGCAGTATGTGGTTAACATAGCGGGGATCCCTATACGGTATATATAGTTTGCACGTGGGAGGTGCGTGCACACGAGGTACAGAAATAATAGTCATCGTATCGAATGTTTCCCCAGGGTCCTGGGCTTTACCGCGCGCTTCGGGGTTGACGTGACAGAGGTTCGTGGCCTGTGTCTGCGCAGGTCAAGAAGGCTAGCGAGGAAGCCCGGCAGAAGGGCATTAAGCTGCTGTGGGCCGTTTACGACATTCAGCGGGACGTGGCCAACTGCGACGACCGAGTGAAAAGGGAGTTCAAAGAGCACGACTCCTTCCAGCGCATGGATGCGCTAAACGAGGCTGTCGAGGACAGCTACAACCCCTCCACAACCAAAAAACCACTGGGGAGACGGCGCCGGCGGCGATGACCCCCAGGAAGCGCTGCGCGCTCTTGTCTTTTCACGTTGGCGGTGCAGTTCGTAAAGTGTTTCTTGCTGTCGTTTCTTTACCAGCAGTTCTCTCTTTATTGTCACAGCTGCTTAATGCCCTTGCCGTGGGTTGAGCATTGTTGTTAGTACAGCATACTGTCGGCGTAAGTGGAGGGTGGTAATGTAACCATGCGCGGATTCCGTAAAAAGAGGAGAAATATGTACTTGCTTCACTCATGACTTCTTTGCAAGGCATTATGCTGAGTCGGCCGAACCCAGTGACGTCAAGGGGGCAGCGCGGTTCATATGCCTCGCAATTCCTTTCGCATGCTGTGGTGGCCTCCAAAACCACAGACTTCATCTCTGGGATGAAGGCGTATTGGTTCAGCACCTCAGATCAGATCGCTTAATTTCGACACTGACGAAAAAAAGCACAATACTCGTGATGCCTAATCAAGCCTAATTACACCTAATTAGGCCTAGAAAGGTGCAATTATACCATTGTGTGTTCAGACAGCAACGCATTATATTGTAAGGTGATACCACGAAACTTTAGGCTTAGCTAAACTTAATGCGCTTAGCCTCGGCTCGGTATTTTCCTTTCCTTTCTCCCAACTTTCCAATACAACCGAGGCTCGTTGTGGTGGCGCGCTCTCGTCGCTCGAGTCCGACCATGCTGGAAATTATGCTTCTCTCTCCCCTGCTTTTCCTTTGCCGGCGGGTAAGGGTTTGCTAACCACCTGCACTACGCCATATTTACTTATAGGCAGGTTTTGCTCGCAACTTCCTGTCCCGTCTGTTGTAGGTGACTGCTTCCGGCCGAAAATCCACAGTTCGCATAATGCAACAGGCCTATAGCTCCCACTTAGCAATTCAACCGTTTTGTGACGTCTGAAGCAACACACGTGCGACGCGCTCCTGTCTGTTACGGCGGTTAGCGTGACATCACGCAATCACGTGACACGGCCAAATTCGCAGAAGCAGCCAACTTGGGTGCCACTTTTACGCGAAACTTGTGTTTGGTCAAAAAAGAACCCTTGCTGTCGCTGCAACCCAGAACTGACAAAATGGTGTCGGAAAAATATACGCACGTGATTTCGCCTCAGAATTATGACGTCATAGTTCTTTGTGCAGCGTTCAGGGTAGTGTTATACCATTTGGATTATCATTTAGCATTTGTCTGCTATTCCACGTTGAGGTATAATTCACGTTAGGGATTCGAACTGACGACATGCTTACCTCTGATAACTAACTTAAATTATTTAAAATTATTCGCTGAATGAAAAGACAACGTTAAAGATACCATCTCGTCTACTATTAAGGAAAAGCTTGAGCGCCCCGTGTTCTTCTGATTTCTCTTAGAAAAGAGCCCACGCTACTCTAGGATATGCAGTCATGTTCACTCGGAATGTTTGAAGGGGGAATTTATGTGAGGTGGTCTTTCACGTAATGGGGATATAGTTTATGCCTATATGGTGATGAGTATAAGCAATCCGAAACGGAAGTGATCATTAGCATTTTGCTTTACCACGCTGATCCACTGGCCTTTTATTTTAATCTCGTCGCCCTCCAAAACGAGGGCGCACCGTGTTATTGTACAGTTCTTCATGAAGAACGAAAACACTTTTTTACAGTTCCACGTGAATCACAGCGAACACAAAAGAAAGACAATACACGTCTTGCCTTTCATTTTGTCACTGTTCCAATCCTACACTTCTCTCCGTGTGTCTTTGCGGTGAGGTTCCAGCGATAGATCGCTTACTCCCCACCCCATAAAAGTGCGTTGTCTCCCTTTACCGCAAGAACATACATACGACACGCTCCTTACAGCGCCATTTCATGACACATTCATCGCGCTTTGTACAGCGAATGGCGATATGTATTTCTTTTTGTCCGGTGAATGTATGTGATTTTGGCTTTTGGACATCCAACTAGCTTAGTTCACATTCTTATGTCCCGCAAAAGGTCGTCAAAAGCCATAAGCATTTATGCATGCACGCTGACTATGCAGGGAGTTTCGCAAAGCAATAAACTGGCCCGTTTATAATGAGCATATTTTTAGCACTATCGTTTTCAGCGAGATCCCATCTGCTGCGGGCAGACGCCTAACCCTAACCAGACGCCTACCCGGTTAACCCTAATCTCCATGTCAAAGCAGCCTATTTTGATCATCATCAGCCGGACTATGCCCACTGCAGGGCGAAGACCTCTCCCCTATTCCTCCAATTAACCCGGTCTTTGCGAGAACACTGATGGAATAGGTTTGACTCAACATTGCTTCAGCTTCTTTCCGGTAATTTCTGTTTGGATTTTCCAGAAGTTGAAGTTAGTCTTCTGTTGTAGCACCACTGTTGCTGCCCCACTTGGACAAAATTTAATTATCCAAGCTCCACACCTCGCTCTTTGTTGGCTTTTACTATACCTAATCAGCCTTGGAATTCACCCCGTAATCCTAGTGTACCGCATGTTACAATTTTCGTGCAATACTGGCTCGCTATAGTATAGTCAAGTCTCTCTGTTTCAGGCTGCCATTTCACAGCGTACATGGTCTTGTTTGCGGGACTATGCAAGCAAAACAAAACGAAGCCTTTAGTGAGGAAGGAAAAAAAATTCAAACGCAGCCGACAGGATTCGAACCTGTGCGGGGAAACCCCAATGGATTTCAAGTCCATCGCCTTAACCACTCGGCCACGACTGCGGAATGCGTACACAGTTGCGCACGCAACCTGTCAACAATGAAACCTACTTCCAAATTCGACTGTATTATAGTGGCTAAAAGGGGAACTGTATGTTGTGCAAAGACTCGAATTATTTGATTTGTATGCTCATTACTTGGATGCCTCCTGTAGTTTACTGCAGGCTGAGATGCCGCGTTTACGTTAATAAACCATGGAAGCAGGCCCACAACAATGGGTTATATTTATTCAGTTACCCCGGAGACATGGACTTTGACCAAACTCGTGACCAAACCACAGGGAAAACATGGCCGATCTAGGCGCGCGCGTGGCAGAAGCTGGCCCAACGTCACCAGACACGTGTCGATGCCTGATCAACATGCGGGAGAAAAAACGCAATGCTTGTCGTAACGGTTAAGAGCTTAAAACCTGCCTTTTCCTCTACTTCTTTGCCGCACTGACTGTGTTGTTTTTTTTTTTTTAACGCTAAGACGGCGAATCAAATCCAATTTATGTTGACACTTCGACTCTTTTCTGCTTTATTTAACAAAACATCAATGACATGAGGTTTATTTATTATGCAAACTTTGAGTATGTCTTTTAGGTACCACTCTGAAATATTTCGCAGCCTAAATATGCGTTTAGCGCACCACTCAAAATAGTTTTTCGTTTGTGTTTTTTTCTTCCAACTTTTAAATTGAAATTACTGGCAGTAAATATCCAATATTCGAAATGTACTACGACGCCTTGAAATGGCGACTCCGTTCTTTTTTTTTATTACAATATTTTGAATTTACGTTCCTATTGTTTTACGTAGACACTCACTCACAGGCACGATAAAATAAACGTTTTTCAATAGCAAAAACCAGTATACCGAAAGCAGTTTTCGATCAACCAGTGTCGCCACGACTAATTAATCTATGACGTCACGAATACGGCCTCAAAATTTACCATGTGCGCTTCGATTGGCGAATTTGGTCTTGTTGTTAGCGAGCTTAACCAGAAAGAAAAAAAATTAGGAGGACGCTTAGGTGTGCACCTTAGGAGGTGTGCACCTTAGGAGTGCACACGATAGCGCATTTAACACCGCCATTTAATTCCGCGATTTTCCGAAAGCCCCTTTTCGGTTCTACTTCCGGTTGCGTGACGTCCCATCCTTGACGTCACCCTAATTGACTACCTTAATTAACTACTTTAGGCCTTTGTGCTTTCAAATTGTGCTTCACTACCTTCCTATGCCCTTTTTTGGCTCGACTTCAGGTTGCGTGACGTCACTTCATTGACGTCAC
This sequence comes from Amblyomma maculatum, assembly GCF_055883805.1. Taxonomy (NCBI): domain Eukaryota; kingdom Metazoa; phylum Arthropoda; class Arachnida; order Ixodida; family Ixodidae; genus Amblyomma; species Amblyomma maculatum. Next base: position 67,886,001 of record NC_139351.1, on the reverse strand, counting down.
CTTAATTGACTGATTTAACTATTTTAGTATTTGATACAATCAAATGTGGCGCCAAGCCATTGGCTAATGAGACCATTTTCGCCTTTTCTATTACATTGTTTGTCTCTAATTATTTATTTAAATAACTTATTGGCCTAACTATTTTTCGGACGGAACGTTATGTCACCCTCTATCGATTGACACCACTCATTAACCTCTACCACTTCTCAATTACTCACAACTACTGCGGACAACTTCATATTTTTCGCCTGTAATTAGTTACCTAATTAACGTATTGGCACTTCTCAATTATTCACAACTACTGCGGACAACTTCATATTTTTATCTGTAATTAGTTAATTAACTTATTGGCCTAATTATTTTTCCGGATACAACATTATGTCACCCTCTATCGATTGACACCACTCATAATCCTCTGCCACTTCTCAATTACAACTGCTGCGAACACGATTTCGCTGACGTGGTCTGCGGACAGAAATCTGTGAACATGGCGAAGTAATGCTTTCGCATTAATAAAATCTGACAGTTCAGAACTTCGCCCCGTCGTCCTTCTTGTTCTTGTGCTTCGTCTGTGTGCGCCGATTCCTTTGAGCATGTAATTAAACCAACTAGGCTGCATGATCACTGGGGGACTGGGGTGCTTCGATGGCCAGGAAGGCGAGGGCATTGAGAGCGGAAATGCGAAATTAATTCTCTCTCCTCTCAAGTCCGACGTTAGGCTATCACTATCATCATCGTCATCATTATTACTATCAACAACTATCATCATCATCACAACCATCACCACCACCACCATCATCACTATTACTGTCTTCATCATCGCCGTAAGATCATTATCTCCATCACCAACCGCCATCGTCTCATCGCTACTATATCATCATTGCCATCATCATCATCACTGTCATTAACGACCATTATCACTATTACTATCACCATCACCAACATTACCAACTATCACCCCTACTACGCAAACCAAGATATCACCATATACTGTGGTAACTGTCATTATCGTTATTACTATTTTTATTTTTACTGTAACTACAATTATCAGTATCTGTAATTCGCTTATATGTATGTCATTACATTACTATACATGCGTCACATCTCTATCTACACTGCGTCGTCCGTGGAAATGACGGAGTCAGTGACGTCATGTCACGTGGTTCTTGTCCTCTCTCAGAGATCGACTCGTACAGCCCTTAATGCGAAGCTTAAGCGTTTTCTTAATTTTTGTTAACGAGTTCACGTAGCCCTCTCTCAGAGTGCGATCCTGTTTGCCGGGCCAAGGAATAAAAAAAAAAAAAAAAAGATACGCAGCCGACAGGATTCGAACCTGTGCGGGGAGACCCCAATGGATTTCGAGTCCATCGCCTTAACCACTCGGCCACGACTGCGAGGTGGCGCTTCAAATTCGCAAATGACTCCACAACGACGCTGCTCATTTCTTAATGGCAAGGCGGCACGGCGGTGGACCTCTATTGAAGTTTTGAGACAACGGCAAACTTTTCGAGGGTGGGACTTTCGATAAATCTGCGCTCGTTGCGCGTTCCTTTCCCTACTGCACCACCTTACCGTGGTTGTAAAAATTCTGGCTAAGTTTATTTTTCAGCTACCTCTTTATAATCTGCCTCCTATATAAATCGTTGTGTGAGCGGGCACAGATGTACCAAATTCCAAATGAGGAAACTAAATGCTCAAGAAATCGTTATACAATGTTTAAATGGTGGTTACATAGAAACAGAATACGAATTTTTATCGAAGCAAACATGAAAATAGTTTCAATACTTTTTTACAGCTGTAAAAGTACTTTTTTTTTTTTTTTTACTATAGAAGCTCATAGGACAGAGAGATTAGGCTTGTGGTTATCATAGCTATGAAGTTGAATATGCCAGAGTTCCTGCCGTTAGGAAGGACTGGAATGTTAAACACTTCAGTGCGACAAAAATATGCATAAAACAGTTCTGACTGAGAAGACAATGTGGTGTACAACACAACGTCACAAAGGCAGCATGTTTCCATTAAATACAAAGAAGTTATTGGTGTTATCCAAGCTGAAAAGTTGATCGTGGTCGAGAGCGATGAAGTTTCCAGCACAGTTCTGCATGTATTTAAATCATTATGTGTTGATAAGCTTGGTAAAGCGACCACATAGGCGATACTAACTCAAGTAGTAGGCGGAAAATATTTGCATGGTAAGCAATTTTTGAGTGTCAGGTATGGTGTACGATGAAGATTACGTTTCATGTGTTCTTAGCTGTGACTTCAATCACGTTCGCAGACCATATGAAAGGCTAGCGTTGTAGCTAATACCGATATTTGCACGAAGATGAACTTTGAACGAGTAGGTGGGAGTAGAATTTGATATTTTGCATCTGAAAGTCATTAATTTACATTTGTCAGTGTTAAACTGTTATTAGCCATTTAGTGCGCGAGTTATGCGGACTAACTTTTTCTGCAGAGCACGATAAGTTGTATTGACGGGAATTCTGGCATTCTATTTTGCCTCAGCATCCCATACTTTCACCACACCTTGTTATCTTTTCAAGAGTGCCCTCTCCTTATCGACGCCTCAACATCGCCTTATCATTTGTTATTCGCGGAAGAACGAATTATCAGGCGTATACGTGCGTATGTCCAGTGGTCACATCTGGACAGTTCGCGGCAGCAACGCGACCACACGTTGCGGTCTTTGGACTCATCCATTGATGCAAGCGCTTTGCTGAGAAAGTTTTGAGTCACTTAATTGAGTGGTGCTGACAGCAGCAGACATTTTTAAACCACAGCCGCCATAGCCTGCATGGTCGCGTTCTTTTCATGGCTGCGGGCACAGGTTTACTCAAATAGACACTTTAAATGATACACAAGCGTGCTAGTCACTTTCCCATATCTGTCCTCGCTATTTTCAACGAAACGCACCGGTCTTTCGCATTGCAGCAAATGTTTTTTCCTCTACCAACTTTATGTTCTTCAGCGACAGCTGGTCGGTCATGTTTCCCGTTCGTGTGGCTTCGATGTAGTTGGCGTAACCCATTAAGTGTTATGCGACACGCTAATTGGTGAGAACGCAGTAACGTCACGCATGACAACACGCCTCTCTGAATGACCAGAATACCAGTCAGTCATTCGTCTGGAACCATGACGTCACTCATTACGCCATGTGCTTCGTGTGATTGGGGCCATCAATACCCTTATGAATGGCTGGATAAGCGACCTTGATAGGCCGTACGCGTTTAGGATCTACAGTTATTGGACACTGTGTCGGGCATCAGCATCGACACCACACCAGATGTCGCTAAACATCTCATTAACACAAGGTTAACGTCTGGTCAATCCGCCTTTTGCGCCGCCACGCTGTATGGAGCCGGAGGCTGGCCTAGCAGACGACCATGACGTAATGCTTACCACGTGTCTGGAGCGGTGCGCAACTCCGTCCAGACTGGTTTCTTCGCGCGCTGCTAGGGGTATTGCGCATGCGCACAGAGACCATTAGTCCTAAAGTGGATTTTTGCAGTGAATGTGGAGTCCTCCTTTCATCTAAGATCCAATTTTGTGTACCTAATTTTTCAAGCAGAAACAGCAGAAACAAGAACATTACTGTAGGGCGGGGAGAGGCGAGAGGCAGCACTGGAGCCCAGATGCCATCTCAGAATCTCCCATCTACAAGAACTGTTTATCTGCTATTTCGGCACCCTTTTGCCATAACGTAGTAACTGAAATGAATCGAGACTTTTGCCTGTCTGGGCCTAAAACGAAGCATGACAAAATGTTGAAGAAAGAGTATTAAGGTATTTGAGAAAAAATTGCTCAAATTTGAACTAAAAAAATACAAGCCCAAAGAAAATTTCCCCCGGCGATCCGTGCCATTTGCGCATCGACTGCTGGAAAAACTTGATCTAAACAAGGGTTCGTCCTGCAATGCTATGAGCAAGGCTTTAATGAATGGTGGGTAAACGCAGGCACTTAAGTTTGTTTCCTAAAATATATTTCGTTTACCGACGCCTGTTGTAGAACTGAGGATAACATTGCGATAAGGAGATCAATTTTATTTTTATTTCGAACTGAAAGAATTCAAGATTTTTTTAATATTGCGGGATTCCGTTTTTCAGCGGCCGTCATTAATTGTTACGAAGAGTGCAGCAAGCATGCCTTTATGAATTCAAGATTTTTTTATGTTTGACGTAGCTGAACGGCCTCAGGCATTGCCAACGTACCCAGGGATGGAACGTGCAGCCAAGGACATAATGATACGGAACAGGCCTCGGTAATAGAAACGTCCGTCACGCCTTACCCAGAGAATATTCGGAAGTGCCTTATACTTACATTAGCCCATACCGCTGGTGCACCCGTGTATGGACTCAAAGAGGTACCTCCTCTATGTACGAAACGCGTGAGAAAGCTTCAAACACCAGAATGCTCCGTAATGTTTTGGCCGCGCCTGCATCATGTACGACAGCTGTAGTAACTGTTTTAATTTGGATAGTTTGCTCCCCTAAAGAAAACATTGTTCGGGTAGCAAGTTGTCCACAATAACGAGTTGCGGTAAACAACAAAGCAGCAAAGTTAACAAAGATCCTTTGCAAAAACATTGTTTTTTGCAGAGTGGGCTTGACTGTGCCTATATTAGACAAATTCTTTGCAATAGGAAATGCATTACGGTGATGGCCATTCTCTGAAAAAAAAAAAAAAAAGGAGAGGTCTTGAAACGCCTCGTGAGCCATGATTTAACGCTGATCTAAAACATCAATTACGAAACTGTTGTCATTGAACCGGCTTCTGCAGAATTACATATTTGTTGTTGTACTCACAACGCGATTGTTTCCGGACGCCTCGCCAACTCTACTGTGTCAGGGTTAAGCCTTTGTTAAGCAACGCTTCCTCGGGAAGCTGCGCCAGCTTGCATTTTCACACTCCATGGTGATCAGCTATGTTTCCCAGGGTAGCCATCCGATCACATTTGTTGCATGGTCACGAAAGCACCAATTCTGCACACGTATTAAACTGGCGTATTTCAATTATTCGAGATGCCCTGCACTTTATTGCACCACTCGATGAATTTGGCCGTTCACTTTGGGAGTTCTACCATCTTTGGGAGTTCTACAGTATTTCAATGCCCCACCTACCTGTCGACGCTGAAGCCCCGTTTAATTTGAATCCATTGTCTTAATTACTACCCGAATCGCTGGTATGGTTGTCACCACCTGCATTTGCAGATTTTGTGCTTTACGCGTGCGCAAAGTTCCGTTGCTGCCCGCCATGCTTCTAACCCAAGAATGACGTTTTTTTTTCCTTCTCGCAGAATGTTTTGTTCGAAAATTGCTATAACTCAGTATGATATGAGTGAAGACTATTACGAGGTTAAATATAAAAGTTAACCTGTAGGCAAACAGCTGAGTTCTTGTTTTTTTTATTCAAGTAAAAAAAAAAAGAGCATACAATACATTTGTGCACAATATTACTGAGCCGATAAATTCACTTCGCGCTATGAGTAATGTGCAGCAGATAAACCGAACTTAGCCACCAATCTTAGAGCATGATTTGGACACTAAAGGAGGATAATGCTCTGGTAACCAGAAAGCGGGTATAAAGGATAAATCGGTGTGTCTTGCCGTTGGCGGATTAACAAAAAACAGTGTTCACTCAGTGCAGTCTGCTGCAAGTTGTCAATTCCAGTTTCTAACAGACATTTTATTCAATTTTTGACTTCTTCTCCACTCTACAGAGTTTTAACAGTCCATCCACTCTATAGTAGTATATTTGATTACCACAGCTAATATCCTGTTCCTAACCCCTCATCTCCTATCCACAGCGCAGGGTGACCATTTGGAACACTGTTCTCGCTAACTTCCCCGCTTTCCTTCTTCTCTTTCTGCTCACATCACTGCACACATTAACTTCCCAAGAATAAATGGTTGACAGTGAACTGCGTTCATTTTCAGTCTTTTCATTGCCCGAGGTACGAGTTTTCATGTTGATCATCTTCATCTTTAAAATCCCCAGCCCTGACTATACCAACTGCAGGCCAAAGGCCTCTCTCATATTCCTCTTATTAACCCGGCCATGTGCCGGCTGTTTTCATTTGATTCCTAGCTGAAAACCTCCCAATTCCATCCGCCCTCTCAACGTTTTGCCGCCCCCGGCACGCTTGCCTTCCTTTGGTATCCACTCCGTCGCCTTTAACGAGGCTCAAATTAATTGAGCATGTTTCGCCCCTAGAGAAGCTGTCCATATTCGAGCCGTCCATATTACCGAGGCATTATTGTATCATTCAAAGTCCAGGCTAGCCCTCACCGTAAGCCGCGGCGCCTCAGTGAAGAATCGAAAAAAATATATATATTTGTTTCGTAACGCCAGACTTGATAAGCGCCACAGAAAATGCTTACGGCCACCGAGTTTTACTCCACCCCTCTTCATCACAGGAGAGTTTCCATAGAATATCCCGTATTGTAACGAGGAAATACGTTCTCCGTTTGCTATTTCTCCATTTCTTGCCTGATTTCTTGAATAGCACGGACAGACTGAAATGATAGAATATTCTCCCTTATCTCTGCCGCAATATATTATAGTGTACGTACACTATGCATGGACACGTATATAAAGTAATGAAATGGGGTCAGTTGGGCTTATACTCTGACGCTGTTAATTCAGCGAGTTGCAGTCATTTCAGTAGACACTTAGTAACTTATTTGGCTGCAGTTGACCTTTTTCATTGAACGAGCAATCAATGTTTGTGATATAAGCACCCATCATATATTCTCACCTAACGGCTGATTACGCACGTTGTTATCCCGGTTGACGTCCTTTGTACAGAGCTTCTTGCTATATAAGAGAGATTCTTGTGTGTAATATACCACTCTAAACACAAATAAGCCTATAAGGGAGTAAAAAGGGAGTGTAAGATTCTATATCAGAAGCACGGTATGCTGTTCAAGACTGACGTACATTTGCGCAGTTTGAATAACCAAAAATACGAAATATGTAGGGCCGGCAAATGAAGCAGAAGCTCTCGCTGTTATAGATATTTTACTCCAGATTTTGATATCCCCTAAATGCTAACCTCAAGATTTCTGGTGGCGAGGTTAAATGCCTTCTGCGATTGCTAATTGGCTTAAATGAATGTTAATTATGATGGGAACATACCTCTCTTGCCAACAATAGACAATTCCGTACATTTAGTGCACAAAAATCTACCCCGAGGTTTGAAAAGAATACTCTCCTTTTGTACGGTGTGCGCTGAGGATCATCATCATCATCAGCCTGACCAGGGCGAAGGCCTCTCCCATATTTCTCCACTTAACCCGGTTCTGTGCTAGCTGCATCCACTTGACCACCGCGAACTTCTTAACCTCATCCACCCACCTAACTTTCTGCCGCCCCCTGCTACGCTTTCCTTCTCTTGGAATCCAGTTTGTTACCCTAAGCGACCATCGGTTATTCTCTCTTCGCACTACATGTCCTGCCCATGCCCATTTCTTCTTCTTAATTTCCACTAGAATGTCGGTAACTTGAGTTATTTCTCTGACCCACTCTGCACGCTTCCTATATCTTAATGTTACCCCTACCATTTTTTTTTTCGTTCCATAGCCCTCTCGGTTGTCCTCAACTTAAGTAGAACTCTCTTGGTTAGCCTCCACGTTTCAGCTCCATAGGTGAGTACAGGTAAGATGCAACTGTTGTATACTTTCCTCTTGAGCGATACCGGTAAGCTGCTAGTCATAATCTGTGAGTGCTTGCCAAATGCGCTCCATCCTAATCTTATTCTTCTTGTTATTTCCTTTTCATGGTCTGGATCTGCGGTTACTACCTGTCCTAGTAGACATATTTTCCTACTACTTCCAGTACTTCGCTACCTAATGTAAACTGCTGTTCCTTCCCGAGGCTGTTGAACATTACCTTAGTCTTCTGCATATTGATTTTCAAGCCTACCTTTCTACTTTTCCTGTCTAGGTCATCCATCATTATTTGCAGTTCATCCCCCGAGTTGCTTAGCAAGGCAATGTCATCAGCAAATCGCAGATTACTGAGGTATTCTCCATCTACCCTTATCCCTAACTGCTCCCATTCCAAGTCTCTGAATACTTGCTCTAAGCAAGCTGTGAATAGTACTGGGGAGATTGTGTCTCCTTGCCTAACACCTTTCTTTATGGGAATTTTGTTTATGCAGAACTACGGTTGCTGTGCAGCCACTATATATATCTTCCAGCACTTTCACGTATGGCTCGTCTACCCCCTGATTTCGCAATGCCTGCATCACCGTCGAGGTTTTAACTGAGTCAAATGCTTTTTCGTAATCAATGAATGCTATATATTAGGGCTGGTTATATTCCGAGCATTTTTCTATCACCTGATTGATGGTATAGATATGATCGATAGTAGAGTACCGTTTCCGAAACCCTGCTTGATCCTTTGCTTGATTGAAGTCTAAGGTTGTCCTGATTCTATTAGCGATTACTTTAGTAAATACCTTATACGTAACAGACAGTAAGCTGATTGGTCTGTAATTTTTAAGGTCCTTAGAGTCCCCTTTCTCATGAATGAGGATAATGTTTGCATTCTTCCATGGTTCCGGTACCGTCGATGACACCAGGCACTGCGTATACAGGGTGGCCAGTTTTTCTAGCACGATATCCCCCCCCCCCCCCCCCCCCCCGTCCTTCAGCAAATCTGTAGTTATCTGATCCTCTCCAGCTGATTTCCCCCTTTTCATTGTTTCTAATGCTTTCTTGACCTCGTCCTTCGTCACTGGTGGAACGTCTGACTGTTTTTCCTACCGCCAATCTCATTACGGTCCTGACTACTTTGGCTACTCTAGAGATCTGTATAGAACTCCTCTGCTACTTTGACTATCTTATCCATATTCGTGATGACCCTTGAAGGGGTTTTTGGGCTTGGAGTTTGTCAGTCTGGAGTCGTGCTGCAGGAGCAGAGAAGTGCGGCAAAGTGAAAACGCAGGCTTTAAATGCATTTCAAGCAGTGAGATTTTTTTTTTTTTTTTTTTTTTAGGAGGCGTGGGGTAAGCAAGCAAGGCTGTTCTTCTGTTATAGCGAACACGAGCAATCTGGTAGAGAGACTGTAGCCGCGAGGGCGATCAAGTATGCACATTCCACATCCGGAATACGGACGATGTGCCATAGCATCCTGCCAAGCTTGTTATTATACACTGAGCAGGCAGCTGTTTTTTGTCGTTTCCAAGCTGCCTACATGTAGCTCTGAACAATTTTGCACATTTTAGGTACTCAGCGGTCTTACATGAGTGCCCTTTACACAAGTGCAGAGCACTGCATTTCTTTAGCTGCGACACCGGGTTCGAGGAAGGGAGAACGGTATCTTTCAATGCAGCCATTAAGATCTGTTGGACACTGACATTAATTTAGAGCATAAGTGACTCTGACGGTATGGCACAATGAAAGGAGTCAACAGTCTGCGAGCCTAAGGTAAATGTAGGGGATATATTTTTTTAGTTTTGTAGTTGATATTGGCCAGAATTAGTCCTGCGTGTTATTTTTGTTTTCCATTCCGCTTTGTATTTGTCTTTCTCCTTTAAATCATTACAGGACTAATTATGGTCAATATCACTACAAAAGTACAAAAAGGAGAAAGTATATCCCCCCCGTTCTCCGTTTACTAGCAGACTGCTGGCTCCTTTCATTGTATCATAACGAGCCCCTAATTTCCCTTTCAATTTCCTGAGAGTTTGGGTGTGTCCTGGACCCTCAGCTTCAAAATGAGGTGCATAACCATAAAGTTTCTGTATGAACACACGTCATACCTTTCGCTCCTCGAGCATGGGATAGCGAGAGCTCCAAAGTTGTGCACTCGAAACGAAAAAAAAAAAAAGAAACTGTCAGGAATAATGAACTGTCGGGGAATTTGTGTTGGGCGCGTAAAATAATGAAAGCGTACTTTGTTTCCCCGAGACGTTCTTCCGCTTCTCAATGCACATTGTCACGTGCTAGTGACAATTCCGTAGGCGAGGAACGAAGAGACTAACGATGCGCTGAAAGAAAGTCTTTATTTGGTTGACTTTTTGCGCCCATGCACAAACGAATAAAGGAACATGGCGGCGTCGAAAGCAGCAATCGCACTCGTCGGTCGTTGATACCCGTTGCATTTGTCGGCGCTCAATTTGAGATGGGCGAACATGAAGGGATGAATGTGGGTGAAGAACAGTCTAGATAACCGGCCAAAGCAACCTGAAAACGTCTGGAACGATAAGGCCGCGTAACGTGACAACGAGCTTGAACAAGGCTGTTCCATGCACTACAGTCACAGTGATAAGGCCTCGTGCTGGCGGCTGTTGAAAAAAAACAACAACCAAAAGTTCGGGGCCTCATATAAGTTGACCTCAAAGTATTTGTTCCCCACACCTGCGTAAAATGCAAACAACGCCTACATTTGCACGATGCCTTCAGTTGAAACAGTGCTGCTGCTTTCACGAAACGCAAGGACTCGTGAAGACCAGAGAAACTAAATTTAACGCCTATTTATATAAGCGTTAAATTTCACTGCTCTGTGTCTTCATTCGTGCTTGAGTTTCGTGCGTCATGGACTAGTCATGGACTCTTTCGCCATTTTTTGTTCACCCAAATATATGGTACAATCTGGACTTCTGTGGAAACTCTCGCAGGAGAAAGGCAGCAAAATACCCAATAAATCTGTTTTCACTGAAGGCACGCGCCGTGTGTGTACGGTAACACAACGCTGCACAGGGCGCATGCACTCTATGCAGTGGAGTATAATACGCAAGGGTTGCCAAGATTTCACGGCAAGCTTTTAGAGGGCAGCTCTAATTCGACCGTTCGCCGGTTGAACTGCGTCGCTGTTGTCGGTGTAACAGAGCGAAAGAGAGTCACTTGGGAGTCCCTAGGGAGTCATTAGGGAGGTACTAAGGAGTCACGAGTTAAAGAGAATTTCTCGAAAGAAGAGCCACGAGCTCAGATTTCGCATTAGAAAGTATCGTAATCGCCCTCAGAATTTTTTCCCTTATCGCTTACTTCCCTATTAGCTTGAGCGGTCTGCACGCCACCAGAACGATCGTCACTCGTTTCACGTGCTCCAGAAACGATATACAGTTATGAGCAAAAGTGGTATATACAACACTCAGCCGTCGACAGTGCTCGGGAAAACTGCATCGAAATGCCATCTAGCGACAGCGACAAGAACAGCGACAGTCACACATGCATGTGGATAAAATGGTGCACCGTCACTATTGCCTAAATCTCAGACAGCTGTTGCTAAATGAATTTGGAATGCAGTTTTCCGGTGCTCGGCCACCAGCTGAGTGTTGTATACCACTTTTGCTCACGACTGTATACATGATCGTGAACATAACAAGACCAAACGAAAAGGGCGACGTCATATATGTCACGCCGAATCCACGATTGTTAATGGAATAAAAGCGTTTACTCCGCATGGTCTAAATTTTATTCCGTCTGTCTGTGTCACGTCTGCTTTTATTTAACTCATTAGCAATCACATATCTACCGAGCAGGTAGCAAGTAGCCAATTAAACCGAACCCTGGCTATTTTGTGCCTCGATGCATGCCCTTTCGGCCATTACCCGCGACCTCTAAGCTCTTGTTTGTTAGAATCGCTCTCTGTGTGCCATTCGAGCTGCAGTAAATTTGAGCCGAGCGAAACCAATAAAAACCCGTCTCACATCCGGCGCCGCTCCTCCGGTTGCCGCCCTATAACCCCACTGCCACGTGTAATGCTCCAGTTCAGTTTTGCTGAGCAACTAGTTTCGGGAATGGTGACCCTGACGCCGTCGTGGTGTGTTTGCATCTCTTGGCAGCTGCAGTGCACAGATGCATGTGAGCGTGTGGGCATGGGGCGCGTGCTTATTAAGACGAAAGCCTTACTTGGAATGTTTGCGAAAACGTGTCCGCAAAACGTGGAAGCAAAATACGGGCGGAAAATGTAACGCGTGGTAGGACGTCACATTAAGATGAGACTGGTAGTCACGAATGTGTATGTACTGACAAGCGGCATATAAATGTCATCTCATGCCTAGTCACGTCAATTTAGTCATTGTGGTTTTCACGAGTCACAGTCACTTGTCATGAGTTAGTCAGATCGGAGATCCTATGTGCATGCCTATGGGGTCCATACTTGTGTAATTCAAAGTCATGACCATGATTAGTGTCTAGTCATGCCACTCAAAAGTGCTGAGTCATGACACTCTAACAGCTACAAAGAGCAGCAAACGCATACTTTCGCATTTCTCCAATGCCGATCATTGCAGTGCGCTCAAATTTTTTTATATGCGCGTATGCTCCGAGGTTTGTATATTCGTGTACTCGTGTACGTATGATATGGAACTCCACTTTGTATTTAAAGGTAATTGTTCGTTCCCGTATTAGGATACATACCTATTTAAGCGTTTATCGTTTGTTTATTCTTGTTTGCGTATTTGTTTTTTGCGTGTGCGTATACGATTGACGCAAGTTTGCATTTGTATACTTGTACATTTGTGATTACGTGTGTGCATGTTTGTGCGGTTGTGATGCAACTCGATCCCCTGCAGCTATCTAGCCAGCGGTTCGGATATCCAGTCCTCGTAAACGCTTATTATTTGTAACCCTCCAGAGGTCACTGCTGTCGCAATCTTCAATACTCTTTTCTCTCTCCCATAACTAAAGGCGCTTAACTATGTGCCAAACTTTGCGCCAGTCTCTCAATGCGAGAAATGTGCGTAAAGAAAGGGTGGTGTTAAAGGCACTATTGCGTCTGCACGCAAGGAGAAGCTTAGCCATCTTCTTAATTTTTGCCATATTGGTTGCTTGATTGATCGATCTATAAAAGACGCCGCGAATCTGGATTGAGGCGCCAACGAAATGACGGAGAAAGTTCATTCTACCAATGCGCATTCCAAAATGTGCGGCTGTTATATTGGTTGGGCGCCCATGGCAAACAATGGGCACAATGGCTTTTCTTATTATCATACACAGCAGACCTGTATTTTCCACAAAGGTTGTACTGAAGAACTCAGCCAGGTTTTGTAACACGAGTCTTGTTATCCGATCTGAGGCCAGCATTATGATACAAGCCAACTGATCTAAAAAATACTTGGCCTTACTCCAACCCCAGCGTCACCCTGCTCTCCTCCACTTCAAAAAAAAAAAAAAAAAAAAGGCAAGTGGCGCCCACTTTTCAGTGTGAGGGGAAATTGGCTGCTCTGCGGTGACGGATGAACACACTCAACTCGCTTTATTGTATTTGCTGGCACAACTTATATGACCCCTTTTCCGACACGAAATTTACTTAAAGTTTCGTGAAGTAAAATCACAGCCGACACAAAATTTAAAAGGAAAGGACAAAACACGAGATTGAAAAAGCGTGCCGTTGGGTATCGCAGTAACTGTTCTCGCAACAAATGTTTGCCGTGGATCCTCAACCATCAGCATGAGCGCGAAGAGCTAAAACGACACTGCCTTGTCTGCGCGCGAAAAAAAAATCTGCAATACAATCATTGTCGCGTCTTTATTTCCCAACGAATAGAGCTTTAGAAATGCATTGCGTAAGAGATCCCCCCCCCTCCCCCCCATACACACACATCGAGTTGCTTATAAACCGATGTTCAAATAAGCCTCGTCGATTACCCCCCCCCCCCCCCTTCCCCCACACACACACATCAAGAGTCGCTTATAAACCCCCGTGTAACAATCAATAGAGGTTCAAATGAGCCTCGTCGATTCCCCTCCCCCCCCCCCCCCCCCACACACACACACACACACATCGAGTTGCTTATAAACCCCCGTGTAACAATCAATAGACGCTCGCTTCGCCATCAAAGAAAGGTGATGCTTCGCGCATCGAGTTTCCACATCGTGTTCAACTGAGCCTCGCCGATTTCGTTCCTTGCGCTGTCTTCCTGCAAGGCTACAAAACCAAAACAACTAAACATGCGGAGCTCGACAGTACCCGTACTTGTCTCGCCAGTGCGTCCTCTCTGAAGGACAGTCCACCCCGTCTGCAGTACTCATTTTACTACAGGGGATCTCTTGCTTCGTTACGTAACCGACTCAGTTGGCGAGGCATTGCGAATGCCGGCCTCCTGCCGTGACGACCTTGCATTACAAACAAGGTTAACAGCGCGTCGCCCTGCGCGTGCTGAGCGGCTGACATGGTCAAGGGTTTGGGGATGTCTCTCTTTTTTTTAAATGTGAATGCGCTAAGTAAGCCTAGAGTTGTATTCACAAGGTTTTTACAAAATTTATTTCGAGAAGGAAGAAAAAAAAAAAGAATCTTTAGAACAAGGAACTTTGCGCCAGCCTCTGGGCGAAAATTGATAAAACTCTTGAAAAAAAAAAAAAAAAAAAACTTCCCTGCTTAAGAAAGCTTTAACTGTCTTGTCAACAAAATCCCAGAATTATTTTATGAAATTTCGGCATCTGTAGACAAGTATCTTTGCATTAGGTAATTATGCGCGGAAACATGCGGACAATTGCTTCTAAAAAACAAGTTCTTTTGTAATTGTTGTGGACACAAAGCTCAAGATTATGAATGTGTTTATTACTTATTTAAACTTTCTTTTGCATATTTCTCTTTTGTTCAAAGCGCACCATGTTTTGCACAATGTTTGAACTGATGCCTTTGAAGTGCTTGATGTAATGGTCACAGTGCACTATTTTCTGAACCTCCTTTTGTTTTGTTACGCAGATTAACCAGACGTCAAACTTTTAATTGGTGGGGGTTGAAGGTGAGGGGGAGGAGGGGATGGCGTTTGGCGGGCGTTTCAGTGATTTTTCGCGTTTCTCGCTGTCGCATTACTCTGAACAACCGTTTTACGTTCTGCATGAAATTTAAATGTTTATGCACAATGTCACAATGCTTAAGCTGACACAAAGTGCCACTGTTTATTTTCTTTTTATGGTTAATGCAGTGTTATAGTGTTGATAGTGTTAATGTTCAGAGATAGTTGTGCACGCAGCCTACGCGGTACTCGCGATGTTTTATGCCCGCATGACTTTAATACGACTGCGAATATGATTCCCTCACGGTTTAATAGATACTAGACTTCTTTTTATTTCCTTTACTTTGTAATATTCTTCAAGCGCTTTCTTGTGAATAGCATTGTGCAATGATCCATTTAGCGGCATTTCAATGCGCATTACCCCTGGTCGTTTTGCTGTGCAGTTCTTCCCATCTGCGGAAAAATTGCAGGCGGCGCCAATTTCGCGAACGAATATCTCCTCACGCGTGTTAGCCTCAATAAAAGAGAAAAAACAGCTCGCTAGCTAGAAAACAAAAAATGGCGATAGGTCTAATGAACCCGTTCTGATTAGGACGTAACTTCGTTCGAACGACTGGCTTGAAGTAGGTTTATTGCGCTGCTAATGATTTTAAGGCGAGAGCCTTTAAGGGCTCATGCTGACGTGGACAAAATGTGTCCCGCTTTTGTGGCGACTCTGATTGGCCGAGGAGGGATGACGCAATGGACCAATCACAAATCACCACCACAGTACGCGCGAATGCGTGCCTTTATGGCCATATGGTAATCAACGATCAATTACAATTAATAATAATCAATTAACGACTAAGTAATCATTAATTAATAACTAATTAGGTAACAATTGATTAATCATTAACGACTAATCAGGTAATTCCTTAATTGACTAATAAGTGTCTATTTAAGCTGTTAAGTAATTGATAATTATTTCCTGCTTTGTGATTATTCGATTAACGACTAAATTAATTACTAATTAATACCAATTGCGTACCATAATGCGGCACTCAGACTTTCGCCTTTCACTAGTTTTGTCGTTAAAGTCCCTCGTAATTTTTTTTTATTGTTTTAAGCGTAAAGGCCCAGTCACGTACAGTCGCCCTTAATTTAGGTTCGATGCATAGGCTGGGAGACGGACTGGCAAGGAATGTCGAGGCGTGCATGAAACGAAAACAGTACACCGGGACGCACAGCCGTCAGCAAGAGGCGTCTGTCTCGAGTGGGTAAGGGCGAGAAAGAAGGAGAGGGGGGGTGCAGATGTAAGCTTACAATCGGGGCGACGGCCTGCTATCAAACCTATAACAGTCATGGATGAGTCCGCGAAAAGAAACAAAAGCGGGATGGTACCAAGGACGGACGCGGCGTCTGTAGTTTCTATATACTATTCAGGAGAGACTGCCAGCCACTTGTCCAGATCCTCGGCGCCATGCAGCTGCATCCGGCCGCGTCGTCTGCTATATGGCGCAATGCAAACGAGGCCCGGTGCACTTTGCAGCAGACGAGCACTGTATAAATGTCCGACTAGAAAAAAATCAAAAACAAATAAGAGAGTGGACAGTGATGCCGCTGCCCTCATTTCGCGTTGTTTCGTGGCATGAAGCCGTTCATTCTTTTTTTAATGTTTGAGAGATGATATCAGTTCTCCGATTTTTACCAAGTTAGCCCAATTACACCCTGGTTCAGAACAAGTTTTGCTGAAGGCAACCTAGCGCAATGACCAGAGAGGTAAAGCGCCATTTTGTTTTTGGTAAAGAACCGCAAACGTAGTTTTCACCAGGCTAAACATAAGTATTCGGTATTCATTTGCTTATTACGACTTTTTCACATTTTAGAAGTATTTTACTCGTGGAGCTGCGGCTGATTAAAACGGCAGGCCCATAATATTTTTTTTTTATCTAAGGCCGTGTGTCACATACTCTCCTGTGGACTAGAGATATGCGCGTACACCTATTAATCGACATCTCTAAAAAGAAGAGAGGAAGGTAGAATTTATTATTTGCACCACTATGCGACTAACCATTTCTACACTGAGCGTTGCGATTATGCACAGGAAATATTTCTGACCAAAATTTCTACTCATTACATGTTCGTCCATTCGCCGTAAATAAGGGTGGTTTGTGGTTTGTGGGGTTTAACGTCCCAAAGCGACTCCGGCTTTGAGAGACGCCGTAGTGGAGGGCTACGGAGTAATTTCGACCACCTGGGGCTCTTTAACGTGCACTGACATCGCACAGCACATAAAGTAAAATAGGGGAATGATGTGCAGATTAGCACATGCATAGCCATGAATGCAGTTTGTTACCTTCATTTCTCAGCGCTATCGTACATTAAACAAGAATTTTATTAAAACTGCGAGCAAGCGGTATTTATAAAGCTAAGTTTTTGCAAGTCAGTGCAGTATGGCAAATGAAATTCAGCATTTCACAATTTTACACCGAACCAGTCACCACGTTGAGAGGATTTTGGTGTGAATGAAGCAGCCATCAGACTGTAAGACAGAAAACACGGTAGCCAACGCGAGTTGGAGCCTCCCCATTTAGTGCGGTTAGATGAACAATGTAAAATGAAGAGAATCTGCCACTGACCCGAATGGAGGAGTTATTTCACGCGAAGTGGAAACGCTTTATCTTGAAAGTCACCGCCCGGACAGACTCACCTTCCCACAATAAAATGCCTGGATCAGCTCAGCACACTTAACACAATGCATAGTAAGATACTATGGCGCGGCAAGTAATCGTTAGTCTCAAAGGGCGAAAAAATATCTATGCAAATTCTTATCTGTCCGCCCAAGAGTGCCTGTCGCACTTTCCGCAGATAACGTTGAATGAGCCATCCGTGAGTCAGAGCATGATTCAGAAAGAGAAAGAGAAGATAACGCCAGGTACAAATGGCTTCTCCATAATCTGAGATTTCCGAGAAGTGTTTTTTTGCCTGCTGCAACAGGCCATTCTCCAAGATAGAAGAACTCTGAAGAGATCTCCACGTGGCATTTTTTTTTTGTCTGTTATGGTAGCTTACTTTGTGTATTGTTAGCAATGAAAGCTTTCCCTATAATGCTGTAGCAGGGTCCAAGCTAAACGAGAATGCAGGTAAGGTTCAAGAGAGGGATGCAAGTATGTAATGACGTCACTGTAGACGAGATGCCCTTTTAAACCTTTTACATTTCCTTATCAGCCCGAAAACACTTCACCAAACTGAAACAACGAAATAAAAATATAACAGAATTTAGCCAAGTGCGCCAAACACTCAGCTCGGGGGTAGAGTAGACATTCCTTTGTCTTTCCTCCCAACATGCCCATGTCCCATGCATTCTCGTAAATCTAAGCATGACCCAGAATTATGAGAAGCAGAATATTTCGCGCAGTTCCTCGTTCCTTTCACTCTTTACGGGAGCTCCCATCTAAACGCGCGTATTTCATTGAGTTATCTGTGTCATCCCTTAGCACTACTTGTTACTCTTCTACCTCTATGACCATCAGAATAGCATGCATCGATAACTTATTCTATATTGTCATGTGCGTGCGCGCTTGCAAAAATGCATTGCGCTTAATTTACCCATGACCTGTACTCTTCACAAACCTGGGGCAAAGAAAACTGATGTTCTCGGATATGGATAACAGATATGGATAACTGGCTCCGTGCGAAAGTTCTTCCGATCCACAAAGGAGGCAACAAACTACATGTTAACAATTACAGGCCGATTTCACTTACTAGTTGTATCTGTACAATGATGGAGCGTATAATATGCAAGGCAGTTACCACCTACTTAGAGGACAACAATCTACTTTACTCCAAACAGCATGGTTTTCGCAAAGGTCTTTCTACGGTAACTCAACTTCTCGAAATAACGCACGACTTTGCTACAGTAATTAACTCCAGACTTCAATCTGACGCAATATTCATAGACTTCTCCAAGGCCTTTGACAGGGTACTCCACTGTAAACTAATTAACAGGCTAAAGGCTACAGGTATTGACACTTACGTAATAGACTGGATAGCTGCGTATCTTTCAAACCGCACACAGTATGTTAAAATAGGTGAATGTGAATCTGAAGAATTAGATGTCTACTCCGGGGTTCCACAGGGGTCAGTGCTGGGTCCCATTTTCTTCTTAATATTTGTTAATGAAATTCATTCTCATGTCGAACCTAATATAATGGTAAGGATGTTAGCAGATCTACACTACAGTGCGACCTATTAACGACCAGATACACCTCAATTCTTCCTTAACTAATATTTCCAGGTGGTGCCAAGAATGGGGAATGGAAATAAACATGAAAAAAAAAAAAACCGCTTCCATGAGTATAATCCGAAAACGGGTGCCCTTAAAGTTTACTTATGATCTAATGGGAGTTCAAGTAGCAGAAGTCGACAGAGTTAAATATTTAGGGATTACAATCATAAACACAATGAAATGGGATGCACACATCAACGAAACGTGCATTAAGGCGTACAGACAGCTTGCATTCCTTCGGAGGAAACTTGCACAAGCGCCAGTTAAAGTAAAGCTAGCAAGTTATAAGTCCCTCATACGACCAATCCTTGAGTACGGCAGCATAATTTGGAATCCGCATCAAGTATACATTGACAATCAGTTAGAAGCGATGCAAAACAAAGCCCTTTGCTTTATTTTTTCGCAGTACTCGCGGCCTGTCTCGGCAACCGCGCTGCGCAACAGAGCAGACGTCCAAACTTTGAACAGCCGGCGACGCATTGCTTCTTTAAATTTTTTTCTATCTTCCCTATCATGACTGTATTATTATCAACAAACAAGAATACTTAAAATCACCATACAAACATTCAGCCAGAACAAACCATGACAGGACCATCAGGCCATTTATCACCCGCTGTAACACGTTTAAACATTCCTTCTTTCCGTCCATCATAGAAGTCTGGAATAATCTGCCACTCGACATTGTCTCCTCCACATCTGCGGATGAATTCATCACCAAGGTGGAAATATTTTTTGCCCAGCAAACTGCAACAATGTGAGCAGAGGCATTTATGCGGATTGCCCTAGCAAAACACGGAGTGCTTTGAGTGTATTTCATGTGCATACATTGTCGGTACGAAAATGTTCCTTGTTGTCCAATGCTCCTTGTTATTCCTTTGTTGTTTTTTTTTGTCTTCTAGGATGTATTGTAAACTATCTGCGAAATTGTGACTTTTTTACCCATCCTGTATGAGCCTGTCAAAAGGCTTACAGTATAAATAAATAATAAATAAATAACGAACGCCGAGAACCACCAAGTATTACGGTGAACGAAGACAAACAGCTTATGGAGCCGTAGGTCCAAAAGGTTTTTTTCTCTGTGTTCTTTGATTACTCAAGCACTGTTATACGGGTTTGTGTACACTCAGAAACATACAACAGCGTCTTAAGGCGCACATTAAAGTTAAAGTTAAATTGGTTCTTAGGAAGGGAAAGGCGCAGTAACTGTCACACTTGCTCTGTGGACACCCGAACCGCGCCGTAAGGGAGGGGAGGAAGGTGGGAATGAAAGTGGAAAGAGAGAAAGAGGAGCCGTAGTGGAGGGCTACGGAGTAATTTCGACCACCTGGGGATCTTTAACGTGCGCTGACATCGCACAGCACACGGACGCCACTTCGTTTCGCCTCCATCGAAACGCAGCCGCCGCGGTCGGGTTCGAACCCGGGAACTCTGGCACAGTAGTCGGGCGTCTTACCACTGCACCACCCCGGCGGGGCTGGGCGCACATTAAGACGCTAATATGAGAGGCAAGTCGAAAAATACTATGTAGACGACAGATTGCGAAGCAATGATTTTAGGGCGGCCGGTTCATTGACTGCAACCGAGAGCTCTGCTTGAGCTATCAATTGGCTTGTTTCGCCGTATTTGTTTTTTTTTTTTATTACGTCTTTATTTCTGCTTACGGTAGGCATTTACCTTGCGGCAGAACTAAGTTGCTTCATGGATGTAGGGGTGGGGGAGCGGTTAAGGGTGGGGGTGAGGGTATGGGTGGGGGTGAAGGTTGGGATAGATATGAGGGACCGGTGTCCACTTCTTGCTCGAGGTAGGGTCGTCCCGAGGTCGGCTCCGCGAAGTAATGGCCTGGTCCTTCTTCTTCCTTGAAGTAAGAAAGAAAAGTTCGCCTGTTACGGCGCACTCTTTCTCTCCCTCTTCTTTTTATTTCTTCTCTATTTTCTCTGCTGTCCGCACGAGGCAGCGGAGGTGGCTCAGCTACAGAGCCAGTAGCAGGCCAGTGCATTTTCCTTCTCTTCTTCCTACAGCCACAACAACAACAAAATACACACGGCTAAAACTAGCCTCTATGTCTCTGCCTCCCCTCCCCCCCCCCCCCCCCCTTCACCCTCCCTTATTTTCCCAAATTGCTTAATTTGTAAAGAAATATAAAAGTTTCAAAGTTTCAAGGTGGTAATAGAATTCAAGGTTTACGCAGGTATATTCCAGCCAGGACCAGGCTGTTTGGTGATAGCTGGCAAATTCACCACTGTGGCCGCACGTTCCGAGCAGTCCCATTATTATATCTTCCGGGGAACGCTTTCATAACGCGGAAACGAGGCATAGACATTGACGGCACAGAACTGCCGCCGAGTACGATAGATATATGGTAGCCGTAGGTGCGCACACGACGTTCAATAACTGTGCTGAAATAGAACCACTCAGCTCTCATTTACATTTCCATTTTTGGCGTGGGTGAATCAGTTTGCACTCGACTCAAGATCTGCATACTGAGCACAGGACGACAAGCAGCTTCTTCAAGCTCGCCTAATAAGACGAAAGTGGTGCGGACAGCTGCAATGCAAATCAGCGCCTGGCGACAGTCTTGGAAAGCTGTGCACACACACACACACACGCAATTTCTTATTTTTTTTTTTCTCGTCAGCCACAGCCGCATGAGAAACGTTTCCCGGAGCGCATGTACTGGACGCATATAGAAAGTGGACAGCTCCACGTGTGCCATGCATTAAACTCGTTCCGGTCTGCTGCCAGAAAAAAAAAAATAAAAAGAAATAATGGAAAGCACCGACGCCGCTTATCGAGTCGCTTCAGTTGCATACGGAAGGTGTCATCGCTTTTAATTAAGTACAGCGCACGAACATATTTTTGTTTCTTAACGCTTTGTGAGTAAATGTAAGTATTTAAAGCACGAACTTCGCAATATTCCCTTTTCCCGTGCAATTACTGGTGCAAAGCCTCGATGACGTAACCGGATAGCAATGTATGCCACCGTCACAGCATGATTTTGGAGCTAGAATCATCGACTTGACAGAGGTTGGAGGTTCTACAATACCATATCAACAACAACCAGTCCGGTTTAACCCTTAAACAGGCTTTACTATTAAGTTGCACGAGGGTTATCGGTATGGCCACGCATTGGTATCGGTTATCGGTATACTACGCAACAATATAAGAAATGAAACCAATATGATGAGCGATTGAAAACCGCGATAGGAATAAAAATGACACTGCTGCAGTAAAGCAGCACTAGCAGCAGTAGTAGCAGAAGGCGTACTAAAGACCGTAACAGGGCATGGTATAGTTACGGTAGTAGTAGTGATAACAAGAACCAGTCAACGCATGGCAAGTCCCTGATTTACTTTCCGACATAACGTTTAACGTCTTTGCTTCTGGATGCGAGGAGGATGTCTGCCAACCCCGCCTGCAGAAACACTTTCTCCGATGTGGACCACCTCTAGAAGTTCTTGGTGGTGTCGCCCATGCAAGTCGGTCGCCCAGTATGGAGACGATTGGATCTGAGGGACCCACCATCGGAATTTGCTGAACTTCCATGTGAAATACAGCGTATCTGTTCAGCACCACTTTTCACCAAAAGATAGTATCGCCAAAAACTAAAATTAAACAAAAGACCTCTCCAGTCAGTAGACTTTCGGCTTTGTCACAGGGAGGTCGTAGAGCCTTCGTCAAAAGTGGAGAGCACAGGGGGCTTGCTTCTGAGCCGTAAATATCGTGCTGGTTTAGCATTAGTGGAGGTCGTTCCCATTGGAGAGGGTAGGATAGAAAATTTTCTTACTTCGAAGAGATTCGGAACACTGGAATTATATTACAAGCAGCACGAAGTGGCTTCGAAGCAGACCTCATGGGCCCTACACTTTTGACAAAGACTGTACCAGTACGTACGCATACCGGACCAGCTCTATGCCCGTTTCCATATGCGCTGTGAAAGAAGCAAGACAAACACGTATCAGTTTGTATGCGCACCTGACACCATTTCCGGTAGATACGTGTAGGCTAGCATATCTCGACAAAGCTTTCGAATAAATAGAGAATAGATTTTTGTGCAGCCTAGCAGCAGTGTTAGCGGTTTTCAGCTGGACTCGAGTGCACATGCGTATGCGCAGAGACGTAAGCAGTAATTATGCTTACGTAATAGCCGCGACGACAGGTGTGTGGGACATTACGTCATAGTTTTCGCGAGATAGGCAAAAAAAAAAAAAAACAACAACTAATTTCTGTGTGACTGTTCATAATGTCGTTATGCTAAATAAATTTCATATCCGATTTCGATGAATTCCTGAACTCTCCTCGTTTCAGCAGGTTTTGTCGAATATCCGATGAAGTCACATCCCGGAAAGACAGGCAGATAATGAACTTTTTATAAGGGTTTGTTTTTGCTATTGGGAAATTAATAACCAGCCTGAAAAAAAGTATGGGTTCGAAATAGAGGCCATTATTGAGCTCAGTAATCGCTAGTCCTTCACGATCGGTGCAAGCGATCGGCATACAGATAGACAACTCATTCATTCGTTGTCCTCGTACTCAAGCCTAAAAGACACCAGCAAGTCAAAATAAAATCCAATTCTAAGACGATGGTCAGAATGAGGTGACGGATATGGAACCTCAGTTGGTAATTAGCAGTACAGTTAAACGATAAATTATCTAGAAATATCGTCTTTTGCGAGAAGAAAAAGCCCTCATGACTCGAGGTGTAAAATTTTGTGAAAGGCGCACTGAAGAAACGAGGTCAGTTAACCCATTTTTACCAGTCTATCGCGGAAGAAGTTGTCTTCTGTGGCGAGCAGTACGAGTAGTAGTGCTAGCAGCAGTAAAAACAGTAGCCGTAACTAGTAGTGCGTTCTTGCAATAGTAGTGTCAGATTGCTCTGTCGATCCTTACTTTCTTGGTATCTATGCTACGTCCGACCTCCCAACCCCAGGACGTGACAGCCTGAAATAACACCCCTGGGCGCATTGAACCCCGAGGAAGGTTTTACGAGTAAATTGTACATGGCGCTGCACTTACGTATGCACAGTTACGTAAGCACATGTCCTGCTTACGTATTGACAGGAACAACAGCTTTGTGGTGCCTTACGTAAGTGTCCGAACAACAGCACTATAAGAAAAAAGAAAGCATTGAAGCGCTCATCCGGTGCTCGACGCAAAAACCCGCTAACTAGCTTTCCTTACTGCGTAAAACGCTGACGCCACACAGCGTAAACATCTGTGCTCTGATTATATTTTTTGTCCGTTAGATAATTCTGGCGATCATTAGAGTTAAAAAGGGGCCAATAATGATCACAGCGCACGCGCAGAAGCCGCAAGAACTGGTTGAGCTTCAGCTGCTAATACACGCGCTTCCAGTGGTGAAGATGCAAGTCTCTTTTCGTTTTTGCACCTCTGACACAGGCACTATATATACACTTCGAGTCGACCTAACTTCACTAGAACGGTCGAGCGATGCTGTACCTAAGCAGCAATGTGAAATTCTAAAGCAGGTACCAAGTTTTAGTGATAACCGCACCGTCCTGCGAACAGCACTGTCACAAGTGCTTTACCCCTAACAATGTAGCTGCGTACATATCGGACTTCATTTGCTCCTAGCACACCGCTCAAGCGCATAAAGCAAGAGTAATCGATGCTGCATCAAGGAAAGACACCGGTGGATAGATAAGTGCAGGATCGACTTTTTTTTTAGCAGACCAACGTGCTGCAGTGAAGCATAAACAAGTACGATGCTACCAATAGCCATACCCGATACACTCATCATATCACACCGAGCGAAGTTATTACCACTATTGGAAGGGCAGCCGAAACTGCAAACTGAGAAAGATAAGCGGATGACAAGAGTGCAGTGACAGAAGCAGCAGAGGGGATGCTACGGGGGCGTACCGTTTCAGTACGCACCTGCTGTGCGTATAAGTCATTCACCCCAGCCGTGGGCAAAAACGGCCACAAGCCCGAGCCAGAATGACGAATTTGGAGGCATTCGACAAAAGACAGATTTTCGGTAAGGACCGTTTTTTTTTTCTTTATTATCAACAAACACTCAGCACACGCACTTCTTGTGGCACAAAAGCCCACAGCATTACATCAGTTTCCCGAACAAACATACAACAGTTCTCCGTCGGCTGAATTGCTCAAAGATGTCTCCGAAGTTGGAATGTTCAGGTACACAGGGGCAAATGCGGCTTACTTTTTCACGGCGTCGCCGCTAGCACCTTCGTGCTTGATTTCAATGGGGACGGGCTTGGCCTCCTCTTTCTTGGGGGCGTTCTTGCGCGGTGCCTCCAGAGCCAGCAGTCCGTTCGGCGTCAGGTGACACTTGACGGTCTCAGGATCAACGTCCTCCGGCAGAACATACCGGCGGGTGAATTCACGTTTCACGTAGCAGCCGCGGTCGTCAGACTTCTCTTCGTGCTTGCCGTGTACGACGACACAGTTGTCCTGTGTCTTGACGGTGATCTCCTCCGGAGTGAAGTGCCGGGTGTCAACCTGGATGGCGAACTTTTCGGGGGTGCAGGCGACAGAGGTGCCCTGCAGGGCAGGGCAGACGCGGCCGGAGGACGACTGCTGGTGATGACGGGGATGTAGGTAGAAGCGCTGGTGGTAGAACGGCGGGTCGAACAGCTCACCATCGAGGAATGAGCCACCGAAGTCGTCTTCGAAAAAGCGCCTGGCCAGGTCCGAGGGGCACCGGGAGCCACGGTTCAGCAGCGGAAACTGAGCCATAATGTTTGGGAAGCTTTTTAGCACACTCGCAAACAGCTGTCAACGCAGAGAACGTCAATACTGACCCAGCGCTCCGAGCAGACGACGATTATATAGCGCGTCGTCTGCTTCGAGAAGCAACCGAGAGTGTCACTTCTGTCACGTGGCACATCCGCAGCGCCGCCGGTTCAAACCGGCGAAATCGTTCTCGATTGTTCTTGTATGTTCATTGTGTTGGCTTTTTATTTGTAGCTATTTGGAACACGTTGCTAGCGCCATCTCTGGACTGAAAACTTAAGCTCGCTCCAGCTTTCGATTTGCAGCGCTATCGTGCGTGATCGCGCTCCGGAGTGCAGATATTTCTTCGTTGTTTGCACTCGCCCAGACGGCACTATAGACGACATGCCATTTTAAACCTTTTACATTTTCTTATCAGTCGGAAAACACTTCACTAAACTGAAACAACAAAATAAAAATGTGTGTGTACGAGAATTCAGCCAAGTCTGCCAATGCTGAGCTCGGGCGTAAATATTAATTTGCCATTCCTCTCCACATACCTATGTCCTGTGTGTGCTCGTAAATCTAAGCATGACCGAATGATAAAAATTAGAATGTTTCGCCCATAGTTCATTTACTCTTTACGGGATCGCTCCCATCTGAATGTGTGGATTTCGTTGAGGCTATGTCTGCGTCATCCTTTAGTTACTATTCTACCGCTATGCACATCAAAATAACATCGATGACGTATTCCACACTGCCATGTGTGCAGTGAGCACGCAGTGGCTGCGTGCACAGTGTGCTTTTGGGAAAATGCAAGACACTAAATTTGCACAAGCTGGCGTTTACTGTTCATACACTAACCAGGGCAAACGAAAACTGGCGATATCGATAATTGATCATGGATATGACGAATGCCGAGAGCCGCCAAGTATTACCGTTGCCGTGTTCCGATATTTGTTTTTATGTGTCCTTTATTTATCCACCAGAAGTGTCCTCTGGCGGGCTAGTTGGTGTGAATCAAAGCAGATAACGCGCCCGTGTTTTGAATGTTACAGATGGTTTGGTTGTTTTGTTGCTGGTATCTGCAGAGGGTATAAAAAGACTGCCGCAATCTTTTCGAATAAACGTTGGAAGTTCTGCGCTTGTGTGTGTTCCTGCGTTCTCGCTCAGTCCTTGTTTTATTCACGCAGTTTTAGAAATGAATTAATTATCCATGAATTGTGACACAGGTTTGTGCGCACTGAGAAACATAGCGTGCTATGGGTCAGGTTAGCGGTCCCAAAAGCTGTCACGACGAGCAGATCGAATAATATTATTTATACGACAGATAACAATTACATGATTTAGCTCCAAAAGTGGTTGTACCTGAGCCGTTTGGTTCATACCAGCACAAGAATAGACTCGAACAAATTAAAGATGAAGGACAGCGCTGGCACTAACAATA
This sequence comes from Amblyomma maculatum, assembly GCF_055883805.1. Lineage (NCBI taxonomy): Eukaryota > Metazoa > Arthropoda > Arachnida > Ixodida > Ixodidae > Amblyomma > Amblyomma maculatum. Next base: position 67,858,899 of record NC_139351.1, on the reverse strand, counting down.
ACGCTTGTACTTATGGAACAACATAAATAGGCTTTTGTTAACAAACCATCAGTTGGCAACTAAACAAGGAAATTGTTTGCCCGGAGCCTAGTCACAAAGAAGACATAGAGTTGCTGTTTCGTCATTTCAAGGCTTAGCACAAAGGAGAATCTCGCCTCTATTTATGCGGTCCCTCTTCTAAATACGCCAGTGTTGTCTATAAGTCTTTAATTCGTTTGAGTATGTTTTGTGCGAACGTCATTATAGCAATCATTTACCGGTGGCCGATCCGTCGACTCGGAGCGAGAGGTCTCCCGCGCTATTAGCTCGTGCCGATGTCTATCTCGCGTGCAACAGAATTTAGGCTTGACGCAATCTTATCGCCAAACCCCTCAACCCAGGAGGTATCGGTGCTGTTGGGAGGCACGGTATGCGGAATCCGTGAAGGGTTTTTATTTTGAGAATTGCGACCCAAAAGAAAAGAAGAGGGCCCCAGGCCCCTAGGTTGCGGGCTAAAAAGAGCAGCCATTCTCGTCCATTGCCGGAGGAAGAGCGTCTTCACCGTTACCGGCTGCAATTCGCACTGTCACGTGACTCAGTCACGGATTCTAGGAAGGAAAAGAAGAAAAAGAAGAAGACAGATAACTCGGTAGTTGGTAGAGGCGAACGACAGCAGCGAGTTGATAGGGCAGAAGGTTCGTTCGAACGTTGTGACGGTGGTGTGCCCCGAAGTTCGACGCAGAGGCGGTGGCATACCACTAGAAGTCTTCTACACCCGAATGAGAATGGTCAACGATGAGAGGCAAGGGGTGCTCATACGTGAAGTGATTCCCCTATGGCCTATACATAAAGCTGGAACCATAAACTACTCTGCGCGAAAGCCATCTCATTACTTTCAAGCCAAACCTAAGCGTAGCCATGCAGATTGCTCTCGCGTAACACCACGTTTAACCACAAGCTAAACCAAAGCTAACTTTTTTTTTTTAATTAGAAACATTTCCTTACGATTTCCTTGGTTTTGCTCACTGTGGTTTCATATGCTGTAGACACCGCGGTCATTTACCCGCTGAAAGCGGAATCCTGTCTTAGACAAAGTAGCCAAGGCTACCAAGAACGCCCCTATTCTGTACATAGTTCTTGCAGAGATGACTTCTGTGAAGAGTGAGCATTCTTCGACTTACTGAGCTTATTGAAGAACACTGTAAATCAGATGCGTAATATAATGCGCACTGGGTCCAACGTGGATGTATATATACCAATACGCTGCTCCCAATTCATCATTTGAAGCAAACCATTCAAGTCGGCGGCAACCAATCGAAAGTGCTCGATGAGTGGCAACAGCAGCTGTCGTATCGGCGAAGAAATGAGGCTGCAGGTTGCAGGGCCAAAGTCGCATTCCGTCTCTAACGAACAGCGACTTGTTTTTCATTGTGCGCGTCAAAGCAGCAGCGGGAAGACATCAATATTCAGTTTGCAAACGATTTTCCCCCTTCATGGATCACTGCCTTGTCGTGGCGGAGGGGCTTGCGAAACTCGATGAAGTCGTGAGCTCTGCTGTGTAGGGCCACTCAAGATAGACAGGTCACGGCAGAGAGTTCTGACAAAATGTGATTCACTGGAGAAGGTAATGGCAACCCACTCCAGTATTTCCTGCCAAGAAAACCCTATGGCCAGTCACAATACCATTAATGATATGGCGCCGGAAGATAGCCCCCCAGGTTGGAAGGCGTCCCACATGTTACTGGGGATGAACAAAGGGCGATTCCTAGTAGCTCCAGGACGAATGAAGCGGCTGGGCTAAAGCCAAAAGGACGCTCAGTTGTGGATGTGTCGGGAAGCGACCGGAAAGTCCGATGTTGCAAGGAGATATATCACATAGCAACATGGAATGTAAGATCTATGACGCAAGGTAAACTGGATGTCGTCAAGCGAGAAATGAACCGATTGAACATTGATATCTTGGGTATCAGCGAGCTCAAGTGGACCGGAATGGGAGAATTTAACTCCGGCGACCATTATGTCTTTTATTGTGGGCACGAATCCAAGAGAAGGATAGGGGTCGCTCTCATAGTAAACAGAAGAATGGGCAAAGCAGTGCTAGGGTACAACCCCAAAAACGACCGAATGATGTCACTTCGGATCCAAGGTCACCCTTTGAACGTAACAGTTATCCAAGTATATGCACCGACCACTACTGCTGAAGAAGCTGACGTTGAGAGATTTTATGCGGACCTACAATGCCTTTTAGACCGCACCCCATCATCAGACGTCGTTTTTCTCTTAGGAGACTGGAATGCTAAGGTCGGGAGTGAAGAAATATCCGGAATTACAGGCAAGTTCGGTCTTGGTGAGCCAAATGAAGCTGGGCAGAGGCTAGTAGAGTTTTGTCAAGAAAACAACCTGACCATAGCGAATACTCATTTTCAACAGCACAAGAGGCGCCTGTACACGTGGATTTCACCGGACGGTCTGTACAGAAATCAGATCGATTATATTATTTGCCGGCAGAGATGGAGAAGCGCTATTCAAGCAGTAAAAACAAGGCCTGGGGCCGATTGTGGCACCGATCATCAGCTTCTTGTTGCCAAAATTAAGCTTAGATTGAGGAAAACGCAGAAAACTAGAAGGCCTTTCAGGTATGATCTGGATCAAATTCCATTAGAATATGCTGTGGAAGTGAGGAATCGATTTCAAGAATTAGATCTAGAAGACAAAGAGCCCGAAGAGATGTGGACTGATGATCGTGATATACTACAAGAAGTTGCTACTAAGGTAGTTCCAAAGCAAAAGAAATGCAAAAAAGCAAACTGGTTATCTGAAGAGGCTTTGCAAATAGCTGAGGAAAGGAGGATGGCAAAAGTTATGGGGGAAAGAGAAAGATACAAGGTTCTCAATGCGGATTTTCAGAAAATAGCAAGGAGAGATGAGAATGCCTTCCTGAACATACAGTGCCAAGCAGTTGAGGACAACAGCCAATTAAGGAACACAAGAGCTCTGTATAAGACAATCAAATATATCAAAGGAAGCTTCTGTGCCAAGCTGGGCGTGATAAAGGACAAACGAGGCAAGGACCTCACTGAAGCCTCAGAGATAAAGGAGAGGTGGCAGGAATACAAAGAAGAACTGTACAAGAAGGACCCGGATGTGCAAACCCAAAATAAGACGGTTGTGATTACTGATCTCGAGCCGGGCATCCTGAAGAGTGAAGTTGAATGGGCCTTAGCCAGCCTTGCTAAGAACAAAGCTAGCGGAATTGATGGCATTCCAGCTGAGTTGCTTCAAAACCTCAACCATGACGCTGTTAACATTCTGCATACATTATGTCAGAAGATTTGGACAACCCTGGAGTGGCCACAGGATTGGAGGAGGTCAGTTTACATCCCCATTCCAAAGAAAGGCAGTGCCAAAGATTGTTCCAACTACCGCACGATCGCGCTTATTTCGCACGCTAGCAAGGTGATGTTGAAAATACTCCAAGGTAGGCTGCAGCAGTATGTGGATTGGGAGCTTTCGGACGTGCAAGCTGGGTTTCGCAAGGGCAGAGGAACTAGAGATCAAATTGCCAACCTTCGCTGGATCATGGAAAAAGCAAGAGAGTTCCAGAAACCCATTTACTTCTGCTTTATTGATTATGCGAAAGCGTTTGACTGCGTAGATCACAGCAGATTGTGGCAAGCTCTCCACGAGATGGGAGTTCCAATTCACCTCATCTGTCTACTCAGGAACCTGTATGAAGGGCAAGAGGCCACAGTCAGAACTGGGCATGGTCTTACTGATTGGTTTCCGATTGAGAAAGGGGTGAGGCAAGGCTGAATACTGTCGCCCTGCCTATTTAACCTATATGCAGAGTGCATCATGAGGAAGGCCGGTCTGGACGAGTCTTCAGCTGGAGTGAAGATTGCTGGAAAACGTATCAACAACCTTAGATATGCGGATGATACCACTTTAATGGCAGAAAGTGAAGTGGAACTCAAGAGACTTCTGATGCGCGTACAAGAAGAGAGTGAGAAGTTTGGGCTTAAACTGAACATTAAAAAGACGAAGATCATGGCGTCTTGCCCTATCAAGTCCTGGAGCATCAATGGACAAGAAGTGGAAGCTGTGACAGATTTTCTGTTCTTGGGCTCCAAGATTACCTCGGAAGGAGACTGCAGCCATGAAATTAGGAGACGCCTGCTTCTGGGAAAGAGAGCAATGGTTAGCCTTGACCGCCTAGTAAAGAGCAGAGACTTTAGTCTGCCAACCAAGATCCGTATAACTCGTGCTATGGTCTTTCCAGTTGTGATCTATGGATGCGAGAGTTGAACTGTGAAAAAGGCTGACCGCCGAAGAATTGACGCGTTTGAATTGTGGTGCTGTTGAGAGTTCCTTGGACTGCCAGAAGATCAAATCAGTCAATATTGTCGACCATAAACCCTGACTGCTCATTGGAGGGTCAAATTCTAAAGTTAAAGCTCAGCTACTTTGGTCATCTGTTGAGAAGAGAGGAGTCGCTGGAGGAAGATTTGATGTTGGGAAAGGTTGAGGGTCGCCGGAGAAGGGGTAGGCAGCGAACGCGATGGTTAGATGGCATCCTCGAGGCACTGCAGATGACGTTATGTGATGTTAACAAGATAGTGAGAGACCGGAAAGCGTGGCGTGACATGGTCCATAGGGTCACGAAGAGTCGGACACGACTGAACGCCTGAACTGAACTGAAACGATTTTCACAAGCCTCTACCCTCGCTTAAGGAAACTTATGAGAGCCACTTAAGTGCGAAACAAGCCGTCCATTTCTCAGGAACCTATTGAGCAAACTGGAAGTCGATTACATCAACGTGGCATACTGCGCGACCCTCCAGGCTCGAAAGACACTGTTTATTTATTTCCTTTCCCACACCTTATTCCTTAATTCTATGCCTTAGCCTCGTTTTTGCTTTTCCTATTAATCTCATTTCTTTCTTTCTTTCTTTTTCGTCTTGTTCTTTTTTTTTTTACGTTTGTTGTAGCGTATGTTGAAAAAAAAATCCATCTGAAACACTCACAAGCTTCTGCTCCTCCCTTTCTCGGTGGAAAAATAGCAGCGACCGTTTGGAGGCGTAGCTTTTGTAGCTACGGACCTGTATGACTACGTCTACGGTGGTGGCTTTTAATGGCACAACAGCAGATTTGTCAAAAACAGCCACGGCTTAAACTTGCCGCTATGGCTCCCGCCCCATCCACTATCTTCACGAGGTCTTTAGTGCTCTTGGAATTTAGAGTAATAATAGGATTGATGGTTATGCCCCCGTGTATATCACAGCTAAACTGTTCTGCGATGGCTTGCAAAATCTCCATGCACTGTGGCACATTTCCCGATCGATCTCCTCGTTATACTTACTGGGAAACGCCACTCCTGAAAACAGAAGATAGACACTAACTGCAAAAGATTGCCGCCGAATATCATAGATATGGTAGTCGTATTCAGTTCCGGCGCTGAAATATATTCACTGTGCTCTCGCCAACATTTCCATTGTTGGCGCGAATGAGTCAGTCTACGCTCGACTGGCGATCTGCACACAGAGCACGCAAGGACACGCAGCTTCTTCAAGGGCGCTCTCCTAATGGGACACAAATGGTGCGGTCGGCCGCAAAGAAAGATCAGCGATCTGGCGACAGGCTTGGAAAGCGGTGCATGCATACATATATGCAAGCTCTTAATTTTTTTTCTCCCCAGAGCTATACGAGCAGCTTTGCCCAGAGTGCATGTAAGTGTCTGCACTAAGTAGACAGTTGCGTTCTCCAGAGAGAGAGAGAGAGAGAGAGAGAGAGAGAGAGAGAGAGAGAGAGAGAGAGAGAGAGAGAGAGAGAGATGGTAAACGTAAGTCTCCGACGCCGCTCATCAGGTCGTTTTATTTGCGTGCAGGAGCTTCAAATTAAGCACACGAACGTGTCCCGGATTCTTAACGCTTTATTGCGAATAGTATTTAAAGCACAAGCATAAAAACAACCCCTTCTCCAGTACAATTACTGGTGCAAAATATTCCGAGATCACTGCAGAATCTGCACTGGAGAAATGCATAAGCCTGAGAGTTGCTGTGTTGTCTGCGAGATGTGTCAGCGGTATTCCGCTAGTGACAGATACTGCGCCTTTCCTTGCTTATAATCCAATCATAGAATGCTGGTGAACTTTGATGCTTTCACGGAACGCTGGTTGTGTTCGACAAGGGGTGCACGATGTGCCGTGTGCAGCAGCAAAGTTCAGACTTTCGAATTTCTGCGCTACAGATTGTGCAATGCTGCCGGTATTTTTCAGACTGCAGTTGGTCGATTATTTTTCTCAATACACTTCCTTATCATTCCCACCCGTTTGGGCACGCAAATGACAGCCTTTACCGCTCATTGCCCTTCAAAAATTTCAAATTTCACGCAACCACAAGTTAGAGCTACGTCACGGGAAGCCGAGTACGATGTGACCCCTTTGGATGTCTACATTACCTCTCCCGGCTACTTCGGCATCTTATTGAATTAATTGGTTGTAATTATATAACTAATTAATACACACCCGTCATTTTGTCACTTGCACACCTTTCCTTGACGCTCTATACGATAGCACCATTCTTTTCCCGATAAACCAATTATTTCTTTTTTATAGCACCGACAAGGTCATGGCCACGCGAAACCTGCCTATATAGCCAATGCTTACGCTTTAATAATGAGCTAAGTTTCAGCCGAGATGACGCGGAACCAATTGGCACGGCCTAGGTTGTCAGTTCCACAATATAATATAGACAACAACCAGACCGGTTCAAGCCTTAGGTAGGCTTGGCGACTATTATGTTGCACGAGAGTTATGGGAATGCTCCGAAATTAACTACTCAACAATATAAGTAAGAAAATCAACACGAAAAACCAGCTCAGAACCGCGATGGTAATAAGCATATTTAATTAAAAAAATTTAGAGCACTGCAGTATAGCAACACTTGCAGCAGTAGTGGTAGAAGTCGTAGTAATCACAGAAACAGGGCTGGTGGTAACGGCGGTCGTGGTGGTGGTGATAGTAGTTAGCTTGTTTGTTTGTACCACTGCGCTACCCCGGCGGGGTAGTAGTAGTAGTAGTAACATCAGTAGTAGCAGCAGTGACAGTATTAGGCCACCAGTCAACACATAGCAAGCCGCTGCTGTACTCACGACATATCCTTCAGTGTCCTTCTTGCCATCCTCTCCTGCAGAAACACTTGCGCCGATGTGGACCGCCCCTAAAAGTACTTTGTGGGGCCGAAGGCCGACCACCCAATATGGATAATATTGGATCTGAGGAACCCACCATCGGAATTTGCTGAAATTCTATCGCAACTCGCAACTACATCGTTATCTGTTCGAGACCACCTTTGAACAAAAGGCATAATCTGCAAAAAAAAAAAAAAAGGAACTTTCCGGTCAGTTATCACAGATTTCTGTCACAGGGCAGATAAAAAACTAGCCCAGACGTATGCCCGTTTCCATATGCGCAATGAAAGAGGCAAGACAAATACATCTCAATTTGCTTGAGCAGCTAACGCCTATGCATGTATATGCCTACCGGCTGCATGTCTCCCCAAAACTCTGTAATCAATGGTTCATAGCGTTTTGCACACGGATTTCCGGTTTCGTCATGGACATGAGAGCACTTGCGTATGCAGTTACGTAAGCAGTTGTTGTGCTTACGTAATAATTCGACGACAGCTTCGTGGGGCATTGCGTAAGTGTTGTAGCATAATCGACGAACAAAAAAACAACAACAACAAAAAACTGATTTTGGTGTCATCATTTTAGGCTTATGCATCATGCTAAATAAATTTCATATCCGCTTTCGACAAATTCCTGAACTCTCCTATCTTGGAATGCATCCGCATCTGTGTCTCGTTTTAGCAGATTTCGCCCTCTACCGAAGGAGTCACATGCCGGAGAGACAGGCAGGAAATGAGCTTGTTTTAAGAGTTCGTGTGTGGTGTCAGGAAATTAATATATAGCCGAAAAAAGAAACGAACAAATTCAAAATAGCGCCGTTATTGAGTTCAATAATTGTCAGTGCTTCAAGATCGGTTCTAGCGATAGGAATAGATAGGCAACTCACTCACTCGTTGTTTTCGGAATTATATAGGCTACAAGACACCAGCAAGGTAAAAGAAAAGCCAGTTCTAAGGTTATGATCAGTGTGAAATGAAAAAAAATATGGCAGCTCAATTGGCAATGAGCAGCACATTTAAACGATAAATTAGCTAGAAACTATAGGGAGCTTGCACGAAACACTGAGAGCGCCATTTTCCCGTACAGTGCAGCAGTCGATATGCGGATGATACCACTTTAATGGTAGAAAGTGAAGTGGAACTCAAGAGACTTCTGATGCGCGTACAAGAAGAGAGTGAGAAGTTTGGACTTAAACTGAACATTAAAAAGACAAAGATCATGGCGTCTTGCCCTATCAAGTCCTGGAGCATCAAGGGACAAGAAGTGGAAGCTGTGACACATTTTCTCTTCTTGGGCTCCAAGGTTACCTCGGAAGGAGACTGCAGCCATGAAATTAGGAGACGCCTGCTTCTGGGAAAGAGAGCAATGGTTAGCTTTGACCGCCTAGTAAAGAGCAGAGACATTAGTCTGCCAGCCAAGATCCGTATAACTCGTGCTATGGTCTTTCCAGTTCTGATGTATGGATGCGAGAGTTGGACTGTGAAAAAGGCTGACCGCCGAAGAATTGACGCATTTGAATTGTGGTGCTGGCGAAGACTCTTGAGAGTTCCTTGGACTGCCAGAAGATCAAATCAGTCGATATTGTCGACCATAAACCCTGACTGCTCGTTGGAGGGTCAAATTCTAAAGTTAAAGCTCAGCTACTTTGGTCATCTGATGAGAACAGAGGAGTCGCTGGAGAAAGATTTGATGTTAGGAAAGGTTGAGGGGTACCGGAGAAAGGGTAGGCAGCGAACGCGATGGTTAGATGGCATCCTCGAGGCACTGCAGATGAAGTTATGTGATGCTAGGAAGATAGTGAGAGACCGGAAAGCGTGGCGTGACATGGTCCATAGGGTCACGAAGAGTCGGACACGACTGAACGACTGAACTGCAGCAGTCGAACGTGGAGCGGGCCGCGCAAACAGTGTCAAAGCGATGGTTTAGTGTTGTCGTGGGCTGTAATAGCCGAACGCAGGCTAGAGTGCAAAAGGTGAAGTCCGGACAAGACGAATGCGAGTTTCAAAATACCGAAGGTACGCTTGCACGAATACGACAATACCAGTGATCGGAATGTAGCAGACGAGAGTGGCTTATGCGTGCACCTCGAATGTTGTACATTGAGGCACGGATTGCTGCAGGAACTCGCCATTCCAGCTTCACGTGTTAATTTTGCAGGTCGGCTGTCTAAACGTTTCGATGACTGCAATCCTGACACGAAATGACGTGCACACACTTGGTATTTGTCCGGACTGCTGTTAATGCCACGTCTGTTGATGCGTGCAAGCCCCTCTCGTCTGCGACGTTCTGATCGCCCCCGGTCTTGTCGCATTCGTTGCAAGCATAACGGTATTTTGAAAGGCCGCAATCGTCTTGTCCTGACTTCACCTTTTGCGCTTTAGTGTGCGTTCGGCTATTACAGCCCACAACCAGGAAGCAACCCATAGCTTTGGCTCCACGGTCGACTGCTGCACTGTACAGGAAAGTGGCGCTTTCAGCGTTTCGTGCAAGCTCCCTTGTCTGATTGTCTGAAAAGAGATTGTCTGACGATGCGAGGTACAACATTTGTAAAAAGCGCACTAAAGAAACGAGATCGATCAATCAATTTTTACCAGTTCATTGCGGAACAAATTCTCTTCTGTGATGATCTACTTAGCATCATTATTAGCATAGCAGTAAAAAAAGGTAGCCGTAATAGCGAGCACTCTAAATAGCAGTGCCAGATACTCTATCGACATTTAGATTCTTTTTATCAATTGTCACGTCCCCCTCTCATTACCGGGACGTTGCAGTTTGAAATAACAGCCCTGGGCGCATCGAACCCCGAGAATGGTTTTAAGAGCTAATTTGTACATGGTCTTGCACTCATGTATGCAGTTACGTAAGCACTTGTTCACCTTACGTAATGACCGGAACAACAACTTGGTGGCGCATTACGTAATTTTTGGGACGACAGCAACAAAGGTTAAAAAAAATAAAGCATTGAAGCGCTCATTCAGTGCTAGACGTGAAGACCTGCAAACTAGCTTTCTTCACATGCGTAAAACGTTGACGCCTCACAGCGTAAACATCTGTCCGCGGATTATATTCTACGCCCGTTAGATAATTCTGGCGATCATTCCAGTTAAAGCGGTGCCAAAAATGATCAGAGCGCACGCGCAGAAGCCGCAACAAATTAACTGGCCGAGCTTCAGCTGCTAATACAAGCTTGCAGCGGCGAAGATTAGTCGGGTCGCTTTCGTTTTGCACCTCTGAAACCGAGCCGATCCCACTTTTCTAGAACGGTCGAGCGATAGTGTACCTATGCAGCAGTGTGAAATTCTAACGCAGGTACCTTTTTTAGCGATAATTCTAGAGCTCCAGCACTACCGCAACGTCATATGAACAGCACTGTCAGAAGTGCATTGCCCTAACAATGTAGCTGCGTTGATATCGGACTTAATTTGCTCCTAACCACCACTAAGGCGCTTTAAGCAAGTATAGTAGATGCTGCACCAATGAAAGACACCGGTTGACATATTAGTGCAGGATCAACACTTCCCTTTTATTTTAGCAGACCTACGCACAGCAATACCCAATACACTCATCTTATCCCGCTGAACGAAGTTATTGTCACTATTAGAAGGGCAGCCAAAACAAAGTAAGCGGATAACGATAAGCATGATAGCAAGAGTGCAGTGACAGAATCAGCTTAGGGGACACCAAGGGGGCGTACCCTTTTTGTACACACCTATGCGTATAGGGAATTCACACAAGCCATGAGCAAAAACGGCCACAAGTCAGAGCCAGAATGACTGATTTGGAGGCACTGGACAAAAACGGATTTCCGGAAAGGAGTAATTTTATTTTTTTATTATCAACAAACATTCAGCACGCGCACTTTTTGTGGCACGAATGCACAGATTAAATCAGTTTTGTGAACAAACGTTCACACAACAATAGTTCTTCGTCGGCTGAATTGTTCAAAGATGTCCCCGAAGTTGGAATGTTCAGGTACACAGTGGCAAATGCGGCTTACTTCTTGACGGCATCTCCGCTAGCACCTTCGTGCTTGATTTCAACGTGAACGGGCTTCGCCTCCTCTTTCTTGGGGGCGTTCTTGCGCGGTGCCTCCAGAGCAAGCAGTCCGTTGGGCGTCAGGTGACACTTGACTGTCTCAGGATCAACATCCTCCGGTAGTACGTACCGGCGAGTGAACTCCCGCTTCACGTAGCAGCCGCGGTCGTCCGACTTCTCTTCGTGCTTGCCATGGATGACGACACAGTTGTCCTGCGTCTTGACGGTGATCTCCTCCGGAGTGAACTGCCGCGTGTCGACCTGGATGGCGAACTTTTCGGGGGTGCAGGCGACAGAGGTGCCCTGCTGGGCAGGACAGACGCGGCCGGAGGAATACTGCTGGTGATGACGGGGATGTTGGTAGAAGCGCTGGTGGTAGAACGGCGGGTCGAACAGCTCACCGCCGAGGAATGAGCCACCGAAGTCGTCTTCGAAAAAGCGCCTGGCCAGGTAGGGGCATCGGGAGCCACAGTTCAGCAGCGGAAACTGAGCCATGATGTTTGGGAAGCTTTTTCGCACACTCACAAACAGCTGTCAACGCAGAGTGCGATGCAATACTGACCCAGCGCTCCGAGCAGACGACGATTATATAGCGCGTCGTCTGCTTCGAGAAGCAACCGAGAGCGTCACTTCTGTCACGTGGCACATCCGCAGCGCCGCCGGTTCAAACCGGCGAAATCGTTCTTGATTGTTCTGGTATGTTCATTGTGTTGGCTTTTTATTTGTGGCACGTTGCTAGCGCCATCTCTGGACTGAACTTGTAAGCTAGCTCCAGCTTTCGATATGCGGCGCTAACGTGCGTGACCCGGCGCCGAAGCGTAGATTTTCTTCTTTATCCGCACTCGTTCGGACTGCGATATCATCTGCTGCGTGCGTGGTGTGAAAAATAAAGCCGTGCTGGATCATTCAAACTTACTGTGTTGCGTTTGGTACGGTGTCTCAGAAGCGGAGAAATAAAGTTCGGAGAAATGTTGTATGCATGAAAGTATGACGGTATGTCGAGATATATAGCGTATTAGCGTTAATGGTTTCCCTTCACGTGCACTTTGGTACTCGTTATGCACCCTAATGTACATAATGTGTCATATACGTTATGTACATAATGTGGTACTTTGGCAGCACACTCTCAAAACCAGCCGACATAAAGCTTGGCTTTAATTTAGTCGTACGAAACATGCTGCGTAGCCTAGGTGTAGCATATCTGACTCGGAATCCAAGGTTCAGTAAGGATTTTCTTCCCATCTCAACTCCATATCCCAAAGAATCTGTCCGAATCGGCAGTTCTTGCCAGCTCGGTCATGTCACGTGGCCTTATGACGTCTGAGAACCCCAAAACCAATGTGCCCATTTTCTACGTGCCCGCCATCATATGATTGGTGGAAACGCCGGAACTAGCAGTTGAACTGACATCCAGTTTCGGTGTTTCCATTAGTCAGACGAGTACAGGCGAGGGACAAAACGACTCTCCTGAAAACGATGCAAACTCGGAATAAGGACCGAGCTTGCGGCCGTGCCATTTTTTGTTCCGAAAATCCAACGAGGCAACAAGAAAAATACATCTCAAGACCAGAAGACGGGCAGCATAACATTTATTCCATAATCATAACAACGCCTGGACACCTTTCATTGAGACAACGTTGTACTTGCACAAGCCTGTCACCCATGAGATTTTTTTCATCACTCTGTGCACACTGAAATGCTCGAGCGCTGCACTACAGACTACCCCGAGCGCACGAAAACAGAGGGATGTTTTATTTGTTTCTGGCAGTATTAGGAGAAGATCGGGTTTAATCAGCAGCTTGGCAGATAAGGGCTAGTAATACAGGTGATGGAACTTGCTCCGTGACGTGCCACGTAATCCTGGCCTTATTTTTGTAACGTGAATTCGAGATTAGCCACGGTGTGTCACGTGATCGACATGCTATCATTTACCCGCATCGTTTCCCTAAATGTCTAGCACTAAGGAGTGAATGAACTATCGAGCGATTTAACCATTACAGTGGTTCATGCCTATATTGCTAAGGCATCAAACTCTTCCATGTCTAACTGCATCTTGAATAAAGCACAGCTCATCCTAGCACCGTGTGTAAATCATGTTCTGCGTGAGATTCGTGCGTAGCTTGGATTAGATAGTGATGTTGCCAGGAGTGCATGAGCGCCTTAAATAGCTAAATGCAGAACTAGATGTTATGATCTAATACGCCGTGGTTTTCTCAGATATTTCAAGAACTTCTGGCATGAAACGTTAAAAGAAGCTTTGCATAATAAACAGTATAAAATCAGCCTGACGTCTGAAGGAATTCCCGCGCTTTTCAAATCCAGAACATTGCCCCTGTACGTTTGGCCGCCTAATATCAAAAGGCCAGCCATTTTCTGCAACGCCGCTAAAGTCAATACGCGTGTCATAGAACTCACAGCTTATTGAGTAACAACCTTTTTTCTTTTGAATGTTTGTAGAATAACAATGCCCTCGTGAAGCATGTTACCAGCCTCAAGTTTAAATAATCGAATACCACTTCAGAACTATTCACTTAAATTCGCGTACTTAGAGCCGCAGATATCTTCATGTCTGCTAATTACCTCAGGTTATTAGAGCTCGATTGCATGTTAGCGGCGAACCTGTCATGTTCAACCAATAACGGCTCGCGAACTACAAATGTTCGAGGAGCACAAATTGGTTATCTGCGGGAGCTAGACGCCCTATACATGGACGGCTTAGCGTTCGTATTAAAATAACTACGTCATAACCTTCCAACGCTGCTTACTGTGAGTCTATTCTTGTACGACAGAGCTACTCATATTCAAGCAGAACGTTACACTAAAGATGTTGTTACAATGGCGTGCGTATTGTTGACATTCATTACGGAGATTGTAGCGAGCTCATCCATACTCAAGGCATGTTCGCCATTAACTCAGAGATACAGCTGTCCGAACAAGACGTCGGCTTCCCACCTGATATTTTTTGTCACGTACAGATATATCCTCTTATCACAGGAGTCTTTTGGCAGTTTTGGCTTGAGATGTGGATGTAAAGATGCTAGATGCGTCGATTGGCACGCGTAGCAGAACATCTCATGAAGCCGTGTAGCTTGTAAACTTTCAAACTTCACACTTTGGTCTTTGCGCCGCAAGTGGCGACCTCTTGATGTAATGCATATCACGGGAGTATATATTTGATTTGCTCGTCATTACATAATAAGCACACTATAGGCGGGGCACTCGTAAGGACACATATCCGGCTAGATAACCGGAACACACAGGCCGCATGGCTGCGAGCTCTCCTTGGAGCACTAATATCGACAATATATAGGCATGTTCCAGTAACCGACATCAGTATTAGACTGGGGTCATCCAAGCATCCCTTCGTAACTTACTGCGTAATAATCTGCAAGTAGATTTGGTTCATTTTGGCGCTTAACTACACACAACCAGCTTAAATATTCGCCGCTGGCACTGACACAGAACTGCTGCAGAGAGTGAAAATCCCTCCAATCAGCCCCTCAGCTTTGAGTAGGTTTATGAGTATGGCGAACAAATTTGTCAATTTCTATGAATTTAAATCGCTAAGCTTAGTAATATTCATTTTCATAGAGTGTATTTTGGGCAAGCAAACTAGAAACTGCATGTAGCAGTAATTTTCCTCTTTGTGGTTAACCCGGCACTAATACTGCAGCTCTCAGTAGGAACCAACATGCAGGATTATTACCTTCGATCCCTAAATTTGTGAAAATATAAACATGGTTCACGAGTACTTAAACCAGAAATGGCTGCCGCAGCCTTATGGGACAATATGTCGCGTGCGTAAGCCACGGAGCTAGTTCCAGCATTTCTAGGAAAGGTGAGTGTGTATACGACCACAACCACGGCATCTCAACCGGGATCTTATTTCCCACCATCCTTCTTTCCCTCGTGTTTGATGTCGATCGGAATCGTCTTGGGTTCTTTCTTAGTGTTCTTGCGCGGGGCCTCGAGGGCCAGCAAGCCTCCTTGGGTCAGGTGACACTTGACGGTATGAGGATCCACGTCTTCTGGCAGGACGTATCGTCGGGTGAATTCCCGCTTCACGTAGCAGCCGCGGTCGTCCGACTTCTCTTCGTGCTTGCCATGGATGATGACGCAGTTGTCCTGAGTCTTAACAGTAATCTCCTCCGGAGCGAAGTGTCGCGTGTCGACTCGGATGGCGAACTTGTCCGGGGTGCAGGCGACCGACGTGCCCTGCTGGGCAGGACAGACGCTGGACGACGGTTCCTGGTGTCGAGGCTGCAGGTAGAACCGCTGGTGGTAGAACGGTGGGTCGAACAGTTCGCCGTCGAGGAATGAGCCGCCGAAGTCGTCGTCGAACAGCCGTCTCGCCAGATCGGAGCCGCCCCACAGGTTGCGGTTCAGCAGCGGAAACAGCGCCATGTTTGTTTACGGTCTTCGTCTGCTCGCTGTGACCCAGAAAGCAGGTGGTACGGTACGTCGTCCGCAGCTGTAGCTATAGCTTTGCAGCTGTGCTTCCAATTGTCTGCTTCCCCGTGAGGACGTGTCAAGTGCTTCGTCCTGTGATATACGAAGAAGAAAATAAGCATGCAATGAAGCTGCAGCCGTGGTAAGGAGCGCGAGTGGACGGCACTAAATGTCGCCAAAAAGAGTCCGAAATCAAGCATTGTCATTCTCTCAAGAAAATAAAATAATTAAATGGCGGACGGTTCGTTACTATGCATGCATCAACGCACATTTAGATACCAATGGGGGAAAAAAGTATTGTTTTTTTTTTTTATCGCAGATTCATAAACCAAAGAGAGAGTTACCGTGAAGTGCTTAGATCTTCGTCAGTGCATCACATCAGTGCGAAGATTGTTATACTTATAAGCCTCACGAAAAATGCATCAACTGCAAATATGGAACGAAAGGAAAACGTTCGGAAAATAAATCTCCCTTTTAGCTCTTTCATGCAGCGTTGAAACGGTGGTATGCCGCTGCTGCGGGATATGAAAACGAGCTGGTATAACGTGCTGACAAGTGATAATCTTGCCTTTGAGACGAAATCCAAAGACGCTGCCGAGAAATGCAGAATCCGTGAGTCGTCTGCTCGATGCGCTGGCGTCGTCTGCTTGGAGAACTCAGCAGCATCTGCTCCTCTAGCACGCGATCGATGCCGAACTGGAAGCAAATGGCGAAAGTGGGTCGCTGATTGGTTGATTGTGATCACATGGTGTAAACCGTCGCATTGCGGCAAGGTCACTGGCCCGGAGCGATGACCACATGGTACACACAGCGAAGCCGTCAAAACAAACTTCGCTCTATCGACGACGAAAACATGTGCACTGCGCCAATGGGAATATTTTCCCTCCTGGCAAATATCGCGATGTTTATAATGCGGACAACATATTGTGGCAGCAGGACAACGGATGACCCCGCCACTATATGTTTAAATTTCCATAAAAACTGCCTTCAATAGATCCCTTTAAATTGATATCGCGAAAATTTTGGGATCCTTTTTCTTCTTTTATATTTTTTTTTTTGGGGGGGGGGGGGGGGGGGGGGGGCAAGCGTCATGTAATGCGAAGGCTTGTGACGCAACTATAATCGACGTTGCTGGTGTGAGTGTGTGTGCGTAGGGGGGAAGAGGGGGAGCTAGACATTGCGAACGGATTCACCAAGCAAAGTTGCTATTCTTTGCCCGTGAATAGACATGGAGTGGCAATGCATAAGATTAGCACGCGATGAAGAGGGAGAGAGAATTAAATCAGAGTGTCAGTGTAATCAAAGAAAGAATTCCCACGCTGCTGTCTTTTATGCAGCTTAATTTACAAAAATACAACTGTCATCCTACAGCTAATGCACTCTTGTGAGGTATGCAGTCAAAGAACCGTAAAAGATGCAGATATTTCAACTACGGCCCCTCAGCGGAGACCGACGTTTCTCTTGGTTTCCTGCCCGGAACCGACCCTTGCTATTTCAGTTGCACTTGGCTTTTTATAACTCATGACAACCTCTCAAGTAATGAAGCTGGAAAGGAAAATACAAGCACGAACAAAAGGAAACATATGCGCAATATATAAACAAGAACGTGCGTATTACGTAAACAAAAACGACGTTTTAGAAATCGAAACTACGTGCACGTGCTGCCATCCTTGCGTTAGCTCATTTGTACGGTATGTCGTGTAGCTTTCTTTCGTTTTCGTGGCGTGTCCTTTCTGGAAACAGTTCAATGTATTTTTTTCTGAACGTGAACTGAGCACAACGTACACGAACGTATGCGAGCGAGATATATGTAAAACGTGATATGAAGACATGACGGATAAAAGTGGAAGCGTTTCACGAAGGAAATAAAAGTCGACATTGATATCTCTATACACGACACTATGGAGGGAGTGAAAGCAAACGAACGAAAAGCAGCGCCGTATCTGAGGGCCTATAGAATGGCCTCTTTAATAAGACATCGCAGAGCACGCGGACGTTTTTTCTTTTTTTTTCTTCCATTTCGCAAGACCAACTATAAGCTTTATCTTTCATGCAAAAACTGTAAAGTTTCGAATATAACGCCGAATGCTTGTATTTATTTGTTGAGATCGCCCACAGCTGCCATGTTATAACACGACAGCATGAGTTCTTGCCGACTTTAATTATTTTACGTATAAATATGTATCTGCTTACACTTCGGCTGCGTCAGTGTGGGAAGTCGAAGCTCGATAGGACGAAGATTTGTGATCACCTAATTTGCCAGCGACGCATGTGCGTACTCGTGCAGTATCTGCACGTTGTAAAAGAATCTTAACGTCGAATATTCCGTCTCAAACAAACTAAAAGGAATGCACTAGGAGGCAGCTCTTTATGAAGATTTCGGGCTCCTGTATACATGATAACGAGTTTTAGAGTATCGGTGGACAGTGTCTACTTGAACTATTACTCGTTTGCCAGCACTTTAACTACATTATCTATATTATGAAAGGGAAATAACAAGAAGAATAAGACTTGGAAGGAGCGTATTTGGCAAGTACTCGCAGACTATGACTAGCAGCTTAGCAGTATCACTCAAGAGGAAAGTATACAACAGTTGCATCTTACCTGTGCTCATCTATGGGGCTGAAACCTGGAGGATAACGAAAAGGTTTCTACTTAAGTTTAGGACAGCGCAGAGGGCTATGGAACGAAAAATGGTAGGGGTAACATTAGGAGATAGGCAGTGCGCAGAGTGGGTCAGAGAAATAACTCAAGTTACCGACATTCTAGTGGAAATTAAAAAGAAATAGGCATGGGCAGGGCATATCGTGTGAAGAGGGGATTGGACGCTTAGGGTTACAAACTGGATTCCAAGGGAAGAAAAGCGTAGCAGGGGGCGGCAGAAAGTTAGATGGGCGGATGAGGGTAAGAAGTTCGCAGGGGTCAAGTGGATGCAGCTAGCACAGGACCGGGTTAATTGGAACAATAGTTATTTGGAAGAATATGGGAGAGGCCTTAGCTCTGCAGTGAGTATAATACGGCTTATTATGATGATGACGGCGACGAACTATATTATCTATATGTCCCGAACCTGTTAAATGTAAATGCTCCACCATATGTGATACCCTCTCTCAAGTGACGCGGATGGAACAAGGTGCAGTGGACCACTATCAAGACTTGTTCTCTTCATTTCTTTTTTCTTTTGTGCCGGTGTGGGTTGAGTTGAGGCGGAGAGGAGGAGCATCATTTTCGATCACCCACACGTTCGGTGCTAATGAAGGTATACCTTAAAAATGTTTGCGATGCAGAGACAGTTGATGGGATACCTAATGCTCGTGCGGGTTTTCTAGCTTTAGTAAATGGTTTTAGAGCGCAGCTCTTTGGCACCCGTTCCTGGATTTTGCGGCGTCGGCGTTGCCCCTCGTAACCAGCTCCACTTTAACTCCCACCTTCCTTCCTTCCCTATACGGTGCAATTCGAGTGTCCACAGAAACAAGTGTGACAGATACTGCGTCTTTCCATTTCTGTGAACCCGTTATGGAAGGCATGCTTCAGAACTGAAGTGGAAGGCGTGACCACACATGGTACACACCGCTAAGATAATTCATGAATAATGCGAGCGCCCACACCGAACTGCAGCGTATAACATCTGCAGTAACCGAGAATGCACACATTCACAGAGAAAAGCATCCTATTTTGATGTACTTTGCGTATATACAGCTAGTTTGATAGTCCGGACACGGCCGCTCAATGGAGGTGCGCCTCCATTGAGCGGCCGTGGTCCGGATCTCTAGCCGACCGTCCTTTGACTTTCGAGGACGACCAGGCCCGGATCTAACCCGTCCTAATTTTCCTTTAAAACCTACTGCTAGAAATTTGATGAGACGCTTGCTAACTTTGGCTACAGCGTTTCCCAGTCAGTTTAATATATTTGAGAAGGTTCTTTCTTATCGTCTGCAGCTTGGGGCATTAGCCTCTTCGCCGCGCAACGTTTCTATGGACCCACGCGCTGCCTCCCCGCAACCTCCCGATAACTTAATTGCTCTCTTTATTTCTTCGGTCACAAAGCTTCCTTCATGGCAGTCAAGAACTGTTAGTGAAGTGTTTCTTGTAGGAATATGTGGGAAAAATAAAATAGTTGTCTGTAATTGTACATACTTGTCTTGCTCGAAATATTTGCCTCAATCTATCGAAAAAGGTGGAACAGCTGACGAGCTGCGCTCAAATTTCGCGTTAGGAAGTAAAGTAATGGTGGGTAAATGTTTTCCTGTGCCGCTTAATTCTCTTTTGCTAACTGGTTTGTTTGGTTTGGATCATAGGGTTTAGCTCAGCGACTCGCTTCATTAGCACCTGACACGAGACTCGGGTCGTGAACTGACATCGCACAGCACACGGGCTACTTACTCCCTCGCTTTTCGCCTCCATTGAAAAGCGGCTGCATTGACCGGGATTCGATCCTGCATCCTTGAGTTCAGTAGTCGAGCGCCCTAACCACTGAGCTACCGTGGCGGGCCAGCAATAGACGGATTTCAATTCATTTCATGAAAACTGCAATGCTAAACTATTAATTGATCATACCCAACAGTTCACTCGTAACCAAGTCCTGACATTTCTAATTCATACCTTATTTATACTGACTGTCATGCAGGGACAATATAGTAAAATATTGATGTTTGTACATGAACAGAAGCTTTTGTGGTCTTTTCCTTTAGCGACTTTCCCAGGCACTATGCCACGAAAACACAATGTCACTTCTTCAAAACATGTCACCAATATCTTAATTCATGATCGGCGTATCTATAGGCTGTTAATCCCTCCGTCTGTCTCTCCGCGACATTTATTAGGTATTCAATGAGCCGGCCGATGCCAAATCATTAGACATCCTCCCCTCACTACCTGCAGTCGAAGACAGCTATACGTCAGTTCAAAACAGATGCGTCTGTGGCACTATCAGAATGATTTTCAGAGCAATGCCTGGTTATTTAAAAACGCTTTGTGCCCGAACATTATCCGGGCACTTGATTATGTCACAAGCCAATGTGCGTACAACCTAGTATGACAGCACGTCGTTTCCCATTGTTACTATGAAAACGAATCTTGCTTCTGCTATGTGTGTGGACTCATGCGGGCAAAAAGCAGTACTAATATATAGCAAGTTAGGGGACGTCAACGCTCATGCAGTAGAATGATTTAGAGACACAGTTTCAACACAGTGTATATATATATATATATATATATATATAAGTTGTATAATGGGGCGCAGTTTACTCAGACTGCATAAGAACATGAATTTATGCGCCTCCATTATTGAAACATGCCCGGCCGTTTAAAGATGAAAATGAAGAACGTGGTCGAAGAACTGCAGCAGGGGAGACAGAGCAAAGGACGTCACAGCACTTTTTTTTTTTCTGCAACAACGCTGTGCTTCCAGCTTTCTAACATAACTGCGATATCTGAAGCGCCCTACCGTTGGTTGCGTGTTCTTGTAATGCTGATGACCACTTCTGTCGACTTGGAGTGAACAAGCCTGCCCTTTGAAATTTGAATAAGAATTTTCGCGGAGAATCCGAAGTTGGATAAGTGAGCATTAGCAATACAGAAAGACGGAAATAATTAAGGAAAACTGCAGTACCGACCGAAACGGCGTGTCCAATGAACGCATGCTGACGTGCGCAATTAATTGCGAACAGGATCCGTCATCAGCCGTCCCACCAGTCTTTTCCACGTTCAAACAACCGTTTACGCAAACTATGACGAGAAACATGAGCAGGTGAGTTATAATTAAAAAGCATACTTCATTTCGATCATCTGTAGCAGCAAGAATAGTAGAAGGTGAATAAGTATTGGTTTTCTAGGTAGCACAACAATTAATATAGTTGGGCGGCGCCCTTCAGGGACGCTGAATTTAAAAATGCCGCCACAAAATATTCCAAAATGCTCAGAAGGCGAGCGCGAAGTCACTGTCACGAAATATGAGGACCTTTAGAGCAGTTAACTGAGTGCTACACGCAAATTCCTACCGGTTCAAGCAATAATATCTCAGCAGAAAGCTGACAGGGAGGCGCGACGAAAATACCAGAAAAATCTGGAACGAACAAGCGCCTCTTTTTCTCTGGTTGCGTTGGCGTTCTAGAGATGGCGCAGGCAGCGTGCAGCACGTGACATAATCTGACCAATCGCATCACTCGTTTGCTCCCTGTCGGTCGTTGCTCCGCACGTCTGGCACATTCTCGAACACGTTTCTAGAAGCAGACGACACGGTTTAAAAGCGGCGTCTGCGCCGCACGCCGGGTCAGATTTGCATTGCTCTCTGCGTTGCGAAGCTCGTGCAACAAGTTTGCGAAGAGTCATGGCTCTGTTCCCACTGCTGAACCGCGGCTCCTGGGGCCCCGCTGACCTGATGAGGCGCTTCTTGGACGACGACTTCGGCGGCTCTTTCTTGGACGGTGAGCTGTTCGACCCTCCTTACTACCACCAGCGGTTTTACATCCAGCCCCGTCACCAGCAGTCGTCGGGCGCAGTCTGCCCCGCCCAGCAGGGAACCGCTGTCGCTTGCACCCCGGACAAGTTCGCCATCCAGGTTGACACCAGGCACTTCACTCCGGAGGAGATCACCGTCAAGACACAGGACAACTGTGTCGTCATTCACGGCAAGCACGAAGAGAAGTCAGACGATCGCGGCTGCTACATCAAACGCGAGTTCACGCGCCGCTACGTGTTGCCCGAAGATGTGGATCCGCAGTCTGTCAAGTGTCACCTGAACCCTAACGGACTCCTGGCCCTAGAGGCGCCGCGCAAGAACGCCCCCAAGAAAGAAGACAAGCCCATTGCGATTGAAGTCAAGCACGAAGGGCCCAGCGGCGACGTCCAGAAGTAGTGAGCTCGAAACATTTTTTTTTTGTCATGTGATGAACTCTTACCTTTGGGCAGATGTGACGCCCTTTCTATTGATGTGCCTTCTGCTGATGTCAACTAGTCCAGAAGAATGTTTTGCTTAGGTCTGAATGTGTTATAGTTTGTGAATAAAACCTGGATTTTCACTTTTACACTAAACCTGACTTGTTTGTGTTCTTACCTTCGTGGGCTCCTTGCCTGCGCACGAGTCTAGTTAAATGGCTAGTTTCGCTAACACGCCGTTAAATATGCCGAACACACATCTCCTTCGGAACGTTGTCTTCTCAATCGGAAGCGATTTCCTTATCTGCCCATCCAGCTCGTTTCTGGCATTCTGGAGAAGGTGGTAAGTTTTCGTGCCGGGCATCTTTGATGCGCAAAAGGTGTGCATACCGCGTTTGACGTTGGGGTTTTACGCGAGAGAAGGATCGCGTGTCGCAGAAAAGTCGGCGTTGTCCTTTGTAACGCGAAAATCGACGATGCATGAAAGAAAAAAAGTGAAAGACATCCTCCGTGTGTGTGAAGCGTTATTGCGTAGTTAACGGTGGAGTCCCCCGCATTCCGCAGAACGCGCACTGGGTGCAAGTTTCAAGCGGCGTTCGAGCTTACTGCTGACGTCATCGCTACGGCAGGCCATAAAAGAAAATATACAAAAAAGTTAAAAACTGCGAAAAACTATTTTAATGTGTGCGAAACGCTATTGCGTCTATCCCTTAATGGCGGAATTTGTGTCCCATAATTTTCGGTTATGTATGTTATAAATAGGGACAGACGTAGCATGAACTGCTTAAAAAGCTATTTTGCACGGGCCGCAGCAAACTTTAGTTGGAGTGAACTCCACATGCGGCCTGAATACCACGACAGTCGACATGCACGCGTAACGAAAAACGTTTGCAGTTACTACACATTACCTGCTGCCGTTGGCGTTCGGCTTACCCGCTCAATCTGGCCTCGGAAAAGTGCGCAGTACAATAAGTTACCCAGCGTCGATTTGGTTAATTAACCACGTCTTCCAATTTCCTAAAGTGGTCCTGGTTAGAAGATTACAATTCGCTAGCAAATCCAGATTCTACAGGAATTTACGAAAGAACAGTCGAGCGGTTAGAAGGAGCGGCACGTCTTTTCAAGAGCATTTCGAGGGGGGGGGGGGGGGGATGTTGGCTGAGGCAGCTACAGATGCAGAGAGCGGTTCTAGACTGGAGCACGTAACCGCTGCACGTACAACTGCCCAATAAAATCCTAACAGCAGAATGAAAAGGCGTTACTTAGCAATTAGCTATCTTGCGTGTGTCGCCTCAAGGTATGATCACCTTTTTTCGAAGTTATGATGTACAATTCATGTTAGTTTTCATCATTCAACATGTTTTGATTCCGTACGTAAGTTTCAAAAGGTAAAAGCGAAAATAACATTTGAATTTTATTTCCTTTTGGTTATTATTTTTGCTTGCGCATCAGTATCTGAATTTTCGTCTGCTCTCAGATTAGGTGGCCAGACAGGTTTGCGTTTTTCGCATAGTCTGTAAGAGATACGCTTAATTTTTGTATCGTACTCTAAAGATCTGCGCTGGGCTAAAAAACGCGTGAACTTAGTATTTTTTCGTTCCTTTCTCAGTATCTCTGCCACGATTACCGTTTCTCCAGTGATCCGACAGCAGTTAGTGCTACGGCTCCATTGGACAAAATTTGACTCCTGCAGCCGTTGGCACTTCACTTAATGTTGCTCACTGCTGTTGGGAGGCGTTGGCTTTCGTATGTTGCTGGCGTTGCCGTCTTTAGCTTATATATCCTAAATGTTTATCGCAATATATCGCGGCAAGCGCGTATCGGCGGCGACAGACAATGTGGGTCCCGAATCTTGAAGGCTTTACTGCGTTGGATCGTCTGCTCGAGGTCGCCCGTCGAGCAGACGATCCCACTTTGCACTGCAGACGACCACCAACCTGGCGAACCGGCTATTCAAGCGTGGCTGCGCAGCATGCCCGTGGCCTCCGTCACGCGTGGTCTGCCTGCGCCGGGAAGCCAGCCGCGCAGCTGGTTGACTTGCTGCGTTTTCGTAGTGCACTTGTTTCTGTATTTCGCTGCCCCTTTTTGTTCTTTGACTGGAGCACAACGTTGTGCTATCAGGCGGGGAGGAGGATCTGGATTCACGCAATGAATTGCGTCGTCCCGGAAAACTCTCTCTCTCTCTCTCTGCTTGAGTGCGCGCCTCTTTCCGGCGTCTGCGCGCCGGTTTCGTATCTTGGTTTTCTCTTTGTCTGGCGCGCGTCGCGTCGATTGTGGTTGTCCTGCTTCGTATCTACGCCGCTGGCATGCGCGACGGTGGTCATAGTGCCACCTAAAAAGGGACAGAATTTACAGACTAATGTCTAGGAGTGCAACCACAACCAACCGTCTCTAAGTACACTTCTCAATAGATGAGAGGGGCGAGAGCTATGTACGAACCAAATCGGACATTAGGCAGAGGTTGCTGAACCTGGCTGACCAACGCTGTGAACTGGCCACGCCGTCAACGTTTTGAGATCATCTGTGAGCATTACGCGCCCTGGCGTGAATGAACCGCGTCACGGAGCTGAACCCTCTGTACGGCAATGTTGTGCGTTGTCTGCGCTGACAATTTTAATGACATTCTTGCCGAAAAAACTATGGAGGGCTTTATTCGATCTTCCTAACAATTATCCGTAAAATATTGAAGAAATGGGCCAGATACATGTTATGTTTAATTCATTCGACTAATGAAATGCAAATATATTCGACAGCTGTTCGAAAACCGCGAATATTCCACACCCTTTCTTAATAATGAACTGCTCAAGAAAGCCTTTTTTTTTTTCTTTTGCATACGAAGAGCTCAGTAAATCGTACCACCGCCTTATCGAGGTTTGTTCTATGGGAAACTTGTGGATGAGGAGGGCGCTTTGGTATTAACGTGATGAATTTCTTGAGTCTTATTTCCTCAAAGAAATCGGAAGAAAAACCGAGTTTTTCATGGCAAATTGCATCCTCAGGGCAAACTGTCTTCGCAGCTACTCGTTAGTTGCGAATGTGGGGTAACAATGTTAAGCCATGGTCAGAAAAAGCTACGTTACGTATATTGGACTCCCTGCTGCAAACATTTCAGCCAACTGTTAATGGAATCAATTTACAACTTCCGCAATGACACTTTATTCCTGACACCATGCAGTGTTTACACCCCTGGCTAGTTGGTCTTTATCGATTAATTGAAGGTT
Source organism: Amblyomma maculatum (assembly GCF_055883805.1). NCBI lineage: Eukaryota > Metazoa > Arthropoda > Arachnida > Ixodida > Ixodidae > Amblyomma > Amblyomma maculatum. The sequence continues at coordinate 67,833,151 of NC_139351.1, read as the reverse complement.
CTTTTAGGCAATATAACTCCTAATAACGCTCAGGTAGTTTCACTCGCCCAATGCGCTCAGTATTTTTATTATCTCCATTAGTTTTAGCCTGGACCCCCTATGTACCGTGCTCGTAAGCTCCGCTTTGCGAGAGGACGAGCTAGATATGCTTCGACTTCAGAAGTGGCAGATGTGGGGTGTCAAAATTATACATGTTTCTTGGTAAGGTGAGCGTAGCAAGTATAGCATTGCACACATGAGTTGGACATGACTTTAGTCATGAATCTGCAGCAACGCCCGCCGAACAATTGATAACAATGAACTGGATACGCTGAATGGATCTATAGACTATATACTCGCTTTTAATAATGTACGCTTCGTTTTACTTTCACTAGCACCTGAACAATACGATTGTAGTTTATCGATCTCCAATTCCGTAAAGCCACGCACTTTCATCTCCTAAACCTTCGCTACATATCTCACCAGAAAATATTTGTACAATAATCTTGATAGAACCTCGCGATGAATTCCGAAATAAGACGAAACATAAAAAAAGAAATATTGCAGTCACGTGCAAATTGCAAACATTGAAGTCGCACACGCAAAAAAAGAAAACTGAATTATATTTTGCTGCGTTTTCAACATTTGGCTCTGTACTGAGTAATGTTCAACATGGAGATTGGTTGGATTGGTAAAACGTTTATTGGGGGCCTGCAGTAGAACGTGCGCCCGCGCTCCGGACGGGGCCTACGTCGTCCTCTGGGCACCGGCCGCGCGGCCTGGGTTCCCGCTCGCCGTGGCCGGCTCGCTGGTTCCCTGCCGGGCCAGCGCCTTGATGACCTGCTGGACGGCCCAGAGTTGTTCCTCTTGATTGTCGCTCCCTGCGGCTGCTTCCAGTCGCGGCGGGATCCTCCCAGACTTAGCTTCTTCCTGGTACTTGCTACAATTCCACAGCATGTGTGCGAAGCCGGCCGTCTCCGTTCGGCAGACTCTGCATTTGTCTGTCGGGTGCGTCTCGGGATACATTCTATGCATCAGCGATGGGCTGGGGAGTGAGCCCGTCTGTAGCTGTCTGAATAAAACGGCTTGCTCTCGACTGAGCCCCGAGCAAGGGGGTGGAAGAGTTCTACGAGCTAGGCGGAACACCTTGGTTATTTCGTTGTAGTCGGTCATTCGGTCTTTGGTGCTGAACCACAGCGGCCAGTCGACCGAGGCGCGGTCCGTTAGCGCGCGCGCCTCGGCGTGTGCCGTCTCGTTGTGGTTGGCGTTGCGGTCTGACGCCTCGCCTTCGTGCGCCGGGAACCACTTGATTCTCACTTGTCTGCTGCCATCGTCGTTCTTGGTTGCCTGCAGTATCCGGCCGGCCTTGGTCGTAGACAGTCTTTCGAGCTGTGCGGCACGTTGGGCCTCCGCTATCTCCTCCAGCGTGTTGTGCACCCCTAGCTGCAGGAGGCGTTTGGTGCTCGTTGTTTCGAACAGTCCCAGTGCCGTCTTGTAGGCCCTGCGGATGAGTATATCTATCTTGTTTCTCTCTCTCTTCTTCCGCTTGTGGTAGGCTGTCACGTACGCTACGTGACATATGACGAACGAGTGGATCAGTCTGATCAGGCTCTCTTCCCTCATTCCACTTTTCTTGTTCGTGACTCGTTTGAGTAGTCTCGTGGCGTTCGCCGCTTTCGCAATGAGCCGGGTGACGGTCTCGCCGTTTGTGCCGTGCGTCTCGATCGTCATCCCCAACACTGATCTTGTTGACTCTTGGGATCGCGTTTCCCTTTCTGGTCTTGACTTTGATTGCCTTGTACTCTCTCGGGCTGCTCTTGGGTTTGCGGTGCTTGACGGGCGGGTAGACGAGGAGCTCCGACTTGCTCGGCGAGCATCTGAGCCCCGTTCCGTCGAGTTGGTCTTCGATCGCATCAACGGCCGCCTGTAGGGTGGATTCGATGTGGGCATCGCTGCCCCCTTCCACCCACAGCGTTATGTCGTCCGCGTATATCGTATGTCGGACTTCCTTGATGTTCCTGAGCCTTTCGGCCACTCCTATCATTACGAGATTGAAAAGCACCGGCGAGATGACCGATCCCTGAGGTGTGCCTGTGCTTCCCAGCTTCTTCTCCTGTGTTTGGAGGTCCCCCGCTCTGAGCTCGGCCGTTCTGTCCGCGAGGAAGTCTTTGATGTAATTGTATGATCTCTCCCATGTTGAGTTTCGAGACTTGGGATAGGATCGCTGAGTGCTTCACCTTGTCGAAGGCGCTCTGCAGGTCGAGTCCCAGTACTGCTTTGTTGTTGCCACTGTTGCCGTCGATGATCTGGTGCTTGAGTTGTATCATGGCGTCTTGGGTACTTTAGATGCTGCCTGAAGCCAATGATCGTTTCCGGGTAGAGATCTTCTTTCTTGAGGTATTCTTGCCACCTGTTGAGCAGGACGTGCTCCAACACCTTGCCCATGCAAGATGTGAGCGATATGGATCGGAGGTTATCCGTGTCGGATGGCTTGCCCGGCTTGGGGATCAGGATGATCTTGGCCTTCTTCCACTGCGTCGGCAGCGTTCCCGTTTTCCAGCATTTGTTGTAATAGCTCGTGAGGCTTTCTATGGATTTGTCGTCGAGGTTCTTAAGCGCCTTGTTGGTGATGCGGTCCAGCCCGGCAGCCGACCTGTTGTTGAGGTCCTGCAGTGTCGTGCGAACTTCTTCTACGTCTATATCTCTGTCGAGACGGGCGTTGGGCAGCCCCCCGTACAGCCCATAGCACTCCGTGGGCGTAGTCGGCAGGTATCTGTCGCTGATGCGTTTCGTCACCTTATCGACGCCGTGTTAAGTGACTTCTCGATGGATGAGTTTCGCCAGTCGGTCCCTTTGGTGTGGTGACTTAGTCTTGGTTTCGTCGAGCAGATGCTTCAGCAAGTTCCATGTTTTCCCGTTGTGCATCTGGCTGTCGGCAGCGTTGCATACCTCGTTCCACTGTTGTGCACATAGCGTGCGACCGTGGTCCTCGATTGCTCTGTTGAGTTCTGCTACTTTCTTTGACCGCTTTCGTGAAACGTGCTCTTTCTGGCTCTATAGCCTTTCTGAAAGTTCCTGAACAGGATAGAAACGGTAAGGCACCGACTTTGTATATATACACCCTCTGGGAAAAGTTAATGGAATGAATAAATAGCAAAGTATATTAATTTCACCATCGTTTCTGTGCGCTGCTTATAACTGAAATACGCTTCATAATGTAATTAGTACTAGAATTAAGACTGTCCAACAATTAGTCATAGTAACGCGACAGCTTTAAAGGCTGTTTCGCTCAAAAATTGGCGCTGTGGGCGAGAAACCACGCCCACTGCTCTTGAGATGACATAACCTGGGTTGGTTGGTTTCACATCTTTTATTTCCATCGGAAATGGGCGTCCTCTTCCCCGCCCCCGGCACGCGTGCCGGGGAAGACGGGGAGTCGTGCGCCCGCGGATTAGAGGCTGGCAGGTAGCCCTTGGCTTGTTGCGGCCTCTTCTGCCAGATGGACGTTGCGGTGTTGGATCGCAGGGTCCGCGCTTCGCAGCAGGGTATCCCAGCCTACTTTACTTGTAATATTTTGTCCTATCCCTATTACGTAAAATACTTAAAAATACTTAAAATACTTACAAAAGATCATTGTCCCTAAGGTGTGGTAGCGCGTGAAACGCCCTGGCCGGGTTCATGAAGGTGTTAGTTTGTAGCCGCCTCCACGCGACTAGCTTCTCTATTATTTAGGCTAACATGTGACGGGGATCCCAGTTTATAATGGTCGATGATTTCCGTGTAATTTTGCAGACACTCGTCGTATGCCCAGTGTTCGGGGGGCTCGACGGCTACCCGGAAGTCGAGAGCTCGGGCTAGCTCGTGAGCCGCCTCGTTACCAGGGACGGCAGCGTGAGCGGGTGTCCAAATTAACTGAATTTTCCTATTCAGCGTTCTTTGGGTGAAAATTTTGGCTGCCTCCGGCGCTATCCTCCCCTTTCCAAAATTTTGAATGTCAGTTTTGCTGTCGCTAATTATGAACTTGGTCTCTGTTCTAGCGCTATCGCAACTTCCTCCGCAGTCTCTATGTTGCGGCCTCTGATGGCTGCCGCGGATACCGGTGCCCCTCGGCCATCGACTACCGAGGCTGCCGCCGCACCTGTTCTGCCACTTGCCCATCAGCATAGACTACTTCCTTCGCTCCTATTTTCTTGAACCGTTGATCTAGAACTTCGGCTCATTTGGCACTTCTTTCGACATGAAATTCTGGATGCATGTTTCTAAAGAGGGGGGGGGGGGGGGGCTACCAAGGCGTTCCTGCTTTCCCTACTGATTGTGATTTTTTTTTAACTCCTCTGACTGGGTTGAGGCCTACTTTTGCAAAATCACCCTGCCCGTCTCGGTCGTGCTTATTCTCTTTACCCGGGAGACTCGCACTGCCTCCGCCAATTTTGTCCACGTGTTATGCACCACGAGTTCGAGCAGTCGTTCGCTCGAGGTACCCATGGGCAGTCGTAGCGCCTTCTTAACACATCTTGGGATCAGACAGTCTAATTTCTCTTTTTCTCCGGCCTTGATGCCCAGGTAGGGCGTGGCGCAACTGATTCTGTTTATCAAGTACGCCTGGATTAGTTTTAGTAAATTTCTCTCCTTGAGGCCTCTTCCTTTAGTGACGACCCTCTTCAAGAGCCCGAGGGTTTGCATCGCGTAACTTTCTAATTTCTTCAGGACATCTCCGTTATGGCGGAAGAGATTGGATGACTACCCCAAAATCCTTATCTGATCTACTTTTGACCCCGGTTTGTCCTCTACCTGAGTATGAAACTCCTCGCTATTCTTGCAGTGGAGGCACTTTGGGTTATATGCGAACAACTCCAATTTTTGCGGGGAGCAGGAAAGTCCCCTTTCAGCAGCGTAATCGACAATAATTTCGGTCGCTGCCTGCAGGCGTTCCTCCGTACTCGCATCGCTCCCCTGGTTAATCCAGAGGTTGATATAGTCCGCATACATGCTAAAATCAAGGCGCTAAATTTTGACATGACTGCGTTGGTTGTACAACTTTTAATTCCATCGGAAATGGGCGTTCTCTTCCCCGCCCCCGGCACGCGTGCCGAGGAAGACGGGGAGTCGTGCGCCCGCGGATTAGAGGCTGGCAGGTAGCCCTTGGCTTGTTGCGGCCTCTTCCGCCAGATGGACGGTGCGGTGCTGGATCGCAGGGTCCGCGCTTCGCAGCAGGGCATCCCAGGCTTCTCTACTTGTAATATTTTGCACTATCCCTGGAGATTGTGGGCACTCCCAAATTATGTGGTCGAGGGTTCCCCTCGCCCCACAGTGTTTGCACAGATCATTGTCCCTAAGGTCTGGTAGAGCGTGAAACGCCCAGACTGGGTTGGGTTAATTGTGTGACGTAAGGAGACCACGTGATGTTCCAAAGCTGGGATGAGCTGCCAACTCAGGTTTCTCATTTGAGGCGGAAAGGAACTTTATTTATTTCGGTGTGTTAGTGTATGACATAGATGGACGCAGGTAAAAGTTAAAAGGTCAACAATTCATGGCGGCCTGCCTTGATAACGTTGGAAAGAAGGCTTATTGTTGAGAATCCGGGAAAATAGCAGTAAAAACAGCACATGGGAGCAGTTAAAGAAATAGAATCACACGTCCGGTGACAATCGGGCTGTAGGCGTCCAAAACATATATACCACGATAATCGCTAAGCTTCTATAAGCGTACGAGCGGTAAACGACCACTGGGTGTTTGTATATGCATAAGTGCCATGATACTGATGAAGCGCTGCAGCTCTTGGGAAGAAGAGGAGAACGATAAGGGGTACTTTGTAAAGGATGGGGCAAACATTGCAAACAACGGTCGGAACGCGGGGCGGTGACCGCGTCCCGTTCCTCGCTGGCGGGTGTTCTCAACGGCTCTGCCACGAGCATTAGCGAGGAGACCTTGGAAAGCAAAGTGCCTAGAATAAAGGGGGGGGGGGGGGGGGAGAAGTCGGGAAAAAAAAATGAAACTCAGAAATAAAGAGGTGGTATACCAATGGCACGATACTGCAAGCTCATCATATGCTGACAAATATCAGCTGTTGAATGAAAGGCAAGACGAGAGATTACGACGACCATTTGTGCACGTCGCACTGTTTTTCGGCACAGGTGTCGTATATGTCGCAGCTGAAAGCTGCCACGTTCAGCTTTAGCGGAGAAGTAGGCTGACGTGAAGAATAAGTGTATGTAGAAGTGTCATTGAGGTGGGCATTGCAGAGCAGTGTGAAAATATTTTAAGTGTATACCTATTATGTGGTTCCGCAAGGAACGCGATTATCGGCAGTGGAAAACTTAAAAGGGAGGAGAAAACTCTTTTCCTCACTTATCAATGAGAAATCTCTCCCATTCCTTGTCCTTTGCCTGGTCGAACAAGTTCCGGAAACTGTGTTGTGCAAATGAACCCCCTGGACAGCCCCTTTAATTGTTTGGGCTAGAAAAGCACTCCCGATTTTTGCTGCCTAATACTGTAACTTCACAAATCGAACCAAAGTCGTATTTACACACACACACACACACACACACACACACACACACACACACACACACACACACACACACACACACACACACACACACACACACACACACACACACACACACACACACACACACACACACACACACACACACACACACACACACACACACACACACACACACACACACACACACACACACACACACACGCACACGCACACGCACACACACACACACACACACACACACATGCGTGCGCAAAAAAAGATCGCGAAAATGAATTCGTTTACAGTGCGTTGCCGGAACAGCGAGCACTGTATTTTCAATTAATTAAACACGGCATCCTTCCATCCACTTAGTGATAGTGATGGCCCATTGAACGCTATAGTAGCGGTTATTAAGGCGAAAGCCTTTAATGGCTCATGCTGTCGTGGACAAAATGTGTCCCGCTTTTGTGGCGTTCTGATTGGCCGAGGGGGATGACGTCATAGAGGTCTCGACCAATCACAGAGCACCGCCACAGTATGCACGAATACATGCCTTATATGGTGGCGGTGGTTATTTATTGTATTACAAAAGGAAGGAAAAGATGGCCTTATGTAAATCAATGATCAATATATACGTAATTGACAGATTGGTGACTGATAATCTAATTCATCAATTAATTAACTAATGTATAATTAATTTTCTACTGAATTAGATATTTGCTAAAATAATTACTAATTAGTGCCAGTTACGTAGCAGAATGCGGCACTCAGGCTTTCGCCTTTCACTAGTTTAGTCGCTCAAGTCCCTCATAATTTTTTGTTTTACACTGAGCGAAGTAGAAATATAAGAGTGAAATGAAAATGCGACAGATTCCACAAGGCGTTTGCCGTGGTGCAGGCGCAACGTGCGGATCGCGCAATGGAAAATCGACATGGTGTTCAACAGCGCAGAAGATGCATCTTACAACCTTTGTATGCATAATAAAAGTGAAGAACCCTTGGAACCTTGCTCGAAGCAGAGTTTCGTTATTTATTTATTTATTTATGAAATACTGCGGACATTTCGCATGTCCAAGCAGGAGAGGGAGGGTACATAAGTGACAGTATATCAGACATCAGCAAGCGCAAAAAGGCCAGCAAGAGCAAGCAGTTATACAATCTATGCATTAATTTCGAATAACACAGCAAGTACATGGTGCAATGAGACAAAATAAGAAAATGCACAGCACCAAACAGCTACAGTACATCAATCAAGGAGGGTGAAAGAATTCAGAACTTGGGGGTAGAGCATTCCATTCAAACACTGTTCGGGGAAAAAAAAGAGTATTTATATGTGGCGGTGCACGCAAAAATATTGACCAGCGTCCTACATCCAATATATACCGGACAACATTTGAGCACCTGCATTCGAAACAAATGAGCAGATAGGCTGGCAGATCAACGTATATTAGGCCCGAGCGAAGTGCATTTGCCCTAGAATAGCCATAGCTTGCATACTGCATACGGAAAGACAGAAAAAAAAAAAAGAAGACTGCAGGCATTCATTTTACTACTGGAATATAGCGCTTAGCCAGACACTGCGTATGACGCGTTGGGCTTGAATTGACGCGTCGTAAAAGTGCAGCGATAAGCGATAAGAGGCTGAGCGACGCTGTAAGACAAGCGAATTTCTGAAATTAAGGGACCAAAAAAATTGCAGCGTTATTATTGCTGGCAGATAAATGCTGTTATTTACGTGTTCAGTACGTGTTCTCCAAATACTCGCGGACAAATTACTGTGCCTTTGTGGCGACGTCTATGGACATGAAAGGGAAAGAACGATCTTTGTGACTGGGCTGTGGCGTGTATTAAGTGTTTGATCTATGGTTGCGGTGAGAGGACCCCCGCTACCCCCCTCCCCCCTTCCCCGTCACTTTAACCCTTACATCTGCCGCTGCTTTAATGAGTACATATTGTTACCAGGTAGGAGGCCGATGAACACAGGAAGGCAGAACATGACCGGTTACGATGAGAGGTGACAATGAATATAGGCGGGGCTAGCGCGAGCACTCCTGCCCATACCACTGCCCGCTTCTTCTTCCTCGTTCATATTAAGGGACATAGAAGTGAGCCCAGCTCCAGAGCTTGGCGTTCCTTTCTGCTGTGGTCACAGTGACTTTACTGAACAAGGGTACCGACATCGACCTCGGCAACCATGTCTTGTACCTTGGTGGAATGGGCGACGGGGAGAAATGAATCACTATACTTGATGTCGTCTTAATCAGTTCACCGCACGAACTCTTCTTCTTCTTCACCTTCGGTGTGCATGACACATAACCACACTGGGGGTTGGCCATAATTTGCTGTAGGTGACAGAAAATGCACATTGCTAGGAAGGGAACTCACTTTACCTCTTTCTTTGCAGTCGTCTCGCTTCACCGTTGTTTTGTTTGACTCTAAATTAAGGGAGCGCGAGCTGCTTCTCCTTAAAAAAAAAAAAAGGCCAGATCCAGAGTAATCCTGGCTTGCCTGAGAAAAAATAACAATGAAATATGACAGAAACCAACGAGAATTCGAGATTTGTCAACCATCGCCCAATATTTGCTAAACAAATCAGTGTCGGTGCATTTTCTTCTGGACAAAGGCCAATGCAAGTCCCGTACGTCTCCCTTAAGAATCTCCAGTTAGGCACGTCAAACGGAGATCCACACGATGACAGAAATTGAGTGTTTGTCTCCGAAAAATAAACTACAAAAAAACCTTGCTGTGTTTGTCTTAGGAACGCCCAGTTCTAGAGTTGAATGTTTCTGAGTGTAAATACAATAGGAACAGAGTTTTGGGGGTTAGGAACAAGCTGGAATCACGGCTAAAACAATTAAACAAGAGAAAGTGGACATGAGCAGGCCATATGCGTTGGTTCCGTTGGCGAAATATGAGTGTAGTTCTAGAACTAGAAGTCAAACACAGCAGTGTGGCAGGGCGGTCCATGTAGGTGGATGTATGCATGAAGTGCTCGATGATACAGTGAACGCAGCTGGCGGATAGAAAGCTGACTGGAAATCAGTTTGATCCAGATGTCTTTGTCTAGTGTCTAATAGTGCACGTATCTATATGAGGATTACGGTTAACAACAGCAATGTGTGCGCCGAGGGCAAAACTCTACGACTCTCGGCAAACTTCTTTCTTGTCTGCATGCAACCACCCATGGACAATGCGCCGGACCTTTCGTACAACAGCAAGCCAGAGCGGCGTACCGAGGATGATAACAGCTCGACGGAACGAGGAGCAGCGCTTGCATACCCAAAAACAAACAAAGCGCGCCGCGGTTGATATCTTTAGCTACGCCACCGCCAGAGCAGTTTCCTGCCGGGAAGCCGCAGATTGGCGGGTGGGAGCAGTGGCCTGCCGCAGTTGCGTCGCGAAATAGACGCTGGCTCGACCTCCACGCACGCTGGGAGGTTTGTTTACCGAAGCCCCGCTCCGTTGAGCGTGTTCGCTCTACAGCTGCGGTGGACCGCCGCGCCAAGGACACTTCCTGCCTAGCTAAAAAAGACGCACCAGCGTCCGTGTGTGCCTGCTTTAGCTTGTTTTACTTTACTTGCAAGATGCAGACGACCGTAGTAACGTTCCAGACGACAACATTACAACACATTAGGCCTATACGAAGGTTGCATGGTGTTGCTTCGCTTCTAAATTTGTCTCGGAGGAAAAGCTAGCGTGGTTGTTAATGTATCTTCTCTTTCTTTCGCCTTTGTGTGTGGCCTCTGTGAAGCCTGTGAATGTTTAACTTTGCACATCTTTTTTGTTCGCTCATCCAAGGATGCGGGATCGAATCCTGGCTCCGGCGGCCGCTTTTCGATGGAGGCGGAAAGCAAGGCGTCCGTGTGTTGTGCGATGTCAGTGAACGTTAAAGAACCCCAGGTGGTCGAAATTTCCGTAGTCCTCCACTACGGCGTCTCTCATAGCCTGAGTTGCTTTGGGAAGTTAAAGCCCATAAAACAAAGCAAACGATCATCCTTTTTCTTCTCGGAACGAATACAATACATGCGACAAACGTGATCATTTGAGTCACTTTTGTTTTGTTTCGGGCAGTAAGCAGACGTCACAAGCAGCAATATTCCTTTTTTGTTTTCTCAGGCAGTGCCTAGATTTGCAATATTCTTTTCGTGCTCATGAGAACGTTGTTTTGAAGCACAAATCATAGCGTGAATGCATTGTTTCCCTTCCCGCATTTCATTCCTCTGGCGTACATTTAGGGAGACAATAGTTACTTTTTGTTGTTTTTCACAGAAAGCAGACGGCGACAGCATTTAGCGAAGTTTGAGGACGAAAGTCGCTGGAACTTGCCTCGGATAATGAGCTCACTGCTCTCCGTAGCCCCGCTCCCCAGCTTCTACGACGCTCCTTTTTTTTTTTTCTTTCATAAATATTTAGGTAAACTCTATTCATTTACTTTTTGTGGGAAGAGGACGACCACGACGTTAATCGTGTCCACCCCGTTAGCAGACGGCAGTCGTTTTGTGCGTCGGAAAATTAGTATTTTTCTCCTTTCTGTTTCGTTTCTACGCACCGTTGGCGCTCGCATTCTTTTCTTCATCCCTCATTCCATTCTTTTTCTCGTACACGTAGGAACGTTGTTTCCTCATCCCGTTCTTTAAGACTCAAGCATGTGGGCAGTTTTACGCGCCGAAAGATTGCAAATGACAATCGTTTTTACCATAACGAAGTGGTGATGGTCTTACTCTGTGACTTCTATTTTTGCTATTTTAGCGAAATAATTATTTACTTGTTATGCCAGACTTTTTTTTTACCGACTCCCGTTACCAGAAGTATGGACAATGACAAAACAACGACACATTTTGTAGCCATGCCTTTTTGTTCTCCGAGATCACCGTAGTGATGAGTCCGTAAGTAACCTCTCATTGTTTATATTTTATTTTAATCATTTTACCTATTTTAATTAGCAGAATTTTACTGGCTGCTTCGATACATTCATCTGTTCTTGCTAAACTTATTTCTTTCATTATGTTGCAGGTCTCAAACATTATATAGGATACAAAGGCAGACGACAAATGTGTAAGTTTTTTCGGCTGCATGCTTCATCTTTAGTTACTAGAAAACGTTTAATTCATTCGTCTTGAACATTTTTCCCCTCGTAATCTTTTTATTCGTGCAAGTTCAAGGTAGGCTGTACATTTTACGTGTATGAATATCCGAAATTTCGGAATAGTGCATCGAATATCATTTTATTTATAGTTCACGCCCAAAATAACCTGAAACTAATCGAATTCGCTCTCAAGTTTTCGAATTGGTTTCTGATAACTGCATCAAGTTCGAATAGCGCGCGCACTGTAGATTTTGTTTTTCGCCGACTGTTAAATAAAAAGTCCGGGGGTGGGGGTGGGGGGGACATCAGCCTTCATACCGTGCGGCAACGCGAAAATATTTCTCTCCTGTTGCTTGTCTGGTTTTGCGCCTGTGTCCATACCTCTAATGTTCTACACGGAGTTCCATCAATGCCTGGAGTGTGCATACATGTCTGGACATACAGTGGTGACATCTACATCGAGCTGTCATGACGTCAAACACCGTAACCACCATGGCTAGTCATGAACCAAGACTATGATCATGACTAACAATGACTATGACTAATCAAATTATAATTATAATGCTTAATTACCAGTGATTGATTTACTTATTATCTATCTCTAGATGATTGACAGGTGCGAAGGACGTTTTCTGGTCACAATTTTTGGTCGCATGAAGCATGAGGCAAGAAAGGCTTTCACCTTAAGGCTGATTCCGACATCTTATGGAGACATACGCATGGCTTACGGGATATTGAGCGGCACAACAGCGTTCGGCTAAGTTTTGCAGTGGCTGTTGCTCCGTATGGCTCGACCTCTCGTCCCGTTTATCAACTCAATAAACTCAAAAGGGGTGGCGCAGTGGTTACAGCGCTCGATTACTGTTCCCGAGGATGCGGGATCGAATCGGCCTCGGCGGCAGCTTTTCCGTGGAGGCGACAAGCAAGGCGCCCGTGTGCTGTGCGATGTCAGTGCACGTTGGAGAACCCCAAGTGGTTGAAATTTGCGGAGTCCTCCACTACGGCGTCTCTCATAGCCTGAGTCGCTTTGGGACGTTAAACCTCACAAACCAAACCAATCCAAGGTATAGCAAAATAGATTTTCCCGGTGCGGCATGATTGTCATCGAGTTATTATAACGTCTGCGCGTGGCGCATAATTATAGTGGAGAGCAATGTCGCGTCTTTGGACAGCTGTATGCAGCCTTAACCCTTGTATATGATCCCACTACGCTTTTATTGGCCTCGTCAATCGACTGTTGGTTCCTTTCATTAGTGTCTCATATAGCGAGCTCTTAATACGTAAAATTATCCGCAGAAAGCAAATATTGATTTAAAAAAGGCAGCCCATTCGTATTTTATTTCACTCCTTCACTACTCCATTTGTGTTCGACTGAACTGGTGCATAGTCTATTGGTATTCGACTCAATTTCGGAACAGTACTCCAGGTGTGAAAGATACAGCGCCTTTCCCTTCCTGTGAACCAATTATATTATTATCCCAGATGGTCGAAATTACTCTGTAGCCCTCCACTACGGTCCCCTTTCTCTCTTTCCGCTTTCACTACCGCCTTCCTCCCTTCCCTTAGCCCCGCCGGGGTGGTGCAGTGGTAAGATGCCCGACTACTGTGCCGGAGTACCCAGGTTCGAGCCCGACCTCGGCGGCTGCGTTTCGATGGAGGCGAAACGAAGAGGCGTCCGTGTGCTGTGCGATGTCAGCGCACTTTAAAGATCCCCTGGTGATCGAAATTACTCCGTAGCCCTCCACTACGCCCCCTCTTTCTCACTTTCCACTTACTCCCAACTTCATCCCTTCCCTTACGGCGCGGTTGAGGTGTCCACAGAAAACAAGCGAGACAGTTACCGCGCCTTTCCCCTCCTATAAATAAATCAATCAATCCCTTTCCTTAAGGCGCAGTGCAGGTGCCTACAAAACAAGTGTGACGGATACTGTGTCTTTCCTTTACTGTGAACCAATTATTTTTATTTTTACGAGTTGTAAAACGCAACATCTGTCACTTTTCAGCGGACATATGAAAGGCACCGTAAGGTAAGATCTGGTACTCTCCTAATGGGGTTGGGACAGGTGGGTAACCGCCGCTTGCGGCGGGGGCTAGCCTGCCACAAAATGTTTATCGTCACACTTGCTCTGCGGACACCCGAACCGCGCCGTAAGGGACGGGAAGGAAGGTGGGAATGAAAGTGGAAAGAGAGAAAGAGGAGCCGTAGTAGAGGGCTGCGGAGTAATTTCGACCACCTGGGGAACGTCCCCAGGTGGTCGAAATTACTCCGCAGCCCTCTACTACGGCTCCTCTTTCTCTCTTTCCACTTTCATTCCCACCTTCCTTCCCGTCCCTTATGGCGCGGTTCGGGTGTCCACAGAGCAAGTGTGACAGTTACTGCGCCTTTCCCTTCCTGTGAACCAAATATTATTATTGTAGGCCGTCATTGCACCCGCCACTGTTTCGGTGGTGGACGACGGCTGTTGGTGCGGCGCACGTCTTTCTCTCCCTCTTCCTTTTCTTTCTTCTCTATTTTCTCTTCTGCCTGCCCCGCCGGGGTGGTGCAGTGGTAAGACGCCCGACTACTGTGCCGGAGTACCCGGGTTCGAACCCGACCTCGGCGGCTGCGTTTCGATGGAGGCGAAACGAAGTGGCGTCCGTGTGCTGTGCGATGTCAGCGCACGTTAAAGATCCCCAGGTGGTCGAAATTACTCCGTATCCCGCCAGTACGGCTCCTCTTTCTCTCTTTCCACCCTCACACCCACCTCCCTCCCTTCCCTTACGGCGCGGTTGAGGTGTCCGCACAGAACAAGTGTGACAGTTACCGCGCCTTTCCCTTCCTATAAATCAATCTCTTTTGCCTGCACGAGGCAGCGGAGGTGGCTCAGCTACAGAGCCAGTAGCAGGCCCATGCACTTTCGTTTCCTTCTTCCTACAGCCACAGCAACAACAACAGATGGCAGTGAATGAAGAAAGACAGAAAGAGTTTCCGTAGAGGAGGGCTACGGGACACTTTCGACCACTTGGACTGAACATCGCACAGCAAGCGGACGCAATTGCGTTTCGCTTCCATCAAAACGCGGTCGGGTTCAAACCCGCAGGAACCCCGCTCATCCTTTCAATCGAGTCACATGCGCGTCGAAGTCGAAAGTTCTCGAAAGTTCCGCTCTCTCTCAAACTGGCTGACACGACACGGACGCCGCTTTTTATATTTTTTTTTTGCCGCCAAGGCCGGCACTAATTTAGGGGAGGGTTGCGAAAATAGAAAGCGCGGATGGCAGAAGTAAATAAACAAAGTGAAGCGATGCGTGGTGCGCGCCGTCAACTGTGCAGCGGCGCATTTAATTTGTTACTCGCGACCCAGCCGCTACGTGATTTATTATTTGTGCTGCGTAGAACACTCCAGAACACTACTTGTGCGTGCCTGAAACGCGCTATGCAAGAATAGTTTCGGCGTTTTCGGCACCAAGGATCCGGATATACCGCTCATTGACTTGCGCTCACATTTTCGAAAGTTATACAGTAAAATACCACTTGAATGAACCTCACTTAAACGAAGCATTCAGTTGTACAATCTTTAATAAATTCCCCCGCCGAAGCTCCATTGAACGCTCTGCAAGCGCCCTTCATTTTAACGAAATTAAATTGTTGCTCATTTCAGTTCTACAAACATTTTCTATAGTGTCATCCTGTCTCTCCCACGTCATACTGAGTATTTCAAACAGAACAACGTGTACTTTTTCCTGAATATTTTTACATTGAGAAACATATTTTATTAGTGTGTGACGAAAACTGGCCGTCATTTAGCTCTAAGTTTAACTGGCTATCTAAACAAGCTTGTATACAGCGGACTCACGAGCTAGCTTTGCATGCTTAATTGAATCCACAGTCATAACCACCCCTAGCCACAACTTCAGCCCTACAAAAGCCTCTTAGCTTCAAGAAAGGCGTGCGTATGCATGCTGGTTAATCGTGATTTGCTGAAAGAATGATCTGCTTGGAGGAAATGAATGCCTCTGCTGCCCAGTAGACCGCTGTGCCGGACGAGGTTCACATGAGCTTGCAAATAGTGACTGAGGCCAAGAACACTGCAGTCCCAAGTTCAAAAGTGCTGCAAAAGGCGACTGCATTACGAGTATAATATTTACCACAAAACGGCTTCATGGTGCTAATGGAAATACGCTTCCACACACCTATTTTAGTTCAGTGAACTTTCACTTCAATTTCCTAAGGTCCCTTGAAGTTCGTTCAACTGAAGTTTCACTGTAGTACTAAGGGGAAAGCCTTTAATGGCTCATGCTGTCGTGGACAAAGTGTGTCCCGCTTTTGCGGCGTTCTGATTGACCGAGGCGAGATGATGTCATAGAGGTCTAGACCAATCACAGAGCACCACCACAGTATGCGCGAATGCTTGCCTTATATGGCCATATGTCAATCAATAAATTATAATTAATAAATGACCAACTGACAACTAATTAAATAATTCACTAGATCATTAATTAATGATTATATGATTATGCAATCAATCATAATTACCTACTTGGCTAATAATTAATTGTTCACTAAACAATTAATTAATTACTAGTTAGTGCCCGATGCGTAGCAGAATGCGGCACTCAGGTTTTCGCCTTTCACTACTTTAGTCGCTAAAGCTCCTCATAATGAGTTTTTTATATCCAGAATGACGCTCACGCTATTTATATGGAGACAAAAGGTTGTCAGATGTATTTAATTATTATATCGATGGCGACAAATATCTTCCCATTTTTGTTGACCTGGCCGTCTCACCGGCGCGTAGGAAATATTTTTGGGTGGAAGCCGTTAACTTTGGTCGCGGTCGAAAGCTTCACAAACTATTTATATGCTCCAT
Source organism: Amblyomma maculatum (assembly GCF_055883805.1). Taxonomy (NCBI): domain Eukaryota; kingdom Metazoa; phylum Arthropoda; class Arachnida; order Ixodida; family Ixodidae; genus Amblyomma; species Amblyomma maculatum. The sequence continues at coordinate 67,816,747 of NC_139351.1, read as the reverse complement.
ATATTATACCTGAATAATACGTGCAGTATATATGAAGTTTTTTTTTTTTTCGAAAAGAACCAAATCCACCCTTGCAGAAACCAAGCAAAATGCGCAAATTTTATTTGTCCACAGCAGCATACTGGAAGCTCAATTTTGATAGTTTATGAAAGCAAGAATATCTGGGCTAACAACGGTTACAACTCAACTTCACCTAAATTTTGGTGGGCGGATTTGGCACTTTCAGATAAAAAAAAAGAACGCTTTTCATATGTATATATTATCGGACAAAAAAAAAACTTGACACATTACTATGTACTGTAAGCTATACGTTATGTACCACAGAACGCGTTGTGAGGTTAGCTGCTGCATCACGATGTGTGCAATGAAAAAAAGTATATATATATATATATATATATATATATATATATATATATATATATATATATATATATATATATACACACAAACACGCACGGCCGTCAGCTTCCACGTTTTCACGCCGTGCTTAAAGAAAAAAATAACACATAAAGGAAAATGACAGCTCTGAATTTCTCTTCATTATCTACCTTTGTTTTAAAATCATTTATCAGACCTACCCCAGCTACAGCAGTGCAGTAAAGCTCTAATACCTCCAATGGAGTTCGGCCTCTCTAGTGTAGCTGGCACAAGTAAAGAGCGGCCGTAATTATTACCAAATTGTACCACCTTTCAAGAGTGGATTCAGGACCACGTTTCCTTAGAATGCCGAGATGACATTCTCGTTTGCGGCATATGTGACGCGTTGCTGTTTATCCATGAACTTAAAAACAAAATTGTATAATAAAACACATGCGGATAGTGCAGCCCCTGAACACTAAATGTTGGCGATGAATTACTGCAGCTACTCTGCTCTTCTTCTTATTCCAGGAGTTTCTCCAAAGAGGAAAACAGAGGAAACTTTACTACAATGGATTTTTAACTTCAAGGGCGGGCCACTTAAAACCAAGTTCTGGCTACAGCTATGGTTTCTTTTTTTTTTTTTTTGTATGTTACTCATCGCTATTCCTGAAAATGCTACTTTGATGGGTTAGTTTGTTTGGTTTATGGCTTACGGGCTTAACGTCTCAAAGCGACTCAGGCTATGAGAGACGCCGTAGTGGAGGGCTCTGAAAATGTAGACCACCTGGGGTTCTTTAACGTGCACTGACATCGCACAGCACACGGGCGCCTTGCTTTTCGCCTCCATATAGCGGCCGCCACAGCCGGTATATTGAACCAGCATCCTTTGGCTCGGTAACTGAGAGGTTGCCTGAACCCTTGAGTCCTGACCCATATACACCGTAGCGGTTGGTGGGTTAGTTGGGTTTATGGTATACATCTAGTGAACCAACACATGGACGAATAGGAAAGGAAAGTTCACTTTTCTTCTGCCAAGCTCTGACTGGCGAAACCTATACGCCTATTCATGCGAAGAATCGAGAGAGAAAGAAAAAAGAGAGAGATAAAGATAGATAGATAGATAGATAGATAGATAGATAGATAGATAGATAGATAGATAGATAGATAGATAGATAGATAGATAGATAGATAGATAGATAGATAGATAGATAGATAGATAGATAGATAGATAGATAGATAGATAGATAGATAGATAGATAGATAGATAGATAGATAGATAGATAGATAGATAGATAGATAGATAGATAGATAGATAGATAGATAGATAGATAGATAGATAGATAGATAGATAGATAGATAGATAGATAGATAGATAGATAGATAGATAGATAGATAGATAGATAGATAGATAGATAGATAGATAGATAGATAGATAGATAGATAGATAGATAGATAGATAGATAGATAGATAGATAGATAGATAGATAGAGAGAGAGAGAGAGAGAGAGAGAAAATGCAGAGTCCAGCCTGAGCTAATCGTTATCCAAACCGCAACTCCGCTGTGGGGTAAGTGAAAGAGAAGAACAAGCTTATATTGAATGCACTGCGCGGTATCTCTTTGGCCATGTGCGCAACTTGCGCTTGCAAAAACACGTTTCTCTTGAACGTTAATTATTAATTATTAATTAAAAGTTTTCTCTCTCTCTCTCTCTCTCTTGAACGCTATTCATGCAAGTGAGGTGGTGTAGGGCTGAACGAAGAAAATGTAAAGGAATGCGGATACTTAGTTATGCTGAATTCCATGCAATAATAATAGTAAAACATTTGCAACCGGTTCCATATATTAGCAGCGTAGCACTGGTGCCAGCCGTGGTTCATCGCCGTCGCTGAGAGCCGTGGCGTCTGGAGTGCAGAGGCATTGATTTGCTGAGCAAAACTGTAACAGCCTCTTGGGACGCATGACGCGGGCAAACCCTGCAAAGCGTCCTTGGCTGGCCCAGTATAGCAACAGTAGCAGCGACAAGGGAGCGCATTACTGTGCATTCCAACACTGTGGGCCAGGGGGTCGTAAAACAGTGAAGGAGCGATCCGTGACGTCCTTGAGCGTGAATACGTGTCGTCTGCTGCGAACACTGGCTCACTTTTCAGACCTACTGCTGCATGCGGAGAATTTAAAGTGATTTTAAAAAGCGAAAAAGAAAAAAAAAACACGTATACGCACCCGAATGAGATTAGGTTCCCGATATCTGCTCTTGCCAGCGCTGTCTGCAGTGAAACATGGCATACTTAATGTGGTGCACAGTTGAAGACATGGAATCCAACTTCCTGGTGGTGAAATTGTTTTGAAAAGGCGGTGTGAATGACGCTATTGCGGTGCGGACCCCCCCCCCCCCCCCCCCCCGCTATCTAGAAGCATTAAATCAAAACTCTCGCAGGAGGTAATAAATAGATAAAAAAAAATGCATCAACTAGTAGTGTTGATGGAAACCTTATATGCAAAGTCAGAGGGAAAGTCAGGCGAATGAGAGAGACATGCTTACATGCCGCCATTTGGAGGAACGGGTCGGAGCTCTCTGCTCCATATTTTCTATATTGTGATATAGCTTTCGGACAGCAACTCCACATGATGTCAGTGAGGTTGACTGCCTGAAGGCAGAATTTGCATACGCCCGTGAATCAATCTGGATAATGTGCGACCATAGTGGGAGGTGAGGTAGGATAGTTTGCTGCGCGCCGCTGGCTTTTCTGCGGATATGCATGTGTTCTACATTGCCTCATCCTATGGGATGCATATCTCTACTGCGCGCGCTAGCCTAATTCCGGAATATGGGCTTATCCCTTGAGTACACGAATCTTATCGGGAAAAAGCCGGGGGGGGGGGGGGGGCTGGAAAGATAATCTGTCGCCAGCTGTGAGCACTTTTGGTTGATTCGTAAGGTACGTCTATAGTGTGCGAATGTACATTTCATGACATAAAAAGTTTGTACAAAACAGAAAAACCAACTGTCGGTTTCTTGCGCTTGTCCAGATATCTTGCCTGCTACGTGCGCAGAATATTAGAACGTAGCCATAATACTTAGGGCGAAACCGAATTTTGCCTCGCTGGGTCCGAATGCCGTTGATATAATTGTCCACCGAAAAGTGAGACAGATACTGCGCCTTCCTTCCTCAAAAACAAACTTGAACAAAAATAACGTCTTTTATTAAAAATGTTTAAATATTTCAGGGCAGCACTTGTCACCTTACGTGCAGCAAAGCGAAAGCATTTTGGCCGCCCTGATGCGATCAAATCAAGATCCTTTTTCTTCGCTTTTCTTCTCCCTTTCCCCTTCACCAGTGCAGAGTAACAGGTCAAATTTTAATTGTCCCGGTTAACCTCTCTGTCTTTGCTATAATTAAACCCATATATCTATCTATCTGCTGCGATCCTTGGAATGCCCCTGATTCCGATATATATATATATATATATATATATATATATATATATATATATATAGAGAGAGAGAGAGAGAGAGAGAGTCTCTGTAATTCAGAGGGAGACTCTACCCTTCTCCGTACTCTCGAGAGAGCGAGAGATTCTTTTTTTCTAGAGAGGCCCTCTTCCTCTCTGTATGAGAGGTCTACCTAGAGTAGAGAGGGAGACTTTCTCTATTTCTCATCACTAACATTATCTATCATGCACTAGCTATAACTATCAGTCACTATAACCCACCGATATCCCGCGTAATCTCGCGGACACATCTCGAGCGCAGTTTCTGCGCACACTTTCTGCGATGCCATCCATGAGCTGTTAAAGGATTTTCCCTTAAAACTACGGTGCCGGAGTATCCGGGTTCGAACCGACCGCCAAAGGCTGCGTTTCGATGGAGGCGAAACGGAGAGGCGTCCGTGTGCTGTGCGATGTCAGTGCAAGTTAAAGAACCCCAGGTGGTCGAAATTTCCGGAGCCCTCCACTACGGGGTCTCTCATAGCCTGAGTTGCTTTGGGACGTTAAACCTTACAAACCAAACCAAAAATGTTTAAAATATCGCGGAATGAAAAGCGACATGGCCTTGACCCAATTAAGCATAGGTGTCGATCAAAATGTAAGGCAGATACTGCGCCTTCCTAATCACCCCCCCCCCCCCCACACACACACACAAAGAAAAAAAAAACAAAACTAGCTTAACTAAAGGCACTATCGCGTCTACTTTTCAGGCGAAGGCCAGCGCCCCCTAATTCAAAGCTCCATACCGTGCCCAACATTGCTAAACCATGCTTAATAGATATTTCGCTCGTATCACTAGTCAAACCATGCTAAAAACCCCCACCATTTTTTTTTTGCAGACTGTTCAAGACAACAAAACTGAAACTTCAAAAGAACAAAATTGATTGCGGCCAGAATAATGGTTTGATGTTATATTGAGCGATTTGCATAGTTTTTCTTTCCCCGCACGTTTGTGGATGTTGGAATTTTAACGGTGAACGGCAGCATACGAGCGGCTAGCAGTTTGAAGTACGACTGCCGCACCGGCTCACCCTAGTAACATAGGGCTCACCGAACTCGTGATCTTGGGATCCACAGCTGAACTACAGTGGCTGAACGCCAAAGCCACTGGGTCACTGCGGCTATGGATGAATGGAAAATAGGAGCGTCCCCTTTGAAACGGGGTGGTAGTAGTTGCTATCATGCTCATTTTTTTCTCCGTGTATCTTAATTATTATTTTAGATTGGTTAACTATACCATCATTCTATTTATTTAATTTTTCTTTCTACATTACTAACATTATGTCACTTTTCTGCTTTTAAGCCACCAATCTTCCAATCGTTTTTTGCTAGCTTCCACTGCAGGTTCATTCACCCGGCCACTGGTATCTCTAAACCATAGAGCTAATACACAGTCTTTGTATTAGCTCTATGCTCAAAACCACAGAGCTTCAGGAAGAGTGACTGCGCCTGCATCGACTTCCGGATGGATACCATTACAATCGAGTATAATATGAAGAATTGTTTCTGTGGATTTACCGCATACTGCACATGTGTCATCTTCCATGTTAAATTTCTTTTTGTTGCTGCGTGTTCTAAGACACCCTGATCTAGTTTCAAAAAGTAGGTCATTGTCTCTTGAGTTATCAAAGAAAGCTTCCTTCCTGGTCTGGCTTTTCCACTTTCGGTATAGTTCCACACTTAGTTTCTTTTCCATCGAATTTATCCAATTTTTACCTTCTGTGTTTTTCACCTGTTGCTTAATGCTCTTTATTTCTCCGTCCTTGTTACTAGCATACTTACTAGTTAGTTTCCTAGTTCTTGTCCTCCATTGTGAGGCAACGCTTTTTAGGTATAGGTATTTAAATACTTTAGCTGCCCATCTGTTACTGTCCAATTTCCTCAGGCGTTCCTCATATAATATTTTACTCTGAGCTTCCCGTACTTCGAAAGATGCCCAGCCCATATCTCCCTGTACCGCCTCATTTGTGGTTTTGCCGTGGGCACCCAGTGCTAATCGTCCGACGGCTCTCTGATTTATTTCTAATGTCGACTGTACCTCTGATTTTGGGCACAAAACCGCATTTCCGAAAGTAAGTCCGGGCACCATAATTCCTTTCCAAATGCCCCTCAAAACCTCATACCTGTTGTATCCCCACAATGCCCTATGCTTCATTATCCCTGCATTTTTTAACCATTTTGCCTTAAGTGATTGCTAATGCTTTTTAATGTATGCCAATCCTTCGTTTACCCATACCCCGAGATATTTATATTCTGCTACTCTGGGTATTTCATGGCCATGTATTTTAAGACCCTGATCAGTTGAACCGTTAAAACTCATTAAACCCGGCGTTGGATGGATGGAATATAGGAGCGTCCCCTTTGAAACGGGGTGGTAGCAGTAGCTCTCATGCTCATTTTTCTCCCTATATCTTAAATATTCTTTTAGATTTGTTAACTATACCATCATTCTATTTATTGAATTTTTCTGTTCTGTACTGTTCTGTGCTGCCACCTGTCGTGTAGTGTCGTAACGAGGCAACACAACGAGCTGGAGATCCGTGACGCGGCCGTCGCACCACCTCGTGTCACCGACGGCTCCGACTCGACTATTTAACTGTATAAGTTGGATCGCGTACGTAGGCGTCTATTGCAGCATCCAATGAAAGCTTTGCAGATACGTGACTTTTCATATATAATAGCGCGCTGACATGAAAAGGGGAAAAAAAAAGTATCATATAATTCTGGTATTATTTAAACAATGGACATGTCAAGCAGTGCAGATTCTAGAAAAGCTGACAAGACGACATGAGTTCATTTTTTTCCCAAGAGCAGACGGTCCTGAAGCCGCGCATGCCGGCGCATCGCCTGACGACCGCATAATAATACGACGGGAGTGGATTTGCCGCAATATACATCCACGGCGGTTGTCCATGGCGTGCGACCCAAGGTCATGCAGCCCGTTCTCGTTCCACATATAACTAGCGGGCCCAAGGAAAAAAAGAAAATGCACGGAGAAGACGCTTTCCTGCTGGCCTGCGAGACGGAGCGAGAATTTTCGGGGGAAAAAAAAAAGATGTAACTCACGACGGTTTCGGCTTTGTTCTATTTCGATTTGCTTTCGTGTGCACGAGAGTTCACTGCGGTAAAAATAATGGAAATAGTAATAAGTATTTACTTTTATTCCCCAGCTTGAAGTGAAGTGAAGCACAAATTTATTGTCAAAAAGAAAGGTGGGGGTTAAGGAAAGTGGTCAGAACGTGGTTCCGAGACCAGGAAGATCCCGGGCGACACAGGGCTGTGCCACGGCTCGGCATTAGATATCCGGGAAGCGCTGATCCGGGTCGCCGCTGGCTTAAAATTCATTCCACGCCCCTAGGTAGCTATCAGGTGTAAGTTCTCTGGGAAGTATATGGAGCCAACAACCTCAAACTAAAGGATTTAATGATGCTATTTCATAGAAACCTAAACATCTATGTTGAGAAGACCAAGGTGCACGTGCCCCGGATAAATCGATAATTCGTTACGAAATAAGTGTTTTGAAATCCTAGTGCGCAGCAAAGCGTCACGGGAGGACCATTTATAGAATGCGTGAGAAGCCTGGTCAACCCGATACACATTTCATAAACTATTTAGCCCATTATAGTGCTCCATCATTATTCGGCGCCTTAATCATCTGGTCTCACAGCTACACTGAAGGGCTCTGCTGCTACTCAACAAGCCTTTAAATGAAGCCACTGCACTCTCGACATGGAACGTTTTTACATGTTGACATGGCGGAGCTTGCAGACAACCAAATGAGGACACAGCTGCAGTGGAAACTCGTTTATTCCGAAAAAAAAAAAAAAAGAAGGAAAGAAATAAAATCCGCTTCGAAATAACGGCTTCAAACTGGTAAACACGTACCGCTTAGCGTTTCAGCAGTGACGGCTGCGCGTTCAGAGACGTAGCGATTGCGCCGATCTTGGCCAAGCCGGGAAGTCGTTCTCGGTCGTCGCCCTCGAAAATAACACGGGCGCCTTTTCACAGCGCGCTTCTCTCGATGTGTATGAGGAGCCCAGCTCTCTTCCCAACGTTAGGGTGCCATTAGCGGTAGCTGACGTGTAACCAGATACAAGTTAACAAGAACGAAGAATCGGCAAGGGAAGAAGCTCGAAATTTCCAGACGTCTAACCGCCGCAAGCCGGCCGTTATCCGTAGCAGACGACAAAAACAAAACTAGAGCGCATGCGTCACTCGCTATCACGTGGCGCGTCCCGTCCAATCCGCGCTGCACCCGCAATACCATCTCTCCCTTCACTGCTCTTTCCAACTCTCTCTCTTGCTCTCTCTGTTCCCAAAGCCCGGATGTTCGCGAAATTTCGCGGAGCAGACGACGCGCAGGTATAAAAGCAGACGACGCACTGCGGAAAGCCAGGTTTGGTGCTCACAATTGCGTGCTCTTCACAAACGCTACACAAGCTTGAGTATGGCGCTGTTCCCGCTTCTGTACCGAGACACCTGGGGTCCCTCGGAGTTCGCCCGGCGGTTCTTCAACGACGACTTCGGCCGCGCGCTTCTCGACGGTGAGTTGTTCGACCCTCCGTACTTCCACCAGCGGTTCTACCTAGTGCCCGATAGTCGCGGCCGCTTGGATTCCTCGCAAGCGGTTGCCCCACAACAGCAAGGCTCTGCTGTCGCCTGCACCCCGGACAAATTCTCCATCAACGTCGACGCCCGGCACTTCAAGCCCGAAGAGATCACCGTGAAGACCCAGGAAAACTGCGTCATCATCCACGGGAAGCACGAAGAGAAGTCGGACGATCGCGGATGCTACATCAAGCGAGAGTTCACAAGGCGCTACGTGCTCCCCGAGGACGTTGAACCCGAGTCCGTCAAGTGTCACCTGACCCCTAACGGACTTTTGGCTCTCGAAGCACCGCGTAAGAACGCTCCCAAGAAGGAAGACAACAAACCAGTTCCGATTGAAGTTAACCACGAGTCTAAAGCCGGAGGAGACAAGTGAACTGAGCTCATATACTTTTGTGTCATGAACAACTATGTGTGTCATTCCCAGGAAACTACTAGTCCCTGATTAAACAATACTAATGCCATTTATGAGGTGACAGCACCAATTATAGGCCTCAGCGAAACGGGGAAGATCGTCTGCGAGCCGGCTCTTGTATTCGATGTGAATGTTATTTTGTCCTTACATTACTGTTGATGTACTTGTGATATAGTCACTAATAAATTTATTCTTGTTTAATTACCTGTTACCCTTGTGACTACTTTCTACTACTGACCTGTAGCTACTCTCTACTAGTTACTACTACTGACCGTAGCTTGCGAGCTACGTTTACGAGTCATAGATCGAATCTTTCAAATTAATGTAAGTATATGTTGTGAAATGCTGTTGCAAATTCAACTGCTTCCCTGTTTCGAATCAAACTACACATAAGACACATACAGGATGTGACGGTGTGAAATCTGCAAGCATATGATTATATAGCCTTAAACATGTGCCGGGCACTGACAGTAAGGAAACATGGAACTTTTCATACAACATGCAGAGTAGTTATGGGAAGAAAAATGCCAAGAAAAGATGAAATCGGTGTCTGCCCTGGTTTGCAGAAAGACTTTTATGCGAGCTAGCAATAGCAAAGAGAAACCTGATATTTTGATCTCATAACAAGAAACTTTCATTAAGCTCCCCCTCTACCCTTGTTCAGTGCTCTTTCGTATTTAGAGATAAGGTAAATGTACAATGTTTGGTCGCACATTTTTGAAAACTTATATGGTATATGTTAGCAACATTGCAACTAATTACGTAACATAATTTGAATTAATATATGAAAACAAGATAAAGTATTATAGTATCATATAATCAAATTCTTGTTAATCTGCGACACTGAAACAAACTAAAAAAAAAAAAGATCTTGCACTAAGTAGTTCAGAACTGTGTTCATTTTGACACTTGCTCTATTATGAGAGTAATTGGGACTTATTATTATCAAGTGATGGTTAAACTACTTGTTCACCGTTTGTCAAAAGTCTAAAGCCTAGGGAGTTTGCTTGTGAGCCACACCGCGTGGCTTGTAATCCCTTCCAAATGTTCTCAATTTCTTCTGAAGGCAAGGTAATTATTCTTGGTGCTGCCCTCTTCAACTGGTAATGCTTCCAAAAATATGCTAGAAGAGCCCCACCATCAGCTAATTAGAATAAAACTACCTGCGCCCTTAAACCATTACCAAGTCTGCGTAAACAAGTCCCTCAAGATTTTCCAGCCAGAGAGTTGGAATCTCTGAACCTACAAAAATGAATTGTACAGCACACACAACGAGGGAAACTTCGGCTTCAAGCTGTGCTCAATAAAATTTGCAATCCTATAGAAACAGTGAATATAAATTTCAGTGTGCGTACTTTAAATGATGTGTGATTGCCAAGAATACTTTGAAGGCTGTTTGATCATAAATGTCGCCGCACCAGGTGCCCAACATTTCTAGATCGTGAATTTTGTGAATCTCAGGTAGTATAAAGCTAGATGAAATCTCTAACAAAATGACAAGTGTTTTCCACCAAAGCTTCATTTTCGCTGTGGTCAATAATTGTATGGATTATAATCATATGCACTTGCAACCAATCTATACCTATTTAGGTTCTAAACTTTGTTTAAGGTCATTTCACTACTGCATTAAATATTTTCGCATCAATTAATTCTTCCATCGTTTTGCACATATTTGACTCTTGGAGTGGTGGAAACCCATGAGCCCAATTTCGTACACTTTGAAACTGGCATACAGGCTGAATATAATTAACAAATAAAGTCATGACTATCTGTTAAGCAACCTTCATATGTTCATGCTTGAAACAGTTCGAACGAGCAAATGCGTCCGGTACTCCTCACCGTGGAAGTGCACGGTTTAACTATGCACCACATTTTACTGAATGAAATAACAGAGTAATACCTTTTTGCCTTCTTGGGTCGCTGAATGCGGCATTCAATCCTTTTACCAGGCCGCAAGAAAGCGAAAAGCTGGGTAGAAACTAATACTCCTATCGGCTTCTAGGAAATTGTAATGTTCGAAAAAGCAATAACTACAAAACAAGCAAAAAATGCAAAAGCCATTGAAAAGCCATTAAAGCTATGAGAACCACTCACATGCCATTATAAATACAAAGTGTTTAAGCCAAGCAGCGCAGAGAAAGTAAACAAACGCGTGCTTTGACACCGCGACCTCAAAAGATTCCATAAACGCTAAGACAAGAACAGCACAAATCGAGGACAGAGTCATGCACTAAGCGTAGTACGTTTCAAAAAATGTTCAGAAGTATGTAGCACAGCAGAAACAAAACATGCGTCCATGCATGCAACATGCAAATTTTGAACAATTTTAGAAAGCGATGTTATCGTATCAGAGAGTTGTCAAGGGAGATATTTGCACTCATACCTTCAGCACCTGTCCAATACATAAAAAGTAAATTAAGCGCAGTGACGAGGGACATATTTCTAGTCAACGCAACTGACTGAAGCAACACTTTTCATTCAGAATTCAACACATCAGTGACACCATTTTTAGGCGGCGGCACGCGGCGCGCATGTTTGCTGCTGTGGTTCCGCTGCGGGCTCTTCAAGAATCTTAGACTCGGTTTGCCCTAACGTTCTTAACTACATAGATTATTCATAGACAGAACGTTGGTTTGCACCAAAGGCCTTCTTGGCTTGTATGTTTGCTTCATTTGTTCGCTGCCTACATAGGAAAAGGGAAATAATAACACGTAATAACAAACCGGGCGGGCCGTATGCCGCTTGGACGCAGGGATCGCATCATCGTTCATTCCAAGACTTCATTACACCCTCTTTTTCATTTATTTGATCATACCCTTGATCCTTCATGCTTCGCAGAGCTTCGATTGCCTTGTTTGCTGCAGATAAACTCGGGAAAAGGAGGGATCGAAAGAAGCACGCTGCGGCGGAGGGCTCTTAAGCCTTGTATACACGAACTCGACAGTCGGGTGGAGTTGCCTGTCGAATGCGGTCGGGTCGAATAAAGTAGGCGCCGGAGCGGGTCGAGTTAACGCACCTGCAGGTGGTAGGTTTACTCTCTTAACTTGCGCCTAAAAGCACGTAGACGCTGTCGAGAAGAGTCGAGTTTGGGAACTCCGGGATCAAAAGTTCCCGGTTATGTGATCGCTAATCCATGAGCTCCCGCGCATTGGACTGATCGTGAAATTGAACGTTTTCTTGTTCTTATTTGCATTAAATATAGAACCTGTCGCAATGTATTTCGATTTGTATTTCGAGCGTTTCCACATTACGAACTAAACGCTTGTCGACGACCTGTATTTGGTTCACCACTTCTTATCCCCCTACATGAACGGCAGCGTCCCCGAAGAAGGCTACTTCAATTTAATGGCACTAGTTCATCTTTTTGATTCTTGAAACCCGTCTAGAATGATGATGTTCCGGATGCATGTCTTTGGGAAGCGAAAGCTCAAATGTCTCTTCCACTGTACAGTTATATCTTATCTCTGGTCGGGGAAAGGAAACGTTTAAATCTTTCAAGACCCTGCTTGTCTTGGTTGTGGCCAGTAGCATTACCTGGCCTGTAAGATGGGCGCTAACTCAACAGCTATATTGTGTACCGCCGGTTGTAGCTAATGCTATTGTTTGCATGAGTAGTCCGAGAAATTTCTTATAAGCAGTTTCAATGATAACGTCCAGGTGGTTTAAATCCGTCTTCCTCTTACGAAGGTGCGGGGAAATGCACACTATACTGCAGGTGACCAAGGCCTGTATTAGTCTTAGGGTATCCACTTCTTGCGTACCGTTCTTCTTGGATGATATCCTAAGGATGACTTACTCGCGCACCATTCTGAGCATGGCGATCGCTGCTGCCTTCACACTCCTATTGATAAGCACCCCCCAAAACAGTATCGTCTCCATCTGGTGGATAGGCGTATCGTGGATCCGACCGATATTTCCAGCGGTGCACTATACCCTTCCCCGCGTGTGACGGGGAGAAAACGTTTGCGAATTTCGGTTCGTCGATCTCGGCTGGCGTTGACGACTACGCTTATGTATTATGCACTGCCTCAGCAGGGAAGTACCGTTGTGAAACTTGCCACCATACAAAAGTTACCACAATACGAAAGCTGGATGCGCAGTTTCATCGCAAACAATCAGCGTTTCAGGGTGGAAATTATTTGAAACTGTTCATGATAAAGACACATAATACTGTATATTGTTAGATAGGTGCATGTAGGAATATGCGGTGGTTCTGCATTCTCTTCCACTACTAGCTTCGGCTACGTTTATTCGGCCTATGCCCCGTGCCCCCACACTACACTGGCGACGAGAGATTGTTAGACCTTGGATCAAGGCAGACCAGTAACGTACTAATGTTGTCTTTTCCGGATCTAAGTCGTTCAAAATAATTTCAAAAAATTCACGTGCTGCGCTTTATTTCGACTGCCAGTTTGGAGGCGGTGATGTCATAGGGTGTACAGCTCACAGCTGAGACTATTTGAGTCTTGTTCGGCGTATCCGTAATAAAATACAAGACTACATGAGACTTTCGGCTGCCCGTAAGGCATACCCAGAAATTTTGGTCAGAACATTCACCATTGGTTTTCTGTATTACGGTCTCACCAGAAAGCTGGATTGGTGATGTTCAATCCGGCTCAACCTAGTTAACAAGCGTAAGCTCCGTAAGCCTCGAGCCAGGCTGCAACAAGAGGATTGTCTGATTCAGCTTAGTACTTGCGACAGAGTGTAACATCGGTGGCCCAGGCGCTGCATCATCCATAGCCAGACTGAGGGAGACAGCTGCAATTAGGCAGCTGCCATGTGCCGGCGAGAGAACTATTTTGAGCAGCGCAAGATTGAGCGCACGGCGCAGCTGGTGGTCACGTGATGGCGAGGCTGACGTCACTCGTGGTTCGGCCAGCAGCGAGCCGAAGGAGCGAGTGCGCGGCGCAGCTGGGACGAGCGCAGATGAAACTGGCGCATACGCTTACGCGGAGGAATGACTTCGGTGGACGGTAGGAGCAATCTTACGCTCTAAAGCTGAACATGTCTGGAAATATTCCTTGCGGTCATACCCGAGCTAACTCGATCGTTCGCTTTACACATTCGTAACCGCTCGGCAGGAAGCGTCGGTCAGAGCCCCGACCCACGCATCGCAAGAGGTGAGCGCATTCAGTGTCAGCGGCCGCTCGCTGACTCGGCTGCAACGCGCAATGATCCTCCGTGCACGCATTGGTAGTGTGTGGCCTGGGGAACGACGGATGCGCCACAGACTTGCCACTAGTGACGTGTGTGACGGCTGTGGCGCGGTAGAAACTCTCGAACATCTTCTACTGCGCTGCACCGCGCTAGCCGAACCACGACGTGAGTTGCTGCCGGCTTACAGAGCGCAGGGGGTAATCCCGGACAGCGTAGCTGTGCTCCTGTGGCCGCCGGGCAGTGCGCGCGTACGCGAGCGAGCTCACGTGAGCCTGTGTGAGTACATCGAACAGGCGGGCTTGATGACCCGCCTATTTCACCTCGCCAGATAGTGCGCGCTGTGACTGAACGCTCCACGTGTGCTATTTCCCACAATAACGGCCGATCGCCCACGACAGCCGTCAGTGTTTTGTACAGTGTGCCAGTGCGTGCGTTGTGAACAGTTGCCTGGACGCAGAGCTATTGCTGAGGCCCGCCCGATGTGCCGAGTGCTCAGTGACCTTAGATATTTGCGGGTGGGCCTCAAGCAAACTACTGTATACTGTACCATGTTGTATATATTTCTTTTATTTTTACCTACCCTTATCTTTCTCCCTATCACTCACCTCTTTGATTTCCTCTACCTTCTCCTCGCTATCCCTTTATTTCCGCCGCCCCAGTTCAGGTGCTTCAGATATCAGATAGCAGATACCGGGGCTGGCAAACATCTTTTCTTTCCTTTTGTACATACAATAAATAACCCCTACAACAACAACAACAACAACAACAACAACAACAACAACAACAACAACAACAACAACAACAACAACAACAACAACAACAACAACAACAACAACAACAACAACAACAACAACAACAACAACAAGAGCCATTGCCAACTTGGGCAGAACTTTTGAAACGGGAATCGAACCCTCCGCAACTCTTGGATATGGAGTAATGCACGCAATAAGTGTAGGTCATGTATTCGTTTTTACGGCTTGGTTGAAGCGAGGCTTAATATCAATGCCGGGTGGTTTGTCACACAATGTATTAGACTAACACTGTTCAGTTCAGTTCAGTTCAACTGAACTGAACTGTAGGTAAATGTGTACGTGTATCTCGAAGCCGAAACATAAGCAAAACCAAAAGTGGGAGTGCACCTAACTCGAATTGCCTAATTACTCTAATCGGTGTATTTTGGCTGAAGCCTTGCGAATATAAGCAAACATTTTCCACCTACTGTACTCGTTTCTTTGCTTTCTTCCTTAACGCAGGAGTTCTGACCTGCTATGCGTCATTTGCGGACACATGACGATGACGAGGCTGGACGTCAGTGTGCGAGATCCTTTCTGTAATCGCTGAAAAAAGTTCCACATAGCGTTTTTGGAGATGATGATTCATGGCTCGCAGGAACGCTGGGCGCAAGGGGTGCAGGACGTGTGCAGCTTACATAAGAATTCTTTTAGAGATTTTTCCATTTAAGTGGGGATTGATATTGAAAATACATAAAAGAGAAAATGAAGTAAAATCACGTGCTCTCACTTGAATATTTACGAGGTAAGCGGCCTGCATCCCATCCAACCAAATTTCTTTTCTAACTTCGAGCATGTATACATTGTGCCCTATCCGCAGTCTTATCAAGAAAGAAGACATGATTGTCGTCTTTCTTGATGAATGTTAATGTTAATCATAATTTCAAGAACATACATCTAGGTGATCAGATAGGGTGTCGCCATATGCGCCGAGGAGAGAAGAAGAAACATGTCGCGCGTTGGGCACTCGTGAAGAAGAAGAAGATCATACTTCGAAGAGGCAGGAAGCAACATGAGAGGCTCCGCAAGGCAAGGCATCTCTTCACCTAGTTCGGGACCACTGTCCCCAGCATCGATATCTACACCATCGAGGCAGCCGTCCCCAGTGGTGCCCGTCACACAGGCCGCACAGCGACCTGACGTACCCCGCACCACGAATGTCCTCTCACCTGCATCTGTGCGAAACTTCCCGCCAACCAGTGAAAGGCAGCGTGGTGGAGTCAAGGAAACCTTGATGTCGCCTCGCCAGCGCTCTCCCAAGAAGGCTCACCCATGGCAGCTCATGTCTCCATCTGGTGCTGGTGGTCAGATTCCTTTGTCGCCCGCTGCCCTAGACGCGTCGCTGTACTATTCCGCAAACACAGAGAAGATACAGGTGTACTACGCAAACGAGGTAGGGGTAGGCAAGAGAGGGCGACGCTTTTTCTCAGGTATCTTCTCCGACGACGAAGGTGGCGCGGCATGGTACACCGTTTACCTTGCCACGTGCATGACGGGGATCTTCATGCTACTTCTCCTGGTCGATTCTACAGCGAACGCCTATTTCCAACACTGCGACAACCCTGTCAGCTGCTTCGACCTGGACACCGAGCTTAGGCGCAGCAGACTCGTAGATGTCGACCCATGCCGCAACATGTTTGATCATGTTTGCGGTCGCTGGACGACCATGTACCCAGATCAAGAAGATCAGTTCGAACTTCTAGAGAGCCGGCTGAACATGGTTCTGCTCGACAACGTCGACCGAGCGTCCATTGGCTCTGACAGCGCAACTGACAAGGCGGGCGCTGCTCTGTTTGCTTGTATGAAAGTAGGCGAAGAGGAGGTCGACGACATCAGCACGATTCGGGAGGTAGTGAAACACCACGGACTGAGCCTACCCGTTAAAGTTGCCCGGTCAAGCCGCGATGTGTTTCGAATCCTCGTCGGTTTGACATTGCAAGACCTCTTGGGCGTTTTTTTCCAGCTTAAGCCCTCGCCATACTTGCAAACCGACGACATGTTCGTTTTCGAGTTGAGATACGCCGAGACTATGAACAGGTACGTTGTCAACGAAGCAGCCACAGAAAGTTGCGTTCGTTCATACGACCCAGAATTAGAAGACGTGAAGTCCTTGGCAGGGGAACTCACCCAGGTTGAGAATGACGTCAGAGTCGTGAATATGTTATACCCCTTTAGTGGACCAGAGGAGCACTACCTTATGTTTGAGGAAATTGACAAAACTTATTACTACTCTGCTGACCTTGCACCTGTAATTAAGAATCAATGGTGGATCGAGGATATTAACATGAATCTCCCTGAGCAAATGCGCATACATCCTAAGTCGGAAATCCTTTTGAGAGATAGACATGCTCTCTTAATAACGGATGCTTTGTTAAGAGCCTACACCACGAGAAGCTTGACCTTCCAAAGTTACATTGCTTGGAAAGTCATAAAGTACCTCTCGCACGCAGCGTCCAGCAAGATGTTTCACTGCCACCTCTCCTCAGGACAAGCGGACTGGATGGAAACTTTAACCACCAACCTCCAACGTTGCGTAGCATACGTAAAGGTAGTTTTACCTTACGGTCTTCTTAGTCTCCAGCTCAAAAATATCCTCCACGATGAGACAGTAAACTACACGCTCACTGTCGCCAAGTATATCAGGCAGCAGATGGAGAAGTCCTACAATTCATCCCTGTCTGACCCTCAATCTGCAAAAAGCATCGTGCGGCGGCTGCGATCAGTTCATGAGGTCATCGGAACAGCCTCGAAGCTGAGAAATAACATAGCGTTGAACTCCTATTACAGTCACGTTCCAAGGTACGACGTGAAAGAAACATTCGTAAAGTGGCTGGTCAAAGCCCACAGCGCGACGGCGGCCCACACGAAGCGGTTCCTCCAGCCTACTCCGGACATCGCGGCTTCTATAAGCCGGGACGACTGGGAGCCCACGTCTGTGTCCCTGGGAGCCTTCTATATAATACTGGACCACCTGGTCTATTTGCCCGGGACCATGCTGATGTCCCCACTTCTGGTCCCCCACGCTCCCAACTCGTACAACTACGGCGCCATCGGGAAGGTCATAGGACATGAACTGTCGCACGCGCTCGAACCCAGGTTCCTGCATGTGCGCACTCGCCGCGATACGCAGGCCTATTACGCAGATTTCTACAGGAGGTTGGTGAGGGAGCAGGAAGAGTGTCTCGTAGTGCAGGCGAACAAGATGACGGAGAGTGCCATAGCCGGGAACAACTCCATCAGCGAGACGTTTGCCGACAATGCGGGCGTCGAGGCTGCGTACCTAGCGTACTCCAATCTGCCGTTCTTTGAACGACTGGAGGGAGTCGGTCTCTACACCGCCGACCAGGCCTTCTTTGCTGGCACCTGTTACATGTTCTGCCAGGCAAAACGGGCGGCTTGGGAAACGAGGATATACCTACCGCACAGCGTCCGCTGCAACCAGCCCTGCGTTAACAGCCAGCAGTTCGCAAAGGCCTATCGTTGCAAGGAGGACTCACCCATGTTCCCAGGACAGCGATGCAATATCCACGGTTTAGCCGCTCAAAGGTTCGCTAGAGGGTCTCCAGCTTTCTTCTAGTACCCGCCAGTGTTAGTGAAAATGCAGTGGTTTCTTTCAGTGTGGTTAAATTTTCTCCGTAGCATCTCCCTTCAAGGCACAATGTCGTGTAAGCAGTGTTGAACAAGTTAGGAAAACATTTGTTGCCGTGTTTGCGCTGTTGCTTCGCATGAGAATACATTTTTCATAAACGCTTGGCAAATGGACTATTGTATAGAATACGTTACTTTTTAAATAAGGCATATTGTGCTTGACTGATTTTTGTTTGTGCTTATGTGATAGCAGTTTGCATTTTATTGAACTATGTCTAGTATGGTAATATCAGTCACAAAGGCTGTGTTGGAATGGAGAACTGCTTATTTTTATTACATCCGTCCACATGTTAGGTTTACCGTGATTAAAGTTGACTTTATCAGTTATTGAGTTCTGAGGAATCGTTCTCAATTTGGTATTTTTGGGCGCATGTCTAAAAGTGTGAAATCGCGTTTCATTATTTTCACGTGTTACATTTTCTGCGCTGCTTCCGTCCTGCATATAATTCTAGGAGATTCAATTCTCATTACTAGTGCGAAAACTGAGGTGTAATTAGCCCAAGTCTTTACAGTTGCGGCTGGCCTTTTGCAACACAAATTGAAGTCTGTACCCCAGAGCTTAAGTGGCGTTTTCCGAAACTTCAATGGGCCCTTGCCTTGACGCTGGGCGAGTGATATGCGTTTTTTTATTTGCCCTTTGCTCTGGAAACGCTCTAAACCATCCTTTTCTATTGATGTAATGTGTGGCGCAATCATGCAAACATGAGCGCGTTCTCACCTACGCTTGGGACATTGGTGAGGACTTTCTTTTTGAGTTGTATGAGGACGTCCTGGGTAGAGAGGCGAGCTCGGAAGCCGAACATGCTCTAGAGGTACAGCTCTTCGTCCTCCATGTAATTTTGGAGCCTCCGAGTAACGACACACTCGTAGAGCTTGCCTAGGCAGGAGGTGAGTGAGATAGGTCGGAGATTTAGATCTAGAGTTTCTTACCCGGTTTTGGGATCATTACGACCTCTGCATGCTTCCACTCTTCAGGAACCGTTCCTGCGGCCCAGTGCCCATTGAGGAAGGTGGCCAATTGGTTGACCGCCTCGTCACTGAGGTTGCGTAAGTGCGTTTTGAATCTTGTACGCACCCGTCGAAAGTGTTGCGTGTGCATACCTTTATGGCAGCGAACACTTCTTTCCTGGCGATCGGCCTCTCCAGGTGGGTTTTCGGTCTCCTCAGGTATCTTTTCGCGTATGACACAGGCAAGGTCGGGCCGTAGCATTTCTCTTTGACTTTATCTAGCAGTTCCTCCTACGTATCCTCGAAGGTGTGGATGAGTCTGCGGATAGCTTTCCCGCTTTCGGCCCTGGTCTGGATAGGGTCGAGGAGGGTCGCGAGTATACGCCACTTTTTGGCCGGGCTGAGGGTGCCGTCCAGCGATCTACTGAACTGCTGCCAGCTCTGCCTAGCCAGTTGGGTCGCGTACTCTTCTGCTATCTTGGTGACTTCTGCAATCTTGAGTTTAAGTTGTTACCGTTTCGGTTCGTGTTGGTTCGTGGCGCCACCCTGTGCCTCCGCGATAGAACTTGCGAGGCTGCAAGACAATTAAAAGGACACGGCTCGGGGAGTCGTTGTTCGTTGCGCAGTGGAGCGCGGTGCATCATTGTCCGTTTCTTGGAGCCTAGCCTGTCCATTTTTTTGGAGCCTAGCCGTTGACGGCGACCGCTGAGCCGGTCCGCCTCTCGGCATTGCTCGGCCCACCAACTCGTAACAGTTTTCTGTCATAGCGTTGCTTCTTCAAGCGCTTGGTGAGCCCTCGGCGCGCCTCCCATAGCCCGAGGAGCCGAGGGTCCACCTTTAGTGTTTGCTCGGTGCGATCCACTTCCTCCCTGTACTACTTCTGGATGTCTGAGTTGCTGACATCAATCATCTATGGAAGTAATCCCCCCTTCCAGGTCCGTGTATGACTTGCGGAAGGCCGGCCAGTTGGTGATCTTGGCGGTGCCGAGCTTGCACTTGATGTTGGTGGCTGTTATCGTGATCTTCAGGATATAGTGGTCACTCGATCCCTAGATTATCCAGCAGATTTTCCCACGTTGCGTGTTTTGCCCTCCTGGCAAACGTTATGACCGGACACGTATCTTGGCAGACCGAATTGCTAAGTCGCGTGGGTTGTGTTTCGTCTGTTAAGAGAGTACATTGGATTGCATCCGCTGCGTCCTCGACCTCTATATCTTTTTGATTATTAGTGGGGTATCCCCATTGCTGTCCGCGAGTGTTAACGTAGCCTACAATGAGAAGCGTGTTGCTTTTAGCAAGCTTTCTGGCCCCTAGAAAGACGTTATGAAAATTCGCGTCCCGCTGGCGAGGCGGGCTATAGAGGATTGCGAGAAAGACACTCTTTTCCTTATGCTTCTTTTTGGGAATAATTTCCGCCACTAAGTGCTCAAATTTGGTGTTGGGAATTGGGTCATGGGCTATGGGTACCAATGTTTTGCTGACCAGGGTTGCCGTGCGTCCGGTGACGTAGCACGTATATCCCCTGAGTATCGGTGTCGTGTTAGTTTCCTGTAAAGCTATTATATCAGGTGTGGAGTCTTTCGTGTGTTGAAGCTGCATTAAGAGTCCTTGTTTTGGGCGGTACCCCCTGCAGTTCCATTGCCAGGTTTCTAGAAGTGTTTGTCTAGCCATTGCTTTGGGTATTCGGATTGGAGCCTTCAGTGCCGAAACGGCGCTCTTGTATGAGCCTGTCCTGGGCCTCGTTATTCGTTGCGTATTTTGGCTTTTGACGGGGTTGCGAAGAATTTGGTCCTGCCACGTAACGTTTTACTCTAGTAGCGTCACTTTCTGTTCTAACAGGTTGATTTGGACCTGTATAGCATCGAATCTTGCATGAATTTTGCGAAACTGTTCTTCGGTTCGAATCATGAAAGCTCCTGATACTTCGGGGCTCACGTCTAAGGGAGATGGGGATCGTTGCACTTCGACCGGCGGGGTCGGGGGCCACGGTACCTGCCCTGTTCTCTGAGCCTGCATCTCTTTAATGAGGTCATCGACTTTTTTACGAAGATATGCATTTTGCTGTCTTAGAGCTTTAATCTCTTCCGAGTTACGCGTAATATTCTTTTGATCCGAGTGCGGTAACAGTGAGTTTGGAGGGCCCGCTCCCCAGCTCACCTTAACGCCGCCCTTCTTCTGTTGTTGCTTCTGCGACTGCTGCTGTTGCGGCTTCAGCTTGGCCGTTGACCAGTTTAGCGGCGGGAAAGAGTCATCCCTGGATCGGCTCTGGCTGCGATCTTGCGCTATGCTACGGTCTTGGCTCGAGGAGCGGCCATGGTCCCGCTCCAAGCTAAGCCATCTGAGTCGACGATCTTGACTCAGGTTCCGGTTCCACTGCTGCTGCTGCGGCCAGTGTTGTTTCCGGGACTGCCGGCCGCCGGTCATGCTGCCCCGAAGCTCGTCAGTAGTCTTGAGGCGTCGACAGCACTCTCTGGTGACGTGGTCGTCTTAGCACACCATGTATTTGGCCTTGCACGGGTGCCCTTCTGGTGGGTCGTGTGTGCCGCAAGTCCTGCAGAGCTTGGTGTTTGGCGTTGGACAGACGTCCGAACGGTGGCCTTGCTCTCCGCATACGTAGCAGATCTGCCTCGTAGGACGATATGGGTAGGTCTTGAATTCTCCCGAATGGTAGAGGACCCACTGCGGAATATACGGGCCGTCGAATGTGATGAGCGCCGTTTCCGACTTGCCCAGCTTTCTCGCTTCGCGGATCTCCACTCCTTGAGATCGAAGCCGCAGCCTCGATTTCAGTAGAGCCGGTGATTGCCCCAGCATAACGCCGTGGATTACGGCACGCTTGAGGTCGTCCGGTCCGGAGAGAACGGATACACTTTATAATATAATATATTATTATATATTAGTATATTATAAATATTAGGTATAATAACATAATATAATGATTAATTAGATAGCATAACTGCTTATAATAGTGAACTCAACCCTGAATCCTTCAGAAACTTCAAGAGAGCTAGCTTTCACCGATTTCGATTGTGACGAAGATCCAAGGTCCTGAGATCTGTTCCTGGGTAAGAGGACGAGAGTCCAAGCGGTGCAATGTAGCAACCAAGAGGGCACGCTTTAGCTGGAACCAAGGGCACACAAAAAGTATGTGCCCGATGGTTTCCTCACATCCGCATTGTTCATACATTCGAGTCTTTCATTGCGACGAGATGGGAGTGGGCGTTACTCCGGCACAACAGCGTGACATCATAGCGGGGTACACCGATTGGTATTTGTCGTTAACGTAAGGGATGGAAGTGATGCGAACGTAATGACCACACTCCAGGAGTAGACCATGACTGATTGGTGACATTTGGGGCAAGCAGCTGAAGGCGTCTTGCTGCGTCGCCTCTTGTCAGTGAACCTGAACAATGTCGTCCGTATTGTGGGCCGATCGAGCACCCTCAACAACTAAGATGCTGACAACAACGCCACCATGACCTGGTAGCCAGTTGTAGATGATCTCGTGACCCTAGTCTATTGCCTGGTGATGTAGATGTCATACCTCGCTACAAGTTTCTCTTGGTCGCTATGGCTAAAGGCCGCTTGGAGACATTGTAGAGCAGTTTAACGGCCACGAACGCAGCCGGTTATTTTAGATGTTTGCTCAGATGTACTTTACAGCTGCACGAAGTGAGGCCAATTTTGCTTCAGTATAGGTCGTCCTGTGTTAAACTAGGTTAATCTTAGCGTGTCTCGCAGGAAGGACCACGGTACAAGCAGAACTAGTTGACGTACGGAACCAATTGTGTAAGCGATCCCAAATGTCAAATTATTGGAAACATAGGATATTGCTTAAGAAGATATGAAGCAGCAGAAGCGGACTCCGGTTGTTCGCGTGTGCGATCGACGAACTACAAATAAAGGGAACGAAACCGAAGCAGAAAAAAAGAAAATATGGAGGACGAGATGAATGGCTGCGCAAAGGATTTCCCGATCGCGTTCTGGACTCAACCTGTAGTCCTTTTACCATATACTGGAGACCAATACAATGTCGTTTGTTGTTTGTTTTGTGGATTGAATTTATACATTTATGTTTCTCTGTGTACATGGTCATTGGCATTTTGTGCTCATGTGAACTGAACCCTTCAGTGCGGTGCTCGCAAGTAAACGCGAGAGTCGTCCTATTTTTCGTCATGTACACTCACGACTGACTACCCAGCTCACTATTTTTGTTCTCAGCAACCGACACAGTACAGTCTGCACAAAGAAAGACGAAATCACGTGGTGGCAGACAGCGTGCCTCGCTCTCGTATCCATCGAGAAGCCCATTACGACTGACTACCCGGCTCTCTTCTTAATGGAGCATCGCTACACTCCTCCCTCACATCTAATGTTTGTCCCTGTAGGGCCGAAAGAGCACATCAGTTCCCCAGTTGTGAGCGCTACTGAAAATTCCCATTTCACTGTGCGGTTTGCTGCAAGCGATAAATCGCCATCAACATGGTGGAATGATGCGTGTGAGATAGCTTCCCGCCGCAAAAAATAGCATGGAGGAGCCTTTACCAGAGCCCAGCAAATTGGACGAATTGCAAATGTTGTTCGGCGTCATTTAGAAGAGCTATAGCTCGAGTACAACACAAATTTAAATACTTATTTGTCAAACTCAAGAAACAGGAAGGCTTTTTATGGTTTTATGAACGAAATAGGAACTCGCATGATTTTCAGTTATCAAGTTGGCAGTGTTGTCTCCACAGGGGGTAAAATAAGAGTTGGAACGCATTACACAAGGATAGCATTACGTTTCTAGGAGCAATGCAGAGTTACATTGCATGGTCGCATTCCCTGCTCCGACTATGTTGAGGTTGAAAAGTCAGAACTCCCAACTGTAACTTTTTCTGTGTAATCCTCAAGTTCAAGTTGGGACAAGACTACGGTAGGTATTCTCAATATTTAAGCACTAGAGTTCATTCACAACCTCCTGTATCTGGTCAATAAATCATTAGACACTACATGGATGCTGCGCGACTGGAAGGTGGCGAAAATTACATTACTTTTGAAAGACCCTAGGAAAAAAAATTCATGTTGAAAACATTCGGTCATTAGCTTTGACTTCAAGCCTGGTAAAATTAATAGAAAGAATTGTGCATGGTCACCTCTCAAGTCATATTTCAGAGATCAATGCTTTGAGCCCTGCCCAGATTGACTTCTGCCATGGATGCTCAATATGGTCTCATAATGTAGATTCAGAAAGCAGAATTCACCCTGCTGTGTGAAACATTGAGGTAGCAGCGTATAGAGTCGCTCAGTATTGCCAAGGCCTATTCTATTCTATTCAACGAGTTACCATTATTACGTCCACCGTTCTATATGTATGCGTGGATCGGTGAATGTTTAGACGGAAGAAAATGTTTTTGATCTAATGGCTCCTTTTCCTCAGGTACCCATGTACAGACAAGAGGGGTGCCCCAGGGTTCTTCTCTCGCCACTCCTTTTTAATACATTGATTTGTGATATTCCTGCTCATCCTAATATAACTGTACATGTATATGCAGATGACATAGCATTCTTCGCCCCCGCGAAATATATTCATGCCCTCTATCATTAACTGCAGGCTTACCTAAATGCACTTGAGGTCTGGTGGACAGAATTAAGTTGGTTCTAAATTTGGGCAAAAGTAATCTGTTTTTTAAATCAAAACCTCCTTATATGTTTCGTTAAACTACAGCTCAGACATCATACCTGAAGTGGAATCTGTGCGGTATTTAGGCATTACGTGTGATCCTAGCTTAGATTGGAGGCCTCACGTCAAGACTGATGTTCAGAAAGGTGAGCGTGCATTTGATAGGCTCATACGAAGTGTAACAGGGTATTTGGAATGCGCCGAGACACTCTTCTACTTTTGTACAAAGCCTATGTGAGACCGACTCTGGACTGGAATTTGGGTGCATTGTTTTTTCTGGTCCCCCAAATTATAAGCAGCATCCTTTGCTGCTTTTAGAGCGACGTGCGCTGCGTGTCCGCCTAGGTCTACCACAGTCAGTTTCCATGGCAGTTCTGTGCTTGAAGTCTCGTGTTCCGGACCCTCCTGTTTCCTCTGTCAGATCATTCTTGCGGTCATTAGAGTGTACTCGCGGGGTGGTATATCTATTTTTGTGTCCAACCCAACTCTATTTCTCACTCCTCGATCAGTGTCAAGATTTTGAATGCCTCAGGTTGTATCCACTCAGAGCAATTTAGTAAACGTTATGTGAACCTCGGTTTTGTGGGTCCTATTGGTTACACAACGTCAATTGTGAATATCAATTTGATTCGATATTTCTAAGTCTAATAATAGCCAGTTGCCTATATGATCACCTTGAAAAGTACACGGATCACACACTATCCACTGATGTGCCTGTGACTGCACAGAAAGCAGCGGATTGGGGTTTTTTCAGTTTTTACTGGAGTTTGTTGCGTCCGGACGGCGGCTTCAACGGGACATCTGGTCAAGTGCCTTTCCAAGAAGCCACAGTGAACGACTTCCTGTGCCACGCATTTTCTTCGGTCCTTGTTTCGACGTGTATCGGGAATTTATGACTGTCTGCGCCTTCTCCGCCCAAAAAGAGAAACACACAGAACAGTTGGCGCCGATCTCACAAGAACTGCGTTTACGCTGTGCTGTCTAACTGCTCTGTTTTCGTCACTTCGCGCCGCGGCCGAGACGCGACTCCGGGGCCATTTGCCGTGAAGCGGAGCGGACGGAGCCGGCGGCGCAGCCCTTTCCAAGGGTTTCGGATACCACCTCCAAGGAGTACCAAGGAGCGGCCGCTTCCGCCGCGGTCATAAATTTTAACCCGCGCCAAGCTGCCCTTTGACCCTGGGCGTTCCTCTGGACTCTCTCCCGCAGTTACGTCATGTGACGTGCGTGCCTAGGGACTCTTTGTGGGGACCTGGGAAACTTTTTCGCTAGATATACCGAGCTCCATCTTATGCGAACCCTCTCTCACTGTGAACCAGGAACATGTAACCTCTTGTATAAAGTCTCTTCGTCTTCTCCTCTCAACTGAGCCTCTCGCTTCTTCGAGCACGGCACCAACACCGGAGGAGCCGATGGCGTCGCTAACCAAGTCCCAACAAGGTTTTCGGTGCGTCTTCCGGATTACACACCGATATTTTTAGCTGGTTATGGCAATTAGGTTTGCACAATTAAAAGTTCCCTGCAATTAGTCAAATATATTTTTTTCTATCAAACTGTCTCACTGTTCTGTTGTCATTGAAGTCAGGACGGGAGGCTATTTTGAGTGCTCACTAAGGTATGTCACACCGGGACGGGTGAAAGAGATACGCTTCATCTGGGTCCCAGATCCTGCGGTATTTGCCAGAATGAAGCAGCATACTTTTATGCTCAATCAGCTTCTGATGCACCTGCCCTATCTATCATCCCTAATATAATCATTTTTGGACTGTACCATTTTCATCGCTATCAATACATAGTCGCTTCATGAAATGATCCCTTGTTATCTACAGCAGGCTACCAACACCCCATGTACTTACTCAGGGAAAGTTCTTTCATGCAAATCACGGCAATGTGAGGTTTTGTGGAAGAGCATCCACCTCGCATTCGGGAGGTAACAGGTTCGATCCCCGGTTCTACCGGGTACCCAATGGGTACAAGGTTGTTGGGGTGAAATGCTTGGGGAAATGGGCCATGGTCCAAAATGTTGGTTTAAAAGGCGAGATGGATTTATGGTTGTCCGGTGACGGAACAGATCACTGTTCCATCGGAGCAACTCGTATGCGATACAGGATCCTCAACCTAAATCTTTACTTATTCAGATGCGTGTTCAGTACCACAAACCTTTGTGATGTTTCCGGTGAGATTGAAAATATAGAGCATTTTTTTCTGGCTCGTCGTAGGTTTACACATTTGACAAGGGTACATTTAGAAATTACAATAGCACAATTGGGTGTTTAGTTTGTCATTCCAGCTTCTTCTCTCCCTCAGTGCGAGTGCAATAGGAGTTGCGTAGCCTCAAATGTGTCATTGTTTACATAACTAGATCACTGTTACGGACAGATTCTCTTGCTAATTGTATTCAAAATTTAGAAACTTCCGAAACTTTTCTTCCTTATTTTTTCTTTTCATTTATTTCTGTGATCTTAAATCCTAGGTTTTTTCTTTAGACGAAAGTTGATTTATTACAGTAATTCAGTGTCTGTAGAAAATTTGGCAGTCCACACTGAACCCTGGCCCATCCTCCCTCGTGAGCACGCGCCGTTTATCACGGTAGAAGAAGTTCATCCGTCGAAGAAGCAGGAAGCAGCATGAGAGGCTCCGCAAGACAAGGCATCTTTTCGCCTACTTCGGGGCCACTGTCCCCAGAGACAAGGTCTGTAGCGTCGCAAGCGTCGATGCTGCTGTCTCCAGTCGTGTCTGGCACAGCGGCCGCCCACCCTACCAACGTACCCCGCACCAGAAATGTCCACTCGCCCATTTCTGTGCGAAATCGTCCGCAGGCCTTCCGGCCAGCCAGTGAACAGCAGCCTACTGGAGTCACGGAAACCTTGCTGTCGCCTCACCAGCGCTATCCAAAGAAGGCTCACCCATGGCTTCTCCTGTCTCCGTCTGGTGCCGGTGGTCAGATTGCACTGTCGCACCCTTCCCTCGACGCGGCGTTCTACCATACAGCAGACACAGAGGAGATCGAAGTGTACTCCACTAGGGCAGCCGCAGACAAGAGAGAACGAGGCTTTTTCTTGCATATCTTCCCCAACGACAAAGCTGGCGCAGCGCGGTACTCCATTTACCTTGCCACGTGCATGGCGGGGATCTTCATGCTACTTCTCCTGGTCGATTCTACAGCGAACGCCTATTTCCAACACTGCGACAACCCTGTCAGCTGCTTCGACCTGGACACCGAGCTTCGGCGCAGCAGACTCGTAGACGTCGACCCATGTCACAACATGTTCGATCACGTTTGCGGTCTTTGGACAAGCATGTATCCAGATCAAAAAGATCAGTTCGAGCTTCTAGAGGACCGGCTGAACACGGTACTGCTTGAGAACATCGAACGAGCGTCCACTGGCTCTCAAAGTGCGACTGACAAGGCGGGTGCCGCTCTGTTAGCCTGTATGAAAGTAGGCGAAGACGAGGTCGACGGCGTCAGCACGATTAGGGAGGTAGTGAACCGTCACGGACTGAAACTGCCCGCTGAAGATATGCTTTCAAGCCGCGATGTGTTTCGAATCCTCGTCGGCTTGACCCTGCAAGACCTTTTGGGCGTTTTTTTCCAGCTTAAGCCCTCGCCCTACTTGCAAACAGACGACAGGTTCGTTTTCGAATTGAAATACGCCGAGACTATGTACAGCTATCTTACCAGCGAAGAAGCCATAGAGTATTGCGTTCGTTCATATGACCCAGAATTAGAAGACGTGAAGGCTTTGGCGGTGGCGCTTACCAAGGTAGAGAATGACGTCAGTGTGGTGAGTAGGTTATACTCCTTTAGTGCACCAGAGAAGCGCTACCTTATGTTTGAGGAAATTGAGAAAACTTCTTCCGAGTCTGCAGACCTTGCACCTGTAATTAAAACTCAATGGTGGGTCGAGGACATTAATAAGAATGTCCCTAAGCAAATGTTCATAAGCCCAAACTCGGAAATTCTCTTGACAGACAAACCTGCTCTATTAATAACGGAAGCTTTGTTAAGAACCTACAGCACGAGAAACTTGCCCTTCCAAAGTTACATTGCTTGGAAAGTCATAAAATACCTCTCGCACGCAGCGTCCAGCAAGATGTTTCACTGCCACCGCTCTTCAAGACAAGCACACTGGACGCAAAATTTTCTTTCCGAACTCGAACGTTGCATAACATACGTGCAGGTAGTTATGCCTTATGGTCTGCTTAGTGTGCAACTTAAGAATATTCTCCAAGATGAGACAGTAAAGTACACGCTAACTATCATCAAGAATATCAGGCAGCAGATGGAAAAGTCCTACAATTCCTCCCTCTCGGATCCCCAATCTTCAAAAAGCATCGTGCGGCGGCTGCGATCAGTTCATCAGGTCATCGGAACAGCCTCGAAGTTGAGAAATGCCGAAGCGCTTAACTCGTACTACTCACACGTTCCCAAGTACGACGCGAAACAAACATTCGTCAAGTGGCTGGTCAAAGCCTACAGCGCGGCAGCGGCCCACACGAAGCGGTTCCTGCAGCCCACTCCGGACATCGCGGCTTCTATCAACAGGGATGACTGGGAGCCCACGAGTGTGTCCCTGGGAGCCTTCTATATCATACTGTATCACCTTATCTTCTTGCCCGGGAACATGCTAATGTCCCCACTTCTGGTCCCTCACGCTCCGCACTCGTACAACTACGGCGCCATCGGGAAGGTCATAGGACATGAACTGTCGCACGCTCTCGAACCCAGGTTTCTAGAGGTGCACACTCGCCGCGATACGCAAGCCTTTTACGCAACTCCCTACAGGAAGTTGGTGGAGGGCCAGCAAGAGTGCCTCATACTGCAGGCGAACAAGATGACCGAGAGTGCCATAGCTGGGAACAACTCCATCAGCGAGACGTTTGCAGACAACGCGGCGGTCGAGGTGGCGTACCTAGCGTACTCCAGTCTGCCGCCTTCTGAACGACAGGAGGGAGTCGGTCCCTATACCGCCGACCAGGCGTTCTTTGCTGGCACCTGTTATATGTTCTGCGAGGCCGAACGCGAGGTTTGGGAAACGAGCATATACCTACCGCACCGCGTCCGCTGCAACCAGCCCTGTATCAACACTCAGCAGTTTGCGGAGGCCTATCACTGCGAGGAGGGTGCACCCATGTTCTCAGAACGTCGATGCGACATTCACGACATGGGAGGAATGAGCCGCTCGAAGGCTCGCTAGAGTATGTCCAGCTTTCAACCAGTGAGCGCCAGCCTGATATCAATGCATTGGTTTCTCTCTGTGCGGTTTTATATTGAACACAACTGCTATCTTAAGGCAGTGTCGTGACAGCACTGTTCAACAAACGAAGAAAACATTTGCTGCTGTGTTTATGCTGCTGTTTTGAATGATATTAACATTTTTTATACATACTTGTCCAATGGCTTAGTAGCCTATAGTAATATTTAAATCAAGTGTTATGTTGATTTAGGTGCATTTTTCGTGTGCTTTTGTGAGAGCAGTTTGTAATATCAAATATTTATGTAATATATGGGAATATCAAAACCACAAAGACATTGCCCTCATGCTTCGGGGCTGGAGAAATGGATCTGACGACTGCGTATTTGATTAGATCCATGTTTCTGCTAGCTTTATTTATTTATTTACAACACCTTACAGGCCTCCAGGGAGGTATTGTGCAAGGGGGGTACAAGAGGAAGTATAGATACATATAATAGTGCCTAAAAAAGCAGCAAAATCAGCAGGAATGAACAGTGTTAATCACGAAAATATATTAAGCAATCATTACAATCATTATCTTGGTTAATGTAACGTTCTTAATAGTTTGTACTTGTACGTCATTCCGCTTTCTTGGATACATCTACAATCGTGTGAAGCCGTTTTAATATGTGGCTGTTTTACGTTGTGGGATTCGGGCTTGCTGCGGCTGCCCTTTGCGCGGCCGCCGCCCGCTTCCCAGTTCTCCCCGTTCCCTTTCTCCCGCCTGAGGCGGCGGAGAGGGGCTCGAGCGACTTGTCACTGTCGTTCGGGCCACAGCTCCGCCCTGGCGTCCCAGTGGCTGTTCTCATTGGCGCCTTTTGGCGGGAACACGGCACCGCTTCGAGGGCCGCGCTCGCGCGACCCTCCGAGCGGAGCCCAGAGGGAGACCCCTCCGAGACATCGCAAGATGCGTACGCAACTGTTCTTGTCTGCCGGCCTTTGTCCGCGCAGACCAGTGTGTACTCGAGTTCGTCTGCTCCGGGTCGTACCTGAGAGCGCAACTCGAGCCTGTCGATCGTGATCCAACGATCCGCGACAGGCGTACCTTGCGGTGGTTACCCACACTCTCTCAAAGGAACCCTTTGGTCACTGCGAGAGAGAGATCACAGCACGCCCTTGCGTGCTTGCGGCGCGCACTCCGTGTCACTTCGTGCGCGCAGGGGAGCCTAGCTCCTCGCGCGCTCCCTTGACACGGTGACTGCGTATGTGTGTGTATGTGCGTTTTGTATATATGTGTATGTGTGTGCGTGCGTGTATGTGCGTTTGTAAATATGTGTGTGCGTATGTGCGTTTGTAAATCTGTGTATGTGTGTGCGTGTGTGTGTGTGTGTGTGCCGCTGGAGGATGGCGTTTCAATAAACGTCTCCTTTGTGAACTTGGAGGTTTGTGTCCTTGCTGCGCAGTGCTCTCCTCCCGGTGGAGGTTGAGTGCGCGCTGCAGTGTTTCAGTGCGCGCGCGGTGACGGCTGATCGGGGCTTCGGCTCGCGCGACGCTCGAACCCGCGGTGGTTGGTGGCCTATGTCCACGTAGAAACCACAACGTTTATGACGCTTAGAACACTACGCGGGCCTGATTTTGTGGCCCGGGCCCATCATTCGAAGTCCGAGCCCAGTCCAGGCCCGTGGCTCCAAGCCCAGGTCCGACCCAGCCCCGCGCTGGCGTGAACCGGGCCCACGCTACAAAGACGGCCCAGTCTAGGCGCGGCTGTCAGTTTGCGCCTAGTCCTCATTGACATGCAGTGGTATATACCAGAGTGCATATCCCGAATAACGCGGAGGTAGGAAAAACTTAGTTATTGCGATAGAAATACTGCGCCATGTTTCAAGTCGTCGCGCAGTCCCAGCGGAGGCCACGTCCCGGCGGAGGGCACAAGAAGTAGAAGAACGCTCGGTCACCGGCAGCTAATGCTTTCGCTCCACATTCGGTTCAGCAGCATTGAACCCTTCTCATTTATATGTGGGCTGGTAGCTTACGCTCTCGCGTCATACTCTTAAAGGAAGAGCTTAGGTGTCCCCAATAATGTAGCACCTTACACTGATAGGGCGTGATAGGTGAATAATGAAGCAGGCAAAAGAAGCTTCTGCCGTTGCTATCCCAATTCAACAAGGGTTAACCAGAGTTAAACCACAACGTATGTTTTGCCTGTTATTTTTCGGCGGTTTTGTGATGTTTCAGAGGTGTCCTTTTGCATCGCCTCGAGTTTTCTTCATCGACCTTGCCCACGTACCTCCAACCATTTATCGGTTGCCCTCAGTCCTAGGCTCCGCTGGTCACTGCCGACCGTTGAGCTCGCATTACCAGACCTAGCTTGTTTTCGCAGCGGTTGCTTGACAGCAGAGTTCACCATTGCTCCCCTACTCGGGTTTTGTATTTTTGGCAGCATGTCGATGTTTTCACAGACCTATGGGATGTGATATAGATTGGGATTTTGCGTCCCACCAGGGAAATGTCTCCGCGTATATCGCATTTGCGTTTTGTTTTGTATGTGTAGGTTTGGGTTTGAACCTGCCTGTAATTGCCTCCAAATAACAGCTTTTTCTGCGTTGAGATAATGTACGGCGGAGGATATCGCATTCTTTTGTCTTTATAGTTTTCTAGTATGGCCGAGTATTTCTTGGGTTGTGGCGAAAATTCCGTGTATCGTCGGATGGTGGAAAAGGAGTAAATGCTCGAACTATCTTATCGGCCTGTTAGCTCCCTGCCACCCACATATGCCTGGGTACCGACATAATTTTCTGTGGGGTCTCGTTGTTCTCTTCTTCGTGGTTTTTAATTTTGTCGCTCGCTTCGATCAGTGTACGGAGCGCGTGACGACCTGTCCTGTCATTCATGTAATTTCGACAGGCTGTTCGAAAGTGCATGAGCATTCCCCCCCCCCCCCTCCCTTGTTGCAATTCAGTCACCTCATTTTCCACACCCTCCTCCCATAACGTGGCGGGCTTGGTTAGCCTCTGACCAGCTGAAAGACAAGTTGGCCTTGGTGACCCTGGTCCAGGACATTCTCGACGCTTCTTCTTCTCGCCTCTATGCCCATGACACAAACCCACATTGGGGGATTGGTTAGAGTTCAGGGCATGTGTAAGAACTGAATCCATGATATTGACTTAGACTGTATGATATATACCTTATTAATTAGGAATATATAATCAGTAAAAGAAAAATATTTAAATAATCGAAATAAAATTTATAAGTAGCGCTAACAAAGAAATCTTCCGGTCGCAATATTATAGCTGTGGATTAACGCATACACCTGTATAAGGGCATGCCCTTTGATGGTCCTAAGCGAGCAAGAGGAATTTACAATTAATTTGTCCTCTGAGGAGCATACCTCCAGTAGGAGAGAATTTAATAGTTTCTACGTAATCGCATGACGCACACAAATTCGACGGCGTGAATCCAGAGCGACGTAAACAAAGATTGAGGCTTAATACTGAGTTTCATTCTTCCTACTCCTCCTTCTCCTGCATCTAAGGTATCCGTGGAGCACAGAATCAAGTCAATCGCGGCAGTTTTCGGTCTCCCAAAAAGGCTGCGCTGCCGTATCCAGCCCTAAGTTTGTATAGGCATAGGTCTGGCTTGGCGCTTACTCCTGTTTGCGCATTCTGCGGTGAACAGGAATCAATCGATCAATTATTGCTCTTCTGCGCCCCTCACCATGATGAGAGGGCTGTTTTTAGAGAAGACATTGAAAAAGCTTGGTCTTCGTTTAAGCAGCCCGATCTTATTGGTGTTTGGCGCCACCATACTTAGATACAACGACAGTTCGGTTCTTATCGCCGTCCAAATTTTCTTGCTGGAACTAAGAGTCTGCCTTAATAATATACATTTTTTACATTGTTCATCCCCTGCGTGCGTTATGATCTCTTTTTTATTTCAGTGATTCATTTTTTTGTTTTCTTTTCTCTTCCTTGGCAATCATTTTATTTTTGGCCATGTAAATATACATTTTAAAAATCTCTCTGAACCCCAAATCTTGGCCGATCCCCTGTAAGGGTAAGTGCCATCTGTTATGAAGTAATAACACTACGGCTATGTGTCATGTCATCACGAGGTAAGAAGAAGAAGAACCGTCGGAGCGCTGAGCCGTAGGCGATCACGGCTTCGCAGCCAACGGCTCGTTGGAGTCGTGGTCGGGACCGTCGAACTCGAACCCGGATCAGAACTCCCGAACCAGCGGGTAAGCGACTCGGCGCCAATGCAGTGGCAAACGAGCAGCCTCGTCCAATGTGCGTGTAGGCCTAGGGGCTAAAGCATTCAGCGATTCCGCCGCCACGGTAACTGAGGGGCTTTGTGTTCGACTTCTGAGAGTAAATATGTGGGATCGAATCCTGGTCGCAGCGCTTGCACGTTAGTCAAAATCCAAAAAAGTGTCTAATGTCTCCGGTTTTAATGCTCACATAAGACTGCCATCAAATAAAAAGAAACGATTGTACAAGTCGGCCAAGGTGTCTTCAAGTGAGGTATTGGAATGCTTACAAACTAGCTTGCAGCGAATATATCTTCATCAAAATCGCTAGGAAGATCTTTCTGTCATACGCTGCCATAAATGTTAGCAAGCGACGCAAAGCAATTCTGACGCATATTTAACCAAAAGGTGACACCCCTATAACCTTCGTTGACAACACTGGGAATGCTACCCCACTAGTTATATCGTGCCCATTCTCAATGAAGCGATCAGGCGGACATTTTCAGCAACTTCCAATGCTTCGCTCCCCACTGCACCTGTTATAATTACCATAATAGTGATGTTGCCATGATGTTGCCAATTACAATTCATCCTTGGGGTGTTGCAATTGTGTTGAAATCTTTCCCGCTATCCTCCTCGCCCGGTTGTGATCAAATTAATGTGAAATATTTGTGACGAATCGTTGTCTGTTCGTGTAATATATTAACAAAATTATTTCAGCAATCGCTTGAGGTTAGTGTCGGCATGGCCGCCATGAACGCCACGCCGCAGCACGTTGGGACACGCCGGGACGGCGGCCTTCAAAGGGTGACCCGGGCGCAACTGCGGAACGAGGATTAGAGAGCGTTTTATTCAGTGCGTGGCGATTTAAATACACACTAACGCAGCTAATACAGTGCCCCCTTGAGGCGAGTAAGTTTCGGTCTCGAAACCAAAACTGTAATACAACATGATCCCCCTCTTTTGGTTTTGAAAATAATGGTGGAAAAAGCCACCTTATACATTAGCTAAAGGCATTTGTTAACGGAATAATTATACAATGGCAATTGTTTTAAGGTAGGTCGAGGAAGAAAAGTCATTATACACTTGTTAATAATATACACTCCTCTGACATTCATTTGACCAACTCTCTTCCCCCATATGGAACAAAAAGCATGAAATAGCACTCGGTAAGCAAAATAAACATGTGACAACATAGTGAACTGCCAGTCCAAAACATATTTGAACACCTGACTAGGTGTGGCCCATGGAAATGCAAGTAATTTAACACATTACGCAGTCATGGAACAAAATCCGTTAGGTGGCGTGGTTTCTGGTCCCGCCTTTTTGACCGCCATGGCAACACCTGGGGCGGAGATAGCGGCTTGACATCTCAGCTTCCGAGCTCACTGAAGCGCCCCTCAGACGATTTTGAAAAGAAAGCACAATGTTAAGAAGAGTCCGCACATTCAGTGGCGTGCCCCTCGGGCACAGCTGTGAGCTGTCTTATGAAGAACAGCATGTGAGCACGAAGACTCAGCGTATAACGTTACATGTTACAGCGAAAACATGGGGACTGGGTACATAAATCATTCGTTGTGAAAGTGCCTGTATTGAACCATGGGGTTCAATCGCACATCTATCCGGCGAAAGAAATTCATGTTGGCTGGGGACCACAACCGGATTTGGAACTGGTGTCTTAATAGAATCGTCTGATCATATGAAGCGCTCAGCAGTCAGTACTATAAGCGCAGTATTTTGATTAGGCAAGCCAGTCGGCATTTGAATGCGTACCTCATTATCTCGCCTTCCTGCTGATGATGATTGCACTGCAGGAATGGGGATAGCTTGACCAAGGTAGGAATCTCATATTAAAAGGACTGAGAGTTCTGCTGTAATAAATGAGCATTGCATCAGAGGACCGTGTGTTCTTGTCACATTATTGTTGCTCTCTGCATGCACGAGGACTAACTTGGAAGCATTTCCATCACTTCCATCACTCAGCTTTAATTCATTATGCGATACGTGGGGACAGTACTGTAAAAGGACCTCTGTACTTATCGCGTTTGCCTGGAATGGGTACCATTACCCTACTTCTCAATCTGTAGAGGGAGCTTGGACGAAAAGCTGAGAGCGCCATTTTCCTGTTCAGTGCAGCAGTCGACCGTGGAGCGGGCCGCGTAAATAGTGTCAAAGCAATAGTCGACTGTGCGGCTGCGGGCTGTTATAGCCGAACGGAGACTAAAGTGCGAAAGGTGAAGTCCGGACAAGACGAATGCGGGTTTTTCAAAATACCAAAGATACACTTGCACGAATGCGACAAGACCAGCGATCGGAACGTTGCAGACGAGCATGGCTTATGCGTGCACCTCAAATGTTTGTACACTGAGGCACGGAGCTCACCATTCTAGCTTCACGTGTTCATTTTGCAGGTCGGCCGTCTAAATATTTCGATGACTGCAATCCTGAGACGAAATGGTGAGCGCACACTTGGTATTTGTCCAAACTGCTGAGAATGCCATGTCTGTTGATGCGTGCAAGCCACTCTCGTCTGTGACGCTCCGATAGCTCCCGGTATTGTCGCATTCGTGCAAGTGTACCTTTGGCATTTTGAAAAACCCGCAGTCGCCTCATTCGATCCTATTTCACCTTTTGCGCTTTAGTGTGCATTCGGCTATTACAGCCCACGACCATACAGTAGACCATCGCTTTGACACTTTGCGCATCCCGCTACACGGTAGACTGCTACACTGTACAGGAAAATGGCATTCTCCGCATTTCGTGCAAGCTCCCTATACAAGGAGGCTTTACGCCCGTCTTACATCCACGTGTTGTTTCACGTACTGCTGTCTTCGGAACACCCTAGTTCTTACAACAAGACTGCAAGAGGAGTTCCTACCTCCCGTGAAACCGGCCACACGTATACCGTCCGGTTGCTGAGTCTCCTGGTGCACCTAGACTTTTACCAGACCCAAGTCCGATGGGAAGAGATGACTGAATTCCAACGGTGTGTTGGGCGTAATTGTAGATATAAGAGTGATCTGTGAACAGGACAGAGTTTCACCGATGATGACGAGTTTCAGTGCCTTAATAGTGTCAAGTACCAGAAGTAATGAACCGCGTTCCGCGATATAGAAGTTCACCGTAGCCGACTTATCCTGGTGCTTGACGGTTGTAGAGAAAAATCGCAAGTTCTTCACCGCTTGCTCCAAGTAGTTCAGGATCACTAGATGCGATTGAAGCAAGCGGATATGGGAAAAGAACGTTTCGTAGTCCCGAACATTCATGAGAGAAACAACTGCCCCGGTGTCGATAACTAAGGAGAAGGTCACATTATCAACTTGAATGTGAAGGCGCATAAGTGACAGACCATTGCCTTCTGTGGTACTGAGGATAGTCATTGTATTTGTATTTGTACTTTACTTTCTTGAGTTTCCAGTTCGTTGAGGGTTCCGGTTATATCTTCTGCTGAACGGTGCACTTGGAAGAGATGTCCCTTTTCTCCACATGTCTGGCAGTATTTGTGGCGAGCAGGAAAAACTGAAAAATTCGCCCAGTGATCCGGCGAATCACAACGAAAGCAGGTGCCGGGTGACGCCGACGACACGGAGGCGCCCGGTTGTCTCCTTTCCCGCCGGGGACTCCGACCTCCTCGCTCTCGGCGTCCGCCATCGCTATTCGGACGGAGGGAACGCAGATTCGTTGGACGCCATCTTGAAGTGAAGCCGGGTGGAGAAGGAGAACCGCCATCTTGGACTGGAACAGGATGGAGAACACCTCCATTTTGAAAGCCTCGCCGAGGACGAGACAGGTCTCGTCCGTCGTGAACACCGAGCTGCTGAGTTATTCTAGCGATGTGCTCCGCGTCCTGAGCAATTTCGATTGCCTTCTTGATGGTAAAATTCTCATTCTCTCTGTCTAGCGACAAAGTGGACTGGCACAACTCGATCGGTGCGATGCAGGATTTGTTCGGCAGGGGCCAGTCGTAAGCAACACTTCTTGCACATGCCGGAACTGTGTAGGGATGTGATTCTAGGAAGAAACTTCCTCGTAGCATCAGACATGTGTATCCATATGGGCCATGGTGGGTGGACAGTCGGTACAGACCCGTTACCTCTTGTCAAGTTTCTGCGTCCGCTAGTGACTAGGCCTACACAGTCGGCCCCGACAAATGATGCGTATGCCCTGGACAGCCGCTTTCAAGAGCCAGAGCCACATCACACCAAGAGCAGAGTGAGCAGCCAGCCTGAGGACTTCGACAGACATGTGTTAACAGTGTTGGATGATTTTAAGGTGATCCTTAGTGCAAAGCTGGGAGTCACCACCCTCGTGGAGCACAAGATTGTGGAGGAAATCAGCGTACCGACACGTTGCAAGCTCCGCCCAGTGAATGCCTAGCTAGAAAAGAGAGGTTATGGATCAGCGCCTTCAAGACCTGCTCAAATAGGGACTAATAAAACTCAGTACAAGCCCTTGGGCAGGTGCGCCTGTCTTGGTCCCCAAAAATTCTGGTGTATACCGCCTCGCAATCGACTGCACAAGTCTGAATGACAATTCAAGGGTACCAGCGTACCATATGCCAAGAACAGACGGGGTGCTCGCCCAACTAGGAACAGCACAGAGGTTTACCAGCCTCGATTTGTCGCAGGGCTTCTTCCACTTACGTAGAATGAGATCATTCCTTCTTTCAAAAAGAAGGCATCTCCATAGCCGCATCTACCGCTCCACTGCAAAAAAATATGCAATGAAAGCTGGGACATTGTAGACTATCTCCTTGATTTCAACGTCACAAGGTTTTCTGCTTTGTTGGAAATTGTCTTCTTTGACTTGAATCTGAAAGTGCAGTTTATGGCGCAGAAGGAGAAATTCGATCTCTCTTCTGTTTTGTCCCATGTTCTAGCACCGCTTGGGTTAACGAATGAAGCTCCTGATAATGAATGCACCAAGTTCCTCTGTATATCATTGTATTTCGCTCCCCAACATAGGTTGCTGATTTTCTGAATTTAGGAGAGGAAAACCATTACTTCCATACGGTTTCTTTAATTCAAAACAGGTCAAACAAGGTATTGGCATGTCTTCCTGTAATAACGTCCTAAAGAAATCGTGTACGTATATGGTTGACAAGTTATAGATTGGATTGGTACTGAGGCTTTCCTTTTTTACCAGGTGGACCAGACAGGTCCTAGCCAAGTCAACTCCCTACTGTGACGGAGTCTGTCCCGCCCTGGCGCAACGCCACCAACACTATTTATCTAGTATGCCTTATCCAGTTTTCAAGGCGTCGTTTGGTCGTCTCCACAGCCACAGCCCTCTCATCTCTCTGTGTCGCATCACTGTCCACGGCAGCGTCTTCTTGCGGCTGTCCAGACGTGAACCCCAGCACCTGCGGCAAAGTTGACCCGCTAGGCTGATATGGCATGAGCACTTGGCAAGTCAACACAATATGTTCGATCGTTTCTGTCTCCCGCCCGCACACCGCACACAAGACCAGTTTTTCATGTCAGGTTGCCAGGCTGATTGCTTTTCAATATCCTCGCCATTTTCGCTCTTCTGTAACGGATGGAATGGTACAAAATTGCGTAGGTTTGTCTTGGTTAAACCTAGTTATCAGTGTGTAAGCTCTGTTTAGCATGTCTACATGGTAAACATTCGACCCGTGAAGACATCCGAATGGGCAGCGCCTGTCGTTCCCGCTGTAAAGCAGGATGGCAGTGTTGGCATGTGCGGCGACTTCAAGATTGCATCAATGCTGTGACGGTGTTGGAGTCGTAACCGATGCCTCGCACAGGGGAGCTGTTTGCGAGGCTGAAGGGGAAAACTAAGTTTACACACTGAATCTGAGACATGCGAAATGCCTATCAAAAGTTTGTCTCATCAACACTTCTAATGGTTTTATCAGTTCACCCGACTTCCGTTTGGAGTTTCGTCACTCCAAGCTTTGTTCTAACGCCAGATGGGGGTGAAGATTTGAGATGGAACATGTTACAGTGTACTTTGGCGACATACTAGTGGCCGACGATAATGAACGTTGGGCTAATATGTGGTCATGGAGTGGCTGAGGGAAGTCGTACTGCGGCTGAATATTTGCAAGTGTTCGTTAATGGCATCTAAAGTGGAATATCTAGAACATGTCGTCAGTGCCGCTGTTTTCCAATCGAATCCAGCCATGGTCGAAGTTGTGCTGGCAACACCAGTGCCTCCCAATGTGACAGAGCTACAGAACTCTTAGGCTTGATCAACATTTTATAGGTGGTTCATGCTAAACCTGTCTGGTGTATTGCATCCCCTGTAACGCTTGCCGGTGGCAAGGGCTCGGTGACATTGGATATCTGAAGAGGAGCAAGCATTTCGGAAAAGCAAATGGTTACACTCGTCCTCTAGAGATTTAGCACATGTCGACCTTGCAAGGCAAACTGTACTGATCACGGTTGGTTCTTATGGGCTTGGGGCGGTCCTGACACAGCGTGAGACATCGGGACAAGAGCGTCCCATTGCTTTTTCGTCTCGAAGTTTGGCCGCTGTAGAAAAGAACTACAGCCAGCTGAACAAAGAAGCGTTAGCCCTCATCTTTGGAGTCACAGAATCCAGAGAGTACTTATGGTGCCGACCGTTCGAATCCATGACTGACAACACTCCTGGAGTTATGCTCTCCTCGGATGCTATGATGGGCCGTGCTGTTGTATGGACACCAATATACACTGACCTAACGGTCTGGTAACCACATCGCACTGAGTCGTAGCCACATCGCACAACAGGCTTTCCCGTGGACTTCCCTGCTGACGTTTTCATGTTGGCTGGTGTATACCCGCGAGTGCTGTCGTCTGCTGCTGTTGCTCATGCTACTGCCAGGGACCCATTGGTTTCGCGAGCAAGGGAGCCCTTGTAGACTGGACGCCAGTTGCATATGTGGCCTGAGGGTAACCCTACTAAACACGGTTTACGGAAATGAGTGAGCAAGGCAATTGCGTGCAATGGGGCAACCGAGTTTTGATCCCTGTGTCCCTCCAAAGCGACGCGCTAAGGCTCCTTCATAAGGTCCATCCAGGGATATCCAAGTTGAAGCCTGTGGCGTGGAGCCAAATCGTGGCCCACAATTGATGATGATATTCTAGCGCAGTCTAGAGATGTCAAATCTGCAAGGAGCAGCAGCGAGCATCGCGGCCAATACCCGTCATGCCCTGCACTTTCCCAGACAGACCCTGGTCGAGACTTCATTGGGAACTTGCTGCGCCATACCGGAATATTTAGTTTTTATTGCAGTGGGTGCATTCGCGAAGTGGATTGAGGTTCTTCCGGTTTCGACGCCATCAGAGGCCACCATTACGTGCCTGCGAGTCATGTTTGCGAACCAGTGTTTGCCCGACATTGTGGTGTCGGACATGGGGCCAATATTTGTCAGTGACACGTATGCAACATTCTTGAAGAATGGCGTAAGACGAATGCTAGCCTAACGGTGCTGCAGGACGTACCGTTCAGACAATAAAGAGGAAGTTGCAGAAGGATAGTCCTGGAGACCTTCGTACACAGACTGCAGACATGTCGCTGACTTACAGGTCGACACCGAATTAAATCAAGGGAAGCAGTCCCTCAGAGCTACTCTACTGATGGGACATAAAATGAAGACTGGAATGGATCTGCTTCGGTCGGACCTGAGAACCACCGTGCAGAAAAAGCAGCGCAAGAAGATCAGATGTGACCAAGGAACGAAACCTCGGACTCAGGGGCAGCCAAGAGATAAGATATTAACCAGGAACTTCTGACCAGAGTCTACATG
Organism: Amblyomma maculatum; assembly: GCF_055883805.1. Lineage (NCBI taxonomy): Eukaryota > Metazoa > Arthropoda > Arachnida > Ixodida > Ixodidae > Amblyomma > Amblyomma maculatum. Next base: position 67,774,495 of record NC_139351.1, on the reverse strand, counting down.
GGTGCCGTCTGTGGTCAAAGCTCAGAAAGCGTTCTCTACAGACGGCCGACGTTGTACTCGTCATCATGAACGTCTTCGGCACTTTAAGCCACTGTCTCAGGTTGAGCTTAGCCAAAAGCCTGGCGTAGTCAAGTATCCTGATTTTTCAGAAACACGTCCTTACTATTCAACTCAGGGGAAAATGCGGCAATTGTTAACCCCCCGCCTAGTCATGAGTACCACAGCGAAAAGCCTCCGATCTTGCGCCTCCCCGCACAGGTCGAGTGGAGTGACATCGCTGACTGGGTACATCTCAAGCTCCGAAATTGAAATCCGGCTCGTCTTTGTCTCGTATCAGTCGAAGTAATGGCCACGCCGTATGCGCATGTCACGCCACACAATTGAAAACGATTAAGAAGAAAGTCTCATTAGATGTTTCCTCTAGCCAGGCTTGATTCGGTATCATGGGCGCACGCGTAAATAGTTTGAAAAGAGGTGTTAAAACGCTTCCCATGTGCGCAAAGAGCACCCAAAAGGGGCTTGTATCTTGCAAGTAAAACCTTGTCTGTTCTCTCTTCTAGCCTTGCGACTACTTTGTTGAACAAACTAGTTATGTTAACGACAGGCTTTGAGAACATTGCAATAATTTGAGGGATGCTTCTCAGAAGATTGTAATTCGATTCCAGCGAATGGTGTTGCCATTACTTGGTTCAAAATTGCCGATTTGTAACCTTAACAATGGTAGCCATTAATTTGAATGCCTCAGATCATCAGAAATTATCAAGTTGGGCAAGATGTACACTAGCGCTGCTTTCAGTACTGTGCCAAAAAATAAAAGAACATGGGGATGTTGTGTTGTCCAAGTATTCGTTCCTGTTCATGGGTTTTGGGAGTTAGCAGATGTTGCATAGTTTTACCCCCGTTGTTATCCATTTTGTACTTCTGCTTTTTCAGTGTGTCCCGCGTTTACCTAAACTAAGGCGGTCTAAATAAAATCGTCAACTTTAAACGGTGCCTCATCTTGTTTTTCCTCGTTTTGGGATGGTGCGCTGTTTTTCGCTTATAATTCAAAATGTCTCGAAAAAAAAAATAGATTTTCCTTCTGTGACCTTTCAAGAACAGCGAAACTAATAATTTTACTTCAGACAGCATTCTCAGCGCTAAAAATAGACACGCGCACAGAAAGAAAAGGAAGGACACAGGACAGGCGCTACTAACATCTGCCTCATTCTTAAGAAACCTAACGACATCGATCGAACTCTTTGCCAAGAAGTGGTCCTAATAATTATAGGAAAAATTATAGTTGCGATGGCGTTAAATGATCCCATCTGCTGCTTTCCTTGCGGTTACTCGCTCACTTGCAGGCTGTTTCTGCTTGCTTAAGTTCCAGTTGTTTAATATGCGTGCTAATATCTCACATATTCTTATTAGCATACTGCACTAAGCTTCGATATTATTTAGTTACAGATCGTAAGCAATGACTCTGAACGCATAAAACCCCGCTTTAACCAAGCCGTATGAACGGGCCAGCGTAGCTTAGGAGTAGCGTTCGTGCCTCGGCCGCCAAGAGCCCTGGACGGCTCTTTCCTATTTCGTCTACCCATGTCACATGAGCAACCTGATTTGGTAGCTCCTGAAAGCTTTGTGGTGGCGTATGGTATACCGGTACCTCACACAACCCAATGACTAATCAATGCTTGGCCATGTAACCTAACCTACCAAAGCCATGTCAGTGCTTTATTGCCTTAGCAATACTGCGCCAGGTTTCAGCCCACCGCGTAGTCCCGGGAAGAGCCACGTTTGACCTTGAGCAGCAGCGGAGCTGAACACGGCTTTAGCCAAGCCGTATGAACGTGCTTTAGTGACCTATAGGGGTAACGTGATTGCCAGGGGCCTGGCAGGCTGAATCTGACATAACCTTCCCATGTGAAACGAGAGACCCAAGTTGGCAGCTCCTGCCAGCCCACATATAAAGCCTGGCTTTAACCATGCTGTATGAACGTGCCTTAGTGGCCTATAGGGGTAACGTGAATGCCAGTGTCCTGTCAGGCTGAGTCTGACATAACCTACCCATGTGAAACGAGAGACCCAAGTTGGCAGCTCCTGCCAGCCCACATATAAAGCCCGGCTTTAACCGAGCCCTATGAACGTGAACCAAATTCAGACCAAGTCTCATTACTTTACGGACCGCCGTAGTGTGTTCATTGGCATTAATAATAGCATAGAAGACTAGTCGTTCGTTTGTGCGCCATGTCTTTACTCATAGCTAAACATCTCAAGCTACACCTTGAGGTACACTACACGCTGAACCATAAGTGCAGTCATGGAGGTATCGCTAACGCAATTCAACCCGACTTAACAAGAGCTGAACGACAGCCAATGTTTTTTACTCCCAACTTTTACGCCGTAGTTTCTGCAGAAGGGAGACTTCAATGCTATCGCGTTGAAAATAAATACCCGCAGGCCACAGGAAAAGATATAGCGTGTTCCGAAAAGTTTCCGACTTTGTTTTGGTTTTGAATTATAAATTTTAATAATTCCACATTGAATTTTCTTGGAAGCAGACTTCAAAGGCAGACTAAAACACTAAACATGAATAAGCATATAAGGGAGTAAAAAAGGGAGTAAGGGAGCATGTCCTCTAGTGCATTCCGTTGCAGGGGCACGGTGTACTTTCCAAGCTCTCAGGTAGGTTTTCATCACAAATATAGGAAATTGTATGCTTTGGCAGCAGAAGTGCATTCCTTTCTTAAATACCTCTTAAATTTGATGTAATCGGCGAAGATGGGAGGCTTTTAACACTACATTATCAAGCTTCAGCGAAAACTGAATCCGATAACGCTCGACCAATAAGACTGAACACCAGGGAGCTGATATTCATGACCACTCTGCTACCGCATCCATTAGCGCTTATAATATTGGCATTCATAGTGTAGAAAGGTGCGTTAACTAATCATCCAGCTAATCAATCACGCCGTCGAGCAATCGGTAAAAAATTCAATAAATCAAATAAGTCAATACTAATGCCTTTCCTTTTTGGTGTTTTCTTCCTAGGTAAAAGATGGGAGTCTCGGGCCTATTCAAATGGCTCGTGAGGAAATATCCATCCATCATGACCCGCTGCGTCGAAGAGGCGGTGAGCATGGCTGCTGTTGATTTTTAAACCAAACTGTTCGATTGGGAGAATCGTTTATTCTTATCAAGCAGTTGTAGTGCTCGTGAAGACAAAAGCGTCAGATTCGTTTCGCTGCGTAGAACAAATTGTGAAGTACTTGTTGAAAGTGCTGTACGAATTGTAGAATAATACGAGGCATGTTTGGTGGTAATTGCAATGGGTTTGTTGCAAGAGCGAATGTTCAAGCTCTTCAGGACAGCGCAAAACACTAAGAACCTGGAAATACTGTCTTGCCTTGTTGATGCTCCGAATATCCGGCTTCTGGCGTTGTCAAGACGAGGCCGTAGACTCAAACAGGTCACACAGGGGAAATGTCGATCATGGGAGCTTGGGCGGAGTCTCGAGGGACCGAATCACTGTCACTGTACCAGACACGACAGTGAAAGAGTGTATCCCTCGTGTTGAACATTTATTGAAATTTCCCAGAGAGTTTAGCACTTTTTTCGGGAGCATAAAAATTCTAAAGATACTTGACCTTGCATGCTTTGAACATGTTATTGTTATGGCAGTGCTCCCGCTGAATGCTGGAATACAGAGGTCATTAAGTGTAGCATTTACTATGCAAGTAAGTGTGGCTGCTATTGCTTGCCAATGTTTCACAGCGTGGTAGTGACATATATTTTATTCGAGCGAGGCAGTCTCCTGCTTTCATCGGTCTCACCCACCACAGACAATCCTGTTTGGAGTAGACTTACACCGAAGAGACAAGCGGCCCGGGATATTGGCCGCCCAAGGAAATGCGCCACCTGGGAGTGTTTTTTAGAAGAGTCGAGTAATTGGACATGTCTCATTCGACTGGCAACAATTGCCTGCGAAGTGACGCCAGTCGACCGGTTATTTTTGTTACCTTGGCTGAAACTGTACTCAATAAATAATACAAATCATGCAGTAGAGTGCGATTTATTGAGCGAATGCGCCCAAAATACACTGGGAGGGGGTGCAATAATCAGTGCTCGGGACAGCTATAAACACATCTTTCGTGTTCGGTGTTGATTTGCCCCCAACAGCGCAAGAGTAAAGACGGCTGTGTGTGTGTTTGTGTGTTTGTGTGTGTGTGCATGTGCGTGCGTGTTGTGAGTGTGTGTGAGCGTGTGTGTGGTGTGCGCGAGCGCGTACTGTCAAGCGGCCCACACACAGACAGAATTCTCCCATTGAACAGTTCGGACCGGCAAAGAGGTCGGCTGGCTGGCGCTGGGCGGGCTGCCAGCTGATAAAGTACGAAGCTTGCGACACGAAAGAGTACCACTCTCAAAGGAACACCTGATCTTCCCGCAGCCATCTTCAAAGAGGCCAGCAGTTTGCGCACATAGCCGCGGTTTCCTAAAATTTGACGTGTGCCCGAGGCTGGCTGCAGGAGTACCTGCGACGAAAGGACAGCTCGGCAAAGGAACCTGTAGCAGAGCAGTCGGTAAAGATCCAGAGGGGACGACTTAGAAACAACAGAGAAAACAGAGTGACCAAGAGTACGGGGCAGAGAAGAGACCTATAGATGGATAAAAGTATCCGAAAAACATGGCTGGGAGTAGCGATATTGAAATTGGAGTGCCGACAGTGAGGCTGCACTCTGATGGAAGTGATGTAATCGGTGCAATGTAAATAGCGGAAATAATTATTACGTACCTTGAAATGGCCTCAAAGGCTCAAACTACGTCGGGAGGTGAAAGGGAGGTGCATAGGAGGAGCTGCCCCACTAAAACCTAAAAGCATAAAACATTACTTTCATGTGCAGGAGAGCGCATGGGTCGAAAGATATGCCTACCTGACGGCCTTTGAAGGCACGTGTGGCGCAGATATTGGTCCCGATGAAGGAGAGGTGTACCACAAATTGTCTCGCTCATTTCCTTGTTTTCGGTTGCAGGTGACAATAGTTGACGGAGTCGAGGTCCCCATCGACACGACCCAACCGAACCCGAATGGCGTGGAGTTCGACAACTTGTACCTGGACATGAACAACATAATACACCTCTGCACTCATCCCGAAAACAAGCAAGTCCGATTTACCGTTTATCTGTCAAGCATTATTTCGACCTTTATTGTTTCTGTCGTTACACTTCTACGCGAGTTAAGAGTAAAATGCGCTTGGCATATGGCAGCATTACTACCGTACCATACTCGCTTGAAGATCAGATTTTTGGGCCGAACATGCTTATGCATGAATGCGCAACACACAATTCCGTGAAGTTCGTGCTAAAGGGACTGCAAAATTAGAAAGTAATAAGAAAGTTAAGGAAGTTCTCGCGCTCTCCATTATTAAACACCACCGGCCCTATGTGGCGAATTCTTCAGCGCGGGCAATTTTGAATTTCATGCTCTCGCCTAGACATTGAGTTGTTGCCGTTTCTAGTTTTTAACAAGGGTAAACAACTAACTCTGCGTAATTTATTGATGGTTTTAACGAAGTTTTTTACATATAGTCCGCATCGTTGCCGATATAGGCGATAACAGATGCACGGCAATGCATTATGCAATGCGAAAGAGGTGAAAAGTATTTAGATGAATTAGAATAACGCATTTCCGGACCCGCATGCCACATTTACGTTTTGAAATCATGCGACGACGCAGTGTGCGTTACGTTTCAGGAGTAACCAAAGAAGGCTCGCCCTTGTGATTTTTAATGCCATAAAATGATATTTCAAAAATATAGATCATTGCTAAAGTAGCGGCGTAGTTCAAGCTTAAAGTCTGCTATGGTCGTCTAAAGCGTACGCGAGTCACGGACGCTCCGTAATGTCTGCTGAGTAACTCGACAGCAGCACTATCGAGAGGGAAGCGAGGACTAAACGAAGGCTCGTTGCGGGTGCACAAGACAACCAGCTATCAACCTTCTATTGGATCTAGGTGAGAGTTGTTTTTCGGAAGGATCAGCGTATATTACATGCTTATGGAAAGCAAGCCGAAATGCAGTCTGGGTGGCTGGTTCCCTACAATTTCCAATTCCTTGAATGGAAACTTAGCTCATATGCTAAATAAATGTTGAAAATGTTTCTCGAAAGAGCCATACGTTTCTCAATTCAACTAAGGGCATATACCAAGCCTTTTACACAAACTGAGCAGAATACGAACGAGTATGCTCTACAAATTATGGTAATATTTTCTTCACTGCCACTTGCACATTGCATCGCAGAGGTAACACGAAAACAGACCAAAATTTTAAAACTAAAACTAAATCTTGCGACAGTAGACATCTTCACCAGTGTCACAAGCTTGAAGCAGAATGGTCCAGATATATTTTATAAACCGAATTCCTAACAATAAAAACATTATTTTGCTGATAATATATGTTAGGAGGGCCACTACATGCCAGGTATCGAATTTTAGTAAGAACCAAAATCAGGGCTGTGGTGGTAAAACTTGGTTACAGAACTGGTGCAGGATAGGCGTCAGTGTATCCGCCTAAACAGCGGCCAGGAGGCATTGCATCCGGGAGGCATGTTCGGCCAGTTGGAATAAACTTAACTGAATCTGAGGGTTTCAATTTAACCGTAGATCCTCACAAAATTCTTCAGTTTTGTCTCTTGATCTATATCCTCAATTTCTTGACACGTTCATAGTACACGTATAAGAACTGCGCTATCTCGACCTAGTTTACATCTACCTGAGAATTGCTCCGGGAACCACTGGTGAAGGTTAGCCGGATTCAGAAAACTTCTTTTTTGTAAGCACCTTCAGCGCTTTCTTGGCTCTTAGGTGTCCTATTTGGCGGTGAGTATTCTACCCTGTTTAGCCGAGAGTGCCTAGTAATTTCATTATGGCTCACTAGCTTGTCCCTTCTCAGAGTGTACTGAGCGTTGCAGCCTAGCTGGAAGGTGAGACCGTGGGTGAGCTCATGAGCTCTTTTTGTCCATGAAGTTGCAAATGAGCTGGTGTCTTTACTAGCCTGAATAAACTGTCATCCTGGCGTGTTTTCAATATCCTTCGTGCCTGTGGAGATACCATTCACATGAGAAAATTGTTATTGCTGTTTTTAATCACGATTTTAGCAGCTATCGTCCATGGTATCGCAATGGCAATGACCACCGTTTCAGCCATGTCAGCTACGCTCGTCTTGGCCGAGCGGCATATTCTTAGATTTTGTTGACCATCTGTTACGGCCGAAACCTTAACATTCATGTCCTCATACTCGGCGGCATTGGCAGGGATCACGCTTTGTCTTCCTTTACATGATTTGTGAAGCGTTTCCGCCCTTTTCTTCCATCTTTGACGCTCTGGATGCATGTCCCGGGGCAGTAGGGGGAATTTCATCCGCCTTCTGACTTTAATTTGGAACGTCAGTATAGTGGTCTCCTTGACTTATTGGAATGCGTATAGTCTTAGAAGTATGCTTCGTCCAGTCAAGGACTTAGCCATTTTTTAGTATTGAGGTACTGAGAGAGTTGGTTGGCCTCTACCAGTTCTGCCAGCGTTTTGTGCACTACCAGCTTCATTAGCCGATCCATAGACGTGCTGATGGGGAGGCCAAGTGCTTCTTTTATGCTTTTGCTTCTTCTAACTTTAGTCCTCTCGCTGTTACCTAGGTGTAAATACAGAACAGCGTAAGCAATCCTGCTGATGACAGAGGCTTCTACAAAGGCTTCTATTTTCCTCTAGACACACACGCCAGCCTTTAGTTCGATTCCAGAATGTTATTCGTCCAATCTACTGCGTGGTGGCTGTTACACGAGAATCACGAACGTTTTAAAAGAGCATTCTTTCTGCCTCCTTCATGAGTGTGTAGGCCTTCCCCCAAGATCGAAGATGAGATGATGATTGCGATGTTTACTGCACCGACCACTTATTCAGCATCGTCCGTCCGAAGAGACTCCTCTACCTCCTTCAACAATTTTCAGAGCTGTCTGAAGGGTGATTTCAATTTGTCAACCCCTACCTCCCGTGGTCCAGAGTGTGGTGTCGTCCGCTTACAGGCTGTAGTTCAGGTCCTCAATATCTTCTTGCTTCGATAGAAGCTTAATCAATGCAACGTTGAAAAGCCGGGGTGAAAGGACGAAACCCTGGGGTGTTCCTCCTCTGCCCTACGCAAATTTTTCAGATTTGGGTTCTGCAATTTCGACGGCTGCTTCTCGTTTTGAGACAACGTCCCTTACGTAGTCGTAAGTTATTTCGCCTACTCCGATATCTTGTGGGTTTTTTAGTGTAGGTTTTTGTTCGACGTTATGGCCAGTCAAGACTTTCCTGAAATCTTACGTGTCTGATACCACGGTCGATGCCGTGTACAAGGTAAAATATGCAGCAGTAATAGCAACGCGTCGCACTACATGTCATCGTATATGTGATCATTGTCGCATTATAGTGTTGTGACACGCACTCTCAGTGACTACCTTCGACGAGACAAAATTTGGTGAATACAATGTCAAATTAGTTATCCTTGCTGCTCTCAGTAGATTATTTCATTGATAGAAGTCCTTGTTTCTTTGTCTCCTTCGTGATAGCGTAGGCCTTCCCCCAAGAGTGAAGATGAGATGATGACTGCGATGTTCGACTACATCGACCATGTCTTCAGCATCGTCCGACCGAGGAGACTTCTCTACCTCTCTGTTGACGGAGTGGTAAGTGCGTCCCTTCCGCTTGCAAGCTTCTGGCATGTTTTTCAATGCTTCTGCCATTTTCTGAACCGAGAGATTGCTGTGTGGAGATCCTGATATTTTGATGCCGGTGGTAAATCTTCTTAACCACAATTGTGGACGCATGATGCACTTTAGGAACGCTACGTAAACGCAATATAAACTTGGAAAGCGATAGGTCTGCGCTCGTCACATGTGTGGCTCCGGCCTCTTGATGCGGTATTGGCCTAACTATGAATCCTCCCGCTAGGCCAAAGTATGACAGATTCCACTGTAAAAGACACAGATTCTACTGTAAAAGACAATCTGTCCGAACGGTTCTCAAAAGCAAGTAAACCTTCATATATCAAAGAACACATTAAGTACTGAGGCCACTCAATTCGCCTTAAAGGTCTGCATTTCCTGCTTGAGCAATGAAAAATATTTCCAGCTTTGTCATTGTTTGGAATTTTTACTCAGGACGCAATAAAAAGGTGTAAATGAGATGCTCAAGAGTGTGAGTGAAGACTAACCACTCCAGTGTTCCTTCAATACTGCTAATGGAGCTAGCCTCGGGTTGTCTTTTACACAATTTTGGGTGTTCTAACTCTAAATGTGCACTTGTTACAGTACAACAGGGATAGCGCGAGATAGCTGAATATTTTCGTCTCTCTGCACACAGCCACCTCGTGCCAAGATCAACCAGCAGCGCGCCCGGAGGTTCTGCGCCTCCAGGCAGTTAACTGAGAAGGCGCTGCTGATAAAAGAAGTTCGTGCGGAGCTGACGGAACGTCGCGCCACTTTGCCACCCGAGCGAAAGCTCTTCGACAGCAACTGCATCACGCCGGTGAGATATTTCATGCTTGCAGAATTCATTAGCTAACACTGTAAGTGACGCTCTTCGTGACGGTCCAAATGGTTGCCCTTGGTCTTTAAACGCCTAAACCTTACCATATGACATCGCCGGCCAGTGCTAAGAAAGTAAAGAAGAGATCAATACAAGCAGCCGAGTCGAAAATGAATTAGAGTTGCCCTTAAGGCACGGCGAACATTGCATTGATGGCATCACTTTCTCAGCACTGTCGGATAGTGTCGTCGTCATGACAGCCAGTTCTGTCACGATGCCAGTCCGGTGAGGACAACTGAAAGTCTTGGCGTTACTTGACGAACTTTCATCGCGTTAACACTACCTAGCAAAGTTTGGAAAAAGTCGTCCTGCGTCTGGGTGTTCCCGGAAGCTGATACCCTCACAGGATTCTTACGTGACAATGTGGAAGAATTAAAATCGCATTGCGGAACATCCAAAACACGGCTGCTCCGGGAGCAGCCCAGAGGCCGGATGATGGAGGAGGCTCCGAAGTGCACAGGGGAATGGGCATCTTGTGGGCAGCTGACGTGGGAACGACCCGGTGAATAGGTACATTGATGAGGAGAGTGTTAGAAAAGTGGATATATCAGAGGCCTCGCAACACCGGATGACACTGCGTGCATTAAAGTGGGTATGAGCGAGGTTTCCTTGACGATTTAACGGGACAATGTGCGTTGCTTGTGAGCTGGTCTCATGTATGTGGGACTTTTAATGAGCGGAGTACAAAGCGTTAAAACCCTGGGGTGAGTCGAAGAGCAACGCCTTCGGAGAAAGCATCAGCGACAAACGGAAAATTCAGTTCCAGAAAGGAAAACTTACAGATGCAAACATTCCGTGAGTGATTTAGTTAGACATGGTTATTGATTGAAAATAAAAACACTAGCAGTTAGTGGGAGGTGCCCCTGTCCCACCGCCATTGCAGAGGTTACTGCCGCACTAGCACTGTCCACGAACGTTAGCTGGTCCTCCAGGCCGAGCTGGACAGCGCCACTTCCCAATGCTCCACGTGGGTTTAAAGAACTGCAAAGAAATTTAATTGTGCAATAAACTGAACATAAATAATTTAATCTGCTAAGTCAGTTCGTGCCAAATTAATAAAAGTTTCATCTACGCATTGCGGTCAGATTGCCCACGTAGCTCCGGTCAATATATTTTTTTTCACTTCAAGTTCACGTCCGAAGTGCTACACTATGAATTTCGGCAAAACTAATTATTTTGGCCATATTAGATTTATAACTTTCACAATTGTTGGAATTTCTAGGAGTGTTAATCAAAGAGTTTAGTGTTTATAACCGCTGATAACCCTTATCTCCTTCTGTTAGGCATTTTAAGTACTCCGCAGTTGCAGCTGCAGGATTTATTCTCGTCTGCAGTCATACTATAGTGCCTAGTATATTCTAGGCACTATAGTCATACTGTGTTTGGCGGCCAAGGTGCACAACCACCGCCAGGATTTTGCCTGTTTCCGAAACATTTACAGCATATTAACTCACACCTCAAGGTAGCATTAAAAAAAACCTCCTCTTATTTGTGGAAAGGGCGCACAACATTGAACTTTCCCGCCAAGCTCGTCGACTTTTTTGTCAGCCTGTCAGCCCCAGGAGCCTCTAACCCCCCCCCCCCCCTCCCCCCTCTTTTTTTCTCGCGCCAGAAGAGCAGCTTGAAGTATAATACCGCCCGACTACTGTCCGGAATTCCCGGGTTCGAACCCGACCTCGGCGGCTGCGTTTCGATGAAGGCGAAACGAAGAGGCGTCCGTGTGCTGTGCGATGTCAGCGCACGTTAAAGATCCCCAGGTGGTCGAAATTACTCCGTAGCCCTCCACTACGGCTCCCCTTTCTCTCTGTTCACTTTCACTCCCACCTTCCTCTCTTCCCTCACGGCGCGGTTCAGGTGTCCACAGAAAACGAGTGAGACAGTTACAGCGCCTTTCCCTTCCAGTGAACCAACCAATTATTATTAAGTATAATACCCGGCGACCTCCTCAGTGACTGTTATGGAGTCGTTCTGATACGGTATATGCGCTAGCTGCAATGCTACTCGTTAGGCTTTAGGATTAAACATTCTCTGGTGTGCGTATCCCCTAGAAGGTCTCGCACTTGGCTGAATTCAATCTCACTTCGCTAAGACCGTCACTCCAGCGACAAAATGTGCCTTTGGCAGTCATAATGCCCAGTAAACACAATCTGTAAACACAATGGCTTCTCCGTGCGTCCTCATCAAACGATTCAGCGTGTCTTAAGTCTTGGCGTTTCTGTAAGAACAGGGTCTCTTTTCTTCCGGGCAGAGGAAAAGTCCACTTGTCGAAACGTTGGCTCGGCTAGCGAACTGAGGTTCCTCCTCTACCTATGTTCAGTGCCCTATCTCACTGTGTAGCCATCTTCTTTCTCTTCTTCTACCACGGATCCTCAACAGAATTTGCATTGTTATGCTACAAGGAGTAATGGCCAGCCCATGCAAGCGTAGACGGCTGTCCATTGGCTGTTCCGCGAAAGCCTTTAATGCCTCTTCGTTGTCAGCAGAGGTGTAACGATTTCGAGAGCGAGAGTTAAAAACAAATTAAAATTGTCTCCACCGGCAATCGAACATCCATCCCTTGGATCACCAGATCAGCACTTTACCAATTGTGCCGCACCCCGGATCGTGAAACACACTTCATAATTTGCCTTGTATACCATTGTTGTTATTGCGACTGTAGGAAAAAGGAAAAGAAAATGCACGGGCCTGCTACTGACTGTCGCTGAGCCACTTTCACTGTCTCGTGCGGGAGATGGGAGGTCGTGAAGGGTGGCGGCTCCTGGCCCTACGGGCTGGGACGGTAGGTCAACGCCGCTTGTGGCGGGGGCTAGCCAGCCACCGAATTTTATCTGTTGTAGGCCGTCATTGCACCTGCCACTGCTTCGGTTGTGGACGACGGCTGTTTTTGCGGCGCGCGTCTTTCTCTCCCTCTTCGTTTTCCTAGCTTTCTTCTATATTTTCTCTTCTGTTGTTGTTATTGTTGTGGCTGTAGGAAGAAGAAAAACAAAATGCACGGGCCTGCTACTGGCTGTGTAGCTGAGCCACCTCCGCTGCCTCTTGTGGACAGAAGAGATTGACTGATTGATTAATAGGAAGGGAAATGCGCGGTAACTGTCTCACTTGTTTTCTGTGAACACTTCAACCACGCTATAAGAGAAGGAAGGAAGGCGGGAGTGAAAGCGGAAAGAGAGAAAGAGGAGCCGTAGTGGAGGGCTGCGGAGTAATTTAGACCACCTGGGGATCATTAACGTGCGCTGACATCGCACAGCACATGGATTTTGGATTGGATTGGAAAACATTTATTTCGTCGCTCAAGCAGGTCTAAGGAGAGACGTACTAGATGGCCGCTAGTCCATGGCTGGTGACGACATTATCCCACTCGATGGCCCTTAGTTGCATCTTCGAGTCCGTGTTGACCAGCACGGCTTCCCACTCCTCGGGGGAAAGGAGCTGTATTAATTCCACCGCAGGTGGTGCACACGGACGCCTCTTCGTTTCTCCTCCATCGAAACGCAGCCGCCGAGGTCGAGGACACAAGAGAAAATAGAGAAGAAAGAAGAAGAAGAGGGAGAGAAAACCGCGCGTCACAACAGCTATCGTCCACCACCTAAGCGGTGGTGGGTGCAATGACGGCCTACAACAGATAAAAATTCGGTGGCTGGCCAGCTCCCGCCGCAAGCGGCGCTGACCTACCGTCCCAACCCCGTAGGGCCAGGAACGCCATCATTCACCACGCTCCACTGGTTGGGTTGGTTGGTTGGTTCACAGGAAGGGAAAGGCGCAGTATCTGTCACACTTGCTCTGTGGACACCTGAACCGCGCCGTGAGGGAAGGGAGGAAGGTGGGAGTGAAAGTGAAAGAGAGAAAGGGGAGCCGTAGTGGGGGGCTACGGATAATTTCGACCACCTGGGGATCTTTAACGTGCGCTGACATCACACAGCACACGGACGCCACTTCGTTCGTGTGCTGTGCGATGTCAGCGCACGGTAAATATTCCCAGGTGGTCGAAATTACTCGTGCGGACAGAAGAGAAAATTGAGAAGAAAGGAAAAAGAAGAGGGATAGAAAGACGCGTTCCACAACAACAGCCGTTTTCCACCACCGAAGCAGTGGCGGGTGCAATGACGGCCTATAACAGATAAAGGTTGGTGGCTGGCTAGCCCCGCCGCTGGCTGGCTTGCCTGCCTCTAATCGCGGAAGTCCCCGCCACCGTCCCCTAGGCCTCCGTTCCGGGGGCGGGGAGTGGAGGGCCTCCATTCTGTTGAAAATAAAAGTTGTTCACGAAGCTGACCCCGCCGGGCGTCCGATCAAGTCATCCGTACGGCGCTTTTCATTTGCCGCTTCCTCGAACGCCGCACCACACAGCCAACAGAAGCAGACCCATATGTCTAGGATGCGTTGGTACAGCAAGCATCGGCATCGTTGAAATTGATTTACAGTATAGAAAAGGCGCAGTCACAGTTTTCCGCTGGCACACGCACCACGCCGTAAGGAAGGGAGGAAGGTGGGAGTGAAAGAAGAGAGGGAGATAGAGGTGCCGTAGTGGAGGGCTACGGTCAACTGCGCTGTAATGGCTTTCGCCTCATCTCACTTTGGTGGTTCAAAGTGCACTCTAGAATGTTTTTGGAAACCTGAGCACCCCTTTTCCCTTCCCTATGAATGGTAGTCCACAGCTTATATCAGGCGTCGTTCTTTGACGCCATACGTGGCAACGCAGGGCACGGAGTTCATGGAGCGGGTGACCAAGTGCCTGAACTTTTACATCCACCACCGACTCAACTTTGACCCCGGCTGGAAGAAGATAGAGGTCATATTGTCCGACGCAACCGTGCCAGGCGAAGGCGAACACAAGATCATGGATTTTATTCGGACGCAGAAAGGTCTGTCTGCTGCTCTTGAGTATGTGCGTGCGTGCTTTAGCGGGTTGTCATTCGGAATAGCAGGATAGTGTAACACAAGAATCTGTACGAAACAAAGCATGACACGTATTATGCTAACCGATCACACCCGCTATTTAGTAAACATCTCCAAGTTTCACTGTTTTGAACAAATCCGAAATTACCACGCTCTTGCGTTTATAGTTTTTAGTTGTACATATCTGTTCGTGTGGTTCTATAGTTCCAATAATAATTTAACTGGTACTCTAATTAGTTATCGAGGAGAAACAATGTGGGGCATTCTTGAATGGGAACTTATTCTACAAATGAGCACTTAGACGGACACAAAAAACGGCTTCGATAAACTCTCATTAAGGCAATTCTATGGCACTTTCCGGCTATACTGACGTCTGTCCGGCCACAAAAAGAACGACTAGTTTCCCAATAAGAATATAGAATTTAGAATACCCACTTGCCCAGTTGAAATGCCCCCGACGTTAAGAATTATGCGAACACTGTAATACCAGCTTGTAAATGACAGGCGATGTAGCCTGGTCGCCAGCGATGCACTTAGCAAAAATGTTGCTGTTGTGGCTGCAAGAAGAAGGAAAAGAAAATGCACGGGCCTGCTACTGGCTCTGCAGCTGATCCACCTCCGCTGCCTCGTGCGGACAGAAGAGATTTTTTTTATACTGATTTATTTATTTATAGGAAGGGAAAGGCGCGGTAACTGTCTCACTTGTTTTCTGTGGACACCGCAACCGCGCCGTAAGGGAATGGAGGAAGGTGGGAGTGAAAGTGGAAAGAGAGAAAGAGGAGCCGTAGTGGAGGGCTACGGAGTAATTTCGACCACCTGGGGATCTTTAACGTGCACTGACATCGTACAGCACACGGACGCCTCTTCGTTTCGCCTCCATCGAAACGCAGCCGCCGAGGTCGGGTTCGAACCCGCATACTCCGGCACAGTAGTCGGGCGTCTTACCACTGCACCACTCCGGCGGGGCAGGACAGATGAGAAAATACAGAAGAAAGAAAAAGAAGAGGGAGAGAAAGACGCACGCCGCAGCCGCCGTCGTCCATCACCGAAGCGCTGTTGGGTGCAATGACGGCCTTCAACAGATAAAATATGGTGGCATGCTAGCCCCCGCCGCAAGCGACGGTGACCTACTTGTCCCAGCCCCATCAGGGCCAGGAGCAGCCACCCTTCACCACCCGTACCGAGCAAACATTTCATGGCGTATTGCAATTTTGTGGAGATAACGTCTAATGGTAACTGTTTATTAACATCCTCAAACTTTTTCACTTAGTGTTGCCTTGTTTTTTTTTTATAAATTTCTAGCTGCAGCGAAAAATGTTTTCAAGTAATGGCAAGAATTTTTTTTTAGAAAACAAATACTTCTTCATGGTCTGAGGATGAACTGTCAAAGTAATGCAAATGAGAGTTACGAGAATAGAGAATGTCAAGCTGACCTCTCCTGAAAACTGCAACAGCCAAATAAAGCAGAAGTGCTCAAGTCACAGAAAAACAGTGAAATTGTTTAAGGAAATTCAGGGGCGAACATCAGCCTCCTTACGTGAGGCAGTGCGAAAGCATTTCTGTCCTGTTGTGGGCATGGTTGTGCGCCTGTGTCCACGTTTCTAATGTGTAGCGCTGTACATGGAGCTCCGCCAGGGCCTAGCGTGTTCAGGCATGTCTGGGCGTGCAGTGGCGCCATCTACACTGAGCTTTTATAACTTCAGACACTAACCACGATTATGAGTAATCATGGCTAAGACTATGAATAGAACTAATGAATCATTATAATTATGGTTTGATTAGTACGGTCATGGTTAGTCATAGTCGTGGTTAGTGTATGATGAATTTGTGATCACAAGTTTTGGCCCCGCTTGCTAGTCACAGGAAGCATGGGGAAAAAAAGGGCTTTCTCCTTTTAAAAAAACCTAGACCTGAAAGCACCCCTGAAGCTGCCCTTTCAGCACGTCAGTTTAACCCATTAAATGCTCGGATAAAAGCAACTGAATTCTTCTCAATTTGAAACTACAAAATACTTTAATTCAATGTGACGTCTTAAAACACTGAATCATTTAAAATGAACAGAGGGACACTCTGCCTTGGCTGTATTTACTAAGCATAAGTCAGCGTGTGCGCCATCTGATTCTCTCATACATCCGACATAAGTAATATGATCAGATGCACTGAACCCGGTGTATTTTGCATAAACGGCGCACTCTGAAAGTTTTTTCTTCGCGTACTTAGTAAAGGACAGTACAAATCTTTGCCTTAGTAGGTGTAGTACATTTTTTTTTGTTTATTTTGCCATGCTTCTTGCAGTATTGCTTTCTACTAGGACTGAAATGAGCCTGCCGGCCTTGGCTGCTGTTACAGCCCTGAAGTTTTACTAAACACTAAACAAATTAAGCATTTTATAAATATTCAATTCACTTGCCTTGATTTTTTCTATTCAGTTTATTCTGTGTCTGAATCTATTAATTTTTAAAAGAACTTGTAGACGGGCTAGATGGTTTTCAGCTTCAGACGGCATTCTTAACGCTAAAAAAACGCACAAATGCACACGAAAGAAAAGGAAGGACACGGGACAGTCGCTACTACATCTGGTTTACTGCACTGAAAAGACCTACAATGTATAGCAATGGCCACACATGCGCAGACCAACCAAACACGCTCCATTCGCCGAAACCGCTCAAGAAATCGCATTTCTGCCCCCAACAGAGCACCAGACGTGTCACTAACACACTCATCTTCCCTTTTCTTATATGAAATGCTTCAAGCAGTACGCGCGCCCTTTTATCAACGTTTCTGCTCAGAATCCGTATCTCGTTCAGCCACAGCTCACACCCCCTCCACCGAGCACAGTGTTCAGGGAGCCCAGCGCCCTTGTCGGAGTTCAAGGAGCGAAAATGTTCAGCCGCGCGGTCGTTAACACATTTGCCTGTCTGGCCTATGTAAACCCTCCCAGCAACGGGATCTCATACACAACCCCCGTGCGGCACTCTACAAATCGTTTTTCGTGCCTAACACCGCAGGCGGGCCTTCTGTCGTCACGCATGACACGTGAGCAGAGTCTTGAAAGCTTCTGAGGAGCGGAGAACACGACAGGAATACCATGTCTATTCGCCACCTTTTTAATGTTGTGGGATATCTTGTGGACATACGGCACCACTTCAGGTTTAACCGCAGTCCTACTCCGCTCTTTTGACCAGACTTTCTATTACCGAAGTGACGACCGCGCAGGGGAAGCTTGCTGTATGCAGCCGCTCGATCTGTCTCCTGAACCTCAAAGCCATGGCATGCGGGCATGACTTCACGAGTGCGGACTTTCGGATGTCCACAAGATATCCCACAACATTAAAGAGGTGGCGAATAGACATGGTGTTCCTGTCGTGTTCTCCGCTCCCCAGAAGCTTTCAAGACTGCTCACGTGCCATGCGTGACGATGGAAGGCCCGCCTGTGGTGTTAGGCACGAAAAACGATTCTTTGAGTGCCGCGCGGGGGTTGTCCATGAGGTCCCGTTGACTTGCGGGAAGGTTTACATATGCCAGACAGGCAAATGTGTTAACGACCGCGCGGCTGAACATTTTCGCTCCTTGAACTCCGACAAGGGCGCTGGGCTCCCTGAACACTGTGCTCGGTGGAGGGGGTGTGAGCTGTGGCTGAACGAGATACGGATTCTGAGCAGAAACGTTGATAAAAGGGCGCGCGTACTGCTTGAAGCATTTCATATAAGAAAAGGGAAGATGAGTGTGTTAGTGACACGTCTGGTGCTCTGTTGGGGGCAGAAATGCGATTTCTTGAGCGGTTTCGGCGAATGGGGCATGTTTGGTTGGTCTGCGCGTGTGTGGCCATTGCTATATAATGTAGGTATTTTCAGTGCAATAAACCAGATGTAGTAGGGTCTGTCCCGTGTCCTTCCTCTTCTTTAGCGTACGTGTGTGTTTTTTTAGCGCTAAGAATGTCGTCTGGAGCTATTAAGTTTTCCGCCCTTGATACCACCTCTTCTTCTCGGTTCTCTTATGTTGGCATATTTGGGTAAGGAGAAACAAACTAAAAAGAAGGCACTGAGAAGGGGAAGGAAGAAAGGATCAGTTGACGGAGCGATGACCTTTAGTGAAACTTTGAGCACAATGTCTGAATGCTTGGTTTAATTTTGTTTTTCTCTTAACCCGCAGCCATGCCGAACCATGACACCAGCATTCAACATTGCCTTTGTGGAGCAGACGGTGAGCCCTCCACAACGCCATGTATTAGCCAGGCTCAGCCCGGCAGGCCGCTTGACCGTCAATGAGTCAGAGGTCACATGTGCGGCTTTATAGCCTAATCGTGGTACAACCTATGGTGTACCACCACTTGACCTTTCGCGGCAGATATAGCATCTCGTATTCCCTCTTGTAGCTGACGGCGTCTTGGGATCCATAGTCTCCGCAGTTTAATCGCTGTGAAACCATATTTGTCCGTGTCTAAACTTAAGCCTAACCAAAGCAAAATCACGATTTCGCTTCTCCTAATTAGGTCTAGCATTTCTAAACATCAGCCATTTATGTTCCTAATTTGGTACCGTTATTTTCGCAAAAACTTCAAAACTATGAGTACGCACAAGCGCGAAAACGATCTTGTGTTTTTTCCTGTATGTGTATTTCTATACGCAACTTGTTCCTACAACAGTAGGCACCAACTCGCCCAACAAGAAGTTCTTCTAAACTAGACATAACGTAAAGTTGTCTCTTAATGTCCTGGCAGAACGTGTTCAAGTCACGGGGCAAACGAAAGGCTGGGGTCGCGACAGAGCCTTAGACGCAGGGGAATAGTTTATGTTGCCTTTGGCTATTCTGCATTTCCTTTATTAAACTACGTGTTGAACGCGCAAGATTTGCCACGACTCTGCAAACATCTTTCTATTCGCCTTGATAACCTTGCTACGCAGAATGTTTCACTTCAGTTCAGTTCAGTCGTTCAGTCATGTCCGACTCTTCGTGACCCTATGGACCATATCACGCCACGCTTTCCGGTCTCTCACTATCTTACGTCACGGAAATATTTCATTACTTTGGTTATGTAATCTGAGTAACATATGCGCTTATGCATTTTTCCACAGCCGACCTAATAATGCTTGGTTTGGCCTCGCACGAACCGAACTTCACTGTTATTCGGGAAGAACAGACCAGCAATTTAGGCAGTTTCTGCGACCTCTGCGAACAGCCCGGTGAGCTTTGTGGCCCGTCATAAATAAACCATATTTTTTTTTTGTCATCAATATTAAATTGCAGCCATTCGGCTCACTGCTGATGTACCCTGGCAGCTATCAGCCATGATTCCTAAACGTAAAAGCTAGACACACACACACACACACACACACACACACACACACACACACACACACACACACACACACACACACACACACACACACACACACACACACACACACACACACACACACACACACACACACACACACACACACACACACACACACACACACACACACACACACACACACACACACACACACACACACGCACACGCACACGCACACGCACACGCACACGCACACGCACACACACACACACACACACACACACACACACACACTTACTCACTCACTCACTCACTCACTCACACTCTCTCTCTCGCTCGGAGTTGTCCAAAACGCGCCGCGAAGCGTGCCGAGGGTTAAAACGAAGTGACGTCATTGGCAGAGCCAGCACGAAGTGTTGTTATCCTTCGTGAATATATTGCCGAGCTTTAGTGACTAGAGAGTGGCTTCACCAAGACTGCAGCTTTATTCTGCTAACAAACGTTACAAAATTATTTACAATCACACTGCCTCCTGGTGATTTCACAGGCGAATTGCAATGGCCTCAAGAACGCGGGTCTTTGAGGCAGGCTAATCTATGCCGCTATTCCCTTTAAAACTTCGATTCAGGACGTTTTTCCGGACTTCAAGCGGTTGTTTGATCTCGGTTCAAAAAAAAAAAAAAGACTGCTTCTGTAAAATTTGATTTTCTAAGCAATAAACAAGGCTCTTTAAGGCAAAAACATGCACATAGCCACACAACAGGTAATTCAATACCTTTTTGTCCGTATTATGGTACGGAGTTGTCTCCAGTCTAATATTATCAAAAAAGGACACTGTGGATTAAGGGACGAAAACGAGTTCATAATATCACGGCGTTTTAAATAACCCAGTTTTAATTCGTTCACGACTTGTAGGAAGGAAAACTCACGGCCGGTAGAATATTCCTGCAACAGAGCGGATGCCCGACAAGTTCGCCGAGAGTCGGGCGAGAAGAACGGCTTTAAATTCTGTTGATGGAAGACAGCCGGCAGGTGCCGCTGGTTAGGGTTAATTGGATACCAATGGGAGAAGGTTTAGCGCTAAAGCACAATTAGCCAGGCTAATCGTAATAATGGCGGTTTATAAATGATCTTTTGTCGGCATTTCTTGCTAGGACATTTAACGCAGGACTGCACTGGACTGCCGGACAAGAATCTAGAACAAGTAAGGTCCCACCTTTAATCGGACGTACAGTCTTTGTCAAAAGTATACGGTCCAAGGTTTTTTTTTTTTTTTTTTTTGTTCTAAGCCCAGTAACGAGGCTTGTGAAGTGACTCTAGCGTTTGAAATCTTGTAGATGGCAAATCTCGTCTTCATTCTCCTCTAGCTTGCATTCATATTCCAGTATTGCTGCCACCAGCCGCGTTACAGTGCTTAGAAGCGAACCTCTTGGCTCGTATAGCTTTGACAAAGACTGTATATACATTAAATGCACAACACTTGTCTAATTCGCGAGTGGAAAACAATTGTCTCTTTTTTTAGGATAACAATCTTATGGAGAAGCCTCGTTACAGCAAGCCGAGCTTCGTTTTTCTTCGCCTCCGTGTCTTGCGAGACCTCCTGACACGTGACCTCCAGCCATACAGACCAGACTTTGAGTACAAAACCGAGGTACGTTTGATGAACTTCATCATTCGGTCGAGCTTTCGGGGTGTTAATTCGCCTTTTTCACAATATTTTGTGCTCTCTGAGGAGTGTTTGAAAATTCGTCTGCTGCTGGTGTAAAACGTCCTCATGAGACGCAGCTGCCTGCGTAATTGAGAAATGTGCTTTTGACAACTACCGCCGTCTGTCGCATACGCCTATCACGAATGTGAACTGCGCATGGCACCCGAAATTAGCCCCTGCTGCGCCGATCGCGGAGGCCGAGAACTGCGCATGCGCAGGTAGGCCTGGTGGTACGTTTTCAACCAGGGGAGTAGCGCGCATGCTGCGCAGTGTGGCATTGTGAAAAAGGCGGATTAAGGCGAATGTATCGCAATAAGAAGCTATCAGGAAGCATGACGAATGTTGAGTAGGTCCGTGTGCTAAAGTAGTGGTTTCCTACCATTTTTCAACCTGTGTGCCACATAAAAATTTAAACAAGTAACTTCTCCATTTGGTTCTTGAGCAAACGTACTTCTTTGGCCCCACAACATTGTCCTTATCATTTTCGAAGCGGTCACTGACAGAATTCGTTTGTTTTTATTCATGTACATGCTTTGAGATTTCCTAACAGTGTAGCCTAACAAGAATCGGCAGGTGTGTATAACATTAAAGTTGCATTTGATAGTTGCCATATTGCTAACACTTTCATCGAGCATAAAGGCAGAACGTGTTTTAACAGAATAAAAGGAAACCTTTAGAACCACGAAAAAGAAAACAGCAAAAAAAAAAAAAAAACTTGATTGCAAATCTCAGCGAACAAAACTAAAAAGAGCAGGACACCAGAAACTCCTCTGTCACTTTCCTCCTTGTACCTCCTTGTACTTGTACCTCCTCCTCTTCCGCCGGCGTCTCTTCTCCCTCTGGATAGCACTAAAACATTGGCATGACGCATTCTTCTGCGGCCCATTTTATTTGCAGAGAGCCATCGACGACTGGTTGCTTTTGTGCTCCTTGGCAGGAAACGACTTCATTCCCAACATTCCATCGGTAAAGATATGGTAAATTTCTTTTTGATAGCAATATCAATGCTTTCTCTCAATTCCCGTTACTATAGGGGTGAGAAAATGGGACTTTTCCTTCGTACCCAGTTGAATACGACAGTTAAAGTTTGCATTAGAACTGAAAGGGTATGCAGTTTTGTCTAAAATAAAATCGAGTACAAATGGAATAATGTATTCACCGATATTCGCTGCATTCTTTATTACTTCTACAGAATGAGCCACTATCTGAAACAGCGAAGCCCTAAGGATGGCGCAGCGGTATGCTCCGGTATTACTTAAATAGTTATCTCTCTGTTAATATTCAGCTTTTATCTTTATAGGGAGTCGCAACGTGGTCAGTGCATTAGCTCAATTACTTCATCATACACGTAGGAAATTACCTTTTTTTTTTCTGTTTAGTACAGAAGGAGACGAACTAGCGATCCAATTTCTGCAGCACCAGGAAGGCGGGAATTGCTATAATGACATGACCTCCGAGATCGGGTATTAAGTAACGGTTCGCTGAGCCTTGTTGCGTCGTCAAATCTCAGAGGACATGTATGAGCAATAGACATAAGCTGCCACCGAAAAGAAGCGCGTCGTGGCGCTCAACCCGCCATCTCGCGCGTACCGCTCCCGGCATCCTGGCACGCCGCTTCGGCGCTGTCCTTTCTTGTATATAGGAACAATCATGGAAGGAAACACCCCGGGCTGGCTCTATTCGAAATACCTTGTAATTATTCAAAATATATCAAGAAATTTTGGCTATGCATTCATTTCGAAAAAAGATTGCGTGTTTGCAATTATTTACCGGACAAAATTAATAAAATGGCATCGATTCGCTGTTCCATCTTTTCGGGCATTCGAACACCACTATTCACGATAATTCCCACCAAGGGCGCAAATATGTGAGTTCTGCAAAAGAGTAACTTTTTCCTTGTACTATAAAGCGATAGCGAAGTTCTGCTTTCTCGTTTCAGGGAAAACGTACTCTTCAAGTTAATGGACGTGTACAGGCTTACCTTGAATACAAATAAGGTATGAAAATTGCAATATTTCTTGAGTCTTTCTGATATTACTGCACACCTAATGCGCAAACCAAGCAGTTCTCGGGAATAAAATGAGGTTGAGTTACAGTAACTGTACGCGGCGACAGCTTTCTGTAGCCATGCCACGAAGGCTGCGGCATCGGGGCTTTTCTCGCGGTGATACCCCAAGTATATCAGTCACACGCTGACTCAGTTAGGTATTGCTTTAAATTCTGCTTTGACATTAGTTTAGAAGTTTTCGAGCGCTTCACTGCTCAGATATGCGTTCCCTTAAGTCAATGAGGGTCTACGTGAAAGTAAGTTCAGGAATAATCAATAGCGTACACGACAGGAACCGGCGGGTACACGCGGAAGACTCTGACAGCTCACGTTTCGCGGATTTTCCAATAGAAGATACAGCATCGGCATGCACGTGCGAATAGCGTATTCTACTAATGCGACATAGAATCGGGGAATTTCTGTTGAACACCTCAACGACATGAGACTGCAGCTAAAGCTACAAAGAGCCCCATGTAAACGCTATCATTGTGTAGTAATATTATCGTCTTTCTCAGGGCTATCTCACAGAAAATGGAGGCGTTGATCTGAAGAGATTGGAACTTGTTCTTTCCGGTAAGTTTTAATGCGTTACTAACACCTGACGTAGTTTAGAAGACTGTTACATTCCATACACACAGTACGTGGCAACGTAGAATACCGTGCTCTAGATCTGTGTCTCTCACTGTTCGCGCTCCAATCATATTACTACGGAGTGCAACCTGTAATACCTGCTTTAGATGGCACGCTAATATTAGTCGCTTACAGCACCTTCTAGAAATATCTGGCGCAGACTCTTGATCACAATATTGTTCATTAAGCTAAGCGAAATAAATGTTTCCAACGTAATTGTTGTTTTAATCGGCAACACTGAATGAAAAAAGAAGTCCACGAGAGACTCCATCCAATCACGCTTATGGTACAGTGCCTAGAATATACTAGGCACTATACTTATGGGCTACTGTTTACTGAATAAGACACACAGTTGAACTTAGCGGTAATACATACTATATCTTCCGCTAAAGCGAGACACTGTGTCTCTCTATATAGGTGTATACCCTTTACCGTACGCTTGGGTCATATGTATATTAATCAAATCCTGTTACTCACTAAAGAAACATCATCTATGCTTTCCGTTCTGATAATGGCTTTTGGCTTCCTTTCATGTATCTTTTACCTGTCTGCTGATTATCTCTACGAGGGCTTCGAATCTGGCGGCCCTAACGTCATTAGCGCATAAGTCTTGTCACAGAGCTCCCACCCTCACTGGTAGATCACGTTCTACGTGAAACTCGCGGTATCACGTGACATTCCACGTCCGCAGCTCTCGATGAGGGTGGCGCTGGCGAACGCTCTCTATCATAGACTACACTCAATATGAATGCATAAGAAAGTAGAAGATTAAACAGCCCTCGCGCTGGGAGAGCACTGGACGCAAAATTTGGAAGTCGCGTGTTCGGATCCCATCGCTAACATGTGGTTCTTAATCCTAATTTCTTCTACTTTCTAATGAGATATCTCAGATGTTATATTGCGACGAATAACGACCGAAACGAGCACGAAGTTTTTGTGTGCGGCGCGCTCTCTATTGCCCAGAGTGTATTGTGGTGTGTTGTGTTTTTCCGCTGTGTGCTTTGCCTTGTGCGCTGGACCTAGCCACGAACCACATAACAATATTAATAGTTCTGACAATAGATCCCCTATAATTTTATTTATGTCCGTAACTGTTGCCTGCATCCTCATGTAATTAATATAA
The DNA here is from genome assembly GCF_055883805.1 of Amblyomma maculatum. NCBI lineage: Eukaryota > Metazoa > Arthropoda > Arachnida > Ixodida > Ixodidae > Amblyomma > Amblyomma maculatum. Next base: position 67,749,218 of record NC_139351.1, on the reverse strand, counting down.
ATGACATATCGAAGTTCCTTACATCAAATTATAACTACGTCAGACCACTGGAGCTGAAGTTTGTGTCTCATTACGGGAATCACCTTCAGCTATTTTTATAATTTTTGTTGTCATTACATCCTTGCCGTCTCGTACCACTCTGCCGTGCCGTCTGAAACTTATTCCTGTTAAATCCTTCCACACAGAGCTGGCCAAGTTGGAAAACGATGTCTTCTATAAACGTCTCCATGACACGGTAATTGTCCTGACTGCTTCTGTATTAATCGATGAGCAGTTGATCAATGCAACCATGTAATCTCGCTGTTCTCACTTCAGGAAAACGACAAGACGCGATCCCAAGAAAAGGCGCAAGCGAAGACTGTGAGTGACCTTTTCATCGACTTTTTGGCGATTTTACGAATTTTGACAAATTTTGACGCTATAGCCATAAGCCGCTTTTTCTTCCTTTGTTTTTTCGTTGTCATATTTCGAAGAAAAAAAACGAGGTTTGTCGGTAACAGTTTTCAGACTAACACGGCAACATCGAAATGGTGGATCAAAGCTTTAACGCCTCATTTTTGGAAACGTAGTGCAAAGAAAGCACGCAAGCACTTTTTTGTGCACTCCGAAATGCAAACCAACTCGCCCAGTGTAGCAATCCTTGTTAGGGTAATGAACTTCCATAGAAACCATTGTTCACCCATGACATGCTGGCGCCCATTCCTTTCACAGCGACCGGAAGAAAGCTTACTGAAGCGCTGTACTGTTGTCATGGCAACAGTATCAGGCAGAAAAAAATTCGTCTGGGATTGATTCGAACCTGCGATGGCGGAAAAGGTGATAGCACGTCCCAATCCTGGCGCTGTAGATATTTCTGTTACCCCCATAGCTTTTTTGTCTTTATTGCGAAATGTAAATAATGACAAAATATACAGCAAAAATATTTACAAGGTTTACTACACTGGGCGCGTGTGCGGGCACCCTCCTTTTAAACATTAGTTCATACTCCGGCCGCAAGGTGTGCTGAAGTAGCTGAAACCGGAAGAAGGTAAAAATTGGATAAATTCGATGGAAAAGAAAGAGTGTGGAATTATACCGTAAGTGGAAAATGCAGATCAGGAAGGAAGATTTCTTTGATAACTCAAGAGGCAGTGCCCTACTTTTCGAAGCTAGATCAGGGTGCCTTAGAACACGCAGCTACAAAAAGAAATTTAACAATGGAGATGACACATGTGCTGTATGTGGAAACTCCAGTGAAACAATTAACCATATTATACTCGAATGCAATGGTATCCACCCGGAAGTTGATGCAGGCGCAATCACTGTTCCTGAAGCTCTGGGGTTTAGAGATAACAGTGGCCGGGTGAATAAACCGACGGTGGAAACTAGCAAAAAACGGCTGGAAGATTGGTGGCTTAAAAGCAGAGAAGTGACATAATGTTAGTAATGTAGGAGCAAAATTTAATAAATAGAATGATGGTTTAGTTAACCATTCTAAATCAATAATTACGATATATGGAGAAAAATGAGCATGATAGCTACTGCTACCACCCCGTTTCAAAGGGGACGCTCCTATATTCCATCCATCCATCCATCCGGAACTAGCCCCAGTATCCTATCCCTGTCCCTGTGCTTTAGCGCACGCTTTTCTTCTGGCTTTACAGCGAAACCCTGTGCAGAACATCGCTCGCCGCTCTGGCAACCTGAAATACCGTGGTGCACCGAATGACCACACACCCCGTCGGTAAAGCGAAAGCCTTTATTGGCTCATGGGTGTGCGCAGAAACTGTCCGCCCGCAGAGAGTGACACACCGTCGCTGTCGAAGAACGACGTGATTCATGAGTAAAGGATTAGCTTATAGGTAGCGGGTGAATGAATGTCTCTATGCGCAAACGTTCGTTGATGAGAATTAGTTAATTAGAGACGAAAAGTTAATTCGATATCGATAGCCGCGGACATCGACATAGCGTTCAGACGTCAAAACAACTACGGACGTCGAAATTGTGCAGAAAACGTCCAAACACGCTGCAAATTTTTAATGTCAGGCATCGTCATTCCGTTACATCAAAAAGAGTCAGTCAAAGTAAAAGCAGCAAAAAAAAAAATTACATAACGACCAAAAAACAACAAGTGTAAAAAGTATAAAAGAGAAAAAAAGAGGAAGGGAGCAAAAAGAGGAGAAAAATGGAGCAAACGTTTCCCTTACCGCACTTAAGAGAGATATAAAAGCCTCCAACGAATTTTTGCTTCCCCGTTGATTATTTGACAGGCCGTTTAACAGCGTTAATGCTGATGCAGTAAAACGCTCGAGTCGAGTCAGCGCCAGTCCTATACATTGTCTTAGCTCTGTTGTTGCCATCAGGACGCTCGATTCTGATACTCGACTGATGCTCAAGCAGTGAAATACTCATGGTTAACACTGTTGTGCGCATGCGTGTACGTATCTGAACAGAGCAGCGCAGACGCAAACAACGAACATGGTAGATAGGATAGGCACGGCAATTATATACACAAATTAGTCAGCCTTTTTCCTTCCACCAGGAGTAAAATGAAGGTGCAACTGTATGTGTGTAAATTCGTAGCGGCGACCTCACGGCCTGCAGGAAACCTGTCCTCCCTGTTCTGCGAAAGGACACTCATACACAACCATGTATACATTTGCTCGTTACTGTGCGAGCGAGCGAGCGAATGAGTGAGTGTGTGTATGTGAGTGCGCGCGTGTGTATGTTGTATATAGTGTTTACTATCCTAGTTGTATACTATCCTTTTGTTGTCGACTCCGATCTGTCATAAAATGGCTGCGTTTGATATAGTGTACGGTGTGTTCGGTGGAGAATCCTGCAATTCCCGAGAGGAAAGATTTCCGCAGGTGAGTGGTGGTCGGTGCAGGGCGAGTCGAGGCGGCCGTAAGGTGGCTGAATTGTGGTGACGGAAAGCGATATCACCAATTACTGGGGATATGACTGATGCTGCTAAAAGACTGACAAAAAACGCAAGAATCTTGCACGGCCATGAAATTGTCTGTCTCGTTTCAATGTTGACACATTGTCTTCTAGTTTAAAATTGGACCCATTGTAGAACATAAGTAACCAGAAAATGCTTAGAGGCAAACTGAATGCTCAACAGATTCGTAATAAACGGCCAAAAGGAGAGCAGTACAGTATTCATACAAATTTGTGTTCTTGCGTTCGATTCCGGGACCAGCTTGAATTGTTTTCAACAATAGTGTTTATGTTGAAGTTGTTCATTTTTTTTCTGTGCAAGCGTATGGCTTCTCTTAGGTACAGGTCAAAGACTAATTATCCCTGTTTGCAATATAGACAGAATATATGCCCGTCATGTCACCATTTTGTATCCTTTCACTTATCTTCAACGTTGGTCAGAGTGTTCAGATTCCATCAGAGCCGGTGTGCATTCGTTTTACTTCGCACCCCTGCATTTTCTCTTGTCAATTAAAATCTTTTTCCTCCCTCCCGCTTTTCATTTTCTATTCTCTCTGTTTTCGACGGCTGCAGGCAAGGAGTTCGAAGTTCAAGGACCCGCCTCTGGCAAGCATTATTTCCTTTTCTTTTGTTGGTACTCACAGTTGCTGCAGGCACAGTTGCTGCAGGCACGGCAGCGTGCAAGGCTGCAGTAATCACTTGCGAAGGCTGCAAATATTGCACGAATCGTGCTAATATTTTATAACTGTATTGAACTCACCCGATCCACTTTGTAACTTTCAGAACGATGATGATGATGATGACTATAAATACGACAAATTGCTCAGCGTAGATGAACAACAAGCTCAAGTCGTAAGTTTGATTTTTTATTCATTTCTTTCAAATTCTGTATTGACAGTCCCGTTGCCATCAGCGCAAAAAAAAAAAAAAAGAATAAGAGAACGCTAGGCCAGAGTTGTTTGCTTCGTCTTATATTCTCACAGGCTTCTAAACTCCAACAATAAATAAGCAATATTGTAAGGCGGCGAACGCTTGTTGCCGCTTCAGATCTCGACCGCGCAGTTTAATAAGAAACCCCCGCCCACGGGACTGCTTTCGTGTCGGAGAGTGAAAGCGAGAAGAAACCCTACGCATTCAGCCGACGTGCCTATACGTAAGAAAGCGCCCCAAGATTAATTAATGTATCGGTGCAAAATGCCGCGAATAGATGGCACGACAATAGCAGGGCGGGGACGTAAGGAAGCTTAATCAAAACTAAACAAGAGTATTTAAAGACAACCCGGAAGCATAAAAAAGAAATGTTGAGCATTGTGATATCACCATGCCGTTTCAACGGGGACGCTCTTAACATCCGTCCGTCCATCCATGCCTATGCAACGAGAATTCATGAGAACTTGTAACCTCTTTGAGCTGTCCGCTTCCTTACCGCGGTCTGCATGTGTACAGCAGTCTGACATGCTGCTTCTATAAACGTTTTCCAAGAAAGCGTGTTAAAGATTTTTGAATTTTCTTCTGTAATGTACTACCTTGCACAGAAAAGGGATGAACTGGAACCACCTAAGGGCGTCAAGCGTAAGCTGGAGGATGACGACCTCTCCGACGATGACGCCGAACCTCACGACGAAGTGCGGTGAGCATCTTTCGTCTTTCATTTCACGAGCATTTTTGTAAATATACTGACAGCATTTGCCGGTTCATCGGAGACAACAGATCAGGCGAACGAGTAGCAAGAGTGCGTATCACGTAACTGCAAAGCTGTCTTCCTCATCTATAGTTAATCTCGGCTTCGGCCCGCCGTGACATCAGTGCGCATTTGGTAGATCGCATCAGCACGTCCCTTGCGGAGGTACTGAGGAAAAGTTTTTGATGATGCTATTAGTGAAGCTCCCCGTATAGAACACATGTAAAGTACAAGTAATGGGGACACCTAATTGTTATAGCGGCGTGTGCCGCAGATGTACACGGACTGACAAGCAACCAAGAAATCCCCCTTTATTTCAGCATGCAGTCACTTATATACACAAAGTGACACTGGTGCCTCTAGCGGCCGGTGATCACAAACTCGAACCGAAACAACTCGAACCGAAACCAAATATACAACACTAATGTCCAGCTTGGTGGACATGACTCCACATGACTCAATTTCATACAGTCGCAATATGCCATGTTATGTGCAAGAGTATCGATATGAATATAGAAGACATGATTTACTTAAGCCCGAACGTTGATGCTAATAAATAACTGATGGTTGTTTAATGTAACAACTGAGCAGACTCCAAGAGAAGACAAGCGTAGCAGGGGGTGTCAGAGTGTCAGGCGGAAAATGAGAATAGAAACATTGCAGTTGTACTAGGTCGTACCGGGCACAGATCGGAGTGAACTTTGGAGGGATGTGGCAGAGTACTTTGTTTTGCAGAAGATGTAGCTATGTTGACGATTATGCGCCATAAATAGCAGCAACCGATGAAACAATGAATGCATCCCGTTGTGTGACCACACGTAATTTATCGTAGAATGTGTGCTGTGTTACGCCATAGCTTTTCAAAACAAGCTCCAAACAAAAAGCCCCCTCATAACTTTTCTTAGATGATATACTGGATTTTTTTCTGCTCTACTCGTTTTACTTAAATATTTAGGGTAGCACTGCCATATTCCGCAGCCGGGCGGCAGTTTGTTTATAGCGGTTTTTGTGGACCTTAATCGGGAAACTTACACGCAACCTTGCTTGCGTGAAGTTATGAGCTGCACGCCCGTCATATGTTCTCTGCGTCTCGCGAAGAAACAAAAGTAAATCTTGTTTTCTGTCGCTTCAGACACAGGAATTCGAACAGTCAAATTGTAGTTAAGGTGATCAACGCTCGTAAGGCGAATTTTGTGAGAGTCTCCATGAGATTGTTTTGTTATGCCATATGACGTGAGATTTAAACCAAAGCACAGTCTCGGTCTCGCTTTCCCTGTGTTTGCTTAATTATTAACATTTTTCTAGTTATATTGAAAGCTAGTTATCTGAACTAATATAGATGTAGGAAACGTTATGAGATAGTGAACTGAAAATACTAAAATACCTTCAATGTTTTCCTAAAATTCCGTGGCAAATCACCTGCCTTCCTAAGGCTCTCTGCACATCTTTACCGTTATCATAAAGCCTGGAGAAATAAAGTGTGCTTCTGTATTTTGCCGCGATGTCTGTAAGCTAAAAGCAAAACAATCCGGCTCGAAGTTAAAGGTTGTCAGTGCGAATGTCATCAATTTGAACCTCCCTCTCTCTCATCCCTTCCACATTATTATAGACGTTACCTGCGAAAAATCATTGACCTTTATGCCTTAACACTTTATGCTCGCTTTACCTGCCTTTAGGCGCCGATGTTGCCCTGTTTTGTGCTATAGTGCCTAGAATATATTCTAGGCACTATATTGCTTTCACTCTGTATTGCGATGATATTCTTGTCACTACGTTTTTTTCTTCCACGTTGACTTGTCAATTGATTACTTTTGACTTTCTCTTGCCGCTGTTATGTTTGACGTCTGTGTGAAACCCACTCCTCTCTCTAATGCTTCGGTGATTGAGGTCATGCGAAATAAATATTACACTTTGTAGACATATACAGAAATGAGGACGTGAAGTGCACACATAGTTTCAGTCCGCGAATAGGAAAGCTAACATCCAAATGAGTATCATATTGACTTGCGAGGCTAAACGTGCAGATGTGGCATAGACTGTATAAAAGCGTAGTAACTAGGCACAAAAAGAGCCTAATAGCAAGCAGTAACCATACCATAGATGCTAAAAATCACGAAGTGAGTTAGGTAGAGTTTGCTGAATGAATTATTTACAAATCAAGAATAGCTTCTACTGCAAACCGAGGAAGGGGAAAATCAAAGAGAAGAGCTCGAACTTGAAGGCTCGAAATAAGACAGAATCTAGGCACGAAGCACAGAGTACACACTCTTGTTGAGAATGTGGAGGTCTCGAACTATGCCGGATTTAAGTAGGAAAAGACTCGAGACTATTAGAAAGAAATATTAGTGTTTGCTGCTTGACGGGAAGTTCCGAAGCTCGGGTTGTCGCTTGAGATCATATATTCTCATTTACTTTTTCATAAATGCCACGCAGTATACAGGCAATGATTAATACTTGTGAGCGAAGAGGGGATAGATGTGCTTAAGGAACTCGACAACTTGGAAGTTGGCATTCATGCTGTGTATAAGCCAGCCGACAGACGGCCAGTAGCGTACACGGGATAAATTTTCTTGGTAAGTTCTGTTGCCTTTTTTGATGTCGGAATGGATCTAACTTGGTACTTTGAAGTAAGGTGATCAGCACTTCTTCTGATAGCTTTCGCAGAACTTTGTTTTCCTGACAAAAACAGATGGGACGAAGAACGTCATTCTTTATTTCAGCCTTGGAGAGGACGGCTGGAAGGAACGCTACTATGTGTCCAAATTTGGCGTCAGCCCAGACAACCTAGCGTTTCGCCGTGATGTGGTAATCCTCGTCAGTTTTCTTTTGCCAGACTTAATGATGCTTTTAAGGTACACTAGACAGAGTTTTGAGCTTGTGTTTTTAACGTGGCAACACGATCTGTATACGCTCCAACCATTCTTATAAGCTTCGAACTATTATTACGTGCGGCCGATGGACTTACTCAAATCAAATCAAAGATGCCTGCCCACGTTTTATATTCTTTCTTTTTTCTTTTTTACCACAGAGAGCAGGGGGTCTCGACCAACGCACGTACTATCTTTCGGGCAATCGCATGAAGGCTTGTCGAGTTGCCTGTCGTCAGCGGAGTGACCCTGTAAACATAACCTGCTTAATGGGGCTTGTTTCGGAGACATGCAAGTGATTAATATCAAGTTACTATTTATGCAGTGCCCAAACAAATAATGAAGCTTTGTGTGGGTGCCTTCACTGATTATAGAATTTTTGTTGGCCGCCACAGGCTGATGAGGTGGGCTATCGAGAAAGAAAAATGTTCAGATGTTTAAATTGGTCTTGATTTGCGGACAAGTTCTCTTCGAGTGAAACTATCATTCACGGCAACCAAGAAAGCAAAATAGAAGCGAAACTAAAACTTGCCACAACAATCTTTAGAAAAATAGTGTGGCACTTTAAGTGCGCATCAGAGCAAGATCGTTGTGCAATGTGCGGTAGGAAAAAGGAGGTTTAGTAAGCTCTTGATGTGGTAGCCATCTCGGGCCGCCCCATTAGAAAGAGCTCTTATCTGTCCCCTCTAGTGCAGTGTGACTATCTGCGGATGCGTTAATCCAGGATTCCTATTACTTATTCCGTGCGTTACTCTCGGCCTTCATTTTTACCAGTTGATGAAGGAACCACAGCCACTGTTTCACAAAAAGGTTATATACGTCTATCATGCTTATCTACTTTTAAACTTTCATATTCACCCTCAGCACAGGAACAAGACTATCTAACCCTGATGTTGCCACCTTCTGCCTTCACTGGATATGTGTCATTAAAATACGTGCTCATCATCATCACACCTAGCGGTTACCGAGAAAACGATCAGTTATGTCGACGCTTTATTTCTACAACATTGCTGCGCCGAATTTGTCTAATCTGTGACGCTCCCTTCATTTTCAGCTGATTAGCCTTAGCTTGTGATTTCTGTTGTTTTTTCTTACCAAGGAAGGAGTCGAAATGGTTGAATTTTCTTATAGAGAAAATACCTTACTTGACGAGCAAGAAAGACGCAACGAATTTGAGCGATATAGGCCAGTCATTGGAAATTCAAACGGATGAACGGCAGCACAAAGAAAGTGACAAGGCAAGACAGAATTGAGTGCACTATAAAAGAAGGAGGGTGGGGCATATCACGCGATAACCTAAACAGTGGGGAGACCCGAAGGTGACTATGCACCTACATGCTTCTGTGTTTATCGGGTCGTTCGATAAACACGCCGAATTAACTAGAGACGTCGAAATAACGGGGTCATATTTGTTCGTGCAGGTCGCCGCGTACATCAAAGGGATCTGCTGGGTGCATCGGTACTACACCAAGGTCAGCTTTAAATCACGAAGCACTTAACGGAAGCAAACTTCTTCGCAAATATGTTTTTTTCTGAACTCTCAAAAAATGTCTTACTCAACTCTTATCCTTTTTCACGACTCGCTCACCGACAGGCCAAAAGCTGGGGCCTTCTCTCCCATCTTGAAGAAAGCGCATATGCTATTCGTCTAAGAATGAGTGTTTGCTTGAATACAGTTCTACCTTGAAGCCTTATTTGCACCCCTCCCTATTGAAGCTTGCTTAATGAGTTGCTCATGTAGAATTGTGGCAACAATGAATTCGCATGAGATGAAAAATATATAGAAATGTTAGTGCTTTCCATAATATTTCTGCAGTTTAGTCATAATGTAGATGTCGTCATACAATGTCTATGAATTTCGAAAATGCCGCGCATGTTGTCTGCATGTTGCTACAAACTCCTTGCATCTTTAAACAATTATGGCACCCTTCCCTTAGAACCTCTCACTCGCGATGTTTTTTGCCAATTCTTTCGGGCCGTCAGCCTTGTTATCTTCTTTCGGCGCGACACGAGATCTCGGCGCTCGGGACGATTGCACTCACACGCCCCAGCTTCTTGAACATTCGAAATTGTTATCGGTATTTACGCACAACCTACCTTGAAACCTTGCGGTCAAAATGTTCATCCGAATTTCATACGCATGACGTTCACGAATGAATTGAAAACGAAACCTCGCCTAGAAAGACATACAACTTTTTCTTCCTTACCTCTCTCCATTTCAGGGGTGCGCATCCTGGAAATGGTTCTTCCCCTATCACTACGCGCCCTTCGCGTCAGACTTTGTCGACGTGGGAGGCATGGAGATTACGTTCGAGGAGGGAACCCAACCTGTAAGTCCATGCCTCGCATAAGCTGCACCCACAAGAACACGTCACGTGACAGGAAACTAAGCCTATAGAGCGGCTTGCGATCGCCACTGTGTAATCAGGGAAAGCTCAATGATTTCCCCACGGAACCGTCGTTTAAAAGTAGCACGAGAAGTATTTATGCCGCGTTCACACTCACTAGCAGCGTTTTCAGAGTTCAGCACCATGCGCCTTTCGATCGGTTAAGCCGCCCCAGGCCGCACAAATCCAAATTGGCTCAATATATGTGTTGGCAGTACTATGTAAACGCATTGTCAATATTGGGCCGATGTTTGTGCCGCCTGGGGCGTCGCCGTCGGTAGCGTTACCGGTGTAACAGACTAAAAGAGAGTGATGATCTAAAGGGTAACCTCACCAAGCCCTATGCTATCCCATTTCATACCCTCTAGTTCCTATAACAGCACTTTTAAACTAGTCTCACTAGGTAGGGTTCAAGCATGGTCAGTTTCCAATGGTGGCGTGTCCAGCGGAGCCAGAAATTCTTAGCACTTTCCGCTGTGTCACAGGTTTGATCGCCGCCGTGGTCAATTGTTCCGGAGCCGCTGGTGACTGAGGGTCGGGGTTTTATAGGACTAATCATGGGAGGTTGTGGCCAATTACTGCATCAGGGTGGTCAACTCCTGTTCTGGTGAGGAAGTGCGTTGCCGGAGGTGATCACTGTGTTCATCGGCATCAGGTCGCACCCTAACCTGTTTTTGCAATTCCGCCAACACGCGTATTTGTTTTTACTCTTGTGGATAATTACGCGGCACCGGGATTCGAACCACGGTCCTCTTGCATGCGAGGCGGATACTCTACCTCCAGACACTGCTACCCTCATCCTTAGAATATTTTGTCTCATTAATTTCAGAAAGAAATAGGGGAACAAAATTAGTATTTTCCGACGCTTTGGCGTGCAATTTCTACACTTAAATCTTGGTGTATATTGTACAACGTATGAATAAATGGTAAAATTTTGCCTAGTGCAGATTGTCTCTGTGTGTGAATAGTTAAGTAGTTTTGTTCAGTTCTGTTTGCAAGGTCGCTTACTGTGGTGTACTACGCATAAAATTGTTTTTTTTTGCTATTTCCAAATTTTAATAGACATTCTTGCGCAGTGTTTTCGCTTGTGGCCATCACGAACTTTGAAGGTATTTAGAGTGACCAGCTCCAGTCCATGTTCTACATCCAATCGGCGCTGAAAAACAGCCGATTTATCAGTGTCGCCTTCATAAGCGGTGTTCTTGAAAGGTTCCCATGTTTATATTGCCTCTGATATATATTTTATCACAAAACATAAATAAAGTATACAGAAAGTGGACCCGTACTTAGAGACTACTGGGACCTCCTGCTTTATAATGAATACATGTGGTCTTGCTGGGGTCACAATCACCAAACGCAAAGTACTGCTGTGTGTTCCACCTTGCAGTCTTGGAGGCTGTGATATGCTACCGAGAAACATAGCAACAAAAAAGGCGATCACGTTCATTTTTCCGCACAAATAGATACAGAAACTATGTACTAGTGGGACTCATCGCCTTTGCCATCAGCTCATAAAAGGGAGTATAAAAGGCATAATTTTGTGTAGCGATTACGAAGTAGTAATGCGCATTTTTTAACTTATTAGGATCCTGGGCAATTTGTCGCTGAGCTTTGCAGCGTGGTGTGATGCGCACCTCCGCAGAACCAAACCTCCTGAATTTAAAACGAGCTGTGGGACTCCTCCTCTGTAGGTTACGACTCCCACTGACGGGACACAATCCCCACTATATCTTATAGCTAGGCCGTGTACTTTTCGGTGTTTATTTTTGAAAAATTCGGTGGATGCTTTTCGATGTTTATATACTTTTTGCAAATAGGGGTTTTTCGGCTACTTGCATGGTGGAAATTATTAAACGCGGCGATTATAGGTGACAAAAATTCTCAAAGCACGCAAGATTGTAGAAGCAAAGGTAAATTTTATTGACCTGGGAACAAAGGTAATTTACAATTGATTGCAGTAGATGCAAGCATTTATATATTTAGACACATTGTTAACAGCCATGTCAATAGGCTCCTTTGTGTTGACAGCACTTTGAGAATGGTCGCTCAAAATTAGGGCTTCACACAGGAAAAGCAAATATTTCCAAAGGCGGTTGAACATGTCAGATGTATGCAGCTTACAAAACAATTAAAGGAATGCCGACGATGACGGTCACCGTGTACACTCGATAACTGTGGAACTCTGACTCTAGATCCTTCATATTGCAGTCCTAGTGCAGTGTACAAGCATGTAGATCTGTTCATATCGATTGAATTCATCCCGCTGCTCTACCAAGTCACCTACTACCTCCGCGAAGCACGAAGTAGTGTCGTCTGGGACGGGTTGTTTTCGTTGGAAACAAGCCTTAGGGAGAAGTTAATTTAGAGATTTCTGAGATTGGCCCACTGCTACAACAAAGGAGATGCTAGGGTGTAACTAGGAAGGCGGCGTCGCAGAACCTCGCGCGTCGTAGTGTAGTCTGATGCCAGGCGACCAAATGACACCAAATGGAATGGCCGATTTGAAAGGCGCTACCAATTCGGGCTTCTCTGGTAAAATGAAGTCATAATCAGCCTTTCAGGATCCTTGAAATTTGTTTTAATCAAACGCCACCCCTAGTATTCACAGGCACGTCTAAACGGTTTGGTTGAAACAGGGGCTTATCTATATCGGGTGATATTTTCCTCAATACCGTAAGCTAGGGAGTATTTCCGCGTTAATAGAGGAGCACATTAAGTGATGAGTAATTACGCGAGTGAATTGGAACTCAAGAGACTTCTGATGCGCGTACAAGAAGAGAGTGAGAAGTTTGAGCTTAAACTGAACATTAAAAGACAAAGATCATGGCGTCTTGCCCTATCAAGTCCGGGAGCATCAAGGGACAAGAAGTGGAAGCTGTGACAGATTTTCTCTTCTTGGGCTCCAAGATTACCCCGGAAGGAGACTGCAGCCATGAAATTAGGAGACGCCTGCTTCTGGGAAAGAGAGCCATGGCTATAGCCTTGACCACCTAGTAAAGAGAAGAGACATTAGTCTGCCAACCAAGATCCGTATAACTCGTGCTATGGTCGTTCCAGTTCGGATGTATGGATACGAGAGTTGGACTGTGAAGAAGGTTGACCGCCGAAGAATTGACGCGTTTGAATTGTGGTGCTGGCGGAGACTCTTGAGAGTTCCTTGGACGGCTAGAAGATCAAATCAGTCGATATTGTCGACCATAAACCCTGACTGCTCATTGGAGGGTCAAATTCTAAAGTTAAAGCTCAGCTACTTTGGTATTCTGATGAGAAGAGAGGAGTCACTGGAGAAAGATTTGATGTTGGAAAAGGTTGAGGATCACCGCAGAAGGGGTAGGCAGCGAACGCGGTGGTTAGATGGCATCCTCGAGGCGCTGCAGATGAAGTTATGTGATGTTAGCAAGATAGTGAGAGACCGGAAAGACGAAGAGTCGGACACGACTGAACAACTGAACTGAACTGAACTCTGTCGTGTAACACCCTTAAAGGCGGTGCTTAAATATCCCCGACCCCTACTATCAAAAAACAGCTGGAGGACGCTTAAGCTTCTTCTTCAGGAGTTCAACGCGATAGAGTTTAAACCGCAGTGCTTAGAAAAAGGTAGATGGATGTATAAGGCTTTGATTCGGGTGGCGGCTGGCGCCATCTGTTGCAGCAGTGGCGCACGATCGAAGGAATTTATGTAAGCACGTCGCAAATGTTATTTGCTACTCGCCTAACTATTATATTAGTGATTAGTTATTCCAATGACCCACCGAAACATTAGCTGACAGCCATAAGGCAATGCATACATTAGCCCCATCTTTATTCGGAGAGAAGCAATGTGGTTCAGTGGCGGAGACACACAGACAGACAGAATATTACGCTACAAACACACAACATGGGTTAAAACCACGCGATTTGGGCTGCGTGATCAATTACAAATCAGGCATTTGCAGCAACACTTCCATTCTCGGAAGCCACTCAGGCACTTCGTCTTGTGTCTTGAAAACTTCAATAACACTCGCAACGGCTTCGCGAAACTACTGGCGTATTTTCCTCGCATCAACGTCTGCATGCATGAAAGCCATTCTGGATCGCCATATACTGTGCAGGCCCAATAACATGATCATGTCCAGCGGTAGCCCATCACCATTTTCAATTGGTAAAAATCAAATTTGGAATGCATCCACGGGTAGGTATTTTTTAGGAGTAATGTTTTTTTGGCAATAAATTTAGCAATAAAGAAAAAAAGTGGTTCAGTGGCGGAGAGGTTGCGTGCTCGCCTCGCACTACGAAGGAACCGTGTTCGACTCAGCTGGTTTCCGCAAAGCTTGTATTGTTTATTTACTTTGTTCTGAATTTCGCGTTACAACCACGACACCGACGCCGGCTTTTCTGCGATGCGGGGTCCTTAACGCTATCCCTTTAGAATTCTCTCTCATTCTTTCCACACAGCTGAAACCGATGGAGCAGCTGATGTGCGTCTTGCCTACGACCAGCAGCAATCTCCTGCCCGAGCCGTTTGCCGATCTCATGGAGGATCCGGTGCGTTCTTTTTTTTTTATGCATCCCTACCGGTGAGGCTGAGCATGCTACGATCATGGAAGCAAACTAGGAGCCGCCATTTTTACGGTTAACGGCCATTTCTGGCGCTAGAGCCGCACTCCGACAGTGGCAAGACAGCGTTCCACTGCTGCGATGGGTGAAGAACAGGGTCCCCTTTTTTAAGCGCTACAGCGTCTCTCGAAATTAATGGTTGGAAATAAACTGGGAAGAAAGCAGCCACGTATCTTAAACAAAAGAGTGCCCAATGTACAATAGGGCAGGACAAAGTAAAGACAGCGATAATTGGCCAAAACCCTGATAATTTAATCTTTTAGGGAAAAAGCAGAGGGCTATTAATATAGTTGGTTTCATGCAGAGTCAAGATTACCAGAGCCAACATCAGATAACACAGTACATATAATGGTGTGAACAATAGCACCTGGCGTTAAATTCAGGTAGACAGATGAAATAAGAAAGCTGGCCTGTTTATTGCCGCTCCGCCTAATGCCGGACGTGGCTAATTAAAAGTTATTCGAAAAAGCATTTGTACTCTAAGTATATGTAGCGGTAGTTGTTGAATAAGTCGACGTCTTGAACCCATCGAATGGCACTTTTTTACTGCACTTTTTTCACACACCTTGTGGTGATTGCATCAGTGATGTGAGGTCCTATTTTGGAACGCAAAGGTGTTCCTACTTACAGATAAAACATTACTGACAGAGGCGATAACGAGCACACCCGTTGTCACACCTTCATAGCCAATAAAAAGAGTTACTTACGTACCACGTCACGTGGCTTGTTGGGCATCCGTAGAATTCTATTTTTCTAAGACCAAAGGAATAACGATGATCCCTCCTAATGAAAGTTATGATTCCCGTGTAGATACAAAGGTTCCTCCCTAAAGCATATAAGTAGAACTCCCGGCCTCTCATCTTTTGAAAAACACTGCACGGGTCAAGAGACAGCTGTTTATGGTGCCAGATGTAAATTAAAATCGCCACTCACCAGCGTACCAGAGATCACAAAACGACGTGCGATTTGGAACTTTGAGAAGTCGTGTTGTTTGAAGCAGTGCGAATAATTTCTGCAGCCGAATTTCATTTCATTTCATTTCATTTTTATTTCCTTAAGGACCCCTTTTGAGGGGCATTACATAAGGGGTGGATACAAATTTTGGATGAAATGGTACAAAGTCATGTGCTATGATGATAAATAACTGTAGGCTTTTTGTGCGAAGATTATTGGACAGGTTGTTGTTGCAATCTCTTCGGGAAGGCCATTCCAGTCCGCAGCAGCGCGTGAAAAAAATGAGTTTGCGAAGGTGACGGTTTGTGCACGTTGACGGCTGATCTGGAGATGGTGGAGAGTGCGGTGAGATATGCGTGCTGGTGGGACCATATAGGGTGCAGTTTGTAGATGGCTGTACAAAAACTTGTGAAACAGTGAAAGACTGGCTATGCGGCGGCGTATCTCGAGTGGCTGTAAACCTGAAAGGGATTTCAGATATGATACACTTTGCAGATATGATACTCGGTGCCTTTGATTTCGAAGCAGACGACGACCCAAGAAAATTAGCCATTCACCTACTTGAGCTACCCTATGGCAGCTAAACTCCAATGGAAGTGTTAGAATTTTGTGCATCGGTATATCTGATGTATGTAAATAAAATTAACAAGGTTTTAACAAAGGTTCATCCGAGTTAGAAGTGCACAACTTAGCGGCACCGGCAGGAGCAAGCGGCAATCGCAATAGGCATGCGTGTCTGAGCTCTTGCCAATCTCCGCCTTCAATGAAAGAGCAACCACTGTCACTGCCGCTCGGTCTTCACTGGAAATAGCAGCCGCGAGCCTTGGAAAAACTGAATGCGGATAAGTGTTGCCTAACAGTGTGCACATTCATCCAAACCCACAACTTCAATGAGATCAAAATACTCTCTTTAACTGCTTGCGGGGTTTCGAGGATTAGATAAAAAACAGCTTGTAGTTTTAATGGCATCTCTTGCAAAGCTTGCGTAGAGTCCAACTCATCCACTTTCACTCCCACCTTCCTCCCTTCCCTTACGGGAGAGAGAGAAAAAACTTCATTTGCTCCAGATGTCGTGAATTAGGACAGGTGGGTCCTGTGTGGCCCCCAGGTGGGAGCGACATTCTGGGCCGACGAAATAAGGGAATGTTGTGTGTTCTTGTCTGGCTTGGTAAGGAGTTGGTGCCAGCTTTCCGCAGAGGGAGCTGGCAGAAGGGCCCTTGGAGGCGGGTTATTTTCGCATCCCCAGAGGATGTGCGCCTGAGTGGCGGGTTCTCTGTTGTTGCAATTTGGACATGCGCGGTCGTATTCCCCGTTAGTAATCAGTGATAGCCTGGAGTGACTAAGAATTGAGTGTGTCTGTAATCTGCGGAGCAGGGTGGCTTGTGCTCGGTCGAGGTCGGGTTGGGGAGGCGGGAAAAGGCGTCGCGTCTCTTTATGAAAATTGGTAATTTCAGCGAAAGTCTGGGGGGCTTCAGCGAGTGTGTCTGGATGCGTGAGACCGACTGCCCGGATTGTTAATCCTCGGGCAAGTTGGTCGGCCCCATCGTTTCCAGAGTTGCCCGCATGGGCTGGTACCCCGACTAGGTTAATTTTGTGGTAGGAGTGCAGCCGCGCATAATGCGTGCAGCAGGAAGGCAGATGTAGCCTGCCGAGAAATTTAGAATTGCTCTTTTTAAGTCCCTGAGGACTGTACGCGTACGCGGGTCAGCGATGGCCAACGCTATCGCTGTTTCTTCCGCCACGGGGGGGGGGGGGGGGGGGGAGGAGGCGCTCACCATGGCGGCGGAGATAAGGACAGATTGCGGTGTGGTAGCTCAGGCCACATAGGTTGTTGCATCTTGCCTTGCCGCGTCCACGTGTTCGTCGGTATGGTAGGTGCCATCGAGTGATCTGGCGTTGTGCTGACGGCGCGCGTCGTGTCGGCCAGGGAGCATGTTTTTGGTAGCGGTTTGGCAACGAGGCGGCTGTGTACACATGTCGGGAGGGGGGCTGTGGGATGGGGATCGCCTATTGGGTTGAAGTTTAACCGGCCCAGGATCAGACGGCCTTGTTTTGTCCTTCAAAGGCGATGAATTTGGGTTATCTTGTGTGCCTCTATAAGTTCGGAAAGAGTGTTGTAAATGCCCAGTTGGAGGAGGTGTCGTGTGCTAGCGTATTGTGGCAATCCTAGGGCAGCCTTGTACACCGAGCAGATAGTGCTGTTAACTGCCTCCTCATCTTTTCGGCGAAGGTGATAGTAGGTATAGAGTATACTATCCTGCTAACGAGGAATGCCTGTGTTAGCCGGAAGAGGTCATCCTCCATCATGCCTCTACGACGTGGGGAGATGCGACGGATAAGGCCGATTATTTGGTTAGCTGTGGTGCGGAGACGTTGTATTGCTACCGACTTCTGTGTATTGTTCTGTATTAGCATGCCCAGGACACGAATGGTCTGGACGGAAGGTATAGGGTGTGTGTCGATGTGGAGCGTGATGAGCTCAAGAGCTGCGGGAGTGGGTCGGCGCACCCTCCTGTCGCGGATGACAAGCAGCTCCAATTTTGTTGGGGAGCATGTGAGGCCGTTCGCCTGTACATAGGTGTGGACGGTGTCAATTGCTGTCTGGACGGAGCTCTGGACGTCCCGTCTGAAACAGAGTTAGTCCAGAGGGTGATATCGTCGGCGTATAGGGAGTGTTTTACGTCAGGTATGGCGTTTAAAAGTAGGGGAAGGCCCCTCATATTGACATTAAAGAGGAAAGGGGAGAGGACTGCATCTTGTGGGGTTCCTCTGGTGCCCAGGGTAATCTCACTGATGAGTTCGCCAATGTAGAGTTCTGCGGTGCGGTTGTGCAGGAAGTTTGCGATGTAATTGTAGGTACGGGTGCCCACATTCTTCTGTGCGAGATTTGTCAAAATGGAGGCATGTGATACGTTGTCAAATGCTTTGCTAATATCGAGGCCGAGAATTGACCGTGTGGCCCGGATGGGACCTGGGTCGAGTATACCATGTTGTATTTGCCACATGATGTCTTGAGTGGAGAGTCCGGCTCTGAACCCGATCATAGTGGGCGGAAGGAGATCTTCTTTGTCTGTGGTGTTTTTAAGTCTATTAAGGATAATGTGTTCCATGACCTTACCGAGACAAGATGCAAGGGAAATAGGTCGGAGATTGCCCAGCTCAAGTTTTTTTTCCGGTTTAGGTGTAAAGATCACTTTGGCATGCTTCCAGGTATCCGGAAGGCGACCATCATGCCAATGAGTGTTGAAAAGTTCCGTGAGTGCTTCGATGGACTGGTCATCGAGGTTACGGAGCATTTTGTTAGTTATATGATCGTTACCTGCGGCGGCGGTGGTCTTGATGTGATTGAGGGCTGCATGAACTTCGGCTGTTGTGATGTCCCTGCCATATCGGTGTTTGGAGGTCCCGTGTATGCCGCGGGGGTGGGGATTTCGGTCGAGGTGTTAATGTACTTGTCTGTCAGAGTGTCGAGCAGTTCCTCATTTGTGCCCTGAAAAGCGTGCATTACTCAGGCGAGGTTCTTGGGGGATGTGGCCTTAGTGTGGGTCGGATCAAGGAGATGTTTAAGCAGATACCATGAATTGTACAGCCTAGCTGTCCGTTTAGGCGGGCGCATGTTTGATGCCATTGTTCCCTGCTAAGCTTGGTGGCGTAAGTTTCGATTTCTCGCTCGAGGCGTGCGAGGAGAAGTTTAAGAGGGCGGTTATGTTTACGTCGCAGCCGGCGAGCGTGAAGGCTATGCTGTGCTTCGCACATGTGGATGAGTTTGGTATCAGGGTTAATCCATCCTCCTCCTGTGTAGTCGTGGAGGTGGCATTTTCGGCATCCTGGAGTAGTGAGGCAGTCCAGGCGTCCAGGTCTTCGACAGGGATGGATGCACTTTTAGTATGCACGTATCTGAACGCGTCCCAGTTGGTGTGCGTGACTGTGCGGCCAGGGGCTTTGCAGTGTGTGGCTGTGAATGTCGTGCTGAGAACATAATGGTCGCTGCCTAGGTTCATGCCAATATTTTCCCATCGCGCATCTGTGATGTTTCGAGCAAAAGTGAGGTTAGGACAGCTGTCCCCCGTGATGCTGTTACCTATGCGGGTGGGTATCTCGGGGTAGGTGAGCAGTGCAAGTCCCAGTGTCTGGGTGGTCTCCCACACTTTAGTCCCTTACGGCCTCATGTTTTGTGAGGATATTCCCACTGCTCGTGCGGCGCGTTAAAGTTAAGGAGCATTCCTGTACTTGCGACCATGCAGGCCTTGCGGATAAGGGTGGCTACTCGTGTGGTCTTGCCGCTGGGGGGGGGGGGGGGGGGGGCTATAGACATTTAGGATATGAATAGGGGCGTGTGATTGGGTATTCGGGAGGACCTGTATGAAGGTATGCGGGACTTCAGCGTAGTTCAAATCCAGTTGATTAGCGGTTAGATTTCTATGGACCAGTACGGCGGTATTGGGTCTTTGGCTTTGGGTTTTTTGCTGGTTGTATGCGGCGTAACTGACAGGCTTAGTGTCAGTGTATGTTTTTTGGAGTGCTATTATGTGAGGGGTATGCGGCTGAGCCTACAGGGTGTGCTCCAAGGCCCGTCGCTTTGCATTGAAGCCCCTGAACTTCCATTGGCAGACTATGATGGGGGAATTAGCCATCGCGTTTGGAGTACGGTTCGGGGCGCTGCGAGAGCGCCATATGTGATTTTAAAATACCTCCTGCATAGATGCGCAAGGCTGCACGGAATTGGTGTTTTAAAAATTGCGACGCTAAGCAAACACACACCGCCGCCACGTCCTCAGCTTTTCTTACACCCTGTTCAGTGGTTCTTATTACAAATGAACGAAATAGGTACACTGTATTGCATCCCTCTTTGGAATGCACTGCTCTGCACCCCAAAGGTCTGTGTGGGATCATCGAAACGTAGCCGCCGTGGTCGGGTTCGAACCCGGGAGCTCCGGCACAGTAGTCGGGCGTCTTACCACTACGCCACCCCGGCGGGGCGCCGCTTGCGGCTTGCGGCGGGGCGAAAATGATGCGCTGTGACGCTATTCTGAAGCCCGTCATGATTTGGCTCAACACCGCTAACCGTCAATGCAGGGTTTTTGTTTTATCGCCTGTAAAGCGTGCTTTACCATGAACAGAAGTGTGTATGGAAGAAGCAGCACTCTCAGATGAATAGGAAGTGTGCTGAGAAAGGCTCTAGGGGCATCCGCCTGTAGAGAAATAAGCCAGCTCGTTTGGCGGCTGCGCTTCGATAGAGGCGAAACGAAGTGGCGTCCGTGTGCTGCGCGATGTTGTTGTTGTAGCTATAGGTAGAATGAAAAGAAAATGCATGGGCGTGCTAATGGCTTTGTAGCTGAGCCACCTACGCTGCCTCGTGCAGACAGAAGAGAAAACGGGATTGATCTTTCTCTCTTTCCACTTTCATTCCTACCCTCCTCCCTTCCCTTACGGCGCGGTCGGGTGTCCACAAAGCAAGTGTGACAGTTACTGCGCCTTTCCCTTCCTGTGAACCAAATTACATTTATAGGAAGGGAAATGCGCGGTAACTCACTTGTTTCTGTAGACACCTCAACCGTGCCGTAAGGGAGAGGAACGTGAGAGTGAAAGTGAAAACAGAGAAAGAGGAGCCGTAGTGGAGGGCTACGAAGTATTTTCGACCACCTGGGGATATTTAACGTGCGCTGACATCGCACAGCACACGGACGCCTCTTCGTTTCGCCTCCATCGAAACGCAGCTGCCAAAGTGCGGACAGAAGGTAGGCCGTCATTGCACCCGCCACCGTTTCAGTGGTGGACGACGGCTGTTGTGGCGGCGCGCGTCTTTCTCTCCCTCTTCCTTTTCTTTCTTTGCGGACAGAAGAGAAAATAGAGAAGAAAGAAAAGGAAGAGGGAAAGAAAGACGCGCGCCGCAACAACAGCCATCGTCCACCACCGAAGCGGTGGCGGGTGCAATGACGGTCTACAACAGACAAAATTCTGTGGCAGGCTAGCCCCCGCCGCAAGCCGCAAGCGGCGCCCCGCCGGGGTGGCGCTGTGTTAAGACGCCCGACTATTGTGCCGGAGTTTCCGGGTTCGAACCCGACCATGGCGGCTGCGTTTCGATGGAGGCGAAACGAAGTGGCGTCCGTGCGCTGTACGATGTCAGCGCACGTTAATTTCTTTTAGAGCGCAGCTCTTTGGCGTCCGTTCCTGGGTTTCGCGTCGGCGTCGTCGTCGGCCTCGTAACCAGCTCCGCCCCCCTTTCATCCTCCCAGCGCTAGCAGCGACCGACTGATACCGCTGGATGCCGCTGACGCCGCTAGAGAGTCAAGATAACGTGACTGCATATTTAAATTATTGGTTCACAGGAAGGGAAAGGCGCAGTAACTGTCACACTTGCTCTGTGGACACCCGAACCGCGCCGTAAGGGAAGGGAGGAAGGTGGGAATGAAAGTGGACAGAGAGAAAGAGGAGCCGTAGTGGAGGGCTACGGAGTAATTTCGACCACCTGGGGATCTTTAACGTGCGCTGACATCGCACAGCACACGACGCCTCTTCGTTTCGCCTCCATCGAAACGCAGCCGCCGCGGTCGGGTTCGAACCCGGGAACTCCGGCACAGTAGTCGGGCGTACGTGACTGCATAGAACACCGTCGCCGCCATGCAGAAAGAGGAGGGGAGGGTCCCCCCTCCCTCCCTGTTCCTGTGTGGCGGATAGGGTGCTCTTCAGTTGCCGACGCGCCGGTTATTTCACGTAGGCCCCGGTACGTCGACCAATACGTGACCACCTTCCCACGGCTAGACCTGGTTCTTGGCGCTGCGGATTCGAGGGTATCATATTGTTTGTGTCGGCATCGGCGGCGTTGTCCCTGAAACCAACTCCGCAGCTGGGGTTGACTCACTATCGGCGTCAGCAGCATCGGTCAGTCGCTGCTATCTCTTCCCTCCTCCCTTTATCGCGTTGTCCGCTTGCTGCGCGCGCTTCTGCCCCCCTTGTTTGCCGCTGGGTGTACACGCCGCCCCCCTCCCCCCTCTTCCTGCGAGTCTCCGGTTGTCAAAGCGCCGGCTCGAACTTAATTCCTTTCTTCGCTCCTCCTCCAATGCAACCCCTGTGCGGTGGCAATCAGAGAGCCAGATCGGTGGCGGCGGATCTGTATATGTGCCCGAGCCGAAATTGCCGCTGCCGTTCGCCACTGCGAAATTATCTGCCAGTTCTTTCTGAGCCATGAGCGAGACGACCGGTGGAAGTCCTCCGTCTGCTGCTGCCGCCGCTGCTGCTGCTGCTGCTGCTGCTTGCTGCTGCTTGCTGCTGCTGCTGCTGCTGCTGCTGCTGCTGCTGCTGCTGCTGCTGCTGCTGCTGCTGCTGCTGCTGCTGCTGCTGGTGCTGCTGGTGCTGCTGGTGCTGCTGCTGCTGGTGCTGGTGCTGCTGCTGCTGCTGCTGCTGCTGCTGCTGCTGCTGCTGCTGCTGCTGCTGCTGCTGCTGCTGCTGCTGCTGCTGCTGCTGCTGCTGCTGCTGCTGCTGCTGCTGCTGCTGCTGCTGCTGGTGCTGGTGCTGGTGCTGGTGCCGCTGCCGCTGCCGCCGCCGCTGCCGCCGCCGCCGCCGCTGCCGCCGCCGCCGCCGCCGCTGCCGCCGCCGCCGCCGCCGCTGCCGCCGCCGCCGCCGCTGCCGCCGCCGCCGCTGCCGCCGCCGCCGCTGCCGCTGCCGCCGCTGCCGCCGCTGCCGCTGCCGCCGCCGCCGCCGCCGCCGCCGCCGCCGCCGCCGCCGCCGCCGCCGCCGCCGCCGCCGCCGCCGCCGCCAGAGCAGAGGCCCAGCGCCGTCGCCGCCAGAATCCAGAGCAGTAAGCGAGGCTGAAGCAGAAGCTCATCGCCGCCGTCGAGAAGACCCTGCCGTTCGCACCGCCGAAGCGGAGGCTCATCGCCTCCGTCGAGAGCAACCAGGTGTAAGCGAGGCTGAAGCAGAAGCTCATCGCCGCCGCCGAGAAGGGAGTCTTTGTTAAAGGAATACGTGTGAAAAATAAAAAATGACGACGATTACGGTACTTTCTAATGCGAAATTTGAGCGCAGCTCGTCAGCTGTTTCAGCTTTTCTATAGATTTAGGCAACTAATTCGAGCAAGACATATATGTACAATTACAGACAACTGGTTACGAGGGACAATGGCGACGACGACGCGAAACCCAGGAACAGGCGCCAAAGAGCTTAATGCTGGAACGATGCCATTCGAGACATATTTTGAAAAGCGAAGTTCTTTTTTTTTACCGTGGTGAATTAGGTGTATAAAAGCAAGCTACATAAAAATATGATGCTTTTCTCTGTCAGTGTGTGAATTCTCGGTTACTGCACATGTTACCATGCAGTTCGGTGTGGGCGCTCGCATTATTCATGAATTATCTTTGCAGTGTGCACCATTTGTGGTCGCGTCTTCCACTTGAGCTGTGAAGCGTGCCTTTTATAATTGTTTCACACGAATGTAAAGGCGAAGTGTTGGTCACTTGTTTCTGTGGACACCTGAATCGCGCCGGAAGGGGAGGAAGGAAGGTGAGAGTGAAAGTCCACTTGAGCTCTGAGGCGTGTCTTTCAAAGTTGGTTCACATGAATGGAAAGGCGCAGTATCTGTCACACTTGTTTCTGTGGACACCTGGATCGCGCCGTAAGGGGAGGAAGGAAGGTGAGAGTGAAAGTCTACTTGAGCTGTGAAGCGTGCCTTTCATAATTGGTTCACATGAATGGAAAGGCGCAGTATCTGTCTCACTCGTTTTCTGTGGGCACAGCAACCGCGCCGTAAGGGAAGGAAGGAAGGTAGGGAGTGAAAGTGGAGCTGGTTACGAAGGACAACGCCGACGCCGCCGCGAAACCCAAGAATGGGCGCCAAAGAGCTGCGCTCTAAAAAAAATTCTGTGATAGCGCATACATGTGTTGCTCGATTTCTTTGCCTCAATCTATCGAAAAGGTGAAACAGCTTCTTTGCTGCGCTCAAATTTCGCATTAGGAAGTAACGTAATCGTCGGTAATTTTTCTTAATTCTTAATTGATTAACAGGAAGGGAAAAGAGCAGTATCTGTCACACTTGTTTCTGTGGACACCTGAACCGCGCCGTAAAGTAAGGGAGGAAGGTGGAAGTGAAAGTGGATAGAGAGAAAGAGGAGCCGTAATGGAGTGCGACGGAGTAATTTCGACCACCTGGGGATCTTTAACGTGCGCTGACATCGCACAGCACACGGACGCCTCTTCGTTTCGCCTCCATCGAAACGCAGACGCCGCGGTCGGGTTCGAACCCGGGTACTCCGGTACAGTAGTCGGGCGGCTTACCACTGCACCACCCCGGTGGGGCGTTCAAGATCCCCAGGTGGTCGAAATTACTCCGCAGCCCTCCACTACGACTCCCCTTTTTCTCTTTCCACTTTCACTCCCACCTTCCTGCCTTCCCTTACTGCGCGGTTCAGGTGTCTACAGAGCAAGTGTGACAGATACTGCGCCTTTCCTTTCCTGTGAACCAACCAAACAACCCGCCGCTAGCGGCGGTGGCCCGCCTGTTCCAGCCCCATCAGGGGAGTACCAGTCCCAGCCCCGTAGGGCCAGCTCCGCAGTGTACGTTAAAGATCCCCAGGTTGTCGCAATTACTCCGCAGCCCTACGGCTTCTCTTCCTCTCTTTTCACTTCCTCTCCCACGTTCATTCCTTCCTTCCCTTACGGCGCTGCTCAGGTGTGCACAGAACAAGTGTGACAGATACTGGGCCTTTCCTTTCATGTTGTAGTGACTCGCGTGGCATGCGTCCGGCACGTGCCGAAGAGAAGGAAGCAGCACTGGCACGGAACTTAGGAACGCTCGGGACCTTCGCCTCAGCCGGACGCTGCCGTCATCACCTCTTCAGCTTTTCCGCAAATAAATGTGGCCGCGGTCACCCCTGCCTGGCGATCTCTACATTTGTTCTCTTCCGCCTGCTGCGAAGGTCGGCTGACAGAGTGATTTTGAACGGGGCGGGCTAGTTGTGGTAAATTCACCAGGGTGTCGGTGGTGCATGTGACGGCGCTGAAGGCAGGCTTTGTGCTCACAACGAACTGGCCGAATGGATACTGCAAAGCACTGCGGCGAGCCCGTTTTGGGGAGGGAACTTGACGAAGAGCTATGTACCGTCCTAAGCTTGCAGCACGAGAGGGCAAAATTAACCGTGATGAAGACAGCGGCTGTGGGCTGCGATGTAGTACGTACGCACGGGCCACTTGCGGTAGGCATAAGCTGACATGTTGTTGCCGCCTGATAGGGGCTTGGAAAAGTGGGAGGTGCACAACAAATGCAAAATGAGTGGCCATAGGCTCTGTGACACGAACCAGAGATGTTGCGTCGCATAGCGCGTGGTGTTCGAGCGAGGTGGCTGCGGAGCCCACTAATGCGCAATCGCGATGGAGGGCAATTGCAGACGATGAGCAGGACGCTTGGTGCGAGAAATCGAGGCACGTGCTCAAGTCCGGTGCTGCTGCCTCACACGACTCGCATGCCAGCACTTGAATGACGGCAAAGCTTGCCACTTGTATAATGGGAGTGTAAGTGACGGCACAGGAGGACGGAACAGCTGGGGCTGCGATTATTGTGTCGTAGACTATAGATACGTGTGGGAGAGTAGCCGGGCCGGATGCGCTAGGCAGGAGTGGCAGGGAGCTGGTCGGAGACAGCTGCGGCGTGCTGTGCCCCGAGGATGCAGCCGTATACGAGAGTGATGCTGGTGAGGTTGCGGATGCTGGCGGCGGCGAAAGCGGGTCTACCGCGTCGTAGAGCGGCAGCGGGCAGTAGCTTTCGTTGAAGTACGCCAGGACGGCAGCACGCAGCTCATCGTATGGCCGGCCACTCGAGGCAGGGCAGGCAAGCCGGCAGAGGATGTCAGGTGGTAAGATTTCGGTGAGGACAGCGTGCTTAAGTGCTGGATGGTGATGCAGTTCTGGTACATCGCAGCCTCCAGTTGAGCGAACCACCCGCCGACGCCTGCAGGCCGGAACATCGGAAGTGGCGGGTCGAAAGCCGGGCCTTGCCAATATGCCATCCTAGGACGCCACCGGGGTGAAGGCACGGTTCTCCGGGTCACCACAAATGTAGAGATCGCCAGGCAGGGGCGACCACGGTCACATTTATTTGCGGAGAAGCTGAAGAGGTGACGACGGCATCGTCCGGCCGAGGCGAAGGTCGCGCGCGTTCCTAAGCTCTCGCGCCGGCGCTGCTTCCTTCTCTTCGCCTCGGCCGGACGCTGCCGTCGTCACCTCTTCAGCTTCTCCTCAAATAAATGTGGCCGCGGTCGCCCCTGCCTGGCGATCTCTACAATGTAAACCAAATTTATTATGAAATATCGTCACCAGTCATTGTTTTACAGCGAAATTGTATACCCTTATTGTCGAAGAAAAGTTCGTGTCGTAGTGAGCAAAAAAGGCATAACCGTAAAACTGGTCTAATTGCTGGTCACCCGAGGTTCAGACCGGTGTTGAACGGTTCATTGGGTTAATGTACACAGAATTGTTATTCGAGTCGAGCTTTTACCACGTGTCGGGGAGTCATACCGACGACATCTGGTCCTTGAAACCGTAACGGGAGTGTAAGAAAAGGCCCATGTATCGGTCTCAATTCTTGGTGGACATCTGGACCGCACTGTAAGGGAAGGGAGGGAGGCGGAAGTAAAAGTGAATGGGAACACCGTCCGACACGTTCCGGTAAAGATTAGGTTTTCAGCTGCTTCGAAAGATATTGACGTCATTCGAAGCCCTCGTTTGAAGTGCGAACCACACAATGTATGAAAACAATGCGGAGCACGTTCCTGCTTCCCGCGTGTGCTTCCCGGTAAAGATTAAGGTTACGTGAGATACTCTGGGGGGGGGGGGGGGGGAGAAGGGTGGCTGCTCCTGGCTCTACGGGGCTGGGGCTGGTAGGTCCCCATTGTTTACGGCAGGAGATAGCCTGCCACCGGTGGTTGCATTTGCTGTAAGCCGTCATTGCACCCGTCCCCGCTTCGTTAGCGGATGACGGCTCTTGCAACGCGCGTCATTCTCCCTCCCTCTTCTTTTTCTTCTTTTCTTCTCTATTTTCTCCTCTGTCCGCACGAGGCAGCGGAGCCGACCTCGGCGGCTGCGTTTCGATGGAGGCGAAACGAAGAGGCGTCCGTGTGCTGTGCGATGTCAGCGGACGGTAAAGATCCCCAGGTGGTCGAAATTACTCCGGAGCCCTCCACTACGGCTCCTCTTTCTCTCTTTCCACTTTCACTCCCACCTTCCTCCCTTCCCTTACGGCGCGGTTGAGGTGCCCACAGAGAACAAGTGAGACAGTTACCGCGCCTTTCCCTTCCTATAAATCAATCAGGCAGTGGAGGTGGCTCAGCTACACAGCCAGTAACAGGCCCGTGCAGTTTCTTTTCCTTCTTTGTACAGTCGCAACAACAACAGCTACTTTGAGTGAAAAAGTACCCAACAGCATAGAAATCACGTAGTGCCATCACCACGCTGTCATATAAAACAGGGAGGCCGATATAGCAACCCATTCAGTTCATTCCAAGCTACCATGGGTACACCATAGGCGAAAAGCAAGGCGCCCGTGTGCTGTGCGATGTCAGTGCACGTTAAAGAACCCCAGGTGGTCGAAATTTCCGGAGTCCTCCACTACGGCGTCTCTCATAGCCTGAGTCGCTTTGGGACGTTAAACCCCACAAAACCAACCAACCAACCAAAGTAAAGACGCCAGAATTTGTATAGTCACGTGTGTGAATTTTCAAGTGACGTCGCAATGGGTAACTGGGTGTCGTTTTAGAGCTCCGCGTCCAGCCGCCTTCACAGCGTGGATTGGTGCTACATTTTTATCCCATTAATTTGCATGGATTGTTTTTATCAGTATTTGTTGTTAATTACCATCATCACTATCATTTTACATACTCTACTAATGCTTTCATTAGTAATCGGTTTACAAGAAAGGAAACGTGCAGTATCGGTCATGCTCCCTGGGGATGTCTGAATAATATAATAATAACTGATTACAGGAAAAGAAACGCGCAGTATCTGTGGCGTACATCCTGACGGCTCGTTTAGACCTCATGAAATATGGCAGTCGCACTAAAAATTGCCCTAGTAACATTAGTGCGTCTTCGTACAGCTGCTCCTGCTCGGGCTTCTCAGTTATAATGAAACAGAACGCTCGGCTATCTCTTCTGTTGCATGATCGAAGAAAGAACATATGAGGCATTGCAGAGACACCTGGCAGGTTAACGCTCTAAATTAAAAAAGTATAGTGGCAGACCGCATAAATCAGTATGCGCCCCTGATATGAGTTGCGATAGTTTTATAGAATGAGTAGACAAAGTTAGAATAGAACTTTAGCCTAAGTGACTGTATATACGTTAGACGCGTTTGAAGAGGGGTTTATTGGGGTTGCTCGGAGGACTAGAGACGGTGACCGGTGATGCGAGGCGATCGTGTTGCGAAGCGCAATCTCGGGTCAGAACAATGCAGCTCTAGCTTCCAGTGCGTGCGACAGCTGATCGCCGAAGAACCCATCAGCCTTCATCGCCGTTTGAGTCAGCGCAGTGTCATCTTTACACGTTCAAGTTTAACTCGGGTGAGGTCAGTGATTTGGTTTGGTTCGGTTTGTGGGGTTTTACGTCCTAAAGCGACTCAGGCTATGAGAGACGCCGTAGTTGAGGTCTCCGAAAATTTCGACCACCTGGGGTTCTTTAACGTGCACTGACATCGCACAGCACACGGGCGCCACTCCGTTTCGCCTCCATCGAAACGCAGCTGCCGAGGTCGGGTTCGAACCCGGGTACTCCGGCACAGTAGTTAGGCGTATTACCACTGCCCCGCCGGGGTGGTGCAGTGGTAAGACGCCCGACTACTGTCCGGAATACCCGAGGGCACTGAGGCATCAGCTCGTAATATTGAAGTAAAAAGCTTCACTACGCTAGTCAACACCGCGCTTTGCGTGAGCCAGCGTATATCAGAGCACGAGTGAAGTCACTGATTTATTTATAGGAAGGGAAAGGCGCGGTAACTGTCTCACTTGATTTCTGTGGACACCGCAACCGCGCCGTAAGGGAAGGGAGGAAGATGGGAGTGAAAGTGGAAAGAGAGAAAGAGGAGCCGTAGTGGAGGGCTACGGAGTAATTTCGACCACCTGGGGATCTTTAACGTGCGCTGACATCGCACAGCACACGGACGCCTCTTCGTTTCGCCTCCATCGAAACGCAGCCGCCGAGGTCGGGTTCGAACCCGGGTACTCCGGCACAGTAGTCGGGCGTCTTACCACTGCACCACCCCGGCGGGGCACGAGTGAAGTCAGGAACGTGCAGGTTGTTGCTACTGAAGGAAGAAGGAAAATAAAATGATCGGGCCTACTACTGGCACTGCAGCTAGCTGAGCCACCTCCGCTGCCTCGTGCGGACAGAGTAGAAAATAGACAAGAAAGAAAAAGAAAAGTAGTAAGTTTGAAAGTTGGGCGAGTTGAATCTGGTTCATGCCGTCGTCCACCACCGAATCGTGTGACTGCCGCCAACTCTGTCACAAGAAGGGAATGACGCAGTATCTGATGAGGTCCCCTGATGGGGTGGGGGCAGGTGGGTCACCGCCGCTTGCGGCGGGGGCTGGCCTGCCACCGAATTTTTGTCTGTTGTGGGCCGTCATTACACCCGCCACCGCTTCGCTGGTGGACGACGGCTGTTGTTGCGGCGCGCGTCTTTCTTTCCCTCTTCCTTTTCTTCCTTCTTTATTTTCTCTTCTGTCTGCACGAGGAGAAAATAGAGAAGAAAGAAAAGTAAGAGGGAAAGAAAGACGCGCGCCGCAACAACAGCCGTCGGCACGAGGGCCCCGCCGGGGTGGTGCAGTGGTAAGACGCCCGACTACTGTGCCGGAGTACCCGGGTTCGAACCCGACCTCGGCGGCTGCGTTTCGATGGAGGAGAAACGAAGAGGCGTCCGTGTGCTGTGCGATGTCAGCGTACGTTAAAGATCCCCAGGTGGTCGAAATTACTCCGTAGCCCTCCACTACGGCTCCTCTTTCTCTCTGTCCACTTTCACTCCCACCTTCCTCCCTTCCCTTACGGCGCGGTTGCGGTGTCCACAAAAAAAAAACAAGTAAGACAGTTACCGTGCCTTTCCCTTCCTTTAAATAAATCAATAAAAAGGCAGTGGAGGTGGCTCAGCTACAGAGCCAGTAGCAGGCCCGTGCATTTCCTTTTCGTTCTTTCTACAGCCACAACAACAACAACAACAACAACAACAACAACAACACTTGCTCTGTGGACACCTGAACCGCGCCGTGAGGGAAGGGAGAAATGTGGGAGTGAAAGTGGAAAGAGAGAAAGAAGAGTCGTAGAGGAGGGCTGCGGAGGAATTCGGCCATCTGGGGATCTTGAACGTGCGCTGACATCGTACACCACACGTTAAGGATCCCCAGGTGGTCAAAATTACTCCGAAGCCCTTCACTACGACTCCCCTTTCTCCCTTTCCCCTTTCGCTCTCAAGCATCCACAGTTTTTAAACATGACATTGAAATAAGAGTATCAATTTAACATGCAGCCGATACATACTATCGATACAGAAGTGCTACCACGAGAGTTGGCTGAAAAGGAGCAAAGAAATGAAAGGTGAAAGTTCAACGAGCGTCCGAGACACCCACACAACGAGAAGAACTTCTCGCTAAACGACGCAGCAAAGCCGAGTCTGAAACGCCTAAAGCATAACCATAATCTAAAGCGTAAGCATATTCATAGGCTAAATCATAAAACAACCATAAGCTAAACCATAAGCATCATCCAAGCTTTTCGCTTCGAGATATCCACGCTTAACCTTAGCTAAACCCAAGCCATTTTTTTATTCTTTCTGAAATTCATTTAACAGAGCAAATATGATAGCATCTCAACCGAAGAAAAGGAAGAAAAAAAAATCTTTATTTGGCCTTGTTATTTTTCGGCAGTTTTGAGGCATCTTCAGAGGTGCCTCCTTGTTGCATCCCCAGGAGCCTTCTCCGTAGACTTCGTCCACCTCCAACCAATGGTCGGTTGCTCTCCTTCCAGGGCTCCGCTGGCCACTGCCGGCCGTTAAGTTCGTGTACCAGACCTTGCTGGTCTTCGCAGCGATCGCTGGACTGCACTCTTTCCCATTGCTCCGCACTCGCGTTTCGTATTTTGCAGATCACATATATGTTTTTGACAGGCCCGTGTGATGCGATATAGTGTGGGTTTTTCGTCGCACCACGGACATGTGTCCGCGTATATCGTAGGGTGCTTTTTGTTTAGTATATGAAGGTTTTGGTATGAAATTCGGCAACAGGGCCTATCGGCACTGTTGCAGGTTATTAGACAGGTAATCACACTTCCATTACGGTTCTTTAGTTTGCCTGTTGTTTTTCTCGTCACCTTAATTCAGTTCAAGCTCGCGACGTATGTGATGACCTCGAGTTATGTGAATTTAGTTTGCTCACATTTACATTTTTCGTCTTTGTTTACATGCCAAATAAAATGGAAAATATTCTCTTCAGGATAAACGAGCTGCTTGTGCCCATTCGTCTCGTGGCTAGAGTTTCTTGCCATAATATTAAAGAAGGGCGCCGTCATAACTATTAAATGGCGATGACCACACTCTTACGCATGCCGCCTTCAGCGCGCTCAGAGTGAAATGTTATGGGGCAGGGAAAATACGTGCTTCTGTTGGTTATTTCTAACGTTTGGTCACGGGAGATTGGGAATGAATTTTTTAATTTTGAAAGCCACACGTGACTACTGTTCTTTAAAGCATACATAAAAGGCCTATAACATAGCTACATTACAAAAATAGCGCAAGTTAGTGTGCCTCCATTCCAGTGCTCTGCCGCGTACAACGAGGCTACCTATAGCGTGAGTACGTCAAAAGGGAATGTGACGCATGTTTATCTCGTGACTTCACCTGTGTTGATCACGTACCGTGGCTGGCCAATACTCACAACTAGAGTCTTTTCTTCAGGCGTCCCCCATCATCGATTTCTACCCGTGTTCCTTCATGGTCGACCTGAACGGCAACAGACACGAATGGCAAGGTAGGTGCCTTCCTGCTTCCACCAGCCAAGGTAATTGTACTGGTTAGGGCACTCGGCTACTGTTACCAAGAATGCAGGATCAAATCCCGGCCTCTACGGCCTTTTTTCGATGGAGACGAAAAGCTAGGCGCCCGTGTGCTGTGCGATCTCAGTGCACGTTAAACAAACCCAGGTTGTCGAAATATCCGGAGTCCTCCGCTACGGCGTTTCTCAAAGCCTGAGTCGCTTTCGGGCGTGGAACTCCACAAACCCAACCAGCCAATCCCTTTTAGACACGTTTGAGGCGGCATTAGCCTAATTTGCGCCCTAATTGGGCAGCAACCCCGCCCCCCCCCCCCCCCCCAAACTCCCTACCCTTGCATATGCGAGCAATGAATATAAACAACTGCTCCCATTCTGTTCGAATGAATGATGAGAGAATATACAGCTGGGCTATAAGAAAAGGATTTTTTGTTTTAGCATTCGATTATTAGCAGGCATGCAAGTATGCTTGTACTCAACTGCATAGTGTGTTATTCTGCAGTTATGTTTTGCAAGCATAAATTACTGTGGCGTACATTCTTCTTAGCGCTCGGACCCGTACTTTGGGAACGGCTGACAAGCTCAACTACCGCATAATCCTCGTCGGCCACACCCCTTTCTGTTCAAGCATTCCAGACTTCTTTTATGTGTAAGAGCTGTGCGGATAAGAAATAAAAAACGCAGCCGACATGAAAACTTCATTCCTACTCCGTACGATTTCATCCCAATGGTGTGGTGATCATTTCATTTCATTTCATTTTATTTCCTTAAAGGCCCCTGAAAGGGGTGTTACATAGGGGTGGGAAACATTATAAAAACATTGTTATAGTACATATTTTTTTAACTTTCAAAGAACTTTGATGAGCAGATGATAGCAGCGATGGTACCTGGAAGTCCGTTCCAGTTTGGAAGAGGGAAGGGGAGTTTTTTTTTATTGATACTGTGCCATTCTTTAAGTGCACCTAGCTCTGACAAGGCCAAATCGTGCGGTAAGGAATAGAGTTTAGAACAAAGCGAGTTGCATCGTAATGAAGATGAACAGCGTGCACTGGTCAGCAGCCTGAACAAGGGTGTAGACAGTGAACAAATGCTGCTCGCAGGTACTGTCATGCTGCCCTTCGTCGACGAGAAACGGCTGCTCGACACCATGCAGTTGGTCTACCCTCTCCTTAAGAAAGATGAAAGTGAGCGAACTTGGTCGCTCATTTTTTTTTTTTTCCTTCTAAAACGTGCAAACTCTTGCTCATTACTTGGTAGCTTTATGCTTCCCCCTCGCACTCACTTTGTTTTCCAGTGAACCGGAACACTGGTGGCGACGACATTCTGTACGTCCGCGATGGCAACCCTGGTTACGACTACGTCTCCGCTCTCTACGATGGCAATGAAGACTACGACGAGGTAGGACGCGTATGAATAGCCCCTTGCTGCCATTTCTGCTGTGTGAAATGGCCGAAAGCCGCGCCTCCAGCGTGCCCTCGAATCACCCAGAATGTTCTGACGTTCAGGAGGTCTACTAGTGTACAGCTTCTGGGAATGAGGGCCTTCCATCATTGACCACAATTTCAACTAGAGGTATTTTCGTTTGGGCAGGTAAAGTGAATATGCACAGTCTTCTTTGAGGTTCACTGAGGGCCACTCGCTGCTTAAGTATTCGACAATTAAGGATTCGACTATACACTCTAAACACGCATAAGCCTAAAAAGAAGCAAAAAGGGAGTAACATGCCCTTAGCGCACTCCCTTCTAGCGGCATGGTATTCTCTTCAAGATCTCATTTAGACTTTCCCCACTAACCAAATGGAATGCTATGTTTGATAGGAGAAGCATATTCTCTTCTTAAATAGTACTTATTTGATGCAGTTAGCAATAAAAGGAGGCAGTGGACCACTGCACCAGAGGTTTACACGTTCGTAATTAGAGGACACAGAAAAGTCATTAAATAATTTTAATTGCAAGAACTTCACATCTTTCCAGTGATAATTGGCTCCCATATTTCTAGTGCTGAAAATCTACACAGAGCTCAGATAGCATGCCTTGACTTTAGTAGGGAATGCGCTAGAGGACAAACTATACTCCCTTTTCACTCCACTATAGGCTTATTCGTGTTTAGAGTGACTCTTCTGGTTCCTGTTGAGATTATTTTGTTTTAAGTTATAAGAAGCAATGTATGTTTTAATGTGGTCACATATTTATCGTGGAGTACAAGGCTAGCTTTATCCATATGCTATCAGTGTTTGAACATGTGTTACGAATGTTCTGCCCGCGGAAAGGGGGGCGGAGCTGGTCGGAACTTTCAGTCATTTCGCCAAAGATTTGACAAGAACGCTTGCCTTCAAGAAGACACAGGAGCGCAAGAAAAGGAACACGGTCGTAAAAAGGGAACAGAACGAGCCTGTTGAACTTCGCGCTCGTCGTGTTTCCTTTCTAAATCCGAATACTTTATTTTTGTGCTCCTTTGTCTTCCTGAATACCAGGCTAAGCAGTTCTCTTCAGATTTCTCTATTTGGCTTCCACAGGCACAGAATGTTATTTTTTGGAGGGTAACATAAATTCTTTTGAGCTTGAGGACCTTCTGCCACTGACCAGACTTTCAACTAGGGAGCTTTTGATTTGGGCAATTGAACTGAGCCCTTTTATTAATGCTGCTGGCTGTAGAGTCTTCTTTTAGGGGCACTGGTTTCTGGGCCGTTCTCCGACGCCGGGTTAGAATAAGAAATAAACAACAAAATATTTACAAAAATTAGGTTGACACTTAAGCTTTGCCTTAAAAATAAACGCGAAGCGCTTTTCATATCGCCTTTTCGCTGCTCGAATTTTTTAAAGCATCTTCTTGTGTAAATAATTTTTCTTTTCAATTATTAAAACTGAACATGAGTACACATCCCAAAAGGAGACTGCAGCCATGAAATTAGCAGCCATGAAATTAGGAGACGTCTGCTTCTGGGAAAGAGAGCAATGGTTAGCCTTGACCGCCTAGTAAAGAGCAGAGACATTAGTCTGCCAACCAAGATCCATATAACTGGTGCCATGGTCTTTCCAGTTGTGATGTATGGATGCGAGAGTTGGACTGTGAAAAAGGCTGACCGCCGAAGAATTGACGCGTTTGAATTGTGGTGCTGGCGAAGACTCTTGAGAGTTCCTTGGACTGCCAGAAGATCAAATCAGTCGATATTGTCGACCATAAACCCTGACTGCTCTTTGGAGGGTCAAATTCTAAAGTTAAAGCTCAGCTACTTTGGTCATCTGATGAGAAGAGAGGAGTCGCTGGAGAAAGATTTGATGTTGGGAAAGGTTGAGGGTCGCCGGAGAAGGGGTAGGCAGCGAACGCGATGGTTAGATGGCATCCTCGAGGCACTTCAGATGAAGTTATGTGATGTTAGGAAGATAGTGAGAGACCGGAAAGCGTGGCGTGACATGGTCCATAGGGTCACGAAGAGTCGGACACGACTGAACGACCGAACTGAACTGACACATCCCAAACGCAGATTAGTAATACGCACCTCACTTCGTTCACTAGGTGTCTCTCTAACAAGCTTGGTACCAACGACCCTTCGTCCCCTAATGCCCGTCTGGCATGCACAAGACCTGGGTTCGAACTCCAATGGCTTCAAATGTATTCATTCATTTACTTCAAATTTCTGAAATACCTCCCGCCAATTTTGGCTTAATTTGTACCCTTCACTATTTGGTTATAAAGCTTCATACTGAATGCAGTGTGTTTGAAGTTCTCGCACGAGGTTATGTGGTTGTGACATCGTAATCTTGACGATCAATCAGCATTTTTCCGCAACAGAATTTTTCCGCACGGCTGCAGGAGTTCGACCTGCGGCCAGAGCACTTCGGTGGTACTGGAGGCAAAATTCTTCGGAGTCGCAATGCAGTCTCGCCTGGGAGGTAAGTAGTAGACAATTTTAGATTACCATGTGATAGATGTCACGATGCGGTGAAAAGGCCGTTGTCACCAAATGAGAAGACATGCGCAAAAACACTGATATGATGCGCGAAAACACTCTTTACTGGGCTGAATTGCGCCCGCAGAACAATAAAGCAACACGGTGGCGTCTAAAGCAGCAATCGCACTCGTCGGTCGTCGATACTCGTTGCATTCATCGGCGCTCGATTTAAAGTGGGCGAACATGGAGAAAAGAATGTGGTTGAAGAACCGTCTAGATAACCACTGGCCAAAGGAACCCGGAAACGTCTGGAACGACACGGAAACAGTTGCGTTTCGCTGCGACCAATCGGGAAAAATGTCAGTGGATCTGGAGCTACAAAGGTATAAAGCCACGTCTCGAGACAACAAGCTTGAGCAAGGCCGTTCCATGCGCTACACTCACAGTGATAAGGCCACGTGCTGGCGACTGTTGAAACCAACTGGAAATAAGGCTTCCAATGGTTCGCGGAAATATCTTTTAATGTTTCTCGTCATGTTGCTCAGTACGGTAATTAGTCGTTACGGCTTTTGCCTATACCATGATTGTATGGGGACATATGCTTGATTAGAGCCTGCTCGCCATCTACAATACGTTTTAAATTAGTTCAATTTAGCTGGTTCGTCGTTCGCTTGAAGATTTTAGATAATATTCACGTATAGTCTTTTGCAGGGAAGGTGATTTCGTGTGTGTCTGTTGGGGGGGGGGGGGGTTAGAGAGATGAGATCCTGCGGTAGAGACATACCTTCTGCGGCATTGGAACACATCAGAGAACAGCGAACTGTGACTACTAATAATTTGGTACACAATTTATGATACTAATTTTATCAACTATCCAGCTGGTCAACATAATGCGTCTTTGAAGCGCGTTCTGGAACGTCATTCAGTTAAAGCCGTTCACTGGCGCAAGTGTCACGTGACCGTCACTCTCCCGTTACTTCGGAAGACGTGAACAGCGGATAGCCCCGCAGCGCGGACAGGGGAGAGAAGCTTGTCACGTGGCGCGAGCTCCACATAGTGAAGCCCATCAATGAAAAGTGGGCTGACGCTCTCCGAACGTACGGGGCGTTTGGAACATTCCTGCCAAGGCCAAAATTCTTTACCTCGAAACTCTGAGGGCTCTAGCTTGAAAGGGAGCTCAATAAATGGCATGGCTCTTACTAACGGCCGGATTCAAGTCTCTAATGCAGCTTGGCGGCTATTGTAAGTAAAAATTTATTATTACACGTTGAGCAACCATCTTTGTAGTTAAATTACATGTCATTTTCTGATGCCCATCAGCACTAGATATATTACAATGCACAAAAATGATGCCTAGAAGCCTCGAAGGGCATGTGTCTGTAAATGGTATTAACCTTCTCAGGAACAGTCTGTGCATCGTCGGATTATTTGATATTCGTCGTCACATGGTACGGAAAGCCCGAAGAACAAAAAATAGCTACAGGCCAGCTTTACAGGGCCGCAGTCACTTACCCCCCCCCCCCCCCTGTTTTTTTTTTCAAGAATGCTTGTTACTCCTTTTAAACACGAATAGCAAAATTTATATCGAGGTTTATGGTGGCCGCAAAAAATATAAGTACAATGTACGCGAATTTCGCAGTCACACTGCTTAGCAATGTGATCATATCACTCAACATTAGACTCCTTAAATGAGAAGTTTCCGCTTTTGATAAAAAATAACTGCGGTTTGCACTAACCGGATGGCTATGTGGTTAAAGCACTCGACAGCTGAACCGGGGTTTCTATCCCTGCTGCGGTGGCGACACTTCGACAAAAGCAAAAAACAAGCACACGTATTCTTCTCGAAGTCATAATGTGTTCCAGGTGATTAAGATGAACCCTCCACAACGGCGGTTCGTAATAGTCGATGTATGTTTGGGAGATAAACCCAAAAACCAAAACATGTTTCCCATTTTAATCGTATTCTTGGCTGCAGCCAGTCACATAGAATGCAAGACATCGTTCGCGGTAACTCTTTTCTTGAGATTGCTATTGATCAGTTTGTTTTCAGGTGTCAACAAGTTGAACAATCAGTATCTGTTCATTTTGTTGCGGCTAACATTCTACTTTGTTAGTTTACGCGTGGAATAGGACACTGGTATTTTAAGGCATCTTCAAAACTCTTTTCCAATAAAGCAGCCTTGCTATATCACTTATGGTTTGGGAACCTGAACTGCGACATAAATTCACTTACTGCAGTACAAAATTGATATTCGTACTTAGTGTTAGTATAAGCTAACATCGCAGCTACAATATATAATTTCTGCTCGCGTTACCTGTCAGTTTTATTCGTTGTACACATAAACCGTCAGTGCGCACTCACGGTGCCCGTTTCGTTATCTCACAACCCTTTTGCAGTGACGTGCAGTCCGTGGTTCAAGGCATGGATGACATTCGTGGATGCAGGGTTACATGGTAAAATTATCTTCATCGCTTCATGACACTTTGACGTCCAGTCACGAGCACAGAGGCAATTCGATTTACAATTCGAAATGGATGCAAAAACGCTACATCTGCCCGGCGCTTTTCCTTGCGCGTACTCAGCATTTAAAACATTGTTTCTCAATTGTTGCTGAGACATTATTATAACAAGAACAACGAAAACAATGTTAGGAGCAACACAAAGATTTTTACGTTTCTTTAAATTAATGTCAGCTTAGTCCTTGAGTGAGTGAGTGAAAAAACTTTATTGAGGTCTTTTGGTTAGTCTCGGAGAGTCTTCCTGCAGCCGCTTCTTCGCCACCGTTGGAGACTCCTTAGCACGGGTGGTTCCCTCATTCCAGGGCTCCACTGGTCCTGGCTACCTCGCATGCGTGCTGCACCAATGCCCTTTGGGCGGTGAGCTCGCAGCTGGTTAGCAGGCCCTCCCATTGCTCCGCACTCGGGTTAGTTTGTTTGTGGAAAGTGTAGTTGTGTTTACATTCCCATGTGACGTGGTATAGGGTCGGACTGTCTCCGCACCAGGGGCAGCTATCTCTATACTGTGTGGGAAACATTTTGTTTAGAATGTATAAGTTGTGGAAGGTGCCAGTCTGCAGTCTTCTCCAGCTGGTCGCTTGTGTGAGTCGCTTGTGGGGCGGAGGGTATTTTAACCTGGTGCCTCTGTAGTGATTTAAAATATCTGCGTACGTCGGGTCCACCATCACGGGGTCCACGAGGTCTTCTGTCAGCAAGGCTCGGTGCGTGATTTCGCGAACCAGGCTGTCTGCCCTCATGTTGCCCTCTATGTTG
Organism: Amblyomma maculatum; assembly: GCF_055883805.1. Classification (NCBI taxonomy): domain Eukaryota; kingdom Metazoa; phylum Arthropoda; class Arachnida; order Ixodida; family Ixodidae; genus Amblyomma; species Amblyomma maculatum. Next base: position 67,709,636 of record NC_139351.1, on the reverse strand, counting down.
GTGTGCGCCGGTGCCCAGAAAACTACTTGTGTTGCTGTATAGCCCGAGGCTCCTGCGCCGAGGAGAATGCGTAGGGCCTCCCTGCAGATCCTTCCTTGTTGGAACCTTCTGCAGGCTGTCTTGGAGTCTGCTATTATAACCTGTGATTCGTTTCTTCGATAGCCCTCGGCCGCTGCGAGTGCCACAGCGATCTCCTCTCCGTCTACTACCGATCTTCCTCTCGCGGATGCGCAGCTGATCGTGTTGCCTGAGCAGTCAACCACCGCTGCTGCTATCCTCGTGTTGGTGCTGTATCTGTCTCTCGGGTATAGCCCTGCGTCTGTATATACTGTATATGCCTTTTTAGCTAGGTGGTTCTCCACGTATTCTGCTCTTGCCTGTCTTCTGGTCGCGTGTAGGTTGGGATCCATATTTCGTGGTATCGGGCGAATTCTGAGGGTTCGCCGGATTTCGTCTGGAATGTTTTCGTTTGGGTCTGGCGTGTTTTCCGCCTGGTAGCCTAGTCTTCTCAGTAGTCTTCTGCCTGTTTCCGTGAGTTTAGAAGTAGAGAGCGAGGATGGCGAAATAATGATGAAAGTGGAATAGGAGAAACAAAAATTTTTACAGTCCATTAATGTATTCTCTGTTCTGCTCCGACGTAAAACTGTCGTTGCAATGCAAAATCTGAGCCTAGTGAAAGAATGCCACCTTCGCGTGAAGATGGCGCTTTCGGCATTCTGTCGTGGGTCGTGCTTTCAAAGCACTGTACCAGGGCGCTCTAAATCCGAAACGTTCATATTTACCAAGCCCGTCATTCTTCTTTGTACTATGATAGCTGCCTTTGTTACGATGCGTAAACAAGCCGCATTCTAGCGGCAGAAATTCCAAGCTAGGAGGCACCATAGTATTCTGTTTGAAGATGTTTTAATGCTTGCTGAAGCATTGAGTCGCTGAGGTATCTCTAGTGCGATCATTATCAGCAGCGCCATAATGGCATCTCAAAATGCTTGCAGAACCCTTTTCGCACGCTTTACTCCACTCATTTAAACAATGAGCAGAGGAAGCAAACTGTGCTAATTGTTACGTACTCAGTACGTAACAGGGGTGTTTATTTGTTGTCTAAGCGCTGCGAGTCCCCCAAGGAACAGCAGCACACACCACTGTGGCTTCTGTTTCTTCTTCTTTTCTCCAGCCTCTTCTTCCTTCCCTTGACGCCCCGAAGCGCTATATTAACCACTATATTATCCTTAATTAGGTTATCATTATCACCACTACATAACTCACTCTGTCTCTTCGTGCCCCCTTTACCGCTTCAAAGCGGAACAAAGCGGAATAAGAGAGGCTGATCTTCAAAGCATATCAAATTAAAAAAGAAAGAAGCGCAGAACAAGTCGGGATAGGTCCGTGGTAGCAGTTATTTAATAACACCGTTGTGGGCGTAGTTAGGTGGCATAGAAAATTTTCAAAGGCTTACCGTTGTGGTGATGTGAATATTAGCAGCAGCTAGTGTGATGGAAAATACTGACGCAGTTTGGTGTAATAAGAGAGTAGACACTCATTAGCGGCCATCCAAGCAGAGCCGCACAGCTACGAAAAGGCTCTTTCGCACTGAAAGTTTGTAGTTAAAGGTGACCCTTAAGCTCCCATCTTTATGGTATGACGCGACAGAGTTAATAGAGAGATAGTCCGTATATACCTTGATCCGATGTCCGCCACCGTGGCCCTCTATCGCTAGTGGGCAGGGCGCACAAGCTGATTGGTCCCGACGCGGCAGGTCTATGATCCGACATCTAGTATGTGGCGCCCTCTTTCGGTGTCAACGGGATCTGAGCATGCGCAGTGGAACACTCGGTGGCGGATTACAGTAGCAGATCGCAGATCACGGTAAACTAAAGCTCTTTAATGGCACACGCTAGTCAGCTTCCCTTGCAAATGCTGTGTGAAGGAAGGGGAAATGGGGGTCGCAAGGCAGGGCAGGGTAGCGTGTGTCACATTAACTATCGCTCATTCATCTGCATTGGATGGTCTTCTGTAGTAATATGCTGCAGAGTGCTGTAAAAGAAGCAAGGGAGCGTTGAAGTAGTTTCGAAAAGGGGAGAGTGCAAACGACGCTGATAAAGACACGATTTCACTAAGCGTGATATACACAAACCTGGCTCTAAAGGGGTACTAATCATCTACTAAATGTGCTGGACAGGATGTTAACGTGTACCTATACTTCATTTCATCACACTCATCTGCAGCGTGCAACTTGTACCGAAGCGTTCCCACGCTTCTGTGATGGTGCAAGAGTTGTTGTCGGGCTAGTTAGCGTCGATTTTGTAATGCCATGAAAGATAACGCGCAAAAAGCACGACACGAAGGTAAAAAACACGACAGGACGAGCGCAATACTGTCGTGCCTTCTACGGTTGCCTTCATTCTAATGATGTCTTGCTTTTCTTTGTCATCCATAGGCTTTATAATGTAGAGTTATTTATGCACTCGCGAACCTAATATCTGTCTTCTGTCTACTCCTGATGGTGCGTTTTCTTTGAGCGAAAAGGCATTTGCACGTTTCGCAATAATAACGCATTTTTCTGTCTTCAGTGTTTCAGAAATGTGTATGATTATCGCGAAACCCTGTACATAATGGTGCAATAGTATCTGTTATACGGTCGATATGTGTCCTTTAATTATCACCTGAGTGCTTGAGAACACTTCGTCTTTCGGATGTGTATTTCGAGATTAGAGTCATCGTAAATGTTTTTTTTTTTCTCTGCCTCCTTCGGTTAGTGCACGCCACAGGAGCACCCGGTAGCAGCAGTAACGCACATTCAGGAACAAAGGTGAGCTCATTTGCCTCTCGACCAAAAGGAGTTAAATCACTTAATTTTTTTATTTTTCGTTAATCAAGGTGGAATTCATCGGCGTTCGGTTAATTGTTAATAATTGCATTTCCTGTCCTGATGCTTAGATTTTGTTTTGCAAAATGGTACAGTAGATATAATGTAAAAGCTGATGCCATGCCTCATAAGATATCGTAAAAAATTGGGATATTCAAGCTGTTGCTTTATTCGTTGTAAAAGAAAAACAGCTTCTTCGTATACGCTGGTGAAAGAGGTGAGTGTAAAAAAAACTCCTTTCTTTAATAAGTGCGTCTTGTGTCCTGACCTTTTGGCTTCGTAGCCATCATGCGGCTATAGGGACAAAGTGACATGAGATATGAACTTAAATTAAAGATTACCTTGTAAGGTAATGGCTTTCGCAACGTTCCAGATGTAAGAATACACAATCAAAAAGCGCACTCATGTAAACTTCTATTCGTGTTAGCCTTTCAGCCGTTATAGATTGACGGGGTATTGATCTTTTCCTTGCATGGTTTTCTTTGGAACATGTTCACAACGTGGAAATTTTTTCGCCAACTAAATATATAACTAATCTTTCTTGGAGTCTTGATGACATCACACTAGAGTCAGGGTCACGTGAGGCAAAAAACACCACAGTATCGATTTTGCGAGCCTGACCTTCCCCATCAATCCTCGTTAAACTGATGTAAACATTCGCCTTTTTTACACTTATTCTACCGTGCCAATGTCACCTACACACACAAGCTCAGTGAGAACATATGGTCATTCCGAAAGCGTCAGAGTGTGACGCGAAGACACGATGAAGAGCGCCTAGTTTTAGCGCACCTACTACCGCCTCATTTGTGAGGAAATGTGGCGAAGTCCAGGCTTAAACGGCGTGCAGCCGTTATTTGTTCGAGCGTTATCATTTCGCGTTTTAGGAGTAAATGGCGGTTAAGTGTTTGGATCTTTTAAAGCGACAAACCAGAGCTTCGCCTGAATGTAGGTGACGCTTCGTTCCTTCAAACATATGCGGTCTTAGGCTTGACTTATCATAACTCAACATTCATGTCCACTAAGACAGGTAGAAATTTAATCAGCGTGCTGCAGAGAAAGTTCTCTTTTATGCCACATCTTAAACTCTTCCAGCTCCCTCTACTTTAATTTATGGAAAGAAAAATAAAATGAAACTGGAGAAAGAATAAACAATTATCGCAGGTATTTATTATTTTTCTTTCTGTCTAGATGCGATGCACTGTTACGATGTTCAATAGAGAGTCCTCTGTAGTTCAGCTACTTAGAACCTCGCTGAATTTCAAACCAGACACGGTTACTATATGATCGTAGCGCTTGATTGCTAAGCACGGGATGCGGGACCGAGTCCTGCCCACGTCGATATCTGACTAATCAGAATAAACACGGTGAGATCGACGATGGCATCTCATTATTCACCCTTTTTTATCTTCTCGTTCACGCATTATTCATTTATTAATTCTCTGTGAGGCAGTCGCTTGGTCATCGCTTTCCTCGTAAGCGGTCATTATTATCACAGTCCAATATTTTCGAAGGATTCGTATGTATTAACAAGCGCATTGATCATGCAGCATGCTGATCCTGGGACATGCCTGGGACCACTGTCAAATGAACTAACATTCAGTCTTGGCTTGCACTCCTGCTGTTTTTTCCTTCAATGTATTTGAGATAACGCTGCATAACCACAGCGTAATTATTATTTAATTATTATTAATGCCTACTTTGCATTCGCTTCTTCTTTAAACGCAGGACCGAGGCTGCCTCTTCCGAAATGCTTACCATCTACAAACAGGAGAGCCGAAGCCGAAGTCGTCACGCGTGTACAGCTGCTTCAGCAGCAAAGCGTTTCGGACGAGACGGCAGGGTTGCCTGTTGTATGGAGCAAAGCATTTATTTACTCGGTACCTTCAAAAACGAGAGAAAATGAAAAATATTATTGGCTCATACCCAATGCCAGTCAAGGCCTCAATCAGTTTTCACGTTCTACCACAAGGATAACATACTTCTGCTTCTAAGTGTTAGAGGAACGCTGTGTATACTCATTCAAAAGACAATAAAGTTCATACCAGACGAGCGTCACTGCACGCACTTCGTTTTTCAGGAGAGTATGTCGGTCAAAAAGTGTACTGACTAACGAGACGGAGAACGAGGAAACACAAGATCCTCGACATTGTAATATTGTCGTCTGACCCTTCCTTATAGAAGGAGGTACCTGAGCACGAAGCTCATTCCAACCAGACCATGCAGTCTGGTTTCATGACGTCACCAAAACCCGCTGTCCAATCAGTTCCCGACCTTGTCACTTGCCAACTACCACTGCGAAATGCATGGTCGTGATTTTTTGAGACTGCGAGCCTCAAACGAAGGTTGCTAGGTTCTCGGTAGTTGCTATGACAACCAATTGGTGCAGATTCCAAGGGCGTAGGTTGCTATGGCAATGACTAATGACGCTATTCGTATTAATGACGTCATGAAACTGCTCATCCAATCAGAGCGAGGCAAACAAAATTGAGATGCTCGGCTTGGGTGATCCTACTGTACTTGTAAGCGCATAAAAAATTAATGCCGCCTTCGATTGGTCGCTTTAGGTAGTTCCAGAGAACCTTGATAGGCACACACACATTCGGCGTGTTGAAATCAGACGCTCCGAACACATTCGGCTGGCTCTTTCCGAGCGTTCGCAGCTCTCGTATCTCAACCAGAGAATCTGAAGGCGCTCGGACGTTTTTTTAAAGGCGAAAGCCTTTCTAGGTTCAGGGAATGAAATCCCGTGCGCAAGAGTTGTGCGCTGATGTGTCAGTTGCAAATAACAGATGTATGAGGAGGGAAAATAGTTGTCAGTCATCCTGATCACGTCATCAGAAAAATAAAAAAAAGTTCTTCCTCTACCTTGAATTGAACTTCCATCCCTCGGATCCCCAGCCGAACGCTTTAAACAACTACGCCACGGCCGGGATATTTTTCAGCATCATATTTATTACATGCCTTTAAATGCAAGAAAGAGCTATATATATTGTTACCTGGAAACGCGGTACCAAAGTGATGTGCTCACTGACGAAGACGACGACGACAAAGCGTTGAGAAAGAGGACGACGCTCACAGAGTGGACACTGCACGGCTACTGAAGTCTCAGCGCCGAGTTCAGCCCATCGCAGTGCTGTTACATTAAGTGCATCCCCGTAACATCTTGGTGGAGGTCGCGGGTTCGACACAATCTGACGCTGGATCTCCGCAGTGGCCGTCACCTCGGAACCGTCACGATGACAACCGACGCGGCTCCATCTACCTCCGCAACCCCAACTGTCGTCGTAGCCCACCCCCGTGACCCTGGCTCATTCTGCGGTACAGATGAGGTCGACGTCGAGGACTGGCTTTCGCTTTATGAGCGTGTTAGCCAGCACAACAGGTGGGACGCCACGCTGATGCTGGCCAATGTCATCTTCTACCTTACTGGCACGGCACGCGTTTGGTTCGAAACGCATGAAGCAGAAATACCCTCCTGGGATATTTGCAAACAAAAACTCCGTGACCTGTTCGGAAAACCGGTTGGCCGTTAACTCGCCGCCCGCTAAGAGGGACCTCGCCAAACGTGCCCAGACATCTACCGAGCCTTATATTACGTATATACAAGACGTTCTGGCCCTCTGCCGAAAAGTTGATAAAGACATGCCAGAACCTGATAAGGTGGGGCACATCCTGAAAGGCATAGCCGACGATGCCTTCAATCTTCTACTCTGTCGGGACTGTACTACGGTTGACTCCGTTTTGCAAGTTTGTCGACATTTCGAGCAGGCCAAACACAGACGCATTGCACATCGCTTCGATCGGCTCCCCAATACTGCCCCTACCTCCACGTGCGAGGATCTGCCGACCCTAAGGCAACCTTCCAACACTGAAAATGTGACACGCATTGTGCGTCGTGAACTAGAAGCGCTCGCCCCTGCTGCATCCAACCCGCCCTCCTCGGACAGCAACCTAGCGACGATATCCCTCATTCAAGCCGTCGTTCGTCAAGAGGTTGCCAACTTGGGCGTCCCCTGTAGCCACACTGTAGAACAACACAGTTCGAGCTCCGTCCCTGCCATGGTCGCCACCGCTACACCCCGCAACACCTACGCGCCACGCTACCGATACCGCAATCCTGATGAGTGGCGCACCCCTGACGACAGGCCGATCTGTTTCACGTGCTCGCGTATTGGCCACATCGCTCGCCACTGCCGCAGCCGCTGGACATCACCACCTCGACGTTTTCCTTGCGTTGACCGCTACTCCAATTACGGTCACCCCCGTTTCACGCCTCGTTATGAGCCGCCCCGCACCGATACTACTCCGCCTCCTCCTGTGTCCAGTCGGTCTCCTTCCCCGCCAGCCCGCCGTTCCCGTTCACCTCTTCCTGGCTGCAGTTCCTCGCCGTCCTCTGCCGGCCGCTTCACGGGAAACTAGCCAATGCAGCTCCCGGAGGTGACGCTGCATTGGTACCCCGACCTGGAAATCCTCTACTGCCCATTTCTTCGCCCTGTAACCTCCTGTCCCTGTTCGTGGATGGTGTTCCCGTCTCTGCCCTCATTGACACTGGTTCCCAAGTCTCGATCATGAGCTCATCGTTTTGCCGCCGCGTCAAGAAAGTACAGACCCCCGCCGCTTCGCCCACCGTTCGTGTTGCCGATGGCAGTACTGCTGCCGTCACTGGACAGTGCACTGCCCGAGTCACCCTTGCCGGTCATCACATCCCTGTTTTGTTCACTGTCCTCAACCAGTGCCCTCACAATGTGATCCTCGGCCTTGACTTTTTAACGGCCCACTCTGCCCTTATCGACTGCTCCAGCGGCCTTCTTCGTTTGGACCTACCTGTCTGCTCAGAACATCCTCCATCTGCACCCCGCCTTCGCTCCACTGAGTTCGCTCGCCTGCCCCCTGACTCTGCTGTTTACCTACCTCTGTCACCTTTCCCGCCTATGCCTGACGGTGACTATCTTGCTTGCCCTATCACCGAGGTCTTTCTTGACCGCAACGTCGTTCTTCCTCATCTCATCGTACGCGTTACACAGAACAGCACCTACCTTCCTATCCTGAACTTCAGTCTGTCACCCCAAGTTCTTCCCGAAGGAATATCCCTTGCTACCTTGTCCCCTCTCACAGACTGCACCATTTGTGCACTCACTCCTGGCCCACATTCAAGCGTCCTTCCAACACCTGTACTCTCCACCACAATTACCGACCCTATTTCCGCAATGATTGCCTCTGACCTCAGCCCCGAACACGCTCAGGACCTGCGCAACCTTTTGTTATCCTTCTCCGACATTTTTGACTTTGCTGCCGGTTCTCTGGGCCAAACATCAGTTGTGACTCACCGCATTGACACCGGCGATGCAAAGCCTGTACATCGGAGGCCTTATCGTGTGTCCCTTTCTGAGCGCCAAGTCATCCAGCAGGAGGTCGACAAGATGTTGGGCAACGATATAATCGAACCTTCGAACAGCCCCTGGGCATCTCCTGTCGTGCTCGTTAGAAAGAAAGACGACAGTTGGCGCTTTTGTGTCGACTATCGACATCTGAACAAGATTACAAGGAAAGATGTTTACCCGCTGCCGCGAATAGACGATGCCTTGGACTGTTTACATGGAGCCCGCTACTTTTCCTCCATCGACCTTCGTAGCGGCTACTGGCAGATCTCTGTTGACGAACAAGACCGCGAGAAGACAGCTTTTGTCACACCCGATGGACTTTACCAATTTAAGGTTATGCCTTTTGGACTTTGCAACGCCCCTGCTACGTTTGAACGCATGATGGACTCCTTACTCCGCGGCTTCAAATGGACGACTTGTCTATGTTACTTGGATGACGTGATTGTCTTCTCGCCCTCGTTCGAAAGCCATCTTAGTCGCCTTTCTTCCATCTTGGCACTTTTCCGCCGTGCCGGACTTCAACTGAACTCAAAGAAGTGCAGTTTTGGTCGCCGCGAATTTAAAGTGCTTGGCCATTTGGTGAATGCCACCGGCGTGCAACCCGATCCCGACAAAGTTCGCGCTGTCAGTGCGTTTCCATGTCCCCGTTCACCCCGTGATGTCCGCAGCTTTATAGGACTGTGTTCTTATTTTCGCCGGTTCGTCCCAAACTTTGCCGCTGTTGCTCGTCCTCTCACCAATCTGCTGAAGAAAGGCGTTCCTTTCTCATGGGGACCAGAACAGGCTAACGCATTCTCCACCCTCATCGCTATTCTCACCAATCCTCCTGTGTTGGCCCATTTCAACCCGTCTGCCCCGACGGAACTTCGCACCGACGCCAGTGGCCACGGGATTGGTGCCATTCTTGCACAGCGACAACGCGGCCAACATTGCGTTATTGCCTACGCCAGTCGTCTCCTGTCATCAGCAGAACAGAACTATTCTATTACGGAACGGGAGTGCCTGGCTCTCGTTTGGGCCGTTGGAAAATTCAGACCCTATTTGTTTGGCCGACCCTTCACTGTAATTACCGATCACCACGCCTTATGTTGGCTCTCTTCCCTGAAGGATCCTGCTGGCCGCCTCGGCCGCTGGGCACTGCGCTTGCAGGAGTATACCTTTTCCGTTGTATACAAATCCGGTCGGCTTCACCAGGATGCAGACTGTCTGTCCCGTTATCCCGTCGATCCCCCTTCCTCTACTGACCATGAGTCGGACCCCTGGGTCTTCTCTATATCGGACTTTTCCCACATAGCCGACGAACAGCGGTTGGACCCAACCCTCAGTTCTCTTATCGACCGCCTCCGCACACACAGCCGTGACTCTTCCCTCGCCCTGTTCTTCCTTCATGGGAATACGGTATACCGCCGCAACATGCGACCTGATGGTGCTGAGCACTTGCTGGTCGTTCCCCAACACCTACGCTCCGCCGTTCTCGAACAAATGCACGACGCTCCTACAGCTGGTCATCTTGGCCTCTCACGCACATACGACCGCGTGCGCCGGCGTTTCTTCTGGCCTGGACTCTACCGCTCTGTCCAACGTTATGTAGCCGCTTGCGACCTCTGTAAACGCCGGAAGAAACCCCCTGTGCTACCACCTGGACACCTGCAGCCGATTGCTATCCCGACTGAGCCATTTTCTCGTGTTGGCCTTGACCTCCTAGGGCCCTTCCCCGAGTTCTTGTCGGGAAACAAATGGATCGCTGTGGCCACCGATTATGCCACGCGGTACGTGATCACTCGCGCCATTCCAACCAGCTGCGCCACAGACGTTGCTGACTTCCTTTTGTACGACGTCATACTACACCATGGTGCTCCCCGTCAACTCCTTACCGACCGTGGCCGCTGTTTCCTTTCCCGAGTTGTTGAGAAAATACTTCGTTCTTGCTCCGTTCGGCACAAGTTCACTACTGCGTATCACCCTCAGACGAACGGCCTTACGGAGCGTCTTAACCGCACACTCACCGACATGCTCGCAATGTACGTATCCGACAGTCATCGCGACTGGGATATTAGTCTGCCATTTGTCACCTTTGCATATAACTCTTCGCGTCATGACACTGCTGGGTACTCTCCATTCTATCTTCTCTTTGGAAGAGACCCCTTACTGCCCTTCGACACTTTGCTCTCCGCCGCTAGCCCCGTCACAACCTATGCCCGCGATACCATCGCCCGAGCCGACGCTGCTCGCCAGATTGCTCGTCAGAATCTCACCATCTGTCAAGAAACTCAAAAACGCCGCTACGACGCTCACCACCGCGATGTGCACTACCCTCCCTGATCTCTGGTGTTGCTCTGGCTTCCGTGCCGTCGTGTGGGGTTGTGTCAAAAACTTCTGCCCCACTACACAGGTCCTTACCGTGTACTACGCCCAGTGACCGACGTTACCTATGAGATTTCACCGCTCCACCCAAAGTCACCGACTGCTACACCCACTTCCGAAATCGTACATGTCGCCCGCCTAAAGCCATATTACTCCCCCTCCACATCGCACGCCTAATCCACACCGGGACTTTGCCTTTTGCCGAGGGGGGTAGTGTTACCTGGAAACGCGGTACCAAAGTGATGTGCTCACTGACGAAGACGACGACGACAAAGCGTTGAGAAAGAGGACGACGCTCACAGAGTGGACACTGCACGGCTACTGAAGTCTCAGCGCCGAGTTCAGCCCATCGCAGTGCTGTTACATTAAGTGCATCCCCGTAACAATATTATTTACAAAGTAATCTACCTGTAGCTGAAAAGTCGAATTTGAACACACAGCACAACACCGCACAATTACAATACTTCTTAGCATAGCTTTATTAAAATGGTGGCAAGGAAAGACAACACATCAATATGCCAGTTGATAGCCACCATTTTCATGTGTCTCAGCTGGTGCACCATCTGGCCGAAATGAGTACCGGGGGAAACGAGAGGCCGATCCAACATACGTGTTTTCCACAGGCTGTGCAGTCCAAGGCGGAAATTCATGTCAAAGGGTTCTTGGTCATATTCGGGGGCCATTAAGTAAATCACACGGTGAGAATTCAAAATAAAGTATTTCTTCAGTTGTTTGCAGAACGTCCCAAAATATTATCGCATCTGTGCAGGCAATAAAACAGTGTTCGATGATTTTACGTGTATCACATAGCCGACAATTACCTGAAGAAACAAAAATAGTTTTTTGTTCAGCCACACTTTATTAGGTGATACTTCGACATGAAGTTTAATAAAAAACGTTTTATTTGATGGCGAGATCGTCATTTTACTTAAGGCGGTATATTTCTCCTTGTTTACCGTGAGGATCATAGTAATGATGACATTAATGACACTTCAATTAGTGATAATGACAATAGCACTAGAGATGATAATGACGGTGCATTTAGTTGATAATGGTAATGAAAGCGAACGTGATGCACCGTGTGCAGCGGCAACGCTCAGGCTGTCGCATTTCTGCAGAGTAGATTCCACAGTGGGGGGGGGGGGGGGGGGGGGGGGAAGGGGGGGCTCGCAATTTTTTTCGCAGAGTGGCTAGAGCACGCTTGATGATATAGGAGCTCCTAACAATCCTAGTGCCACGCCTACACCATCTTCACGGCACCACGAGGTGAGGCGGCTTGGCTTTGGCAACGTTTAGATGTCTTAAGCATGAAGGAAATTTATTTCCATATAAAACGTACAGTTTTATGGTGGAATTAAGAAAACAACTTGCACGCGGTAACTTGACTAGTCCTCAACCGTCTTATAGCAGAGGCAGAAGTACAATTATATGCTTCTATAAAATGCAATGTTATGTTCAAAGAGATGTAGGAACAACAAAACATCTTATTTGCACGTTCTCAAAATAAAGAATACAGTTGATAGAAAAATAAAACACCCTGCTCTTTGCTTTTATTTCACGTTGTCGGCGACGTTGAATTGACGTCGGAAAAAAACCGAGAGCCAGCATCAGGGCACCGAATTCCCATCGCCCAGGCACTGATTTCCATTCATCCGGGCCCTGAATGAGATTTAACGAGATTAGTTCTCCGCTCTCTAAGCCTCGTACAGAGCCGCTATGTGTACCGGAGAGCGTCTTTCCGCCCCGCCAAAATGTGGCTCTCTTGACCGTCAAACCTGATTACCTACCTCTTCCAAATTTGGCCCTAAATTGGCATCCAACCTAATTTGATTGGTTGGTTTGGTTGGTTTGTGGGGTTTAACGTCCCAAGTGACTCAGGCTATGAGAGACGCCGTAGTGGAGGACTCCAGAAATTGCGACCACATGGGGTTTTTTACCGTGCACTGACATCGCACAGCACACGGTCGCCACTCTGTTTCGCCCCGATCGAAGCGCAGCCGCCGAGGCCGGGATTCGATCCCGCTTCCCCAACCTAGTTTGAATATGGCCAGTTCAGTGGTCATTTGCAAATGCATGCGAGCCACCTTTATAATTTGTTTCCCTCCACCCATGAATTTGGTGGCGCAGTGGTTACGGCGTTCGACTACTGTTCCCAAGGATGCGGGATCAAATCCCGGCCTCTGCGGCCACTTTTCGATGGACGCGAAAAGCAAGGCGCCAGTGTGCTGTGCGATGTCAGTGCACGTTAAAGAACCACAGGTGGTCGAAATTTCCGGAGTCCTCCACTACGGCGTCGCTCATAGCCTGAGTCGCTTTGGGACGTTAAACCCCACAAACCAACCAAACGTATTCGGTCGATTTTGACCATACTGATGCCCAACCATTTCGACTTTGGCCAATTCAGTGCTGCTTTGCACACTTGCGTGGGCCGCCCACAAACTTTGGACCCCGCGGACCCCCAACAAAAGTTGGTGTGCAACGTAATTTGACTATTGCTGACTGCGGACCTACAAACCCAGTCAGAAAAAGCTACAGAAAATTTTCGGATGTTACGACAAAATTTCTGTGCGGTTTTTGACGGGAAACCTGTTGTGACAACAGAACTTTCTGTAGTAACATCAGGAATTTCTGTAGTTACGACAGAAAAGTACTACAGAACTACAGACAACAGAAATATACTACAGAAAAACTACAGAACTACAGAAAAGTACTACAGAACTACAGAAAAATCTGATGGTTACAACAGAACTACAGAATATTTTGTCGTATTTTTGACAAAGTTCTGTAGTTTTTTTCGACTGGGAATCTAGGCAGGCCACCCCCACATTTGGCACAACGGACCCCTAAAAAGTTTAGAGGCATTAAATTCGCCTTTTATGGCATGACGCGACAGCGTATAGGCTACCAGCTCGCATATCAAGCCCCTGCGTCTCCTAGTAGTAGCGCAAATGAAGGGTCCTGGCAGGCTGATTCTGATATCATCCTCCCAAAAAAAGGAGAGACCCGATTGGGCAGCTTCTGCCAAACGTAAAATTGGGTAACGCTAAGTCCAGTTAGTTCTCGGACATGTCAGCTGCAAACTACCACTTAACAGCACTATGCTCGAAATTTGACTTGATCTGAATTTGACCAAATTTCGTGACTAATGAAATTAGACCACGGCCAACTCAGTGGCGACTTGAAATTTAGGTAGGTCATCGTAGTTTGGTCCCTGAACACTCAAAATGGGACTTCGACCAGATTTCACCAGAATTATTGTTCATTTAACACAATTTGGCTAAAGCCAACTAGGTTGGTTTTCCAAATTTAGGTGTGCCGTCACTAAAATCTGGCTCACGGACCCCCAAAATGTGACTGCGTATGAATTCCACGAAAGTTATTGTTCAGTCTAGTTTGACTACATTATCGGAGCTATGGTAAGGGTGAACCCACTCCGCCATAGTTGGAGCACGAACTGTTTGTTTTCTCGCGCTGCGGCGCCTAGGACTAACTATTTAAGGGAGTAATTATTTATTGACATCCACCCAAGCGAGGCCATACGGCTACAAAGGAAAGCTATACAACTTTCCAAATGTGGCCGAAAATAGTGTCCAACCTAATTGTACTGTGGATAACTCACTGCTGCCTTCTACATTTTTTAAAGATTTGGCCCACTAGACTCCATAAATTTGTCTTTGTTCGAATTTGACCAAAATTGATGTCCAACATAACTTTACTAAGGGCTAAATTACTAGTGACTTCCAAATCTAGGTGGCCATGCCGCATAATTTGACATGCTTGCACATACACCGTGCTTGGGGGTTATGGAGCCTGATGAAAAGATAGCTAGAAAGCTTCCTGGGGAAAAGCGATCTCTGCGAGGTATGCACCACAATAGATGCTCGCCTCTACCGACAACGCCATGATTTGCGGCCATTCACAAAGTTAACAAGGTCGCCGCGGAGTTCGTAACTATTTTATCTTACATCATATCCTAGCTACGGGAAATGCAATACTTTTTTTTTTCATCCGAGTTCTGCAGAGGCTTCATACTACCGCAGTTCAGTGTGTGCCACGATTTCGGAACGTTTCTTCCGCGTGCGTACATTAAACATACCGCGTCAGTTTCTGTTACTGTTCCAACGGAGCTTTTAAAAATGAAAAGGCACAACGCGGAATAAAAAAAAAATGAATTCCCTGATGCTGCTTCAGTGCAAACCGAAAATTATTTGTTTCCATCATGTGACCTCCCTCAGCGCCTCGCATATTCGGCGTGAGGGCGGCTCCTCCGGTTGGGTTTCATACCTTGCTCCGATCTGAGTTCTGTGAGCCACAGGATCAAAGCGACCAGTCGAAGACGCAATAAAAGGGTCCCTCAACACTACTGCACCCACCGCCGCTTAGGTGGTGGACGACGGCTGTTGTTGCTGTTGTTGTTGTTCTCCTCTAATTTGATGGCACATACCCACACATGGGGATCGGCCAAGAATTGGGGGCAGAGATATTAAATTTTGAGATGTATAATTACATCGCAAAAAAAAAACATTAAATAGAAATGATTGAGTGAGTGAGTGAGAAGACTTTATTTACACCGACATGGACCTCGGTGCAGGGGCTCAGCCAGGCGGAGAGTCTCCTTGCCGGCTTTCCTGCGCCGTGGCCGCAGAGAAGGTCTTGGAGTAAGCCTCCAACGCCAGGTGTAGGGCGATCTTTTGTTCATCCACATTTGGGCTGCGGATGTAGGACTCCCAGGTAATTTGATCAAGGGGATCAGTTTGTTTAGCTCCCGGAGAATCGGGGCATTGCCAGATTAGGTGATTTGGCTCAGAGGTACGTTGCAGAAATTGCAAGCCTCTGGGTTTCCTATCAACTCATTATGCAGAGTAACATGAGGAAAGAAACGATTGGCCTGAATTTTTCGCCAGGCCCTGCATTCTGAGGGTATTAGGGACCTATCTGGTGGTGGATAGATCTTATGTTTAGTCTGGGAGTCTCAGAGAGCTCCTTGTAGGTAATGAGGGGGTCTTTGTCTCCGGGTAGCGGGGTCTCTATGGCCGCTTGGGTGTATACATCTCGAGCGAGGAGATGGGCAGCCTCATTGCCTGGTAGACCCTCGTGAACTGGAACCCAGGTGACTGAAACCTCCCGGTTTAGCGGGTTAGACTGGCCGCCTGCTTGGAAATTAGGCCTTTGCCGAAGGTCCTAAGAGCCGCCTTATTATCTGAAAGGATAGTTCTGGATTTAGTGCCTGTACATGCTAGCGCTATCACAGCCTCTTCAGCTATTAAAGCGTTACGCGCATTAATAGATCCAATTACTTTCTGGGAGTGGTTCCCATCTGCCACTGCTATGACCGCGGCCCCTTCTAGCCCGCAGGCAGCATCGCAATAGGCTGATTCCTCAGGAGGATCGCTTATTAGTTTGATTTGAATAAATTTTGCTCTATGTTGTCTTCGTTCCTTGTCATGAATCAGGTGCATATTCTTAGGGATCGGTGCAATTTTGAATAGTTTCCGCGTCTCAAGCTCCAGGAGTTCAGCGACATAGGGTGGCTCACCTGACTGAAGCTGCAGTTCTTGGAGTATTTTTCGGCCCACTACAGTGGAGTCGAGCCGCCAAATCTGGGCCTCTCGGACCGCTTTGGCAATCTCTTCGCAGGTATTATGCATTCCCATAGCTAGAAGCTTCTCTGTCGACGAGTTGGGAGGGATGCCTGAAGCCCTTTTGAATGACGTTCTGATCATTTTCTCTAACTTGTCTAATTTACCAGGAGTGAGATTGAGAAAGAAGGTGGCATAGGCTATCCTGCTGATTACAAAGGCACGAAGCAGTTTTATTGGGCAGTGTTCTCTGAGGCCTTTGTTCCTGAAAGAGATTCGCCTGAATATTACCTGGTCGACGTAGGTCTGCAGCGTTTTCAGGATGGTGGTGTTTTTCCTATTCTGCTGTAGGAAATACCCCAGGATCCTAATGGGGCTTGCTAGGGAATAGAGAAGGAAATTTAAATATGAAATGTTGCGGCGCGCGTCTTTCTCTCCATCTTCTTTTTCTTTCTTATCTATTTTCTCTTCTGTTCGCACAAGGCAGCGGAGGTGGCTCAGCTACAGAGCCAGTAGCAGGCCCGTGCATTTTCTTTTCCTTCTTCCTACAGCCGCAAGAACAACAACAAGGAGTAGAACGGTCAGTGAACGTTTAATATTCCCAGGTGGTCGAAATTACTCTGGAGTCTTCTACTATGGCACCCCTTTTTCTCTCTCCTCTTCAACTCTCACATTCCTACCTTTCCCTACGGCGCGGTTCAGGTGTCCACAGAACAAATGTGACAGATACTGCGTCTTTCATTTCCTGTGAACCAATAATTATTATTATTATTAATTATTCCACTTCCTGTGCGGGCTTATGACAACACCATTCTGAACAGCGAAAGTCTGAACCTGACCTTAGGTTAGGTTGGACTTGCACAAACCATAAGGGCATCGCTTACGAAGATGGTAACAACAACAGCGCAGTTGCTGTGCAAACATGTCGCCCTCGCCCATGATGGTGGCAACCGCTGTAACATGTCCCCTTCTCCATAAGAATGCTGGTTCCCAGACTCCCTGCGATAACCTGACCAGATACTGCGCATCGCCAGGAAGGTCTATACCCAGGTTTACGTGGCCCTTCTAACAGAATTTCTACCGCACTTGGGCCTCAGGTAAGCGGGGCAGCTCGTTTAATCTTGCGCCGATCTCTTTCCATATGCGGTAACCTTTGACCTCACTGCGCGAAGAACTGACCGCAGTACCAAACGAGAGATCCCGGGCGTACGATGACGCTGTGTCAATCTTCATTCACCTAACAAAACAAAAAAATGCCCTCCGACACGCCGCTCGTGTGCTGTGTGATGTCAGCAAATTCCCTTTTCCGTGATTTCGTGATTGATTTATTGATTTAAAACTTTTTTGAGTACATGGGAATTCTCAGAGTTGTGGGCGGTCCGCCTATTCCGGCAGCCCAGTGGCCTGCGCCGCAGCGTGGGCTCTGCGAACCAGTCCTCGTTGTTGGTCGGGGTCTTCGCTGTGCAGAATGGCCTCCCACTGTTCCAAATTGGGATTATGAAGTTTATCAATAAAGGAATTTAATTGGCATGCTCACACCATATGAAAAGCCGCAGCTATTTCTCCACAGTGTGGGCACTCTGGTGTGTAAAGTGAGGGGTACCATTGGTGGAGTTTAAATGCTGTAACGAGATATTCCGCGAGATTCCATGAGATTAGTACTTGTCTAGCGTTCCAGCCATCTGCAATGCCCCACTTGAAACTGTGCCAGGGAACGCCACGCTACAGGAGTGATGGTGTACCGTCCAAACACATTTGCCGGAGGACGCGAGTAAGTGTGATGGATTCTGCTCTTTTCCTTTCCTGTAAACCAATTATAATTAATAAATAGCACTGCAACGAACGCTGATCAGAGGCAAACGATGAGAGGCAAATGATAGGAGAGGAAAGTTAGGCTTTCGCCATTCTGCTCTTAAGAGCCATCTAGGAGGCTATCTAATTTTTTATGCCCAGTCCGCTCTTCCTGCCCTTTTGAACAATCCATCTTAAAATCATCTTCAAGGGGATTTGCACGTGCCCTCATTCCCCCGGGACCCCGCCGGGGTGGCGCAGTGGTTACGGCGCTCGACTACTGTTCCCAAGGACGCGGGATCGAATCCCGGCCTCGGCGGCAGCTTTTCGATGGAGGCGAAAAGCAAGGCGCCCGTGTTCTGTGCGATGTCAGTGCACGTTAAAGAACCCCAGGTGGTCGAAATTTCCGGAGTCCTCCACTACGGCGTCTCTCATAGCCTGAGTCACTTTGGGACGTTAAAACCCCACAAACCAAACCAAACCATTCCCCCGGGACATATTCACCCCTCCGTCATAATTTAGTGAGATTGGAGGAGGTCCGCACAGGAGGGTATGAGAACTGGGGCGCCCTCACATCATTGATGATGTTGCGATGGCACTGTGAAGAAGACATAGGGCCCAGCATCTGCCCGAAGTGCTCCACACCGGTTGCAGGCATGGCTATTTTCCCCCTGCTGTAGATTTGTGCAGGAACACCAGCTTCAGCGATATAATTTTTGCAAGCAATACGAGACTAACAGCCACAAATAAGCAAGATTTCCTCAAGTGACGACACGCAGATGCATCATTTTCGTAATATACAACCAACCAAAATTGTGCCTTCTGGCAAGTGCTGTAAATTAAAAAAGAAAGATCCAGAACATCTATCATTTGGTGATGGTGGTGGTGGTAATAACTTTATTAAAACAGAGCAGTTTGGGGCATGCATGCCCCTGGGCCCCCGCACGGCCCCACTACACTCAAACGTTCATGTTTCTGTGGTTCATGACGTCGGCAGCCCAGTCTGTGGCGATCTTCTGCCGAACCGGGTCCTCAGAGTGCAGCAGGGTCTCCCAGTCCTCCCAGGTGGTAAGGTGCTCTAGACCCCGCGGGGGAGGATCCGCCGGGCATTGGAACAGGATGTGGGCGAGGGTGGCGATGGGGTTGTTGCAAAGGGTGCAGGAGGGATTGGTGAGGGTGTGAGCGGAAACAGTTCGTATTCATCAGTTGGTCCTTACACGACCACGTGAATTCTTATCACAGCTTAGATTCTCCGAACATCATGACGACATCAATACCTTGGCTCCTATGTGTAAATGATTCCACTTTCTTCTAAACAACTCTTAAGAAAGGCCGTCTGGTGCACCTGGGCTCTCCGTGTGCGGTAACACCATCATCATCAACAGTGCCACGCGTCATGCTGGGACCCGCACATTCTCCAATGAAGAAGAGGATTCGTTCGGGCGAGCGTATCAGGCTCTTCAGGCTCCCGTCCATTGATTAGAAAAAAAAAAGCCTCTACGAAGGCATTCTACAACGCACTCGCCCGCTTCTCGCACCGAGACATAGCGTGCACCCCCTCAGAAAGCGTGCACTTTGCGGAAAACTGTCATTCACGATCAGCTCCGCTCGGCAGCAGTTTTCCCGTGCAGCCATTACTCGACCCTTGCCGATTACACACCCGTCGAGACCATGTCCCACCGCGCCAGTATCGATGTGGAGGAGGGTCGGCGTGAGCTGCCCCGCGACCTGCTGGTCACTGTGGCTAGCTGCTGGACGGGCTCCCTCTGCATGGGCTGCACGCTAGGCTACTCGTCGCCCGCAAAGTTCAGCCTGGCCCAAACCTTCAAGGACGGACTACACGGCTTCGACATAACCATTAATGACTGGTGAGTGAGGTGTCCGATGAGCGTGTCTCAGCAAGTCTTTGGAAAGGGCAGTACAGGACCGAAACTTTAAAGAACCGCCGCCTGACGACACGTTGCGTTCACGTCTCCTCCCGGAGACGTGAATGAAATGTGCTATGCTTTCAACAAAGATCCTAAAAACGACGCCTTCAACAACGCTGAGCGGAATCCCGTCATCGGCTGCGGGGTCAAGTGGATATTTCACGGATTCTTTGTTTTCGGTACAATGTAGTAAGGTATTCATAAATGAGCCTGTATTTTGTTTCCCTGTAAAATACCTCCAAGGAAGGGTGACCTAAATGCCAACCGTCGCGAAGTTTACCCGAGTGGAGGGTCTGCAATGCTATATAAATCAAGTCCAGAATTTGATCACAGCGCGAATAACGGGTTGGTGTCTCTGCCCGTCACTGAGCAAACAGTGCCAGCAGTCCTAAAAAGCTATATTAACAAAACGTACAAAGATATGTGCGGGGTGGAATTGTAATTGTCGTTTCCTCTTCCCTGAAGACCCTTGTCGCGATTGGGGCATTCAGATATGGCTGACACTTCAGGAGGCCCAGTTGTGTAAAATGGTTCTAAGAATTTAAATCATTTCGGTACCTTTTCACAGTCATTCATTCCATCGTGTGTTCTGAGTTTCTTGAAGAACACTGCGTTTCCTTTACGGTTACTCAGTTCACAAAGCGCGACTGGAGCGAAAGAATCATCTTGTACTGGCATTGTTGTTCGAGTAAAAAACTTTCGATATTAAAGGCAATAACCTAATGCTGGAAAAGCTGAAATATTTTGGTTCTGAACGACATTTTCAATAGTATTCCCGGGGGTATTTTATGAATAGAGTACAGTGCGCTAGGAGTGAGAACAGTTAGAGAAGATTTAGAGCTAAGGCCGGGATTCGATCCCGCGTCCTTGGGCACAGTAGTCGAGCGCCCTAACCCCGGCGCCACTCCGGTGGGGCAGGTAGGAGAGGCGTAATTAAGAATAGCAGTTGAAAGTTTTAGTGATAAGGTGGACCACACCCAACAAAGCACAGTAGTAACTGCGGGGAAATATGAGGGGCCTTTGTTCTGTTGTCGATGTAGGTATAGGTTGCAGATAATGGCAGTCAGAATAGTCTGCACATAGTCCATATGTTGCAGATGCCTGCAAATCACCATATGCTACATTTGGCTTCCACTATAGCCTTAAAAAAACTGTGCGGTAGAGTGGCGGTTGTTATGTGTTGTATTAAATGTATGCGTGCATAATTAAGCGAATTAGGCTATCATGTGCCAAACGCGAAGTTTGATTATCGCCTTCCAAAGGTTCGAAAACGACCTTCGCTTTTGTTATAGAGTGAAAATATCAGCTCTGTGCCACCAGGTACGACCCCCTGCTGACCATTGGCGCCATACTGGGAGCGGCATGCGGCGGCGGAGCGACACAGGCGCTGGGGCGCAAGGCCATGCTCACGGTCATCTCGCTGGGCTTCATGTCGGGATGGACGGTGACGTACATGGCACAGGGCTCCACCTTCCATATCTACTCGGGTCGCCTCCTCACCGGCTACTCTATGGGCCTCATATCGATTCTGTCGCCCGCCTACATAGCCGAGGTGACGCTGCCTCACAACCGCGGGACCATGGTGAGAGAGACCTTGCGCTGGCCTGGCTTATTATGGATGGGAAGTGTAGTTGCGGTGGTAATGACCTTAAATACCATCGCGAGACATCCTTCACATGCCGAGGTCCATTACTAGTTTGCGATTCCATACTGCGGATCTTCACACCGTCTCATTCGACTTAATTGCTTGCCTTAAGGCGCGCATCAGGTTCCCACCAGGACTGGCACACTATAGATAAACTCCAAAAAATAAAAGAAATGGTTCGATTTGGTTTGTGGGGTTTAACGTCCCAAGGCGACTCAGGCTATGAGAGACGCCTTAGTGGAGGACTCCGGAAATTTCGACCTCCTGGGGTTCTTTAACGTGTACTGACATCGCACAGCACACGGGCGCCTTGCTTTTCGCCTCCATCGAAAAGCGGCCGCCGAGGCCGGAATTCGACCCCGCATCCTTGGGAACAGTAGTCGAGCGCCGTAACCACTGCTCCACTCCGGCGGGGTAAAAGAAATGAGAAGACGATATTTGGATAGGGTGGGATGGAACCCCGGTGTGTTAGCATTGCGAGATATATACGCTATGAAGCGACAGCGAATTCAAACTGGAAGACGCGATGGGAAGGCTGCCAAAGTAAAAATAAAACGGAAAAGAACTTGTACGCGCATTACTGCCAACGCAGATTATCTATCGATTACTACAATCACTTTGAAATCGGCACCGCGATTTACGACGGGTGATCCTCCCGCGAATTCTTGTCTCATCCTGCGAACGGGAACGGGGAAATCAGATGTACACTTTTTGACTTTCGTCATTTTATTCGGCTTATGTTGTGTGATGTGCTTATACTTCCTTGTTGCTGGCGGGAAAGACGCACCACCTCCTAAGCCGAGGTCCTCCTAAGCGCTAAGTCACGATGGCTGCTACTCTACAAATGAAACCCCGATATGAAAACCCGCTGCAAGAGTTCGTTGTTTCTATGACAATAACGATCACCGTGCATATTAGCTTGATGTTCGCGTTTATGTAGTCTTACCTGCCGCATATATACCTGGTCTCGCTAAATTTCCCTAAATGTACGGCTGTAGCAGTCCTTGTAGAACACGATTATACCTAGCAACTTATGTGGAGCAATGTTTCAGATGCACGTGCGTGTAACTATTTTAAATAAGTTATAGATGTTGTTAACATAACTGCGTCATTGTTTCAGGTACATTTAGGTTGTGCTAAAAGTAATTCTTGCAGGCCTTAACTGAAGAAATGCTGAGCATCATTTCTACGAATTTGGTACGAACTTAGACAAAACTTAAGGAACAGGGATGCATAGACCATAACAGTTTACAGCGGAGTGTATTTTTCTTTCAATGTTGTACCTCCCTCTCCCCTGTGAATCCACTTTGAAAAACGCTGGTTACGCTCAAAGCAACACTCGGTCGCGTGCAGCCAAAGTTTTCGCTCCACTGTCGGTTCAGCGGTGTTGAATCCACCTAATATTTCTACCCCCCCCCCCCTTCCGTGGATATCTGACGTACACTAACACCGCTCAGCACGCGGACGCCTCTCCGTTTCGCCTCCATCGACACGTAGCAGCTGGCCTCATCATCATCATCATCATCAGACGGATTGTACGAAGGCCTATCCCACATTACTCAAACTAACCCGGTCCTGTGGTAGCTGCATCCATGCGGGTTTTAACCAAGGCGCCTGCGGTGGGGTTCAAACTCGCGTACTCTGGTTCAGTAGCCGGGCATCTTAATCACTGAGCCGCAGCTGCGGAGCAAGTAAACGGGCATATTGCAAACTCTCCGAAACTCGCAAATTTGTGTATAGGAAAGTGAAGGCGAAACATGGTTCATATATCTCGCCGGACATCTAGTCGCGCCGTATGGGAATGGAAGGTGCCAGTCAAACAAACAAAGAGGTAATGCAGTGGAGGGCTGCGAAATAATTTCCATCACCTTAACACTTTTGAAGCGAAAGTTTCATTGGCCGCTATGCAGCGATTTCGCCGTGGACCGATTTCCACCGTGGTTGCACCGCTCTTTCCACTTTCTCTCACATCTCCCTCCCTTCTCTTACGGCGCAGTTCAGGTGGCCACAGAACAAGTGTGAGAAAAAAATACTGCGCCTTCCCTTTGCTATGAATGAATAAAAAAAACTGTTGTTGCGACTGAAGGATGAAGGAAAAGAAAATGCACAGGCCTGCGACTGGCTCAGTAGTTGAGCAACCTCCGCTGCCTCGTGCGGACAGAAGATAAAATAGACAGGAAAGAAAAAGAAGAGGGGAAGAAAGACGCGCGTCGCAAGAGCCGTCGTCCGCCACCGAAATGCTAGCGGGTGTAATGACGGCCTAAAACAGATAAAAATATGGTGGCAGGCTAGCCCCCGCCGCAAGCGGCGGTGACCTACCTGTCCCAGCCCCGTAGGCCAGGAGCAGCCACCACCCCGAATTTAAAAACGGAGAGGCAGCCCTTAGTTGTGTGATGCCCCCTTGAAAAACCTTGAAGGTACCCAAGACATATCAACGCCATTCCTTTCTTATAAACGAATGTACAATATAGAAAAAAAATATGAAAGCATGTACAATATACAAAAAATATGAATCTTGACCTGGTTAGGTGTTGGTGTTCACAGTTCCGCAGTCCACTCAAAAGCATAAGGCTCTTTCCTATCCCCAAAGCCTAACTTAAATAAAAATTACGCAAAAGCCGCGAATTGAAAAGTGGGCGTTAAACGGACTATCGCTATAACCCTAAGCTTTCGCTCTAGCACTAGGTTCAAGCCATGCTTAGACCCCCCTAATGTTTACTTCACCGCAGGGGATCGGTTGTTAAGATGTTCTATTACTGATCGGAGTAACCGGGTTCAAACCTTAGCCCGAGTGGCTGCATTTCGATGGAGGGAAACGGAGAGGCGTCTTTGCGCTGTGTGACTCCAGTGCAATGTAAACATCCCCAGGTGGTCGAAATCACTCCGCAGCCCTCTACTAGGCCACCTCGTTCTCTCTTTCGGCTCTCACTTCCACCGTTCTCGCTTTACCTACGACACAGTTTAGGTGTCCATATAGAAAATGCCACAGATACTGCACATAAACGATTTGCATTTATATTTAAGGACTGATATGCGCACAGATATTGCTGTACCAGGTTTTCAATGTTAAATCGTCAAGCATGCTAAGCAGTGCTTTCGCTGGGTATAATCTTTTTAAGTGGAGCTAAAACCCTAATATGTGGTTATAGCTTAATAAAAAACATTTTTCAAGGCGATGAATGTTTCAATAAAAGCCAATTAATTCACAATACTAAGGAAAATAACACTGGTGTGCAGTCCGCAATGTTGGTCAACGAGGGCAGGAGATTGTTTTATTCTTTAGGCGCCAAGATTTAGGCTAGGGAAAAGCTTATGCCTATTGGAGAACGGATCCATTTAGCCTATTTTCCAGGGGCACCGACACCTACGCATCTCGCAGACACGATGTAATTTGGATAGCATTAGCTGCTTGTATAAAATAAATGTGGCTGTTAGTGTGTTCTTACTGTAATGGGGATAGGGCAGTTTAGAAAGGTAATTGTGGTCGTAATGATAGTGTTGCAACGGCGGAATGTTAAAGAGGTGGTCGTGATTTGCATACCTTAAACATTCGCTAGAAAGGCACCGAAGCAAACAGGGTGCGGAGAAAACTTCTAGAGAACTGCAGAGATCCGCATTACAAAAATGCAAAAGCATGTGCGTTGGATGCTCTATACTCCGTTTCATACATCAAGTGCAACACTGCCAAAGCTAGATCTCTTGTTTGCTCTCCCCGCATCCGCGATGAAAAATAGTGCCTGCTCTGACGAGAGGAAGTTATAGTTGCTTTGTCTGCAAGCTCAATACAGCTTACATTTGGCAACAAATCCATAAAAATAAGCATTTTTTAGGGAGAAAAGGTCGGATTCGGTGAATTTGTATGTTCTGTTTGTCGTTTTCGTTCGTGTCGCGTTTTCGCTGCCCCGCAACCCTGCCAGCTGTGCCTTCCGTGCTGCTCAACGCAGCGACCTCGACTGCCTCTTCGGAGCGGGTTTTTCCTACAAGATTCGTACTGCGAGGATGTCCAGGCGCGCGAAGCAAGCTATTGCAAACGTGTATGCTCGGAATAGAGCCCGTTTCCGCAGAACCCACTCGGCCACAGAACGAGCGCATTGTGATACGCCTCCTTTGTTTTTTGTTTTTCTTGCGGACTAATTGCGTAGCTTTCGCTGCGTTGCACCTGATCTATGAAACGGAGTATAGTAGCTCATCGAGAGTCATGACTTAGTACTTCTGAATGCAATGACTCGACACTAGTCATGTCATGGTCATAATGGATTGACTAAAAAAGTCATGGACTCCATAGTCATGCACATTGAATCTCCGATCTTATTAACTGATGACCAGTGACTATGACTCATGATTAAACTATGACAAATCACAAGCCATGAGTAGGCGTGACATAATAACTTGCCATTACATGCACATTCATGACTACTAATATGATCTTATTGTGACGTCATATCACATGTTACGTTTTGCTTCCATATTTTGCTTCCACGTTTTACGGGCACGTTTTCGCAAACGTAGCCAAGCAAGGGTTTTGCCTTAATAAGAGATGACATTGTTTCGCAGGGCGGAATGCTGCAGTTTGCTATCACCGTAGGCATCCTGTATGCGTACCTGCTGGGCCGGTTTCTGTCGTGGGACTTCCTGGCTCTTGCTTGCATGCTGCCCGCCGTGATGCTCTGCATCGCCTCCATATTCAGCGTCGAGTCCCCTCGTTGGCACCTGCTCAACGGAAGAAAAGTGAGCTCCGCCAGTTTAGTCCAATTAGGGGCAGATAAGGGGGATAGCCACAACTCGATGCGTGTCTCCATACGCCGACGTGACGTCACCTCAATGCGGGCAGTCTTGCACGCAACAGCCGTTTACGGTGGGACGCGCTCATGCTGGTTGCCTGCAGTCGTTTCGGCGTTACAGTAGTCTGTGCTTCCGAACAACTACTTGTGCTTGCAGCCAAGGCTACGGGGACAAAGCTTTCTTCCCTGCATTACATCAAGTAGCCCAGCACGTCTGGCCTCAGCTACAGTTTCGGTTTCAGTTCCGCATTTCAAAGAATAGTTTTCTAGCTGCCAAAGGCACAGAATTACATTCTTTTATACCCCTGCGGGACTAAGTGAACGTAAATTCGCGGTTACCAGATATTCTATGCTACATAAGTTGTCGAAACAAGCGCACTACGAAAGCGTACAGAGACCGGCGCATAGACGCAGCAGAAGCAGCCGATATACGCTTCGCAAGATTTCTGACAGATGGCGCAGCCATCTCATTTGCATGGCATACAGTACTGATTTTAAAATTCACTACACCAACACTGTACTGAATTATATTGTAGTGTAATCGTGATGTGATTATAACGGAAATATATTTTTGTAATGGTATAATATTCTAGAGCACGATTTGAGTAAATTCTTAAGGGACTATATTCTACTGCGCAGTGTGCGGATGTTCTTCGGCTCTGTAGATCTGACTGCATGTAGCCACAAAACGTTGTCCGCAAGCATTCTAACACCATGTCTGCTGGCACCGTGCCTGCTCACAATGCGCGTCACACCGGGTGTATTATTTTTAAAGGAACGTGCATGTACACGAGCAAGGGAGAGCACGAACAGCCCAATAAGGTTGTCCCATTGTACATACATTAAAGGCGAGGATTAAGTTTCACTGTATTTATAAGCGTCCAACCTATTTTCTCAGACAGCTGTCTACAGCGGCGGCGGCTTTTCGGCATAGCGAGCTTCTACGCTGTCGCGTGTTACTGTCTCAGGTTGCAGTCAGTACTACCTAAACTTACAAGGCCTCTGCACATAGAGTTCCTTACACTAACTAGAGGGAAAGCTGAGGGCGCTGCTCTTCAGCCACCATGGGCGCGCTAAGAATCATGGGCCGGTGTGCTACTTGTTGCGGGACAGTCGGTTTTTCTCGGGTACGTGGAGTGGCGTTACTGCAATGTTTCTTTTTCGTCATCATCATCATCTGAAGGTGCGTACATAGACCACGAAATCCATAGTAGCGAAGGCGCAAAAGCAGACGTCGCCAATAAATGGTTTCTGTTTCCCGAAATGCCACTAAAAAACTTCCTTAAGTGATGGCACAACGACAAATATTTTCATAACATTTTTTTATTTTAAAGTTTGTCTATTAAGTGCGAAATATTGGTATTTGTGCTGCTCAAAACTAAGCCAATAGGAGAAAGGGCCATCGCTTATATTGGATAAATCTCACACTGGCATTCTGTTTCTCTCTCTTTTTGTAATTTATAGTCACAATATTGAATGATATGAGATTATTTACGGTAGAACAACGTTTATCTTTGCATTAGTTTTGGCCAAAAGTTGTAGTTCTGCACTCGGTAGCTCACCGGCCCATGATGCTTTGAGCGCCCATGGTGGCTGAACTGGCCGTCTGGAAACCCCATGTAAACGCCCATAGACGGCAGCATAGCTTTCCCTCTAGGTAATAGTAAGAAACTCTATGCCTCTGCACGCCGTTATGGCATCACGCAAGTACAATGGACCTACATGTGTCCCCCTTTGTTATGGAAACATACTGCAAGCCAGTACAAGAGGGGATAGGAGGCAAAAAGACAAAATTGAAAGTGGAGAGAGTATACAATAAAAGGGACAAAAATAGGACTAGAAATGTAACTTCTGAACCTCTGGCTGCCAGTAAGGATACAATTCTTTTGAAATGTCATTCAGTTAAACATCAATTGCTAATATTTCATTCTTTTAATGTGTGAAAGAACTTGCTTATAGCAACTTTTTTTTGTGATTTAGATGCAATCTTCATTGCGCCCTGTATGCCTTGTTCTCCGAGTAGTTTAGTTCAACCCATTTCAGGAGATTTAGTATAACTATTCCTGACAAAAATTTATGAAAGAACGCTTCCTGTCACTGCTTGGAGCTTAGCCTACATCATTTGTTGAAAATAAGCAACACAGAGGGATTTCTCTTCGGCCGTTAAATGAGGCTAAGAACAATATGTCGAAATTGTAACTCTCAGAGTAGTGACAACACCAGACTTACAAGAGGTATGGTTACTTGATTTGGCACACCGCTCGCACAGCGTGACGCAATAACAAACATATCTCGTCTCTAAGCTTATAAAAAGCTATACATAGATTATTTTTTTATTTTCTTTAGAGCAATACCATCTCGCGACCTAAATACAATGGTAATTTTTATTACACGTATAAACGTTTGATCCACTTCAGGGTCATAAGCCTTATCGTCGTTGTTTCTTTCTATTCAGTAGTATAATCACACGACTTTTAGTTCCTGTAAAACATGTACATTTAAGCTGTTTTTATTAGACCTATAGAAAATTTTACGTCCATCATATTCGTAAACCCCAGTTCACCAATTAAGCATGTGTTTGGCTCCCCTGGGCGGGAGCTGTCCACGAAGCCGAAAACTTCACCAGCACAGTGGCGACGCAGATGCTTTAGCTGTCGTTCCTGGGCCGCATCGTTCTTTGGCCTGGCGTTCATGGTACGACCTCAACGGCAACGCAGGCGGAGGCGCTTGAAAGCTTGTACCGGCTCCGGGGAAGCCGCGCCGAGGAAGAGTGCATGGCCATCGAGATGGTGTACGTGACGGCGCCCATTCCGCCTGCACACGTGCTTCTGGCCGTGCACGTCAACTTCCTGCAGCAATTCTCGGGAATCAACATGATCATCTTCTACACGTTCAGCCTGTTCACCGATGCCGGGCTGTCAGTCACAGAAACCGACTCCTCCATTCTCATCGCGTCGCTGCAGGTGATGCGACCTTTTGAGTTGTTATGGTTGTGACTTTCGTAAATCATATGGCGTCGATAACATCTTGTCTTCGACGCGAGAGAAATATGATGAATTCTTTGCGAAGCATGGAAATGTGTAACTATTTCCGCCGCTTGGGACATGTACTGCACTCAACCTTGCACGTATCGGACAAGCGGCTATACTGAAAAAAAAAAAAAAAAAAAAAAACACTTGTTCTGTGCGTTACTCCTCATCAGCCTCTGTCGCAGACATTGTGATTATGAAATACATACGATTTTGTTTCGTTAGAATAAAGCGACTGCTCTACAATCTTCGGGAGGCTTCCAATCATTTTTGAAACATGCAAGGTCTAGAGAATGACATTCTTGATCTACACGTGCTGAGAGGTCTTTTTAAGACTAGTATACGACCCGTCCATCCAGAAGAACTAGTGGAAAAGAACGAAAAATTCGTCGATGCTTCAGCTCAATTGAGAAATTGGTGATCGAGCTGGAAGTAATAAGTGTTATTTTTCAGGCACAGCTCTCATTTCCTGGTGTACAAAAATGGAGGAACATTTCAGAACGGGGACCACTGTGTAACGCCAGATGGAAGGATAACACTGTAATCCTCTTTATAAGACATAGACTAACAGTCTATGTCTTATCTGCGATTCCCCTGTACACACCCTAATTAGATGTATGCTCCTTTTTGTATATTAAAAGTCTCCCCTCGGTTCCTACTTTTCTTTTACGCTGATGACTACCAAGGACGTCTACCCTTATTCCCCTCTCACCAAAGATTTATGCAGCCACTCTCATTCCTGTGGAAACCATTTCCTTGCTGCGCGGTTACCCATGACGTAACTGCCTACTCAAACACGAGATATTTAATATTATCAGTTACGAAACTTCCCAAAAGGCGCTTGTTCTGATTGGTCAAATTTCGGGTGGTCACGGATAATGGCAGTGTTTGTGCTAAATGAAGCAAAATGTGTCCAAGTGGGAAAAGCCAACAAATTGTCTATTCCGCATCGCATCACTTGAGGAGATGCAGTAACGAAAATTCTTACTAGGAACAGCCGTAGAGATAATTAAGTGATAAAAATAAAAGATGCTTTTCACGCTTTTAAAAAGGCGGACACGACACGACTGGGCAGATAGCTTTGTTCACTGCTTCTACATGGCGCTACAATCCACAAATTCCCCAAAAGGGCCGACTAAAACTGGTCATTTTCAGCAGTGTAAGCTTTCTGCAGTGCACTACAAAAAACACATGTTCATGTTAAATTCCTCAGCTACACCCCTACATACCAAAAAGCTCGTCCGTACATAAACTAACTACGTTGATACACCGCAACTACACCGCTAAAGATCACCCGAGGGCATCTACTGTCATCTCATTGAACTCCTACCCCGAACTAGAAAGAACCCCAGTCTCTTTATCCTAAACATTTATAGCCCCCCTAAGGGTAAAGCAGCTCCCCTCATGGCAGCACTACGAAAAGTATTACAGATC
This sequence comes from Amblyomma maculatum, assembly GCF_055883805.1. Taxonomy (NCBI): domain Eukaryota; kingdom Metazoa; phylum Arthropoda; class Arachnida; order Ixodida; family Ixodidae; genus Amblyomma; species Amblyomma maculatum. The sequence goes on along the minus strand of NC_139351.1, from coordinate 67,678,841 downwards.
AGCACACGTCGCCAGCTGATCGTGGTAGGGGACTTCAACGCCCGGCACGTCAGCTGGGGCTACACATAAGATTGCGGCAAGGGATCCCAAATCTGGGCGCTCCTACAAAACATGGACTTCACTTTGGTCGACCGCAACAACATACATGTATTGGCAACAGTGTACAGCAAATCACCACTCCCGATCTCACACTTGCGGAAAATCTCACATAATGTCAGTGGTAGAACACGCAGACCTCATTGGGCAGCGGCCACTACATTATCCACACTTCCTTTTCGCTCAGCTCCATCATCTCGTACGTCAGAAAGCGCCTCAACATCACAGGCTGGGAGAAGTTCCAAAACTTCCGAAATGATGCCCCAACTCAAACAGATCACATCGCAAACTGGGTCAATAATTTATTCCCCGACATGGTCACGGCCTGTCGGAGATCTCAAAAACCAAACAGTCGGACGTGACCGATAGTCGCCTGCTACATATGTTAGAGGCACACAACGGCTTGCAAATGCGATGGCTGAAAACAAGCAAAACAGAGATATAAAAAGAAAGATCTCAGCCTTGATTAAGGACATGGGGCACTTGCTAGCCTCGGACTTCGGGATATGTGGAAGCTTCTGATGTGTCTTCTGGAGTCTTATACCGTCAAATTCTCTCTACACCACAGCGTAAATCATCTTATCCATGGCTTAAGCATGGATGATGACATTTTAATTCAAATCTTAAAAGCGAAGTTTCTCACGACTACGCCACAAACTCTCCTGCCTTCATTCACGAGCAAGAACAACCCCCGATCTCGACGCAGACATGGTGACATGGATTCTTCTGGCAGCGATGAACAAACTCTGTACTATATCCACTCCGGGACTAGATGGGATAACGAACAAAGTGCTGCGAATGCTCTACGACAACTCTGTCCAAGCCGTCATCGACTTTTTCAACCAGCACTGGGAGGCAAGTACTCCATCTCGGAATGGACACACGCAAAGGTAACCTTCATTCCCAAATGAGGCAAACCACTAGACATAACCCACAGCCGACCAATGTATCTCGCATCATACATCGGCAAACTGCTCGAGCCACATGTATACCCACAATCGCTTCTCACACACGATGCTGGGATTCAGAAGTCACTTATCTACATAGGACACCATGCTTCCAATTTTCGAAGATATTCTACACCTTCAGCATCGAAACCGCACGAGAGCCTTACTGGCTCTGGACCTCACCAAAGCATTTGATAATACACAACATGACTCAATCCTTGATGCTCTCTCCAGCCTAGAAGTTGGAGAATGCACCCACTAATGTATCTGTCTTTCTTCGGGACCGCTACGCGTAACTCAAATACGGTCCTGTATAAACCCACGTGTAACACCTCAAGAGTCAGTCCTCGGCCCTCTACTTTTACCATCACCCTCATCCTCATGGCCCGCAAACTAACCCAAATCCCAAATTTTTCCCACTCCCTCTATGTGTAGGAGATTAACCTATGGACAACCAAGGGAAAGCTACGAAATAGAGGATACTCTTTAAGCAGGTGCGGACGCAGTGGCAACGCACGCAGCGTCCATTGGTCTAGCCCCACCAAATGCGAACTCCTATTGCTCTACCCAAACACCCGCCTTACCAAGAAAAAAGCATAGCGCCATAACAATTACCATAGATGGACCCCAATACCCGAAGTCAACAAACTTCGAGCTCCGGAGATGCTCCTGTAAAACAATGGACTCAAAACAAACTATCCTCAAACTGACTATCAACACCCATCAAACTATCAAATGCTTCAAACTAATAGTGAACAAGCACAGAGGCATGCGGGAGCACGATCTCCGGCTCCTTGTGCAGGTATTCGTCATCAGCCGAATGGTCCATTCCCTCCCATATCTCTATATTAAAAAAGCGACAACGAAGAAAGTGGACGCTCTCATTCATCAAGCGTTCAAAACAGCACTTCACCTCACTAAACGTGCTCCAACAACATGCCTCATAAACATCGGAGTCTACAACGCAATCCGAGAACAAGTGGAATCTGATCGTACCGCTGAAAGTAACAGAAGTTCCTCCACAAAGCCTGGCAGGTTCATCTTCGCAGCCCTAAAATTCCAACCAATCGGTCCATCCTCCGACAACAGCCATCTAGTCCCCCAAAACTCCCGGGACAACCTTACCATACAATCGCAACAAGAATATGTATCCTGCTCACCACAAGGCACGAGCAGAAATTAAGCCAAGGCGTTACACAAAACCCGCGCGACTGATACCGAAGCGGCCTACGTAGACGCGGCCGAATACAGTCACTCAGCGGCATATGCCATCAGTGTACGTTCCTGCAACTTCCATCACACAGTTTCCGCCTCTGTCAAAGCAAAAACGTCGACAGGGGCTGAATACGAGGTAGCCACAGCGCTATTTATTTCCTCTTGCACTGTCACACTCATTTTCAATCGTCCTTCCAAAAGTTCGCAAGAGGGCAGGTACACCCAGTCGCCCACCAAATCTTAACCTCTGGCTCCACAGCTCATCGACCGATTCACATTGTCAATGTACCAGGCCATGCAGGCAACCCCGGCAGCGAGGAATCCAGTTCAACTGCACGAGCGACATCAATCAAGCGGCACATATCGAAGACTGGGGAAGCACGTGGGACACACTTCTCACCTATCATGATATAACTCTTCACTACCGAGAACAAGGACTCTTCTACCCCCCCCCCCCCCCCCCCACACACACACACAGTTTTCTCTCTCAAAACACAATCAAATAATCGGCGACAGCTACAAGTCAAAATCTTTCCCTCCCCAGCTTGGTTGGGCTTGGCACAGCCGGGCCGGTACGCCCCTACATGCTCTCTATGCGGCGCACCTAGAACCACCTTCGATCATATCATATTTCTATGCAAATATTTCCAGCGACCACCCCACTGGGGCTTCGCGGACCAAGAGGGTTGGGAGAGCGTGGTCTCCCGCTCGGACCCAGCCTCGCAGCAGATGCTGGTTTACTGAGCTAAAGTGGTCGCTGCCACGCCCGAACTGACAGACACCAACCCAGATCAAGAACCATCCCAATCCTTGTAATATACCCTGATTCCCTCAATAAATATTTTTACCACTACCACCATATAGTGCCAATGCCATGCAATGCTTGGCGTTTTTGTGCGCAGATGAATCAGCGCAGTGGGGTGCGTTAGAGAAGCGCCGGAGAATTGAGAAACAAACGACCTGTCGTTGTCAAATTATGAGGGGAGTTGTCCATTTTTGATCTCGGCGATGCTTTGCCTACTTTCAACAACGCTGAGCACCGAGAACCACCCACAGTGTTCCTTGTTTTTCACAGGTGTTCGCCACGATGACGTCGGTGGCTATGATGGACATGGTGGGCCGGAGGCGATTGCTGCTCGTCTCGTCGCACTTGTGCGTGTTCTCGCTGGTGGCTATGGGTGCCGTGGCTTACGTCACCACGGACCAAGAGGTCCGCGAGCGAGACATGATTGACCGCTTGCCCGTGCTTCTGGTCGCCTTCTACATGCTAGGTAGGCGGATCATATCGTTGATTATGTCTACGTCGGAAAATTTTGCAAACAGAGTGCATGCACTTGCCGCGTGTGCATTCCGCTAATTTTATCTCCGTCAACGCGTCTGGAGCAGGGACGGCAAAAACAACAAACGTGAACAACATATACATGCTGATTTAAAAAAAAAAACAAAAAAAGGAGGGGGAAGAGTTCTTTTTAACGCCAGACAGGAAGACGTGAAAACGGAGTCACAAAACTTTGCCTATTAGTCTAGGCGAGCAGAGAACAAAACTCAAGTAAAAACAAAACCGAGTGATACCATCCAGACCATTAATAATTGGAACAGCTTGCCAGCCTCCTGCCTACAGTCTCTTGACCTGATAAATGACCATGCTTAGCATAATTTCATGTTCTGCTATTATCATTTTTCATTTCTTGCTGTTTTTGCTCTGTTTTTTTCGCATTTTTATATTACAGATAACTGTAATAATTTGTTTTTAATCCACTCCTGCTTAGGCCTCCCGACCTACAGTATGTAATAAATTTCAGCCCACCCACACATGTTTTGATTGGTTGGTTTGATGGTTTGTGGGGTTTAATGCCCCAAAGCAACTCAGGCTATGAGAGACGCCGTAGTGGAGGACTCTGGTAATTTCGACCACCTGGGGATCTTTAACGTGCACTGACATCGTACAGCACACGGGCGTCTTGCTTTTCGCCTCCACTGAAAAGCTGCCGCCATAGCCTGCGGAAAACTTGCTTTTTTGGAATGTGAGGAACGCGTGCAAGTTTGTGACCCAGATTCGACCCTTCTTGACCAAGCGTTTGCAACAGCTCTCACAGTACAAATTTAGTTTTGTTTGTTTTGTGGGGTTCAACGTCCCAAATTGGGTCAGGCTATGAGAGACGCCGTAGTAGAAGTCTTCGGAAATTTTGACCACTTGGGTTCTTTAACGCGCACTGACTCGCTCAGCACACGAGCGCTTTGCTTTTCGCCTCCATCGAAAAGCGGGCGCCGCAGCTAGGGTTCGATCCCGCATCCTTGGGCACAGTAGTCGAGCGCCCTAACCACTGCAACAGTCCAATGTGTATATGGTGACCCTCGACGTATGTGTTATGGCAGCACACTTCTACAGTTCAGCAAGCGCTGCTGAGTCAACATCTCCTGCGCCCTCACGCCCCTTCCTTTCCCAGTTTCGCTTTAGTAACGTTTTCTAGTATAGTTTCATGGCCCGAAGGGCCCTTCTTTTTTTCACTCTGATGAGCATAAGTGCTGCAACAAAGGAAACATTTTATTGTTACACAACATGTTACGACGTGGTGATAATTATGCGTAGGCGAAAAACACGTGTAGCACTGAAATCAACTCATTATTGGGCCTACTTGCACCCACAAAGGAGCTAAGGAACTCGGTGGCGGGGAAAGTAGCAAAACGCTCGCTGATCGAACTATATGGTCGTAGTACTCTTCGGCGCTCATTTTAAGGTCTTCGAAGAAACATCTAGATAAAACTGCAAAATATGACTCCAGGAAACCCAGATGAGCCAATCATTGCAGCGGACAGAGCGCTTGTGAAATTAGACATGTGGGCTGAATTTAACAAGTTAAAAATAAACGTGAATAAAACTAAGGCTTCCTGTACCGTGCGAAAAATAAGAAAATTATCATTAACACGGATATCAAGCTAAACAACTGAAATATATAGTAAGCGCGTTTAAAACACTTGGGGTCTATTTTAGTGAGAATTTGTCCTGGGTCAATCACATCGACCACCTTATGTCAAACTTGTCTCGCATCGGGATCAAAATCGGGTACTTCGCAGGCACAGTAGTTGGGCATTTTAACCACCGCAGCGAGACTTATGTACGCTTTCCTCACATTATAAGATTTTTACTAATAATAATTGGTTCACAGAAAGGGAAAGGCACAATATCTGTCGCACTTGTTTCTGTGGACACCTGAACCGCGCCGTACGGGAAGGGAGGAAGGTGGGAGTTAAAGTGGAAAGAGAGAAAGAGGAGCCATAGTGGAGTGCTACGGAGTAATTTCGACCCCCTGAGGATCTTTAACGTGCTCTGATATCGCACAGCACACGGACGCCTCTTCGTTTCGCCTCCATCGAAACGCAGTCGCCGCGGTCGGGATCGAGCCCGGGTATCCGGCACAGTAGTCGGGCGTCTTACCACTACACCACCCCGGCGGGGCAAATCGTTTCTTGACTGATGGTAAAAAACTCGTGTGTGCGAGATCTGTTCCGCGAGATTCCGCGAGATGGCATTATTTTACACGAACGCGTGACAAGGAATGCCATGCGACTGAAGCGATGGTGTACCGTCCTGAATCCCACGTGACCACGGCGGGGCAAAAAAAAAAGGTTTCTTAGATGCATTTAAAGAAACTTATCCTCTTCGTCCCTCCATTGTGGTGCATTTGTTGGGGTGCTCGGCTGCTGTGCTGAGGGATGCGGGATCGAATCCCAGCCGCGGCGACCACTTTTCGATGGAGGTCGAAAGCAAGGAGTCCGTGTGCTGCGCGATTTTAGTGCATGTTAAAAACTGCAGGTGGTCTAAATTTCCGGAGCCCTCTAATACGGCGTAGCCAGAGTCGCTGTAGCCATGGCATTCGCTCTAAGGGGTAGCCTGTTGCTGTTGTGGCTGTAGGAAAAAGGAAAAGAAAATGTACGGGCCTGCTACTGCTCTGTAGCTGAGCCACCTCCGCTCCCTCGTGCGAACAGGAGAGAAAATAGAGAAGAAAGAAAAAAAAAGGGAGCGAAAGACGTGCGCCGCAACAACAGCCATCTTCCACGGCGAGGACTCGCGCCCCACATGCCAAGTACGGCCCACACGTCAATGCAGCATACGTGGACGCGGCGGAATATCGGCACACCCAGAGACAAGCGTTCGCACTGGCCGCTGTGAATGGGAACGGTTCCACGTTGGCGGCCGCATCAATCGCATCCACCTCCTCCTAGGCGGCGGAGGAAGCGGCCATAGCCTTAGCTATTGCAAACACGACCGATATTATATTCAGTGATTCTAAAACAGCCATTCGCAATTTCGCGAGGGGTCGCATCACGTCTACCTCCCTCCGCATCCTCCAAAGCACCCCTGCTCCGGTTAAGGATATTGAACTAATCTGGGTCCCGGCCCACTCGTCTAATCCGGGGAACGAGGCGGCTCACGCGCAAGCCCGAGGTTTCGTCGACCGGGCAGTGAGCGCGCCCTCCGACCCGAATTTCACGAAGGACGGGTTAATTTCTTTTCATGACATTACCCATCACTTCAGGCTGGAAAGGCGCACATATCCCCCCCCCCCACACACACACAAATTTTTAACAAAGGCGCAGGAAGTTACCTGGCGCCGACTACAAACACGCTCTCTCCTAGATCCGGCAGTGCTTGCCCTGATGTACCCAGGCCAGTACAATCCAACCTGCAGTAAATGCGGCGAAAGAGCGACATACGATCACATTCTCTGGAACTGCGCAAATGATCCACCTGCGGTGGAATTAATACAGCTCCCTTCTCCCGAGCAGTGGGAAGCCGTGCTGGTCAGCTCGGACCCACAGATTCAACTACGGGCCATCGAGCGGGCTAACAAGGTCGCCGCCAGCCATGGACTAGCGGCCATCTAGTATGTCTCTCCTTAGACCTGCTTGAGCGACGAAATAAATGTTTTCCAATCCAATCCAATCCACCACCGAAGAGTGGTGAGTGCAAAGACGGCCTACAACAGATAAACATTCTGTGGCAGGCTAGCCCCCGTCGCAAGTGGCTGTGACCTACCTGTCCCAGCCCCATCAGGGCCACGGAATACGGGCCCAGGTGGCCACAGAACAAGTGTGAGAAAAAGATACTGCGCCTTTCCTTTCCTAGGAACGAATAAAAAAAATGGCTGAGGCTTAGCTTGGTTAAGCCTGGTCAGATGCGAAGCATATTGATTGCTAAACTCGGCTTTCCATGGTTACACTTGGCTAAACTTTTCTTTCCTTGGTTACACGTGCTTTTACACGGTTTAAACTTGGAATGCACAATGTTTTCCCATCGCATAAAACTAGGTAATAGCATGACTCGTTCATCTCTAATCTTACCGACACGCACAACGAACATGTCGTCCCCCAGGCCAACGATACTCGATTGCCACTACGCGAATATGTACGCAAAGCAAAAGCTCTTAGAACACCGACGTGCTAAAGGAATCAACGATTTTGATTTCTTCGGCAACAACACGGTCGTATGGGAAAGCCTCCCCGTAACCTACCCGTGTCCAGCCGGCTTGACGTGCACCAACGGTCGTTACTGGACCCCCGTCTCTCCTCTGTCGTGACGTCAGCGTATCACGTGGTGTGACGTCACCATACCACGTGGTCCGCATGGCGTGCAACCGCAACCGACGGCGCGAGCTGGACCCCCGTCTCTTCTCTGTCGTGACGTCAGCGTAGCACGTGGTGTGACGTAGCATTCCACATTCTTTGCACGGCGTGTAACCGTCACGAAGGGCTGTGGTTTACCTCTAGCAAAATGCTTCGCATAAAAATGTTGCGACTGATTGATTTGATTGAAAACATCTTTATTTATTCAGTATTCTCAGAACATGTGGGTGGGCCGCCTAGTCCGGCAGTCCATTGGCTGCTGCTGCTGCGCTGGCCCTCCCCACCAGCCAGTGCTGACGGTCAGGATCATCGCTGAGCAGAATAGCCTCCCACTGCTCCTCCGAGGGGTTGGGAATGGGGTCAACTAAGGGATTAAATTGACATGCCCACACCATATGGTAGAGGTTAGCTACCTCTCCACAGTGTGGGCACTGCGGAGAGTATAGTGTAGGGTATCACAGGTGTAATTTAGCTGGTGTTGGGTATGTGTTGGTTTGTAGTCTCCTAAGGATGTTCTAACTTATTGAGGGATTTGTGTGGTGTTGGGTACTCCTTTCTGGCTGTTCTGTATGGCGCGAGATTGTCAGCATACACTGCTAAACCTATCAGGTCACGGCACCCTTTATGGTCATCAGGGGGAGACGCCCGGTATAGAAGAGCTCGGGCATGCCTGTGAGCGGCTTCGTTTCCTCCTGGTAGTTCCAGGTGACCGGGAAACCAGATGATTGATGCTTGGTTGGGTGGGTGCTTAGTTAGCAATGACAACCCTGACTTATGAGTTAATCCGTAATTGAAGTTACGACAGGCGTTTTGGGAATCAGTGAGCACAACGGCGTTGGGGTTAGATGCTACAGCTAATGCAATAGCTGCCTCTTCTGCGTGAGTGGGGTTAGATGTTTTCACCGAGGCGCAGTTCACCATCGACCCCGCAGGCGTTGAGACTACGATAGTCATGACTCCATTGTGTGGTCCTGCTGCGTCCACGTAAAGGGTGTTAGTCTGCTTGTCCCATTTCTTCTGCAGGGCTTCCCCTCTTGCTATCATCCTCTCGATGTTATATGCGGGATGCATATTCCGCGGAATGGGATACACGTTGATGCGTCTTCTCACATTGCGTGGGACCTCTTCCCTTTGGTCAATTGTATAGGGCTGATTAACATGGATCTTCTCGAGCAGTTCTCTGCCGGGTGTTGTAAGTGCGAGCCTATTGAGTTGTGAGAGCCATTGTGCTTCCCACATCTCTTCGAGGGTATTATGTACTCCTAGAGCCATGAGCTTGGCCGTTGGCGTGGAGTTCGGTAGCCCCAGGGCCGCCTTGTAGGCTTTCCTGATGAGTGTCTCCAACTTTTCAATTTCCGACCTGGAGAGGTTAAGGAATGCCGTCCCGTACATTATCCGCGAGATCACAAAAGCTTGCACTAAGCGGATGGTGTCCCTTTCCTTCATGCCATGGTGTTTATTTCGGATACGATGTATCATCCGGAGGATTTGCTCGGTGGATGTTGTAAGCTTCTTCATTGTGGTGGTGTTCTGTCGCCCCTGCGGGATATACTGCCCTAGGATCTTGATCTCCGTGGGTTTCTGTACCGGGTGGCTCTCTATATACACCGAGATGTTCTGTGCTAGGGGTGTCCTCGGGTTCTTCAGAATTAGCAACTCGGACTTTTCCGGCGCACACTGGAGGCCTCTCTCCTGGCGTACCGGGCCACCGTGTCCGCTGCTGCTTGAAGACGCTCCTCGATCTCGGCGTCACTCCCCGAGTTGCACCAGGCAGTGATATCATCCGCATACAATGTGTGTTTGATGCCGGGAATTTCGGAAAGAAGGCCTGATAGATCTTTCATAGCTAAGTTGAACAAGAGGGGTGACAGTACCGCCCCTTGCGGAGTTCCCCTCGGGCCTAGAGTGATGAGATCTGATTTTATTCCACCGAAGTTTATAGTGGCTTGCCTGGCTGATAAGAAGTTTTTGATATAGTTGTAGGTTCTTGCGCCACAGTTGGTATCGGCGAGGCTTTGCAGGATATTTTTATGTAGAACGTTATCGAACGCTCCTTTCAAATCAAGTACCAGGATGGCTCTTGTCTGTGACTTGGGAGGTGTCTCAAAGGTCTTTGTACAAGTACAACAGGGCGTCCTGTGTTGATAGGTGTGGGCGAAAGCCGAATTGAGGGTTAGGTAGGAGGTTGTTATCTTCTAAGTATCTACTCAGTCTCATGTTGATGACCCTCTCTATGAGTTTCCCCAAACACGAGGTCAGCGATATCGGTCTTAGATTATCCAGTTTAAGGGGTTTGTTCGGCTTCGGAATGAACCGAACCTCGGCTGTCTTCCAGGATATTGGTAACGTTCCTGTAGCCCAATGCTGCTCGTTGAAGCATTCCACCAGCGAGGTGATGGTGTCATCGCTGAGGTTAAATAAGAGCTTCGCTGTTATCTGATCTGGACCTGGAGCTGCATTTTTTCTCATGGCCGCGATTTCTGCTTTGATTTCTTCTTTCGTGAGTGGGATGTCCAGCTCGGGATTCGGCAGCCCAGAATACTCCGGCTGTTCCACGACTTGGTCCGTGCACAGATACCTGGTCTTGAGCTTTTCCATCAACTCTGTGTCCGTACCCGGGGTGGCGTGTACGATCTTCGTGAGCCTGTCTTTAGTGGCCGACTTGCTGCTGCTGGGGTCAATTAGGACACGTAGGAGCTTCCAAGTCTTTGACACCCCTAGCTTCCCCTGAATACCATCACAGAGCGAATTCCAGTTCTGTCTGGCTAAGGATATGGCATAGGATTCTGCCTTTTTGTTTATCTCCTCTATTTTTTCTTGAGTTTGCGGTTAAGCCGCTGTCTGCGCCATCTCTTTGTCAATGAGTGCCTCGCTTCCCATAAATGTATAAGGTGCGGATCGACCGCTGGGCAGTCCTCTGTCGTGCAGACCTCTTTTGTAATGACTTTCAAAGTGTGCACCTCATCTTTAACCCATTCCTCTAGGTCGGTAATAGGGTTTGCAAGAGATGTCTGGGCCTTTCTCCACCTGTCCCAGTTCGTAACTCTTGCGATACCTATTTTACGCTTGCACGCATTTGTGCTTATCTCCAGAGAGAGTATGAAGTGATCGCTTCCCAGGTGCTGTTCGGTATTCTTCCAAATGGCGCTTTGTATGTTCTTGGTGAACGTCAGGTCAGGACACGTATCTCTACTGACACTGTTTCCCAGCCTCGTAGGGTAAGTGGGATCGGTGAGGGTCGATAACCCTTCTTGCGTCACTACTTCTTCCAGTTTTCTGCCTTTTGGTGTTGCTGCCGGGTAGCCCCATGAAGGGTGTGGTGCGTTGTAGTCGCCCCCAATCACGCAGGGGGAATGCCCACTAAGGTCAGAAATATCTTTATGAGGGAACCCAATTTTGCGTGCCTGTCTTTAGAAGGGCTGTATACATTCAATACGTGCGTGTTTGCCGCTCCTTTTTGAAGAGGAAGAATAGTTATATAGCAGTGCGCAATATCCGGCTCGAAAGGGTCGTGCAATATGGCAGTGTATAATTTGTGCACTAACGTGGCAGTTAACTGGTCGTGCTGGTAAGTGACATAGTCTTGGAGTTTAATAGGTATTAGGTGGGGTTCTTGAATTAGGATAGCTGCCGGTGGGTCAGACTCCTGAGATATAAGTAGATTTAGAGCAGCCTGCTTTCTCCTGTATCCCCGGCAGTTCCACTGCCAGATCTTTACTCTAGGTTTGGCTGGCATGTTGAATCCGTATCGGATGGCTAGTCCACTTGCATTGTACGAGCGAATTTCGACTTATGTCTTTTATACGCATGTTCCTTCCGAAGTGCAGAAATTGCAGTCTCCGTGTATCGTCGGTTGTTTGCAATCTGCTCTCGAATTTCTTGGAATTGGGCGTTCACGTAAATTGGAAAAGCTTGAAACTCCTCCTTGAAGGACCTCAGTTCTTGGATAATTTGTTGATAGACCTCGCCTAAGGCGGTCTGGGAGCTAGGTACTACCTGCTGTTTTTGGTATAATATATAATAATAATATAATTATTATTATTATATTATTATTAGGTTCACAGGAAGGGAAAGGCGCTCTATCTGTCACACTTGTTTGGACAACTGAACCGCTTACGCTGCCTCTGAGGGGGGGGGGGGGGGGGTGGCCCGGACATTGCCAACACCGTACCAACACTGGGCCCAAGATTTGGGCTGCCTGGGCTGTAGCCCTCCACTACGGCTCCTATTTCTCTCTTTTCGCTTTAACTCCCACCTTCCTTCCCTTATGGCGCGGTTCAGTGGTCCACAGAAACAAGTGTGACAGATTCTGCGCCTTTCCCTTCCTGTGAACCAATTAATATTAGTAGTATTCGCGCCGAACCATCTCCGAGGGGTGGTGAAGGGTGGCAGTTCCCGGCCCTACGGGGCTGGGACGGCAGGTCAACGACGCTTGCGGCGGGGGCTAGCCAGCCACTGATTTTTATCTGTTGCAGGCCGTCACTGCACCCGCCACCGCTTCGGTGGTGGCGGACGACGGCTGTTGTTGCGGCGCGCGTCTTTCTCTCCCACTTCTTTTTTTTTTCTTGTCTGTTTTCTCTTCTGTCCGCGCGAGGCAGCGGAGGTGACTCAGCTATAGAGCCAGTAGCAGGCCCGTGCATTTTATTTTCTTTCTTCCTACAGCTACAACAACAACAATAGCGCAATCGATTTGACAGCGAACGCGTTCTGTCTTCCGCTTCCGGTCCTGTAATTCACGCCGTGCTTTCTGGTCGTTTGTTGTTGTTGTGGCTGTAGGAAGAAAGAAACGAAAATGCACGGGCCTGCTACTGGCTCTGTAGCTGAGACGCCTCCGCTGCCTGATTGATTTATAGGAAAGGCGCGGTAACTGTCTCACTTGTTTTCTGTGGACGCCGCAACTGCGCCGGAAGGGAAGGGAGGAAGGTGGGAGTGAAAGTGGAAAGAGAGAAAGAGGAGCCGTAGTGGAGGGCTGTGGAGTAATTTCGACCACCTGGGGATCTTTAACGTCCTGATTGATTTATTTATAGGAAGAGAAAGGCGCGGTAACTGTCTCAATTGTTTTCTGTGGACACCGCAACCGCGCCGTAAGGGAAGGGAGGAAGGTGGGAGTGAAAGTGGAAAGAAAAAGAGGAGCCGTAGTGAAGGGCTACGGAGTAATTTAGACCGCCTGGGGATCTTTAACGTGAGCTGACATCGCACAGCACACGGACGCCTCTTCGTTTCGCCTCCATCGAAACGCAGCCGCCGAGGTCGGGTTGCGTTTCGATGGAGGCGAAACGAAGAGGCGTCCGTGTGCTGTGCGAGGTCGGGTTGCGTTTCGATGGAGGCGAAACGAAGAGGCGTCCGTGTGCTGTGCGATGTCAGCGCACGTTAAAGATCCGTCCTGATTTATTTTTTAAACTGATTTATTTATAGGAAGAGAAAGGCGCGGTAACTGTCTCACTTGTTTTTTTTCTGTGGACACCGCAACCGCGCCGTAAGGGAAGGGAGGAAGGTGGGAGTGAAAGTGGAAAGAGAGAAAGAGCCGTAGTGGAGGGGAACGGAGTAATTTCGACTACCTGGGGATCTTTAGCGTGCGCTGACATCGCACAGCACACGGACGCCTCTTCATGCACGCAGAAGGGAAAATAGAGAAGAAAGAAAAGGAAGAGTGAGAGAAAGACGCGCGCCGCAACAGCCGTCGTCCAACACCGAAACGGTGGCGGGTGCAATTACGGCCTACAACAGATAAAAAGGCTGTGGCAGGCAAGCCCCTGCCGCAAACGGCGGTGACCCACCTGCCCCAGCCCCATCAGGGGAGTGCCGCCTTTTCTTTGCTGGCCGCATTTCGTCTCGCATTACACACCTTCTACCATAAGCAATATCAACAAGTAATCCTCCTAAGCACCGAATCATGTGGGCTCTGGGGCACGCGTGACTTAACGGAAACAAAGTAGCAGAAAGGTTAGCTTCAGGACACACCAACCGAGAGACCGGGTCCCTCTCAGTTTCGCCCCTAACTCCCACGTATGGCGAAAGGCTCACTAGAATGCGACTGCAGCGCAGAAATTTTCCCCTACTACACCGCCACGTCGAGGAAGCTAGAGACTGGCGTCGCCTCCAGACCAACACGTACACTAACCTACAACGCCTACACTTCATGTTCCTGACCGAGTATTTAGACTCGTGTTCGTGGTATGACGACATCCCGGCTACTTACCACTTCACCGCGGGATGTAGGGGGGGGGGGGGGGGCATACCCCCGCCCATCACAACATACATCTCTGAAAACGAGTGCGAGAACTGTCTCCTCAGCTCCGACCTGGTGGTTCTACAAGGACTGATTCGCCAGGCCGGCGCCACGGCAACTTTCCTTGGCATCCTGTACAGAGGAAGCAACCCATGATAAGACTCCTCATTGCCTTTTCTGCACCCCAATAAAAGTTTTTCAATCAATCAATCAATTATTTAGTCAATCAATCAATCAACTAGTGTCTCTTAAGAGCAGAATAGCGAAAGTCTACTCTTTCATCTCCTATCATTTGCCTCTTATCGGTGTTCGTTGCAGTGCTACATATAATTACAAAAAGGGGAGGCGCAGTATCTGTCACACTTTCTCCGGCAAGTGTTGGTTTCGACGGCCCAGCATCGCTCCTGTCGCGTGGCGTTCCTCGGCGCGCGTTCAAGTGTGGGATTCCAGATTGCAGGAATGCTAGATAAGTGGTGGTGGTAAAAATATTTTATTGAAAATGTTCCGGAGGTTGTAGCGGTGGTTGGAGTCCTCAGTCCAGAACCCCATTGGCGTAGGCTGCTGTGGAGGGTATACTCGGCGAGATAATCTTAGTATTTGAGTGTAGGTTAGCAATGGGGTAGGGGGTTCCACGAGATCCGTATTGGGTTCCACGAGATCCCGGGGGAGAAATGCTCGGGCTGAGGCGTGTGCGCTCTCGTTCCCTGGGATGCCCTGGTCACCTGGTACCCATACTAAGTGTTAATGCGTGGGTTGGTAGCCACGGGTGTAACTATCTTGCAGGATTTTAGTTGCTAGCGGTGCAATCCTGCCCCTGAGGTAATTGCGATATGCTGTCTGTGAATATGTAAGAATGTATTCTGAGGTAGTGTGTGTTGCAGCTAGGACAATCGCCACTTCTTCCGCATCCTGTGTGTTTTGGCTGGGCAATATTAGTCCATCTATTGTTTGATTTTGGTGCACTACCGCAACGGCCGCCATTCCCTGTTCAAGACCCGCAGCATCGACATAGAACACGCCCTCGCGCCCGCCGTAGTGCCTTTTTATAGCTTCCGCTCGTGCTTGTCGTCTTAGCTGGTGAAAATCAGGGTGCATATTCCTCGGCAATGAAGTTCCCCTGAATTGTCCTCTCCATGAGGCTGGGATGTCGCTTTTAGGGTCTAGCTGTCGGGGGCAATTGATGTTCAAGTCGTTCAAGACTTGCCGGCCTGTCAGAGTCGTGGAGAGTCGTACCACCTGCGCCGTGAGGTGTGCCTCTATCAGCTCGTCTACCGTGTTGTGGACGCTCAGTCGTAAACGCCGGTGGGTCGATGTATGAGGGAGGCCCAGGGGCTTCTTGTAGGCTGTTCTGATTATGACGTCGATGTTCTTGATTTCAAACTTCTTGAGACGGAGGTAGGGTGCTGCATAAACGATGCGGTTCACGACGAATGCCTGCACCAGTCGGAGAGTATCTTCGTCCCGCATCCCTGATTTCCGTGTCGTTATTCTGGAGATCATCCTGGCAAGTAGCTCGCTCCCGAGGCGGAGTTTCTGGATGGCGAGGTGGTTGTTGCCCTTGTTATTGATGTACAGACCGAGTATCATGACGGTCTGAACTTCCTTGATGGGTGAGTTGTTAACGTGGATGTCGATTGTGGCCTGATTTTTCTGCTGGCGGAAGACTGGGAGTTCACATTTTTCGGGAGAGCAGGTTAATCCACACGCTCGTGCATAATTCTTAACTGTTGTTAGCGCTGTTTGTAGTTTTTCTTCAATCATTCCCATGCTACCCGTGGTTGTCCAGATGGTTATATCGTCAGCGTACAGGGCGTGTCGTATGCCCTGTATCTGATTTAGAAGAGGTGGAAGATTTCGGAGAGCAATATTGAACAGAAGTGGGGATAATACTGACCCTTACGGAGTGCCTATCATGCCCATCTTCACTGGCGTTGTTTGTTTAGACAAGAACATATCTCGCGGAATATGACAGGTCCTGCGCACGGGATGTCGTTCCATAAGCCTAGAAAAAATTACAGGGTCTCTTAGGTGCTTCTTAAAAGGCGAATAGCGAAAGCCTACCCTTCCTCTTCTATCATTTGCCTCCCATCGTTTGTCTCTTATGGGCGTTCGTTGCAGTGCTACATATAATGATAATTCACAGGGAAGGAAAGGTGCTGTATCTGTCAAACTTTCTCCGACAAGTGTGGGTTTGGATGGTACAGCATCACTCCTTTCGTGATATGACAGGTCTCGCGCACGGGGTTTCGTTCCATGAGTCTAGAAAAAATTAGAGGGCCTCTGAGATGTGTCTTAAGAACAGAATGGCGAAAGCATTGCTACATATATAGTTAGGTTACAGGAAAGGAAAGGCGCAGTCTCTATCGCACTTTCTCCTGGTTTCTGTAGCGTGGCGTTCCTTGGCGCCTGTTAACTGCTGGGTTGCAAATGGCAGGAGCGCTAGACAAGAGCCCATATCGCGGAGTATGATAGATCTCGCGCACCGGATTTCATATATAGTTGCGTTACAGGAAAGGAAAGGCGCAGTATCGCTCACACTTTCTCCTGGCTTCTCTAGCGTGGCGTTCCTTGGCGCCTGTTAACTGCTGGGTTGCAAATGGCAGGGGCGCTAGACAAGAGCCCATATCGTGGAGTATGATAGATCTCGCGCACCGGATTTCATATATAGTTGCGTTACAGGAAAGGAAAGGCGCAGTATCGCTCACACTTTCTCCTGGCTTCTCTAGCGTGGCGTTCCTTGGCGCGTGTTAGCTGCGGGGTTGCAAATGGCAGGGGCGCTAGACAAGAGCCCATATCGTGGAGTATGATAGATCTCGCGCACCGGATTTCATATATAGTTGCGTTACAGGAAAGGAAAGGCGCAGTATCGCTCACACTTTCTCCTGGCTTCTCTAGCGTGGCGTTCCTTGGCGCCTGTTAACTGCTGGGTTGCAAATGGCAGGGGCGCTAGACAAGAGCCCATATCGTGGAGTATGATAGATCTCGCGCACCGGATTTCATATATAGTTGCGTTACAGGAAAGGAAAGGCGCAGTATCGCTCACACTTTCTCCTGGCTTCTCTAGCGTGGCGTTCCTTGGCGCCTGTTAACTGCTGGGTTGCAAATGGCAGGGGCGCTAGACAAGAGCCCATATCGTGGAGTATGATAGATCTCGCGCACCGGATTTCATATATAGTTACGTTACAGGAAAGGAAAGGCGCAGTATCGCTCACACTTTCTCCTGGCTTCTCTAGCGTGGCGTTCCTTGGCGCCTGTTAACTGCTGGGTTGCAAATGGCAGGGGCGCTAGACAAGAGCCCATATCGTGGAGTATGATAGATCTCGCGCACCGGATTTCATATATAGTTGCGTTACAGGAAAGGAAAGGCGCAGTATCGCTCACACTTTCTCCTGGCTTCTCTAGCGTGGCGTTCCTTGGCGCGTGTTAGCTGCGGGGTTGCAAATGGCAGGGGCGCTAGACAAGAGCCCATATCGTGGAGTATGATAGATCTCGCGCACCGGATTTCATATATAGTTGCGTTACAGGAAAGGAAAGGCGCAGTATCGCTCACACTTTCTCCTGGCTTCTCTAGCGTGGCGTTCCTTGGCGCGTGTTAGCTGCGGGGTTGCAAATGGCAGGGGCGCTAGACAAGAGCCCATATCGTGGAGTATGATAGATCTCGCGCACCGGATTTCATATATAGTTGCGTTACAGGAAAGGAAAGGCGCAGTATCGCTCACACTTTCTCCTGGCTTCTCTAGCGTGGCGTTCCTTGGCGCGTGTTAGCTGCGGGGTTGCAAATGGCAGGGGCGCTAGACAAGAGCCCATATCGCGGAGTATGGCAGGTCTCGCGCACCGGATTTCATATATAGTTGCGTTACAGGAAAGGAAAGGCGCAGTATCGCTCACACTTTCTCCTGGCTTCTCTAGCGTGGCGTTCCTTGGCGCCTGTTAACTGCTGGGTTGCAAATGGCAGGGGCGCTAGACAAGAGCCCATATCGTGGAGTATGATAGATCTCGCGCACCGGATTTCATATATAGTTGCGTTACAGGAAAGGAAAGGCGCAGTATCGCTCACACTTTCTCCTGGCTTCTCTAGCGTGGCGTTCCTTGGCGCGTGTTAGCTGCGGGGTTGCAAATGGCAGGGGCGCTAGACAAGAGCCCATATCGCGGAGTATGGCAGGTCTCGCGCACCGGATTTCATATATAGTTGCGTTACAGGAAAGGAAAGGCGCAGTATCGCTCACACTTTCTCCTGGCTTCTCTAGCGTGGCGTTCCTTGGCGCCTGTTAACTGCTGGGTTGCAAATGGCAGGGGCGCTAGACAAGAGCCCATATCGTGGAGTATGATAGATCTCGCGCACCGGATTTCATATATAGTTGCGTTACAGGAAAGGAAAGGCGCAGTATCGCTCACACTTTCTCCTGGCTTCTCTAGCGTGGCGTTCCTTGGCGCGTGTTAGCTGCGGGGTTGCAAATGGCAGGGGCGCTAGACAAGAGCCCATATCGTGGAGTATGATAGATCTCGCGCACCGGATTTCATATATAGTTGCGTTACAGGAAAGGAAAGGCGCAGTATCGCTCACACTTTCTCCTGGCTTCTCTAGCGTGGCGTTCCTTGGCGCGTGTTAGCTGCGGGGTTGCAAATGGCAGGGGCGCTAGACAAGAGCCCATATCGTGGAGTATGATAGATCTCGCGCACCGGATTTCATATATAGTTGCGTTACAGGAAAGGAAAGGCGCAGTATCGCTCACACTTTCTCCTGGCTTCTCTAGCGTGGCGTTCCTTGGCGCGTGTTAGCTGCGGGGTTGCAAATGGCAGGGGCGCTAGACAAGAGCCCATATCGTGGAGTATGATAGATCTCGCGCACCGGATTTCATATATAGTTGCGTTACAGGAAAGGAAAGGCGCAGTATCGCTCACACTTTCTCCTGGCTTCTCTAGCGTGGCGTTCCTTGGCGCGTGTTAGCTGCGGGGTTGCAAATGGCAGGGGCGCTAGACAAGAGCCCATATCGCGGAGTATGGCAGGTCTCGCGCACCGGATTTCATATATAGTTGCGTTACAGGAAAGGAAAGGCGCAGTATCGCTCACACTTTCTCCTGGCTTCTCTAGCGTGGCGTTCCTTGGCGCGTGTTAGCTGCTGGGTTGCAAATGGCAGGGGCGCTAGACAAGAGCCCATATCGCGGAGTATGGCAGGTCTCGCGCACCGGATTTCATATATAGTTGCGTTACAGGAAAGGAAAGGCGCAGTATCGCTCACACTTTCTCCTGGCTTCTCTAGCGTGGCGTTCCTTGGCGCGTGTTAGCTGCTGGGTTGCAAATGGCAGGGGCGCTAGACAAGAGCCCATATCGCGGAGTATGATAGATCTCGCGCACCGGATTTCATATATAGTTGCGTTACAGGAAAGGAAAGGCGCAGTATCGCTCACACTTTCTCCTGGCTTCTCTAGCGTGGCGTTCCTTGGCGCGTGTTAGCTGCGGGGTTGCAAATGGCAGGGGCGCTAGACAAGAGCCCATATCGCGGAGTATGGCAGGTCTCGCGCACCGGATTTCATATATAGTTGCGTTACAGGAAAGGAAAGGCGCAGTATCGCTCACACTTTCTCCTGGCTTCTCTAGCGTGGCATTCCTTGGCGCGTGTTAGCTGCGGGGTTGCAAATGGCAGGGGCGCTAGACAAGAGCCCATATCGTGGAGTATGATAGATCTCGCGCACCGGATTTCATATATAGTTGCGTTACAGGAAAGGAAAGGCGCAGTATCGCTCACACTTTCTCCTGGCTTCTCTAGCGTGGCGTTCCTTGGCGCGTGTTAGCTGCTGGGTTGCAAATGGCAGGGGCGCTAGACAAGAGCCCATATCGCGGAGTATGGCAGGTCTCGCGCACCGGATTTCATATATAGTTGCGTTACAGGAAAGGAAAGGCGCAGTATCGCTCACACTTTCTCCTGGCTTCTCTAGCGTGGCGTTCCTTGGCGCGTGTTAGCTGCGGGGTTGCAAATGGCAGGGGCGCTAGACAAGAGCCCATATCGCGGAGTATGGCAGGTCTCGCGCACCGGATTTCATATATAGTTGCGTTACAGGAAAGGAAAGGCGCAGTATCGCTCACACTTTCTCCTGGCTTCTCTAGCGTGGCGTTCCTTGGCGCGTGTTAGCTGCGGGGTTGCAAATGGCAGGGGCGCTAGACAAGAGCCCATATCGCGGAGTATGATAGATCTCGCGCACCGGATTTCATATATAGTTGCGTTACAGGAAAGGAAAGGCGCAGTATCGCTCACACTTTCTCCTGGCTTCTCTAGCGTGGCGTTCCTTGGCGCGTGTTAGCTGCGGGGTTGCAAATGGCAGGGGCGCTAGACAAGAGCCCATATCGTGGAGTATGATAGATCTCGCGCACCGGATTTCATATATAGTTGCGTTACAGGAAAGGAAAGGCGCAGTATCGCTCACACTTTCTCCTGGCTTCTCTAGCGTGGCGTTCCTTGGCGCGTGTTAGCTGCGGGGTTGCAAATGGCAGGGGCGCTAGACAAGAGCCCATATCGTGGAGTATGATAGATCTCGCGCACCGGATTTCATATATAGTTGCGTTACAGGAAAGGAAAGGCGCAGTATCGCTCACACTTTCTCCTGGCTTCTCTAGCGTGGCGTTCCTTGGCGCGTGTTAGCTGCGGGGTTGCAAATGGCAGGGGCGCTAGACAAGAGCCCATATCGTGGAGTATGATAGATCTCGCGCACCGGATTTCATATATAGTTGCGTTACAGGAAAGGAAAGGCGCAGTATCGCTCACACTTTCTCCTGGCTTCTCTAGCGTGGCATTCCTTGGCGCGTGTTAGCTGCGGGGTTGCAAATGGCAGGGGCGCTAGACAAGAGCCCATATCGTGGAGTATGATAGATCTCGCGCACCGGATTTCATATATAGTTGCGTTACAGGAAAGGAAAGGCGCAGTATCGCTCACACTTTCTCCTGGCTTCTCTAGCGTGGCATTCCTTGGCGCGTGTTAGCTGCGGGGTTGCAAATGGCAGGGGCGCTAGACAAGAGACCATATCGCGGAGTATGATAGATCTCGCGCACCGGATTTCATATATAGTTGCGTTACAGGAAAGGAAAGGCGCAGTATCGCTCACACTTTCTCCTGGCTTCTCTAGCGTGGCATTCCTTGGCGCGTGTTAGCTGCGGGGTTGCAAATGGCAGGGGCGCTAGACAAGAGCCCATATCGTGGAGTATGATAGATCTCGCGCACCGGATTTCATATATAGTTGCGTTACAGGAAAGGAAAGGCGCAGTATCGCTCACACTTTCTCCTGGCTTCTCTAGCGTGGCGTTCCTTGGCGCGTGTTAGCTGCGGGGTTGCAAATGGCAGGGGCGCTAGACAAGAGCCCATATCGTGGAGTATGATAGATCTCGCGCACCGGATTTCATATATAGTTGCGTTACAGGAAAGGAAAGGCGCAGTATCGCTCACACTTTCTCCTGGCTTCTCTAGCGTGGCATTCCTTGGCGCGTGTTAGCTGCGGGGTTGCAAATGGCAGGAGCGCTAGACAAGAGCCCATATCGCGGAGTATGGCAGGTCTCGCGCACCGGATTTCATATATAGTTGCGTTACAGGAAAGGAAAGGCGCAGTATCGCTCACACTTTCTCCTGGCTTCTCTAGCGTGGCATTCCTTGGCGCGTGTTAGCTGCGGGGTTGCAAATGGCAGGGACGCTAGACAAGAGCCCATATCGCGGAGTATGGCAGGTCTCGCGCACCGGATTTCATATATAGTTGCGTTACAGGAAAGGAAAGGCGCAGTATCGCTCACACTTTCTCCTGGCTTCTCTAGCGTGGCGTTCCTTGGCGCGTGTTAACTGCTGGGTTGCAAATGGCAGGGGCGCTAGACAAGAGCCCATATCGTGGAGTATGATAGATCTCGCGCACCGGATTTCATATATAGTTGCGTTACAGGAAAGGAAAGGCGCAGTATCGCTCACACTTTCTCCTGGCTTCTCTAGCGTGGCGTTCCTTGGCGCGTGTTAGCTGCGGGGTTGCAAATGGCAGGGGCGCTAGACAAGAGCCCATATCGTGGAGTATGATAGATCTCGCGCACCGGATTTCATATATAGTTGCGTTACAGGAAAGGAAAGGCGCAGTATCGCTCACACTTTCTCCTGGCTTCTCTAGCGTGGCATTCCTTGGCGCGTGTTAGCTGCGGGGTTGCAAATGGCAGGGGCGCTAGACAAGAGCCCATATCGCGGAGTATGGCAGGTCTCGCGCACCGGATTTCATATATAGTTGCGTTACAGGAAAGGAAAGGCGCAGTATCGCTCACACTTTCTCCTGGCTTCTCTAGCGTGGCATTCCTTGGCGCGTGTTAGCTGCGGGGTTGCAAATGGCAGGAGCGCTAGACAAGAGCCCATATCGCGGAGTATGGCAGGTCTCGCGCACCGGATTTCATATATAGTTGCGTTACAGGAAAGGAAAGGCGCAGTATCGCTCACACTTTCTCCTGGCTTCTCTAGCGTGGCATTCCTTGGCGCGTGTTAGCTGCGGGGTTGCAAATGGCAGGGACGCTAGACAAGAGCCCATATCGCGGAGTATGGCAGGTCTCGCGCACCGGATTTCATATATAGTTGCGTTACAGGAAAGGAAAGGCGCAGTATCGCTCACACTTTCTCCTGGCTTCTCTAGCGTGGCGTTCCTTGGCGCGTGTTAACTGCTGGGTTGCAAATGGCAGGGGCGCTAGACAAGAGCCCATATCGCGGAGTATGGCAGGTCTCGCGCACCGGATTTCATATATAGTTGCGTTACAGGAAAGGAAAGGCGCAGTATCGCTCACACTTTCTCCTGGCTTCTCTAGCGTGGCGTTCCTTGGCGCGTGTTAACTGCTGGGTTGCAAATGGCAGGGGCGCTAGACAAGAGCCCATATCGTGGAGTATGATAGATCTCGCGCACCGGATTTCATATATAGTTGCGTTACAGGAAAGGAAAGGCGCAGTATCGCTCACACTTTCTCCTGGCTTCTCTAGCGTGGCGTTCCTTGGCGCGTGTTAACTGCTGGGTTGCAAATGGCAGGGGCGCTAGACAAGAGCCCATATCGCGGAGTATGGCAGGTCTCGCGCACCGGATTTCATATATAGTTGCGTTACAGGAAAGGAAAGGCGCAGTATCGCTCACACTTTCTCCTGGCTTCTCTAGCGTGGCATTCCTTGGCGCGTGTTAGCTGCGGGGTTGCAAATGGCAGGGGCGCTAGACAAGAGCCCATATCGCGGAGTATGGCAGGTCTCGCGCACCGGATTTCATATATAGTTGCGTTACAGGAAAGGAAAGGCGCAGTATCGCTCACACTTTCTCCTGGCTTCTCTAGCGTGGCGTTCCTTGGCGCGTGTTAACTGCTGGGTTGCAAATGGCAGGGGCGCTAGACAAGAGCCCATATCGCGGAGTATGGCAGGTCTCGCGCACCGGATTTCATATATAGTTGCGTTACAGGAAAGGAAAGGCGCAGTATCGCTCACACTTTCTCCTGGCTTCTCTAGCGTGGCGTTCCTTGGCGCGTGTTAGCTGCGGGGTTGCAAATGGCAGGGGCGCTAGACAAGAGCCCATATCGTGGAGTATGATAGATCTCGCGCACCGGATTTCATATATAGTTGCGTTACAGGAAAGGAAAGGCGCAGTATCGCTCACACTTTCTCCTGGCTTCTCTAGCGTGGCGTTCCTTGGCGCGTGTTAGCTGCGGGGTTGCAAATGGCAGGGGCGCTAGACAAGAGCCCATATCGCGGAGTATGATAGATCTCGCGCACCGGATTTCATATATAGTTGCGTTACAGGAAAGGAAAGGCGCAGTATCGCTCACACTTTCTCCTGGCTTCTCTAGCGTGGCGTTCCTTGGCGCGTGTTAACTGATGGGTTGCAAATGGCAGGGGCGCTAGACAAGAGCCCATATCGCGGAGTATGGCAGGTCTCGCACACCGGATTTCCTATATAGTTGCGTTACAGGAAAGGAAAGGCGCAGTATCGCTCACACTTTCTCCTGGCTTCTCTAGCGTGGCGTTCCTTGGCGCGTGTTAACTGCTGGGTTGCAAATGGCAGGGGCGCTAGACAAGAGCCCATATCGTGGAGTATGATAGATCTCGCGCACCGGATTTCATATATAGTTGCGTTACAGGAAAGGAAAGGCGCAGTATCGCTCAAACTTTCTCCTGGCTTCTCTAGCGTGGCGTTCCTTGGCGCGTGTTAACTGCTGGGTTGCAAATGGCAGGGGCGCTAGACAAGAGCCCATATCGCGGAGTATGGCAGGTCTCGCGCACCGGATTTCATATATAGTTGCGTTACAGGAAAGGAAAGGCGCAGTATCGCTCACACTTTCTCCTGGCTTCTCTAGCGTGGCGTTCCTTGGCGCGTGTTAACTGATGGGTTGCAAATGGCAGGGGCGCTAGACAAGAGCCCATATCGTGGAGTATGATAGATCTCGCGCACCGGATTTCATATATAGTTGCGTTACAGGAAAGGAAAGGCGCAGTATCGCTCACACTTTCTCCTGGCTTCTCTAGCGTGGCGTTCCTTGGCGCGTGTTAACTGATGGGTTGCAAATGGCAGGGGCGCTAGACAAGAGCCCATATCGCGGAGTATGGCAGGTCTCGCGCACCGGATTTTATATATAGTTGCATTACAGGAAAGGAAAGGCGCAGTATCGCTCACACTTTCTCCTGGCTTCTCTAGCGTGGCGTTCCTTGGCGCCTGTTAACTGCTGGGTTGCAAATGGCAGGGGCGCTAGACAAGAGCCCTTATCGCGGAGTATGGCAGGTCTCGCGCACCGGATTTCATATATAGTTGCGTTACAGGAAAGGAAAGGCGCAGTATCGCTCACACTTTCTCCTGGCTTCTCTAGCGTGGCGCTCCTTGGCGCGTGTTAGCTGCGGGGTTGCAAATGGCAGGGGCGCTAGACAAGAGCCCATATCGTGGAGTATGATAGATCTCGCGCACCGGATTTCATATATAGTTGCGTTACAGGAAAGGAAAGGCGCAGTATCGCTCACACTTTCTCCTGGCTTCTCTAGCGTGGCGTTCCTTGGCGCCTGTTAACTGCTGGGTTGCAAATGGCAGGGGCGCTAGACAAGAGCCCATATCGCGGAGTATGGCAGGTCTCGCGCACCGGATTTCATATATAGTTGCGTTACAGGAAAGGAAAGGCGCAGTATCGCTCACACTTTCTCCTGGCTTCTCTAGCGTGGCGTTCCTTGGCGCGTGTTAACTGCTGGGTTGCAAATGGCAGGGGCGCTAGACAAGAGCCCATATCGCGGAGTATGGCAGGTCTCGCGCACCGGATTTCATATATAGTTGCGTTACAGGAAAGGAAAGGCGCAGTATCGCTCACACTTTCTCCTGGCTTCTCTAGCGTGGCGTTCCTTGGCGCCTGTTAACTGCTGGGTTGCAAATGGCAGGGGCGCTAGACAAGAGCCCATATCGCGGAGTATGGCAGGTCTCGCGCACCGGATTTCATATATAGTTGCGTTACAGGAAAGGAAAGGCGCAGTATCGCTCACACTTTCTCCTGGCTTCTCTAGCGTGGCGTTCCTTGGCGCCTGTTAACTGCTGGGTTGCAAATGGCAGGGGCGCTAGACAAGAGCCCATATCGCGGAGTATGGCAGGTCTCGCGCACCGGATTTCATATATAGTTGCGTTACAGGAAAGGAAAGGCGCAGTATCGCTCACACTTTCTCCTGGCTTCTCTAGCGTGGCGCTCCTTGGCGCGTGTTAGCTGCGGGGTTGCAAATGGCAGGGGCGCTAGACAAGAGCCCATATCGTGGAGTATGATAGATCTCGCGCACCGGATTTCATATATAGTTGCGTTACAGGAAAGGAAAGGCGCAGTATCGCTCACACTTTCTCCTGGCTTCTCTAGCGTGGCGTTCCTTGGCGCCTGTTAACTGCTGGGTTGCAAATGGCAGGGGCGCTAGACAAGAGCCCATATCGCGGAGTATGGCAGGTCTCGCGCACCGGATTTCATATATAGTTGCGTTACAGGAAAGGAAAGGCGCAGTATCGCTCACACTTTCTCCTGGCTTCTCTAGCGTGGCGTTCCTTGGCGCGTGTTAACTGCTGGGTTGCAAATGGCAGGGGCGCTAGACAAGAGCCCATATCGCGGAGTATGGCAGGTCTCGCGCACCGGATTTCATATATAGTTGCGTTACAGGAAAGGAAAGGCGCAGTATCGCTCACACTTTCTCCTGGCTTCTCTAGCGTGGCGTTCCTTGGCGCCTGTTAACTGCTGGGTTGCAAATGGCAGGGGCGCTAGACAAGAGCCCATATCGCGGAGTATGGCAGGTCTCGCGCACCGGATTTCATATATAGTTGCGTTACAGGAAAGGAAAGGCGCAGTATCGCTCACACTTTCTCCTGGCTTCTCTAGCGTGGCGTTCCTTGGCGCCTGTTAACTGCTGGGTTGCAAATGGCAGGGGCGCTAGACAAGAGCCCATATCGCGGAGTATGGCAGGTCTCGCGCACCGGATTTCATATATAGTTGCGTTACAGGAAAGGAAAGGCGCAGTATCGCTCACACTTTCTCCTGGCTTCTCTAGCGTGGCGTTCCTTGGCGCGTGTTAGCTGCGGGGTTGCAAATGGCAGGGGCGTTAGACAAGAGCCCATATCGTGGAGTATGATAGATCTCGCGCACCGGATTTCATATATAGTTGCGTTACAGGAAAGGAAAGGCGCAGTATCGCTCACACTTTCTCCTGGCTTCTCTAGCGTGGCGTTCCTTGGCGCGTGTTAGCTGCGGGGTTGCAAATGGCTGGGGCGTTAGACAAGAGCCCATATCGTGGAGTATGATAGATCTCGCGCACCGGATTTCATATATAGTTGCGTTACAGGAAAGGAAAGGCGCAGTATCGCTCACACTTTCTCCTGGCTTCTCTAGCGTGGCGTTCCTTGGCGCGTGTTAGCTGCGGGGTTGCAAATGGCAGGGGCGTTAGACAAGAGCCCATATCGTGGAGTATGATAGATCTCGCGCACCGGATTTCATATATAGTTGCGTTACAGGAAAGGAAAGGCGCAGTATCGCTCACACTTTCTCCTGGCTTCTCTAGCGTGGCGTTCCTTGGCGCCTGTTAACTGCTGGGTTGCAAATGGCAGGGGCGCTAGACAAGAGCCCATATCGCGGAGTATGATAGATCTCGCGCACCGGATTTCATATATAGTTGCGTTACAGGAAAGGAAAGGCGCAGTATCGCTCACACTTTCTCCTGGCTTCTCTAGCGTGGCGTTCCTTGGCGCGTGTTAGCTGCGGGGTTGCAAATGGCAGGGGCGCTAGACAAGAGCCCATATCGCGGAGTATGATAGATATCGCGCACCGGATTTCATATATAGTTGCGTTACAGGAAAGGAAAGGCGCAGTATCGCTCACACTTTCTCCTGGCTTCTCTAGCGTGGCGTTCCTTGGCGCGTGTTAGCTGCGGGGTTGCAAATGGCAGGGGCGCTAGACAAGAGCCCATATCGCGGACTATGGCAGGTCTCGCGCACCGGATTTCGTCCCCTTAAGCCTGGAACGGTTTTCGCCTTAAAAAAAAGGCTTTAAATATCGAAATATAAAAGAACCGTTGTGGCCACCTATAATACGGTCTGTGTAAAGCTGGAATGGAGTGGTGCGATGCTATGAAAGATTTCTTTTTTTTTACACATATCATGCCAAAAAACATGCTGAAAATTACAAATTCATAGAGAGTTTCTGCTAAATTTCAAAGCAGTATTTTGAGCCGTGAAGCATTTTTTACCCTGTCGCATTGTGTTTGCTAATGCACATCTTTTCTTTCTTAATGGTGCGATTTACACAAAATTGTTTGTTAGGGCGTTCCATGTCTATAACAATCTCTGTGCGTACGTTCAGTCTTTCTGTACGTAGCGAAGGTTCTGTTATGCATGACGTAATGCTTATTTTGGCATGTTGTTATTGTTGTGGCTGTAAGAAGAAAGAAAAGAAAATGCACGGGCCTGCTACTGGCTCTGAAGCTGAGCCACCTCCGCTTCCTTGATTGATTGATTGATTGATTGATTTAGAGGAAGGGAAAGGAGCAGTAACTGTCTCACTTGTTTTCTGCGGACACCTCGGCCGCGCCGTGGGAGAGGGGAGGGAGGTGGGAGTGAAAGTGGAAAGAGAAAGAGGAGCCGTGGTGGAGGTCTGCGGAGTGATTTCGACCGCCTGGGTATCTGTGACGTGCGTTGACATCGCACAACACACGGACGCCTCTTCGTTTCACCTCCATAGAAACGCAGCCGCCGAGGTCGGGTTCGAACCCGGGTACTCCGGCACAGTGGTCGGGCGTCTTACCACTGCACCAGTCCTCCGCTGCTTCGTTGATGTTTAAGGCGAAAGCCATGGAACGAAATCCCGTGCTCGAGATCTATGAACGCGTGTTGGATCTGTGCGCGAGATTTCGCGAGATGTGATATCGTCTAGCGTTCCTGCCATCTGCAATCCCACACTTGAACGCGCGCCAAGGAGCGCCACGCGACAGCAGCGATGGTGCACCTTCCAAGCTCACACTTGCCTGGGCAAGTGTGACGGGTACTGAGTCTTTCTTTTCCTGTAAACCAATTATAATTACTCTCTCATGGCGCAGAAGAAGCAAGCCAACGCTTAGCACCATTGCAGGTCCGAGAGCGCGTGGGTCCTCTTTTTTAAACATCGTCGTCTTGGGATGTCACCTAATGACACCTGGTGGCAATATTTGCCCCTCTCAAAAAAAAAAAAAAAAAAAACACTGGTGAGAGTGAAGCTTGCTAGTCTGGCTAAGAGAGAAAACAAATCAGCTCCAAAGAAATCACTCCAAAGAAAAAACTCAAAATGCAAACTCTGGCCGTCAATTTGTAAAGTAGGGCTGGAAGGTGGCTGATCCTGGCCCTGATGGGGCTGGGACAGATAGGTCACAACCGCTTGCAACGGGGGCTAGCCTGCCACCAAATTTTTATCTGTTGTAGGCCGTCATTGCACTCGCCACTTCTTCGGTGGTGGCAGACGGCTGTTGTTGTGGCGCTCGTCTTTCTCTCCCTCTTATTTTTCTTCTCTATTTTCTCTCCTGTCCGCACGAGACAGCGGAGGTGGGTCAGCTACAGAGCCAGTAGCAACCGGCACGCGCCTGGGTTCGTCATCGGATTAAAACTCCAGACAAGGCATCGCTGGCCTTGCCGTCATGATCTTGCCGTCACGATCTTGCCTTCTTTTAGAAGTAGTGGAGGTTTGCTGCCTCGCTGGAGCTACGTTCCGGTCGCCGTTTGGCAACTGCCACCATTGTATATTTCACAATATGTTTATTTTGATAAACGCGCTGCTAAACGCTTCTGCACTGGAAGTCGTCGACTGACTGCAGCATCGTATAGTTGCCGATAATGGTTTGTATTTCCTCTGAGTCAGTTAATATCCAATAGACTAAGCAGCGTTTTGCCGAATCTGGCCAATTTGGGACACATGGAAAAGTGGGAGGTAAAATGCTCCTAACCGGTACGGAGAAAATGCTTTCTGTTCCACCTTCGCGATCCGACTGAGTTTGAAAGGGGTTGAAATTTTCGAATTTTCTTTTTGGAAATTGCTGACTTTTTTTAGGTTATTATTATAGAAAACAACTTTGGGGCGGGGTTCTTTGCAGCAAATATATATTCTCGAATAAGGAATTACCGGCTTTTTGGCGAATTAATATGGCAGTCCTCTGTTGGTTCAAAGCTATTATATTAGCTCTTTTTAACGCGAACTGTTTATTTACCATTAATTAAAATGATGACAGATCTTGGAGCAGTGCTTACAGAATAAATTTCAGCCGTCAGTTAAATTGGTTATTTGCATGGTTTTCACGCTGTATTGATCCAGGGGGTGGGGCATCACGTGGTCTGCTTTTTTTACGGCAGCTATAGAACTTCTCAATCGTCTCGGTAACCAGTACATATTTTCCGTAATGCCCATTCGTGGTTTCGCGTCTGTGTTCTCCATGCAGCTCGTAAGCCTACTTGATCGGTCAACAACTCTGAATTTCATTGTTCATTTCATTTCATTTATTGTACCCTCAGGGCTTTCGCATTACAGAGGGGGTGGGAGTAGTAAAACTAAACAAAATCAAGTACAAGAGGAAGCGTGACACAAAACGATTCTATTGAAAAACGCTCAAAACGAAATTCAACAAAAAGGAATATAGTCTACATGAGTCAACGAAAAACAACCAAACATAAACATCCAAAATAAATTCGTGAAACAACTTGGGAATAATCAGATTCCAACAGTGCGATTAATGCGGCTCTGAAACGCGCAGGGTCGATGATGCAAGTAACTTCCTGTAGAAGATGGTTCCAGTCATTGCATGTTTTAGGAAGGAAGGAATTAAAGCAGGTCATTGTCTTACAGTGGGGAACAGCAACGTTTTGAATGTGGTCGATGCGAGGCGAGATGAAAGATGGCTCTTGTATACAGGTAGTCTTCAACTGCGCGTTGTGGTAATATAGCTTGTGGAAAAGACAAATGCGTGAAAGTTTACGGCGAGTAGACAGTGGTTGAAGCTTGAGGTTAGATTTCATACACGTAACACTTGCTGCCCGATGATAATTTTCAACTATGAAACGGGCGCTTGGATTCTGCAATGCCTCTAGTTCATTTATTATTGTGATATTACTGGGGTCCCAAATTGAGGATGCATACTCGAGTTGCGGACGGATAAGTGGGGTGTACAGTAACATTTTCAATGAAGGTGGTGATGAAGAGAAATTTTTGCGGGCATACCCAAGCATGCGGTTAGCCTTCGAAGTGATGTGCTTGATGTGAAAATTCAAAAAAAAAAAAAAGATTATAAGATATGTTAATGCCAAGGTATTTATAGGATGATACCTATTCGAGACGAGTACTGCTAAGCAAGTAGCCTGGATCTGTTTGTTGGTTACGAGTGACACGCATTCATTTGCATTTAGATGTGTTTAATTCCATCTTCCATGATTGGCACCAGTCATATATTTTGTTGAAATCAGTTTGTAGGCATGCAATGTCATTCGTGTTATTAATTACTCTGTAAATTACGCAGTCGTTGGCAAACAAGCAGATATTACATGAGATAATAATATGCAAGTCATTTATGTAGATCAAAAATAATAATGGCCCAAGAGCCGATCCTCGTGGCACGCCTGAATGCACAAGGGCTGATTGTGAGTCGTGATTTTTTACTCAGACGAACTTAGTGCGGTTACTAAGTGGTGGTTGGTTAATTACCAACTCGCATTGCGCAATAAGCTAGCTACGGTTGGTTGGTTGGCTTGTGTGGTTTAACGGCCCAAAGCGGCTCAGGCTATGAAAGACGAAGTAGTGGAGGGCAGTGGAAATTTCGAACACCTGGGGTTCTTTACCGTGCACTGACATCGTACAGCACACGGGCGCCTTACTTTTCGCCTCCATCGAAAAGCGGCCACCGAGGCCGGGATTCGATCCCGCATCCTTGGCAACAGTACTCGAGCGCCGTAACCACTGCGCAACACCGGCTGAGCTCAGCTGGCTATGCTTTCCATGTCAGAAATACCGAGATTTCTTGGTTAAATCGTACATGAAAAACGGAATTCGGCTTACTTTTTTGTCTGTTATGCTTTCAACCTAGATGTCCGAACCTTAATCATAAACCTTGTGATAACTAAGAAGGCTAATGATTGTTGCTCATAATGATTATCGATATTTTTACTATTTTCGTAGTCGGTCAGCCGTTCTTAATAGTCTCATCTTATTTTTCATTTTATTTTTGCAGCAAGGTGTCATCACATTCTTTTATTAACCTATCTCTAGTGAAATGTATTTATTTTTTCCTTTGCGAAGAAATTCAGATAAAAGTCATCACACAAAATAACTGCGCGGAAATGGGTGTTATTCGCACGCAGCTAATCTTCCCTGCTATTGATATCCCAGCGCTGTTCTCGTTGCGAGAAGTCGACACGTTCGTACAACTAGTGAAGCACAATACAATGCGTTCGGCATCCTTTATTTTCTATATTACAAATACGGGAAAAAATTACATGAAGTGAAATTTCAGCGCTGCCAGCAAATTACACAGCACATCGGATCGGTATAGCTTGTACATATAATTCCAGCCGTATCCACTCCATTATGTAGAAAACAGAGCACAAACCGCCAGATCAAATTACTGCCACGAGGAAAACAAATAATTACGAGGGACTTTAGCGACTAAAGTAGTGAAAGACGAAAGCCTGAGTGCCGCATTCTGCTACGCATCTGGCACAATTAGTAATCACTGAATTATTAGTCAAAAGGTAATTAAATATTTACATATTAGTTAAATAATTACTTATCTAATTAGGTATCAGTCAGTGAGTATATTGATTCATAATTAGTCATTAATTATAATTTATCATTTATTGATATATGGCTATATATGGCACTCATTCGCGCATACTGTGGTGGGGCTCTGTGATTGCTCCAGGTCTCTATGGCGTTATCCCGCCTCGGCCAATCAGAGCCGCCGCAAAAGCGGAACACGTTTTGTCCAAGACAGCATGAGCCATTAAATACTTTCGCATTAAAACACACACATTCTTTTTCATGTTCAGTCGAGTCGCAGAGAGTCTGCGTCCCAATCATTGACCGCTGAACGCAACTATCACGTAAGCCCCAACATGCCTTCACGAGGGCAAAAAAATGGTTGAGGCTTAGCTTGGTTAAGCCTGGTCAGATGCGAAGCATATTGATTGCTAAACTCGGCTTTCCATGATTACACTTGGCTAAACTTTTCTTTCCTTGGTTACACGTGCTTTTACACGGTTTAAACTTGGAATGCACTATGTTTTCCCATCGCATGAAACTAGGTAATAGCATGACTCGTTCATCTCTAATCTAACTGTGTTATCGACACGCACAACGAACATGTCGTCCCCCAGGCCACTGATACTCGATTGCCACTACGCGAATATGTACGCAAAGCAAAAGCTGTTAGAACACCGACGTGCACGGCGTGCAACCGCAGCCGACGGCGCGAGCTGGACTCCCGTCTCTCCTCTGTCGTGACGTCAGCGTATCACGTGGTGTGACGTAGCATCCCACATTCTTTGCACGCCGTGTAACCGTCACGAAGGGCTGTGGTTTACCTCTAGCAATATGCTTCGCATAAAAGGCAGCGATGGGTGGTACAAAAGGTGTCCCCACCCTGAAAGCGGAAGCTAAGGCGCCCAGGCGCCCTACTTGCGATCACAGCCGATACATCTCTGCTCTCTTTTGCAACGTATACATCTGTGCTCGCGACTGTGAGATAAGCAATGCCAGGAGACCAGGGCCGGCTTGCACGATAAAGTCCGAGCTAAGTATGGACATAAACGTTGTCTTCAGTAAGGCGGTTCGTGTTCCGAAAGCCGAAAGCTCCGGTTCGGCTCGTGTTCACTAGAGTGGCTTCCCTAAACGCCTTCAGTAACCACTTGGGCATTTTTCTTCGTAACGCAACCTTAAGCCGCAAAAAGCAGACACGTATTTTACACAACGCAAGATTGGCGGAACGTTTACATCTTACACCGGGGACAGGGCATTCCAGTATTTTTCTATTTCTCTACATAGGTGTCTGGCGTCGTGAACGTGCAGGCGACTTATTCAAATGTCAGGACTGAAGCCCAGTCTTGACTCCAGTCTTAAGCGGCCATGCCAGCGGCCTATATATTTAGCTTCCAGTTAAGTCTGGACTTTGCTAAGAAAGATCATTTCGTGCAAACGGGTCCAGGTATAGCAGCTTTTTAAGCGTGTGCCGTACTATGTTATTAGATACATTTAGCTTCCGTTTGTCTCACCGTGGCGGTGTGGTGGTTAGGCGCTCGACTACTGTGCCCAAGGATGCGGGATCAGATTCTGACCGCGGCGGCCGCTTCTCGATGGAGGCGAAAAGCAAAGCACCCGCGTGCTATACGTTATCGGTGCATGTTAAAGAACCCCAGGAGGTCAAAAATTTCGAGAGCCCCGTACTGCGGCGTCTCGAATAGCCTACGTTGCTTTGGGACGTTAAACCACTGAAACCAAACAAAAGTATTGCTTTCGTGTACCGTGTTACCGTTTGCTCTACCGGAGTAATGAGAGCCCTTTCATCGGCTTTGGGCATGGGATGTTGAGTATGGTAACGATTATCACCCCCTTGTTTCAAAGGGGAGGCTGTTTCATCCGTCCGTTAGATCTATCAATCCGTCTGTCCCGTCCGTCCGTCCGTCCGTCCGTCCGTCCATCCATCCATCCATCCATCCATCCATCCATCCATCCATCCATCCATCCATCCATCCATCCATCCATCCATCCATCCATCCATCCATCCATCCATCAATTCATTCATTCATTCATTCATTCATTCATTCATTCATTCATTCATTCATTCAGTACAGTGTACTAGATAAACAAAGATATTCTATAGTACACTGCATCGGCCAATCGGCCCTAGCTCGGTGAGCATGCGCTTAGCTGGCGGGCACATAGCGCCATCTGGCCTCCTCAGAGGAAACTGCCGCGCGTCGGGACCAATCAGTACGCGGGTCACGTGAGGGCGCCCCTTTTAGGATTTATGAATGAATGAATGAATGAATGAATGAATGAATGAATGAATGAATGAATGAATGAATGAATGAATGAATAAGTCAACGCGTGCTCAGTGGCTGGCTGCTTGGTGGGCTCACGTTCTCCCGGTAGTCCGGTAACGCCGGTTGTAAAAACGATTGAGGTCACTGCGGCCACCCGCACTGAAGAAATGCGTAAGCAGATCACTTTGGACATCGACATTACCCCGTTTGAATATTTAGAAGTCTAATTGATTTAATTGCCTCTAACTCATGACTACACATTCGTTAAATTCTTTCGCTGATGACATTTTTAACATCGTTTACACACTTTCTAATCACTTTCGCTCCTTTACTCGGCTCTTTCATGTCCACACACATCTATTTCCGGCTTTATGATATCACATCCGAAGTCCACATATTCCGACGTCCTTATAGGCCACGTGACCGGAAGTGAGGTACCATGTGATCACTTTGGACGTCGGCGTCGACATTAGCTATTTCTACGTTTAATCGATTTATTTGGCTCTAATGAATTAAGTGATGACTCCACATTCACCAAATTTCTTCACATTTTTGCATCCTCTGTCGACGACAATCGTTCCGTTTTCCTTTGTACCCTCACTTCGATACAACCCTGCCGACAAAACTCTGGTGACAGACTCCTCAAGCAGACAGTTAGTGCTTAGGCATTATTACGGTACACGGCATGTCAGATGTGTCTATGCTCCTTCGGGCGCTGCGCAGGCTTCTCGATCGGACTGGGTCCGGTGGTGTGGCTGCTTAGCGCCGAGTTGGTGCCCCTGCGTGGCAGCGGCTCCCTGCTCTCCTTGGTGTGCGCCACCAACTGGACGTGCGCGGCTGGTGTGACCATCTTCTTCGACCAGGTGCGCGACACGCTGCAATTGTCCGGCCTGGGCTTCTTTTTTGGCGGCGTCACGTTCATCGGCTCGCTGCTCGTCACTTTTCTGCTACCAGAGACGGGCAGGGTCACCCTCGAGGAGCTACTCCAGGGGAACCTCTTCCTGCCCGAACCGGAGCCGCAAATGCGACACAAGGCCAAGTAGAGGCCCCCGTTAAGCGAGCGTAGTGTTTTATAAGAACTGTCCCTACATATATAGTAAAACAGTATATAGTTACTCTTTGTGATAGTCCCTTTTCTGTAGCTACCTGCACAAATATACCTTAATGCATGCATTGCCTATTGGGATTGTTATTGTTGTTCACAGATGCCAATAAAGCTTCTACAGTGTTTAAATGTGGTCGGGCCACACTACTATAGCCCGATTATTTATTTGCCCTGTATTTGCATCCTTATCATAAGTAAACATACTCAAATGTGAAGGTTCTGGCCATGAAATAATGTTCCAAAAATAAGTATGCCGGATGGAAATGAGTGAGCACCATGGGAATGGATTAGGTAAGGCAGGGGTTTGTTCACGAATACTTAGGAGTAGGGTTATTGGTTGTCATCGTTTCTGTTTATGATCGATATGGCAGACATTCGAGGCCACACTAGTTAGAATCCAGTTCGCGACGAATGATCTCGGAACAGCGGGCAAGGAGTAAGTTATATCCTGACGATTTCGTACTGCGTAGTCAAGCAAATCTGCAGTGATAGTCTCATTAGTTACTTTGTGTCAGTCACCGATATAGTTTGCTATTCAATCCTTCCTGAATTATTAACAAAAAATTAATTATCTGACTGCACCGCCGTGGACCTAACAGCCCCTGGAATTGTTTGTGCTGCGAGGGCATCATCCCCTTCGCCTCGGCGCCATAGAGGGCTAGCCTCGTGGAGGGCGCGGTGTGTTCGTTACTAGTAAAGTCCCTTGATAATTTGAAAGTAGCGACACTCTCCTCCGCGCCGCGCTTTCCTCCTCGATTCTCCTCGCGCGGCGGCGGCGAGCGCTGCGCACGACACGCTTTTTCCCCCTGACGCCCGCCGGCCGGCCGCAGCAATGAGTGAAGCGCGAGCTTTTGGGCCAGGTCTGCGCTCCAGGAGTGCACAAAATTTTTGAAAAATTGCGAGAAAAGCATTGAGAATGCCGATAGTAAAGTTCATGAATTGATTGGTTTCTTCTTAGAACTGTTTGAATGGGGAATACTGATAAACAAAGCTTTCAGGCGAGTTCTGTGCTACAGACACTTTTTAAGTCTCATGATAAGGTTTTACTTTGTGCACTTAATCTAGTACTGCCTCTGACTTTGCGTTTGTTTTTTTTAGAGCGTGAAATCTGTCACCGCGGTAAAACTTCAGATAACGATCCAGGCTGGTGCTTTGAACTTCAAGATTAGAGAAGATTAAAGCAGGACTTAGTCTATTTCGCTACTGTCAAGCTATCTCTCTAAGCATAGTATATGTCACGTGATCAACCATGAGATTGGATTATTGGTTAATTGTACATGTATTTCAATCAATTACTGGGCCAAATTAATTTATATTTAGTAAATTGCAATTAAAATCTAAATTTTAGCTGCAACACCGAACCGTATACTGTTGGAAAGCTTAGGCCAAGTGTAATGGCACTGTGCTAGTTAGCTATCCGCGATAATCTGCGTTCATTAGTTAATTTTGTATAAAATCAAATTTTGAGCTGTTCCTTGCTGCTTCGAGGCAAGGAACAGGTTTGCCACGGCAGTCTTGATATGATGCTGATGGAGGAATTAAATAATTTTATGAGTACGTGGCCCCTCACTGACTTCGCGTGTGGTTAAAAGACAGCAGGGTACACTGGGAGAAGTGGTGGGCCCTGTTGCCGATACACTGAAGTTCTGGGGCAAGCATGCTGTGGTCTCATGCGCTGTGTAAAAGAGCTTGATTTCATTGAACGCAACAATCAAATAAAAAAATTACAAGGTGCACATAAGTCTTCAACGTGCGGAAATGAGAAAGCGTATAACTGCCAATTCATTAACTATCGCTATCCTATCTATCACTATATCTACTAATGCCAGAGACCTATCGTAACTGTCACTATCCGCAACGAACACTGTCACCTCACTATCCGGGCCTATTACTATAATTTACTATTATTATCCGTAACAGTCACCATCATTACCTATCACTATTCATAACCATCACTATTTAATCTGATGCCGTCCCATGACCCATTGAAATACTTCAATTTTCATTGACTTACGTTGTCAGTCATATCTCTGTTATCTCATAATATCTGACGAGACAACTATACATTGACTTTTAATTCTTATACTTTCTTGTTTTCTCATAAATGGAGGTGGGAAAAGAGCAAGCCACAGAAATAACTGACTACTATCAGCGCGAGGTTCATGTCTCTGTCGAGGAGGCTTCCTTTACTTCAGGACAGGTCGGTGAGAGAAAATTGATGGAACTGCGTTTGGTCTGTTTTTTTTTTTCGAGTTCGTGTAATATTGGCGGCTCAAACTGGTCTTCAGTGAAATGTAGCTAGAACATAGAGCGATGAGATAATTACTCAGGCTAGGTGAAAAAAAAAATCTTGCATACAATTGAAATGAGTAATATGTTACAGTGTTAAGAATTGTTGCTCGCAAAATGTTCCCCTATTTT
The DNA here is from genome assembly GCF_055883805.1 of Amblyomma maculatum. Lineage (NCBI taxonomy): Eukaryota > Metazoa > Arthropoda > Arachnida > Ixodida > Ixodidae > Amblyomma > Amblyomma maculatum. The sequence goes on along the minus strand of NC_139351.1, from coordinate 67,640,685 downwards.
TACATAATAACTATAATCATCATTGATTGTTTAGGTTTCGTAAATACAGAAAATTGATGCAATGATTCCGGCTGATTTGACATCGATGGGATAACTTTTCTCGCAATAAATGAATACGCGGAATCGCGCTTTTAGAGCTCCAGCTTTCAAAGCGAAGGTAACCTGCCAACGCCTTGAAGTCATGGTCAAAGAGAAGTGTGTGATCATATGAACACCTCCTGCACATTTGCCGTATCCCTGATAAAACGAACGCATATTTTTTAACCCACGCGTGCGTCGAAGCATGGCAAGACACATTCAAAAATTGAAAAAAAAAAATTGCCATACGACCTAACTAGTGCAGATTACCCGCAATACCTCGGGTTTACTTGCCAAAGAGTTTTTCAGGGCCAGCATTCATTGCTCCCGAGTAACCGACGCACACTACAAGTAAAAGCTGGAAAGGCTAGCTCCTCTACAAGCCCGAATTTTGATTTTTAGTGAAGGAGGCCAGGGATCCTAGCATAATCGCGACAAATGCAATCGAGAGACTGTAATTTTCCAGTTATTTCTGACAGCAAAAAGCAAATCATAGCGCCCTGTTTCTGACTGTACAGAAGTCGAAGCGTGTTAAATGATGGAGCCTTGGAGCCTCGCAGAATATTCAGCATGCTGCAGAGAACAACCTTATTTTTATACAATGAACATGCTGCCGCCGCAAAAATATTGAGCAGCAAGCAGGAATAAAAAACGCAGCGTCAGGTGACGCGTTATTACGGGGAGTGAGAAAGGCACTCGACGTCGCAAACAACTCTGTTGTTTCTAGGAATAAACGTCTTTCGACTAATCTTGTGAATCCATTGACTCGTGCGCAAGCCGTCACGCTTGCCTTGAGATATCATGAATACCGCATAACCATCTTCAGGTCGCTTGCTGCAGTTGTACGCGCAACAGCACGGCATAGAGCTTGCACGCTGCAATAAAAGCACAGCGCGCAATATTCGCTCGCAGAGACTAGGGGAAAAATGGCGCGAAGGAAAAAGAAAACACAAGGAAAACGCCGGACGCGCGTCGGTTTCCAATGGCAACGGCAGGGAGACCAATCGTCGCTCAGGAAATCGGGCGGAGAGCCGGCCTTCAGCGAAGGGGCGCGCAAGGGGCGAGGAGGAGGCGAGGAGGTAGCGCGGCGGCGGCAAAGTTCAATCGTTGGCGTAACTTTCAAAGTATCAAGGGGCTTTAGTTACTAGAAAACACGTCTTACTCTGACACTGACACGTTTTTGAGGACCGCGAGGAGCTGTCAGCTTCCCCTCTCCCCGCATTGGAACTCGCAGGTAGTCGGCTCGGTTACTCAGGAGAATTCTTTGTCTGGAACCCGCGGCTGGCTCATGTAATCGCGAATCGCGGTATTCCAAGCACGCCGCCAACAATAGAGAGATTTAGCTTACCGTGATCCGCGATCCGCCACCGCGACCCTCTACCGCGAGTGGGCGGAGCACACAAGCTGATTGGTCGCCACGCGGCAGGTCTATGTGCCGACATCAAGTATGTGGCGCCATCTTTTGGCGCCAAGGGGATCTGGGCATGCGCAGTGGAACGCGCTGTGGCGGACCATCGTAGCGGATCGCGGATCATGGTAAGCTGAATCTCTCTAATTATCGAGTTTTCCGCCAGAAGCCGAAGAGAACGACTGCTCGGTGAGCCCTAAACGGCCTAAAGCACGGAACTATCATTTGTTTTCGGTCGTATAGTCAGAATAAAGAGCATTTTAACCGGCCTTCAATCGGTCCACAACCTTTACCTCACAAAACCAATTTTACAGGGACCGGAAAGCAAGGCGTCAGGCACCCGTGTACGGTGAGACAGAATGAGCATTAACAACACTTGTAGATATAAATTTCCATCTTTACGGCGTCCCTAATAGCCTCAGTCGCTTCGGTACCAGAAGCCCTATGAAGCAGCCAAACCTAACCACTAAACAAAATCGCATCAGTGACTCAGTGCTTAAGGTTCTCGGCAAATGAGTCTGTATACCCGGGTTCGAACCCGATCAGGGCAGTTGCGCTTCGATAGCGGCGAAACGCAGACATCCGTGTTCGTCGCGATATCAGTGCACATTAAAATAATAATGCGAGGGATCTGTGCAGTCTCTGTTTCATACGAGCATGCACCTTCGCGGCACGCGTTATATTTATTGATCGGAGGGTCATGTTCTATCGAGAGATAGAATATCGGCCCAACAGCCGGGTCTCGCGCACTAGGAACAAGCGTCTTTATCTTTTCCGGATTCTTGCACGGGGTTCGCGCTAGTCTGTCGCATTACAATAACACTACGGTGAAGGAGCAACCATCCTGACGACTCAAGACGAACAGCTAACGTTGGGACATGGACGATTCCGCGGCCACGACGACGCAAATACGATGAGGAGGTAAATGGTTCGATGAGGTAATTGACGAGTTAAGTCTGCTGAATAATGCGGTAGGCACCAGTATCCTGGAAAAGAAATTTCGGGGAGAGGCCGGGGGTGGAATAAGACCCAGAGTGAAACAAGAGAGTCTAGTGGGTAGGAAGAAGCTATAATAGAGCTTTCGCGGCTGACTTTCTGTCGTTCTTGTGTGTATGTGGCCCATGCACTTCTCAACTGGCGGCATTCTTCGGTATGTTTAACAGCCTCGTAAAGTGACGTCGATTCTGAATTGGCCATGTGATGGGGGGAACCATGTCCATGGTGCAGGTAGGGTTCCGTTAACAAGACGAAAGGCGGAGAGCACCGTGGTAGCTTTAAATAGTGCTATTTTAGGCGCAGATCACAAATGGAGGAATTTCGCCCCAGTTAGAAGGGTGGTGGTCCGCATACATAGCAAGCGTATCAGGCAGGGTAGGATTAAAGTTCTTATTTAACTGTTCATCGGAAGATTTTAAAGCGAAGCTGTACGAAGAATGGCGCGGCACTTCTTAAGCACTGTTCGACGACGTCCGCTCAGCAATTTTTAGGAGCCCCATGTTGTAGGATGAACGACGCAGCATCACCCACAGAGGACGATGGAAACGCTGAAGATTCCACATAGTGAGGTAGTCGATTGCGACGATGACATGCCCAGGCACCTCAAACTGTTGGCCCATCATTGGTACTGTGTTGGCAATGTCCGGCCCAATATAGGACCAGCGAAAGGCCAACACAATGCCAATATTGGGCTATGGTTTGTGTCGCCTGGGTAACGATGCCCCGCAGGAGTTGTCGGAAGGGGACCATATAGATTCATCGCTATGTCGTCAAATGCGTGACAAGGGCTGGGGAGTGGTTACAAAGGCGGTGCCTTCCGGTGTTGCAAGCTGGGCGAGAGCGTGCATGCTGGCCCACAAAGTGGTACATCCTACGCGAGTAATACCAGAGACGCAATCAGGCGTATGTTTTCAATACTCCAGCATGATCTCTCTGCATAAACAGTGGGGCATGTTTCTGAACGTAGGTATAGTGACCTAGGTGCCGAGGAATAATGAGGAGCCATTTCTGCCCTTCAGACAGGTAGTTGCGATGGTACAGGTCACTCCGAGTGACAAGATGGTAAGCTTGGCGTTGTAGTCCTCAAGAAGCAGAACGGTGGGAACTAGATAGGAAGCGCTGAGAGATGCAATCTAAGGTTCTTTTTGTTGAGAAAGCATTGCGGGGATGTCAAAGGAAGAAGACTCGAAGGCGGTGACAGGTGGTCAAAGCGGCTCACTCTGAATAGGCGAACGGTAAATGGCGCCAGCCTCAGAATGCTTGCGGTCGGAGCGGTAAGCGACTTTAATGTTGTACTCCAGTAGATGATAGCCACCATAGGGCATGATGGTCCGTCGCGATGTAAAACGGGCGACCGTATATGTAAGGCCAAAATTTTCCAATCCACCATATGATGGCAAAGCATTCTTTTTTGGTTACTGAATAATTGGGCTCGGTCTTTGTCAGTGTGCGACTCACAGAAGCCAGCACGTATTCATCGCTGTCTGTTTTCCGCTGAACGAGTACAGCGCCCAGGCCGACTCCACTGGCTGCAGTACAGATTTCGGTCGGGGCGGCAGTGTCAAAATGACGTTGAATAAGAGATAACACGAGAAGGTGGCGTAGTGTGGTGAAGGCGTTTTATCATGCTGGTGTCGCACGTCAAGACAGTGGCGCTGGTAGCGATGAGTGTTGTTAGATGAGCGGTGATTCACACAGTTGCGAATAAAGCACCAAACATACGAGCATAAGCCAGTAAAGCTACGGAGTTCATTCAGCGAGGAAGCTTTAGAAATTCTGCAATGGTGCAACGTTTTGCGCGGTCAGGAAGAACACAAGCCTTGGAGAGGATGTGGACCAATACACTGAGTTGATTCGCATCGAAGCAGCACTTCGAATTTACTTGAAGGCCAGCATCAGTCAGGCAAGTCAGGATGCATTCCAGGCATTGAATGTGAATAGACAAGTCCTTAGAAAACCCTATACCATCATCGAAGTATACTCGGGAACAGTTTGTCTTGACATTTGGCCGCAAAGGTAAGATGGCGGGGTGTCTTTAAACGTGTCACTCCCCCATCTAGTTCGACCACGCGGCTTTCGGTCTGCATAGACGTTGCAGATCATTTCCTTCGTATACTCTTGAACTTGATTCGAGTCTTCTCTGGTGAAAACGCTTCCAACCCTTGCAGAGTGGGCGACCAAAACAACCGGAACGACCCAAACAGGCGGCTGTCGCCATCTTGTCTGCAAAGTCGGGGCTTCTCGAAACCCCGCAACAGACATCAGACCAGAAAACCAAGTGAAATCAAGAAAAATGTTTTAGGCATAACAGCTTCATTTTAGAAAATTGGTTCCGTGATAAAAAAAATATACCGTAAATAACTAGCGCTATGATTTCAATCCGTACCGGGCACGTACCGGGTACTCTGGCACAGCATAGTCGGGACACGTGGGCGGGACCACTGCATTACTGAGACGGGGCATTAGCTCAGCAACTGTCTGAGGATTTTGTAGCGAGAGCTACAGTACGCCACTCAGCCGAGAATTTCGCCGTTTGGGAGAGGCTACTAGTGCGCATGGGTGAAAACCGGAGAGGAGCAACAGGGGCGGCGCGCATGACGTCAGAGCTCGTGGTCGCATGCTCACGCAGCAGAGGCACCCGATCAGAGAAGCGTCTTGCGAAGCAAAGACGCCAAGATACAAAGCATCAGACACTTGAACAAAGCGAAATGTCAAGATGCAGAGCGTAGTAATATTAATAAATTAGTTCATAGGAAAGGTTAGGCACAACATCTGTCACACTTGCAGTGTGGGCACCTCATCTAGGTGGTGTTGCCCTGGCCAGCGCTGTAAGAGAAGGGAGGAAGGTGGGAAAGAAAGTGCAAAGAGAGAAAGAAGAGACGTAGTGGAGGACTACAGAGTAATTTCGACCACGTCAGGATCTTTAACGTGCGCTGCCATCGCACAGCAGACGGATGCCTCTCAGTTTCGCCTCCATCGGGACGCAGCCTCCGGCAAAGCGTAAAAGCCGACGCATAGCAGCAGGAAAGAGAGAATTAGCTTAAGAAGGCGAAGAGAGCAGCGTAGACGCCCGACCAGAGACAAGAATGGATTGCCAAAGGGAGATGCCAGATGCGGAGCGTAAGAGACTGCGTATAGCCGCCGAGATGGAACCTATGGGAAAGTTCAGTCAACGGGAACCAACAGAAGAGGATGTGAATGTACGTCATGTGACTTATATAACACCATTCAAGTTTCTGAAAGTGCATCTGCAAACCCAACATTTGAAGCAGACTTGTGAACTATCCTTTTGGACACCTGTTGTGAGTGCGAGAGATTGGCACCAATTGTACTTGATACCGGCGATTAATCCAATGTATGGGACTTTGCATTTGGAGACTCCACCAAATCGAAATGCTGTATAGACAAAATAGAGACTGTTGCGTGCTATTTCACATACCATCAGGCAGTTTTCGTCTCTGTCGAGCGAAATGAATAAAATATGTGTATACCCAATGTCAATCATTGCTAAACGTACATGACCACAGAAGCTCAGCCAGGGAAAAGTACCTCTCGCTACGTATATCCTGGCATAGCAGAGTTAAGACTCTGCCATTTTTCAGAAAGGAGCATTTGAAAGGCGTCGTCCTTGAACCCTTCATGATGTGATTTATTTTGTCTGTTTCAGATATAGACGGGCTCACACGACGACAGAGTTCGACAACGTTCTCAATATTACTGTTGAACGACTCGCCGCTTTCCTGTACGCGACTTCGGAACGGTTGTTCGGCACGAAGCTTGCGAAGGGCAGGCCTGCAACCTCTTCGTTTCGACTCCATCGAAACGCAGCCGCCGGGAGTCGGGATCGAACCCGGGTCATCCGGCACAGTAGTCGGGTATCTTAAACACTGCACCACCGCGGCGGCGCCAATTAACAAGCATTGGGTCTTGAATTCTGAACATTGGATGCATTTGATTCCAACTACTACTACGACGCCGCCGGCGTCGTAGTAGTAGACGCCGCCGAACGACGGTTTCAGATGAACGAGCAGGATAAGCTATCTCTTAAAGACTTGAAAGGCAGGGTTTTTACACGCACGGTCAGCGTTTTCGCACCTTTCACTGTGTCAACCTTTCCCGGGAGCTTCGCCAATGCATAGCGCACCTCGTGTCCGCGATGTTAAACAGCACACCATCACGCACATTGTATGCGAAAGTCGAAGCAAAGCCACATAAAATCCGATCCTTATGAGCTACCAGACATGAGAACATTGCGGGAGGAACCAATAAAAGCATAACGCGCTCTTTATTGCACCACCACACGCACTGTATACAAAAGTCGAACCAAAACGTGATAAAATCAGATCCGTATGAGCTTCCAGACGCCATGAGAACATTGCGAGAGGAACCAATATAAATTGGCTGTGGCTTAGCTCGGTTATGCCTAGCGAAAGCTAAGGCATATCTTCGTCAGCCTTGCTAAACCTTGATTTCACATCCAGGTCAATCTGGTTGTCTGACTATGTTGCTGCATTAAAGACGAGCCAGTGTTGGTTAGACAGACACCTTATTGTATTCTCCTCTGTTTCGTTGCTTCTTGATTGCTACGAAGATGAGAGAAGTAGCATGCCACTGTATCGAGGGTTCCTTCGGTTAATTGAGGCCAGTATTTGTATCTGAAAGACGGACCCATTGCGTAGTGTGTACTTTCGGCTCGTTGACTAGATCCAGGTGAAACGTGTCCTTCATGGGACTGCTGAGTGAGGCCGCATCATGGTTGAAATCACCGGCCACAACGCACAGTTCTTCGGCATTTCCTCGCTTTGGGACAAAAGTAGCTACCACATTACAGTAGTGTAGTGTAGTACCACATTACAGTAGTGTTCGGCGCCACGTATGCTCGCTGGACTACCACCCCACTTCCACTATTCGAAAGGCACAAGCTTCTCCCTTGTTTATCGCTACGGGCCTCGATGTGTTCCTTTACAGAGATACACACTCCGGCGTTCCTATTGGCTTCGTTTCAACTAGTTAACAACCAGCCTGAAACCGGGAATTACGACTGCCTGCGATCGGCATGCGAGCCCAACTTCTCTAAAGCCAGTACATCAGCAGCGGTTAGTAGAGTGTGAGGACAAACTTCCGCCATGTGGCAAACGAGAGACCTAACGTTTAATAGGGCCGTGGAGTAATCCGTGACGGGTTTTGTAAGTAGCGCTTTGAAGCGAGTATATGCATCATCTAGGCCATGCGCTCCGCCGGGGTGGCGCAGTGGTTACGGCGCTCGACAACTGTGCCCAAGAAAGCGGGATCGAATCCTGGCCTCGGCGGCTGCGTTTCGAAGGAGGCGAAATGCAGTGGTGTCCGTGTGCTGTGCGATGTCAGTGCACGTTAAAGAACCCCAGGTGGTCGAAATTTCCGGAGTCCTCCACTACGGCGTCTCTCATAGCCTGAGTCGCTTTGGGACGTTAAACCCCACAAACCAAACCAAACCATACCCATTTGTTATACAGCGCACTTCAGCAGCACCGGCAGGCAGAAGCGCCAATAGTAGTAAACCAGCGTGTGAGCTCTGGTCAAGCTCCGCTTACAACAACTTAACAACCACTGTCAAAGCTTCTTTGTATCCAGAGGAGAATAGCAACCGTGAACCTTGCAAGAAAGGAAATGCGCATACGCATTCTATGATATTACGAAAGTTTATCTAGACTCAAACTTTTACAGAGATTAAAATATGCTCTGTGCCTACTTGTGGGTTTTAGAAGATCTCATAAAAAGCGTGTTATTGTATTATTTACTTCCCTCTCAATTATTTACTCGCTGGCTCTTGTTTCAAGCTTTTCTGTGTGCTTTTTCAGAAGTTTATCGATGAAAGAAGTCTCATTCAGTGAAGGCGCTGAAGATCGAAGCTTAGCGGGCGTCCCTGCGTGTTTCACGTTAGGGGCGGCCCGTGAGTTTGTCACCATGGCGCATTGAATGCCGTGGAATTCATTGAAGACTCAAGTCTTCGATATAGTCGTCCCTGCAGGGACTTGTCCCAAAACGGTCGTCGACGCGGCGGCCTCAATAGTGGGTTTACCAGAAGTTTACTGCGTTCAGCTTATGGCGCCCAGTCTTTTCAAGTAACAGTGCTATATGTTTGCAGGAGACAAAACTAGGGCCTAAACACACAAACAGTATGTCTTTCGCTGTGATCGACAGCAAGCAGATATGTTATCCGGAGGTGTTGCTATTATCATTCAGAATTCAATCGCAACTCATCAAATTGACCTCAAAACTAGCTATGAGGCTGTTGCAGTCACTATCCTGCACTACAAAACTATAACATTATGTTCTGTATACCTTGAATCCCATTCTAATGTCACACTTCATGACCTGGAATCACTTTTTAAACAGCTACCAGAGCCATATCTAGTAGTTGGAGATATTAATGCTCATTCCACTTTTTGGGGAAGTAAACAAACCAATAGCAGGGGCCGTAAATAATAAATGGTTCACAGGAAGGGAAAGGCGCAGTATCTGTCCCACTTGTGGCCTGAACCGCGCCGTCAGGGAAGGGAGGAAGATGGGAGTTAAAGTGGAAAGAGAGAAAGAGGAGCCGTAGTGGAGGGCTACGGAGTAATTTCGACCACCTGGGGATCTTTAAAGGCCCACTGTCCACCCTCCGGTCGAAAATAGTTTCTTCCCCGGTGACTGTGAGACTTCGCCCTTAGAACGCAAGGCAGCAAAATGTTTTTGAAAAGAGTAACTAATAACGCAGTTACAGCCACCGCAATCACCCGATTTTGTCATGCCTCTCTCCTTCCGTTCCCTCGCAAAGGTTTTAACGCGGTAGCGTTAATGAGCTCGTGTCGCAGAAAAGCCGGTGTCGTCGGCGTCCAGTGAGCTATAAATCACGGCATGCACTTCATAAATAAAAAGCAAGTTCCAAGATGGGCTGGGTGGGAATCGAACCAGGGTCTCCGGAGTGTGAGACGGAGACGCTACCACTCAGCCACGAGTTTTTTTTTTTTCTTTATTGCCGGTCATCACCAACACACAACAAAACCAACAAAAACGCGCTACAATCAAATGCTCACAGCAGAGCGGTTACCACAAGCATGACACTTAATACAGAAGCCGGCAGGCTCATACGAGTTGCCTTTGTCAAGTTAAATTTCCTTCAGCTGGCATAGTGGTTCGACTCTTAAAATCCAGTCTGGCACAGTGGTCTTCAATTTGTGCATTTCAACCAATGCGTGTATACTCTTGCGGAAGTAGAGCCTTGCAGGGCGGGCGTCAGGGTCACAGTGAAAACCCGCCATTCTGGACCGCCATAGACTGTGCAGGCCTATTAGCATAACCGTATCAAGTGGAATCCCATCATTATTTTCAGTTGGCAGGAATCTAATCCCGTATGAGTCTAATGGTAATTCTTTTTTAACAGTTCTTTGCAGCACGTCCCAAAAATAGACGCCCTCCCAATAGTGCAGAAATACATGGTCTATTGTCTCTGGCTGTTTACATATTAAGCAAAGTGAACCCCATGGCAGATAAAAGCCCTTGCTTTCAAAAAAAGTTTGTACCGATAATGTTCCTGTATGTAACTTAAATAAAAACGTCTTTACCCCAGGAGAAACTGGCATTCTTTTGACACGCTTCAGTACGTCTTGACCTAGACGGCCGCTATACAAGGCTCTGTACACAGGAACAGGGAAGAAGTCGTCACAAACAGCTTTATACAGGTTCTTCTTTTTCACTGAACTTAAGTATTCTGTCGAGAAGCGAGCTGACAGAATTCGAGCACTGCTGACAATCTCTTTGAAAAAACTAGAAAGACGCCCCGGCATGCTTTCCGTAGCAACAACGAAATTGGGCAACGCCCGCGCGAGCCTCACTTGGCACACAGTGCACAAAAAGGGGTCGGTAACGTCGCGAAAGAAAATAAATCTGTGTACAAGCTGGCGCACAAATAAGTGAGCAAGCCCGAGACCTCCGTCTTTAATTGGCCGGAACAGGTTATCCCGACTACATCTTTCCCAGCTTGATGCCCATACAAACACAGCAAAGATTCGGTGTAGCTTTTGAACACTCAACCTAGAACAATGAAGTGCTTGCATGACGTACCACACCTTGGCAACAAAAAATAGATTACACACAGTGGCTCGTGCAAAGATAGACAGCGGCACTCCTTTCCACTTGTCAGCCTTCTCCCGTATTTCCTGAACTTGGGCGCGCCAAAATGGCTTGCTGTCTTCATAGAATTCTAGAGGTACACCCAAATACTTCACGGCTGTTGTAACCCATGTAACGTTGGCAAAAAAGTCAGGCGTTGATGTCCACGCCCCGTGCCAGAAGCCAAGACACTTTCCCCAGTTTACTGGACTTCCTGTGGTCGCACTAAAATCTTTCACAACTTCAACTGCGGCGCAAATACTTTCTTTGTTCGCACAAAACACTGCCACATCATCAGCGTACGCCAGAAGTTTGACCTCAGACTTGTACAGTTGAAAGCCCTGAACAGATGGATTTTGCATAATAGACAGGCATAAAGTTTCGATATAAATGCAGAATAGAAGAGGGCTGAGGGGACAACCCTGACGTACCGAACGCCGCACATTTATGGGTTCCCCTAATACTTTATTAACAATCAATCGCGTTGTGCAGTTTCGGTACGCCAGGGCTACGCCCTCTCTGATAATAGAACCGACATTGATATAATCCAATATTGCAAACAATGCATCAAGTGGAACACAGTCAAACGCCTTTTCTAGGTCGAGCTGAAGAAGCGCGACCCTCGCGCAAGCAACGTCACAACATTCCAGCACGCACCTCGCCTTATGAATATTTGTTATAATAGACCGGCCCTTTATACCACACGTCTGGTGGGAACCAACGATATGTTTTGTTACTGTCTGTAGCCTGGCTGCCAGAACTTTCATCAGTATTTTGTAATCCACATTTGTTAAAGAAATAGGCCTGTATGACGTCACAAATTTTAGTTTCTCTGTTTGGTTTGACTTGGGAATTAACACTGTATGTGAGGATGCGAACGAAGGAGGGAGTGCACCAAGTTCATAGGCATCGTTAAATACAGCAGCTAACAATGGGGACAGATCTAGCTTGAATGCTTTATAAAAGCCTGCGCTCAAACCATCCAGCCCAGGCGACTTTCCTGGGTTCAGATTATCAATGGCGCTTTCAACCTCGTCCTCAGAAATCGGCTGCTCTAACTTTTCTCTTGTGGTGGCATCCAGTCGTGGCAAGGAGGGAAGAAACACCTGCTTAAACGTCTCCAACTTCATGTCCCGAAAAGCAAACAGCTCCTGATAATAGTCGAAGAATGCACGTGCTATGTCGTTCTTATCTGTCACGAGGCTTCCGTTCCATTCTACTTCGGTTATGTCATTTCGATGAGCCTGTGCTTTTTCAAGACCCAGAGCGCGCTTAGTGAGCGTCTCGCCGGCGACCCATCTTTCGGCCCTGGAGCGAACGAGCGCGCCTCGATATCGGTCCTCGTCTAATAATTCTATTTTCTTCTTTATCTTTCTGATGTCCTCTTTGTAAACCCCCGGCTCCTTACACTCCTGCGCTATTAACTTCTTTAATGTTGATCTTAGGCCTGCTTCTTCTCGCTTTTCGTTATGGCGAATACAGCTGGCTCTTTCTATCACTTTCATTTTAATTTCTTGCTTGCACAGTTCCCATTGCTCCCCAATGCTGCTGTTAGGTCGTTTATTTATTTCATTTAGCTTCTGTACAATAATTTCGATTAAGTTATCGTCTTCTAAAAGTTTGGAATTCAGCTTCCAAAGGTCCAACACAAAACTTTTGCTTGGGCTTCTAGCTCCTATAGTGCATTTTACCAGACAATGATCGGAGAATGACATTGGGATAACAGAATAATTTTTACACTTCGTTATCACATCCAACGATACATAAATTCGGTCAAGTCGAGCATGACTAGAACTCTGAAAATGGATGTACTGCACGCTGCGCGCTCCTTCCAAGCACTCAGCAACATCCTCTAATGAAAACTCTGCAATCATCTGCAACAAACAATCGGTGCTTGCATCTTTAAAGGGGCGGTTAGAGGTTTTGTCTCGGGCGCTTAAAACACAGTTGAAGTCACCCATAATTATCAGCTGCCTTGTTGAATCTAAGCATCGTTCGATGTTTTTAAAGAAAATGAGCCTGTCTTCAGCTGCATTTGGTGCATAAACGCAGAGAATGCGATAAACGCAGAGAATGCGCCATTCACTGCTATGCAAAACCAGGTCACAAACAATCAACCTTCCGCACGTAGACGAAATCACGGCCTGCACTATAAGTCCTGGCAACCGTTTGACAAGAAGAAGGCACCCAGCCGACGTGCCCACTGCGTGACTAACAGCCACTTCGTACCGCGACGTGAAACGCTGCGCCCTGCTCCCTGTCTCCTCCTCTCCCTCCACTTTAGTTTCTTGTACTGCTAGCACGTCTATGTTTTGCTCTGTTAAAAGGCGAAGTACTTGGCTTTGCTTCCTTCTACTAGCCAACCCTCGTACGTTGAGCGTTGCATTGTTCAGACTCTGGTCCATCGCCATAATCATGCATTAGAAGGAGGCCGGGAGCATGACGCTTACCTTTCACGTCTAGCATGGCGCTACACGTTTCCAGCATGCCCACCTCCATCATCATTTACGGGCTCGACTTGCTGCGAGGGTGGCTTTTCCTCGGCCCTCCTGTCCGCCGCGATGTTGGGCCGTTGCTTGAAAGGAGGTCTCCTGTTCAGGGTCGCTTTCATAGGCGGCTCATCGTCGTTCTTAAGGGTCTGCTGTTCGCTCCCGTCTCCTGCCTTTGTATGGGGGCGTTTAGGTGCGCTGCCGGCGCTCGTTGACCGACCGCTGTTTCCCGTAGCAATGGTCACCTTCGTCGCAGGCTCCAAGGAACCTGCGTCTTGAAGGGGTGCGTTCGCGTTCGCAGACGCCACTGGCACCCAGGCTGCCGACTCTTGTTGTTTTCCTGTGTCATCACCCGCCTCTTTGCCGGTGATGTTCGGTGCTTCCACATTGACGGATGCCGCAGAGGTTCCAGCGTCTTCGCTTCCCTTTGCAGCTTCCTCGGCCTCGACAACATCCATTACATCTTCAGGCGTCTCCTCTCTCAGAGCGGGCACTGTTGCCGCAGCGTAGGTGCGGACATAATCAACTTCCGTGTGTCCAAAGCGTCGGCAGCGAGAACAACGCGGTACTTTGCACTCGCGTCGTACATGGCCACAACCATGGCAACGTAGGCACTGCATAGGCCTTCCGGGAACGACGACGAGGGCCAGCTCACCTGCTACCCTTATTTGATGGGGCAGGTCGTCTGCCTTCATCCCGGCCTTCAACTTGAGAAGTACTGACCTCGTTGTCGAGCCTTTCTCGCTGACGCCCTGGACGCGCCACCGTTCTCGAGTGACCTCCGTCACCTTCCCGAATGCGGCGAAAGCCGTGCGAATGTCCTCGTCTGCGACACCGTGTATCATCCAATGTAGTCTGAGTCGGACTTGCTGGTCTTGAGGGTCGATAATAACACACCGTCGTCCCTTTACTTTCAGCTCTTTAAAAGTCACAATACGCTTCGTGGCTTCAGCAGTCTTGAAGGTGACAGCCCACACGTGATTAACTTGATACGCCCCCAAGGCTACAACCTCGGCGAGCGCGTCGGTCTCGGCGAGTGCATCCCGAAAATCTTCTACGCGGTAGGGCCTAGCTCGAACGTCACCATGCAAAAAAACCGTGTTTAAAGCAACACGTCCTGTGGGCAGCTGTGGCAAAACAATCTGATATTCACTATCTTCACTTACATCGGACCTGTTACCGCGGCCAGCCTGGGCCGCTATCGCTGCTCCGGTGGAGCCCATGATCCTGCGTCCGAACACGCCAGTGGCCGGAAGTAGAATGCCACTCAGCCACGAGTTCGATGCTTGAAAGCGGTACAAAAGCGCTTCTAGTGAATGCGGTGTTGCCTTAGAAACATGCCGTAGAACGTTATACTGCAGTGTATATCGGTAATTATGAGCATGTTACTTACAGAAGTCGCAGTTACACGAGTAGCGAAGTACGTTTCCACTACATTTCTTCTGCGCTCTGCGCACATGCAGAGCCATCTTGCGGCAAACACAGAAGAACCCCCTCCTCGCAATGTGCGGCGCTGCCCCGACACGTGGCGCGCCACTCGCCCCTGACGTTTCGCCGTGCACCCTCACAGGTTGTAGAATCAAGCGTCTTTCCTTTCTTTAGATCACTATCTTCGCTCACCCACTTCTCCCCTTCGGGCCGCGCGGGTACCGGTGCGAGGATGCCCCAATACCCTTGCGTTTAGTAAGTTTTCTCGACGAGGTGCAATAGAGGCTTTACAAAAGTTAGCGCCATCTAGTGAAAGAAACAAAAACTGTGCGCGGCGGCCATGTTTTGTTCAATCCGCCCGCGCCTCCCATCGAGTACGCTGTCAACGTGCGCCTTCGTAGAACCCGTGCATGCACCGAAATGTGCATTGGAATGCTCACAAGCGATTGTTTCATCTTTTAACATCACAGCAGTCGCTGTTAGCTCCAAGCTCTATTCGGAATGATACCAGCATGTTCTTGCGTGCCCTTCTGCAGCCAGCGCACCCTCGTAGACGCGCACGGAATCAAGGTATACGCGTGTATGCGACCGTTCGTTTGCAGTCCTAATCGGCTTTACAAGTGTCACTTACTGCACGTCCCTCTGACTGGGAGTTAGCTCACAGTATGTGGTATCACCTAAAACAGCAAGGTTGTTTTGCGCGCTATGGAGCCTTGTGAACTTGAAGGATATATGCTGCGATGGAGGACACGGGAGAAGGAGCAATGCATGTATAATGAACGCTATTGTTCCAATACGTTCTTTGAAACATTTTGTACGTAGGATGCATTTACCATTGTGTATTGGATTTAAGACACGGACATGATTACCGAAACTACTTTTCACAGTCGTACGAAATAGTAGTGCTTGGTGCAGAGAGCAATACGGTTGTCTAGTGCGCCCGAGGTGCGTGTTTTACGCTGCAAAAGCAAGCGGCTGCCGAATCCGGGGCGTCTAGAAAAGAAGGAAAAGATGACATCCCACTAGTGTGTTGTAACATGCTCACGTACAGCCCGTTTCGACCGGTCCACGTCCAGAGCGCGCAGCTCAGGTTTTATACCTGCCAGCGCGGCCGATAAAATAACGAAGCGTGCGCTTCACTTTTGCGTGTTTTTTCGAGTCACCCGATGGTTCGCTAATACACAGCTACCCGAAATTCACTGGAATTTTTAAATATGTCGATTTCTTGTTTATTCCCTTTGTCAGAAAGTAAACATTTGAAGCCGTAATCTCATATGAAAGCGCTGACATTGGAAGCTTCGAGGAACTCGGAGGAGGAGGAACTCGGCTGAAACGAAAAGAAATTTGAAAAGTCAACTCACATCACTGCGAAGTGTTTGTGCTTTGTGCAACTCGCTGTGTTCATAAAATCAGATTTATATTATATCATATCGTTATAGAAAAATTAGGGGGTCACTTAAGCTCCGCCGTTAAAGGTATAACGCGATAGTCTCTCTCTCTCATACACACACACGCACGACGTTTTCTTTCTTCACGTGTTATATTTTAGCTCTTTTATTTATTTATTTTATTTACCAAATACTGCAGGCCCTAACTGGGCCCTAGCAGGAGGGGCGAAAAGAATACAATGCAGTGAAATATGAATTCATTAAAAGTAACATACTACACACAAGTGTAGTATATTATATGTTGTTATGTATGTTATATTTCTATGTTATGTTATATTTCTATCATTTCTTTATTTTTATTTTATTTGAACTTTTATATTTTTATACACAAATACGCATGCGTCAGCAACAATCGGCTTTTGAACACATTCTTCAATTATTTCAATTAATGAATTACACATTCTAAATTTTCTTCCTTTGCATCACCAAGCACTGGTTTTTTATTCTGACACCTTTAAACCCTTACTTTCCAATTTTTTCCTTTTTTTCGTTTTTTTATTTCATCAATTGATCAATTCATTACAAAGATTTTATTAACTCGTCATCGCCTATCGCACACCAATCAATATTCAATCATTGGAAGCACAAATTACCATGGCACTTTTTTTTTTACGCAGCCCCCGATTATTTCCGAGACTAATGCCAACTACTGCGTCGACGGCATGGGAAGGAAAGTGCTAAGCGCCAGTCCAACTTACGTCAAATTACGCACGATCCTTTTATCATAAAATAAAATGCATCCTCGCTCATTTCACCAACCAAGTATCTTCCAGTGGGATGAGCGACGGTGATTGCGCAAACCAAGCAAACAAACTCGCGATGATCTCTCATAAGCGTTTAAGTAAACAGCAAAGGCGCACAGACAAAAAAAAAACAAAAAAACTCCACATTACAGAACTCTGGATACTGTACCTGGACAGGGGTGACGCTGCGGATTGCCGAGGGGCCCATGCACGACTCGTAGAGCAATTTGTAACTGCGCTTGGCAGCGCGGCCGGTGGGCCCCGCCACGTCTTGGCTGTCAAAATACGCTTCTAGGCGTCGCTAACAGAAACCGCCAGGGACCGAAAAAAGGTCCAAGCACAGCACACAAGGTTAAAACGTGAAAAGCGCGAACAGAACGGCGAGCGCTGACGGACGGACACGAAGCGAACGGATGGAGCGAACAAAATATGGCGGCCAGCGCGGGATCAGCGTGCCGCTCACGGTTGCCAGACGTACTTTTGTAAACCCTCTATAACGCTATCGCGTTCCACTCTTGAAGGCGAAGCTTAAGCGTCCTCCAAATTTTTTATTCACTCTCCTGCCCGAGGTCGTCTAGCCTCCGCAATACAAATTCCCCTTCCTCCTCCGCGTTTGGCGGGAGGTGGGGCGTGGCTCTCCGCGAGCGCGAAAAAAAAACGGTTGAGGGAGCGCGTGCCGCTGGATTCAGTCTGGCCGTGGCGAGGGAAAAGCGCGCTGCGAGCTGGCTGCGAGCGGTAGACACCCACCCTTCTCCCGTCAGTCAGCGAGACGGACCAATGGACGTCGTTCACGGTACGTACGTCATTATCGGGGCCCGTCGGGCCAGCGCAGGAAGCGGTGAAGCTGGCTTCTCAAAGGAGAGCATGAGAGAGCTTTGAATTGTATTTTCGATGCTTTGCGGCGCGCGTGTCGCTGTAGAATTTTGCACAGACTATCTCCGGTACCTGATCGAAACACTGGGCTCCTTTGCCTAAAAGGGCCTTCCCTGGACAGTGGCCCTTTAACGTGCGCTGACATCGTACAGCACACGGACGCCTCATCGTTTCGCCTCCATCGAAACGCAGCCGCCGAGGTCGGGTTCGAACCCGGGAATTCCGGACAGTAGTAACTGTCCGGAATTCCAGCAAGGCACATAACCGCGAGGCATAAACCAGCGAGGCACATAACCTGAGAACTCGGCAAGCGTTCCATGGAGGTGAAACCACAACCGGCAGCAGCAAGACGCGGGCCCGCCTTCCGCCTGCGAACAAGGAGACCCGTATCACAGTGCAACGCAGCAAACAGCTGCCACCACTCCCGCCCAACGCTGTTCGAGTAGTCGTTCGACCGCGTGGTGAACTGCGACTTCGAGATATTCCAACACCTCGACTGTGGAAAGCAGTGCAGACCGAGCTCAAAATCACACTACCTGAGGACTTCTGCCTGCGCATTCACCCGACCAACAACACGTTCACCGTGGCAACGACACACATCTCAACAGTCGAGACGCTCAAGACGTTGACCTCGCTCACCATTGGAGAGCGAACCTACCCATTCGCGGCCTACGTGGCACCCCTACCGGGGGCTACCAGATGTGTTATCACAAACGCCCACGACGACGAGAGCCCAACGCAACTATATCACGATCTGGTCCGAAGAAATCCAGAGCACACCATACTAGCCGCCCGGCGGTTGGGCAAGATGCATTCTATCCTAATCACATTTGACGCTACCACAGTGCCGCGTTCCACCAAATAGATGGGAGCCATCCACCGCTGCACCCCATACCGTGGCAGCCCAGACGTCTGCACTAACTGCAGACAGCCGGGCCACCGAAATGATGTATTCCCAAGCCCCAAGAACAATCTCTGTCCCCGCTGTGGAACGCAGCATCCACAAGACCAGCCTTGTACGCCCAAGTGCATTCTCTGCGAGGGTCTTCACCTTACCGGCACGGGGTCATGTAAAGGGCGCAGCCTTCACCAGCTACGCAAGCAATCAAGCCAGCATCGAACGCAGCTACAAGAATCGGACGCACCCAAGGACGATTTTCCCCAATTTCCCGAACTCAACCAGCTCAACCAGCATAAGCAGGCCTGGATAGTGCCGCTAAAACAAGCCTGGAACGCTTCTGCCTCTTCACCCAAGCAAACATCCACGAAAGCGACTACCAGTCCACAACAAGCCCTTGCGAAATCTCAGGAGGAGGCAGCGGCGGCAAAAGCGGAAGCTACAGCAGCGCGAGCAGAAGCCGTCGCCCTTCGTCAACACATCGCCAGACTGGAAGCCCAGATAAGTGCCATTGCCACTGGATCTAAACTTTCTCCCCCCCCCCCTCCAACTACCTCATCTCAGTCTTCCCCACCAAACGTATCCACCACAATACTATGTCTAACACCTCAAACGCTAGTTACCCTCCCGATTCACTACCAACGGAAGCTGACGCGGAACCCCGTATACAAACACTGCTCCTTGTATAACGAACCCTCCCTCCACCCACAACTCACTAGATATATCTTGCCAACCATACTTGAGTCATTTGCTGCTCGATTTGAGGCAAAATTGCAGGAAGCTATAACACACATCAATCAGAAATGTGCTACACTCAAAGATGCGGTAATCCGCATAACGCAAGACAACGCTATTCGTAAGCACAGGTTAGATGCCCTAACGCAAGAATTCTCTAACCGCTATATAGATATCGAGACTCGGCTCAATACTAGCGCAACGCGTCTTCCAAAGCGCAAGAAACCCAAAGCAGCGGGAGAAAAGGAAAACCCTCCCCTGCTGTTTCGACTACTCCTCCGATATGTTCTCATGATGGCATATCGAAATCGTAATCTTACTGTTTGGCAGTGGAACTGCCGGGGCTTTGGCCAGAAGCGTCATGTAGTCCACTAACTGCTGTCCTGTGCTACGGGACTCGACATCCTTGCTCTACAGGAACCCTCCAACCCACTCATCCTCCCCGGCTATACACCCATTTTGCCTACATCTCCTGCTCCTTCTCGAGTAGCCTTTTTAGTTAGTCGCTTTGTCACCACCATCACACATCCCTTGGCGATTCCAGACATTGATAACTTTTTAATTGAACTTTTGCCACAACACACTCCAGCGAAAAGTGTTTTTATCTTAAATGTATACAGTAATCCCAAAGTGCCATAAAAACAACTATGAACGGCTATTTACGCTTGCGAAGCGCGTAGCTAACAGGGGCCATTACTTATTGTTGGAGATTTTAACGCTCCACATACAGCCTGGGGTTACCCGCATGACACACCGAAAGGACGTCGCGTGTGGTTAGCCGCGCAACAAACCGGTCTCTCCCTTCTCACTGACCCTACCTTTCCTACCCGCACGGGAATCAGTGTCTGTAGAGACACTACACCAGATCTTACTTTTGCCCATCGTCTTCTTCACGCGTCTTTGTGCAATACACAAGAGAATCTAGGAAGTGATCACTTCATTATGAGGTTCAACGTTCACGAAGTGGGATTCTTTCCGAACGTGTAGAGCAGCCGCGCCTACGCCCCCATTAATGACATCACCGAATGGACCAAACAACTACAAATTGATGTCCAATCAGTATCTTGTCCCCTACCAGATGACTGCCCAAGCGACACGGTTGACTCTCGCCTTCTACATTTATGAGAGGCTAAAGGCGGCCTAGAGCGACGCTGGAAACGGCAGCGTTGGATCCGGACACTTAGACGCCGCCTAGCCCGTCTTAACAAAGAGATAGAGATGCATGCAGCGACTCTTTCACGACAGAGTTGGGAATCGCTATGCAACAAGTTAGATGGAAATATGAGTATCTCAGACTTGGAACCTTTTTAGGCACTTAATAGACTCTAGTAAGACTAGGACTACCCAACGAGACAACCTCACTAGACTAATACATACTTGCGATACACCTCCACCGGAACTTCTAGAACTACGAGATCAGTTCTTCTCCAGGTACCCTTCTAAAACACCCCGACTATTCAGGGCCCCATAACGACTTCCTCGACCAGCCCATCACGGTAGCAGAGGTGCAGGCTGAGCTTCAGAGGCTAAACACATCTTCAGCCCTTGGTCCAGACGGAGTACATAATAAGGCACTCCGAAATCTCGATTCCCAATCTATTGCCGCCCTTACCGAATATTTTAACGAGTGCTGGCGACGGGGAACCCTCCCGCTGCAATGGAAAGAGGCCAAAGTTGTGTTTATACCGAAACCTGGGAAACCTCTGCTAATTTCAAACCTTAGGCCCGTTTCTCTCACCTCTTCTGTCGGGAAACTAATGGAGCATGTACTCCAGACCAGAATTTGTCAATATCTAGAAGGCAAAAATCTCATGCCCACTTGCATGTTTGGATTTCGTCCTGACCTTTCTACACAGGATCTTCTTAACAGCTGAAACATCACATTTCGACCGTCAAACCTATGACACCAAAGCCATCCTAGGCGTAGATCTGTCCACAGCATTTGATAATGTTACACATTCAGCAATCCTTCAGAATATTACAACCCTGAGAGTGGGCGCCAGGTTGTATAATTACGTCCGAGACTTCCTCAACCAGCGCACAGCCGCACTTACCTTTGGCGACCACAGCCTTCCGGAGATCATGCTAGGTGCACAAGGTACGCACCAGGGCGCCGTCCTCTCCCCTATACTATTCAACATAGCACTTCTTTACCTACCCGAAAAATTAGCACAAATCGCCGACATTCATTTCAGCATCTACGCCTGCGACATCACTGTCTGGGCTAAAAGTGGCAGTGATGCCGAAATAGAGGGACACCTACAATTGGCACTAACCGCCATCGACACATATGTACGAGAACGTGGCCTAACTTGTTCCCCTTCAAAATCAGAACTCTTTCTCTACCGCCCCAAGCAATATGATTCAAGCAGTCCGCCTACTTTCATCAAGCTAGATACTCATTCAATCCCACTAGTATCCAAAATCCGTGTACTCGGTCTAGTTCTTCACTCCCATGGTGCACACGGAGAAGTCATAAAGACTCTCCATACACAATGTCAACAGACCACCCGACTGATTCGCCGCATAGCCAACCGCCGGGCAGGTTTACGCGAGCGAAACACAATTCGCCTCACACAAGCTTACGTTATAAGCCGCGCTACATATGCCCTCCCATACATCCCCCTCAAATAAAAAGAGAGAGACCGGGTGAATGCGTTCCTACGAAGTTGCACGAAAACGGCTCTACGACGTCCCCCCAGCACATCTAATGCCCGACTCCTTAAACTCGGTGTGCACAACACTTTCGAGGAACTTAGAGAGGCTACATTAAAGCCACAAATATCCCGCCTATCCAACTCAGCGGCTGGCCGCACTTTATTAACCCACTAAACCTTAGCCCAGTTACATACCCCATTGACGGTGTCCCCCTTTCTCTTAACCTCCGCTCTAACCTCATCATACCTCCCATCCCTAAAAACATGCACCCTGAGTGAGACCAGCGCCGCAGAATAGCCAGGGCTCACGCCCTTCACAGACAATATAGCGACGACCAAGAGGTGGTCTAAGTGGATGCAGCGGAATATACATCAGGATCCCATTAGGTCCTGGCTGTAGCCGAAAATCAAGCAAAGCTGCTTACTTCCAGCGCCATAATCACCAATTCCACCAATTCCACCACAGAGGCAGAGGAGGCAGCCATTGCGCTTGCTCTCATCTCTACATCTGCCACAAAAATTATCTCTGACTCCAAATCTACGATTCTAAATTATGCCAACGGCTATATATCCTGCACCGCTGCTCGCATATTACGCTTCTGGCAGCCCTGGCACCCCAAAACCCTCATCTGGACGCCAGCACATGCTGGCCTCCCTGGCAACGAGGAGGTAAATTTCCTAGCCCGAGATCTTACTTTCCGGGCCAGAGGAATGGAGCCCCCTCTACAGGCCGAGGAGCACTTGCACTCCTTCCGCGATATTCTCTCGTACTACCGGGACAAACAAAGGGAATATACACCCCCAGGCCCCTCTCTCACCATAGCGCAGGCCGTACACTGGCGAAGCTTGCAGACTCGGACTGCTCCATACCCTACACTACTACATGCCAGATACCCAGACCAGTTTTCCTCATCATGCAGACTCTGTGGCAAACCAGGACACTTCCTACACATCCTTCTTACATGCCCCACCTTTCCTCATCCCCCATCACCAAACTTAGCAGAGCCCTACTGGGAGTCTCTCATGACGAACACCTCAAGTCAAGACCAACGGAAGATCATCTCCAGGGCTATGAGGAGGATTGCTCTTCAAGGACTTTCTTTTGCCTTATGAGGGTGTCTCCCATGTAGTAAGGGAGCACCCAAGTGCCAAGCAGGGGGCTCCGCCCCCAATATTTGTTCCAAATGGCAATAAAATGTTTCTACCACCACCACCCCCAACCTCTCGATAACTCAATTGCTCTCTTCATTTCTTCGACCACAAAGCTTCTTTCATGACAGCCAAGAACTGTTAGTGGAGTGTTTCTTGAAGGAATACGTGTGAAAAATAAAAAAAAAAGTTGTCTGTAATTGTACATACGTGTCTTGCTCGAAATATTTGCCTCAATCTATCAAAAAGGGGAAACAGCTGATGAGCTGCGCTCAAATTTCGCATTAGGAAATAACGTAATCATCGGCAATTTTTTTAGGTTTTTTAATTATTATTGTAAAGTATTGTTGTAGGTAGTCGAAATTACTCCACAGCCCTCCACTATAGCACCCCTTAATCTCTTTCCTCTTATACCGCCACATTCCTTCCCTATGGAGCGGTTCAGGTGCCCACAGAAAAAGGGTGGCAGATACTGCGAATTTCGTTTTCTGTAAACCAATTTACTGTAAATCAATTTAGAAAAATATAAAAAAATCCTGTTGGTATAGCTAGGCTTAAACCTAGTGTCTACGCAGTAGCTTAATTCACATTGTTTCACGTAATAAAGCTTTTTATTTTGCTGACAGGTTTTGCTTGGCTATGTTTATGAGGAGGCTGCGGTGGTCCGTCAGAAGTTTGTCTTTCTTTCAGCTTGGCGCACCTGTAGTGTGCATTGTCCGGCCCCTCTCTGGAAGATCAAGGCTATGAACGATCCCCACTGCGTAATAAACTTGGGTAGGCACATTGCTAAGTCAAGCTTGAATCTATGGTTGACAACTTGGAAGAAACCGCTGTCTGGATTCGGGTCTTTGTTAATCTCCAACTACAAGCACAAGTTTTTGCTGAGTGGCTTTTTTGGTACGAAGCTAGACACTACCGTTTCGGCACGGTCTATTCGCTAATGACTGCATGCCTCGCCACCTGGGCAGAGAATGGTCGACAAACAATTGTTTGGTAGCGGGCATGTCCTGGAGAAGAAACACACACACGCACACGCACACGCACACGCACACGCACACGCACACGCACACACACACACACACACACACACACACACACACACACACACACACACACACACACACACACACACACACACACACACACACACACACACACACACACACACACACACACACACACACACACATACACACACACACACACACACACACACACACACACACACACACACACACACACACACACACACGCACCGACGTATCGGTTTTGATTTTGCAATGTAGCAGCTGCTATATTTAAACTGGTTGATAAGAAATGCGCAGTATTTTTCAGATTATTCGCGGGCACAACCGCGCTGTGAGGGAAGGGAGGAAGATGGGATTGAAATTGGAAAAAGTGAAATTGGTCGCATAGTGGAGAGCTACAAAGTAATTTTGGCCAGCTGGGTGGTGGAGCACTACGTGTAGTCTCTTATTCTGGGACCCCATTGCACTGGGCCGCCACTCGAGCTCGCTAGACCAGTACTTGTTGTACCGGTAGGTCCAAGCAGCCGATCAGGGCCGCCTCCCAGTCCTTTCGGATAGGAGAAGGAGTTATCAGTGAAAGAGAAAGATTTAACTGGCATGCCCTGAAAAATTGGGGTGAAATACAGAAGTCGAACAGAAATAAACCCAGCCTAGAAGCGGACAGCACATTTTCACGCCTGCATTTTCAAGGCATTGAGGGGTCTCAGTTTCTGTCGTTATGGCAATTGGAAGGCTTTGCAAATTGTATAATAATACATTTAAAATGCGGTGTGCTAAATGTTTTGCATGATTGGTAAAATTGCATCGTACAGAATTTCAAGCTTAGACACACTGATTTGTGAGGGAAAGATATAAGGTGCAAAGTTTGCACCTGTATTACCTACGAGGTGTGAAACCTATGCCAGTGGACTCCAAAAACTGTGGTAGGCGGGTTACAAACCACTACAGGGAGCGGTTGTAATGTGATTCATATATATTTAGGTACTTCTGAAGAGTTAAAAAGTTAATCTTGAAAACAAATGTGGAATTCGAGCTCCAAGGTAAAGTGAATTGGCAGTCAGACATTTGGGAACCCCAGGCATAACCTAATAGCCTTCAGCTCCAAAAGAACTAGCGGGCGAATTTTGTTAGCAGGTGAACCAGGAAACAACCAAATTCTAAAATTAGCCGATCATATATAATATAAATTATTAAAAAAAAGTGACACCGCGAGATATTTTAAAGGCTTAAATTGAGAAATCATTTCTCGCTAAAATGCCAGAGAATTGCAGGATCCTTAATTTGAAAACAAGAACAGCGCACTTGTTTACATTTAACGTGGATCTCGAGTCACACAACCAATTCTCGGGTGAGCTCAGGTGTGATTGCAGGCCCACTGGAGGGATCAAATGCCAGGTGCAGCCGTAAAAAACGCGATATCATCGGCATAGAGATACGTGTGAACTTGATGAGTGAGAATTGAGCCCAGTAGAGTGTTAAAGAGAGTAGGTGAGAGGACTGCCCCTTCAGGAATACCCTTGATTTGTTGGTACCTGCCGGGATGGACACTATATAAGGCACATTAAATTTTTTTGTTTTGGAGGAATGCAGACATATACACCGCTAAACAATGTGGAAACTGTAGCCTACAGTTTCCAAAGGCTGATGACACTGTAGAGCCCAGCACCGTAAAAGATTACAGACTGAGCCTTAATCTTTTACGGTGCCGGGCTCTACAGTGTCATCAGCCTTTTCTACATTTAATGTCACCAAAGAAGCATGCATTTTTTGGCGCCGCGCAAGGGGAATTTGACTCTCAGTGCCGGTATGCATATTCTATATGGAACATTTTGGGCGGAACCGATTTAATAGGGGCTAAGGAAAGTTTCTTGGTCCACAGACTCTGAAAACATAGGAGTATGATGGTTTCATTTAATTTTGCCACGTTGGATGTTAATGGTATATGTCTAATGTTCTCCAAAGTGTAACATCCACCGCTATGTTTCACTAATAGGATCACTACGGCTAGCGTCCAATCAGAAGCTATCCAAGCATGCATAATGTGGTGTAACTTATCAGCTCTTATAAAGAACTAGGGACTCCTCAAAGATGATCTGTATCATTTTCCGTGTTATTCGATCAGAGCCAGCAGCTGTAGCTAGCAACCCAGGAAAGCTCTGAAGGGCCAGTTGGGGTCATACTGAATTTTATCTACAGTGGCACTACTACCATGGAGCTCAAAGGAACTACAGACAAGAAACGAGTCTTGAACACTTTGGATAACTTCGCACGCTGCAGTACGCACGTACACCTATCCGCATGGCGAGAACCGTGGTCGGCATGTCGATGGTGACGATTCAAATGGAAGTAAGCAGCGTGCTTGTGATGAGTGATGCTGCGTATGGCTGAAATTCAACTGTTGGGCTCGACTTGTCTGGAATTTGGACAGTTGGCGCCAAACCAACTGAAGTAAGGGATGAGCAGCTGGTTGCTGCAGGACCGAGTGTGTGTGCGCGTTTACTCGCCGGCATCCGGTTCAGAGAAGTGTTTCGGTCCCGTACACATGTTCCCAGCGACGGCCCATCGTCCCTTCCGCTTCGTTCAGTCGACACTGTTCGCGGACCTCTGCCTTGGAAAACGGTGGCTGTGTAAAAAGAAGTGGGCGACAGGACTGGGGCTGGAGGCCCATAAACCAACAGTCGGCGGAGACGCGGCCGTTTGAACGCTCAATTTCGCTCAAGGCTGACAGCGAGTTGATAGCGAACGAGCAGATATCATCTTCGTTGGCTCCGAAGAATTCTCATTCCAAAGAGTGGTTATATCAATCAACCAGCGTCGAGGTGGGAGGACCGGCGAGAGTGTGAAGGCACCACCTCATCGTGGGTGGGTTCTCGTCAACGAATGTGATTGGTTTATTAGGAAACAGCAAATTTATCCCGCGCAGTTCGGAAGCCTTAAAATGGACCTCGTGAAAGTCTTCGCTTATCTTGAGCCTCGTTCTTGATCCTGACTCGTAAATATGTAAATAAACTGTCTATCTTGTCTACCTTCGGTGAACAGGCTGCATCGTATTCTGCTCTTCATTGGGGAACCGATAAACTTCGGAATCCAACACGAAGTAACGAACCATCCACATCCTCACTCCAAACATGACATAATAAACGTCATGGAGACTTCCTTCAAGCAGTGAGTTTTTCCAGCCCATTTATCTCGAGATGCTTCTCCAGCTGTATGTGTTGGAATGAAAATTTTTGCCTGGTGTGTACATGCTTAATTGCAAAAGCAATACTACGCGAGGTTTCGGCCCGTCGCGTAGTCCGTGGCCGCAGTCACGAATGACCTTGAACAGCCGCGAAGAAGAATAAGAAGAAGGACGCTCGGTCATCAGTAGCGAATGCTTTAACTCCATATTCGCTTCAGCAGCGTTGAACCCCTCCCATTTTTTTTTCTGTGCATGATGCTTATGAGTTGGCAGCAGGTATTTTTTTTCTGCGCAACAATAAACGATCAATTGTTGTTGGGCCTATACATCTGTTCTTGTGTCTTCTCTCTGAAGTTTGCTGTGGTGCCTCTTTTAAAATAAAATTTATTCCGCCTTTCTCGATTAGAAAAGTCAGCAGATTCCTATCTAAATCAATCCTCATAAAAGCCTATCACATAAGTAGCAATTCGCCGCGAGAGGAGCAAACGAAACACCTCCGGAACGTTCCAGATGTTTCTCTCTGCAAACGATCGCACATTGCGGCACGTAGCTGAACTACGGTGAACAGCTGCAGATATTTCACGGGGTAAGTGGCGTAAGCTCTGAGCCATCCTTCGCATCTTTGTTCTCGAATTTTTTTCCGCCTAAAGCCGAGCACCTCGTTTACATCAAGACTTATCGAGCCGAAAAGCAAATAGCTCACACATTTGAAGGGGCGAGCTTCTTTGTGTTTTCTGAAAAGGATGAATAACGGTTGAAAGTGACGTCACCGGATGCACATCGCTTGAGTTGCTTAATCAAACCAGGTTCGGAGCTCTCTTTACGGAACCCACGCGTAATTGTATTTAGTCACAACTTTGGAGATTCGTCGATATTCGCGGCACCCAGAGGTAACAGTGTAAACTATAACATGCCCAGAAACGTTCCTTGAAGGGGGCGTCAGGGACACCAGCGCTCACAGGCGGCGCTTTCGCGAGTAAGGTGTATTGACGAGAAACTCATGTATTAGCCCGCTTTTCGTAGCTTCACGTCATAGATGAACTCCAGGAGGACCTCCGCAAAACTGTATTCTAGAACCTTCGTCGTGCACCCTGGTTCAGCTCAGACACCGCATCAGCCTTCATTATACTGCGGCTCACTCCTACGGCTGTTGAGGAAAGTCTGACCTGTGCGTTGTCAGGTTCTTAAAAAGGTTGGTTTTCATGAAACGCTTAGTCCAAGCGTCATTTTCGCAACCGAACTTGAAATTTTCAATTTGTGCTATCTCTGCAGGTCGACGTTTATTCACGCAAGCGCCATGTATGGGTCTAGCTACTACCAGAGCCCTGTGAACAACCCTGATGTACTGGCACAGATATCAGATGCGAGATATGCAAACGGCGTGCACATCTACTTCGACGTAAGTATCGTCTCCTGTGTAAACGAAGGAGGGCTCAGAGTGAACTTGGGAGGAAAGCAAAGAGAAAGACATTCTAGTTGATATCTTGAAGTGGGCATGCACATGACACGTTCCCAGGAACAAGCAGATCAATTAAGGGGATATGAGGGTGCTCGTTATGATACGTGAAGGAAAGAAGCCAACAGTCGGCGAGGCTTTCCTTGGCCTCGCCGACTGTTGGCTTCTTTCCTTCACGTATCATAACGAGCACCCTCATATCCCCTTAATTGATCTGCTTGTTCCTGGGAACGTGTCATGTGCATGCCCACTTCAAAGATTGATCTCTTTTTAGAAAATATTCCATTGACTTGCCATAAGGGGCCATCGTTTATCTGTCTTCCTGGGAACGTGAAGGAAAGAAGCCAACAGTCGGCGAGGCTTTCCTTGGCCTCGCCGACTGTTGGCTTCTTTCCTTCACGTTCCCAGGAAGACAGATAAACGATGGCCCCTTATGGCAAGTCAATGGAATATTTTCTAAAAAGAGATCAATCATAGCAGAGGGCAGCAGAAATTTAGGGATAAAGAGGGAGCAACTGGTACGGGACCGAGTCAATTGATGGGATATTGAAGGTAACGTTGTTGTGCTGAAAACTTTGGCTGTCAATGATGATTGTCAAGTACTGGGTTAAATCCGAACTACAGCTACCGCATTCAGATATAGGTGAACGCAAGGGGTGTCCATGTCCTACGCGATGTCAGAATGCGCGAAGGGCAATAAAGGTTTTTTTAGAATTCTTAGCTTTCCAAATAGTGACGTAATCGCTGAATGAAGCTATTTCTGCATACGGGCTTCTCCGCAGCGCACAGCGATGAGCAGGGAAGCAGATGATGGCGTTATCTACAAAGGTGGTACGTTTCCAACATAACTGTTTGCCCTGCGCTAGAAAACCAACGCCACCCAAGCCCGCGGAGTATTGCTTGAGGACATTGTACACCGCACAGAAGGGTGCGGGATAAAGCAGCTAAAATTTGAAATGTCACAAACAGTGACGTCATCTTACAGTTTTTCAGAGCATTAGATCTTACTACTTTCTATATCCATGGTCGCCTGTGTCTGATAAGGCGAACTAGCAATAAAATAGATATCATGCTATTATACTAAGGAGCGCAGCAGCAGCGAACACACCGCGCTTCTACTGATAAGCGTATAACCATATAACCATACCATCAATTCTTAATATATGAGCCCGTACTTCGGCCATCGAAGGGGGTCCACCCCCACGACCACCATCTAGATAAAATTTCCGGGTCGCAAATGTCACGCAAAATATTAAAGTTCGTGTCAAATTATTCGGAACCTCCTTAAAGAAGGAACAAAAGTATGAAGTAAGTATGAGTGAGAGTCGCACCGACGACCTTTTTGCCTCGAAACGGTAAATATGGCGGATTTTTGAACTGCCATTGAGGCCGAACTGTTTGTCGTTTAGAAACCGGGATGGCGTTAAGTGATTTGTACCGTCGAGACGTGCATGTTTATGCTGTGTAGTGCCTGTTATAACAAATAAATTATGCGTATATAGCGAATATGTCTGTAATTAGTAATATTAGTACCGAATCTATATAGTAGATGGCACTTCATGCGTATTAAAACCACTTGCAAACTCTTCTTGTGGAGACGAAGGAGGTACCCTAGGCTTCAATTTAACGCAATTTAGTTGATTCTGAACATTTTCAATTGATTAACGAATTAGATACGCAGAGTGGAAGAAATACCCAGAGTGGCAGGATATAAATGTACAGAGTATTTTGGTAAGAGAAGGAATGTCATACATAAAAAAGCACAGACAGTATGTTATCGCAAAAGGCCGAAAAGACGCCGGGATAATTAAGCACATCATTGTGGGTACAACAGGTACGAGGTGTTGAGGGGTATTTGGAAAGGGATTATGGTGTTCGTGCTTACTTTCGCAAATGCGGTTTTGGGCCTTAAAGCAGTACAGTCGAATTAGGTATGAATGTGGACGACTGGCACTAGGTGCCCATGGCAAAACCACAGTCGAGGCGATAAGATATGGGCTTGACATCTTTTGAAACATGAGAAACTAAGAGTAAAATATATGAGGAACGCCTGAGAAAATTGGACAGTAACAGACGAGCACCTAAAGTACTTAAATACCGATACTTAAAACGCATTGATTCAAAATGGAATAGAAGAACTAGGAAACTTACCACTAAGTATGCAGGGCACAAGGAGGTAGAAATAAAGAACATTATACAACAGGCAAAAACACATGTTTACATGGTTTCAATTCTTTGGTAAAGAAGTAGAATGTAGAAATTTATGTAGAAACTTGAATAGTCAGATCAGGAAGACACTTTCTTTAATAATTAAAGGGGCAGTGCGATACTTTTTGTAGATATGTCATGCTGCCTTTGAGCACGCAGCAACAAAAAAATTTTTAACCAATACGTTGACGCATGTGCGGTGTGCAGAAATCAGAAAACCAATTGGACGTCTCATACGAGATGGCATCCATCCGAATGTCGATACAAGAGCAGTAACCCTCCCTGAGGCGTAGGGTTGAAAGAAACCAGTGATCGTGTAAATGAATCGGTGATGCAAGTTAGCAAAACGCGATTGGAGGATTGGTGGATGAAAAGCGAAAATATAATATAACATTAGAAGGGCAGAAAAAAAGTTTTAAAAAATTTCTAACTGCAATGTGACGAAGTAGTTGACGAATTAATAACAACATTGAAGAGACAAAAACAGGAAAAAAACTAGAGCGTGTTGTCAACTGCCACCATCCCGTTTAAGGGAATGCTCTTATATTTCATCTATCTATGCATCCGTCCGTCCCTCCGTCCCTCCCTCCCTCCATCCATCCATCCATCCATCCATCCATCCATCCATCCATCCATCCATCCATCCATCCATCCATCCATCCATCCATCCATCCATCCATCCATCCATCCGTCCGTCCGTCCGTCCGTCCGTCCGTCCGTCCGTCCGTCCGTCCGTCCGTCCATCCATCCATCCATCCAACCAAGTGATGTTTCCCAATTAACGCAGAATGTTCTTAGTGGTGCCAAATGACCTGGCATATTACGGATGATACAATTACTGATTGAGATCAGTAATTGTGATTGAGATTGCAATTACTGATTGAGATCGCATTTTGATGCACACGTTTGGGAATTTAATAACTATTATAACGAAGAAACAAACCGGATATAGCGAAGCTAGCTGTAATTCACAGCAGTAGTGAAAAACCCATGATTAGAGGATGCCGCTTGAAGCTCCTGTAGCTTCTCAAGTCGAGCACTAAAGCAGTGTGCGCGAATTTTTTTTTTATCGCATTGCTTACGTACTGCAAAAAAAAAAAAAACAACCTAAGTTTTGTCCCGAGGATAATAATCAATTATACAACATAATGGTAGTGCCAAAGCACCTGGTAAGTTTATTTACAAGTTTTATGTATTCTAATGCGTGTTCTTCACGGAATGCATAGAAATGTTCACCTTCCCTTTATAGGGAGCTTGCACGAAATTCTGAGAGCACCATTTTCCTGTAGAGTGCAGTGTTCAACCATGGTACGCGCTGCGCAAATACTGCCAAAGCAATGGTTTAGTATGCGTTCGTGGAGTGTCACAGCCGAACGCAGACTAAAACGCAAAAGGTGAAGTGCGGACAAGACGACTGCGGGTTTTATTGCGAAAGCAATACTACGCCAGGTTTCTAGTCTTCAACGTAGCATGTTCCGGTAGTTACGCTTTACACCACGTGACTACTGACGCCATACCAGCATGAGAGCTGGGCTACCAAGTCGGCTCTTCAGCGTAGTGCGGTCCGGTAGTTACGCCGAGCGTTTCGCGCCTCTCCCACCAGGTGCGCTGTAGTCCAACAGGTGGTGTGACATCATAAGCGAGGCGAAGATGGGCTACCAAGTCGGCTCTTCAGCGTAGCGTGGCTCGTAGACACGCCGGGTGTTTCGCACTTCTCCCACTAGGTGCGCTGTGGTCTAACAAGTGGTATGGTGCCTAATGGTGCCTCGATGCGAGCGCCCCCCTCCGCCGCTCCGGCGCGAGGGCGCGCGCTTCGAGGCACCCTAACAGGTGGTGTCGTCTTTCGCCTCTCTTCACTTCGCCTCTCTTGCTTTCGCAATCTCCTAGGCTTAACTACCGCTAAGCCACTGAGTTTTTTTCAAAACACCAAATGTACGATTGCACGAATGCGACAAGAACAAGGAGTGATCGGAACGTCGCAGATGAGAGTGGCTTGCACGCATCAACAGATGCGGCATTCACAGCAGTCCGGATAAATACCAAGTAGTGCACGTCATTTCCTGTCAGGTACGTAAACGATTATCGACGTATAGCAGCCCGTACGTCACAGCGGTTAATTTGCTTACTTTTTCGCAGCCGCGCGTCTTGGGTTTAAGTCGGGAGCGCCTCCTCGGTTGCTTTGCTTTTGTGCGTAAACCCCAAATGAAACAATAGGGCCCAATTAGGATTGCATTCATCGAAAAGTTTAGACAGCCGACATGCAAAATGAACACGTGAAGCGAGAATGGTGAGCTCCTGCATCAATTCGTGCCTTATATGTACAACATTCGAGGTGCACGGATAAAACAAAGCGACCTCGGAGCCGCGCCTAACTTAAACGGCAAGATGAGCGGCTGCGAAGAAGTAAACAAATTGACCAGTATGAAGTGCGGGCTGCTGTACATCAACACTCGTCTAACTACCTGACATGAAATGATGTGCACACACTTGGTATTTGTCCGGACTGCTGTAAATGCCACGTCTGTTGATGCGTGCAAACCACTCTCGTCTGCGACGTTCCGGTCGCTCCTTGGTCTTGTCGCATTCGTGCAATCGTACCTTTGGTATTGTGAAAAATCTGCATTAGTACAAGTCCAGAGCTGTGCTGCACAACGCGGAAGGTATACCGGCAGCCACTTACCGTCGTACCATGCCAGCGTCTAACCTGTATGGCACGGTGGGACATGGGGCAGACACCTGCCCGACACCGAGGCAAGAATACTGCGGACTCTGCGGAATGCAAGCTCCGTTTCTGAAGGGGGTGCGGACACTTCACGAGTGCAATCCGAAATGTGCGGTATGCGGATGTGAACACGCCACGAACTCTAAAGACTGCACTGCGAAATTCCAAAGGAACGAGCAGCAACAATCCGGCAACAAGAACAAGAAGAAAAACAAGAAAAAGAAAAGAGAGAGGGAATCCCCCCCCTTCCCCCCTATTAACATGCAGCCAAATTCTAACCAAAACAATCAAGAGAGGAATTGGGCCAGCGTGGTCAAGAACAGGAAGCAGCAGGTGAGGGGGGTTACCCCTTCTCCTCCCAATACTGCCTCTCCACCCACACCCCATTCGGTAGAGACTGAATTAAGAAAACATATAGTAGCCCTAAAAGCGCAAATAAAGCAGCTAACCAGCAAACTAGAAACTGCATTAGCTAAATCCCAGCCGCCTCAACAAGAGGAGGCGATGGAAAGCGACGCAAAGCCTAGCATGAAAATCAAACTAGAAGTTATGATGATAAAGATACAAGAATCCAATCCCTCCATAGTATCACGACAGATAGCGAAAGCGATGACGGTTCGCAAGTATGCTAACACAATGAGACCCACGAATCCCCTAACCCACAAGATGCGTAGGGTGCTCAGTGAGGGCGAGAAGCTGCTGCAGCTCCCCCCTCCAGAATAACAACAATCTCCAGGCACAACATGGTAGGACGAACTGAAAAGACCCCTATAATTTTAACACCGTAGAGTCGAGGCTTTAAATCAAGGTCTAAGAGAGTTAGCGGACCTTAGGATGCACCTTTCCACGTATGAGCATACTCCGGCAGTGGTGGCCGTATAAGAGCCAGGCGGCAACGCTAGCCTCACAAACTACAAAACGTTCCAAATCGACGCCTAACATGCATCTTCGTGCGCAAAACGTTCCCAGCAAATTTAAACATCTGGAATTACAAGCCAGCTTTTCATACGTGATGGTGACTCTCCTGCCCATAAAAAGGATAATCCGCCGCTCCACATCCTGAACGTGTACTGCCCACCAAAAGCAAAAAAAAAACATAATCCTTCTCCACACTCCTGAGCAGGGCTATCAGGGAAGCGGGACTAGATCCGCTACTAGTGATAGGATATTTCAACGCGCAGAGCCTCTCATGAGACTATAACCTAGAGTACATACCAGGACGGAAGCTAGCGGAGGCAGCGTCCACAATAGTCATTACCTTACACACCAACCCAGCGTACCCCACGCGGATTTGGAACTCGGCGCAGAGGGACAGTTGTCCGGACGTAACATTTTTCGAAAACCGCGAGGCGAGTGGAGTGCATGAATACGTAGGAAGCACTCGGTATCCACCACTGCCTGATCATCATAACGGTCCGTACTAAATACTTTACCGGACCGACGGGGCTGACTAGACTGCCGGATTGGAAAAAAATTTAAAAATAGTATAATGTTAGTTCTATTGAGGAGCAGAGGTACCAAACAGCTGCTGACCAGCTTCCGTTTGACGGAAACGTGGGTAAAGCTCTCAGAGGCGGTGACGGATGTGGACACCCACCTCTTGCTCCTCTGGGAAGCCAGATCCAGCATGGTCAAAAGATGGCGCAGGCAGAAACCTAACCGCAAGCTAAGAACCTGGATCGCGGCGGTAACTAAAGAAGCGGCAGAATACGCGGTGCAACTCGCGGACGCTAACTGGGTAGAGAGGTGCAACGCGGCAGCTAGGCAAAGGTCAGCAAAAACACATGGCGTCTCTTCCGAGCGCTCATAGATCCAAACCAGACATGCACCGCGACGCAGAAACACCTGCAGAGAGCAATACACGCATTTCAAGGAAATGCGGCCAAGCTAGCGCTGAAGCTCCGAGACCAGTACTTGAGCACGACCCAAGGGGAGAAGCTTACAGGTACAGTGGAGACGAAAATGTTGAGCTAGATGAACCTTTCAAACTATACGAGCTCCAGGCGGCCGTAGCGAGAATGAAACGCGTAGCGAGACTGAAAGATCATTAGGGGGTCGAAATCCCTCCGCGGCCCTGCACTATGGCACCCTTGTCTCTCCGTTTTCACTCCAATCTCCCCCTCCCCGTTGGTGTGGGTCAGGTGTTCACAGAACAAGTGTCACAGATACTGCGGTTTTCTTTCCTATGAACCAATTATTATTATTATTATTATTATTATTATTATTATTATTATTATTATTATTATTATTATTATTATTATTATTATTATTATTATTATTATTATTATTATTATTATTATTAAAGAGACGCCGCTGTGGAAGGTTCCGGAAATTACGACTACCTGGGGTCCTTTAATATGCACTGACATCGCGCTGCACACGAGCACCTTGCTTATCGCCTCCATGGAGTAGCGGCCGTTGTGGCGGGGAGCCTAACTTTCATTTTAAACTGACTAGCATTAATTACACGCAGTAAATACGTGTAAAACTGCAGATTGTCAGAGTTGCGCCCAATTTACGCCTATACGGGAATTACATGTTTTTCCTGCGAACAGGTTTGAGTTCCTCGATGCCACTTCCGCATCCTTGCTATGTTTCTCCATTCGGGTGATGTGTGCGCAGTGCTGTCTGAAACGCGTTCACCGGTTTCCGGTTTTGGGAGAGGTCCGCTGCAGCTGCATACGAACACTCAGCTGTACCGTACGAGTAACGCTTCACTCAGTCAGTTCCAACGATAGGAGCAAGCGAATGCCACATAACCGGTAGAACTCCCAAAACCATTTGCGCGTTATAAGGAGCTTGCATGAAGCGATGCATGCTGGGTGATCCACCATGATGTTGTCGTTGGCAGCAGACGACGCAGCACGGCACTGCCGCACAGCCTCATCTACAGCGCGTTGCACAATTAGAGGCGCGATGTAGAATGCTTCTCCCAGCTAAAC
Source organism: Amblyomma maculatum (assembly GCF_055883805.1). Classification (NCBI taxonomy): domain Eukaryota; kingdom Metazoa; phylum Arthropoda; class Arachnida; order Ixodida; family Ixodidae; genus Amblyomma; species Amblyomma maculatum. The sequence goes on along the minus strand of NC_139351.1, from coordinate 67,604,113 downwards.
CGCGGAATCCTCGCAGTTAAAATTTTGCACAGAAAGGGCATTTTGTCGCTAGTATGTTTTAACACGAAATTTGTTTGGGGTAAAGTAGAGTTCTAGGCTAGTTGGTAATACATGATAAGTGGGAGGCTTAGCGCGGAACAGACTTGCCTGATTCGATCAAAAGAAGCCAGATGTTCTCATGTTATGCGGCGGCGACGACGCCAGACGAGCCGCTGCCCCAGCGATGGTACTGGTGGCGCCACCTCATGCTGCTACAACAACTCTGTAGCAGGATAAGAGGGGGCGAACGTTTCTGGCAGAAGGTTTGAGTTGTTGTAAATAGCATGAGGTGGCGCCACCAGTATCATCGCTGGGGCAGTGGCTCGTCTGGCGTCGTCGCCGCCGCATAAGATGAGAACATCTGACTTCTTTTGATCGAATCAGACAAGTACTCCAAACAAATTTGGTATTAAAAAATACTAGCAACAAAATACCATTTCTGTGCAAAATTTGAACTGCGAGGATTCCGCGGTTTAGCTGGGAGAAGCATTCTACATCGCGCCTCTAATTGTGCAACTCGCTATACATGGTCGCGTAGTGCGTGCAGACGATGCTGCCGCGATTCCAACAATACGTCTGCATGAGAGCGAGAAGGCAAGTGATTCCTCTAGCGATGCCGACGAGAATGGCTCGCACGGGCCAACACACACGAGAACGACATCAATCCAGGCAGGTATAAAACTACATACTTGCAAGAACTAGAATGCCGGCGATGTCGACGGGCGGCCAGGTCCAGACGCATAGTTCAGTCAGTCGTAGTCGCGTAGCTTGAACAGGTCCGCGTCGCACTGCAATTGCATTTCTTCATAGTGCGCCCGATCTTTCGGGCACAGCGTCGACGCTTACGTTCCTCAGGAATCTGCTAACAGTTGCACGCACGTAAGAGCAGCGCACGAAAAGCCGCGTATATGCTTAGTGGACCGCCAAAAATACAAGGCACTGCTCAGTTCACCCTGGATGTGCATCCCGCCGTCTGCTGCCAGCGACAACATCATGGCGGATTACCCGGCATGCATCGCTTCATGCAAGCTCCCTATAGGGATGCATGAATTACCAATCAGTTCTGCTGAGGCACTCCAAGCTTCCAACAAATCATGGGTGCCGGAAGGACAAGCTAGGCCTAATCGCTTTCTGTCGCAGTGGCAGGCAGCATTAATAACCTTTCTTCTAACCTTTCACCGCAAGTTGAAATGTTTTCCTCGGGGCTAGCATGTGATGTAATATGTTCTATATCAGCATGGATCACTTTACCTGAATGATGCCGGCATCGAAATAAAAGCTGGATGAACGTTGTCCCAGCCGCCACCACCGAGCTCTCGACAAGGCCAGCGAACCCCAGCAAACTATTTCACGACTGTGGATGGGCGATAAAGTGACAGTAAATGAAGCTGCGGGAGCAGGTCTGAGTCGAGTCATCTGGTGCCGGTTTCCACTTTACCCGAACCTTCATCTGAACCTTTACCCGAACCTTACTCGAACCTACACCTGTTCACGCAGGTGCATTTGATGACTTTTTATCGCCCATCCGCTGTCGTGAAGTTTGCTGACAGGAAACATCATGCATCGGCCTTGTTAGATTGCCGGTGGTGACTGCTCGGGGGCCTGACTTTGGCTAGATTACCAGCACTTGTTAAGGTGAATTTGTCATCATTTTGTCATTTAATTTAGCAAAAATAGACTGTAAATAAATGCGCTGCTCGTGCAAGTGGCTTCTGGTGCGGCACTTCTCCTACTATATTGGTTGTATCTGATACGCATTGTCCGCGAAAAGTTGTCACGAAACGCCTGCTCAGCTCTTGACTATGAATGTTCAAGATAAAGTAATTAGCAGAACTTCAATGCAACTAAACGTGGAGCATATAGTTCTAATTGAATTTAAATAAATTTTAAGGTGACTATGAATACGTCCAAATGATAGTGAAGTACCTTCCCTGCTTCCAACCGATGCGTTGCGGTATGTTCAGCTAAATGTTTGCTTCAGTGAGCAAAGATTTCCAATGCAGTTTTAAGTCTTTTACCCATTCAAACTTCTGTGATCGGTGTGCGTTTTCCCTTTAATTCGAGCGAATCTGCCTAAACGCTTGTGTTTCTAAAAAGCTCACATTTTCCATTTCGTTCATAAGTCAAATTCATCCTTTTTTATGCTCACATTTTGTGGCAAAATTGACTAACGAGTAACTATACCATTTAGCTCTAATGGACGCAATAGTACCTGAGTTTTGAAATTATTGCATAATTGTCTTCGAGGAAAGCTTATTCCCCACTTAATCGTTTGACCGGAAGTGAAGCACGCCCTTCGGGAAGTGCGCAGATTCGATGCTATCAACTGCTCGAGCTTGAAACCAGATGCGCTAAGGCAGATATAAAATTGCTAAATTGCACAAGATGCACAGGTTCCCATTTGAAGTTTTCGAAGTTTCATGTACAACTTTAACTTCATATATGCTGAATATCATATATCATGGATCACTGCCTTGTCGTGGCGGAGGGGCTTGCAAAACTCGATGAAGTCGTGAGCTCTGCTGTGTAGGGCCACCCAAGATAGACAGGTCACGGCAGAGAGTTCTGACAAAACGTGATTCACTAGAGAAGGTAATGGCAACCCACTCCAGTATTTCCTGCCAAGAAAACCCTATGGCCAGTCACAATACCAATAATGATATGGCGCCGGAAGATGAGCCCCCCAGGTTGGAAGGCGTCCCATATGTTACTGGGGATGAACAAAGGGCGATTCCTAGTAGCTCCAGGACGAATGAAGCGGCTGGGCTAAAGCCAAAAGGACGCTCAGTTGTGGATGTGTCGGGAAGCGACCGGAAAGTCCGATGTTACAAGGACATATCTCACATAGCAACATGGAATGTAAGATCTATGACGCAAGGTAAACTGGATGTCGTCAAGCGAGAAATGGACAGATTGAACATTGATATCTTGGGTATCAGCGAGCTCAAGTGGACCGGAATGGGAGAATTTAACTCCGGCGACCATTATGTCTTTTATTGTGGGCACGAATCCAAGAGAAGGAATGGGGTCGCTCTCATAGTAAACAGAAGAATGGGTAAAGCAGTGCTAGGGTACAACCCCAAAAATGACCGAATGATTTCAATTCGGATCCAAGGTCACCCTTTCAACATAACAGTTATCCAAGTCTATACATTGACCACTACTGCTGAAGAAGCTGACGTTGAGAGATTTTATGCGGACCTACAATGCCTTTTAGACCGCACTCCATCATCAGACGTCGTTTTTCTCATAGGAGACTGGAATGCTAAGGTCGGGAGTGAAGAAATATCCGGAATTATAGGCAAGTTCGGTCTTGGCGAGCCAAATGAATCTGGGCAGAGGCTAGTAGAGTTTTGTCAAGAAAACAACCTGACCATAGCGAATACTCATGTTCAACAGCACAAGAGGCGCCTGTACACATGGACTTCACCGGACGGTCTGTACAGGAATCAGATCGATTATATTCTTTGCCGGCAGAGATGGAGAAGCGCTATACAAGCAGTAAAAACAAGGCCTGGGGTCGATTGTGGCACCGATCATCAGCTTCTTGTTGCCAAAATTAAGCTTCGATTGAGGAAAACGCAGAAAACTAGAAGGCCTTTCAGGTATGATCTGGATCAAATTCCATTAGAATATGCTGTGGAAGTGAGGAATCGATTTCAAGAATTAGATCTAGAAGACAGAGAGCCCGAAGAGATGTGGACTGATGTTCGTGATATAATACAAGAAGTTGCTACTAAGGTAGTTCCAAAGCAAAAGAAATGAAAGAAAGCAAACTGGTTATCTGAAGAGGGTTTGCAAATAGCTGAGGAAAGGAAAATGGCAAAAGTTATGGGGGAAAGAGAAAGATACGAGGTTCTCAATGAGGATTTTCAGAAAATAGCAAGGAGAGATAAGAATGCCTTCCTGAACATACAGTGCCAAGCAGTTGAGGACAACAGCCAAATAAGAAACACAAGAGCTCTGTATACGACAATCAAAGATATCAAAGGAAGCTTCTGGGCTAATCTGGGCGTGATAAAGGACCAACGAGACAAGGACCTCACTGAAGCCTCAGAGATAAAGAAGAGGTGGCAGGAATACACAGACGAACTGTACAAGAAGGACCCGAATGTGCAAACCCAACATAAGACGGTTGTGATTACTGATCTCGAGCCGGGCATCCTGAAGAGTGAAGTTGAATGGGCCTTAGCTAACCTTGCTAAGAACAAAGCTAGCGGAATTGATGGCATTCCAGCTGAGTTGCTTCAAAACCTCAACCACGACGCTGTTAACATTCTGCATACATTATGTCAGACGATTTGGACAACCCTGCAGTGGCCGCAGGATTGGAGGAGGTAAGTTTACATCCCCATTCCAAAGAAAGGCAGTGCCAAAGATTGTTCCAACTACCGCACGATCACGCTTATTTCGCATGCTAGCAAGGTAATGTTGAAAATCCTCCAAGTTAGGCTGCAGCAGTATGTGGATCGGGAGCTTCCGGACGTGCAAGCTGGGTTTCGCAAGGGCAGAGGAACTAGAGACCAAATTGCCAACCTTCGCTGGATCATGGAAAAAGGAAGAGAGTTCCAGAAACCCATCTACTTCTGCTTTCTTGATTATGCGAAAGCATTTTGCTGCGTAGATCACAGCAGATTGTGGCAAGCTTTCCAAGAGATGGGAGTTTCAATTCACCTCATCTGTCTCCTCAGGAACCTGTATGAAGGGCAAGAGGCCACAGTCAGAACTGGGCATGGTCTTACTTATTGGTTTCCGATTGAAAAAGAAGTGAGGCAAGGCTGCATACTGTCGCCCTGCCTATTTACCCTATATGCAGAGTGCATCATGAGGAAGGCCGGCCTGGACGAGTCTTCAGCTGGAGTGAAGATTGCTGGAAAACGTATCAACAACCTTAGATATGCGGATGATACCACTTTAATGGCAGAAAGTGAAGTGGAACTCAAGAGACTTCTGATGCGCATACAAGAAGAGAGTGGGAAGTTTGGGCTTAAACTGAACATTAAAAAGACAAAGATCATGGCGTCTTGCCCTATCAAGTCCTGGAGCGTCAATGGACAAGAAGTGGAAGCTGTGACAGATTTTCTCTTCTTGGGCTCCAAGATTACCTCGGAAGGAGACTGCAGCCATGAAATTAGGAGACGCCTGCTTCTGGGATAGGGAGCAATGGTTTGCCTTGACCGCCTAGTAAAAAGCAGAGGCATTAGTCTGCCAACCAAGATCCTTATAACTCGTGCTATGGTCTTTCGAGTTGTGATGTATGGATGCGAGAGTTGGACTGTGAAAAAGGCTGACCGCCGAAGAATTGACGCGTTTGAATTGTTGTGCTGGTGAAGACTCTTGAGAGTTCCTTGGACTGCCAGAAGATCAAATCAGTCGATATTGTCGACCATAAACCCTGACTGCTCAATGGAGGGTCAAATTCTAAAGTTAAAGCTCAGCTACTTTTGTCATCTGATGAGAAGGGAGGAGTCGCTGGAGAAAGATTTGATGTTGGGAAAGGTTGCGGGTCGCCGGGGAAGGGGTAGGCAGCGAACGCGATGGTTAGATGGCATCCTCGAGGCACTGCAGATGAAGTTATGTGATGTTAGAAAGACAGTGAGAGACCGGAAAGCGTGGCGTGACATGGTCCATAGGGTCACGAAGAGTCGCACACGACTGAACGACTGAACTGAACTGATGCTGAATATCTGCAGCATACTGACGACGCGCAATACTATTGATGCTTCCTACAGTGCTTCGACAAAACAATTTGCAGTGTTTTGAAATTCATTCAGCTTAAACATATTGACCAGCACAGAGTGAACTTCTATAGGAAACTTATAAAACTCATTTCATGCTACTGGAGTTTCCTGAAATACTTCCGGTCGAGCGGTATTTTTTTTTTTTTTTTTCCATCAGTAAGGTCTACCTTTCTGTACTGCGCAGTTCGTAACACTGCGTTGCAAGCAAATCAACAGTCGACCAGAATAAAGCCGACCTATTCAGCTCATTATTGCCGATCACTAGATGCAGTAGCCGTAACCGGCCTGCGATCTACTGCTGCTGCTGCCGATGGGGGTGAAGAGTCGCTCCAATAGATAGCGTCCCAGTTCAGGAGCATTACAAACGATAAAGCGAAACACTGCAGACAGCGGTATACAGCCACTTTAAGCCACGTGTTCTTGAAGCATTCCATAGGTCAAAATCTAATTGATGCATTCCCATCTGGGATTAGCAGTACGCAAACAGTTGATATCGACGAGTAGGCTGACAAGCCTGGGCAGCGGAGCACTACTAGAGGACTGGCCCCTCCAGAGCTGACGCTCCGGTGTCTCACTTGAAGGGGAAACCTGCCGTAGAGAATCGGAGAGGGGAGGGAACAGACAAACTCAGCGCCAAAAAAAGAAAACTGCCCCGCAAGGTTGGCACGACCATCCACAGTATATAATTTGCGTGGTAAACAGACACCCGCAAAACAATAGGAGAATTCAGGGTAGTACTGTCGATTGTTCCTAATCGGTGTGAACTAGCGTGGTGTCGAGGCAATGAATGATAATAATGCAATTATATAAACTTGCTTTTAAGTACAAAACGTTCTGCATAAAAACTTCAATTTTTGCTCCCCTCAATGATGTTTCCAGGCTTCGTTGTCATGAAAGGCACTTTGGTGCTTCGGTTATATGCGCTGTCTAGTTTCGGAATTATCTGATCTGATGTTGAAACACGCCATCTCTCTATTCTCACAGGAACCGATGACCGGAAAAAGCTTCCTTCTAGTGACACCAATAACGGATCTTGACGCAACGAAGACACACAACCTTAACTGGACTACTTTTACCCGCGCCACAGCGGACGAGCCAAGGTAACAATATGTCGGCATGTTCCGTGTGTCAGAATTTAAGCATTTCGCTTCAACGTCACTATACAAGTACAATGCTTCAGGTAGAAACAAAAAGCCTCCTCATGACTTGAAGAGGCCCATGCCGTAGCCAACTTAGAGGCAGACGACAATATTAAGAACGCAAAACACAGAGGAAAATCGGAGGGAAAACATGCCAGACTGTTACAATATGATTTCACAATACGAAGACACGTTCAGAGTTAGCATTTTTTCGCCTGTAATATCTTGGCATACACTGGTTCGTAATGCAGATGAATCATGATTTTTAGCATATTTAGATTTTTCAAAATTTATTCATTCCTCAAGTTCCATTGAGGTTCTATATGATGGGCGGGCGGCTTCAGGGAAGAGGGCGTTTAATGGCACTCCTGTAATTTGTACTGTAGTGGTGCAACGTTGCTTCATGCGCTTCAGTCTTTCGCTCTCTGTGCAGAAAAAGAGTGAAATAGTGACGTGTACGGCGACATACCGACTTGCAGAAGAGGGCGAATACGCGCTTGGTGGTGCACTTTAAAGAAAAGAATAGATGGGACAAGCGTGGGACAAACAAATGCGCAGACTAGCAACCAAATGATTTATTTCTACAGGTGAGGCGGCATATAAACGAAACGACAAGAGTAAAAGACGAGAAAAAGAAAGCGCACAAGCTCACAACCCGACTGATATCAAGTATCGTCGCTTATTGAGATAACCATGTTACTTTGGGAAGAGAGTTATCGATGGACTGCTGATGTGGGTGTCACCTATAGCCTCTGTCATCATCAGCCTGACTATACCCACTGCAGGGCGAAGGCCTCTCCCATATTCCTCCCCTTAACCCGGTTCTGTGCTAGCTGCATCCACTTGACCCCTGCGAACATCTTAACCTCATCCGCCCCCCTAACTTTCTGCCACCCCCTGCTACGCTTTCCTTCCCTTGGAATCCAGTTTGTTACCCTTAGCGACCATCGGTTATCCTCTCTTCGCTCTACAAGTCCGGCTCATGCCCATTTCTTCTTCTTAATTTCCACTAGAAAGTCGGTAACTTGAGTTATTTGTCTGACCCACTCTGCACGCTTCCTATCTCTTAATGTTACCCCTACCATTTTTCGTTCCATAGCCCTCTGGGTTGTCCTCAACTTAAGTAGAAACCCTCTTGGTTAACGTTTCAGCCCCATAGGTGAGTACAGGTAAGACGCAAGATGGTAAGAGCCTCTGTATATTGCAAGGCTAAGAAATGAACCTCGAGGTATCATCTTTATATCGGGCAGTGACATTGCTCCGATTGAGATTCCCGCTGATATATGTACGCTCTAGGAGTGCCTTGTAAATGTCACCATTGCAAAGCGTACGAAACAGCGCGTTGCACAATTAGAGGCGCGCCGTAGAATGCTTCTACCAGCTAAACCGCGGAATCCTCGCAGTTCACATTTCGCACAGAAATGGCATTTTGTCATTCGTTTTTTTTTTAATACCACATTTTTTAGGGGTACTTGCCTGATTCAATCAAAAGAAGTCGGATGTTCTTAGCGTACACGGCGGCGGCGAAGCAAAAGAAATCATCTCCGCAACATTAACACCAAATGTGATGGGGGAACCACCGGGCACGAGTTTCAGTTGCAATAGTTCCGATTTAGTTGGAGAGCAGCGGAGGTCTCTGTTTTCTAGACAGGTGGTTGTGATGTCAATGGCAGTGCAACGACGCAGCCAGAGTGCGTCGTGGAGAACGCGGAGGGGTAAAAATAGTGCACTCAAGTCAAATGAGGACGGTAAGGCAGCGGGCTGGACCCACGAAAAGGCGCTGCGAGGACGCAAGGATAGGGGGCTTGAGCTTGAGAGGGCACTGTAACTTGACCCACAAAATGGTGCCGAGGCTTGAGTTTCGGGTCTCGGCCGAAACGGCCGAGCAGCATGTTGTCTTTCGCAGACGCTATGCGCGCGAGGCGACAGTATAAATGTCCGGCACCGGGCATCTCTGTATGTTTCCTTTTTGGCGTAGCTAGCCAGAGCGGCGAGCACCTTCGCTGGTGTGAGATATGTTTTGTTTTTCTTTTCTATATGAAGTGTTTAATTCAGGGAGAAGGGGCGGGAAAATTTTTCATTGGTTGTAGTGTTGCGAGGGTGTTGTCATTGGCTAAAGTTGGCGGCAATTACTCAAGAGCAGGGTGCGCGAGTGAGAGCACGGGGCTTTTAGTGAATGGCAGCCGTGCGGGTCAATCGTGTGTGACTGGTGGTAGCCCATGGCCGTAGGTTGAAGCAGAGGTGCCGGAAGTAGGAAAGGAGTTCATGGCGGTGGCCGATAGTAGGCTTGGCGCCGTGTTATCTGAACATAATGTAAAGTGCGTTAGTTCTGTTGTTTTAGTTTAATTTAATAATTTATTAAATGCTTAGTCAACATTGGAAAAGCATCGGACGGAAGTCACTCATTTGATGGACGACATGCGTTCAGCCCTGCAGCCGTCAATCGCAAAGTAAGTCTCCCAGGGTCCGGCACGAGGCTCTCCTCTCGCACTCAACACCATTCACTGAGAGCGAAGCCCTTCCACCGACTAACCATCAGTCGAGGTGGAGGGCGTTCGCCGTTTGTATTTTTACTGGAAGACTGCAAGATATCCTGAGCTGTTCCAAGGGATCCACTCGTTTTCCAGAGGAATAACAGCAAGGGCCTTTGGTAATGACGCTAGGGCCACGTTAAAGGTGGATTCACACGACGGACCGAATAGCGAAGCGATCGGTCACGTGACCTCTGATCCGAGGTCCGTCCGTCCGCGGCGAGCATTCACACGGTGGGAGAGAATAGCAGACGACAGAGCGGACTTACTCTTTCTCCCAGGCACTGCGCGAGAGGAGAGCCTTGTTCTGGCGCGCTGTTATCGAGGGTAGCCTAACATGGACGATGCATGGACGGTGGGTGAATGCGCGGGTTGCGGCGGCCTACAGCTACTGCTGCTGCGCCGTTTTGCCAAAGTATTGTGGTGACTGTTTCGCTCGATGTGGTATACTACGCAGGCAGTTCTCTGCAGTGCAAACGATCGCGCTTACTCTATGAGAGCTGCATGAAAATACTGCTTTCAACCCTTGGAAGACGACCATTCGGACTGCCCCTATGCTCCCGGTACGTGCCAAATGCCAAAACGCTTGAGGAAAGCGATGAATACATTCAAGCGACTGCTCTGTGCAGTCACAAAACTCACGCATTCGGTATCGCGCAGTGCAAGAGCCTGTCACTGTAAATTCTGTGAAAACCATGTACTGCGAATGAAGGCAAAAACAGGCTAGTTCGACTCCAAAATAGAAACGACTGCCGTCAGTCGTCAGAAGCCGCTTCTCGCTTTCCTCCAGCGTTTTAGTGCAATGTATGTTACGTTGTCTATGCTTGGGCACCGGGAGCATAGCTGGAAAGCGTTCCGCGAGAGAAATAAATAAATAAAAAAATGTCTTGTCCGTGAAGGATCCGAATTGTGAAAAGGACTCTCGACCTTGTCGCGAATTGCTGCTCGCGGACTGAAGCGAAGCAGCGGAAATCACTGACGTAGGGCCACGTCACAGCGAATCGTGAGAGCGATTCGCTATTCGGTCCGTCGTGTGAATCCACCTTAAAAAGTAGCGGTGATAGGACCGCCCCTTGAGGGGTTCCCGGGTAGGCAGGCGTAAAGGCTGTGAGGCGATATCCCCACGGTAAAGTGCCGTGCGTCCCTGAAGGAAGGCCCGAACATAGTGCCATATGCGCGTGCCGCAGCCCGTGGTGGCTAATGTCATCAGGATATGGTGATGGCTTATCGCATCGAATGCTTTGTGTATATCCAGGGCCAGTAGGGCACGCGTAGAGGCTGTACGGCGCTTAGGGTGAGAAGGGCGAGAAGTACGTACGTCTTGCGACGAGAGGTTTGGGCGGAAGCCAAACTGAACAGGGGAGAGAACGCCTGTTATTTGTAGGAACGGTTGCAGGCGATTAAGAATGACTTGCTCGGAGAGCTTGCCGACACAGCTCGTTAAGGAGATGGGGCGCAGGTTTTGAAGGGTGAGGGCTTTGCCCGGTTCGAGTACAAATCGCATGCTGGCGTAGTTCAAGGCAGATTGGAGGGTCCCAGCGTGCCAGTGGTTGTTATAGAGTTCCGAGGGTTCCTGGAGAGAGACTTCGTTCAGATGGAGTAGTACCTTGTACCGTCTGTTGCAGAAGTTTGCAGCCCAACGCGCCGGGCGGAGGAGCAGTATCGCTCCCGAGAGGCGGCGCTGCGCCCGCCCACGCTGCCTGGTGACGCAGCTATAAAGAGTGAGGAGACTTGTTCTGTTCCCCTCATCGCGCGGCTGAGAGCAAAAATGTGCGATATCAACCGCGGGATGAGGGGAAGAGAACAAGCCTCCTCACTCTTTATAGCTGCGTCACCAGGCAGCGCGGGCTAAGGCTCCTCTATTTTTTAAAGGTAGCGACAGGTCTTGATCCAGCCGCCCCTCCCTCCGATAGGCCGGTTGGCTGCACGTGACCTCTTCGCCGCCAAGCTCCGCCCAAAGGGTCCAGCGGTGCTCGCTGCGCCGCTGAAATGCATGACGGTCAGCGCTTGTCAGCGTGATATTGGCCGATAAGTTAAGCAAAAAGTACTTCACATGCCTCTATTGCATCTTTAGGAGTCTATATGCAGTACTTAATGTTTAAGCGGACGCAAGAATTACATCTCTGAACTCAAATCTTGAAGCGTGCGCGTGACATGCGGCTGCGTCGGGCTGCTGTGCTTTCGGCTGCCGGTACAGTGCGGAAGACGCAAAAAAGTCATTTTCCATTGTTCGCGGTGACGATAATAGCAAGAGAAGGAAGCTATCGCCTCATGAAATCGGGCGTAAGATTTTCATGGCCACGGAAAACACCCGACTATGCGAAGTGATTTCTGTCTGCTTAAAAAGCCGTTCGCTTACCTGGGATGGCCTTTATTTGGGCATATGCTATTTCACGAGCAAAATATCAAGAACGCTATGACTATGTAGTCATTACTTGTACTGTGGATGTCTAGTGAAAAGTCACTGCCGTTTCGAGCCTCCTTACTTTTCCGAACAGATCAGTACTGCAATATTACGCGTGGAATAAATGCTGTCAAAATGCTCAGAATGAAAAGCCAATGCTTGATTATGCTTATTACGAAAATTTAGTCCGTACAATTGATCAGTTAATTGATATAAATGGAAAATGAAACATTGGAAAAAGAGGAGGTTGCGAATGTGTCAAAGTGATCGAAATGGAAAGTCAAAATTTGCCTATGCTAAATATTGGTGTATAAAATTAAAAAATAAAAATAAAACTTTGTACCATAAAAAGTGAAAAAACAACCGTGTGTGTGAAACGCAATTGAGCCATTGTTTTAACGGAGGAGTCTCGCGGCGTTACACCGAATGCAAACAAGATCCGCTGAACGCGCACAGGGACTCGTAAGTTTCAAGAGGCGGCATCCAAGTTTACTGGTGATATTATTGCCCGGCAGGCTATAAGGAAACCAATAAAAGCAAATAAATATAGAAAAGTCAGAAAACATTATCCGTGAGCTTTGTATCACACCATACCCGATTTTTTTTTTTGTATTTGTTGGAAGATATACATGCGTTGGTAATGCACAGCTGCAAAAAAAAATAATAAAAAATTGACTTTTTCTCCAAAATAAAGCTATTGGAATACTGTAAACGAAATAAACTCGAGCCAAAAAAAAGTTTGTGCAACGGAGTATACCCTAACAGTTACAAACACAATGACTCCCTTATTTCATCAGAGCTCTGTGCGCAACGATACTTCCAAAAGTTGCAGAACACTCCCAGTCTAGCTATATTTTAGCAAGGAAACGAGCCCAATAAGTTTACTGAAATATTGTTTCTACTTCAAGTTTGCTATTAATTTCAAAGCATAGTTAATGAACAGTTTCCTAGCTGCTGTACTGAGTCGAGAATGGTTCAGAAGAATTAACGCACGCGTTTTTTTTTTTTTTTTGACATTTATGCTGCGCACGCATGTTTAAGTTATTATTCCTGCCTTTTGAAGTTTCCTGAGCAGCAGAGGACACAAATCTGTTGAGTTCACCGGTTTATGTGTGCACCGAGAGCGGCTTCATGAGTACGCGGTATACGCTAGAAAGAGTGCCACGCGTCGTCTGCTAGCGCTGCTCCTGGACCCCTCGAGAGGGCGCTCGTGTAGTTGTCGCTACCTTTAAAAAAATAGAGGAGCCTTAGCGCGGGCGGGCTCAGCGCCGCCTCTCGGGAACGATACTGCTCCTCCGCCCGGCGCGTTGGGCTTCAAACTTCTGCAACAGACGGTACGTTATGCCGTCCGTTCCTGGCGCCGTAGAGCGACGAACAGTGCTCGGTGAACTTCACTTAATGTTAAGTTGGCATCAAGTTCAGAGTTAGGCGGAGCTGGACTTAGTGGATCTGCTGAATGAAGGGGTGTAGGTATTTAGGTGTCAAGTAGTTGACCAATTACGTCGGTGCCTTTTTGGAGTTCTAGTTGTATTAGACGTTATGTGTTTACTTGTGCCTGTGGTTTAGTGGCTGTTGGATCTAAGAGCGAGCGTAGGAGGGCCTACGTGCATTTCGTGCTCATTGTACCTTTGAGGTTGTTACAAAAGGTTTGAAACATAGACTGTAGGCTTCTCGGCCAGCACGCGCTTATCAAGTGGCTCAGGGAATATATTGTTACGGGCGTGGTAGGAGAAACGAACACTGGCGCGGGCAGGCGCGCTAGCGCTAGGTCGGCCATCATTCATTAAACGTCATCTACCATCGCCATCACTCATGTCCTGTTTCCTTTCTGCATCGGCTTGCCGCCCCGTAACATTTGGTTGGAGGCGCGGGGTACGTGATCACCACTCATCATCCAGGCCCGGAGTTTGGGCGTCTTGTGTCTTCTTGCGCCGTCGGCAACGGGTTCCTGGGACGATGCATCGCCTGGCGGTTCCCCAGCCAGCCGGACCCGACGCGACATCGCCGTTCTCCACCCCGCCCAGTCCCCCGCCCTGACCGCAAGACGCGAAGAAAGACAAATAGCCTGACGTTCCGACCCTCAGCGATCCGAGACGCCACGAACAAGCAAGGACACATCACAAGACACAGCGCATGAAAGACTTGACCAAAGGATCTGAACGCCCCGATACGCCGACCATACGAACCCACCGACCCGATACAACACTGCACGTGAAAAGATCACCCCCGCCTGTGTCGCTTGATGCGCGCCTGGGACCCAGGTGTCAAATCCTGGCGACAGCTGCAACGGAAGCTTCCTGCACCAGGATTCATCTGTCATCATGGCGGCAAGCCCTTACCTTTTTTCTCATCTGTCTTCACCAATCCACACAAGATCATCATCATGTCATACATCTGATCAACTTTGACTTCTGCTTCGTGAAACCGATCGGGACGATCGCTCGGTGGCCCCGAATAGTGTTACGGCGTGGAAGAAGAAGCGAAAGCTGGCGCAGGCAGGCGCGCTCGCGCTAGGTCGGCCATCACTCATTAAACGTCATCTACCATCGCCTACACTCATGTCCTGTTTCCTTTCTTTGTCGGCTTGCCGCCCCGTAACAATATATCCACTGACGGGCGCAGTAGCAACCGAGGTGGGCAGGACCCTCTTTTTATAAAAACACGCGCCACGGAAGGCGGAACAGGGGAAGGGGGGGGGGGGGGGGGGGGCTCGCGAGGAGAGAACGATTGACGGCAGGAGCTGATTCCGCTTATGTGAGTATCCGGGCCTTCGGGGCCTATTTGTTTATGCTTCCCAAGACTGGTTGCCTTTGCCTAGCCTGGACCCTTGTTTAGTTGAACCCGTGCAGGTGCGAGCGTCTTTTTTTAAATTATGTTTTCATTGCCCTAATAAAGGCCCTTTCCTTTTGGTATTGCGTTGCTTGTCGGGTGGTTTGCCGTTCTCAAGCACCTGTGATCTGAAGGCGTAGCCTTCATTTAGTGCCCCACGTTGGGCGCCAGATGAATTCCTCACCTTCTAGAAAACAGATACGCGAGACACGACGGGTGATAACTCCAGTTTTTATCAAAAACAACCGGCTTATTCCGGATAAAATTAAAAGCCTTCAATAAGAAGAAATATCGAATGCCACTGCGCTGGAAACATGCTGTCGAAGAGCGCGACAATGGACCACCAAGAATTAAACACAACGGGGGTCAGGGCTTTATGGTGGCAAGAGAAAACACACTGCGGTGCGAATAGGGCGAGCGATGGACCAAAGTGCTAACGGCGGAGCAAGAAACATTGCTCCTCGCGGGGCAACGACTCACGAAGCCATTCGTGCAGCCACTGCTTCCCTCTTAGTCTGGTAAGTCTTCATTCTGTCGTCCGTGCACATTCCGCTGGCCCGTGATGCTCGCTGGCCGCCCGTCGCTGGCCTCCCGCCGGACGAGAGCCGCCAGCCTTGCTTCCGACGCGCTTTTCTACACTCGTTTCCTCTCCGATAACATGCTGCCCCTCGAATGGGCAGTTCGCTCATGCGCACTCTCGCTGCGCGAGCAAACATCAACACAAATAGGAAAAAGCACGCGCGGTTTGAAAGCGATATAGCTCGAGAAAAATTGGACACTTTTTTGCACAAACCAATGTGAAGTTATAATTGAATGCGTAATTCTACGAAGCCATGCATGTAACATGCTTTTGTCGCGAAACATGAGGAGACAAGAAGAATAACCATATCCAACAGCGTCGCCATTATTTATTTGTTGCGATGATAAAGGAAAAGACAACGAGTTCCGTCCAGGCAAATCTAGTTTGGAGTCTCAGACAGAGCAACGAGCCGTCGGCTCACGCTTCGTTCGCACTAAGATTTCCGCGACCCTAATGCGCCCAGTGTCATTCTTGGGCGGAAAAAAAAAGCGCTGGTTTTCACCGCGCTGCCTCGAGCGAACATCTTTACCTTCATTTCAAAAGCTAACATGACAGTGCCTTGCCTCTGGCTACGAGTTC
This sequence comes from Amblyomma maculatum, assembly GCF_055883805.1. NCBI lineage: Eukaryota > Metazoa > Arthropoda > Arachnida > Ixodida > Ixodidae > Amblyomma > Amblyomma maculatum. The sequence goes on along the minus strand of NC_139351.1, from coordinate 67,588,271 downwards.
GTCCCTAGCACTAACTACAATACTGTGGTAATTAAAATGCTAATTAGGAAATGTGAAGTGTGGTAATTAGTGCAGTTTTGCAAAAAAATGACGTCTGCCACAGCTGAGAAGTTTTCAGAGCCCGTGCTGAAACCGCCTTGCTATTTCATCATAATCATACAATTATAAGCTATACCTTCTGACAGCACAGTAGCAACCCTGCCTTTCTGGAAGGTAATACCTTCGCTTCCACCGTGCTGCCGCTCAGTGTTGTTGTTCCTCAATAATGTTAGCTTTAGGACAGAGCCTAGTTGCGCTGAGTAACGAGGCAGCTTAGATGACTTCCTGCCATGATTATTATGCCATTACTTATATAGCTCCTTACAATGCGACAGGCTTATCGTGCGCAACTTTAACGCGCATAATACGAGCTTGTAAAGGAATCCTCTACGCCTAACATTAAGGTGAAAACTCACTGTAAAACTTCGAAAATACGCATTTAAAAGCGTATACAGACTTAGATTTCAGCACTGCACATTCATAAAATGGCATATGTAGCATTTCTTATGCATCAAATACAGATGGTGTTTGTGTATTTGACGATGTATAACAAGTGTACTCAGTTGCGGGAATATTACAATGAGTAAAGACGTTATATATATTTGTGTGATGCAGCGAACCCAAATCTACGAGTCTTCAAATATTCATTTTGACATTCGATATTTCGAATCGCACTGCCGATTAAGAAAATTCAAAAGAGGGAACACGTTTGATGTTGACGGTCTTCGAATTCAAAATATAACAGTGTCCTATAAAATGAATAAAACAAACAGCTAAGAACTTAATTTGATTTAATTAATGACGTACTCATTAAGCTCGGTCGCGTTTAGGTTATCCGCCTTGCTCTAAAGCTTACCTACGCAGATAGCGCAGAAATATACTCCGTAGGTTTCGATATACGAGTTTTAGACGATTTAAGAATACCCTGCATATGTTACTTCTAAAAACGCAGATTCACGTCTGTGCTCTGCAACGACAACGGCTACTACTGCCTTGAGTCGGGACCACACCCTTCACGGAAGAAGGTATACATGGCAAAATGTGACGGAGGTGTATGGAGCCAGCCGTCCGATGCTGAACTACCAGACGAGCACCACGCCAAGTTAAATGACTATATGGTCTCGACGATACGTCTTACGTACCCCTACAAGGATGCCAGCGGTAACGCCGCTCCCGGCGGCGAAGTTTCCGTAAGTCGACCCCTACTTTCAGGCTACGCCACCACTGCACCCACCATGCGCCAGTCTGGGGCTTCTCCCTTTAAGACTTGAAGGCGGTGATATTTGTCTACGCGTCGTCGTGAACGTGACGGCAGCGCGTGATTCCGTTCTCTCAACGGTAGGTTCTCTCAACGTCCTCTGAGCAGCGTCACCTGGCAGCAGATAGCGGAAATATTGCAAAAATGAATAAGAGCGCGTTTAAAGCCTGCCGTACTCGCTGCCTCAGTGGCGCAACGGATTAGTATTACGTACCTGAGCCCTTAGTGAATAAAATATTTGTTCGAATCCTAAGTTTAATTTTTTTCCAAAATGCTTTTTTTTTAAATTGAAACATTAAAATAACGTACTAATATCTTTCCTGGAGGCAGTTCCCCTTTAGGTTGCATCATGTGATGTTTTTAATTCTTAATAGCCACAATACCTGCCGTGAACGCAGCCACGAGACAACACAATGACAACATGATGACAACGCTTAAACGATTTAATTACATAATCATTTCCTGCTTTTAGTGAGTGTATGTTACCTTTAGGTTGCGTTCAGACACCCTTCTCGGTAACAATCGCCGTTTAACCCGCTCAGGGGCAACCAGTGATGAGAAAGAAGTTGCGGGACCCTACCGTTGAGGAGACGGAATTACGCGACGGCAGCACTTCCAAAGAAGCAGACCAGGAATTCCAATGTAGTGCCAGGATTTACACAGAGGTACAGGAAGATATATGGCGGTGCTGAGGTTGCAAATTTCTGTGCCGTCCTCCGCGGGATTGTCCGCATAGAAGGAATACACGAGTGCGAGGAGTCCGTGCATCTGACGGGGCTGAGTATCGAAGCAAAATAGCAAGCGGTGCGATGCACCACCCTCTTTACTTACGCCACTTTGTCTCAATGTACGGCTTCGCACAACGCGCTGACGCTCCAGAGAGCGTCGCCACGTGCTCGTGTGTTCCCCTTAAGCGTTGTCGATCTTGAGCATTTTCTGAATTTAAGGTGTTTTGTACTGATGCAAAAAAAAAATAACAAGGAAAGAAAAAAGAAAGCAAGTGGCATAATGCTCGACCTCGAACTGTTAATTAGTAGAAGGATTTTCATTGTGTTATATAGCCTGGGGCATACACGCATCACTAAGGTCATAGAAAACAAAGGCAAACAAACAGTATGAGAGAACGAAATAACAGCTCCACGAAGGCGGGATAGCTTGTCTTCGCATGAGCAGGCTTCAGGTGTGGAGAACCTCCTTGGTTCTCCACCCTGCTTCTGCGAGGTTCTCCACCCTGCTTCTTGGTTCTCCACCCTGAGAACCGCACCCTTCTCCTGCCCGAATGCCGACTGCACACAGCTGCTTCTCTTAGAGAGGTGGCGATGTAGATCGAGGCCCATTTTCCTCGCGTTCATCTTGCAACCATCGCAACGGCCAAGCTCGGGTATAGCGATCTGCAAAACGCGAGAGACGTACTCGGTTAGCATTACGGCCTGCTGAACTTGAGGTATGGCTTCTACCACTGACAGTTCCCTGAAATAAGGCTTGAACTGTTCGTTAGGTGGCTCTTCATTAACTATATATTCAGATAGTTTCTAGCTTTCTCACTCACCAATAATTCACAGAACGAAACGGCATAAACCATACCAGGATCTTGAAACAGGGTTTGCCCTAAAATAACAAGTTTGCCGGACACATGCCAAAATACAATTCGTTGTCATGCTTCATAAGTCTCAGAATGAAGCGTTATAATATTGATGGCGTATAACCCAAGTTTACTTGGTATTGTGATCAGGGTTTGGTGATCAGTCTCTGGGATTTTTTTTTCTACCGTACATCAAATTATGAACATTTCCACAGCCATAGACTCTTCACAGCTTTTCCTTCTCAATTTGTGAGGGCCTGCTATTAGTCGATCGCCGCAACTGGTAGCCCCTCATACCTATCGTTTTAAAACTATGCAATATTAGGCCTATACCTGGAAGCGTCTGCTGAGACCTTTGTATTTTTTCTGGGGACAAAGAGTGTCAGGACTTTATCATTGGTGAGAGCAGTCTTGATGCATTTGTACTCCTTGGCATCTTTGACTCCCCACATGAAGCTGTGGTCATCTTCCAGCAGCTGGCGCAACTATGTGATCTTCTTCGAAAAATGAGGGAATAACTACCGAAGTGACTAGAGCAAAGACACCACTGATCCGATCTGATAAAGGCTCTATGTCTCTTGCACTCTTCATGTCACCGAGAGACTCAATTTCTCTGACTCCCACTGATTAATTCGCCATAAATGGGTCACCATGCATTCTTGCTCTATTCAGCGCCGCTCGATGTCACTACTCATGTTCCTGTTTGTTTGGTCCCCATGTGAGCACATTATGCAAGTCAAGTCCAACGTCTTCACGGCCTTCAAAAATTTAGGACGTAGCTATTAGAGCGTTAGCTCCACCGCTCGTATCATTCCGATACTCCAAGTTGTGAACCATCGAGGTTGAACCACGCACCACCATTCACATGAAATTTTGTGAAGCACCGATTTAATGCAGAAAATTCTGAGTGGCATCAAATGATTCAGCGTGTTACGAAAAACAAATTAATAGTTGAATCAGAGCCTAATTGGGAATTCGCACCGGCGACCTGTGACATAATAAACCGCCACCCATCAACATTCAAATGGCCAGTATGGCCGAACCGTTCGACGCAGGATGTTCTCGGTGGTGCCCAACGATTTGACGTCTTGCACCGCATATCTTGATATCAAAATTTGGTTCGTGAATTAAAATTTGCCCGGGAAGCTTACGAAGCTCTGAAGCGAGCGGAGATAAAAGCGGCAACTACGGCTACAGCCAATGGCTAACGCTCGTGGAACTTGGTTGGTTGAAGCTCTACAATGTTAGGTTATAACCTTGGGAGACGATGGCAGGTCAAATGTCATGAGGAGAAATTGCAACCATCTGAAGGGTATTCTGAATGTGCAGATGCTAGAATTCGCCTCATGCAGGGGGACCTGGTCGGACAAAGAACTTTCATCTAACATATAAAACACCTTTGCACCTATCAGTTCTGCCACTATTTTGTCGCGCTTCGGCATCAAAAAACACATTAACGTCTTTAAAATTGATTCATATTTAACCAGCCAAAGGACGAGACACCGTTAAGAAGAGGACAGGACAAGGCTGGACTAGCAACTGAATGTTTATTGAACGGAAGGAAACAACGAAGACTCCTTCCGAAAAGCATGCGCACAACCCAACCGGTGGAATGGCAGGAGATTGAGAAGAAGATGAAAAAGCAAATTCAAAGCCAATTCAAAGTCAAGGCCTAACTAATGACTTTTCTGATAGAGCAAATTCCTTACAATCAAGGCTAACCGATGCCTTAGCCACACACTTGTCCTCAGCTTTAGCAATGTAATATGCTTCAACCAACTCTCTACAGAATTGATTACCATTGCTGTAAACTACACCCGTATTATAAACCCTTACCAACTTGCCCAGTCGTCAACGTTGTTTAAAATTCATGTTGCAAGGCTCCATGCAAATCCTCAAATGGCCATTCCTGTTGCGAACTGAAAGAAGTGGAGTCACCAATTTGCTTTATGCATCTATTTTAACAATGACGCCTTCCTCCGACATTCACTACAGTTCCTTCAGAGGTTGCTTCAACAGGTACGTGAAACGCTGCATGGAGTCTCGAATCTGGATCACGGGACAGACGCCGTCCTTGAGAACAATCTTGTACGGATCCACAAATCGACTCATTCCACCCAACAGTTGCGGCTTGTCATTTCGGTTGCCAAGTAACAGCCAGTCCCTCGGCATCTGTACAGGAATCGTTCACACGGTTCACACGATATAAGCCATAATTGTTCACTTGCTGCGAGTCCGAGTGACGCGTGTTTCATTCGTACGAGGAAAAACTCAATTTCGACTAGCTTTTCTTAGTACTTCACTGGTACAAGTACCTTAGCGCTGTGTATCATAAGGCGCCGCTTTAGATACGCAGCGTTACCTTTATTTCTTTATAGGTTCACCTTCAGACTACGGCTAATTCATTCACTTCGGAGAATGTTATCACAGGACCCTGTGCTTATTTTCGAGTCGAGAGTTGTATCGCAAACACTCATTGATACCACCGACTACAGGCCTTTCACCTCCCTGGACACTTCCAACACCTCGGAGGCGCCGCCAGCCGAAACGCGTTCGAATGAGAACCATTTTTGTAGAACTACAAACGGCCTCTATGGGGTTCTTTTGGGCCGAACTTGTTACACTTTTGCCGGAAGTTTGGATGCTTTTTAGATTCGTGACTTCATTTGTATTTAATTTATCGTATTTGTTGCTTCTTTACATCACGCACATTGTGGCTCGTCATGTCCCACATTTTTCTTTTGTGTGTGGCCGCGATTTCCGAAGACTGGGTTAACTTCACCAAAAATACCAGCTCTTCTCAACTCGGATACAAACAAGGTCATTATGTCATATAGATCCCTGGACACGAAGGATAGAGGGAAACGAGGTGGTGTACAGCCTAGTCGGAGAATTGGTTGGCAGAGCGGACTTCTAGCCGCACCCTTACCCCATTTCGCTACCCGGCGTATATGGAGATCGTCTTGTACATCTGAGGCTGGAGAGGCGTAAATTCCCCCTCCGCACAAGACACTGAGAACAGTCGATACCCCTGACTTGCGCCTAATCCAAACTGACCCATATTCTAATGCCGGATTTAAGAGACATTCCACTCACTACAGAACTGTTTGCCCCTGGTGTGACGTCTGCCTCACTCTATACCACATATTCTGGAGATGTACAGCAAAAACACAAGATTGACCTTACATAAAGCATGCATATCAGCAGTAGAGGCGGCGCTGTCCATTGAGTCCTTAGACGTCCAGCTAAGGATCGTCCATCTGATCCGAGCAGAGTCCTGGACTGAGGTAGTCAACTAGTCTGCTCATCCCTTCCACATTTACCATCCCCTTTTCCCTTCGTAAAGTTTAACTCACCTCACCGCTGTCTCCATGGTTATCGAATTTTCTCGAAACAAGCGTTCTCGTAGCTGAGGTCACGTATCATCGAGTCACAGAGCGCCCTGAAGTAAGTTTCCAGATTGAGCCTTGACGCGTCTGTTAGCAAGCTCTGAAATGCTCAAATGCTTCTCCAGCGGCCTGGACGTTGTCTTGAAAACCCGTAGCGTTCATAGGCCCCGTGAGTGCATGGTTTGCAATACATTTCACAGTGTTGCGCTATAATGCCAATGTAAAGTCAAGAAACGTGCCAAATACTTACAGGTCTCCCGAACTGACGAACTGTAGCATTATGACTGCCTTCTGTATGGTTCTTCGCGCCCTCTCTATGTCGATGACTTCCAGATCAAGCTGAAGTTGTAAATCGCTTGTGTGCCAAAGATGCCACTCATAGAGGGTCCTTCGCAATTTCTGGTTTTGTGGCGGGACCCCATGAACCTAATGGCATCATGTCTCAATTCATCAACCAAGAAATTCTACAAAGAAGGCGGAAGTTTCTTGAGTGACAACAACTTAAGTGCTATCAAATTAAAAGGAGCCCGTCCGGCACTGCACACGGACTCTCGTCTCTTGGTGTGGGATAACATTCCCCTACGCACTAGTCCTTGAAGAGGAGGATGCGTTTCGGAGGATCCAAGTCGTGGGGTTACCCGCACACCTGCAGCCATTCGAAAGTGGCCGCAAGTTTGAAGCTTATGTTCCCGACCAGGGCATTCACCTCCTACTTTCACTCTCCTACTTCATTATATAGGTCACCCTTCTTTCATTTATATAGCCCTTTCAGTCGTTTATGTTTTGAAGGAATGTAACAATAACGACACAAACAGACCACTCGCGCCTAGTCACTCCATGAATCAGACATCTCGTGTAATCTCCTTTTTGTTGTCGGGAATGTTAAGAAAGACTTGAGCCGGTGTCAGCGTCATTGAAACTGCGCTAAAAATGCCCTCACTTTTTTGCAGCGCCCCCACAAAGACGGTCGCATGAGCTGATGTTGATCTTATAGCAGCATCAGTAGCAGTACGTAAGCCATAAGACGAGGCATTGACTTGCAGAACATGCTGTATTTTCGTGGTTTTGTCTCACAGTATTATGTTTTGCTCGTTTTCTTCCCCCTTTTTTTACGACATTCACTGTAGTACAGTGCAAAGAAACCGCGCTGAATATAAACCTTCGGAGGTCGCTCACAGCGTTACCTGTGTCGTTGCACCCCGTTTCCTTTTCACCTTTTATACGCCAGACCAGCGCACCTCGTACCTACAGATCGACTGTAGAAACCATCGCGGTTTTCAGAGAGACGCCTAGAATGCTCCTGCCGCCTAAACTGCTGGCAGGTCTGGCTAAAAGTGTTCACAAAGGTGAACTTAGAAGGTGAGATTTATCTAATTCCGCCTTTTGCGGCAGTATAAATGCTAGATTCGGTTAGATTGACATAGAAGTTCGCATCTTATGTGCATATCACGGTTTGTTTATGAGGGCGTGACAATCCTCACAAGGTTTATAAAATTCTTTAGGGGTAAAAAAGGCTATGCGCTCGCTCATGGACTTCAGGAGAGTCGAAAATGTGTACTTGAATCGTGTTTTAATTTGGATATAATAGGATCAAAACGAGAGTGAAGCTCTAATAACGCAGCTTGTCTACAGTCAAAATAAATGTTTTCTCTTAATGTCTGCGTAAATGAAAAGCGAGAAAAAAAAAAGCAATTGTAAAATTAACAAAAACTTACTAACACATTATTTTGCGAAAGGGCGTAGTGGGTTCCAGAAGTCGATTATATGTTTTTGATCAAAATTACAGCCGAACCTAAGGACGAAATGCGCATGCGCTGGCACTTCGTTACACGCTCCGCGTAATAATCACGAACCTGGCGTACAAAACAGGCTTGAAGAGCTGAGAACGGCGCTGTGACTCCCTATGAAACCTATATAACCTATAAAAACCTGTCGCACTCCTTTGGGACCAAAATTTATAAATTAGCATATAGTTACGCCACATGCAGCGGTCGGATTAACTGCTCAGCGTTGCTAAAACAAAAACATAGAGTCTCTTGACGTTCTCGTAGCGGCTAAGGATATTAAGAAAGTTTAGAAGGGGACTTCCTGTACAATACAACATAAGAAAACAAGCCGCAAATAATCATCAAACGGATCCTTCCTCCTAAAGAAGTCAATGGATTGAAGGGAAACCTAGGTAAATCCTCTCGCATCTGGAAAATCTGGATTTCTCACGTCACCGGAAGGTATACGATTCGAGAGATTAACCGCTCATTCAAGAATTAACTGCCAACTCATGATAGCAGTTCGATGCATTCGAGGAGGAGGGAGAGGCGTTTGCAGCTTTGTCTGATTTATTGGTCTACCTAAGTACCACCAAATCGCTGGGGATAGAGGAACGTTGGGTACTAAGCCGATGGACAGCATGGTCCGACCGATTTGTACAGGCTGCATATTGGAAAGCCTTTGTCAATAACGTGAAACATTGGCTTCGTGGCTTTTGCAGTGCGTATTCGACGGAAAACTAATCCCGAAAACTCTGCAGTTTAAAAACACGGGCGAACTCAAGGGCATTGCTCGCAGAGTCAAGCACCACGTGGTGAACTGGACAAATGTTCATACATTAGAACATCACTTCGAGTACACGGGGATCACCGACGGCCTAGAAGCGGCCAGCCCCCTGGTAAGAAATCAACTTCTTCTTTGACCGCCGCTTTAATGACATTAATGACTTAGATGCTTTTCTGGAGCAAAGAATTTCTTATCTGCTTATCGTTCACCCCTCGTGTGTAATTTTCTGGAAGTGATGAGCGCATTTTTCCCCAAGGTCTCTGCCAGAGAGTTGCAAGTAAATAATTGATTGTACTTTGCTCATTACTTGAAAATAATTACATTTTGAGTCATTTTTATTTTCAATTGATTTGTGCCTTCAAAGCAGTAAAGTATTGGGTAATTCAGTTACTTTTCTTCTGGCAATTGATAAGCAGTTATGAATTATGTGCAAAAAAGGTTAGAGCGAGGAAGCATCTGTGATAACATAAGTGGGTCAAATTGTTCGGTCGCACAATGGTGCTCTCTCCGCAATCTTCGCTTATGACGTAGCTTCTGCCGGCACCTGGATTTGAGGCCTAATCTGTGTCCAGCGAGGGACGACGTCAGGAGCTCCACCTGCTTTTGGCCGAATAATTCGACCCTTCCTGCTATATTTCTACACTAGAAACCACCACTGATGTTCTACAGAAAACATTCAGACGATTTCTGGAGCTTTTCTGGCGACTTAACCTGCAGTGCCTCTCCGCAGCGCCAACGACGAAGCCCAGAGTTTTGGTGGATTGAATTTTAAAGTTGTATTTATGGATTACCCCAAACCAACTAAACTCATGTTTGCACTGACATCGCACAGTACTCACGTAAATTAGAACTTGCTGTTGGGCGAGTTGGTTAATACTGGACAAAGAAATAGGATGCTCAAAAGGGACGATCACTTAAGAAGGGAACACAGGACAGGCGCAGACTTCAACTAAATTGTAATGAAACCACACTCATCTTTCAATTGAATGGAATTACCTTTATTTTCATGAACATACAATTTATGGTGGTTTTAAGGAAAAAGTTGAGCACGGCAACTTGACAGGCTCATACTTAACCATCCAAAGGACGAGACACAGGAAAGAAGAGGTCAGGACAAGGCTGGTCTCGCAACTGAATGTTTATTGAACAGAAGAAAACAACGAAGACTCCTTCCGAAAAGCACGCGCACAACCCAACCGGTGGAATGGCAGGAAATTGGGAAGAAGATGAAGAAGAAAATTCAAAGCCAATTCAAAGGAGTCTTCGTTGTTTTCTTCTGTTCAATAAACATTCAGTTGGTAGACCAGCCTTGTCCTGTCCTCTTCTTTCCTGTGTCTCGTCCTTTGGCTGGTTAAGTATGAACCCTTACCAACTTGCCCAGTCGTCAACCTTGTTGAATTTTACTTGACGGGCCAGTCTGAGGACAGCGGCAGCGGACACAGGCACTGATTCGGGAAAAACAAAAGAAGAACACATAATATTAATAAAAAATATTTAAAAACACGTTGGCTTAGACATTATGCCAGCAAACAAAAATGCAATATAAGAATATACTACAAGAACCAAAGTAAAGTCACGTAATCCAGAGTGTACACTTGAGCAACAAAAACAGTGAAAGAACCATCAACAAAGTAGACACTGCGAGGATAGAAAAAGACATACTTCAGCCATTGACAAAGGCTGATATCAGAAGGAAGTACTCATATAAACGCGAGATAGGGCAAGAAGTGACATCAGTGTATTTACGTGTGAGGGTGTTTAACAGGCGTGGTAAGCGATGGTGTAACATTTGAAGAGCATAGTTAGTGCGAGAATGCGGCACATACCAGTATTCTGGAGACCGTATACAATATTCTGTTCTGTTTCTAATTAATTGCGCTCAGGACGTGATGGAAGACTGGTTCTGTTTTATGTCCTTACGATAGGCTAGCAGCAGCCTGAAATCTAACAGAGAGTGCAGTTTGAGCAATTTCACCTCTTTGAAGAGAGGTGCAGTATGAGCGTCTACTGGAACATTACCGATACTACGTATCACCTTTTTTTGAAGCAAGAATAACCGATTTATATTTGCAGCAGACGTCGTACTCCATACATCGTCCTCGCACGGGCGCAATGGTGGATCAGAAACAGCGTCAAAGGCAACAGATAAACTAAGTAGATATACGGGAGATATTTAAACAGTGGCGTCGAGAAAACAGATTTCCCTTCGGCAAAGTTTGATAGAAATGTCACTAATGCAATCAGCCCCCGTTTTCCTGATATGGTAGGCCTCCAGGTGTTCCCTCGCCCTCACATCTTTACACAAGTTGATAATTTGTTTATTACTAACTAAGGGCCGGCAAAAATGATTAGAACAGTGCTCAGGAAGATTGGCACCCCCGTTATTAGCAACGGATCTTTCGTGCTCGCCAAGCCGTACATTAATACAGCGACCAGTTTTCCCTATGTAGGCTATGTAGGATCAAGCGTCGGATCGCCCTATGCTAAATCTCTGTAATGGCTCCCTTTTAGGCGCTCCTGTTGCAGTTCCGCCTTTCTTTAGCCGTCTAATTAGCGATGCCTAATTATGACCCTAATATCTCACACATTCTTATTAGCATACAAAGTTAAGTTACCACATTATCCAGCTACCGTCGTAATTAGGCGACCACACACGACATAGAAGCAAAGCCCCACTTTATCCGAGCAGTAAGAATGTGGCTGTGGGACTTAGGAGTATCTTTTACTAATATATTTTACTACGCACACTACAAAAACATAGAGGCAAGAGAATTTATTTAATTTACAAGGCTCACAGTGAACCCTACGTACTCGGGCCAAGCTGACCTCAAAACTGGGAGTATAGTTTAAAAGAAGCGGTGAGCCCTTAAACTTATATATTTATTTATAGGTAAACACCGAACGACAAGTATCTAAAGCACCTGCCGCTGTGGCGCAGTCGTTAGGGCGCCTGGATCCACATTCAAAGTACCAGGGCTTAATACCGGCACCTGTGAAGACGTTTCGAAGCAGGCCAAGGGCAAATGGCGCCCTCTGCCGATGGCGGAAAATTTTGCGGAGCCCTCTTCGATAGCACATATTTTTGTGTTTCATCATTGAGCCCCACATTCTTCTCTTCTTTTGCGGCGTGGTCCCGGTTCCTACACGCTTTTTTTCCTAAAGAAGCAATTTACACAACAGAAATGAGAGCGGAAATTAGGCGGCTGGCATACAAATGGGAATCTTGACCATTGTTTCCCTCGAACCATGTATTAAAACACAAAGAGGAATTCATCGCGCATTCACCGCCGAAGTTGTCTACGTTTTCAGGTGCATCACAAGGGTCCGATATGCATAAGAATGAAGGAAAGCGTGTAAGACGGAAGAGAAAAAGAGAGCTTTGTAGGGGAGCACTGAAACAATTTCTGCCGGCTTGCGGTCTTTAACGCGTACTCACATCCTATCTGCGGAAGAGGGAGAGAGCGAAAATTGTTACAGCGAAAAGGTGGCCGGCGGCGAAGTTAAAGATTGCAACTACTTCCAGGACACAAGGTAAACCTCGCGCTAGAATTGTCTGATAATCTCAGAATGTTGACATATATTCTGACGTTGCGCATATCTATTGCTCCGCACTCCCTCGGAATGAACAAGCAGTGATTTCTCCTATTTTAGAATTGCCCCTTTGCTTTCTTTTGCACACGTCAAGCGTATTTATTTCTCACAGCGCAGTCTGAAGTTCGCTACTGTGACCCACTTTGGCGCCGGCGGCTACGCAGTCATCACGGGGAAGTACCAGCAGTACAACTCCAGTTACAAAGGGTAAGGTTCTCATCAGATGTTTGAGCGTGTATAGTGTAACTGCTCGTGTTCCTTAACCCAAACAGTGGTGACGATAATGAGAAGGGGATATAATGAGAAGGGGATAGACTTAGGGTCGTTAAGGCGTCCAAAAATATATATACAGTCTTCATCAAAAACTAGTTGTGGTTTCACTCTGGTCAATCCTAGCTGAATTGCGATAGCAATAGCGGAAGCTTCTTTTGCCTGCTACATTATTCCCCTACCACGCCCTATCAGTGTAAGGTGCTACGTTATTGGGGACACTTCAGCTCATCCTTTAAGAGTATGACGCGACTGCTGCATGCTGAACCGTATGTGGAGCGAAATCATTAGCTGCCGATGACCGAGCGTTCTTCTTCTCCTTCTTCCTCCTTTTCTTCTTCTTCGCGGCTGTTCAAGGTCGAATGTGGCCCTTCCCGGAACGACGCGACGGGCCGAAACCTGGCGCAGTATTGCTATCGCAATAAAAGTGCAGAGCCCATGGGGTCTGCTTCTGAGGCACTTCGTGCGGCCTGTAATGCATTTCCAGTGTTGCGAATTTCTTGATGGTCAGAAGATTTTTTGTCCTACCCTATTCAAAGGGAAGAACATCTTCTAATGCTCAATCAGTGCCACTAAGGGGCTCAGAAGCGGACCCCATGGGTTCTACATTTTTGACAAAGGTTGTACTTTATGTCCGCCCCTTCCCATAGGTGGCGTTGCTGCAACGGAAGTTGCAGCTTTGATGATGTTTGATGACTGTGCCGCCTAGGCGTTTGGAATTCAAGGCCAAGAGACATCAGGGCAGGGAGAACACAAATACTTCAGGACATGAATACACGAAGAACAGAAATGTGTGGAACAGCCGAAAGGACTATTGAAGTAATAGTGCAAAGCGGCGTAGTAACAGTTAAGCACAGAAAAATTCGGGGGGGGGGGGGGGGGGGGGGGGGCACAACACTTGGAAGGTAATGCGAGGTTTATGAGGTTACTACAACAGAAGTCGCAGGTTTGACTATGTTTTCCCTGGCGCTTACCCGGGCTGACAGAACACGGATATCGCAGGACATGGACACACAAAAAATAAATAAATAAATAAACTGCATGGTTCACTTCTGGGAAAGCAGTTTTTTCTGAAAGCTCTAAAGTTCATTCGGAGCTAAACACAAAATACGAGGATATTCAAGGTTCACCTTGAGAGTGGACGTAAGACCGCTTTTAACAAAGCATTTTCATTCCGCAGCGTTCTTTAATATATATTTCAATATACATAGGATTTGAAATTCCCGCGCGACGTCGTGTGGTTGTACCGTCCCGACCGTGTTGATCAATGAGGATTTTTTCTGTGACCATCGCGTATGCCGATTTACGGCGAATTTTCCGTGGATTTAGCTGTTTACTCCATATACGTTATCGTGTAATAAATCAGAAAACTACGACTAGATTAATACTGCTAGGTTATACGACAAAGACGCGAATATAGCACTACAGGGGGACGTTCAGTGGACGTGGCTCTAAGCATAGGGGGATATCAGCTGAAATATTTAAATACTCCAACAGGAAGTGTGTTGATTGTGAGGGGTGGAAATGATCAAGCAAACAAAAAAAAAACTAACCAGTAAGTACGACGTGAATCAGTACTGAAAACCAGCATGCAGAATCATTGATTGTGTCATACCATCGAAAAAGTTGGCTCGAACTTAACCCTCGCCTTTAAGGGTATATTAAGGCGATAACATTAACGCCATCTTCTACAGCTCCCTGGCGTATATTAGCATTTTCGTGTAGGGTCTTTGCTAGTCGCCGGGGTGGCGCAGTGGTCACGGCGCTAGACTACTGTTCCCATGGATGCGGGATCGAATCCCGGCCTCGGCGGCCGCTTTTCAATGGAGGCGAAAAGCAAAGGCGCCCGTGTGCTGTGCGATGTCAGTGCACGTTAAAGAATCCCAAGTGGTCGAAATTTATGAAGTCCTCCACTAGAGCGTCTCTCATAGCCTGACTTGATTTGGGACGTTAAAGCCAACAAACCAAACCAAACCAGATCACTGACCCGTTATTTTATACGTCACCACCTTACACAAACTCATTAACATACTGTCGTAGGTTACCCCCTCATGCGAAAACCGCTTCTATCGAGTGTTTTTCTTTAACAGCTTACACATCGTTCCTTTACACTCCGCGAGAGATACTTCGGTGAGGTGTATGCAGGTGGATTATGCAACAAGTTGAACATTATGCACGCTATAAAAATCAGTAATAAAGCAATTAACTAAAATTACCTAATGAACTCTTTATATCCAACTTTAGTGTCAACATGACATTCAGAAAATAAAGGCGGTCAGTAGAAAAGGTCAGCCCATTTTTCAAATTTTCTTTATCAGCACTGATGTTCGAAATGTGAATCATCAAAAATACGCCTTTTTTTTTTTTTTTTAGCGCGAAAGAAGGCTTCCCGCACTGCACAATTTAAACCGGAGTCGTTGGGTGCAATATTGTCGCGGAAATCACATTCGCTGCTTCCACGGCATAAAATAGGCAAAGCGGCGTCATTTTAAAAATCTGCCTTGCGTGAAGCCGGCTTTCCGAGCTAAAAAAAAAGGCATATTTTGACGTCAAGTATTTCGAACACCATTGCCGATAAAGAAAATTAAAACAAAAAACTGAACTCAGCTCTTACGTTGACGGCCTTCATTTTGTTAATATAAAGTTAGCCCTAAAATCAAAATGAAACTGTTTATTAGTAATTTTAGTCAATTGATTGCTTAATTACAAAGCTCTCTAAGTACACAATGCCCACTTTGCTGTCCACAATCTACCTGCAGAGACCGCACTGGTGTATCTCTTACGCGGCTTAAAATAACGGCCTATAAACTGTTTAAAGATAACACACGGTAAGCCCTACTTTATCTAAGCGCTATAAACGTGATTCATGTCTCAAAGTAGCTATCTCAGTTTGGCAGCAAGCCGACTCAAGTAAAGGCGTGCACAAATAGCGGGGTCCCGTGTGACCGCGTGCGCTAACTTTCGCTACCTTTCTGGCCATTGAGGGCGCTTGGTTGACCTCTTCGTTTTTGGTGTAATTATTATATCCAATGTTTGAAATAAACGAAGGATAACCAATATACAAAAATAAAAGATTTCGCACGAGTTATACTTCAAAAATATATATTTTTTTATTTTATCCAGAGTTTGTTTACTGCTATAACATATTTCTCACACCAGGCGTAACGTTGCACCAGACAGTATATACTGCTTTCTGCGACGACACTCGCGCACGCGCCGAACGAGTGCTTGTGCATTGCGGTGTGGATAGATAATTAAACTATCGATATGTAGAGAAATGATAAAACTAATAGCTCTTTGAAATAACGAGAAACGCCCTTTTTATCAACAGGTTTATAGTCGCACCAGGCCTATCGTAGTGTTCTTCCCCCTAGCGGCGAAAGCTAGAAGGTGCGCGCTGAATCAGTGCTATCGAGGTAGGTCTCTACTTCGGTCGGTCTTGGTTGGTAGCTCCTGCTATGTCATGTGGTCTCGGGACGTCACACAACGCGATGACCAATCACTGACCGCCCATGTCACCAACTCCAACGCCGGAAATGCCGAAGCCGGATCTTCTCAAGAACGGGGGCCATTAAACCTAACGCGTTAGGAACACCGCTTGCATTAATTATAGAAAGCGAACCTCTGTCATTATAACGAATTCATTGAGACAAGTCGAGTTCAGTTAGTCAAAAGTATCCCTTGAAGGTTATCGAAGTGTTCATGGCTCACACGATCGTGTGTGAGGTATTTATACAATAAAGTAACCTACCGGCATTAGTAGGTCACATGACGCCGATCACAGGACTGATCTGTCACCTATTGATTACACGTGATTCGCTGATAATTGTTCGTCCGATTCTTAGCTGCTTGCTGTGTCGGTGCTAGTGACTTCATTGTTAACAATCGCAGAAAGACTACGACGAAGGATAAAAGGACGAACCCCAAGCGCTGGCCCAGCCTATGGCGCCAACCCAACTAGCACGCTAGTGGCTTATTCATGTGGCTTAATCTATGGATTCAATGCTTTCTGACTACACGCTTTTTAAGGCGAAAGCCTTTAATGTCTCATGCTGTTGTAGACAAAATGTGTCCCGCTTTTGCGGTGGCTCTGATTGGCCGAGGCGGGATGACGTCATAGAGGCCTCGAACAATCACAGAATGCGCGAATCCATACCTTTTATTTTATTTTTATTTTATTGTTTTGTACCTTCAGGGCTTACAAGAAGCATTATAGAGAGGAGGGGCTTTTACACATTATTATATATATGAAATACAAACAAGGTGAAGAACATTATTGCATCGGTAAAATAGAGACAAATGAGTACAATGGCAACTGAACAAAATAGATAAACAATAAAAGATAACTCACAGGACGCGAAGGAAAAGGAAGTAAGGAACAAAAACTAGCAAGAAGCAGTTTTCATATAAGAATAAGCTCACTTTCTAAAATATTTAGTGCTTGGCGAAAGGGATCAGTGTCGGTGATAGCAACTAAAGACGCAGGCAGGTGGTTCCACTCGTGACAAGTCCTTGGCAGGAATGAATACGAGTAGGTACACTGCGAAGGTACATGAACTTTGAAACGATGATCCACAAGTGGGAAGATATAAGACGCTGGTGTAATGAACCATGACTTAAGTATCTGGTTATGATAATAGATTTTGTGAAAGAGGGAAAGACGTGACAGTTTTCTACGGGAAGAAAGAAGGGGAAGGTTAAGGGCATTCTTCATATTTGTAACGCTAGCAGTACGATTATAATTGTTAAGAATAAAACGTACAGAACGATTTCGTACGCTTTCAAGGATTTCTATTAGAGTGGCATATCCTGGGTCTCATATTGAGCATGCATATTCGAGGATAGGCCTGACATTTGTGATGTAGAGTTGTTAGAGGTGCTGGAGCTAGGGAAAAGTTACGTTTGAGATAGCTAAGAATTCGGTTAGCTTTCGATACACTGTATTCAATGTGTTAATTCCATGTGAGATTTTTGGTGATATGCACGCCAAGATATTTGTTTGAAATAACCTGGTCAAGTGAAGTATTATTAAGTACGTAAGTTGAGCAGGTTGACTGATTTCGAGAGATTCTCATTGTTTTACATTTTGAAGTGTTTAGTTCCATTAGCCAAATCGCGCACCAGTTTTCAATGTTGTTGAGGTCATGCTGGAGTGTTATTGTATCGTTACTGCTTTTGATCTTGTAGTATATGACATAATCGTCAGCAGATAAACAGATGGAAATTGAGATTTGGTTATGAAGGTTATTGATGTCAATTAAGAACAGTAACGGTGCTAAAACGGATCCTTGAGGTACACCTGAACCGACTGGTACCTCAGAAGAGTCACTGTCATTAGTGGTAGCATACTGCATGCGGTTAGAAAGAAACTCTCTAATCCAGTTTAAAATCAAGGGATCAATGTTTAGTCTGCCGAGTTTTGATAGAAGTAGGTGGTGATTAATTCTGTCAAATGCTTTCGAAAAATCCAGAATATACAGTCGGTAATAAAGCCAGTGTCCAGAAATGTATTAAGGTCATTAGTTTCGCAAGAAAAAGACTTTCGGAACCCATGCTGACTGCTATGAAAAAAAAAAATGGTTAAATTCCAAGAAGTTAGCGAAAAGTGAGAAAATGACGCGCTCAAAGATTTTACATAAAACTGATATCAATAAAATAGGTCTATAGATGTAGGGGTTATGTTTGTCGCCGGACTTGTGAAGAGGAACGATCTTGACTGTTTTCCAGTCCTTCCGTAAGAAGCTATTGTTAAGGGAATTTGTGAAAGTTATCTTTAGGATAATGTAACTATATTCTGCAGTGCCCTGCAAGAATTTTGACGTAATGCCATCGATGCCGCACGAAGAAGATCTTTTTAGATTGTTAATAATCGAGTGTATACCAGATGAATCAAATACAAACGGGTCCATTGGAAATAAATTAGAGGAATCGAATGGGGGGGGGGGGGGGGGGGGAAAGCTGCCAGAAGATGGGGAACTAAATGAATGGGTGAAAGCAAGGTTAAATACAGAATAACAATGACTGCTTGGCATTACATCACCTGAATCGTTAGTGAGGCTAATAGATTGATTATCGTGGATTTCACGACACTCCAAAAGCGCTTTGGGTTTGTTCTAAGTAACGATGGGAGAGTGGTGCTAAAGAAATTAAATTTTGCTTCCTTCAAATCCCTGGTGTATACTTTTGCTGCAATGGCGTAAGCGGACCATTTGGCAGCAGTCGGCGAATTTTTCGCTGCTCGGAAACGCCTACCTTTGATGTTTGATAAACGGTTAAGGTGTCTCGTGTATCATGGTGCGTTAGATGATTAATGGACTTTCTTTAGGCGAATGTATGCTTTTATTAGGTGTAACGCTTTACCTTTAAAAGATACCCATAGATCATGGACTGATGCATTAGGATTTAATAAGATGCTGTCGAGAAAAGGAGAAAGGTCGGCATTGATAGCGGCAAAGTCAGCTTTATTGTAATACCTGGTAAGTTTCAGGCGCTTGTTCCCTATTGAGGCTGGTACGGAAACAGAAAAATGTAACACGTCATGATCACTGAGTCCGGGCAAGTGGATTACTGGTGATGTAATATCAGGTGATGACATTAGTATCAAATCAAGTAAACAGGATGATGAACTAGTTGAGATAGATTGAAATCTAAGCAAGTGTTAAGAAAGCTAATAGTTTCAGCGGAAGCCGGCTATGCAAGCGGACAAGAATGAGTCCATTGGATTGAACGGAAGTTGAAATCACCCCGAAGGAAAACTGGTGTACCGGGAATCGTACCAGTACTTGGTTGGTGAAGATCTTCGCAAAAATAGCTGTTTGAGTCAGGCGGATGGTAACAAATTACAAAAACGATCTTTCTAAAACCACTGGTTAAGAAGCACCACACCATTTCTAAATTGGTTGATATATTCAAAACAGCACAATCAATGCAACCATATGGCAATCAATGATCAATTACTAATCAAGGACTAATTAATAGTCAATGAACTAGTAATAATTAATAACTAGAAAATTTATTAGCTAATTATTTGATAAAGTATTACCTAATTGCCTACTTAATGACTAATTAGTTGTTACTTATTAATAATTGTTATAATTAAATAACTACTTATTCGTTAGTACCAGTTGCGTAGCAGAATGCGACACTCAGGCTAACGCCGTTCACTGCTTAGTCGCTAAAGTCCCTTGTAATTATTCTTTATGATTTCATGTTGCTCTCGCGCGAAAGAACGCCCATAAAAGCTGTAAAGAATTTCCATGCGAGGCTTGCAAAATGTTTCACGTGCCGAAAATGAATGTTCTCTCGTGCTCGCAGCATCGTGGTCGGTGTCGGCAAGGTGGAGGGTGGGAAAGACGTGACGGGTACGAAGATCTTCAACACCTTCACCGACCCGAACAAGACGTACACGATAAAGATTTCCCTGACTGATACGTCGACGGTCGTCACCGCCGGTAAAGAGCAAGCCAAGATCTTCACACCACTGGCGTGGGACGACCTAATGTGGCTGCTCGTGCAGAACATCAACATCGAGGATCTAGAAATCGTAAGTCGCTTCAGCAGGTGCCTTATACGTCTGTAGACCTCATTTTCTGGGAAGGCTTCGCGCCCCTTGTTATATTTCGAGCTGTCATTAAAGGCTGCTCCACATGGCTTGCATTCCGAAATGATTTTTATCGCCTCATCGTTGTAGTCAGCGAACGTGCCATGCTTTTGCGGCGGCTCTGATTGGTCGAGACGGGATGAAGTTATGGCGGTCTCGACCAATCACAGAGCACCACCACAGTATGCGTGAATGCATGCCTTATATGGCTATATGACAATCAATAATAAATTACTAATTAATTAATAAGAAGTCATTACCAATTACTAATTAATTGCTTATTAACAACCACTAAATAATAACTGAATAATCAGTTACTGATTATTTAATAATACTTATATGATTTTTAATTACTGATTAGTGATTGTTGCGTAATTAAATACTACTAATTAATGTCGCGCACTTGGTAAAATCAACCACACGACGGTAAACGTAGAACCACTACGAAGATACAAGGAGCGCGATCTGGTCGCTGTCAAGCAGAATTCACTGAATAAATGCACTCGCAGAATGTGAGAGTAGTCGCTTGCTTTACTCATAGCAGCATTCATCGCTACAAGCGCGACAGTCGCGTAGCAGAATGCAGCACTCAGGCTTTCGCCTGTCATCACTTTAGTCGCCAAAGTGTTCTCGATTTTTACTCATCATCATCATTATCTATTTTATGGTGCGCCATGTAAGAATGTGAAGTTAGTCTTGGTTCCTAAGCCATATTCTGTGCATATGCGCATTCAACGCGTCGTCGCTGTCTACACTGCGGCCTGTCACCGACGCGATGCAACACTCCCTCCCTGTGAATAGACATACAACGCTAATTATCGTGACTTTTGTACGCGAATAAGGCGTCACGTGACTAAGAGACGCTAGCATGCAGCATGGGTCAGTGCGGTTGTGCTAGGTGATAGCAATGACATTAAGTCCCCTTTCCAATTCTATCACGGCCCTACTGAAGAAATTGTATGAGGCAATAACTTCTCATTTTCTCACATAATCTCACTCAATTCTCATGAGAAATCGCATACAAGTCGCAAATAATTGCATAAGATATTATAGTTTCTTGTAAATTATCATAAATTATGTACAATATTTTATGATAATGATGTGCACCGTATGAGAGCTTATGCGATTAGATGAGATTTTATGAGGTTATTGCCCCGTGGAACTTATGGCTTTTCAGTTGGGGGGTACATGTCGGGTGCAAGGAAGAGGCAGTTTGCACACAAGAATCATTTATGTTCCCCGCTACTGCACATATTTCACTGGTCCGTGAAAAATACGGAAACCTAGGTTGGCATAAAGTTGAGGCAATGTTTTTGTCACCTTGCCGTAACGACAGTTTTCCATAGCATGATGAAATATACAATCTGATGTAAGAAAGGAGCTGGCTCTCCGCTGCACCACAAGGGACTGTGCGATGCTGAATAATTTTAGTAACATTACAAAGTCATGCCCCCAGTTACTGCGAAGTATCTTATAGGATTAGAACAAGTTCTTTCTTGGGTTTATAGATAGGAATGGAGCAAAGATAAAGAAAAATCATTTTTAGTTTGCGGACGATATGATGTCCACTATAGGCTCAGTCAATCGGAATTGCGCATTCTATGTGGTAATGCAGGACCAAAGATACTATCAGTTACCTGCCCTATCCAATAAAGGAACAACGGCGAAAGGCGATAAGCTGCAGGCTCGGCTGCACGCATACAAATATACATACCAATACTGTTCTATTCCAGAGATATGCATACGCCACCATTATAAATGCGAGAACATTAACAGGCTATACTGATGAGGTTAAACTGTTGACGCAAAAAGCGAAGCTGCGACTACGAAATCGAAAATTAGTGCGGTGTAATAAAGGTGTCCACTTAAAAATTCTGACCGACGCGGCGCACTTCCTTTTCTGCAAATCAGTTAATAATGCGAAAGCAATAGCAGGCTATGTAAAAATAAATATTGATAATAAAGTAATTAATAATAATAATGATAATACTAACTAGTAATGATTACATATAATGTTCGTGGCAACTAAAAGGAATAAAAACGAGAACAAAAATAACAAATCAAGTAAATGGAATAACAAGAGCGAACACAATAAATGTAGAGACATAGAAGTAAATTAAAATAAAACAAAAATACATACATTACACAGAAGAAAGTAAAAATGACAGAAACGACGCCGCGCTGCTATGCTTTCGCTTTCTTCCAGTGCAGATCCTACAGTGAAGCTGTTTTCTTTATTTTATTGCCACACAACGAATATGTTAGGTTTAAAATTACTGAAGTGCACTGCTAAGTTTGCACTGCTAAATTTACGCAGCCGGTTGCGTAAATTTTCTTTTCCCGAAGCTAATAGTTTGGCGTTTGTTCTGTACGTTGTATTCGTCATTAAGATCTACACAGAAGAAAGCGATACAGCTTCCAAACTTTTATAAATTTCATCCGAAGTTGGTAGATCAGACACTCTACCAAATGAGCTAACCAGAAAGGCTATCCACATCAGATTGCAGAGTGAGAGCAAATATTTTCAAATGGGAAATTCTCGAAATGCAGCCCACGCAACACAAATCCTTCTCCCCCGCCCTAATTCACAGGGTTCAGATGATTCCCATAAAAATTGTGCCAAAGCTGTTCCTACCTCGAATCGAATGTCATTTCATTTCCGTCCCGCCATCTGATTTGCTGGCCGTACTGTTTGACTGAGGTGTTACAAGCGCTGTTTTAGACAAGTGGCAGTCCTAGGTTCGTTTCCGGGATTCTTTTAACTGCGAAGATTTTGCGAAATCCCCTTGGGTTTTCTTTGTATTCGTATGGCTGCGCTTAGGTCGTCATCAATGATTAATTACTCCCTCATTACCAGCTGTCAGTTAGCATTGTGCAGATAAATAATTCCGATGTTTAGGAATGCGGGTACACATTTCTGTCACGAGGTTTGAAATTCCGGCCATGGGAACTCTGCCTGCTGAGTAGACCTGTGTAGATGCTCGACTCTGCTATGCCTCACCTCAGCTGAACCACCTCAATCTTATCTTCCCGCCTGCCGTAGCTCTTATTCTGCCAGCTTGCTGTCTATGCCACTTTCAACTGCGCTCTTTGCAGGACGGCCTGTCATAGATGCCCGTTGGGGCTTGCGGCCGATCTCTCCGTAGGCATCTAACGCGCATTCGGTGGCACGGCAGTTGCATTCCGATAGCGGCTTCCTACGCTGCTCCTCTCCGCGCGTGTCCCGGCTCGTCAAAGCCAGCACGTTCAAGCTTTCTCATACGGACAGTGCGCAGCCGTCTCGGCGGGATTGGCGCGATCGCTCCTGCCCACACCACTGCCCGTTTCTACGTGTTCATCGTCGCGGATACACTACCCGCGGTCAATGAGAGATCGTCCCGATCTGATGGGGCTGGGGCAGGTAGGTCACCGCCGCTTACGGCGGGGGCTAGCCTGCCACCGAATTTTTATCTGTTGTAGGCCGTCATTGCACCCGCCACCACTTCGGTGGTGGACGACGGCTGTTGCTGCGGCGCGCGTCTTTCTTTCCCTCTTCCTTTTCTTTCTTCTCTATTTTCTTTTCTGTCCGCGCGAGGCAGCGGAGGTGGCTCAGCTACAGAGCAAGTAGCAGGCCCGTGCATTTTCTTTTCCTGCTTCCTACAGCCACAACAACAACGTCCCGATCGTGGACACGTATGTTTTCGCTGTGATACCACGTGACTGAGCGAGGTTTAACAACTGCTTCACCTCCCCTTAGTTGCTCACTCTTATCATCGATGAGGTGCGTTTCAGTCTCATCGCGTCAAAGCTTCGGCGTGGGTACTGGGCTGCGTCTAATCATCCAGCCGATGTAGCTCGCCGAGGATCAGTGGCGAAGAGAACGGATCGAGGCAGAGACCAACGAAGAGCCAGAAACTCACACACAGAACAAACGACAGTAATTATGACCGTAGTTAACAGAGCTTACACTCGGATAACTTGATATAACGGGGATAAACCGAATTCTTTTATCTCACCAGTGTTATCCGATTTCATGTTCTACTTGTGCTCTCGTGTAACGTCTGTGGTTCCAAGATAAAGAGGAAAACATACATGGTAGCTTTTTTCCTTCCTTCGGACTTTACCGACACCTCCTCGCTACAACCCTGGCAGCGTCCCATTTGGTGTTCCCTCTACCTGCGTCACCATCTCCCAAGTTACCGGTAAAAAAAATGCTTCTCAACAGGCTAGTGTTCCTATATATACAGGAACACTACAACAGGCCTACTAGTATAGCGCCATCCCTCGCTCAAAGGGGGGGATATGAGCAGCGCTCTCCGCTTCCCGCCTCTACAGTGAACTAGAATACCGCCTCACACCGATGATGATGATGATGATGATGTTCCCAGCACTACAGTTGTCATTCTGCCCTCTGCCGCAACAGAGAGATAGCAGCGCTGGCACAACTATGCTTATGTTAGTTCGTGTCAGCATTTTTAGTTACTTTCCTATGAGCGACTTTCTCCTCTCCAGCTTTAGTGGTCAAATATTCAGTTTGGTGGCGCTTCGAGAGGACGACTATCATCATCATGCTCATATGCGGCATTATTGTGCAAACTACAGAGCGGCTGTTAGGACAGAGTGTGCGTGTGTGCTCGTGTGTGGTATGTAACATATGTGTTGTGCGAGCTCAGTGTGGGACATAGTGCAGCTCATTTATGTTCTGTAATGGGCAATATTATTAAACCTTTCTTTTAATTACATCCTCATGTCTACGAGGAAGTTCGAGGGAAAGAGATCACATTTGGTGGCAAAGAATGCCTTCATTGGTGATAACATTTTAGTTCATTACAGAACACTTTCTTGCCACTTGATAACATCCCTGCATCTATTATGATGGAGTCCAGATTACAAAAGACTTCATGACCTCTGGTTACTAAAGGCTGACTCCATGTCCTAGCTTCAGATGTCTGCACCAAAATTAAAACTTCTTGACTCCATTGCACATTGCTTGTGACAAGGGTTGGAGCTGACAAGTACATTTAATTTTTCGGCCTTTGTTGCACTTTATAAGAGCCCTCTGTTCAGTGCTAGCAGACTGTTTTCTTCGGAACGATTCATAGGGCCGCTAAAGCCAATTTCAGTATGTAATTATTGTCAATTATAGCAAACAAAAAGAAATTTCGTGTCTAATTGTACAATCAGATGCGTGAAATAAATATAAAAAGTTCGAATGCAGCCAACAAATTAAACTACCTGTTAAGTTGCACTATGCCTCCGTGGTACTATGTACTTTGGTGGCAAGGCTGCGTTGTTACTTCGAATGCTTATACACCAAACTTTTGTATTGACATACATTAAGTAGTTGAAAAATTCAGGCCTTTTCTGGGCGATTTTATGATGTAAAGAAGGTGAAGAATCGATGCTTTCGCTTTGCTATTCACCACGTACTGAGGACGAAACATTTTAGGCAGACACCCTACCATAATTTTGAATATGATAATTGTCGAGAGGGAGTAATATTATGTACTACGTTTTCTTTCCAGCACGTTGGCAGATATCAACGAACAGCCTTATCAAGTAACTAACTTAATGTTACGCATGAAAAAATAAGCGACCTCGACACAGTTCCTCTTTAAGGCTACAAAATATACTTGAAGAATGTTACACCTATTACGACAGCGTACTTACTTTGCAATAAAGACTTGTTAAACAATCAGTCATTGGCGAAAGCGTCCACGTGCAATTTTGGTGAAAAAGTGACGAAATCATTGCTTGCTGCTTGATGTTTAAAACTTTAGAGTGGTTTAACGCTGCTGAACCGAACGTGGAGGGAAAGATTTCGCTTAGGGCGACCGAGCGTTGCATCGAACACAACCAGTGGTGCGTTAAACGCATCAAATGTACCGGCGTTCTACGAAAAATACTCTATCATGCCCTACGCACGCTATGCCGGCAGACGCTATCCTCCTCCCCTCGGTCAGGTTTTGTCCCTAAAGGTCTCGACAAATCTGAGGAGTGCCACCTTAGACGGCTCCAAACCGGGTGTTTCTAAATCCTGCCCTACTAAAACACGTGGAACTGACATTCACGCGTAAGTGCAAATTCTGCGGGCAGTATGCTGACCTATACGACATGGTGTGGGCCTGTTAGCAAATTACAAATATAAAAGTCATAAAACAGCCACCTAGAGAGGGCTGGGAGGCGGCCCTGTCCAGCTCAGGCCTGGAGGACCAGCGTGCCCTCGTCCAGCGAGCTCGGACAG
Source organism: Amblyomma maculatum (assembly GCF_055883805.1). NCBI lineage: Eukaryota > Metazoa > Arthropoda > Arachnida > Ixodida > Ixodidae > Amblyomma > Amblyomma maculatum. Next base: position 67,561,766 of record NC_139351.1, on the reverse strand, counting down.
CTGCGGCGGCCAATGGCATCATGGAATAGGGTCTGCCACCCAGATCCACAACGATACGCACCTCCCTTTCCCAAATAATTTCATTGTAAATAAATGTTTTCTCCTCCTCCTCCTCCTCCACGCCAGCGCGCACATCTGCTAGGATACAGCTACCCTCCTATTCCTCCTCCTCTTCTCTGTAGCGAGCGCAGCAGCGGAACACCTGTGGGCCTGTGGAACTTCGCAGCTGGTTACCATGGTTACCATGCTTGCTGCGCATGCGCCATAGCGGCTCCGCCTCTGCACGGCGACCTTGGCTTTAGGTGGCGTAGTGTAGCTTCCGCTCCAATATGAAATAGCCGGAGTGCGGTGTACGGGCACGGAGCGCAGATTGCTTAGCTCAAAACTGGTTTGGTTTGTTGGGTTTGTGCGGTGGTTTAACGTCCCAAAACGACTCGGGCTATGAGAGACGCCGTAGTCTGGCCACAGAGCATTACAGCAATTTGTGCATTGCGCGGTATCCGGGACGTAGATACTTTTCTGGCACCCCTACAGCGTGGTAGGATTCCTTTACTCTTGGTTGCTGTTAAGGAGACAGGGTAGGCCCTATCCCTCCCATGTATTTTAGCCTACGTTTATTACCCTTTTTCTCACGATCTGCTGGGGTTAGAACACTTATCTTGGTACAATTGTAATCAGCAATATAAGGTAGGGATACTCAAATAGGATTATTCATCATCATCATCATCAGCCTGATTATACCCACTGCAGGGCGAAGGCCTCTCCCATATTTCTCCACTTAACCCGGTTCTGTGCTAGCTGCATCCACTTGACCCCTGCGAACTTCTTAATCTCATCCGCCCACCTAACTTTCTGCCGCCCCCTGCTACGCTTTCCTTCCCTTGGAATCCAGTTTGTTACCCTCAGCGACCACCGGTTATCCTCTCTTCGCACTACATGTCCTGCCCATGTCCATTTCTTCTTCTTAATTTCTACTAGAATGTCGGTAACTTGAGTTATTTCTCTGACCTACTCTGCACGCTTTCTACCTCTTAATGTTATTCCTACCATTTTTCGTTCCATAGCCCTCTGGGTTGTCCTCAACTTAAGTAGAACTCTCTTGGTTAGCCTCCACGTTTCAGCCCCATAGGTGAGTACAGGCAAGATGCAACTGTTGTATACTTTCCTCTTGAGCGATACCGGTAGGCTGCTAGTCATAATCTGCGAGTGCTTGCCAAATGCGCTCCATCCCAATCGTATTCTTCTTGTTATTTCCTCAAGGATTATTGGTTTCTGAAAATTGATTTTTTTTACTAGGCCTTCTAAATTTTAGACCCAAAATCTGAAGTAAATATTCTTTGAATTAAAATTATCTGCACTAACTTTCATAATTCTAGTTCAGTAGATTCTCAGTAGCGTTTACTCATTACTCCCAGAGTTTTATCTCCCTATCACCTGTAGTTCCTGAAAAAAGGGGTCAAATTCAGCAAAATTTTACGTTTTGAGATGATTGCCTTTGAAGTCGAAGAAAGAGCATTATTACAATACTAACTCTAGAAATACATACTTATGCCTTTTTTTCAATAGCCACCAGCACGTTTGTCACCACCATAAGCAATACTTCTTTTCTGTACCAGCTGCCTTGCTCTTCCGACCCCCTTAGTGACCTGTCGTGTAGCCCTCAGTAATAACTCTAGTCGCCGTCAGTAAGCTTCACATAGCCAGCGAACTGTTGATCGCCCTGCGGAAATTTCGAATAACCTCAAATGCCAACTCAAGCCTTGTTGCTCAATATTTTCCTTCAGGATTTCTCGACCCTGGGTACTGAGAGCCACTTTACACATTGCTGGGGGAACGTGCCAGAAACTCCTTGTCGCGCAGCATCTTCAACCAGCTGGGAATCCGCACCGCATGCTTTACGCGAACAGTTTTTGGCGACGGCAAACGTGAGAAGGGTAATGTCAATCAGGCCATAGCTACGGCCACAAAATTTTGCCATTATGGTCTCCATGCGTCTCACCGAGCGTGAATGCTTCGATGCAGACGCGCGTGGTGACCGTGGCGTACGCCGCTGGATTGTGTTGCGGAGATTTGGTGCCATTGCTGATCGATTTCTGCCTCTTCCTGTGGAAGCGCAGTCTCCTAAACCACTTCTTTGTTTTCATCATTGGACGAGCACTAAATAAAGAAAATGTCAGTTTTCCACGACACACGCGAAGCACGAACAAAAGGTCGTGGGTCACGAGTAATCCGGCTGCGTCTGATTATTTGTTTGGCTAAGAAAATCTACTAGCTAGCTTCTCACTGTTGTCCGATCAGTTACAACCATCCCGCTAAATGTGAACAAAATAGACACTGAATTTTTTTTTATTTTCAGATTAGAAGAGGCAAAGGTCTCAAGCTGGTATCAATTAGCTGGTCGCCGACTTGGTGCCGAAAAATTTCGATTTCGGAGTAAATATTTTGCGTGCCGGTAAATGAAGGACTGGACTATGTAAAGGATAGAATAGGGGTTTTGATTTATAGAAAAACAAAACGTCGATTTTTTTTAACTTTTGCCTACCGTGTTACCGACTCAAAGCCATAATATCTTACTTAATAGCTTTAACTCACCCAATTTGTCTCAGTAGTATGGCCAATCCGTAATAACAGCGGCAAACTAATCCTAAATTTCCGCAAAGCGATGCAATCCATTGAGGTGTCTCGTATCTAGAGAGAACGGTTGCTGAGCCCAAAGTCTTCTGACTGCTGAATCCACCGACGCGGTCGCATTTCATTGGAGGCAAAAGGCAAACACGCTTCGCATCATGCTTTGCCACGGAAATAAAGCTTGAAAACCTTCTGTGATCTAAAGTAAGCCAGAGCCTCCGACTACTGCGCCTCTCACAGTGCACGTGCCGCTATAGGTACAAAGGAACCGAATAGAGGGAGAGAGAGAAAGAAAACATTATCGTCGGGAATAGTGTTATTTGGTCTTAGTAAAAAGGCACTCCAAAGTTTAGTAGCTTTTTTTTCTGTGAACAATAAGGCGCCAATAACATAGGTAATTATGCAGCATTATACGAACTCGCCTATGCCTGAAAAATATGCTGAAACTAGGCTTCTACTAAAGTATAGTTTCGGTTTTACGTAAGCGTATGACGTCATAACAAGTAATTTAAGTCATCATTATTCATCAGCATTAGTCATCAGTATTAGGCATTAGCTTTATCGATCTCCATAACTTTTATTCAATACCTGCTGCCATCAATCGTCTTCATTGTTATTCTCCCTCCACGTCCGCTATTTGCTTGTGATATATCAGTGCACAGATGCGATGCACAGATCACCACGAGCATAGATTTTCGCTCCATCGAAGTATTTCGCCTTAAAACTCAGAAAAGTGGTACAGCGCTATCCAGAGATGTCCGGAAACCACCACTTTTTCCAGCATCAACTGTAGTTTTTTTCCCGGACATGCAAGCCAACCGTTTGATACAGCACAAACATATATACTTCGTGCCGCCCACTGATTTCTACCACAAACATCTGTTAGATATCAGTCGGCAAGCGCTCCGATGAGCTACTAAACGGTTGGGAAATATGCGAGTACTATAGACGATATGCGGAATGTACTCCCCTGATGGGGCTGGGACAGGTAGGTCGCCGCCGCTTGCGGCGGGGGCTAGCCTGCCACAGACGTTTTATCTGTTGTAGGCCGTCATTGCACCCGCCACCGTTTCGGTGGTGGACGATGGCTGTTGTGCGGCGCGCGTCTTTGTTTCCCTCTTTCTTTTCTTTCTTCCCTATTTTCTCTTCTGTCTGCACGAGGCAGCGGAGGTGGCTCAGATTCAGAGCCGGTAGCAGGCCCGTGCATTTTCTTTTCCTTCTTCCTACAGCCACAACAACAACAACGCCATCCCTAGAGCTCTTAGTACTACGCCCGCCATGCTGGCTCGGTCAACGAAACGAAACCGCTGCCTTGCGTCGGGTGAACATAGCTACGCTTCGTGTGAGAAATCATGCGAATGCAATGTTTCGCTGCGCTAAGCACTCTGTGAGAATGCTTGTATGAGGACCAGGCTCGTATCAACCTTGGATTTGTTATTTTTTACTGGGCGCGAACGGTTAACAAACACATTGCGAGCAATCAGGTGTAAACACGCCGTCCAATGCAGAGCGTTTGCTTCCTGAGCTGATTTTCACAAACCTTTGCAGGCCGTTCGCGTTGCAACAATACAGAATATATGTTCTTTGTTATCTCTCAACAAAAGACGAGCCAACTTGCTTGTAATTAACTATTCGGCACAGCATGTTTGCCCGATCGGATGTAAACATACTGGATTTTTTTTCTTTTTTTTTTTTTTTTAGCCGGCGGATGCCGGTGCTGCTAAAGCGTGCAGTCCGGCCACAAAAAAAAAAAAAAAAAAAAAAAAAAAAAAAAAAAAAAAACATTTTTTCATTATTTTACTGCCAAATAGGGCTCATGCACTCCCAGTGAGCTCCAGCCACTAGCCTCGACTGGTCATGTCGTGATCTATTAAGAGAACTCATAGCCATGCCCCTATTTATGCTCACTTCGCTACGTGTTCAGTGTAAAGCAACTGGTGTGCGGCGTTTCATTTCTTCGGGGCTTTTGCAATCGCTATTCACTCGGTTCGAGTTCGTTCAAAAATAGGTAATTATTTTATCGCGCTGTACTCGAGAAATGCATTTCAGAGTATGACAGTAGGCTGAAAATTTTCAACCAGACCAATTTTATTATTGTTGTGACAAGCGGTGACTGCTTGCTCCGCAACAAAGCCATTCCCGCTTTCTACAACCGTGGTAGTCAACAAATTAAATATAGGAAGCCACCAAACCATGCAGACTTCACACCTAGCTGCACACAGGGTTGAGCCCAAACAGCAACTGTCGTATTCTTATTTGTTGAGCGTTCTTTTCATGAGAGTAGGAAAGGTCGCCGCAGTATCTCAACTAGGAATTAATCCAAGAAAACAATTGTGACGTTTGCTCACGATATTGTAAATAATATTCACATGACCCTAGAATTAAGATAAGCAGAAACCCAAACGCAACAAGCTCGCCGGCCTCTGTAACTGTGACGCTTAAAAGTCAATGTTAATCGTACGTTGTCCTTAAATGGATGTTAGCACCATGCAGCTGACCAAGACCGACTGAAAAAAAGACCTGCACAGATAGCAGTGCTCCAGCGCGCACCTTCTAGTTCATATCCCTCGCCGCTAGGGAAAGGACACTATACGGGCGGCCTGGCACTACTTTAAACCTGTTGAAGAAAAGGGCGTTTTTCATTACTTCAGAGATGCATTAGTTTTGTCATTTTTCTTCGTCGCTATAGTTTGATTATCTATCCACACTGTAAAGCACAAGCACCTGTATTGCGCATATGCGGTGGGTAACTGCAGTGCCGTCGCACAAAGCGAAATCGCGGTATGTCGTCTCGCGAGACAAAACCATTATAGAAATAAACGAACTCTCCGCTAAAGTAGAAAAAGGCAAAATTTTTGAAGTATAACTCGGAAAAAGTTCTTTTCTTTAAAATGTGATTACAGTTTGTTTAAAATAATTTATAATTTGATGATGATAATGGAAGGCGAACAGGTTAACAGAGCATCCTCAACGGCGAGAGAGGTAACGAAAGGTGGCGCACGCGGTCCCATAGGACCCCACTATCTGTGCAGGTCTTTATTTCAGTCAGCCTTACAGCTGACCGAGGCTCACAAACTATCGCACTGCGGTGCGCGCGGTCCCGCACACGAAAGTATCTAGCGCCACAAAAGTTGCAAGTTCCGCTCACGTGCACGCAGAGCAAAATAACCGCTCACTAGCTTACCAGAATGCTGATCTACATGAGAATAAACAGCGATCAGAATGCGCTAAAGTTAAGCCAGTGACTAAATGCGCGCATTAAAACAACAACGGGCCAGGGTTAGACTTCTTTTACGCCTATACCTGACATCGTCGACGCGAAACTTCAAGCGAAGCAGAAAACGCGGTAGAAAGCATGCTGACGCTCATTAAAAGACAAGAAAGGACCTACAATCGACAAACGATGAGCAGTAAAAGCAGCTCTGCGGCCCTTAAAAATCGCATCGTCGGAATATTCCTGACAGTTTCCCAGGTAACAGAAAGCACGCGAAGCTGACGCGCCGACCACGTGACCGCTAGACCGAACAAAGATGGTGACCGGAAGCTGAGTCCGCGGTGTTGTCAGACCACCAAACACTTTCGCATATCATCTGTTAGCCACCGTGGAAGGCACTGATACGCAACTGTAGCCCTGCCGCTCAAGTGTCGGTAGTGTTGTTGTTGTTGTTGTGGCTATAGGAAGAAAGAAAAGAAAATACACGGGCCTGCTACTGGCTCTGTAGCTGAGCCACCTCCGCTGCCTCGTGCGGACAGAAGAGAAAATAGGCAAGAAAGAAAAAAAGAAGAGGGAGAGAAAGACGCGCTCCACAACAACAGCCGCCGCCCACCACCACCGAAGTGGTGGCGGGTGCAATGACAGCCTACAACAGATAAAAATTCAGTGGCAGGCTAGCCCCCGCCGCAAGCGGCGGTGACCTACCTGTCCCAGCCCCATCAGGGCCAAGGGTAGTGTCCTGCGCCGCGGAATTATTAACAATGAAGTCATCCCTGCCATCCCGTTCCAACAGCAAAACAACCAGCGCTGTGCAGCGAACATCGCCGTCTTCATGAAGCTGTACGCCACACACGTACGCCATTTGGGTATAGACAGCTAGCTATAGCAGCCATGCCAGACTGACTGCCGATACCATGCCGATGCCAAACTACACCGTTACCGAGAAGTTTACCAAGCGCAGATTATCGAAGCAGCAGCGGCGACTGCTGCTGCTGCCGATGGCTAACACTCGTGGCTTGGTTAAAGGATAGTAAAACCTCCACAATCGTTTTCGGCGATGGCGTCAAGTTGCTGTGCTGGCTACTTTTAAGGCGAAAGCCTTTAGTGGCTCATACTGTCGGCGTCCGTCCGATAACACTATAAAAGTTTATCAAATGAAGTCATGATGAAGTCATCAGAAAAATAAAAATCCTGTCTCCATCGGCAATAGAAACTCTATCGCTCGGATCCCCAGCCGTGCGCTTTAACCAACTACGCCAAGCCTGGGATCGTGGAAAACATAATTCTGCTTGTCTACCGCGGGGATGATAGAAGGGATGACAATGACACTAAAATTAGGGATAATGACGGTACATTTTAGTTAATAATGGTAATGATAACAAACGTGATGCACCCTGTGCAGCAGCAACGCTCAGGTTTTTGCATTTCTGCAGTGTAGATTCAACAGTGCTCTCGGAATGCTTGAAATGGCACCTATATAATACGATTGACGCGACAGCCATGCTTAGGTGCATATAGCCTGAAAAAAAAAAACCGTCGTTAAATCCCCTTGATTCAAGTTTTCTTTTAACGCTCAGCACAATAATTTGTAAGTGTGATCAGTTATTCGATAGCTCGATACTTATCCTGCCTACAGATGATTACGTCAGTTGCTCAAGGCTACTTTCGAGTCCTGTCGTCCGGCATGGCATGGTGGTCAAGGTTTAGCTAAAATATAGCAAACTCGGAATACACACCGAGCAGTTCGCAGTAGCGAACCTATTTACACAACTGCGCCACATATTACAAAAGCAGACAACGTCGATGGTTTATACCGTTTCCACAAACCCAAGGGAAAATAACTGCATATCGCTCGCCCATTGATGTGGCAAGCGGCTCATTGGAGTTTCGAACAGCGCTGAAGTTCTCGGGTGCACACTTCCTTCTATCAGATATGGTAAGCCGCATAAAAAAGATGCAGCTCCCGGCTGAGCATACTCCAGTTTTGTAATTCATCAGTAAGTCTTGTATTTACAAGAGCCAAGTTCAAGGCGGGACCAGTCTAGTAAACGTAACACGATAGCATATTAAAAGTAACACTTTTGTAAATGTATTCTAGAAAAGGAATGGCGAACGCTTGCTTACAGGTCAAAGAATCCGAAGAATGGAACCTGAACCACGGTAGAGTTAGCATCAACATGGATATGATAAAATACGCTATCGTTAGGTGTACTTCCCTAGCCCTCAAGATTGGAGCGATGTTTTTGTTATTGTGATATCACCACATTTCACATTGACTAATAGAACCTAAATTGTTGTCACAAAAGTACACGAAAAAATGCGCCAAAAAGCACAATGCTTTAAGTTAGAACGTAGTCTACTAGGTCTTTGGGCCGGCGTCTATAAAATATGTAAATGTCATTCAAAACACCAACGCAAACACGGCAGCACATATTTGTCTTCGATTGTAGAACACTACTTTCACGACAGTGTCCTATGAAGAGCGCATCTGCGATGAAAAATTGGCCTCACACACAGAAACCAATGCATTATTGATATAAGGCTGGCGTACACTGATCGAAAACTGGAGATCCTCTAGTGAACGTTCGAGTGGCTGATTTCTCCCAAGTCGTGGATGTCGCATCGGCTTCCCGAAAACATGGTTGAGTCCTCCTTGCAGTGATAGGCATCCGCGAACTGCTGTGTGTTGACGCAGGGCTGGTTGCAGCGGACGCTGTGCGGTAGGTATATGCTCATTTCTGAAAACACCTGTTCGGCCTCGCAGAACATGTAACAGGAGCCAGCGAAGAATGCCTGGTCGGCGGTGTAGGGACCGACTCCCTCCTGCCGTTCAGACCGCGGCAGACTGGAGTACGCTAGGTACGCCACCTCGACGCCCGCATTGTCTGCAAACATCTCGCTGATGGAGTTGTTCCCAGCTATGGCACTCTCGGTCATCTTGTTCGCCTGCAGTATGAGGCACTCTTGCTGGCCCTCCACCAACCTCTTGTATGGATTTGCGTAAAAGGCCTGCGTATCGCGGCGAGTGTGCACCTCTAGAAACCTGGGTTCGAGAGCGTGCGACAGTTCATGTCCTATGACCTTCCCGATGGCACCGTAGTTGTACGAGTTGGGAGCGTGGGGCACCAGAAGTGGAGACATCAGTATGGTCCCGGGCAAGTAGACAAGGTGGTACAACATGATATAGAAGGCTCCCGCGGACACAGTGGTGGGCTCCCAGTCATCCCTGTTGATAGAAGCCGCGATGTCCGGAGTGGGCTGCAGGAACCGCTTCGTGTGTGCCGCTGCCGCGCTGTAGGCTTTGACCAGCCACTTGACGAATGTTTGTTTTGCGTCGTACTTGGGAACGTGTGAGTAGTACGAGTTAAGCGCTTCGGTATTTCTCAGCTTCGAGGCTGTTCCGATGACCTGATGAACTGACCGCAGCCGCCGCACGATGCTTTTTGAAGATTGGGGATCCGAGAGGGAAGAATTGTAGGACTTTTCTATCTGCTGCTTGATGTTCTTGGTGACAGTGAGCGTGTAGTTTACTGTCTCATCGCGGAGAATATTCTTCAGTCGCAGACTAAGGAGGCCATATGGTATAACTACCTGTACGTGTGTTATGCAACGGTGAAATTCAAATGCTAAAGTTTGCGTCCAGTGTGCTTGCCTTGCGGAGAGGTGGCAATGAAACATCTTGCTGGACGCAGCGTTCGAGAGGTATTTGATTACTTTCCAAGCAATGTAACTTTGAAAGGGCAGGCTTCTCGTGCTGTAAGCTCTCAACAAAGCTTCCGTTATTAATAGAGCATGTTTGTCTCTCAAGAGAATTTCCGAGTTTGGACTGATGACCATTTGCTTAGGGACGTTCTCGTTAATGTCCTCGACCCACCATTGAGTTTTAATTACAGGTACAAGGTGAGCAAAGTCGGAATAAGTTTTCTCAATTTCTTCAAACATAAGGTACCGCTCCTCCGGTCCACTAAAGGGGTATAACATACTCACAACTCTCACGTCATTCTCTACTTTGGTAAGCGCCACCGCCAAAGACTTCACGTCTTCTAATTCTGGGTCATATGAACGAACGCAAAATTCTACGGCTTCTTCGTTGCTAACATACTTGTACATAGTCTCGGCGTATCTCAATTCGAAAACGAATCTGTCGTCTGTCTGCAAGTATGGCGAGGGCTTAAGTTGGAAAAAAACGCCCAAAAGGTCTTGCAGAGTCAAACCGATGAGAATTCGAAACACATCGCGGCTTGAACGGATATGTTGAGCGGGGAGGTTCAATCCGTGGCGGTGAACTACCTCCCTAATCGTGCTGATGTCGTCCACCTCGTCTTCGCCTACCTTCATACAGGCAAACAGAGCGGCGCCCGCCTTATCAGTCGCGCTTTCAGAGCCAGTGGACGCTCGTTCGATATTCTCGAGCAGGACCATGTTCAGTCGGCTCTCTAGGAGTTCGAACTGATCTTTTTGATGGGGATACATGCTCGTCCAAAGACCACAAACGTGATCGAACATGTTGTGACATGGGTTGACGTCTACGAGTCTGCTGTGCCGAAGCTCGGTGTCCAGGTCGAAGCAGCTGACAGGGTTGTCGCAGTGTTGGAAATAGGCGCTCGCAGTAGAATCGACCAGGAGAAGTACCATGCAGATCACCGCAGTGCACGTGACAAGACATACGGAGTACCGCCGCGTCGCACCATCTTCGTCGTCGGGGAAGATACCCACGAAAAAGTCTCGCTCTCTCTTGTCCGCAGCTGGCTCAATAAGGGAGTACACTTCGATCTTCTCGTTTGCGGTATAGTACAACGGCGCGTCGAGGGAAGGGGGCGCAATCTGACCGCCGGCACCAGACGGAGGCATGAGGCGCCATGGGTGAGCCTTCTTGGGAGAACGCTGGTGAGGCAACAGCGAGGCTTCCTTGACTCCACCACGCTGCCGTTCACTGGTAGGCGGAAAGGCCTGTGGACTATTTCGAACAGACGCGGGTGATAAGACATTCGTGATGCGTGGTACATTGGCAGGCTGGGCGGCCGCTATGCCGGGCACAAATGGAGACGGCAGCCTCGGCGCTCGTGACGCTGTCGGTACAGCCGCTGGGGACAGTGGCCCCGAAGTAGGTGAAGAGATGCCTTGCCTTGCGGAGCCTCTCATGTTGCTTTCTTCTTCTTCGAAGGATGAGCTTCTTCTCGAAGAATGCTAGCGCGTGGCACGCTTATTCACCGCGTGATTTCGTCTTTCTTTGTATAGGCTGTGTTGTGTCGGCTGCTGAGTCCAAGAAGGGAGCCGGGGAGTCAGTTGTGAGCGTACGCGAGGAAAAAGAGAACGACTCTTACGTTTACTTGTGAGCACCGTACTTAAGGGTTCGGTTCAAGTGACCAAAAAAGGCCAATGTCCAGGTAGGCAGAGACATCTAACTGTACGAATCCAATGTAACAAACAGAAACAAAAAAGGCGTTGTGTTGGTCTCTGGTATATGGTAAAGGAACTATAGGATGAGTCCAGATCACGCTGAGTAAATCCTGTGCGGAGCCATTAATCTCGACCTCAAGATTTTTTTTTCTGCTTCGGTATCGTTCCCTTTATATATAGTTCATCGACTGCAGGTGAGAAATACAGGAGTCCACTTCTGCTGCTCCATATTTTCTTCAGCGCTCTTCTATGTTTTCGCTGCTTTGACATTTGTGATCACTTCAACAAATAGTTCCGTAACTTCAACTAGTTCTGCTTGTGCCGTAGTCATTCCTGCGAGACGCGCAGATATTAACCAACTAATTTCACACTGGATAACCTCTACTGAAGCAGAATTGGCCGCACATTGCGCGGCTGTAAAGTACATTTCTGAACAAACACCTCGAAAATTGAGTGTGTTTTGAGACAGTAAAACTGCCCTACAATGTCTCGAAGCTCACTTTAGCCACGGCCACCAAGAGAAATTTGTGGCAGAAGTACGACATCTACACCACCAGGCAATAGACGAGAGTGACGACATCATCTGCCAGTGCGCTACCATTCCATGACGGCATTGTTGGCAACGTATTTGCTGTTGATGCTGCTCGATCGCCTTACAATAGACAATATTGTTCAGATTCACGGACAAAAGGCGACGCTGCATGACACCTTCGGGGGCTTGCCGGAAATGTGACTGTCACAAGCTGCCTCACCTATACAACGGAAGTTGCGGGACCTTCTACCTCAGAGATAGAGTGAAACTCGCGGGACCTCGCAGCTCCTCTGAGCAGGATTCGACAAGCCGATGGGGCAGCGACTGCGCGTTTTTGACACGGGCGCTGCGCAGACAGCCGAGAGAATAAAAACACGTACACACAGCAGATTCAGTCTTCCGGGCTACTATCGCGGCCGCTCCGGGAAAGCGTAGTGTGTTTCATCGGGCCCGCGATCGACGCATCGTTTTCCTCACCTGTACGGCCGCCGCTACCGATCAACTCAGCCTTCGACGCCTCCACTAACAAGAAAACCGTGATAATTCTATTTCGCCACAGACTACTTTCAATCAAACATTATTTTCGCCTTTGTTAACCTTTACCTGACTTAGTAATATTTTTCGCGGTGTTTTTATGTGACATTTGCCCATACAAATTGCATCTGGAATACTTGCTTTGTTATCTTTATAGTCTCCTTTTTATGGCAACGTTTTGTTCCTTGTCGGGTTTTCCTCTTGTCATTTAACTAGTCGTCTTTTATGAATATCTTGTCGTGGCGTTTTATTTTTTTCATTGTACTCTATTATTATGCAGTGTAATTTGGACTACTAATTATAAGCATTCAATTCTTTGTAAACTAAAGTGACCTTTTTTTTGAACTTATTCTTCAATCGCACACCGACACACGTACTTCACGGGTTGACCGGCCTAACTTTTAAATGTGTTCTCAAACCTCATAGAGGGGCACCGGGTAACCGTAAAGCGGTATTCACACCCCGTATCTGTGTTCGTCCCTGTGGTGCCACAAGATGAATACAGGGTCCTGAATATTTGGGGGCTGGGATTTAAAAATTTCCTATGCAAAATCTTTTGCCCCATTCGACCTGAAATAACGTTCACAAAGTAGCAAAATATCGTCTACGTTATCTGATAAGTGATTCAACATCGGTACTTACCTAGATTTTCCGACATCGAGGAAAAACTGCTCTCAGCGGCGTGCACAATTTTCGCAGAAGATAGTCGAAAAGCTATTTTGACATGATACGTCATCTGTCGAGCAATGAGACAAGCTCCATCCCGGCCGTTGGCGCGCTTGCCTCGCTGCCCGACAGATGACGCATCATGTCAAAATAGCTTTTCGACTATCTTCTGCGAAAATTGTGCACGCCACCGAGAGCAGCTTTTCCTCGATTTCGGAAAATCTAGGCAAGTACCGATGTTTAATCACTTATCAGATAACGTAGACGATATTTTGCTACTTTGTGAACGTTATTTCAGCTGGAATGGGGTAGTAGATTTTGCATAGGAATTTTTTAAATCCCAACCCCCAAATATTCAAGACCCTGTACATACCAACTTTGCCAGTTTTCTACTCTCGTTTATTCACACGCATTTCGGGGAGGGGGTGCGGGCGCAATGCCGGCCGGCGGATCCCCCTCCCTTGCTCCCGCATTCACACGGGCGACGAAGTACGGGAGGGGTGTTACTGTTACCATGACAACAGAGGTTCGGCGCGCGCCGATGAGAGCGGTGTCTGTGCTGCTTGCCTCGCTCTTTCGCCACAGCAGTGTTCAATGTGCATTGTTGAAATTTTGAGCTCTGACAGTGTATATGGGGAGGAGAAGCCACGAGGAAGCTGGAGACGGGTTTACGATCAAGTAGCCCAAGATATTTTATATAAAATATCCCATGTCAAAATAGGAGCATAGAGACAAGGTAGGCATCAGAGCCACGACAGGAACAGACAAGAACGCGTACCCTCAATCTTTTTTCCATTACTACTAGGCTCCTAGATGAGGAGTGCAGTTACTTGAAAAATGAAATGAAATCAAAGTATATTATTTACTTTGCTCAATACTACAACGCACGAAAAGATTTAAAGGCTGCCAGCCGCAGCTTGAAAAACTAACTCCCTGTCACTATTCTTCACACAGCGACCGAGCTTGAGCACTCACGGAGGTAGTATGAAATTTCTAGTTTGTACACAAAAAGCAACGTATTAGAACAAAATAAATACATACCGCATATGTCAGTAGCATTTTACGAACCATAGGCACTGAACTTGGCAGGAAACAAAATGGTAATGAAACTTGCACCAAAAATAAAAACGTTGAGTGCGAAACAAAAGAGCGAAAACATCAAGAAAAACGTTACATCGAAAGGTGAGGCTTTACAGCTAATTATTTTGCACGTTTTTCTGTGGTCAAGCCATGTTTCGCAAGAATGTTCAGTTGCTTCGGAAAGTTGCAGCACAATGATTGCGTATAATTAGTGGTGCGACAGAGTGGCAAGACCTAAAGTTGTTGTCTTGCACTGGATAAGCAGGCGTGTGCGATGTATCAAATTAAATGGAGTACTTTAAGCTTTCAGTTAATGTTACCAAAAGAACGGTTTTATACATGCGTAAAAGAATCTGTATAAAGTCGCTGACCTGACGATTATAAGTGTGCACATGCAATGGCATGTTAATAATAATTTACGCCAGGAGTTGCTGTGCGACAGATCTTCTGACTATTATGTTCGGTTATCGCATTGCAGACGCGAAAGCTGTACGGGAAAAATGGTTGAAGGAAAACACTGTAGATTAGAATTTTCATGGTTGATGGAAGATTGCTTGAGGCGACATTGGATACCAGCTGCTTTATTTTAATTTACAACGAACAGTCTACACTAATAATTCGTTCCCCAAACTACCCAAACAGAGAGGGTGGCGTGCGGCCGTCCACTTCACCATGATCTTCCACACAAACATACTCCAGATTATTTTGTTGCACTCCGCATTGCGACCGGCATACCGACCGACATGGTAGTACCCTTCAGCTTGAAAATGGAAAAGAATGTTTCTTGGTACATCATAATAAGGTCTGTCACAGCAAAGGAGCACCCCACCACACCACAAACAGCTACGACAACGCGCTTCCCGCAGAGCGCAACCCGCGAAGTTGCCAGGAGAGCGAAGAAAAGGCCGCGGGCGCCCCTCCTCCCCGGGGGAGGTTTTGTGCCAGCCGACAAAAAGCCCCCCACCCCCGAGGGGCCCCGGGAAACCGGTTCAGGTGCCCAGGCGGCTCGTTTTCGCATCACGGTCCAGAGGGGTGGGTTTCTCCCCCTTGTGAATACCCCATAAAGGGGATCCCGCGCCTCTTTTGACCGTAAAGGCGGGGGTTTGTGACAGTAACTAAGCAGCCATGGTCTACCCCTTGAGAATGAACGTAACGATGCCATCCCTTCGATTCCTTACTTCAACAGTAAACACCAATCGACGCCCCCCACTGCGATTCTGCGCTCTTGTGCCACCTGTGCTGAAAGTGACTCCTACTCCCATCTCAGCGCAATGGCAGACTCTCCAAGGTATGTGAACAGCACGGGTGTAACGAGACCATCGGGCTCATACTTTGTGATAACCCTTGGTTTGAAGGAGAGTGTGCCCTCTTGTCTGCTGCACTGTACCACTTGGACTCTCGTCTTTTCACTCAAGAACAGATTCTAGCACCTTGAATGAAGCTTTTATAACAATAAAAATGGCGAAGGCTCTCCTCAAGTTTTTAAAGTACTAATTGTTGAGCACACAATTATAAACTGCAATACTATTATATTTATTATTTTTATTACACTATTATGTTTATATTTATTATTATATTGTACTATTTTTAATATTTACACAATACTATAAAATGCACGTGTTCTATCCCGAAGCGGTGGCGGGTGCAATGACGGCCTACAACAGATAAAAATTCGATGGCAGGCTAGCCCCCGCTGCAAGCGGCGGTGACCTACCTGTCCCAGCCCCATCAGGAGAGACCTGCGGAAGTTTCGCGTTTCAAAATGCTCCTTGAAAGCACTCCTTGAAGTTAGTGGTCTATGGGTACGCAACAACCTCGTTTCATTAAAACTCATTCATTTTTTCCCATAACTCCCCTCCCCACGCGTAGGGTAGCCTATTGGGCATCGCTTAGTTAACCTTTCTGCCTTTCTCTTTTGTTCCTCCATCTATCTCTCCAAGAGGAAGACGTTCTCTCTGGCTTCAATTTATTTTCGTTGCTCTTTCTGTACTTCTCTACGGTTCATGGTCGTTGGTTGCAGAAGGAGGTAAACGTCTCATTTTGCCGCAAAAGAAGCATGTTTGCCTTTTGTAGGGTAATTTGACGCAACGCTGTTTTAGCTGATTGGCCCGCATCTGCAGCAGTACTTTTGTCTTGGATGCTGCCCTTCAAACTAAATATATTTCTCATTTAGATATGGTGTTCGCGGCGAATTTGCATTGAAGTTCTTGGAGCAGGCGGTCTTGTGAGTTGTGGCCTTGGAGAAGTCATTACATTCTAGTGCGGGGAATACCTCGGAGAGGTTAGTGGCGAGTTGTACGGCCTGTGTGTATACACTTGGAACATTGGTGCTTGCAGTATAAGTTGCGGAGGGTAATAACTTGGTTCTTACGGATGCAATGGAAGACGAAATTGCTTTTCGTTGACCATTGTGATGAGATTGAAAGAGCTGGCATAGCTTGCCTTATGGTTTGAACAAGGGCTAGAAATTTTCGTACATTACATATCCCCTGATCATACTGCAATGCAACGCGATACACAGCGGCAAGCGCGAATTTGGATTCCTCCAACGAAACTATCTCCAATTCTCAGAGACGACACCCCTGTCACAAAACAATCTCAAAACTATTCCGGGGGCACATACATGCATAACTATACAACGTCACGTAAAGCAGCTGTATATTCCGAAGTGGACTCACCTGCTGCTGTTGCTTGTTTTGAAAGCGTCTTTGCTCTATGACTGAATTCGATGCGGACTCAATTTTTGTTGCAATGAAGTAAAGGTCGCTTTGTAAACGTATTGCGTAGCGTCACCGGTTCTTGTTGTCAAAGAAGCTCTAGTTTCACTTTGACATGCAACACGAGCAAAGTAAATTCTCCGAGCTTCATCTCCAAATAGGTTTCTTGCTCTCAGCAATCTCTGCAGGCAAACCTGGCAAAGTTAATGTTTGAATGGCTTTATCTATTGTTTGAGCAGAATTTACCAACTCCTCCTACGCTGGAGACACGGGTCGGGTATGCAATCTCCAGAAAACAAGTTGAAAAGGCCATTTCCATAATTTGTCGTAGTTCACATTATTGTCGCGAGCCCTTCTTATCTTTATATTTTGCTGCTAGCAGCCGTTGGTGCACGCCGTTATCATTTTGCGTGTACCGCAAGGAAGGATCTTGTGCTCTTCGCTTATCTAGAGTCAGTGTCGTGGAGAGGCGACTTTATCATTTTTTTACGATGAATATAGTCTCCATCAAGAATCTAACAAGGCCACACATGACCTTCTCTCCCAGCAGCAAACTTCACGTCAGCGGATGGGCGATAATAAGGGTCAGCAAATTAATCTGCGTGCACGGGCTAGGGTATAAAGCGGCAAGGGGACACCCCATGACTCGACTCAGATCTGCGCTCGCAGCTTCATTTGTCCGTCATTTATCACATATCGGCAGTCGTGACGTAGGCTGCCAGTGTGCGCTGGCCTTGTCAAGATCTCGGAGGGGACGGCAAGATGCATCGAGATACATATCGAAAGATTTCAGCCGCTCGCACCTGTTTGCACAATGTTCTATGTTGTTCATTAATCTTTACTTATTTGAGCAGATGTTTCTTCGCCGACTTATATATGATGTAGGCAATCGTAGTTCAGTGACCGCTGAGCACGCTTGGTATTATCGCCGCCGCAAAATTGATTAGTCGTTTTAAAGACGCAAGTGAGCCCAATAAGAATGGTTCGGTTTGGTTTGTGCACTTTAACGTCCCAAAGTAACTCAGGCTATCAGAGACGCCGTAGTGGAGAACTCCGGAAGTTTCGACCACCCGGGGTTCTTTAACGTGCACTGACATCACACAGCACACGGGCGCCTTGCTTTTCGCCTCCATCAAAAAGCGGCCGCCGAGGCCCTGATTCGATCTCGCATCCTAGGGCACAGTAGTGGAGCGTCGTAACCACAGCGCCATCCCGGCAGGGCAAGCCCGATAAGGCGAGGGTTTAGTGCAACGCCAGTCTCTTTGTTTGCTGATGGCATTTGTCACCACCACTTGACATTTGGTGGAGGTGCTTCCTCTTGTTTTCCACACTTCCCCTGCAGACAGAGAGAAAAGCACTGTTCCTGTCGCCCTGGGACACCAGCCTACAGGCCATCGAGCAAGACCCGACTTCAAGGGCCTAAACCTGAATACTGCCTACAACCGGACCCCATTCGATCCCGGATGGAGACCTCAACATTGGCAATAGCCGAATCCAAAGTGCCGGTTGCTATTAGCAGCCCCTGAAGCACCCCATTTTGAACAACACTCCGCGACAAAATCCAAAAGAGTGGCTAGACCAGTGCGAACGAGTTACCGTTTTTAAGAATAGAAACACGCCTTGAAGCTTCGAAATGTGTTCTGTGCTTTGGTTTGAAGACCACGAGTCCTCCCTCACATGGGAGGAACTCGGAAAGGAACTACTGAAGCAGTTCGCGAGAGTCGTAAGGAAAGAGACTATAATAGCTCATCCAGTCCAAAGGCCAGCTACCCAACGATGCAACCTTCAGTTTATATCGCTCAGTAAGCTTAATTCTGATGTCAAAATGATAAAATCAACCAAAGGAGTAGAGGGAATTTATTGCCTTCCACACACATATGTACTTGTATATATACATACACGCACTGTAGTACATACATGAGAGGACAACGAAAGGTGCGATACTAGCAACAATCACATATTAATAGTTATTCCGTGTTCATCAATACCTACAGAACACAAGCTCAAAAGGAATTACAATGAGAAACTTAATGACAGATGATTAAATCTTATATGGCAACCCTAGCGAAAAAACTATATGAGTCATAATAACCTTATACAGATTTCTCATACTAAACTCATACAAGTCTCATACAATCTCATATACTTCTGATACGTTGAATAATATTTGTATGAGATTATATGAGATTTATACCAGTTTAGTTTTAGTTTAGTATGGGAAATCTGTATGAGGTTATTGTGACTCATAGGGTTTTTTCGATAGGTAATACACTTCCCCATGATTCGAGGTACGTAACAAGGGGGGGGGGGGGGGGGGTAGTATGGCAAAGCTTGCATAACAAGCCTGCCGTCCCGAACGGCGAAGAAACGGGTGTGCCAGCGCTGCAGAAACCGCGCCTCTCCATCTCTGTCCAGTTGATCAGAGAGATACTACCACAATAGAAGACGCAGTCGCTGCAGCGCTGGGTACATGGCCCTGGCTGGTTGTCTACGGACTTCAGCAAGGCAACGCCTCTTCCACAGCACAAAATATACACTGGCGACTACTAGCCGCGCAAAACATCCGTGTGGTGGCCTGGCACCAGGGCCACCATGCACGGAGAACATCCTTCCCACTAAGCGCCACATGACCAGCGCGACTGGGCAATCAAAGAACGCGTGCCTCACGTTTTACGTGCGGCCGCAGTTTCGGTATTGGTCATTCGGCACGACATGCCACATGGCGAGGCATTCTCGCGTGGGTAACACGCCACATCCCCGGCGCCGCTCGAAATCGCGGACCTCGGAAGGCACACGGCTCACCGCCCACTGACACCACTTGTTGACGGCCGTGCGGAGCTGGTCGTCTCTGCTTAGACGCGAGGAGGCAACCATCTCGCTGACTTGCATTGCGGGCACCTCAAAAATATTGAGGTCAGTTCGGCCTGGGGGCCCAGGTGCCGGTCTGCAGTAAAGGCCCGGCGAGCTGCGCTCAGCCAGTACTGTAACAGGGAGCGCCCCGGGTCCGGGTACAGCGGATCATTGAGCAGCGTGGCGGACAGTTTCGACGCGAGCACTCGGCCCACTGTGTTGACGCATGGCAGCCCGATGCCTCCTGTTTCTTGCGGTAGGTGAAGGAAACGGCACGCGACAGGAGCTGCAAAGTGGGCGGCCTCCGACATCGCACTTGTGGCACGCGCTACCACATCCTGCCACGGTGATACGCCGCTCGCTTCGAAAAAGACGAAAAAGGTTTGGTTTGGTTTGTGGGGTTTAACGTCCCAAAGCAACTCAGGCTATGAGAGACGCCGTAGTGGAGGACTCCGGAAATTTCGACCACCTGGGGTTCTTTAACGTGCGCTGACATCGCACAACACACGGACGCCTTGCTTTTCGTCTCCACCGAAAAGCTGCCGCCGAGGCCGGGATTCGATCCCGCGTCCTTGGGAACAGTAGTCGAGCGTCGTAACCACTGCGCCACCCCGGCGGGGCAAAAAAGACGAAAAAGGGTCCGCGAAAGAGCCAAATCGCAGCGCGCGGCTTTTACTGGCGTTAAACTCAACCTACATGTTAATTAACGTTGCGATAAAAGCCATTACTGTTGTTGTGGCTGTAGGAATAAGGAAAAGAAAAATGCACGGGCCTGCTACTGGCTCTGTAGCTGAGCCACCTCCGCTACCTCGTGCAGATAGAAGAGAAAATAGACAAGAAACAAAAGCAAGAGGGAAAGAAAGACGCGCGCCGCAACAACAACCCTTTATCTGATCGTCGAAAACCCGCAAGCCGGCACAAAAGTTGTTTGCCTTTCTTAAAAGTCATTAGTCTGGATAAATTTCAAAAATGTTTTAGAGCAATTATCGTCATTTCGTTTCTTCCTAGGCTCACGGCTGTTATTCTCGACTAAAGACTTAAGACTTAAGGGCGTGACAATGGTTTCTATATTATTGCGGGTGGAGCTTAGAGAGAGCTCGGCTCACACGCATGTCTACGCCAGAATCCTTCAATACTCATAATGGTCGCGACACTCCCGCTGCAGTTTGGATCGCTGACAAAAGCGGCCACGAGGGGCGTCATCGCTGCTTGCGGACCGCGAGCGGCCGGCCTTCCCGGTGGCGTACGGCGTGCTTGCGCCCTAAATGCTTGCTTTCTCGCTTCTGTTGCTTTGTCCTGTTTTTATTACTCAGTGCGAAATTGAAGCTGAGGTCCTCTATCCGCTGCACGTGCGTAATCGTAGCATAGTTTAAGTTGTATATGAAGAAGGCGCTGCCGGCAGCGCCACAACTGGCTCCTTACCCTTGATTGTCTAGCTCCTGCGGGGAGATTTGTTGTGTTATTGTCACCCGTTAATAATTAAGGGGGTAATATTAACGATGCGCCCTTAACGGTGCGCACACTCCCAGACACCCTTTGAGTGAGTGGGGGTAGCTGTTCCGGTCGCAAAGGAGATGCCCTCGACCTGCGTGGCAAGCTCAGCCGGAATCCAACTACCTTGTAGTGACAGAAGGGGGTGGTCGTTTGGTGCCCAGCTGTCGCCGGTTCAAACCAGAGTAAGGATCGGAGTCAGAAGTAAGAAATAAAACACAATTTATGCACAGCAAGAGACGATACAAAGGAATACACAAGATCGCTTGAAATACACAGACGAGAGGTTCACAGAATACAAACGCTAAGCATGCAACTACAGTATGATTCAATAACAGAGAGGCTTTACAACAGATCAAACACGAGAGAGTTACATAAACAAACACCAAATTGTTCACCGGGCACTGTTGCAGTCCGACGCCTCAAGAGTCACGATGTGGCCGCCATACGAGACGAGCGCCGCTCCCTTGAAAGTCCGTGGGCTTGCCAGCAGCGGGTGATCCCCGGGAGTCCAGCCGAACACGTCGCAAAGCACTGACGAACTGACTGACTGACTGACTGACTGACTGACTGACTGACTGACACATCAAACGGCGCGGTCTCTTTAAATAGGGCGCGCCGCGTCTGTTTGTTAGCACGCGTCAAAGCTAGCGCGCACACACACATAGCTTCGCTGGTTATAGCTCCCTCTTCTCCTCCCGTTGAGCCGCGCGTCGTCATTGGCCAGGTCCCATAGAAAGTTCTCGAAGGGCCTGGCACATTCCAGGCCGATGAACCACCGTCCTCCTCGGGCAATGGGAAAGAGGGTCACGGCAACGCGTACAAAGCTACGCGCTCTCCCGCGCGGGGAAGGGGCTTTTCTCTCCATGCTCTCCACGCGACGCCGCGCGCGCCTAGCGCTGTACCGGCTTGATGAAAATGGGCGCCGATTTCGTGACAGTTATACTGGGACACTGAAACATTGTTGAACGGTGTGGTTTGCTCGTTAACCTGCAACATGCGAATGACCGTGGAACAGTGCACGGTAGGCAAAGGCCACTCTATCACACAGCACTCAGTGAATTCGTATTGCGCTTGTTGCTCGCCGGGTTTGCTCATCTGGTCATACGGCATCAACAAAGATTTAACACTATACATCGTTTCATCTTCCTACACACTGACGACTAGGTTGCGTGGGATTTTATTGTATGGTTCATAATTGAGCATCTGAGACTGCAGCGCACAGCTGCGCAAAGATGTCGCACGTTGCGCGCAGCATTCAGACACTACTGCATTTGTCGCAGGCGATACTTGCACAGCAGAGAATATTTTTACTTGTTCGTCTTTTCAGTTTATTGTTGTACATTTTGGCACGCATAGATTTGCCATTTTGACACATGGTTGCACGATTTTAAAACTGAAAATGCTACGACACGATGTCGCTTAATTCTCCGACCCCGATCGAATAGCACCGTTTTTAATTTAGATGCGCTTAGACATGCATTACACCATTGTACCGTGGTATTTACCATAGCAATATAATTATTTTCTCCAACTTGGCCACCATTGTCATCGGCGGAGCACATTCGCCAAATAAAAAACCGGATGTATTCACATACTGCCACGTGTACTCATTATTTTTTTTTCTTTATTGCCAGTCATCACCAACACAAAACAAAACCAACAAAAACGCGCTACAAACAGAATGCTCACAGCAGAGCGGTTACCACAAGCATAACACTGTTAATACAGAAGCCGGCAGGCTCATACGAGTTGCCTTTGTCAAGTTAAAATTCCTTCAGCTCGCATAGTGGTTCGACTCTTGAAATCCAGTGCTGCAACGAACGTTTAAAAAAGAATTATCATTAGACTCATACGGGATTAGATTCCTGCCAACTGAAAATAATGATGGGATTCCACTTGATACGGTTATGCTAATAGGCCTGCACAGTCTATGCCGGTCCAGAATGGCGGGTTTTCACTGTGACCCTGACGCCCGCCTTGCAAGGCTCTACTTTCGCGAGAGTATACACGCATTGGTTGAAATGCACAAATTGAAGGCCACGTGTACTCATTAAAGTAGTGCCGAAGTAAGGAAAACTGCATATGGGTTTCCAAATAAATATTTTATTGGGTTGAGCAGTGCCAGCAAAGAGACGCACATCCGGATGAGTGGAACGCACTTCCTGCTGATATTGCAGAATGCCCGACCGTCGAGTCTATGTTATCAAAATTGAAAAAGTGTTCTTGATATATTCACGTGTAGTGCTTCTTTATTACTGTTGGCGTTTCTAGTACATGTGGTTTGCCATTGGTTATCTGTTCGGATATTTTGCTCCTGTATTGCTCCTACCATTTCCTTGCGCATGTGGTTTCAATGTCTGCTTTTAATGTATCTTTTTTTTTTTGTTTTTGTTGTCAATTTCTCTGTACGAACAGCGTGTTGATGTGTTAGTATTTTAATCCATATTTTGGTGGCAGGTCGACACCGGGATGATTTTTATTTCTTAGGTTTTTCCTCTTGTTAAGCTGGTTTTTCTTTTCTGCTGTGTATTTTAACAATGTATGTAATCCCACTCCTGCCTAAGGCCTTCTGTGAAGGCTGGCAGTATTCCTGAAATAAATAAATAAATCCGGTGATGCCGATAGCAAGAAGGTGCTTGGCGCTCAAGAAAGCGAGGGTAAAAAGACTGATTGATTTATAAGGGAAAGACGCAGTAACTGGCTCACTTGCTTTCTGTGGACACCTCAACCGCGCCGCGCTATAAGAGAAGGGAGGAAGTTGGGAGCGAAAGTGGAAAGAGAGAAAGAGGAGCAGTAGTGGAGGGCTACGGAGTAATTTCGACCACCTGAGGATCTTTAACGTGCGCTGACACCGCACAGCACACGGACGCCTCTTCGTTTCGCCTCCTTAGAAACGCAGCCGCCGAGGTCGGGATCGAACCCGGGTACTCCGGCACAGTAGTCGGGCGTCTTACCACTGCACCGCCCCGGCGGGATTCGTGCGTACAGAAAGGAAAATAGACCGACCTGCCCCGCCGGGGTGCTGCAGTGGTAAGACGCCCGATTACTGTGCCGGAGCCTATGTGTTCCTCCGGAGTACCCGGTTCGAACCCGACCTCGGCGGCTGCGTTTCGATGGAGGCGAAACGAAGAGGCGTCCGTGTGCTGTGCGATGTCAGCGCACGCTAAAGATCCCCAGGTGGTCGAAATTACTCCGAAGCCCTCCACTACGGTTCCTCTTTCTCTCTTTCCACTTTCACTCCCACCTTCCTGCCTTCCCTTACGGCGCGGTTGCGGTGTCCACAGAAAACAAGCAAGACAGTTACCGCGCCTTTCCCTTCCTGTAAATAAATCAGGCTGTGGAAAGAGAGAGAGAGTTAACTTTAATTGGTTAACAAAATTACGTGGGTGATTTCCTCAGTCTAGGATACCATTGGCTCGGGCTGTCTCCCAGGCCCTGGTGAGCAAGCTGCGCTGCTCAGAGAGACCCGTGTGGACCAGCTCTGCCTCCCACTCCGCTTGGCTGAGTGTTCGAGCTTTATATTTCTCTAATTGCTATTTGCTCTTTGCAGTTCCATATCATGTGCAGGATGTCCGAGACTTCCCCGTATGCAGTGCATGTGTTATTTTTGAATTTTTCGGGCTAGTTGTTGTGGTACTTTGCTAAGTTTGGGAATGTCCTAGCCTGTGTGTTCCTCCAGGCTACTGCCTCCTGTCTGCTGAGGTCTCTGTGGGGTTCGGCGTATCGGTTTCTTCCTAATTTGAAATATTGTATTAGTTCCCCGTATGTGAGAGGGGTTGAAGGCTCTGGTGCAGCCGGCACAGGTGCCCGGACAGTATGCCCTCGGGCTATCCTGTCGGCTGCCTCGTTTCCGTCAATTTCATAGTGTGTCGGTATCCACAGGATTGTGTGCTTCAAGTTGCCCGCCTTTTTTTTTCCTGCTCCATTATTCGCAGTGCCTGTTTGCATACACGTCCCAGGAGGAAGGCACGATACGCCTTTTGGGAATTGCTCAGTATTATGTGTTATCTACCTTGGCTGCTGGCGTGTATAACTTCAAGGGCGATTGCAACTTTCTCTGCATCTTCTATGTAGTTATTGGTCTTGACCGATGAACTGGTGCCCTCTCTTCCGGTGTGGTCAACAGTGGTGGCTACCGCCGCTTTTCTTCCCAGATATGGACTGGCGTCTACATAGAGTAGGTCGCTATTGTTTTTAACGACGGAGAGCAACGGTAAGTGTCGGCAGTATCAGGACCAACGAAAGAGGCAGCTGATGAGGTGGCTCAGCTACAGAGCTAGTAGCAGGCCTGTGTATTTTCTTTTCCTTCTTCCTACAGTCGCAACCCTTCCCTACGGTGCGGTTCAGAAGTCCACAGAAAAAAAAAAAGGAGTGTAGCTCCGATGTGCAGATGTGAAGGCTGTGTGGAGCAAGGAAATGAGTTCAATTACTGTAAGGAGTATGAGTTTCCAAGCTCTATTTAGTGTGCTATCATTAGGCCTGTACAACTGCAGTGTCGAAAATAAGAATGCGTTGCTTCACTTTATCCACCATCACTGATGCGAATACCTAAGATAGTCTAAAAAAGTGCAACTGAAATCTAGAAGTGCACTATTTTAGAGAAAACGTAACTATGAGTAACCTGGTCTACGAATTAATAGTGCGGTGACAAAGGAGGTCAGGACAAAAACCTTGAAAAATATGGAGAGGGACCAGGTCAAGCGGACCGAAGGAGTCTGTAACTAGGCACTAAGGGAAAAAACAGACTGAATGGCAGTACTTGTGAAGTCGGTGAACTGCAGCGTGAAATATCATATTCCGTTGACCAGCGAGGAAATTTGGTACCCAGAAAAACAGCATTTGGTCAACAGATGGGAGCATCTTCGTAGGATCGCCTGCGGCAGTCATGTACCGCTACAGGCTGCTACCTAACAGCTTACAAGCTGCAGATGAGCTTGAAGTGTTTCTTATGAAAAGAGATGAGGACTGCCTGGGACTCGGCGATAGCGGCAGTCTTTCAAACTTTCAAATTTGAAGTACAGTGCCTGCACTACGATTTTGAAAATTTGGAAGGAGAGGAAGGGGCGGCGACCAGAACTGTATAGCGCACTTTCTGTGCCATCTACACACGCCACCATCGAGAGAATTTTCTGGGCCTTCTTTTGTCATTGAACTAGGGTGCTCGGATGACTCATGCGTGCCGCAATTTTCTTTCTGCGATGTGGGCTTTCAGCAACGGAAACAATAACATGTTTAAGTGCAAACGCGCCACCGGCATACTGACACTTTCATCCATGGCATGATCACATGACTTGCAGAGAGCGTTAGACGAAAAAGAAAGCTTTCTGCGAAAAAGAACGCTCTCTGCAAGTTGAATCCTCGACAATGTCCTCTTCCTTCAGTCTTTCTATGCTACAAACAAAAAAGTTGCCAGCTTTCCCTCAGCACATAATAAAATATTGGCGAGAAGCCATGTCATGTCATACTTGTTGTAAATTATGCGACTAAACATACGTCTAGCCTCAAAATTAAGTGATTATAGAAGAAAGCGGCTATTCAGGCAATCATGACGCGCAACAAAGACGATGTTCGCATCGCGTCGTGGCCAGGAACGAGACGATAACTCTAACGGCCAGTGCGTGGCGGAGGGAACAAGAAGGAACTTTTGTCGGCGCCATTCAGGCCACAACACAAAGTTGCCTTTGCGTTTAATTCACCTCCATAGAATTCACAGACACGCGAAATGCAAAGGCGTCCGTGCGCTGTGCGATGCATTATTGGGACGTGTTTTTGGTTCGACCTTGATCTGATTTCAAAGTCCTTTAGTGGGAGCTGGATATGTTCGCTCTAAAATGAAATTCATGTGAAATTTTGTGTACCTGAAAAACGCAGCAGGAAACATATTACTTTCTTTTAACTTTCTTTCGGCGCGTGACAGCTTAGAATTGGTTATGTGCCAATGGCAGTAATCATTATTTTTCTTTTATCGTGCTATAATCGTCGGACACTGATTATAAACATTTTGCTGATGTCTGTACAACCAAGTGGAGCCCGTCACGTCTGACGAGAATAAACAATAGACTGACTCGTACTGTTACTGTACCAATTTTCGCCGGTTTGTACCGGAACAGAATGTGTCTGCGGAACCGAAACTGAACCCGAAAGACGTGAACCCGAACCCGAACCGAATCCGAAAAAATTCCGGTTCGACACCACTCGTTGCGCTTGTTCCAGACCAGCAGAACAGTTGCGTCAAAATTTTGATTAAAAATCTCACCGTACTTTTCATGGAACATACAAGCGTTAGATAAATATTAATCTCCGGATTACTGATTTAGCATTGAACATTGTCTAGTGATATTGACACCGAGTAGAAAATTTGGCATGTAATCAATATGATCTCAAAACTGCCTCACCCTCTTCGTCATCATCATATGTTCCACGAACTTGGGGATAAAGATAAATAGACGTGAGTTGACCGATTTCAACGAACAGGCCACCAACACTGTGTTGCGATGGAGGAGGCTGCCGCGAAAGAAATCACCGACGAAGTCGACAATTTAATACGAATTGTCGAGGATCTGAAGATCAAATCTGTCGGTAATGCACGTTTTCACATTAAGTTGCATCCAGCGATCACCCATGGTTAATTCCCGAGTCGCTATCTGTTTGGAAAAAAGAAAAAGCGAGCGTAATCCAAAGTGAAACCACCCTTCACGCGCCGTCACTTGGGGCGTTACAGTTTTTGCAGTGTGCGTTGCCGAAGCTTGCCTCAAAATGTTCTGGCGATGCCGGACTTCAGCGGTAACAGTAAATTAATCATCGATAACTCTGCAAGACTGTTTTTTGCAGCATTGCATTAGGCTGCATTGCTGGCGTGAAAATTCTCTGTTTGTTTTCCAGTGCCGACACTTCTAGAGTCGTCGTTTTCCAAGCTTCTGGAACTCAAGGGCCGACTTAAACAAGACAAGCTCTCGAAGGATACCTCGAGCAAAGAGGTTCTACAAGACTTGGCAAAGGTGTGCACTTTGCTGCTGTCAATTTCGCGCCAATCTGCTTGAATCTGCGTCCGCTTAGCTGCTCCTGTACCTTTAAACTGTGTGGTGGCATTGGGTTTATTTTGCTTTTGATCATCTGAGCGTTTACGCCGCTTATAGTTCATTCTCTGGAGCGTGACTTAAAATGTTCGGGAACGCTTCCCAACTTGATATCCTAACTGGTCAAGCTGATTAGTGGAACAACTCCCCGGTTGACTCCAGATAGAAGCAACTGGGAATAGTTCCATAAAACCAGCTTGTCTGGGTAATGTTTCCGTCTGTGATAGTGTGCTACTTCTAAGGAGTGCGCTTATTTACTTTTTCGTCTCTAGATCGTCCTCGATATTACTTACTGCCGAGAGAACCGACTCGCTGACAACGATTTTTCAGACAGCGATTCTTTAGAACGAGTCCACGCCATCATCCGTGAGTTGTTTTGAAATCATCCTAGCGCGGATAGCTGGAACTAATCAACATTGGTTATGTTCAACCGTAACTTTACCTGTGCAGGAAGCCTGGAACATGTCGAGAACATCACGAAGCACACAGGCTTCAGCACGGTCAGTGTCTATGCTCTTGCTCATATAAGATTCTTTCTGTAATTTCTTATGTATCTTAGATTTTTGGCGATATAACGAACTCGCCTAAACTATCAGCCGTACAGTGAAAAAATTAGCGCGCATTTCTGAACAAACAGCGCCTGACTCTTGGGCATGCCTACATAAATGTATTCAGCATTCAACTCATAATACTGCGTTAGCTTAATTGCTGGAGAGCTGATAGTGTAATAATGTAGTTTACTTTTCCTGCAAGCACAGTGTTTGTCAAAGCTCGTCTGGAAGTGTGTTTAAAAGAATCCTTAATGGCTAAGACATCTCTGTGTACCGTCTAAGTGCACTTAGTATCTTTTGCTGCACTTTCATACTGCTGTTAATAGAATGAAAGAGAATTATTTAAATTGACCAAGTCTTGAGTACTTTTGTTTCATAAAGCTAAGCAACAGTGAAAAGTTTAACTGGAACTCAAGCGTAAAGACTTGGTGTGGAAGTCATCAAGGGTGCACTGCAATGTAGTGTGTTCTAAGCTTGACTTAATCGTGAGTGTTGATTTTAGGATTTTTCAAATTATTAGCTGCGTGGAGCGGTGGGATTTGTGTTGACAGAATGCTTAAAACCCAGCAGGGTCCTTTGATGGACGCTTGAGGTTTGTGGCAAGAACTAGAGTTGACAAGCAGCACCTTGCCAGTCACTTAGTACTCAGTACTGTCAGAGCACTTCCAGGCACTTTTATATTGTCAAGAGGTGTTTATCTTAAGCTAGCACACTGCTCTCCGTGCTGCTTATGCATTTGTGCATGACACTCTGTGGTACTGCCACACCTTTCTTATATCCCAGGCTTGTCATCAGTGTTCCATATGAGGTTTTGTGCTGGTGAAAAGATACCTTTGATACCCCAAGTTCAACCCTGATGAGTGGTTCTCTGGCTTCTTCTTTCCATTCTAATATTTGTTCTGACTGGCTTGGGTGTATTAAACTCTGAATGATGACTTGGCACTGAAAATGATGGCTTGCCACTATTTTGGAAGGAATTCAGAGATTCGGGGGTGGAAATCATTGTGGACTTCATTTTACTTGCTTCATTGGTGGGTGATGCCAACCCCTGCATTAATTTTTTCAATATTTTCTCGAGTATAGAAGATTCGTTTTGATGAGGTGACAGGGCTCTTTTTGGGAGTAGAATGCTGCGCTCTGCCAATACAGGTCAATTTCTATTCATCCTCATTGCCCCTTTAAGCTTGCACGCTGTGCGAGGGTGGCTTTTTTTCCCCCAATAAAGAACTTAGTTTGAATGTATTTGAATGGTGAAATGGGAAACCGCTGATGTTCTGTGTAACATCGGGGTAGGTTGAAGAACGCCGGGTGGTCTAAATTAAATCGGATACCTCCGTTATGGTGCCTCCAATAGCCCATGTGTCGCTTTAGGACATTCAGCCCCATAATTTACTGATCTGTTCTGTGGTCTCTGCTTTCTTTTTTCCAGGCAGCTGTGAAGAATGCTTTTTGAGCGTTTAAATTTCGCTCCAGCCTAATGACTAACCTCCATATTTTTTATAATTGTAGATGTGAAGATCCCCCGTTTTTTTAATTGTTTTTTGACCATACCATGGGAATGCACTTTGAGTTGCACATGAGCCAGGCCCGCCTGAACCATGTTACTCATTTAGTGCTGCCATCAGCCAATGGTTGAACGTGGGAGCTTGCACTTGCGACCCTGCAAAAAAAGTAAAAGACATATGTTTGCATTGTGCAGCGTAATTTTGTGAGCTGTTAAGAAGTTCTTTGTATGTGGTGAAAAAAATGTCCGTAAAAAGAAGCAGCATTGCACATTATTGACCTACCCCATCACTGTGCAGATGTTTATGCCAATGTTACAGATGCAGGTTTTGTGCCATTAAGAGCACTGGTGTCAAAGAAATTGGTCTTCCACCTTATGTGCATCAGGCATGAGGCTTGATCCCTTTGTGCTTCTTGATGCACGCCGATGGTGAAAACTCTCCTCTGGCCTGGTACTTGTCTTCACTGGGTAGAAATGGTTTGCGAGAGCTGGATATTTTGGTACACTTTGAACTGACCAGTATGTGTTATCCATAGTACCCTGTAGCCGAGCCACTCTAGGGCCGAAATTCTCACCACAAAACATCCCATGTGAGACTGAGCATGGTGCATTCACGGCTGTGTGACTCTGGGACAGGCACTATGTTGTACAAAGTGGCAAGCCTTGTCGCCACATTGCATGCAGGTGGTGGAGGGCCTTGGCGAGGAGCTGGCTGAATGCATAGAGTGGCGCAAGGGGGCGCTCGTCTACATGTTCTGTCAGAGCAAGGAGGGCGACGACGATCACAGCTGGCTCGATGCCAACCATGACACCTTTCTAGCGGTGAGCAGACCTACAAGCATTCGCTTTCCCCCGAGCATTTCACTTCTGTCTCGGGGCTGTTGATTGCTTGTGTATAAATAATACTAGATAAAATGATTTCGAACTGTGCATTGTTGGTGGAAGCTTGCCTGGCTAGGTAAGGCTAAAATAAATCTAGAAACCACCCTAGCCAACCTGATCGTTTTGATGCTTCAAAAAGAGAGAATGTCTGTATGTTTTGCAGAGGTGACAAAAATGGCTCGGAACTGTGTGCTGTTGAATAGCTTATGTTATAACCTATGTATGTGCAGGTTCGTCCAATCTTAGGGTGGCTGCATTCTTCAGAAGGCTGCTGCTTTGCATACGGCCGTGTATCGAAGCAAAAGCACGCAGGCACAGGTGGATCAAGAGTAATTGTGCATCGTGTCATCTGCCACCTTGCTTCGATACGCAGCTGTGTCAGATGCAAATGCTTTCCAAAGGGCGCAGTCACACCGTTGCATGTTCTCACTAAGAGTGGACGATGCTGTATAAAGAGAATGATAGGATCTAAAAAAAAATGATTTCTGCCTGTTCCACCAAACGTAGCAGGCAAAAGGCAAAAAAAAAAAAAGGATGTGCAAAATTATGTTTAGACCAGCACGAAAACAGAAAAATTAATATCTCCGCTTGTAGTACCAATATTTAAAACAGGCTCACTGTGGATATCCCCTCCCCCCTTCCACCCCCAAGTTTGGAGATAATGAAACCAGTATGAAGGTTATGACTTTGGGCTTAAGCTGCTCTGATTAATGTGCTCTACGCAAATTTATTTTAGCAAAAAAGCTGGAAGAAATATATGAGCAACGCTGTCTCTTTGTTCCTACCTTACGATGTCATTTTAATTCAAGAGCGAGTCGTTGCTCTAGAAGAGATTCATTGGTTTTCTTTTTCAGCCGACATAAAGTATAGTCATCCTGACATTTGCTCTCACTCTGCGCAGTAAGCAGAGCCTCTTGCGATTTTAAGGTGCAATAAACTGACTTCACTGCAATAGACCTCACAGTTGAAAGGGTACACACACTGAGTCATGGGCAAAGATGTTCATGAAAACTGAGTACCTGCTTGAAGCGGATTACCTGAACTTCAGCTGTCAATGTCACCTGTCCTCCTGTGCAGTTGCTGCAGCAAGGGGTGCAACACCTCACGGCAATGCTCAACATCCGCCGCCCACTCAACGCCGAAGATGTTACTGTCTTGTCCAGCGAGTCAGACATACTGGAGCTTCTGGAGAAAGGTCAGTATTCTCACATCAGAAGTAAGCAACATGACAGTGGGTTTGCTAGAAGAAGGGACTGCAAAGCATAGTTTAAAGTCTTACATTCAGAGTGTGTAAAATGTGTACATTGGGAAGAGTAGGGACGTCAGTATGTAGATTTCGGCCTTTTTCTTTTAAATCACATTTAAGACATCTAAATATATGAAACACAAGTGGTGAATTTGCCCACACCAGGAAGGTAATTCTTTTACAGTTTTTTTTTTTTTTTTTTCGTATTCCGGATTTCGTTTCAAGAGGACAGCAGTGGTTGTGGCATACAGGTCGAGTTCAGGTTGCACAAGGCAGGCAAAAACTTCAACCTGAGCTGTGACTCATCATTTTAATTCATTTCAGTTTTCACATGAGAAAATGGCAGTGAAGGTTGTTATATAATGCGATTGACAAAAAGCGCCAAATTCACCTAAACAGGAACTGGTGAAAACACAATGTTTCTTGTCTGGATAAACCACTACTATGCATGCTTAGTGTGCTTGACATGTAGTTACAGCAACTCTGCACTACTATTTACTGAAAATTTATGCATATTATTTGGTCGTTGTCAGCTTGGGAGCTTTGGGTTTGAGTCCTTTCAACATGGAACTCTAAATTTGATTCATTCTAGTTTCACAAACTTTATTTCTACAGTATTAGTAATTCCAGCTCTGTTTATGAAAGCGGTGCTTAAAAATGATTTGGCTATGTACATACTGAGTGCGAAAGCAATTAAAGCAGGTATTGTTTCCAGTCAGTGGCATAACGGTGCTTTTCCAGCGCCAGCATGTAAATGTGGTTACTAGCAGGTGTTTCTTACGAATACTGACATGACAGTGTTCATTCCTGATGCTCCTTCTTCATCAGCAGAAAAGAAAATTAACTAGCTGGAACGTATGGTGTCTAGAATTTATTCTACTTCTCTGTAGCTCCCCTAAAATCATGGTTAGTAGTAGGGCCGTCAACACAGCATTAAGCGTCGAGGATGTCCTGGGCCAGGGTCACCAAGGCCAACTGGTCTTTCAGCTGGACTAACCAAGCCTGCCACGTTGGGGTAGGAGGGCGTGGGAAGTGAGGTGACTGAATTGCAACAGGGCAGGAAAACATGCAGGGTTTGCATAGGGTTCAGGACACCCCTTTAGTCTTTAACTCTTTTGTAGACGTTTGAAAGTTGTCTACTGGATGGCCTCTTTCTTTTACTTAGTGTGGCTCTCGTCTACCTTGACCGTGCAGGTATTTACAGTGACGTGCATGCACTGTCCCTGATGTATGGTGGCGAGATGTGCTACTGGCTGGTGACCTACTCGAGGCGCTGGGACCGGCCCTTGGACATTGCGCAAGCACTACCACTTGGCAAGCGGCTGTTGCAAGACTACATTGGCGCCGTTGAGGGTCCACTTCAAGATGCTGGCTGGAACTGTGCTCGTGCCCGCCATCTCCTGGCACAGCTGGACGAGGAAGGGCGGTGCTGAAGAAGAGCGTCGCGGATGGCGTGAGGCCAACACGAGACCAAGCCAAAGACAAAAGCCGGACGGGTTGGAAGGTGCGTGCTTGCTTGCTTTTGTGATGCTTTGTGGAGTTCTCCCGTATGCCTAAATTGCTGAATGCTGCTGTGAGAGCTCTGCTCCTTCTGCTGCAGTGCTTTAGCCTCTATGCTGTCTTGCTCGGCATAAGAGCCTAAGTTCAATTACTGCTTGCACCCACATTGTGGTGGAGCTACAGTGGGAGAGTGTCCTCATGTGGAGATTATTTTGGTACATGTCAAAAGATTTAGGTAGTCACTGTGAAACTGGAGGAGCAAACTGAGGTTTGTTTAAACTGTGAAGGTAGCATAAGCACACAAAAGTGTACATGTCCCTCCTTTCTGCAGGGAAGGGGTGGTTTGAAGCAATATGGCGACAGAGTGTTTTTATTTCTTAGGAAGAATTCATTCTGTGGCTCTTTCTGACTACTTTAGGTCACATATGTTAGTTATCGATGGAGGCAAAATGGAGTGGCGACCATGTGCTGTGCGATGTCAGTGTACGTTAATAATGTCCCCTGGTGGTCAAAATTTCCGAAGCCCTCCACTACGGCTTCTCTCATGGCCTGAGCGACATTAAACCTCATAAACCAACTAGATAGTTATACAGTGAAACCTCGTTATAACGAACAGTTAAAAATTTTGAAAATAGTTCGCTCTATCCATAATTCGTAATATAAAATTTCGTAGAAAATCCATGCAAGAGCAGCGAAATTCAATCAGAGAAGGCACAGCAACTCGGAGGGTGCCTTCTCGGGTCACGTCCGTTTATTTACGCGCAAAGAACTACATTATCGCGGCCTGCTTTTTTGTGTTGATCGCGTTCCGTATCACGCCCTGTTCCACAGTTTGCAAACGCTCAACAAGGGCAAACCCACTGCTCTCAATAGCACTGTAGTGGCGGCGCAGTAAATCCAATGCAGTAAGCACTTCATGTGAAGTCGGAATGTTCGCATCATTTGCACGGCCAGCCTGAGCTTCGTCTGCGGAATATTCAGAAACTTCCACAGCGATTTCGGCATCCGTCAGTACAGCCGTGGTCGCCGCGATGTCGTCGCCGCCTACAAAGTCCTCTACAGTCATTGTTGCGGGCATGTCACCTCATCGAGCTCACGGAGCTCTGCTTCTGCTTCGTCCCCATCGTCACTTGACGCGCGGGCCTCTGCTGGAACAAAAGCTGCGTGCCGAAAGCAGTTGGCAATCGTTCCGCCTTTCACGCTGTTCCATGCTGCTTTAATGCTCCCAGCAAGTCGATCTTCAAGTCCTGCTTCATAAGAAGCTTCACGAGAAGAGTGTCAATCAGTCTCTTCTTGTAAACTGCCTTTATCTTGAGCTTGGTCTTTAACGTCAGTTCTGCTCATTTTTTCACGTTCACCGCCATCACAGCACTAAGCACACCCGCGCACCACACTCGACACGACGACCGACGCAGCCTCCGCCGAACGCTACAATGGCCACGCCACTGCTAACACTAAAACCAAAAAACGCGTTTGGCGCAAAAACCAAAAGAGCAAGTTGTTTCCTTCCTTCATGCAAAAAGGCTGCCGCTTCAGCTCCATGCTTCAGCTGCCGCCACTGCTGAAGCGGCGCTGTCGGCGGTTGTGAGATGCAAACAATTTCTTATGGCCTCCGAGATCACCTCCGTGCGCACAAACAGGCGTGCGGGGGTAATCTCTGAGGCTATAGATTTCTTCGGCTGTCAACTCCCAATGCCGTCGTGGCATCTGTGGCGCTGTCAGCGCCTGCGAGGTAATCCTGAACGTTTACTGCGCCGCATAACACACATGTAGTGCAACGAAGCCTGCCTCCTGCTATTAAAGTGAGGTAGTGCTTGGCGTCGCGAAGTTCGTAATAGCCGTTTTATGCCGAACCGCGTTCGCTATGTGGAATTAAAAATACATTTGTTTGACAAAAATATTTCGGAAGCGTTCGCTATATTCAATAATTCTTTATATGCGTGTTCATTATATCGAGGTTTGACTGTAGAATAGGGTTTAAAACATTTTCCCAACACCCGGTTACAACTCACAGTGCCAATACTGAAAAGGACTCGGCATTTGAACGTGAATGGCAGTAGAACTTTGCTTTGGACATCTGCAAACAAAAGACTCTCTTGATGCTCTGCAATGGCAATATATCCGTATTTCATTTCATGGCTCATTCCACCTTACAATTTTGTCTGATCGGTCAGTGGGTTGCTTAATGTCATGAGACCACATGACATGCCAAGTGCTTCCAGTTCTTGGCTTCTCATTTGAGATGTGAGAGTGAAAGGGGAATTTAACCCTACGGAACCCTTGGTCCATGTGTAAGACATGCTGTTCCTAGGCCATGAAGGCAATTCTGTACCGCCTGGCTAAAGCGGAGCTTTATAGGCATATGTGTTGGGTGGTCTCTCATATAACTAGGTAGCTTACAACTGTATACCAATGAATATGTGCGAGATAATAGGGGCGCAAATTAATGGTAATCAAACAGGTACCAAAGTGCATATTTGCCAACAAAGCTCCTTAAGACGATCTGCAGACAGGAGTCGTTAATGATATTTGATCTTTCCAATAAATACTGAGCTTAAACCACACCACAATTTCATCTTCTGGATGTGTTAATCTGTTATTATAAGCTGAATTCAAGTTTTTCTCTCTTCGTGCACTTCTCTTACTATTTGTTTCCAAAAAGTGGCGTCTTTTTAAGTGTGCGCACTTTTTTTAACAATTATACTTCAAAGGAGTGAGGCGCCAAATGTTTAGTTTTTTTTTTCATTGAGATATGTACAACATACTGTTGCCAATGCGAGCAAACCTACCAGTACTAGTTTATTCGGATGGAGGCTTATGTCTGATTGCTATGAAGTACAAAGAGGCGTTTCATTAACCCTAACATAATCTAATTTGTAGTTTTGTTCTCTTCATGTTTGAGTGATTGGTATGCATCAACCATCCACGCGTAGCTCGCTGGTGGCCAATAAGTACAGTTTATGTAATTGATATTCTGCTCATATTGTTAATTTCGGCACGATGGGACATTAAAAAACTCGTATGGTTGCTGCTTCCTCATTGAAGTTTACCACAGCTTGTATGCCCTCTAGCAGTGCTCTAGCATTGTTTCCTTTTTTTTTTCTTCTAGATCAGCAGATTCTTTTTGGGTGAAGAACAGTCATCATCTCGCCCCTCTTCTCTTGTACTCTGAACTGCGGTCGACAGTTTAATACGCCAGCCCTTGCGTTGCAAACTATTCCTGTGGCATGGTTTTACTCCTGACCATCATTGGGAAGCAAGCGTGTCCACCTGTGGCCCGGAGCGTTTGTACTGCAGCTCGTTTTTCTGATGTGTCGTTGTGCGAGGTACTAGTTAAATATGCAGCTAACTGCATGTGTCACTTCAAGACACTAGTTTCTTTTAGCTTTCAAGACAGCCTAGTTTAATGTTTTCTTTC
Source organism: Amblyomma maculatum (assembly GCF_055883805.1). Taxonomy (NCBI): domain Eukaryota; kingdom Metazoa; phylum Arthropoda; class Arachnida; order Ixodida; family Ixodidae; genus Amblyomma; species Amblyomma maculatum. The sequence continues at coordinate 67,524,474 of NC_139351.1, read as the reverse complement.
TACATTTTCTCTGCACTTCCACTCTTTATAGCTTGCACCTCTTGTCCCACTGATCCTATTGTGTCTGTACCAACTCTACTGGGTCTGGTACATACTACAAAATGAGAATTTTTTGATGGCTTCCCCACCACCTTTTTGGGTGTTGTTAATGCCTCCAGTCTTCCCATAACTAATAGTCAGTTTCCCCATGTTATCATGGTACTTCATCTCAGTAGTTCCCTGCAGCACTGCCGAAGCTGTGAAGCATACCAAGGTTACATTCTACTGTTGATATCAGGGGATGGAGCATGCTTGTTCTTCTAGGCTTTCTGAGATTCCAGGCAACCAGTTTGGATAGCGGAGCGGCTTCAAAATATATTTTGTATTTCATGCTCCTAGGCATCTCATTAATACTTATTGCCAACTGCTCTATTATATAACTACATTTTATTCTTGTTTTTACAGAAGTTTGCAGTTGAACGCATTTTAATTCCAGCGTAAATCTTTTAGAAAAAGGGTCTCTCATAGCCTGAGTTGCTTTGGGACATTAGACCCCGTAAGCTGAACCAAATCTTATATTAAAACAGTGTTGGGACATGGTATAAATTCATTACATAATAGTTAGTTATATGGGGTTTTTATAGCTCATAAGCGACTGTGGCTAGTATAGAAATAGTGGAGAAAAAGAGCTCTTTCGCCCCTAGTTCTGAAACTTCTCATTAGAGCATATTTATTAAAGTCCGGCAGTCTCATAAATCCGGAACTCAGAGGTTAGCAGACGGTTACAACACCTTTAGACAGCAAAATTAACTGTTGAGATAACAACTGCAAGCCAGTTGATAATTGCTGTATTTCCTGGCCTCAAAGTAAGTGAACAGATCTAGTAAATAAGAATGCACGGATGTAAGAGATTAGTGAGCTCACTTATGAGAGAACATGGCAATGTCTGTCATATCAGCAGCTGCTTGCTTCGCTACAAGTTAGCAGCGACTTCAGTGCTATGTTGGAAGTTAAAGTGAACATGTAATGAACCGAACTTTGAGTTTTCCTAATATCAAAGTAAAAGATAATGCTTTCTAATGAAACACAGTTGTTTGAAAGTTTGAAATCCGGATCACAATTTCATTCATTTGCATGCTTGATAAAGGACTCGAGCAATCGTAATATGGACTAAATAAAGGTTTCAAACACTTGAGGTTGCTATAGAAACATGGCTCGAAAAGCAGATTGATGTTGAAATAAGCAGGTTTCCCGGCTCCCTACAGGCGTAATTCGACAGTCATTTTGTAATTGATTCTTATTTATCTTTTATATACTATTCATTTGATTAGCCTCAAAGTGCCATGAGCTTAGTTAAGCATGGGGTAACTTGCAGAAGAACTCGCCCTCTCTATCAGGCACTCAGTGCTTACTGGTTAAGGCCGTTGCTTCCAAAGTTCTGTGGGGAACTGCTGAGATGTAAGAACTGCTTACATTCCACATTCGTGTAAACATTTTTTGTTAGTTGGAGACGTCTAAGACTCCTCAGTGCGTGTGCTGTAACGTCCACATATTGCGTCCATGATGGTCTTGTGTCCAGTAGCAACGTGTGACTTGCATTGCATTTGTAGTGAAGTCCATCCAGTGCGCATCAACTTCCATGCTATGTCTGTGCCAAAGCAGTTGTTGTGAAATGGTCTTACTGCAATTTCTAGGCCATGTTTGGCATAAGGGTTGCACACCAGCTAGTAGCGTCTTAAGAGAGTGGCTACTTCTCCAGGAGCATTTATTGGCAGGAACTGGGGAAAACATTGGAGGCTTTCGTGATGATTTGATTGTAATGGTACAAGGACTTTCGCACACTTGACTGGTATATGAACAAATGTTCATATACCAGTCAGGTGAGCGAAAGTCTTCAAACTTCTCTTTGAGGAACGCGCAATCCAGCAAGGAACCCAGGCAGCAGAGAAAACGTCAGCCCAATGTTGAGGTGTGTTGGCAGTTCATTGGCCCTATGTAAGGCCAGTGAACTTGCCAATGTAGGGCTAGTGAACTGCCAAAAACACTCCAACAATGGATTGATGGTTTGTGCTGACTGGGAAAGAACATCATAATTGCTACACAGGCCATGTTCTAATTTTATAAGGCATGTTAAATCATCTAATGTAATCATCTGTGCCATCTTGCAGTGTCAGCCCGCATGAACTGCCATCTTTTCCTTACTGGCAGGCAAGTGGAGGGAAGTGCATAAGTTACCAATGATGGTAGCTTATTGCATGTTATCCCACTACATAGCAGTCAGTGGTGCCAGTTGATAGAAGACAGTGCTGTGCTCTATGTGGATGCTGCAGGCTTGCCATTACACTCGTGTCCTCTCAGTTGTGCTACTCTCTCTTCATAGGGGCAGCATACACTGGCTTATTAGGGCTTTAACTTTCCTACAGTTGCACATGTTTACAGTTTCTAGGTTGTGTGAGAGGTGCCTTTGTGTGTGGAGTGGTATTTGGCTTCAGCTACTACAGAGCAGTGGGTACATAGCCAGGAGCCTTCATTTCTTTTTTTCTGTCACGTTTTCTTGTGGACAGAAGCCAATGGAGAAAGTCGTCAAGATCTGAAGTCATGTGGCATGGTGAAGGTCGATGTGGTAGCAAGTGAGCATCACATAGCTGGAAGATGTTTCGCTGTCTTGTACCAGGAAAGTGTGATTCTAGAGAAAATTTTGAGACTCCAGCTTGCTGGTCCTTTGCTGCACATTTCAAGCTTGCACAGACATCTGTCAGAGACTCAGCATGAGGAACCACATGGCACCTATGGTGCTGCCTGTGCCTGTGTTTTGAACCTACTTGTACAGTGTCTCTCAAAAATTCCTGGGCTGCAAACCAACAACTGGAAGTCTTTGAGCTCCTGTTTCTCTTTGAGTCCCCTTGGAGGAGCTTCTTAAACATAATCAAGTACCACCATTCTTGTCTTACACTGTGGGCTTTATGGCTTTATGAAGGCCTTTGACTGTGGGAAGGGCATTCATCTTCATTTCTGCAAGCCCTATTGAGAGCATGTGTACTCTGGAAAGACATTCAACTTGATTCATTTGGCTGTCTCTTCACATGCTTTATATGTTCTGGCACTCATTGAAGGTTTTGGTCAGTGGCAATGACGATTGACTTGTTATCATGGCTGCCTTTGAGCATTATTGAGAAGGTTATCCTGACTGTTTTACTTGGGAAGCTTTGGATTGGGGAGAAGTTCACGTGGCTTTGTTTCCCTGTTTGTCTGCATACTTCATCAAAGGGTACCATCGTCCTTACTGTAGAGATCTCGAAAGATCTTGAAGTACAGGTTTAGAGCCCCGTTGTTTTTCTAGGCAGCTGTTCAAGTCACGTATAAAGTGGCTCAAAGACTTAAGAACTGCTGTACACCTGTGTTGAGCTGATGTGCATGGTGAGACAAATGTAGACAAAGCTCTGACTGGAAAAACGTGCTGTTGGCCATAAGTACAAAAAGTGAAATGTGTCACGTAACTGGAGTTTGTCAGACATGGCACTCTGGTTCCTGCACGTCGCCAGTTTACAGGCTTCTCATGCAATACGTAACATGTGACTTGTCATATACTCGCAAAACTTCACTTCAACGTTTGTTTGATAATTTGCGTTGCGATGAAGGTAAGCCGATAAAATCATGTGCTTTACAATGTCAGTGCTTGTAAAGTGCCCATAAAATTAATACAGAGCCCTCTACTATGGCACCGCTTATGGCCCAGGGTTTATTCAAGATATTAACTCCTCACCTCATTCACGGTATTCATCTTTTGACACACTGTATTTGGAATCGCATATATTTTGCAAAGGAGATTTACAAGATTTTTTTTTAATTCTCTAGTTTGGACAAAAGTGTTGCATTCGAAGAAAGTGAAATAAATATCCAGTTTCCTTCATCCCTGTGATTTCAGAACAGGTGATGCAGTACTACGGTTGTAAGTAGCATGCTGAAAATTCTGTTTATTTCAACAGTTGGTGGAGCTGTCCAAAGACACGCTTGACTAACAATGAAAATATGCTGGCTAGTGATTGTATGGTGGCAATACCAGGTTCGTGCTGAACGAGTAGACATTTTTGGACGTTCAGTCTTTGAATAAAGTTTGTAGCTGGCCGTGACTGCAAAATGGAAGCCCTTCAGTTGCATCCCTGGTGCACCCTTTTCATAACGATTGTACGATATGCTTACGTTCACACAAGCATAATACTTGGTAGTGGGATTTTCGCATTATGTCCACTTGTTTGACACAAAATTTTGCTGCGCGCAATATGAGGAACTGGATATGGAAGTGCGCTTGAATCAAATGCATCTTGCTGTTCAAGCAGCACCCACTGTTGCACCCGCTACTACTTGCCAGTGCGATGGTGAAACAACTATCCTGGCAGTTAGAGTAGTTGCTTTGCACTTTGTTCATCTCCGGTACCATTTGTGAATGATGCCCAAATGGGATCAGACCAGTGCTTCTACTTCCAGTGTATTTGAGTTGGGAAGGAGGTTCAGACTATGTGCCGAATGGAGCAAGATTCTTTTAGACTACTTTTATCTTTTATTTTCTATTGTTATAATGTGATTTTTATTGAATAAAACAGTTATATAAGTGGCTGTGGCATTTAATTTTGCTGAGTCCCTGCTGTCAGTTTTCTGGCATCAGGAGTGACCAACTTTATGGTCACTGACTTGAATGCTCTAATAGCACATGTAACCGACATATATAGCGATGCTGGCTGCACTAACGTCCAGTGACATAACACTTACAGGGACCATGAAAACCTATTTACTATATCTAGAAAACGTACAGGGGCAGTAGTATTCCATCATACTTACAGGGGCCATGAAGGCCTATTTACTATATCTAGAAAACGTACAGGGGCAGTAGTATTCAGTCATACTTACAGGGACCATGAAGGCCTATTTACAATATCTAGAAAACGTACAGGGGCTGTAGGTATTCCATTGATCCTTCGCAGCACAAGTATCTTCCTAGCTTCACTAATGCTGAACGTATTGGTGACCAAAAATGGTGCACCTCCTCTCCCCCCTCAACTCTGCGCACGCCAGCATGCAAGAAAAAATTAGTTGTGGCGGCATCCCACCATGTCACTTCAGAGTGTCGAATTAGTGGGTGGACCTAGAAAGCCCAGTTGATATCAACAGCAAGGAGGTGCGCAGGGATTTCGTCACCCTAATCGGCTTTGAGCTGTCGCCTGGAGCACTTCTTAAAAATTATTTGTAAATTGCGCACTTCATGCAAAGTTTTGCAATTTGACTCCAATACTGAAAAAAAAAACATCTCTATGGGAGGGTTTCCAAAGAGCAAAGGTCTTGACAGTGATTTCAACTTTGGTCTGCAGTTTGAATCGAGGCTTACATCCTTCAAACTGCTGCTGTAAGCTACGTGGTTGTGCAATGTTAACTGGGCAGCTCCGACAAGGTAGCTGGGCACAGTTCTAAGCAAAAGGCAATCTGTTTACAGAACTTATCTTTTACTTGTGCCAATTACCACCACCTTGCGAGTCAACCAGTACACCACAGCTTTCCCAGATTACAGGGCAGTTCTTGAGGCACAATTCAGAGTGGACAAGAATGAAAGCTAGAGGCTTGCACACCTTCATGGGCAGAACTACGTGGCTGTTCAAGAGCGGGATTTGAGTACCTTGAAAACGATCGGCAAATTGTACATATTTGTGCTGCATGACCACCTCTCTATTTAATGTAAATCTTCCCACCTGTACCTATTTCCTCCAACTCTGTCAGGATTCGAAAATAGTTCACTAGCTATAGAGGAAAGTTATAATCAGGAGAGTTGAATAACTAAAACAAGCTTAACTGTTTTGTCTGTTGTTTGCTATGCCAATAATATTGTGTTATACTGCCGCATGTTTTATTGAAGCCCCTCATAGGGACTTTGGGAAGAGTAGTACCTTGTGGAGTAATATGCTTTTGCAGGCGTATTACTACTAGCATCCCTTCCATGAGTGTGAAATGGTGTATGTACTCTTGCCCATTTCACTCTAAGCGTCAGTTACCCTGTATCCCCCTAGAGTCTGAAGTGCTTCTTGAAGGAACATTGAGCTTGATGCAATTATTGTGGCAGTATAAACCGAATAATGAAAACACAGCAGATGTCTTAAAAAAAGAAGCATCAGCGCAGATGGCTGCTAAGGTTTTCTTTACAGACCCATCTCCAGCACATGGCGTTACTCTAAATGGTTTGCTTGCTTTGATTTATACTTCACTGCCTCACTATTGCCAGAAGCACACTTGGTTTACGCTGGTCTTGCTACACCACGGTGGAAAATGGTTTGCTTTGAAAGCATGTGTGCCACATAAGTAGGTGCTGCACTAGTGGTAGTACGTAGAACCCGGTTATATCGAACCCGGATGTATCGAATTTTGGTTATATCGAATTCACGGAATATCCCCTTGAAAATCCCATGTTAAAGTATAGGAAAGCCACGTCATATATCGAACTCAATTTCACCGGTCGCTTGATATATATCGAACTCCGCACCACGCACTGGAAAGTGTGCCTTCCCCAAAGACGATCGCATCACACTTGGCCGTTTGCCGCGTGACGTTTTCAAGCCACGCACGGAAGGAATCAGAGGGGACAGTTCAGCGACGGCTGGACTGGGCAGCGCCGCGCCCGTTCCCCAAAGGCGCGCGCATCTGCAGTTATCGTTTCCTGTGCGCCAACACTTGACGTTCAAGCTATGTGCGTGGGTGTGCCATCCTTTTGCCGAGCTCTCTCTCTCCTTCAGCACGCGGTACGCATGCGCCAAGCCAGCTCAACCCGTTTTCAGACCCCCCCCCCCCCCCCTTCCTCTCCCCTCTTTCATTCCCCCTCCCCCTCTACTCGGCCCCGTTGCGGTGTATCCCTGCATGTACAGGAGACAGTTATAGGGCCGTGTAATCCCCCCTTTCTCTTCCCCCCTCAACAAGAATCTCATTATTATTATTATTATTATTATTATTAACCCGTTTTCAGACAGGCGTCGGACGCTTTCTCCAGCGTGTGTTGCGCGCGGCGGCTGACGTGACACTATGGCGCCTGCGGACGTTAAAAAGCGGCAGCTCTGTTGTTTGTTTGTTTTTTGTTTTGTTTTTTTTTTCTTTTTTTTGCGAGTCATTCTTTTTTATCGTTGTGCTGTTCGGGCGTTAAGAAACGGCAGGCTTTCTTTCTTTTTTTTTTTTTTTTTTTTTTGCGGGAGTCGTTTATTCTTGCATGTATGAATCAACAAAAGCACGCGGTCAGCTGCAGCGATCATGACGCCCGCCCCAAGCGCGGCGTGATAAATCGAACCAGGCTTGTGCAATCAAGCCATCACGGGCACTCTGCCAAGTTCGCTCCCCGCCACCGCAGGAGCTATAAAGAGATAAACGCGCCCCGATATGTTATCGCTGCGAAGCATTTTGGCACGCTGCCAAGAAATGAGCTGTGGATGAGACGACCGAAACGGAGTGACGCGCGCCATCGACATGCAAGCGAAAACGCTCGCGATTTCTGCCGCGGTGGCTCGAGCAGCGAGAGGGACGCAGTTCCAACAAGTTTGAAATTCTTCGCTCTGTCGCTGCCGCTCGTCGCTGAGATCGCTTGCATGTGAGCGAGCTGGCCTGAACGCATTTTTTTTGTTTTCAAATTCTCGGTGCAAAAGTGGAGGGTGGGTTCATTATGCGAGTGGGTTGATTACGCGACAAATAGGGTATCGTTTTTTCGCATCGTAAGTGCCGTCACAAGCCGATTTCTGTATATCGAACTATTTCGCGATCCCCTTCGAGTTCGATATATCCGGGTTCGACATGGAAAGGAAAATGCAGAAACATAAACTATAATGAAATCAAGTAAAAGACGAAAACAGTGGGCATATTGTATATAGAGTAAAAAATTTTAATTCAGATTTTAGGGAGTATATTTGAATTACGCACAAGTTTGAATTGCCAAATAGTGGAAACAGTTAATTTTCATTTCAGTAATTTTATTCGATGAACACATGGAACATATGTTTGTCTATACATACGAGATGAAAGCTATGTGACAATGATAATTTTTCGTGGACTGTCGGAAAAAATTCGCGCTGCCACTGGCCTTTGCACTATTAAAATACTAAAATGTGACAGCAGAAAACGCATTCACAAACTAGCCCTTACACTTCATTTTCATCTTTACCAGTGTGCCATGGATGAGGTAAAAAAACAGAGAAAATAGAAATTAAACTAAAAGAGAAAACACATTGAAAACATGACAGCCATTACTTCACCCTAGGGCTCTTTCTGTTCCGATAGAACTACTTTATCTTGCAGTCAATGCAACAAAAAAATTGCATTTAGATGCCTTCATTTTCGATCAAAGGCATCTGAAAAGCCTCCCATATCTCACGTGCGATCCGGTTATTTGATTACAGCAGGAGAGATGTGCTTTTAAATAGGGGTTCACACCGATGCCTTGAAACGGAGCTCTGCCAGGTTTGTTAGTGGCGACTTGCGAGACAACGTTATGCTGTTGCAACATCTCATTTACGAGCTTATTAATCTGACCCATGTAAGGCTGCACCGCGAGAGTGGTATCTTGTACACCGCTCCTTCTACAAAGTACACAAACTTGTTCTTTACACCGCAAGACCATTCCTTGGTGCCCTTTTCTCTGTCTTTAATTTTTGTGCATGAGCTTTTCAGCTTTTTCGGTGCAGAAAATACAACCGACCATTTATGCCTTTCTGCCACTTTTCTGCATCTCATGTGACAGAGCATGAACAGAGAGCAGAACTACGGGCCTTCTCCTCCTTTCTTTTTCCTTTTTTACTTCCCTTTCACAAGCACCTTCAACACCTTCTCAGCAACCAATGCCAACACCTGTTGCATCGAACAGCGCGACGAAAAGGCGACTCTCAAATACGTTTATTTGGTGCGATTTTTTTTTAACCAACATTGAAGTTGCATATCTAGGTGCAAGGTGACAAAAAGGTGCTCTACTTTTAATGTATGGTATATATATGCATATATATACTTTTTTTTTTTCATGTTTATAATCCTTTGTCTCTTTTTCTGCGATTTCTTGCGTTCATGCTTATAAGTACAGTGTTCAGTTCAGTTCAGTCGTGTCTGACTCTTCGTGACCCTATGGACCATGTCACGCCATGCTTTCCGGTCTCTCGTTATCTTCCTAACATCGCATAACTTCATCTGGAGTACCTCGAGGATGCCATCTAACCATCGCGTTCGCTGCCTACTCCTTCTCCGGCGACCCTCAACCTTTCCCAACATCAAATCTTTCTCCAGCGACTCCTCTCTTCTCATCAGACGACCGAAGTAGCTGAGCTTTAACTTTAGAATTTGACCCTCCAATGAGCAGTCAGGGTTTATGGTCGACAGTATCGACTGATTTGATCTTCTGGCAGTCCAAGGAACTCTCAAGAGTCTTCGCCAGCACCACAATTCAAACGCGTCAATTCTTCGGCGGTTTATTCACCATGGTACAGTGTCAGTTTCAGTTTAGTCATTCAGTCGTGTCCGACTCTTCGTGACCCTATGGACCATGTCACGCCACGCTTTCCGGTCTCTCAATATCTTCCTAACATCACATAACTTCATCTGCAGTGCCTCGAGGATGCCATCTAACCAACGCGTTCGCTGCCTACCCCTTCTCCGGCGACCCTCAACCTTTCCCAACATCAAATCTTTCTCCAGCGACTCCTCCCTTCTCATCAGATGACCAAAGTAGCTGAGCTTTAACTTTAAAATTTGACCCTCCAATGAGCAGTCAGGGTTTATGGTCGACAATATCGACTGATTTGATCTTCTGGCAGTCCAAGGAACTCTCAAGAGTCTTCGCCAGCACCACAATTCAAACGCGTCAATTCTTCGGCGGTCAGCCTTTTTCACAGTCCAACTCTCGCATCCATACATCACAACTGGAAAGATCATAGCACGAGTTATACGGATCTTGGTTGGCAGACTAATTAATGTCTCTGCTCTTTACTAGGCGGTCAAGGCTAACCATTGCTCTCTTTCCCAGAAGCAGGCGTCTCCTAATTCCATGGCTGCAGTCTCCTTCCGAGGTAAGCTTGGAGCCTAAGAACCATGGTGAATAAAGTTGAGAGTCTGTGTTCGTCCTTTTTTCTGTCCCTGTGTTTTGCCACGCTGTTCGATGTGATGCATTGTTACCAACTCACTCTACTTCGTCAACACAGCAGTCTTCAGACGAGTTGCCTGCATCATGCATCCGCAATATTGTGCATAATCGGCTTTGAATGTGCCAAGTCATAGGGAAGGAAGCCCTTCCCATTCATTTTGTGTACTGCCAGCACACATGTGAACCTATTTCAATGGCAATGTCCAGAAACCGAAGGCAATCATCACTAGGTGTTATGTGGACGCTAGACCTGGATAAGCCTGGTGAAAAGTAATCATAGTTTATTCCACAACCTCACTGACTGGGCACTTAGCACCTGCAGCCACAAGAAAAGTCATCTAAGTATCTGAAACAAGCTCTAATGCCCAACGACGAAAACGTTTCCCTCATGGCAGGATCATCTCTAGCAAGAAAAATGGACATGGGTGCAGTACTAGAGCCAGTGCATATATACCATCACTCTGCAATCCGACATAAAAACATTAAATGCAACTTCAACAGAGCCAGAAGTTTCGAGGCACTGATTCCACTAAAATTCATGAACCGGAACCTTCCATCCTTGTCTGCGCATTTTTCTAGCCTTAAGCACTCAATCTTGCAAAGTGCTGTAAAACATCTCCTGCACATTGATGGATAAGCACGATACTTTGGGATCTTGTCTTAGAAAGCACACCACTTCATATCAACTCTGAATCAAGAAGGGCTTCCTTCCCTATGACTTGGCACATTCAAAGCCGATTATGCACAATATTGCGGATGCATGATGCAGGCAACTCGTCTGAAGACTGCTGTGTTGACGAAGTAGAGTGAGTTGGTAACAATGCATCACATCGAACAGCGTGGCAAAACACAGGGACAGAAAAAAGGACGAGCACAGACTCTCAACTTTATTCACCATGGTTCTTAGGCTCCAAGCTTACCTCGGAAGGAGACTGCAGCCATGGAATTAGGAGACGCCTGCTTCTGGGAAAGAGAGCAATGGTTAGCCTTGACCGCCTAGTAAAGAGCAGAGACATTAGTCTGCCAACCAAGATCCGTATAACTCGTGCTATGATCTTTCCAGTTGTGATGTATGGATGCGAGAGTTGGACTGTGAAAAAGGCTGACCGCCGAAGAATTGACGCGTTTGAATTGTGGTGCTGGCGAAGACTCTTGAGAGTTCCTTGGACTGCCAGAAGATCAAATCAGTCGATATTGTCGACCATAAACCCTGACTGCTCATTGGAGGGTCAAATTTTAAAGTTAAAGCTCAGCTACTTTGGTCATCTGATGAGAAGGGAGGAGTCGCTGGAGAAAGATTTGATGTTGGGAAAGGTTGAGGGTCGCCGGAGAAGGGGTAGGCAGCGAACGCGTTGGTTAGAGAACGAATCAAGCCCTTGAAGAAAGCCCACCATCTCATGTTCCACGATTGTTCCGGACGGGCAGCCCAACTTGTGGACTTCAACTGTGGAAAAAGGATTAAAGGGAGAGCTGCTACTTGCTGTTACAAACTGCTTTTGCTAACTTGTCTAAGCCGATATCCTCACAAAATTGTCTCTCTCAGCTACCAACCTTTTCTAGGCGTTTTTCGCCTAAGATCTTGCAGAAGTGTTTGGATAATGCTTCCAATGCTTTTGCCTAGTACTCAGCTGCACACAACACAACGAAGCAAACGGTTTTATCCGATCGAAAAAGCCTCAAGTCCTTCTTGCACATTCTTGGGTCTTCTTGGGCACCAAACACGATTCCTTCCTCTTAGTCGCACACAGCTTAACACTCTGCTACCACAATGGTTCCGCTTAAATTTGCATACTTGAAGAGCGCAGGAAGCATGTGGATGCAAAATAGAAAAATATGACTAGGCTTTAGAACAGCGTGACGTCTCGAAATAAAAAGGCCAGTGACGTGCATTGCAGTGTCTGAAATGGCGTGACTGGCTACATCCCTGTCACAGAAAATTTTCCTTGAGTATATAGCAAACTTGAAGCCCGAGAGGTGAGCGGCGAAACCACAGTTGCCCTCCCTGGGTAGAACCCTGGTTACCATGGTGAAAAGCACTTTTACAATGGAGGTAAACGAAAGGATTTCGCCGAGTTTACGGCGGTTAACGTCCCAAAGCAACTCGGGCTATGAAGGACACCGTAGTGGAAGGCTCCGGAAATTCCGGCCAGTCCGGGTTCTTTAATATGCACTAACTACTGGGTAATCAGAGTGGAACAACGGTCGTGAAGGTAACCAGTGTGTAAACAAATGTACGCACAAAAGAAGAGCCGCAAATGAGAACAAATGAAATTACACTTGGGTCTCAAAACATGGTTTATTGGTTAAAACACTTTGTAGGGTAGCAACTAAAACTAAACAGAGGTTTATTAAAGGATAAAAGAATGCATACAAATGGTCAGAAACAATTTGACCTTCAAGTGAAATGAATGCAGTAAAACGATGTCCAAAGCTAAATGAAATTATACAAGCGAGTGAAAATAAAAAAAAGCAACAAATGTAGCACTGATAAGGCAGGGGTGGGGCTTGCTAATTGCCACCACTGCTCTGCGTACACCGCGAGACGGTGGACATGCCGTTGATAAACTTTGTCCGGAAAAGCACGTTGGCATTGTTGAACATGCCCTCCTTCAGGGAGACCACAATGAACTGGGAAGAGAAAGAAAGCACAAGATTAACAATCATCCATGACAGATGCTCGTTTGGCAAAAACAAAAGACGTTTTTCTTTTTTGCTCAAAGCGGTCTTTTTTAAAAACACCCGACTTTTTTTTAAAATTTTTTCCATAGCTTGAATCAGCTATGAAGTTCTCTTCGGTTAATGAATGAATCTGCACATGTAAGCTGTGTTGATAGTTCTAAGAAATGCTGCCCATCAATGGTGACAGCTTTCTTTTCAGTCTTTTCTAGCTATAAAGTTCCTGCTTTTAATGACATTATATCTCTGACCGGAATGCAGCACCCCATAGATGCAGGCCAGGTTCTATTTGTTCTCAATGTCCTTTAAAAAGTGACCAAACTCAGCACCTGAATATTTCATGTTTACCTTTTTCTATTCAGTTGAATACTAGTTGGGCCTTTCATTGAAGTGGAGTCCAAAATGAACTAACTACACTAAACCCGAATTTAGGACGGCACTTTGCAATAATTTTCATGACGGGCTGTTATAGGATTCCCATCCTTTCACGCGAGCTTTCACAACTGTGCAACGCTTTCCCCTATTTCATGGCTCATATCAATTTTTCCATTCAACTTGCCACATCATGACGTCATGAACGTTACCAGACAGTTAATGGCTTGCTTGAGCCTACTGAATGAGAACATGCCTGGCTATGTCCACACAAAAGTGAAACCCTTTCCAGTGACAAAAGTTTTTGGTTATCCTAAAGAGACACCCACAGGCAAACTGACATTGGCCTTCATGCATAGATCACGCTGCGTTCTGGTGAAGGAGAGGCCATTTTTCCAATGAATATGAAGCATTTTATTTGCCACACACAATTAAAATGGCTATCAAAGCAAAAAAAAAAAAGCCAACCATTCTCAATTCTTCTGCCTCTGAGTTCTCGTCCAAGGTCACAATGATATCCACCCTCAAATCAAGACTGTGGACAGTCCTTTCTGTGTTATCAATGCAATGAGTGGGAATTAAGTGCGATTAAGGGGAAGGGGGTGGGAACCACTTCAGTTATAGGCACCAAAGCTTTCCTGCAAACAAATTGTGTTTTGTTGTAAAAAAAATAAATAAATAAATGTCGAAGCCTCCTCCTTCCCAAAAGAAAAAAAATACACAGAAATTTCTCCAACAACAAATTCTGAAATAACTTGCTCTTAGCATCCCTTTGAAAACAAAACAAGGAAAAAATTTAGGAGGATGTTTAAGCTTCAGCTTTTGAGTAGACCTTGATAGTGTGTTTGGAAAAGTGTTCAACACCTTCAGTTGCTTTAGTTTTAAGTGAAAAGAAGGCACAGTATCTGTTTCACTTCTCGGTGGACACCCACACTTACAACAAATGGCATACTACAAAGGAAAGTACATACTGCCGTTGTTTCGAGTCCATATCGGAAACTAGCCTCCATTTGACTAACGGATGGAAACTAAATGGGAAGTGAAATGGTACGACACTGCTCTAAACGCTGCACAAGAATGGTCGCGGTACAATTTTGACAAGGCATCACATGTGCATTTGTCCCAACACGATTTTCGGTCACATTTCTCAATTCTGGGTTAGGCAATGGCGACGCCTTTAGGCCTGCGTACCCTGTCACGCAAAAACAAAGGCGACAAAGTGACAACTCTCACTCTCTGACAGCTAGTGATGCCCATCATGCTCTTCACCAAGTAGATCACCCGGAACTAGTGCCTGCTTAGCAGAACAGCCCATTGCATTAGCAATGGAGGGGCAAAAAGCAGATGCAGCAGGGCAGACATTGCTGACCCATTGAGCACAAAGTGAGCATTGGTGTGCATCCCTTGGGTACAGCATTTTAATCCCAGAGACCACTCTTAGACAAAACTGCGCTTTCATTTGCAGAAAACAAAAAAATTCAATACAGGCATCGCCACTAACAGCCAATTTCACATGTAGTACATTAAAGTGATAATAAATTAAAGTCATTAAAGTGGATAATTATAGAGTGGTCCTCAGTGTCCCTTTAAAGTGGTTATGAGCACAAGCCTACAAGCAAGTAGGACAGAAAATTATGGACACATGAGGAACGCCTGCCTACTCTGAAAAGCTTGTTAGAGACCTACCACAGCTGCTTCATCTCAGCAGATTTAATGAGCAAGGTGGAGCCCTGGGCTAGCTGGCAATGCATACGACAAAAAGACTCACCAAGCCTCTCAGTCAAAGCAGATTTACTTACCTTTTATCCCTACCTCGATCAAACTTGTACGGGGTTTCAAGGAACTTTTGGTCTGCTAAGCCTTTCGGGTTCCCTAGCCAACCAAATCTATAATTCCTGAACCGCACCTTCCCTTTACTGACTTTATTTTGGGGCAAATCACACTGTAATTGCTTACAGCACACTGTTTAACCATACATGAAGCTAAATGACTATAGGTCCACTTTTCATTCTTTTTTTCTTGAGGGGCTGAAAGTCTGCCTGCTCACTTCTTACGCGCATAAAGTGCACGAAGAGAGACAAGCCAAGATGCTACGGGTTTCTCAGCAATTTTTGAAAGCAGTAGAGGTAACCCAAGGGCTGAAAAACTCGAATTGCTGAGCGAACATAGCGCCCATTTGTTTGTTCTGCAAACCACGCGGTGAAAGGCAGCAAAATCTCTCACTTGTTCCCAAACCCGTCCTCCTCATCCCCTCGCAATTCTAGCCGTGGCAACGAAGTTATTTACTCCATGTCGCCAAGGTGCCACTTTTTGCGCTCGGCGCCAAAATTTAATATTCCTTGGGCAAAGTATCTCCTACATCGCTCACCTGAGACTGTTTGAAGTGGGCACGCAGCATCTGGCCAATGTTCTGCGTGTGCGACAGATCCAGTGCGGCGTCCACTTCGTCCAAGATGTAGATAGGTGCCGGCTTGAAGAGCAGTAGAGACAGGATCAGGGACAGGGCCACGAGTGACCTGTCAGGTACCACAGTGAAAGAAAGTGCGAGTCAGTCAGACGTAAAGGCCTTGCTCCATGGACGCTTCCCAGTTGCACGTGCATGTGCCTGAGCGTCCAGCACCACCTCCCGTCAGGCGTTTAAAAAAGGCATGCATCTCCACGTCCCCCTTCTGGCTCGCTCGACACCTGGCCCGGCTGGAAAACTTTCAGGGCTAAAAAAAAATGAGTCGGGGACAGTTGAAAAGACAAAGTTGTGGACAAAAGACGCAGGGGAAAGCCGCTAGGGTGTGCACGTGCTTGGACGCCAATACCCGTCATGCACAGATATCTGCGCCATCCAGGTGTGTCCAGGCCATAAGAGCCATATGGTATGGTGGATGGGCATTCTTGCAGAGGGTGAGACACAGCCTTTGTTCACCTCGGAAGATTACACCTCTTGCACTCCTTTTTCTTTGGTACTTTTCACTCACAAACTTTTCTTGGTACTACACACCACTTGTACTACAGGCGAAACTGGATACATAGAACTTTTAAGGGAATTGCAAAAGAGTTTGATATAGGTAAGGGTCACCAGTTGATTCTTTTCAGTAATGATTTGCTAATAATCAGTCACTTGCTATTCAAAAATCAAACCATGACTACCGGTATAATTTCGGGAAAGTAAACTCTGCGGCAAACACTAATTCTAGCACGGAATAGACCTTCGCAGTGGACGATGGATGGGTTGTGGAAAGGGAGGGGATGCCTGGACATAAAAGTAGCCTGTCCATGGTTCAAATTTCTTCAACACAAGACAGAATGTCATGTTTAGTGAGCTTTAGCTCTGACCCACTTCCATGTGAACAGCACCAAAGTGGGGCAAAGCATGGACACTGGTATGTGAAGTCTTCGTACGTTATATCTGAGCCCTTTTCTCCAGTGCATACACCAAGCAACTCTTTAACGATGCTGGAAATGCTTCCACGAGAAAATGAGGGGGGAAAAAGAAGACAGTTGAAAACTTAAAACTGCTGGAAAAAATTAACAGCATAAGAACAGATAATAGATCAAGTTAACAGATATCAGATCAAGCAAGCTGCACTGCCTCATTCTAATCTGTGCAAATAAACCTATTCAAAAAGAAGTCAAACGGCACCGCCATATTGGACACTGTGCCATGCTTGTAACAGGAAAGAGCTGACTATCAAGTTGCCCTATGCCCACCTATGCAGCCTCCCAAAAAAACTGGTTATTCCGAGGCTCGATTTGAAGCAGGCAAGAAAATGATTGTTCTTTTCAAATCGCTATTGTTTGGAGCTATAAGTGATCACTGAAATCAGTTCCATTTCAGAGAAAGTAACTGTAATTATAATCTTTTCTCCAACGTATACAAGACAACATCGCGGAGTATAGAAGCGGAAAAGAAAGGAAATGGTAAGGAAAGGAAGAAGGAAATGGTTGTGACCTCTGCCCTCCACTGAGCTCCTGGAGGGAATCCTTCCAGACACCTCCAAAGGCCACCTTGACTTCGAGTCCCTGGAGAACGTCCATGCCCTCGGGGGGAACGAGCTTTGCATCCGTGCCAGGCAGCAGTGTTGAGAATATGGAGCCAAAGTCCTGCACATGAGCAGTGGGGAAAAGTCGCATGAAGCAATGAACATCCATACATAACTTCTGCATATTGACGCGTATGAGTCTGTGCTATATATTTTTTTAATGCAGCAGCACTATTTTGTAAGTCAGGTCCTCAATCTGAAAACCCGCACGTCTTCCACGATCAAAGTAGAGGAGAAAGGCATCAAAATGGACAAACATCCAGTCACAACACAAACGATGATCGAATAGAGTTTTCTGTTATATGAGAGCAATGGTAGCCACGACATGCAAAGCTCCCTTGAAATCCCAGCTAAACTATATACACACACACGCACCTTGTTGACTTTTTTCCAAGCCTCCTTGAGGGCCATGTTTTTCTTTTCGTCCAGCTCGTGGATGACATCGATGATCTTTTCCCGGTCGTGGATCACAGTCTGCTTCTTCTTCTGCAGGTCCTGGTACTGCAGTGCAAGACGAGTAATTTCGTTACTCTGGGCGTTTGTGAAAGAATTAAAATAAGCCCAGTGATGAGATAGATACGCCAAAATGCCTGTAAGGGGTCACTTTCTGTGATCACGAAAGCAGCCTATTCAGTAAAAACAGGAGCCTGCCAAAAAGGAAAGCAAGGAATGACGCTCATTTTCTTTCTTTTCTCTCTTTCACTTTGACTGTCACAATTTCTTCGTTGTGTTTCCATGCAGGACAGTTACCCTCACAAGTTGCCCACAAGTGTGGTTGAATTTCACATTTCTCTTATTTGCCACGTGTCAACTGACCTCCGACAGCTCCGAGAGACACGGCTACATCTGGGACCTAAAGCAGCATCATAGATTTGGAATTTATTGCTTTAGTTGGAGCCTTAGTAGCCAATTTCTACAGAGACTGGGAGTATGTATGCTTAAAGCAAATGTAAGCATAGAAATTTCCTTGTACACACACTAGTAGTTCTTAAGCACGGCTGCGTTGGGAACCTTTTGTGAACTGGTGAAGTGATGGAGAGCTTTTACAGTGACTGCGGGGAGGGCTATAAATTAACATAATATGCAGCGAAACAGGTGTTTTTATTGCTCCTTGGCAAAGACTGGTCAAACAAGAGTACTGTAACACTTTCATTTGGACAGCATGTCAGTACAAGATGTGGTTAAGCTAAACTAAGTTGCATATCTGTGGCCACCTCAACCTGCTTCTGTATATGCTTTCCAAGTATGCAAGCCTGGAAAAAGCATGCTCGCATGCTATAGCAAACAATAAAAGCCTTACAGCCATCTCATGCAGCAGGGGAAACATTTCTGCAATCCCCAAACAGAATGCCTGAAATTTTGCAGTTGTAAACTTCATCTTCATCACTGTGTTTTCCTAAAGCTCCGTTAACCCATTTTCAGCTTCAAAGTACTCATATGCAAAAAGGGATCACAAGCCATGCATCTGGGGCAGATCCTGGGAAGCACTTGAGGAGGAGGAGGAGACAACTTTATTCAACGCATTACTAAGTGTCAAGAATGTCCTGGGCCAGGGTCACAAAGGTCAACTATCATTCAGCTGGTCAGATGCTAACCAAGCCCGCCACGTTGGGGGAGGAGGGTGTGGAAAGTGGGGTTATTGAACTGCGACAAGGCATGAAAACATGCAATGTTCCAAGTTTGCACAGTGTTCGGAATAATTTGGGCATGCGGGGGAATGTCTGAATCGGGATAGAAACTTGATGTGGGAGCTTTAAAGGCAGATACGGCTCTCTGCTGCCACAAATCTGTTAAAGATCAGATTTTATTGCAAAATCAATATTACGCCAGGTCTAACTGCTCGTCGTGTGGTCCGTGGCTCGTGGACCCCCCCTGCTGCTCGACCTCCTCTATCAGCCTGCCATGAAATTTGAATTCACGTTACCCCTATGCAACGGGCAGGAGCTGCCAACTAGGGTCGCTCCTTTCATATGGAAGGATGTTATCAGAGTCAGCCTGCCAGAACTGTTTACATTCTCGTTACCCCTACGACACGCAGGCATGTCCACACGGCTAGGTTGAAGCGCAACTGTATATGTGGGCTAGTGGCTTACAATCTCGCGTCATACCCTTAAAGGATGAGCTTGAGTGTCCCCAATAATGCAGCACCTTACACTGATAGGGCGTGATAGGGGAATAATGTAGCAGGCAAGAGACGCTTCCACCATTGCTTACGCAATTAAAATAGGGTTAACCAGAGCTAAACTACAACTAATTTTTTCATCCCTTTATTTCCACAACCCTGAAATATTTCTGCAGCTTGCTCATTTTAGTCAAAAAATACTGCCTGATTCATATGGTATAGCGTTTTAAGATCAAATCTGCATGCTTGAGATTTTAAATTCAGGTGAAATCATGGTGAGGTTTGATAGCCTGTCATTTGAGAATTATACGCTGAGCTCATCATTGCGGTCACGTTCGAAAGATCACGATTCAGGCCATCCCCATATTTTGGTTCACGACCATGAGTAAGCCCTTGAATTAAAAAGCAAAGGAAAAAAATTGCTTAAAACATGCACTGCTATTTGGCTCTGGAAGCATGTAAATGAAACTGGCGACTTGATTGGGTGCTGGCGCCAACTGCCTTTGGCCTAATGCTGTTACGTCATTATGACCACGGTGTCACGAACCTCAGATTTGTGGTTCGTTACGGGCCTAAAATGCAAAGGAAAAAAGAGATGAAGCACAATAAGGACGCGACATTGCCGCATCATGATAAAAGCTCTCAGCTACGATGCGCCTGAGCACAAGATTTTTGCACGTGGACGGATGGACGGGCAAAGATCAGTAGACGCAGGGGGACCAAATGGCAGGGGACTGAGCACAGGACAAGTCAAATTGCAACCAAACAATGCAACACTGTCAACCACACTTACCCGTTCCTCGGCCTTGAGCAGCATACTCTGGGCACGCGAGTTGACGCTCTGGCCCAGCTTCTCCTTGGTCTCGGTCAGCTTGTGGATCCGCCGGCCTGCATCTGCCGGGTTGTTGGCCTCAAAGTCGTACTCTGTGTTGCTCTTGCCAAAGTAGACCCGCTCCGACGGAATCCACTCATAGTGCCGCACCAAGTCCTCCAACTGCATATGCACAGCAACACCTCTTCAAACGCAATGAACCAGGTTTTGGTGTCTTTCCTCTGTCTGGCAGCAGTTTGGAATACCCGCTGCCTTACACCTCTGTCACGTTGACACTCTCCATGAAAACCAAGTGCAATTCCAATCAAACTTTCAACAGCATAAGACACCACTACAGTAGAACCTCACTGATATTTTCCAGGTTCATACGATTTCGCTTTTCATACGCTCAAAATCGCGGGCAGTAAAACACCTCCCACAGAGTCGCACTATATTTCTCCCGGTTAATATGTTCCCGAAAAGCACTATTTTCCAGTTACTACGTCCGAAATTTCGACAAACTATGGTTGTATAGTACGTTTTACGATTGACTCGACAAGTGCTAACGAGCGCATATATGAAAAACTGATCAGCGGCGTTCCTCCGCCACAGCTGCTTCCCTGCGGCGCCTTTGGTGTAAACCAACGAAGCATCAAAGAAAGCCAACGAGCCAACATGCAAGGAGCCTGTACCCACGGAAACACGACCTCATGAGGAGAAACGTGGTGGCTTCTTTGTGCTCCCTTGGGGGCATAGGGGTGGACCATTTGGTAACTACAACTATTCACTGACATAAGACCGGGCTGGGTCTAGGGGATGCAGCATGACCAAAAGCACAGTGGCTGTAAGGATGGCTTCTCCACATACCACTGTTGTAAAGGGACGAAGCATCTGGGAAGAATCCAGGAAGCGATCCCGGCTAGTCATCGCCTTCTATGAACTGAAATTATCAATAAATCTCTTCTGTGCTTTGGACAGCACAAATACGGTCCAAATTCTGTTGGAGCTATAAAAGTAGCCGTGCATACTGGATGTCTATAAATGCTGACCTACACTTCGTGGGGCCCTGAGGCCCCTTTTATTGTTTCAAACCGCGCGCGCTTTTTCCTGTTTGCATTGGTGATTGCCCGGGTAGCGCGAGTGCGCATGATCGACCTGGCAATCGTGGGGGCGGAATGTTAGCGCTTTGGCCCCATTGCTCACCCTATTCGCTCCGCAGTGTTTTGCCTCGCGGTAAAACACGGTAAAGCCCTGACCCTCGCGGTAAAGCCCTGACCCTCGTTCTGCCTTACCTTTGGTGTTCTATTGTCGCATACATGGACAGCATGTTTCCAGCATAGTAGCGCCCGATGTTTCTTTTTATTGAATGCTTTTTCGTTTATCAGGAATGAACCGGTGTTTTTTATCGGGTGAGACCTAGGTTTGCGGACCAGTTTTCTGAAGGCAAGGACTTTTATGCATTGAAAGTCTCAATTCTAGATGCCTTGTGCCGCATTCAGCAATTAAAATTTTCTAAATAGGCAGCTTGAATTATCAGTCTTCCCGGATAATACATTATCTTTTTCCAGAATTTAAAAAAAAAATATGTATCAACGAGGTTCTACTGTATATGTATGCACACGACTAAGCGCGGGCACCTTTAATTCAATTATACATTTTTGTACATTTTATACAAAGAAAGGATACAAGGGACCACATAGACAGAAGTGGCCACTCTGCAACAACTATCAAAAATGTCTAATGCGCTGCAGAAACGGACCTGTTCTTAAGTACACCCAGGTAAGATTGCGATACAAACTGCGCTGTGCAGCTTTGCGAGTCTTGGAATGAGTCCGACCTTAGTCAACTCAATCAGGATTGAAAGTGCCCAAGCAACAGCATATCATGGAAAAATTATGAGTGGAGTCAACCTGTGGGCTCGCTCAAATTAAGGCTCGCATAATCATGGGTTCACAAAACTCATGAAATCAAACTCTCGGTCACCCAGAAACGACTACAAGCTGCCGCACCCTCGAGTGTGCAGGATCGTAGCAAAAAACCCTTCACTTGCTTCTACTGACAACAAACCAGAAAAAGAAGAAGTGGACATCGATGTCATCACAACAAGGATCACAATCTAAAACTCAGCCTGGACCTTTTAACTCGAATCATGGTGTGAATGCAAGTACAGATTCAGTCAACGAAGATCATTACTTGAATGAGAGTCTAAACTCACTCTCCTGACTCAGATCATGGTCTTGATATGAGTATCGAGTCACTCATGATTCAGACCATGATCTGAAAGTGAACACGGGCACGCTCGCGACTCAGACCATAGATGTAAATGTGAGCTTGTGTGAGCCTGAGAGAGTGACAGTGGTAACCGAAACAACTAAATCTGCCTTCCCCTATCGCTAGATGTAATCAGACCTAATAGAAGAATGTACCATTTCCACCTCGTAAGCCTGTTAAAAGTCTTTTTAGTTCGAAGTGAATACTGGTTTTCTCAAATAAATGCGAAGCAAATATTTCAAACACATCTGGCACACAAAAAGGGGTGACTGGCATAATAGGCGTTTTCAAACTGGCGCATTTTTTTTTTTAACTCTCAAAGATGTCCCATGAAAAAAAAAAAAAAAGAAAAAAAGAAAATGCATTGAAGCTTTGTCACACACTATAAAGCTATGCTGCTTTTCAGTGGAAATCAACATTGTGAATTGAGGGAGGAAGAAATTGTGGGGACCTCCGAATCTAGTCTCAATTGCAAATGCATTATTGTGTAGCTGTCAAGTGGTGACTGCTTTGTTGCCCGCTAAGCGCAAGCATTGTGCACCTGCGTGCTCAGCACTATCCTGCATCAGGCCATTGAGAAAGGGACACTCATTCCCAAATGGCTTGTGCCAGCTCCCTCTTATGCCCCCACCACCAAGCTTGTTCAGTTAATTTCATGTAGAAGAGATTGGCTGCGGCAGGTGTAGTCAGCCCAAACTCATATTGTGGAACAGAAGAGAGCCATATGTCGTAACTATCACATGCAGTCATGTCAGTTTCACCATGTGCAGACACTCGCAGGCACAGACTGGGGTGACACACCTATAACCCTGAGAAGCATTTGTAAAATCTGGGCTTTATGAACTTTTTTCAGGCCCATTCGACAATTCAGGCTTTTGGTCAATTTGGGCATTTTTTTGTCCCTTGAAGGACAAATTAACGAGAGTTGACTGTATTCAGCAGCGATATGACAGCTCCACCCGGTTTCAGGCAGATGTTCCTGTATAAAAACTGCTGTATGAAATCCTGTACAAAATTTACTGAATTTTTCATAAAAGTAAAGTACACACTTGCATGCACTTCTAGTTTAAATTTATTTGAGAATACCACGTGAATTCTGAAACGAACAAGACAAACAATAATTGCTTTTAATTTTACTTTTTTTTTTCTCTCTGATCAAATATTCTGTATAATATTCAGGCATTTTTTCCCATATTCGTATTAAATTTTTATTTAAAAATTTCAATATTCCACACCCCTAGAAATTATTGAACATACGACAAAGGCCTACAAAACTGTTGTTAGCCATTTTATGGGCTAAATTCACGTATTGATCTGCCAGACATGTGGTTGCTGATAATCGAGAAGGTTCAAAGGTGTCCAGTATGCTTCAAAGAAATCACAATGTTCACATGGTCATCTTTAATATAACGTGTTCAATCGCCTATGCAAAGAGACCTAGCTTGTCAAAGTTGTCTCTGCGATACAAAGTGACGACTTCAATGCACCCCAGACTGTGTCGCAGTGCCTGCTAACAAGAAACACAAACTCAGTGATCAGTGCTGAGAGAACTGCAAGACTAAACTCACAGCCCTCATACAAATCAACAATGCAAGAAAAGCAAGGGTGCGTGAATATCCGAAATTTCAAATAGTATTTGCCATTCAATTCAATTCACAGTTCATTTAACTATTTGTGATTAGTTTAAATAGCTAAAGCGCTGTTCGCACACTTACTAAACGCTCAAATTAGAAATTTCTAGTTGATCGAAATAGGCAGAAAAACACTTGACGTTTCTAAACACCAGTATCTTCCACTTGCAACGTGATTCGGTTTGCTCTTTCTTCAAAACAGCAGGTACCAGTACACAGAAAAAGCTTGCACAGTAATACACTGGCTGCCATTGCAAGTCATCGCTGTGTGCTCGTGGGTCTGAATAATTCTAGGAGGCACTTAAGACAGCTTAGGTGCAATAAAGAGATTTTTTTTTTGTATTTTTAAAATTTTTTAGGAGGTGTTATGGAAGAGAAGAGTAGGCAGCCGCCGCCGCAGCTGGCAACTTCTACCCTCCGGTGCCATTTAGGCTCCATCCACTCTTACACGGCTTTGCCTGATTTCATCCTTTGCCTGTTTTGAACAAGCGCAACCTTTATGCCTCCCTATTGCGGAGCATTTCCTTGGCCATGTGTAGTTTGAATTATCTGTAGCGGAACTGACTCGCATATGAAATAATGGGCTTTTTTATACACAGACCTCTAAGGAGCTTAGCCAGACCAAGTTGTGTAGTAAAATGCGAATTGTTGATGTTCGAGTTAATGAGCTTTCACTGTATAACTAGACTGTACCTCTGCCAGAGTCATGCTTTCATGTCACTTAGAGACAATCTCTTTCATCGCTACCACTAACTACCACTATTAGTCACTATATATACCAGTAACTAAATTATCTCAATCATCATCACTGTCATTGTCATCAATTGTCACTATCATCATCACTATCATACTATGCTCATTATCACTAAATGTCTAACCATCACTGACCATCACTATTTTTCTGAAAAGTTAGGAGGACCCCACTGATATCCCGCGGAATACAGCAGAATCTCGCGGACAGATTTCACCAACACGAGATTTTCACCACGAGCCAAGTAAGGCTTTCGCCTTAAAATTTGAAGGGTTAGGAGGGACTCTGGTACTGGATGGAATTGATGCACACCTTCTTCACAGCGTCGCTAGCTTCACGGTCAATCTTGTTGACGTCGTGCTCCCACTGCTGGATCTTGAGCTTCAGCTGGGCAGCCTGCTTCTCAACCGCAGCCCGCTCGGCATACTTATCGGAGATCTCGCGGCTTGCTGCCTTCAGCTTTTCCTTCTGAGCCTTGACTTCGTCGCCCGCCCGCTTGACTTCCTCCTACATGGAAGAACAAAAAGCAGCTTGACATTCACCACAATCACCATCCTGCTTACGTCCACTGAATGACACAGCCCTGCTCCATAGACCTCCAAAAGACTTCACCCCACGCCAGCAGCGGTCGCACTATCCCCAACAAAGCTGCCAATCTGACTATGCGACATCCTTTGCTATAAGCTAATCTTTTCTTGGATCTCATTTCATTACCTAAAGGATCTTTAAATCGCATTTTTCTCGAATTCGTATTTTGGGCCGAATATGAGTTTTGTGCACAATATTTTATGTCGTTATTTTAGTTCAATCAACACCAAATTTGGCATGCACAATCTTTAGGATGTGTAGAATGCAAGTATCTAGGTTTAAATGCAATCAGCAGTATTTTTGGGCATGCAAATTTAAAAAATTATCTGGTGCTAGCCACCAAAAACAAGGCACCAGATATAAAATTGTCTCAAAACATTGCATGCCAAGGGAATGTTGCTATGTTGCTTATTTGCACTCAGTGGAGTGTTGGGGACAAGAAGAACTAGTTGGCTCTGCCCTACCATGCTTGCTGCTGTGTACAGCAGCTGCACAAACATGCATTGTTTTTCACTTATGCATGGCATTTAGAATATGAAAACATTAAGCTATTTTAAAACTAAAAGCATATTTAGAAAGAAGAGATCAATCTCTATAAGTGGTGCAATTTTCATTCACCTAGCATCAATATTAAGAAAAAAATGTTTTCGAGTAGCATCTCCCCTTAAGCTCGCTTTTCGGCACATGCGTAGCGCGTGCTGCTGCAAATGAAGCCCGGGAAAGAGAAAAGAAGGGGAGAGAGAAAGCTCAGCTGCTCGGCAGAAGAATGGGCATTTCTTTGCGCTTCGCTGTATCGCGTTGTTTCCCCTTTCCCGCTGCATTGGCTGCGTCTGCTACATAATGCACATGACTTGCAAGCGTCACGTGCTGTTGCGCAGCAAACGATCACTGCAGATGTGTGCTCCTTTGGGGAAAGGGCGCGGCGCTGCTCTAGACTGGCCATCGCCGAACCGGTTCTCTCTCTCGTTCCTTCCCGGCGTGGCTTGAAAAACGTCATGCGGTAAACGGCCGAGGGTGATGCGATCATTTTTAGGGAAGGCACTTTTCAGGAGTGCGATATACGACACAGCTTTCCTATACTTTTACATGGGATTTTCAAGGGGATATTCCGTGAGTTCGATATAACCAAAATTCGAATTATCCGGGTTCAACGGTATTTGTCATTCTGCAACTTGCTGAAGTTCGATGCGAGAAAAAAAGGGGTTGATGAACCATTTTAGTTAGAATGCACAAGAAAATTAGCAAGCATTAAATGAGAAATCTGTTTTCAACACTGTATAGTTTAACCACTTAGGAGCATGCCGCAATAAAAATTATTCCCTTATCTGCTCTAGATGCGAAGATACCCTTCTTGACACCTAAAAGCTATCAACACCTTATAAAGCTTCCAAAATGCAATTTTCAAAAAGTTGCAGTTTTTTTTTAGATTTGCAGCCATTGAAGAGCCCAGTCCCCTCTTAAGACATCATTATTTCGCTTTCCCCAACCCATTTTACTATTGCATCTCATTATCCTGCTCATTGCATGATTTACAATTTAACCTCAAGTTTCACATAGCCAGCAAGCACATCATGCATAGCTTCAAATTCCTTTAGACACCCACAAAATGAGTGTTGTGGTGGCGAAGCCTTGATAGGCCCGTGTTGAGAAAGCAACCGCTACCTACCTTGGCGACAGCAAGCCTCTGCTCGTGCTCCTCGAGTTTCACCTGGAATTCGGCCAACATCCCCTCGGCGGCTGCTATCTGATCTTTGTAAGTAGCAATGCATTTCTCCAGCTCCTCGATTTCCAGCTTCAGTCCCTCCACTTCCTGCATGACCCCAGTCCAGAGGAGGGACAGGTTAGAGCAGCAAGGACAAGAAACAACAAAACTGCATCGTTACTGTTAGCCCGGAGCTCCAACGAACGAGGAATCACTAATGTGACGCGTGCTGTTCAGAGCCTGCAGGTATCTTGCATTCTGAAGTTATCTAGTATTTGTTTTCTTTGTAACAAGACAGTACCTGGAGAAAGCACTTGTCGGTCTTCGTCCTTCACCAGTATTTTTCTGCTAATGTTTCTGGCTAACAACGAACCAGATTCAAAACGCCCAGTTCAACATTCTGCATTTCTACCTTTCTCTGCATTGCAACTCACAACACAAGGATGCAGCACGCACACACTCTCGAGTATAGCGTAATTGTGAAAAGGAAGCCCCCCCTCCAATTTGGCAATGAAAAAAAAAAAAAAAGAAGTGCCATTAAAAAGAAGAAAAGAGAATTCTTTCACGTATGCACAGTCTTGGCCATGTGGTCTGCTGCACTGGAAGCGAATAGACGATAACTGCCTGCAATGCTTTGTATGACCAGGAACGCATCCAACGACCTCAAACTGCGAACATGCGGTGTCTAAATGCTGCAACGTCTCGTGCAACTGGCATTCGCGCCAGAAAGGACAAAATGTTACGCAGTGCAAAAGCCAGAATGGTGCACGCCCATGCGATCGGCGCGTCTTGTTGTGCCGACACGCAGCCAGCCAGGCTCTGCCACTGCTGAACTATGCATCACAGTGACGTGCTGTTCACTTCGTGTCGCCAGGCTTTGCACTGAAGCGGCAGGAAAAATGCGTTGAGCCTTGTCACAGTTATACTTATGATAAGTTTAGCCTTTGCACCAGTTTACCATAACACGGTAGATGAGTGTGACAGAAGAGCGCTCCCAAACAAGTTCAGACAATAACCGCACATTAAAACGAACATTAAACCGATTTCCACAAAGCCGTCAACAATGATGTGCACGGTAAAGCAGCCCAGGCGAAAGTCACCCCATGTCAACAACGGCAGACCGCACGCGTGGAGCGCTGCTCCAAATTGTCAGTCAAGCTGTTACAAACGTTGGATCAAGATCTTAACTTAGCATCATGTGACATTTTCCAGCAACGTAATATAGTAATCAAACAACAACTAGTAACCAGTTTTAATCCGGACTAACTCATGTCAATCATAAGGTGCACATTGTAGTATCCATAGTTTCAATGCATTATGTATTTGAAGGAGTCACATAGAGTGCGTATTGTTCATAAAAATGCGTGACTAGAAAATAAAGGAGGTTGTTGTAGCAAAAAAAAAAAACCTAACCTAATTAAACCTAGTTGTCCGAGCGTAAGCTCTGTTAACATGGCTACACACCTGCCATGTTAACAGCCATGTAAACACCTCACATCCACGGTGAAACTGGGCAACGAAGTGCCAGCAAAGCAGTGCTCCCTGCCTAGTCACATGGTCACCGTACGTTAGAGAAGCCTAGGGGCAGTCCAGATTTCCGAAGCCCTCCATTACGGTGTCTCTCGGCTTAAAGTCAAGTGCGCAATTGAATGATCTTGGGAGCTCCAGTCCGAAGAGGTCCAGAGCCCTCCACAGCAACATCTCGGCTCAAGGTCAGACTTGCAGCACCTGTGACCTTGGGAGTTTTAGTGCGCTCATGCTCTAAAACGGGTTCTCAAACTGGGTTCCGCGGGCTGTCTTCTTGTGTTCCGCGAGAATCCTCAGAGCTCAGGGCAAGCACTGCTCTCAAAGACAAAGTTAATGGTGAAGGCTTGGTGACATTTTGGATGGGGACTGCTTCACTGTTTCCATGCCTCTTTGAAAGGGCAGTGGACATTTCGCTTCCCTTTGCAACTACATATGCATATGAACAGGCATTTTCAGCCCTCGCCTATCTGAAGAACAAGCACAGGAGCCGTCTTGACCCGGCAGCTGATATGAGACTGGCTCTGAGAGCTACTGAGCCATGCTTTGACTTGCTCTTAAAAGGCAAGCAGTACCACCCATCACATTAGTATTTGTATTAATCTGTGCAATAAACATTTAACCTTTGCAACTCTCTTTGCAAAAATGCACTCGACAACACTGCTCGTAAGTGAAGGCAGGGGGCGGGGTTCCTTGCAACTTATTGAAGGCTTTTGGGGTTCCTCCAAGCAAAAAAGTTTGAGAACCCCTGCTCTAAAAGACTGATCCCCATTGAGGTGCGCATGGCTGTGCAGGCTCTTAACAAACTCTTAGCATCACGGTAGCTACTTCTGACAAACAGCCAGAGCCAGCATTACCAGCAATCCATTTTTTTTTTCACCGCTCTAGCTGACAACAGTTCTCTAATCAGTGAAAGCAGCTTCTCAAACATTCAAACATTGTAACCTGTCAACGCACGTGAAATTCAATTAGTCGTTGGTGTCTGTTCCTTTAGGGTATACTGCCAGGCTTATTGGCGTCGCATGGTAAACTTTATCTAGTGACTTGTCTTTTGTCATATTATGGAGGAACACAAGATGTTCCGTGAAATGCTTGATTATCCATTTCTTTCATTTTTCCCAAAGAACACAGCTACAGGGCCCCATCCCGCTCATCACCTGCTTCTTGGCAGAGGCCTTCTTGGAGGACTCATCCGCTTTCTTCTTGGACTTGGCTATCTCCTGCTCGGCTGCCTTGAGCTCTCTGTCACGGATGTTCTTGGAGTCCTTGACCTTCTCCTCGAGTTCCTTGACGCGGGCAGAGGCCTTCTTTTGCGTCTCCTTGCACTCCTGGAGCTTCACCTTGGATTCCTCTGCGGCATCCCCACAGCAAGAATGTGCCGCCTCAATCAAATAAAAAATGACACTCACAAGCTTCATCATCATGATCATCATCATCTGGGCTATACCCACTGCAGGGCAAAAGCATCTCCCATATTACTGCAACTAAACCAGGGCTGTGCTAGATTCATCCACTTAGCCCCTGCATACTTCTTAACCTTATCTGCCCATCTAACTTCCTGCCGCCCCCTGCTGCGCTTTCCTTCCCTTGGAATCCAATTTGTTACTCTAAGCGACCATCGGTTATCCTCTCTTTGCACTACATGCCTTGCCCATGCCCATTTCTTTTTCTTAATTCCCACCAAAACTTACAGGCTTAAATAAGGCCAAGCTCCACATTTTTGTCCTGCTATTTCCCTGTAATAGCATGGTATGTCGCATTTTATGTTCTGAAGTGACAAGTGGGCTCGACGTATGTTACAGTGGAGGCTATACCCACTACAGGGTGAAAGCCTCTCCCATATTACTGCAACTAAACCAGGGCTGTGCTAGCTGTATCCACTTAACCCCTGCATACTTTTAAACCTTATCTTAACCATGTCCAAGAGGCTAGTGCACAATCGTATACTACAGTGTACAGGCTGAATATTAGTCGACCCTCCAACTCATAGCCCTCATTCAATAACAAAAAGCAGAGTCCAAATACAAGTCAATGCATACACCAGATGGGCAGGTGGACATAAAATGCCACCAAGCACTTTGATATGCCTCTCAGACGCTCTGTGTACCTCTGCATAGGAAATGTGTAGTCATACAGTGGGTGAACACCTGTAGAGCAAGTACCATGACTGAAGGAACCAAGGAAGAATCAAGGAAAAGGGCAGGATTACAATACTTTGCAGTGCACAATCGTACACATGCCACCTGCGCAAAAAGGCTGTGTTGACGTTGAAGAGAAACCCCCCCCCCCACAAAAAAAATTACCTAAAACAACTACACTGTAATAATGCACAGCAGAGTACTGTAATGACACTATGGGCTGCTTTATGTCTTACACGACCTGAAGTAAACTTTGATGTCACAGCCATCACTCAGCTGAAAGAAACAGAAGAAATACACTTACTATAAAAAAATTTGCACGTCACAGGCAAATTAATTCCACACAAAGACTCAAAAAGGTAACACAGGGTAGTGGCTACAAGATTTTCTAAGCCAATGAAGATATTGACAACATTCAATAATGTGTATAGAGGGCGCTACTGTCACAAGCAGCACCTACATTCATCTGTATATAAGCATTGTCATTAGAATAAATGAGGCAGTTGGTGGTACACCGCCGCTCACAAACTGCGGCGTCTTTTTATGCCCTGTTACGTTATACGATTTATCGGCGCCACCACAAATGACTATACTTTTCATGCAACAATAGTGACAGGCACTTTCCAGACCCTGCCACAGTGCGTACAAAGAGTGCGACCCACCGATGGTCTTCTGGAGGGCCTCGTATTCTTGCAACAGCTGGTGGTGGGTGCTCTGCTGAAGCCGAGCCTTCAGTTGCTCCAGCTCGGTCTCCTTCAGGTCAGACTCCTCCTTCAAGCGGTTGTACCTGCACCCGTCACATGTGTTGAAGTCATCACTTCGGAACATCACTGATCCACTGGCAACTCTGCTTTGTTTACTCCATCCGTGCACACAGGAGGAAGCACAGCATTGTAGAAGGGAGCGGGTTATGTATTGCACAGGGGCACAGATGCCCACAAAAGTTTTCAGGATGCTGCAGCCTAGGACATAATCAACTGCCTGGCAGTTTAACAATGTAGCCGTGAGCTGGAGTCTATGCCTTGGATTGTCTTCCCTTGGAGATCTGCACACAGTAACATTAAATGTCGGGCTATGGTGACAGGTACCGAGGGAAATCGGTTCCTTCCACGACTCCTGTGCTGCGAAAATTTCTGTGGGTGCACGCACATCATATCTGGTGCGGAAAAAAGGGTGACAAGTAGGAGTGTGCGAATGCCAAAATTGTTCTAATACAAATATTCAAAAAAAAAAAAAAAAGAAATGCCTCAAATGTCAGATCAGAAAAATAAAAAAAAAACTGAAAAATTAAAAAGAAGCAAATGCTGCTCATCTTGTTTATTTAAGAATTCACACGGTATTTCCAATTAAAATTAAACTATACTGTGTTATTTAATAGGGTATGCCCTTCCATGCAGTTATAAATTTAATCCAGGACTTCGTACATCACCTTTTAGTGCAAGAAGGACCTGCATAAAACCGGGTGCAGCTGTCATATCACCCCTGAATACAGTAATCTCTCGCTAATTCAGCCATCAAGGCCTACGAAAAATCCTGAATTAACCGAAAGCTCCAATCATCAAATGGGCCTGAAAAACTGCCGAAAACCGTTTGCATCACAATGATTTTATATAATGGACACCTGTAGAATGGATGTCTGTATATGACATGAAACCGAAGTAAGAACAATGTTTTTTTCCCTATTTCGTCAAGTGCGTCGCTTTGTGTACACTGTCGGGAAGGTTCTCTTCACAAAACGTCCCCATCACATTCTGAGGATGCTTCACTGCACAGCTATGTGCTCAAGCATTGCGGTGAAGCGTGCAGTGCGGAGAAACTGCGGTGATTTTTTGGTGTACTATATTCGTTAATTTTCAAATATTCGGAAATCCTGGATACAGTCAAGCCCTTCCTGGATACAGTCAAGCCCAGCCGGATATATCGAACTTGAAGGAGATCGTGAAATAGTTCATTAGTATATCAATAATTCGATATACAGAAATCGGCTTGAGACGCCACTTGCGATCGTGAAAAATGATACCATATTTGTCGGGTAATCAACCCACTCGCATAATGAGCCCACACTCCACATTTGCCGTCGGGAATTTGCAAAAATAAAGCGTTAGTGGCGCGTCCCTCCGTTTCGGCCGTCGCATCCACAGTTCATTTATTGGCAGTGCGCCAAGAGGCTGCGCAGCGATAACGTCATGGCATGTTTATGTTTGGACTATACTTTTGATGTTAGCTCCTGCGGTGGCGAGGAGCGAACTTGGCAGAGTGCCCGTGATGCTTTGATTGCACAAGCCTGGTTTGTTTTATCACGCCGCATTTGGGGCGGGCAGAGTCCTCTGCCACAAAATCATTGGAAAGCATGTCAGCTGCAAATTCCGCCTGAAGCGAACAATGCTAAAAGCCGGTGTCATGATCGCAGCTGATCGCGTGCTTTCGTTCATTCATAGATGCAAGAATGGACAACTCACAAAAAATTAAATTAAAGATCTGCAGCATCTTAACATTCACAGCCGCCACACTACGCCACTTGTTCAGCACGACGACACAAGACACGCATCGCATGCCACCCGTTGTGCACAGAGGAATCACAACACCATCTGCCATGGGCTACACGGGCTGAGCTGACTTGTTGGCGCATGAGTAGTGCGTGCTGCTGCGAATGAAGACCGGGAAAGAGAGAAGAAGGGGAAAGAGAAAGAATGGGCACATGTTTGCGCTTCGCTGTATCGCGCTTTTTGTCTCGAACACCATGGCTGAATTGGCTGCGTATGCTCTGTAGCTGCCGTTGCCAAACTGGTTCCCTCGTTCCTTCACGCACATGGCTAACATGGCTTGCAACGTCACGTGCTCACGCGCGGCAAATGATCACTGCGGATGAGAATGCCTTTGAGGAAAGGGCGCGGCAGCGATTCCACGCGTGGCTTGAAAACGTCATGCGGCAAATGGCTGAGGGTGATGCAACTGTCTCTGGGGAAGGCACACCTTCCAGTGTGTGGTGCGGAGTTCGATATATCGAACGACTGGTGAATTTGGAGTTCGATATACGACGCAGCTTTCCTATACTTTTACATGGAATTTTCAAGGGGGTATTCCGTGAGTTCGATATACCAAAATTCAAAATATTCGAGTTCGACTGTATCAGTTTTCGAATACCAATTGAATAATAAACATGTGCGATTTGTATTGGAAATTTCAAGTATATGAACACCCCTAGTGACAAGCAATCATGCCTTCACAAAGACCAGGACAGAACAGTGCACTTTAGTCCAAATACTATGATAATACAGATGTCAGTCTATTATGTAAGTGAGTACTACATGGCTTTTGTCTTCACAGCAACGCAGACAGAGCGGCAGGGGACAAAGAGACACCCACTTGAGAGCCACAGACTGAATTCCGCCAAGCTCTTTGGAGATGTCTGCATAGGCCTGCTCGTGGGAAGCCAATTCCGTGCGATCCTTCTGGATCTGGGCGACCAGTTCCAGCGTGCTGGGACCTTTGGCCTGGGCTCCTGCAGCAGGCAGAGAATGTAGGAAAGGGATTCTGCGTCATGCTCCTTGTGAAAAAAAAAAAAAAATCCCCTTTGGCATAGCGGCTTCTGTTCTCAAATAGAGGCCTGCAGAATGTTACTTCAGGCTGAACACCGCTAATCTCCACAGAGGCGACATCTAGCTGCAGTTTTTGTTTGATGCAGTCAATCATCGTGTGAAGGCGTGAAAGAACAATGCAGAAGAGAAGTCAAAATAAAAATAAAAATATACGAAATCACCTAGAAAATATTCACAATAATCATCCGTTCCTCTAAGACACAAACACAGAGAAAGAAGAGAGAAAAAAAAAAAAAGAAACGAAGCCAATTCTGTGCATGCTTGCATATAAGCTGATCCCTTTAAGATAAAGTTTTATCCGCCCTTACGACGAAATTAATGAGGGTTCCTTTTTAAAAATTTCTATAGCAAAATTTGAGGGTTAAGCATGAAAATCATGAGCAAGTGTGCAACAATGCAGAAAGAAAAAAATTTCCAAATAATAATACTGCAGAAACCTTGATAAACTGGTTCCATTCAAGCCTTCACAAAGCGAAATACATGCTACTTTTGTCACATTTAAACACCACTGGTCATGTGGGCCTAGAGTCTCCAGTAACAGGAAAACCTCCTCCACTTGTGCCTCCTTGCTATACTACAGTCGAACCCTGATATATCGAACTCGAAGGGGATCGCGAAATAGTTCGATATATCGATAATTCGATATACAGAAATCGGCTTGTGACGGCACTTACGATGAGAAAAAACGATACCGTATTTGTCGCGTAATCAACCCACTCGCATAATGAACCCACCCTCCACTTTTGCACCCGAGAATTTGAAAAAAAAAAAAATGCGTTAAGGCTAGCTCGCTCACATGCAAGCGACGAGCGGCAGCGACAGAGCGAAAATTTTCAAACTTGTTGGAACTGCGTCCCTCTCGCCGCTCGAGCCACGCGGCAGCTCAGAACAAGGTTTCTGTGTTGCATGTGGATGGCGCGCATCAGTCCGTTTCGGTCGTCTCATCCACAGCTCACTGGCAGCGTGCCAAGATGCTGTGCAGCGATAACGTCAGGGCGCGTTTATCTTTTTATAGCTCCTGCGGTGGCGGGGAGCGAACTTGGCAGAGTGCCCGTGATGGCTTGATTGCACAAGCCTGGTTCGATTTATCACGCCGCGCTTGGGGCGGGCGTCATGATCGCAGCAGCTGACCGCGTGTTTTCGCTGATTCATACATGCAAGGATAAACGATAAAAAAAAAAAAAAAAATCCCTGCCGCTTTTTAACGTCCGCAGCCGCCATATCTTACGCTACGCCGCGCGTACAGCCCAACGATAGGAAAGGATGACTCTCGCAAAAAAAAAAGAAAAAGAAAGAGAGAGCTGGCGCTTCTTAAAGGCCCACTGTCCACCCTCCGGTCGAAAATATTTTCTTCCCCGGTGACTGTGAGACTTCGCCCTTAGATTGCAAGGCCGCAAAATGTTTTTGAAAAGTAACTAATAACGCAGTTACAGCCACCGCAATCACCCGATTCTGTCATGCTTCTCTCCTTCCGTTCCCTCGCAAAGGTTTTTCACTCTCCTGCCCGAGGTCGTCTAGCCTCCGCAAGACAAATTCCCCTTCCTCCTCCGCGTTTGGCGGGAGGTGGGGCGTGGCACTCCGCGACCGCGAAAAAAAAAAAAAAAAAAAAAAACGACCGAGGGAGCGCGCGCCGCTGGATTCAGTCTGGCCGTGGCGAGGGAAAAGCGCGCAACGAGCGGTAGACACCCATCCTTCTCCTGTCAGTCAGCGAGACGGACCAATGGACGTCGTTCGCAGTACGTACGTCATTACTGTGGCCTGTCGGGCCAGCGCAGGAAACGGGGAAGCTGGCTTCCCAAAGGAGAGCATGGGAGAGCTTTGAATTGTATTTTCGATGCTTTGCGGCGCGCGTGTCATTGTAGCATTTTGCAGACTATCTCCAGTACCTGATCGAAACACTGGGCTCATTTGCTTAAAAGGGCCTTCCCTGGACAGTGGCCCTTTAACATCCGCAATTGCCATAGCCACGTCCGCCGCCGCGCCGCCGCACGTAGAGGATTCGGAACACACGCTGGAGAAAGCGTCCGACGGCTGTCTGAAAACGGACTGAGCTGGCTTGGCGCATGCGTTGCGCGAGCTGAAGGAGAGAGATAGCTCAGCAAAAGAATGGGCACACCCACGCACATGGCTTGCAAACGTCATGTGTTGGCGCGCGGGAAACGACAACTGCAGATGCGCGCGCCTTTGAGGAATGGACGCGGCGCTGCCCAAACCAGCCGTCGCCGAACTGTCCCCTCTCATTCCTTCCGCGCGTGGCTTGAAAACGTCACGCGGCAAACGGCCAAGGGTAATGCGACCGTCTTTGGGGAAGGCACGCTTTCCAGTGCGTGGTGTGGAGTTCGATATATCGAACGACCGGTGAAATTGAGTTCGATATATGACGCGGCTTTCCTATACTTTTACATGGGATTTTCAAGGGGATATTTCGTGAGTTCGATATAACCAAAATTCGATATATCCGGGTTCGATATAACCGGGTTCGACTGTATTGCCACACGCAAATGATTCTGCTGACAACGCAGTTGTCATCGAAGATTTAACATAACAAAATGAACACATTGGCACCTCGAGTCTTCTGCAAGCTTTTGCACACAGCCCACTGCCTCTAGTGAGAATTCCTGTCACAAAATTTGTCACTTAGCCCCACTCCTATAGGATGATGTTTCCACTGCTCACGATCAACCAATAGGGGCGGGGATACTAACTGATCGGTCTGCAAAAGATTTGAGATGTGATTATTGCATAATATGGTCCCTCATCAGCCCCAATGCACGTCTTCTGCACGCATTACGTTTGCGATGCTTCAGCTGCTGTCAGTCGAGTGGGCTTGAAAATCTCGAACGAAAGAAGCTCACTTTCATACCTACCATGCATATAAAGCAGTCTATCGGGCTGCAGATCACATTTCTGACACTTAAAAGAAGCAACATTTTTTTTTCTGCTCTCAGACTGCGCATCCCTCCGCATTCGAAATGGCACACAGCTGACCGCTCTGTTGGCTGGCTGATGTGCAGCCGATAGCCTTCACCGCCATGGGCTGGTGTAGTGTGAAACTCCATAACAACAAAACAGAAACTAGAAGGTCGGCACATTTTCCAACTACACGGATGAATGTGACAAAGTGAAAACCCAAACTCCTGATAAATGAAATAGCACTCTATTCGTTCTGCTGCAAATTTCCCAGTGGCATCGTAACGACGCTGAGGGCAGAAATTAGAGCGGATCTCCATTGATTTCAACTCACTCGTTTCAAGTTGCTGACTTATTCAAAATAATATAAGATAAATAAAATAAAATAATTATATTAACTTGAAGTGAAAATCGGAAATCAAATTATCCAAAGCTTGAACCACTGAATGACCTTAAAAAAAACTGAAAAGATGCAAATCCGCATTCGAAATGGCACACAGCTGACCGCTCTGTTGGCTGGCTGATGTGCAGCCGATAGCCTTCACCGCCATGGGCTGGTGTAGTGTGAAACTCCATAACAACAAAACAGAAACTAGAAGGTCGGCACATTTTCCGAGAGTCCGTTGTTCTTTGTCACACTAGTTATGCGCACGTCAGAGGTACCCAGTCGACTCTGTAGTATGCTGCTCAAACGATCAGGTTTGAGAAAGGCGATTTCCCAATCGTTTACTGAGCAGATCGTACATGGAATCATAAAAAATTTGCTATTTTTGAAGTTGGAATTATTGAGCTCTCACTGTATTAAAAAATCCCTTTTTCATTCCAACGTTTGCTCCCCCTTTGGGTTTGAATCACAAGGGCTGAATGCATCAAAACTTCATGCCTCTACCGCAATAAGGCTTTTCACACTTGAAGAGTGGCGTTTTTTCAGACCTCCAGAGATGACACCAGAGGGGTCAAAGGATGCTCCGTCAAATGACACGGTCCGCTTCTGCACGCCGTTGTCGAATGCTACGATGCGAGCGTCGTCAATCTTGGTCGTGACCAGCGTGGTGCCAAACACGAACTTCATGGCAGGTTCCAGGTGCTTTGGGTAGTCAACAAGCGACAGCGCAGAAAACACGTTGTTGCGGCCAACCTACAGAGAAACATACGCGCCATGAGGCTCGCACACATACCTGGCTAGTTAACCACACGCGCACCACTAACATCCAAAACCAGCAAGTGGTTGGTTTGTTTTGTGGGGTTTAACGTCCCGAAGCGACTCGGGCTATGAGAGACGTCGTAGTGGAGGGCTGCGGAGATTTCGACCACCTGGGGATCTTTAACTTGCATTGGCATTGCACAGTACACGAGCGTCTTGCTTTTCGCCTCCATCGAAACGTGGCTATCACGGCCGGGATTCGAACCTGCACCCTTGGGCATAGCAGTCGAGAGCCCTAACCACTGACCACAGCGGCAGGGCCAAATCAGCACAAGTCTGGCGGAGTTGCTTTTTTTACTCTTTTCTCGAATGAAGGAAAAGACTCCTTTCTAACACGGTACTCTTCATCTTCTTTTCCACTGCATCCTTACATTGCACTGTACCACTTCACAGATCTCGTTATTCTGTTCCAAATTCATTTCTGTCTCTTTCCGTTAAACTCAGGCGCCTTCCTCAATGCCTCAATGGCCTCTCCTGGTGGGGCCCGTAAGCAACTACAGTCGAACCTCGTTATAACGAAGTACTATGGAGCGCAAAAATTTGTTCGTTATATCCGATATTCGTTATAAAAGTGCGCGTCCAAATTCCTGTAAATAAGTTTGCTAATAAAACGAAACAAAATTTCCACTAATATGGACAACACAAAGGTGCGAAAATGCACAATTTTTTAATTAAAAGCTTAGCATAAGCATGAAATCTCGCTTTTCCTTGCTTGCCTCCGTGCACAATTTCTATGACGGAGCCAATAGTCTCTCGGGGAGCGTAGCGCACGCGCACGTGTCTGCCGCAGTGGCAAAGGCACGGCAGGGGCTCACACCATGATGAGGCAATGGTGATGGCATGCCAGTCAGATGCCTGTCAGCCGTTGTATGGCCGGACTCGAGCGGCGGCGGCGACAATGCTCGAGTCCGGCTATGACCGTTCATGACCCCCGAGATCACCGTGCGCGGGGATGTGATCTCGGAAGCCATAAACCTTTGGTGGTAGTTATTTTTTAGCCGCCGCTAAATGATGCGGCACGCGAACGCACGGGCGAGCTAAAAACACTTCTGCGGCGGGCGATTCGATTGGTTAAAAAATTGCGTTTCTTGAAGTTTTTCCGGCTCCTTTACGCGTTTTTTGCCGTTACAATGCAAAAAAACTGCTTCGTTACAACCACTATAGTGTAATTTTGAATTTTTTCTTATGTTATACAGAAAGAACTCCCATAGAAATAAACCACAGACCAAACAAACTTTGATTTTAATTAGTTTTATCCGATAATTCGCTATATGCGTGTTCGTTATAGTGAGGTTCAACTATGTGGGCTTGCAGCACTGAACGTGGACCTTATGTCAGCTACTGCAAGCACGTCCTCTAAGAAACTCCGTGATCATCTCCAGCATGAAACGACATAATCACAGATCAGGCCACACAACTATATACCAATGCCATACAAGCATATGAAATAACACGTTTTAAGGTGCGCATTCGTGAAACGCGATTTCAAATCAAGCTTTAGCGTATGCTCATGCTACATACGCTACTTTTTGAGTTAGCATTCGCAACTCTTTCATAAGATACAATCTCGTTGACAACACGGCAGCATGCTTCAAAGCAGGATTTCAAATCAAGCTTTAGCGTATGCTCATGCTACATACGCTACTTTTTGAGCTAGCATTCGCAACTCTTTCATAAGATACGATCTCGTTGACAACACGGCAGCATGCTTCAAAGCAGGACGTCACGCCTCGTACTTAGTTTTTCGTGTTTACTGGGTTTTCAGTAAGTTCAGCGGTCATGAACGACGCAACGGGCTTTCTTTTGGCCTCATCTCACCTACAGGAACATCCTGGTGCGAAAAATATGTTTAATTTTTTTTTTATTTTGGGTGATAGTATTGAATCTCAAGTCTGTTGCTTGAAAAAAAAATTGTTTTAGTCTGAAAAACTAGATAGCGCCACTAGGTTGCAATGGCCACTGCGGCTCTTTGCCCACGCTAACTAAATGTGCGGATGTGACAAACTGCACAATTTCATGCAAAATGCTGTTCTAAAACTTCCGAACATTCTTTTCTGGGTTTGGTACATAGACAGCGTGTACTTACACTCTTTCGCAAATATATACGCATACACCGCGAGCAGATGACATGGAAGAGCACGCTTAGCACACTCTCGTGATTGGCTGATGAGGTTTCCTAGCATCCATAGTGGATAACATATGGGTTTGAGTATAACCACCACCATGAGCTCTGAACCGAATCATTCTCTTGTCAACCATCCTCGCAACATATAATCGCGTACACACTGCAGTGGCTCAGCACTTTTGAGCTGCTGATTTACCCACTTCTTTTTTTTTGTTAAGAAATACACCTCAAAGGCCCCAGGCATGGGATACAATCAAAACTCCCAACAAACACGGATACAGCGAATTACTGGATAAGGTGAACAAAGAGCAAAACTTGGTTGGTACATGGTTTATTTAATAGCGAGTTGAATTTCTAAATCCAAACCGAAAGTATCACGATTGATGCGTCAGTTACAGCGAAACAGTTTTCACCTGGTCCGAAGTAAGCAGAGCAGCAAAGAAAAACTTGTTTGGATCAGCCACTTTTGTTGCTTACTGGTGCCATCTATGGTTAGTACAGGCCAACCGGCACGCGATCAAACCATCGAACCATAGTTTCATCTCGGCAGCCTTTACACTGCAGCTGCATATGGTGAAAGTGGAAACTGCATTTGCATGAAAAAACGCAATAATACCGCTTTGCAAAAAAGCGCTGCTGCTCAAGCCAGGTGCTCACCGTGGAAGCCTCAAAGCATCAGAATGGGTTGTCGCCCTGACTACATGCAAATTCTAGTG
The DNA here is from genome assembly GCF_055883805.1 of Amblyomma maculatum. Lineage (NCBI taxonomy): Eukaryota > Metazoa > Arthropoda > Arachnida > Ixodida > Ixodidae > Amblyomma > Amblyomma maculatum. The sequence goes on along the minus strand of NC_139351.1, from coordinate 67,483,180 downwards.
TTCCAAAGTGCCACGAAACCAAGAAGTTATTTTTTTTTTAAACGGTTGTGCCCACTGTATTGTGCACGTGGCCACTGTCCTCCCTTGCAAAGTAGGGCTCCTCTAATATATAGCAGGCTGCACAGTAGGCAAGAAAACTTTTCTGTAGGTTTGTGTTCCCTACATTTGAGACCTTTGCGCTGTGTTGAGACATTTGACAAACATTTGTGCTCTCTGAATTCTTTTTAAGGGATGTTCGGATGATAATTAAATATATCTGGGTTCCATATATTTGGGATCACCTAAACATTCAAGTGATGTCATCTTTATAATCAACATTGCAGAGATGCATACATCTACATCTACAACGGGGGCCCACGAACGAGTACTAACTGCTGAAGCAACACAACCAATACATTTAGCTATGGTTGGAAGTTGCAGCTTCTCAAAGGGAGGACGTACCAGATTCTGGGCCCTCTGCAGCACTTGGGGCTCGACACTGCGTCCTGTGATTTTGTTCAGCGGGATGATGGTTACGCGGCGCTTCAGTCGGCCGTTCTTCAGCAGCATTTTGCCAGTCTCCTCATTGTCGACGACGACGTTGAACAGCTGCAGTTGCAAGCAAGGTAAAAGAGCTTCACCCAGTGAACAGCAGCATCTGCACCTTACAACAATACTATCGAGACGCAAGCTTACCAGTGCAGTTAGGGTGACCGCCTTCCTACTAGCAAAATTATGCGAGACACATTAACTGGCCGAGTCTCTGGGAGGTTAACACAGCATGATGCGAAATTTACAATAATTTATTTTTTTTTACCTTTCTGGCAAATTTTTTTTTGCAACATTTCGTCATCTCTGAAATAGGGAAATAGAGTAACTGATAGAAGTTTAATATGTATTCAAAAACATAGTGTAAATGAAACATTTTGGACATCACTGTAATATGCGCTCACTTGAAACAAAATTATCAACGTAAAAATCCAGCAACTCAAAAATAGTTGCTCACGAAACAACTGTGGCTATTTCTACGCGTTACTGATTTAGAGCCTAGGAAGTACAGTCAAACCCGGATATATATCGAATTCGAATGGGATCGCGAAATAGTTTGATGTATTGATAATTCGAAATACAGAAACCGGCTTGAGACACCACTTGCCATCGTGAAAAATGATACCGTATTTGCCGTGTAACCAACCCACTCAGATAATGAACCCACCCTCCACTTTTGTCCCCGAGAATCTGAAAACAAAAACAAAATTAAGGCTGGTTCACATGCAAGCGACTGAGCGAACTCGGTGACGAGCGACAGTGACAGAACGAAAAATTTTCAACTTGTTGGAACTGCGTCCCTCGAGCCGCCGCAACAGCTCAAAACAGGTTTTGTGTCACCGCGGCAGAAATCGAGAGCGTTTTCGCTTGCTCATTTATTGGCAGCGCGCCAAGATGCTGGACAGTGATAACGTCAGGGTATGTTTATCTTTTGACTACTTTTGATAGCTCATGCGGTGGCGGGCAGCGAACTTAGCAGAGTGCCCGTGATGGCTTGATTGCACAAGCCTGGTTTGATTTATCACGCCACGTGTAGTCCACCGCCACAAAATCATTGAAAAGCGTGATAGCTGCAAATGCCGTTTGAAGCGAACAATGCTAAAAGCCGGTGTCATGATCGCAGCTGACCGCATGCTTTCATTTATTTATAGATACAAGAATGGACAACTCTCGCAAAAAAAAAAAAAAAAAAAAAAAGATCTGCCACTTCTTAACGTCCGCAATCGCCATTGCTTACTACGCCGCACGTTCAGCATGACAAGGATCGACGACTGTCGCTAAAAAGAAAAAAAATCTGCCGCTTCTAAGCATCCGCAGCTGCCATAGCTTACGCATAGCCGCACGTTCAGCACGATGACAAGAATAGACAATTGCAAAAAAAAAAAAAAAGTCTGCCGCAGCGTCCGCAGCCGCCCTAGCTTAGGCACGTTCAGCACAGCGCATTGCCTGTCAGCCGCCGCGCGCTGAGGGTTTGCAACACACGCTGGAGAAAGTGTCCGACGTTCTGTCTGAAAACGGGCTGAGCTGGCTTGGCGCATGCGTAGTGGCAGCAGGACTTTTTGACGGGTTAGTTGGTACTATATGATCTTGATTTTTATAGCGCTGAAGAAACACCACAGGAAAAAAAAGACACAAAATGATGAAAAACACAAATGCGTAGCGTGTGCTACTGCGAACGAATGCCGGGAGAGAGGAAGGAGAGAAATAGCTCGGCAAAAGAATGAATACCCTTGCGCTTCGCTCTATCGCGTTTTTCCCCTCGCGTTCCCACCAATTCTCTCTGGTTCATTCATGCACATGGCTTGCAAACGTCACGTGCTGGTGCGCGGGAAACGATAACCGCAGATGTGCGCCTTTGGGGAATGGGCACAGCGCTGCCCTAGACCAGCTGTCGCCGAACTGTCCCCTCTCATTCCTTCCACGCGTGGCTTGAAAACGTCACGTGGCAAACGGCGGAGGGTGATGCGATCGTCTTTTGGGAAGGCACACTTTCCAGTGCGTGATGCGGAGTTCGATATATCGAACGACCGGTGAAATTGAGTTCGGTATATGACAAGGCTTTCCTATACTTTTACATCGGATTTTGAAAAGGATATTCCGTGAGTTCGATATAACTAAAATTCGATATATCCGGGTTCGACTGTACTGACAAAGGGTCGACACAGCCTCCTGGAGTTACCTCGCGCATTTCAGTGAGCCAGTCTATGCAAAGCTTTTGCAGCCCCTCCTTAAAAGGCATGTTGATGCAGAGGTTAGACAGAAGGCTGTAAGTGGCCTGTTAAGCCACCAGATATGATCACAAACTATGCACCAGCTATGGCGAGCGTAGCTTTCACTCAGTCGGTCAGGTGCCCACAGAATGAATAGAGGACGAGGGAGCAGACGCAGGCATTTACCGGTACCCATCAAGGTAAAGTATACAACAGCTGCACCCTACCGGCGCTCACCAGTTGTCACAAACATGGAACCTAACTAAAAAAAAAAAAAAAAAAGTTCCCTACGAACTAAAAGCAGAGTGCTATGCTTGCTACTGGCTCTGTAGCTGACCCACCTCTGCTGCCTCATGCAGACAGAAGAGAAAATAGAGAAGAAAGGAAAAAGAAGAGGGAGAGAAAGACGCGCGTCCCAGCAGCCATCATCCACCACCCAATGACGGCCCACAACAGAAAAATTCGGTGACTCGCTAGCCCCCGCAGCAAGCGGCGTTGACCTACCGTCCTAGCCCCGTAGGGCCAGGAACAGCCATCCTTCAACACCTCCCCTTGAAGATTGTGGGTGTAATGTAAGCAAACAGGAAGCGATCAGAGTGGGTAAGGAAACAAATGCGAATTAATACTGATATCCTATTCGAAATTAAGAAAGGGGTACAGGCAAGGCATGGTCATTAAGGGTAAGAGTCTGGACATCAAAAGAAGGCAACAGGAAGCGGTTGTTTTCTAGTCAGACAATGTAGAACTTCGCTCGATTTTTAAGAAATTGGTTCATAGGAAAGAAAAGGCGCTTGTGTCTGTCACACTTCTCAGTGGACACCTGAACAGTGCTGTAAGGAAAGGGAGGAAGGTGGGAGTGAAAGAGAAAGCAAGAAAGATGCACTGTAGTGGAGGGCTCCGGAGTAATTTCGACCACCTGGGGATCTTACTGACATAGTTTGTGTGATCCAAAACTTATTTTTTGAGAGTATTTGCTTATGGATAGGCAAACATCACTAAGGTTTCAAAGTTTTGAAACCTTTTTTCAAATTTTATCTAAAAACCTATATATTGCAAAAGAAATATTGAAATGTGCCACGAAACACTGTAAGGCCGCTCATTATCTTGAAAATTTCGGTTTATGGGGTTTAACATCCCAATGCATCTCGGGCTATGAGAGATGCCGTTGTGAAGGGCTCCAGAATTTCCACCACCTGGGGTTCTTTAACGTGCACTGACATCGCACAGCAAACGGGCGCCTCGCTTTTTGCCTCTGTCGAAAAGCAGCTGCCGCGACCGAGATTCGATCCCGCATCCTTGGGCACAGTAGTCGAGTGCCCTAACTACTGCGCCACAATGGCAGGGCCATATTCTTGAAAAATGTGCTCAACTGGCTTCATTTATCATATAGTAGAAGTTTCCTATTCGACCCCTGTTCCCTGTTAATCCTGAAACTGAAAGTCTGAACTGCTGGCTTCGTTCAAGCCAGCACCCACGTAATAGTGTCGCATGCTTGCTAAATCACATGTTATGGTTAGTCTCTCACCGGTTAATTCAAATGGGCACCTATTAGCTCAAACGGGCTCCCAAAGGAAGACCGTGCCCACGCACAGCAACCACCGAAATAGCCCTCCTTAAACCTGAGTTTTGTGCTGCAGAGTCGCTCAAGCAGCTCCGACATGCACACAATCGCAGGCACGGCGACAAGTGTAGGCTATAATGCCATGAAAGTTTATGCGCAAAAAGAATGGCACGAAGACAAAAGATGCGATAGGATGAGCGCAAACTAGCTAGTTAGCGCTCGTTCTGTTGTGTCTTCTGTCTTTATGTCGTTCTTTTTGCACATAACCTTTTACGGCATTACAAGATTCAAGCAAACTAGCCTTACAACATCTCTTGCTAATGAATGGAGGGCCGCGTCTCAGACAACTATCGTTCGGTCTTGCTTTCCCAAGCTTCTTACCAGCCAGCATCAGCCAGTCAACCGAGCACAGCTGTGCGCCATTTCAGGTTTCGGGTGGCAATTGGCAGGTTGCTGGTTTTCTCACAAAACACGACCATTTTATTCACAGCAGAGAAACAGTAAGAAAACGCACAAACCTTGCCACCGGCTGCCATCTCCAGAGCACGCGTTGCACGTTGGTCCTTGACCGTGAAGAGGTCGCAGACAAGGCCGTACACTTTCCGTCGGTCAAAATTGCGCACAGGGTCAGTGTAGTTGAAAGACAGGTGCTGGTTCCTGTAGTAGAGATACGACAAAAGCTCCAATAGAGCCAGGCTACCCTGGTAGGCTGTTAGGCAGAGGCGTTTCTTTAAAACACATTGGCAAAGGCAAACTCTTAATTCAAACAAGAACTTCAAATTGTTGCTTGCAGTCATAGCAATAACAAGGTGCTAAAACAATCCTTCCCATCCGATACTTTTCTTTTCTTACAGAAATGAAAAATGCTCACTGGGAAACTGCCCCCATGAAAGATTCCAATGTGAAGAAGAAGATGGACCCTTTTGCTGGACGTTGATGAAGAAGAAGCAGTTGTGGAATTGCCATCGCGCAGATCGTGTTGGTGTTGATCGCCCCGCTTTCTCGCCAACCTCGACGTCCTTCTACGTTTGGTGGAGGTGCGACCTTATATCCTTGCCTCACGCTGGAGCTTCGCACCCGCACGCTCCCGATAACACGTATGGCTAACGACGAACACCCACCGGCCGCCCTGATGACCCCGCTGGTTGTCTGCTCTGGCTCCTTACGCCAGCAAGACCCTGCACTCTTCAGCAGGACTGACGACACTGACTGTGATGACTGGCTTGCTTCGCACGAGCGAGTGAGTTCATACAATAAGTGGGACGACGCCACGAAGTTAACAACTGTCATCTTTTACTTGACCAGCGTTGCCAACTTGTGATATCGTAACCAAGAAGCCGATATCACGACTTGGGACTCATTCAAGGCTAATCTACAACCATCTTTGGTCGTCCTGCTGTACACAAGCTCCGCGCCGAACCACGCCTGCACGATCGATCACAGCGGCTTGGCGAAACATTTACAAGTTACATTGAAGATGTGGTCCACCTGTGCAGCCGCATCAACGCACAAATGTCCGAGACAGAAAAGATAAAACACATCCTGAAGGGCATCGAATATGATGCCTTTCAAATGTTAACATCATGGGATTTGACTACCATTGCCCAACTGTCAACCTTTGCCAGAGCTACGATGTTTGCGCAAGCAGTGCCTCATCACTCGACCGCCTCCCGCACCTGTTGAATCACTTTCTGGTCTCTCTCCTCTACATCTAGGAGCTCCACGCTGCTGCGGCAGCTCAAAGATTTCATCCGGGAGGAAGTTGCTCGCCAGATATCACTGCTGCCCACAAACTGCGAGCTGTCCCAAAATTTGGCGCCCCTTCAACAGGTCATCGCCGACCGGGTGGCGGAGGCCCTTCCCCCTGTCCCTCCGCCAGCGCCCATGCCTCAGCCCGCACCAGGCGTTGAGCCCCTCACATACGCTGACGTCCATCTCTCCACCAATGACATGCGCCCCCCCACTCCTGTCGCACCGCTGACGTACACTGCCGTCGCTGCCCGACCACGGCCATCTAGCTACCCTGTGGTGTACGCTACACCTCCAGAGCCTGTACAGGAATTTCCTCAAGTGCCACAGCCTTTGGTTTCACCTCGTCCGCAGCGTTGCAATCCATGGCAAACAAGTGACAACCGTCTTATCTGTTATTCCGGTGGATTTGCTGGCCATATTGCCCGGTACTGCCGAAATCGCACTCCCAACGATTTTCTACCGCACCGAAAGTCAGCTTCCTGGCAGCTGCCCCGAAATCAGTATACAGCCACCGATCCATCTGCAAGTTCCGTCGCGAATGACAGTGCTACTTTTTCTCCTCACCACTCAACCTCGCCTCGTCGCCGCTCCCTATCTCCTCTGTGACGGCGTCCCAATCTTGCACAAGAGGTAAACTGAATGCCGCAGTTCCTGAGGCGACAACTGCGCAACGAGCGAACTGTAAAAGGCCTCACGTATCTGCCGCAAATCTGCTTGAAGTTCCTGTTGAGGACGTTGTAGTACCAGCTCTGGTCGGCACCGGCGCTGCTGTTTCTGCCATGGCTGCAAGTCTTTGCCATTCATTGCACAAAGTGACGATACCTATTTCAGGATTCTCGCTAATTCCTGGCAAATGCCCAGCCTGAAGAGCCTATAGCAGTGTGCACAGCACGAGTCATCATTCAGGAAGTTGTGTACGCAATAGAGTTCGTCGTTTTGCCTTCCTGCTCGCATGAGCTCATCTTGGGCTGAGATTTTCTGTCGCGTCATATTGCGGTGCCAAACTGTGCTCGTGCCGAACTGGAGTTTCTTGCGCTTGACGAACCGTTGCCGGACGTTCCTTTTCCCAAAGTCGTCGCTGCCGAAGATATTGACCTCCCTGCATGCTCTTTCGTTCTTGTGCCCACCGCTTGTGCTTTTTCCCGCAGTACCAATGTCCTTTTCAAACCACCGGCCATCTTCCTAAACCGCAAAAGTCTTCCCCTGCGTTATGCCGTAATTTCTATATCAGCTTGCCTCACCGCGCTCTCGATTCCTAATCCGTTCTCATTTCCCATGGCCCTACGTCGTGGTGAATGCCTCGGCACCATCCAGCTCATTGATTCTATTCTCACTGGTGACGCAACAGCAGCCCCCTGACTTGGCAGCACCCACACCGCCTGCTCTTGTGCTGGACCAGTCTTCTGCAGACGTTTTCCTCCTCTTCGTTGATTCCAGTCTTCTTGGGCCTCTACGCTCTAAACTTCTCGCACTGCTTCAACAACAAACAGACCTATCAGTCAAGCTAAGCAGGCCTCAGCATGATGACGATGATTAGTTAACGATGCGATGGGCACAAGGCATAAGGTGATTTTCGTCGACTCAATGCGGACTCAAACACCAACTTCGGGTTTGCGGCCGTGGCGGTGTATGCCTGCTCTCTATTGCGAATCACCTCCGAGGCTTCTAAATAAATGGTCACTAATTTGAACCTAATTAACTCGGAAAATTGGATAAGTCTTATGGTGAATTCGAGTAGGAGAGCAGGTGCACTCGAGAGCACTTCGAAAGTGCTCTCAGACAAGCGGGCGTTCTCCATTCAGAAAGCTGAAGTAAAATCACTGGCTTCCAATGGTAGAGGAGGAGGGCTCTTCCTCCGCTCAGAGCGGCCGAGTACACTCCTGGCAGCTCTCTCGTCTAAAGCGAGTGTAGAGGAAGTCACATGGCATAAAGCGCCATATCCGCGCCATCTTTTTTTTTTTCTCTCTCTCTCTCTTGAGTCGGCAACGCTCCAAATGGGGGCTGCAATGCATCGGCGCTTGGCGAGCAGAAAGCATTGCTCAGGTGCTGAATGCATGCTTGAAAGTCGCTGCTGGCGTCAAAAGGGCCAAAGGAGGCAGATCGCCGCGCTGTGAGAACAAAGGCATACAAAACAAGTGGTTCTTCACGAAGCATTGGCCTTTCCTCGGGTTGCAACTGCCGCACTGCGAGCAGACGGAGAATGCTGGGGAGAGAAGTGCGGTCACATGGTCGTGGCGCGCTGTTCTCGACACGCAGAGAGCGTTCCCGTGGGCAGATAGTTACACCCTCGCTCGGCGTGCTCCTGTACTGCTCTGCAATGCTTGGCGCCTCTGCTCTCAACCCCTCAACCGAATGCACCCTTAGTGTCTGCCAGTGTGGTCACATCAAACACCTACGTACGGCTATGGTGTCGAACGGGTACTGCAGGTCAAACTGGTTAGGCTGAGTGTGTGATTAGCACTACAAGCGGTCGTCAAGATAGCTCTCCCCCAACGTAAACTGCATATTGCGGAGTCGACCGCGCACTTCTGATATGAGAAGGTGGTCATTGCCTAATCTTTTGTCAAACAAATTTACTGTAATACAAGTGGTTCTTGTCACTTATTTTGAGGCCATTCAATACTCCAAACTTTGTTCCTGTCATGTTAAGTTTAAACTAACAAGCTTTCACTGTAACTACATTTTTTCTATGGTACATTACGCTTACTACACCCTAAAGTTTGTTTTTGAACATAATTTTTCTATTTCGATCTCCCTACATTTAGGAGTTTTTGAACGTTTACTGAAACACCCTGCAATATCACCAGCATGAAAAAATTGTTTTCCCAGTGTTTCCACCTTTGCCCACTGGTAGGATCTATAAATACCAGCTGGCAAACGACTTGGCAAAGTCGAGACACCCACCTGGCCTCAAAGATCTCTACATTCTGGCGCAGTCCATGGATTTCTCGCTGAAGCTGTTGTTTGCGGCTCAGTAGAGTCTCCTCGCGCCCTTCCTCGTAGTTCAGCTTGCTCAGCTGGGCCTAGGGCAGGCAAAAAGCGAGGAAAAAAAAAGAAGAGAAGGGAGGAGGGGGGGGGGGGGGGGGGTTTAGCCAGGAGTGGGATGGAGCAGAAAATGTATTCTGGAGCTGCTACGGAGAGCAGTACCATCATTTTGAAACAACCTGAGACGCGTGGTGCCACTCCCAAATAAAAATAAAAGAACAAAGGTGCACAAAACAGCATTCAGAATGGCATGACTGACCAAAGCGCACGCCTGATCGCAGTTGCGGGATGGCGTGATGAAGTTAAGGAAACTGGAACTATGTATGCCACTGGGCCTTACTTCGTAAGGGCGGGGTCTCCGATCGTCATCGTGCCTGCCACAGCACGCATGAAGTGTGCATGCACCACCGTTTGATTAAAATCAGACTTGGGAGGACTTCGCCTTCGCCGTTTATCGCCACCTGATTTCGCCATGACGAGATACTATGACATGCCGCGCTGGACCCCATCTCACACACTTACGGATTACAGGTTTCTTCACACTACGAAATAAAAAGTGTAAGCTACCTCGTCCTCATTAAATGTGTAGGTTATGTTTTCTTTGTTTGTTTGGTTTTTTTCAGCCTAACCCGGTTATAACAATGATATTTCCATGGCACTTCAATACTGTTATAAGTAGGTTTGCCTGTAGCGGCCATCAGCCATGCATCAATGATCAAAGCCCAGGTACGCACTGTTTATCATATGCTGATTGGGCCCATCAACATTTTTTTCTTGCTATTCCAGAATGTTAGGTTTCTGGCTTGTTTTTCAGTTTGCATCACGCTTTTCAGGAGACCCTGGCAACGCATCAAATCGCGATATCCTGTCCAGCAAACCTGGCCACGCTCTGAGATGCTGTGGACCAGCAGCGGCATCGCTTGTCTTAAAACCATCTAGAACATACCCGGATAGCATTGAGCTCCTTCTCGATGGCCCGATTGGCACCCTCGTCCTTCTTGTAGCTGGCCTCGGTCTGCTTGCACTCGGCTTGCTTCTTCTTGGCCTCCTCCTGCGAGTGCTTGAGCCGCATCTCTGCCTGGCGGCTCTCCGTCTCGGCCTGGGCAATGTCGTCCTTGGCCGCTGCGCAACAACAGATGACCAGACCGGGGGCTCTCAGACAGAATTCAAGGGAAGCCAATGTTTCTGCGGAAATGGGTGCCTCGCATGTTTGGCACCTACGCACTGCCGAAAAGCAATCGTGGCGAGCGAGCTCCGCTGATCAGCTTTTCATGTCGCGAACGTTTGTAAGCACATGTCCGGTTGATCGCAAAACGTATTACACCACTAAAATTCTGTCAAAATTGTGAACTTAGCAACCGGGAGAAAAATGGTGTAACTCTGTGGGAGACGCTTTACTGCCCCAATTTTGAGCGCGTGAAATGGGAAATCGTATAAACCAGGAACGTGTCAACGAGGGGTTCTACTGTCTAACGGGGTTATCCGTGTATAGTAATGTCTTATGCACCATTACAAATTACTAAACAAGTGTCTATCATAGCCTTAGTCGCTTTGGGACGTTAAACCTAACAAACCAACAAATGACAAAACACAAACCAAAAATTAGGTGCCTATACCCCTTTAAGAACATATCACTGTTGTATGTCACTCTCGCAGTTGCCTATAATTAGTTCTCTGGGCTCTCACAAGCTGATTGCTCTATCAACCCTGTGGATGAATAGTTTTGCTGAACCAGAGTTTCAACTAACAACAACAATCCAGTGTATAAGTCACTCACCCCTGAGCTGATCGTTGAGTGTGGCCTCTTCTCCTTCAGCATTGCTCGCGAGGCCAGCACTGACAGCCTGGAAATGCTTGTGCGCATTGGCGACTGCTTCAGCATCCTTCTCGCTCTGTTCCTCAAGCTCCACCGCCACCACCTGCAGCTTCTCCACCTGCTTCTGCTTGGTCACTATCGCCGCTTTGTCCTTTGGGTACAGCAGCGACGCACAAGGAAGAGAGAAAGCAATGGAATCAAGATTGCTACAGTACAATTAGAATAAATGTGAAAGCGTCTACATTAGAGCTACTAGTAGCCTATTCAGATAGAGCGCCAAAAGGCAATTTATGCCGACAAGGACAAACGAAACTCTCAACAATAGCTGACTTCCTCGTCCTATGCCAACTGCCACCTTTTCAGAAGAAAACGTTTGTTTTGGCTGACAGATCTGAAAACGATCACCTTTGCGCTGGTGCTCAATTGCGCTGCCACGCTTTTCCCTCGCTTCTAAGCGACAACTCTCGGAACAGAACGGCGAGAAAAAATACCCCGACTTCCTGCGCTCCTCCTGAGTGATGAGCTATTGGCAGTGGCTGGCTGTACTGAACGTTCCCCTCTAACAAATAAAAGCCCTTCCTTCAGGACTCGCAGAAGCCCTAAACTACTGCATGCATTGCATCACTAAAGAGGTCACATTTCAGAGACCACCCGGCAGTAGCAGTTTTCAGAGGTAAGACCTCACTAGCTCTGAGGAAAAGCCAACTTTACTTGGGCCTTGGAGCTATGAGGCAAAGCATGCCGCGCGTAGAAAATATATAAATCTGGCTATGAACGTGAAAAGATGGTGCAGTCCATTCAGAAAGTAAAATAAAAAAATAAAAAAAAAATTGAGCAACGAGACGGTAAGCGAACGACAGAGGGTATTTTGGAGTGCTTTTATAAAGCAGCAAGACATGTTTGCAAGCAGTCATTAAATTACCCGAGAGCATCTTTGGGACCATGTCATCACCGACAACTGATACTAGTAAAGGCACTCATATAGTAAAGATTTCTGCCAGTCCAAATGACTGTACTATAGAGGGGTTCTACACTAAAACTTTCTGCCACACCTTGCAGGCTTTCTCTTGAAATCCACTCCACTAACCTAAGGTACCGCTGATTGTCTGCTATCAGCAATATAGGTGCCCTGTTGATTACATCTTGACTTTGACCAGGATACCATTAATCACTTTAGTTCTCGGGCCCCTCTGCTCTCTTTATGCCTTTTAGGTTACACCTATAATTTTCCTTTCTATGGCAGTGACTTCAACTTTGGAGTACTAGGTCTGTTAGCATAGCTCTCCCGCGCTGCCGTACATTCGTCAAGCCCCACGCCACAGCAAAACACTAGACAACTTTAAACACATGGATGCTGTGCCCTGGTCTACAACCTCCAGCAAAAGCCAACTTGAGCAATGGATATCAATTCAGAGGCCCTAACCCAAAGCTGCGACACAAAGTATGCTTCCCTCCTGCCAAGAGTCCACCAGATCGTCCGTGGGCCGCTAATCCTGTTGGAGTTATGCTCAGCAAAAATTTTCCAAGGCAATGCAGCGACACCAACGAAGTTAAGACGTTCCTTCTTTCTATCAGCAATGAAATACAGCCCACAGCTGAAGCCTAAAGTCCTCTCTTGAAACATACACTGACACTGCGAGTTCCCAATACTGCAGTAGCACGACAAAAGCAGTTTGTTTTGATAATTCAACAAAGAGGAAGTTAGTGTTCGTTATTCTATGACGTTGGGGAGAACTTTTGAAACAACAACAGCATGAATTTTAATTCTCCAAACTGCACTCACTATGGACACTGTTCGGAGAGCGTCTCCATGAACTACGCACCGCACTGCTCCGTAAACGCTGAGTGTCTCTTACACTTGAAGGGAGCACGCGCACGAGCGTCCCTCTCTCGCGCCACCCACCGACCACACCACACAACACATGCGCACACAGCTGTACCCCGCGGTGAAGAATGGGTGATCCCAGTCCGTGTACGTCCATCCCCCGTTGTCAGTGGGATGGCCCAAATGTCATGCCGTGAAGACCGTGAAGACGGCACCCAGAATATTCAACATCCTCCCCGCCGAATGAGCGCTAGCTCATTCATTTCTGGTTTAGAACGGGTACATAAAGTGCCACCTGGTAAACGGATCATACAGGATCGCGTTCTTCCATCTGACCCAGGAAACTCCTCCGTGATGCGACCATTTCTGCGCCTGTTGGATTTCGAATGCACAGAGCAGGCCCTCAAGTCGATCCTTTTTCCGATCACAGTTGCGAACAAAGCGCCGCATCCAAGCTGTGACTCGCTGTAGGCGATTCAGATTGCTGAAGCGCTTAATTTTTATCACCGGAAGAGGTGCCTGTGCTGTGATTGTTACTGGGCTCAGCAGACCGAGGGGATCGAAGATTCTCGCTGTGGCCTGGATCACGAAGCGTTTAGTGTTCCTGTTGATAGTAAGAAGCTCCAGCGCCGTTTTCAGGGAATACTTCAGCTCGTCGTTTCCTCTGTCCCACTCGAGCCCCAACACTCTTGCCATGGCTGAAGTCATCGTCGCAGTGTCAGCGCAGGCATTTCCAACGCCGTCAGCATCGAACTGTCGTAGTAGTTCATTGTTGGAAATACACTTTCGCAGTTTCATTCCTGCTGAGCTCAGTATTTGCTGTGCCTCCTCATTAAATTTCGTCTCCTCTTCCGTGTAGCTGACTCCGGTTATCAAATCGTCGACGTACAGGCAGCTGCCTAAGATATGTGCGGAGTGAGAGAGGTCCTCAGAGACGTTAGCCAGATGATGTTGTATGGTGGCAGCCAACATAAAGGGACTACTTGTGGCGCCAAAAGGCACTCTTGTCATGCGCCAGACCTCTATATCACCTTCTGATGAGCCCTCAGATGACGCAGATGAATACCAGAGGAATCGCAGTGCGTCGCGGTCCTCACTTTTGATGCCAATCTGAAGAAAGGCCTTCTCAATGTCGGCGGTCAATGCAATTTTGTGGCACCTAAAATTCAGAATAAGCCGCAGCAGGTCGGGGTTTAGGTTCGGGCCGGTGCTGAGGGCATCGTTGAGTGACAAGCAGCCTTGTGCTTTCGAAGATGCATCGAACCCTATGCGAACTTTGGTGGTAGAGCTCTCTGAACGGAAAACAGCACGATGAGGCATATAATACACTCGAGACAAGGTGCTGTCGATTTCGTCGGCTGGAACCTTTTCAGCAAAACCTTTATCTAGGTAGTCACGGATGGCTGCATCATAGACCATTAGCCTGCTCTTGTTGGGTCTAAGACGCCGCATCAACCTGGCCAGGCGTTCTCTTGCTACAACTTCGTTGCTGGCTAGCCTTTGGTCAAGTGCCTTCCACGGGAGGCTCGCTTCGTATCGCCCATCGGTCAAAGTCAGAGAACGAGTAAAGTCTTCTCTCACCTGCTGCTCCTCGCTTCCAAGTAGGCAGCTGCTGGATGAGATACCGAGGCTCTCCAGCTCCCAGAACGCTCGAAGTTCGTCTGACAGGTTGGCGTTCTTGTCACAGACGCTGGTGCGCAGAACGGCAATGGTGGAACACGACACACCTGAAGCAGACAGTGGTATCGGTCCTTGCAAAGTCCAGCCGAAGTCAGTCTTAAGCGCAAACCAAGGGCCCTTGCACTTTCTTTACTTTTGCGTGCACAAAAGTCCAATAATAATCAGAGCCTATTAGAACTTCGATGCCTTGTGTGAAGAGGCGAGTTGGTGAGATGGTGACATCCGCTAATTTCAAATCAGCCACCTGACTCATCTCAAGAGCGTTTTCTGGAAGCAGCAGTTGGTCGGAGCAGATTTCTTCAATTTGAGGGCTTCGACGCAGTGCTCCTTGCGGTCGTACTGGCTTCGTAGCCTGAGCTTCACTCGGCGTCGATTTTTCTTCATAACGTTGGTCGAGCCGCCGAAAGGGTAAATGGTCACTTCCTCTTCACTGATCACCTGAAGATCCAGTATTCGCGAGAGCTTCTCTGTTATAAACGATCGTTGACTGCCTCCGTCAAACAGACAGCGAGCGAGGCGTTTTCTTTTCGGTCCGTCGACCCACACCTGCGCCGTCTGCAGCAGCACGGCGTGTTTAATGCTGTTGCTAAGAGAAGCTGTTGAGTGCAACCCAGTAGCGATCTCGCCCTCGGCGTTCGGTTCCGGTGGATCACAAAGCAAGGTGATGTGTCGTCGGCCACACTTCGCGCAACGTAGTGTCCAATTCTTACACCCTTTTGTCATGTGCCCCTTCTTCGCGCATCGGTAACACCTCCCTTCCTTTCGCAGTTTTCTTTTCTTCTCATCAATTGATATCGGAGCATTGCAATCTGCAACCTCGTGCCTCTCTGAAGCGCAGAAAGGGCATCTTTCTTTGCTCGATTTGGCACCTACCTGGAGGCTGGCCGCTGAGCCCTTGCCGTAGACGCTGTTGGGACGCCGTTCACTGGCGCGGTCAGGTCGCGTTTGCTGAGGAGCGTTCGTGCATCCTCCGTGTACCTTTTCCCTGCTCTCCACTTCCAGGCGAACTGATTGCAGAATGGCTTGGAGACTCGAACTGTCGAGCACGTCCTTGTCTGCACTGTGGGCCTTATGGTACTCAACAGCCCATTCGGCCGCCAATACCCGAAACAAAGCCGCGCACAGCATCGCACCATAGCTGTCCGATTTGACACCTAAAGTTTCAAGTCCTGCGATGTTTCGCTGAACATGATAGTGGAGTAGTGGAGGCGTCGCAGCGCGTTCACGTCACTGAGAGCTCTAACCTGGGGAATGTTTAACAGCTGCGTAAGGTGCTCTTGCACGAGCATGTCCTGACGCCCGAAACGCTCTCGGAGTGTCTTTACAGCGTAGTCGTAATTCTTCTCCGTCGCTTGCACGCCGATCAAAGCTGCCGCCGCTTTTCCTGTCAACGCTGTCCGCAGGTACAAGAACTTTTCTATGCTGGTCAAGTCGTTATTCTCGTTTACTGCTTGCCGGAACTGTTGCCAGAATGGTTGCCAGTCGAGCTTGTTGCCGCTGAATTTCTGAAGCTCCAGCTTAGGCAACCTCAGTTGTCCCGAACGGGCAGCAGGTAATCTGGACGCGGTTTCTTCTGCATTCAATGTGCTTGTTGCACCGTTAGAATTCGTTTCACTGCAACGCCGAAGCCTTGTACGCATTCGTGTCATGAGAGCTTGGCACTAACGAACGCCTTTGTATTCTTCTGCGAGGTCTTCGTCACGCACATGCAGCTCAATCAGGGCATCTAACTGTTTCAAATCTCTCGAAACAATGTCCAACTCATCTGATATTTCCGCAATGAGGTCTTGTTGCTGTGGGCCGAAGTCATCCGCCGTAGTTAGTCGCTCAAGCTCCTCGTTGAGTTGGTTCAGTTCGGCGCGCGTAACTTCTCGCTTCGTTTGGAGACGCTCCATCGCTGTCGTCCGTTGCAGTTGGAACGCTGGTTTCAAGTTGCCGTTGTTTTTCGCTTACACCCGGGTTTCGGCACCAAAAAATATGTTCGTTATTCTATGACGTTGGGGAGAACTTTTGAAACAACAACAGCATGAATTTTAATTCTCCTAACTGCACCCACTATGGACACTGTTCGGAAAACGTCTCCATGAACTACGCACCACACTGCTCCGTAAACGCTGAGTGTCTCTTACACTTGAAGGGAGCACGCGCACGAGCGTCCCTCTCTCGCGCCACCCACCGACCACACCACACAACACATGTGCACACAGCCGTACCCCGCGGTGAAGAATGGGTGATTCCAGTCCGTGTACGTCCATTCGCCGTTGTCAGTGGGATGGCCCAAATGTCGTGCCGTGAAGACCGCGAAGACGGCACCCAGAATATTCAACAGTTAGTGACAGCATGTCCCCCGCACGCAATGCTGTTCCCTCTTTGCATAGTCGAGACAGCACGCTGCTGCAGGAAGCACGTCCCTCACATGGCTATATTACATTCACGCTTCTGGGTTGCAGAGGAAGTCGTCTGTTGGCATGCTTTACATATACAATCGAAACCGTATATATAGAACTCGAAGGGGATTGCAAAATACTTCGATATAGAAATCGGCTTGAGATGCCACTTGCGAGCATGAAAAATGATACCATATTTGTCGTGTAATCAGCCCACTCGCACAATGAACCCACCCTCCACTTCTGCCGCTGAGAAATAAAAAATAAAAGCCTAAGCCATTGACGCGTCCCTCTGTTTCGTGCCGTCGCAGCCCACAGCTCATTTATTGGCAGCACGCGCACGCCAAAATGCTGCACAGCGATAATGTCACCTCCTGCGGTGGCGGACAGCGAACTTGGCAGAGTGCCCGTGATGGCTTGATAGCAGAAGCATCTGCCATCAAAGACGTCTCGCCCTCTTCGACGCTCTGTATGGCCGCCAAATTGGTTGCGAAATCCAAATTCCTTTCACTTGTTAACATCCGTCACGTGACCTCGCGCTGCCGTCTGCGACTACTGCTACAACACAAAGAACGACCGTCGTGCACACTGTGGATCTATTCTACAACACGAGGAACGACCGCCGCGCGCACCGTGGATCCATTCTATACTATGCACTGTGTCACGTGACCTCGCGCCGCCACCCACAGAGGAGAGCACGTGGGGGCGAACAGAATGTAGGGGAGGAGGAAGAGGAGAAACAAGTAGGAGTAAAGGAAAGAAGGAAGGAGGAGAGGCGCACAGCCGTCACCGTGTCGGTTCCTTCTCGTTCCTTCCGCACGTGGCTTGAAAACATCACGCGGCAAACAGCCGAGGGTGACGCGATTGTCTTTGGGGAAGGCACACCTTCTAGTGCATGCGGAGTTCGATATATCGAACAACCAGTGAAATTGGAGTTTGATATACGACGCAGCTTTCCTATACTTTTACATTGGATTTTCAAGGGGATATTCCGCGAGTTCGATATAACCAAAATTCGAATTATCCGGGTTCGAATGTAGAATTATTAATACAGTGAAATCTCGTTACTACGAACCCCACATTAACGAACTTTTCAAATTAACAATTTTTTTAAGAATCCCCGGCAGATTTGCCATGTTTTCAATGTAAAACTATTTCAGAATAAAGAACGTATTTTATTTCTTGTTATATAATTTTGGAACATCAGTATTACGAATTTGGCTAAAATTAACAGCACCGCAGCTTGCAACTCTCACGTGAAACGAAACAGAAACTACCGTTTCTGAGTGTATGGTCCGTGGTCTGTAGCTATCATCATCAGGACATCTAGGACCAGCTCCTAGCGCCACCATGAAGCTATGGTTTGTTACGCAGTAGCCAGCAGGCCTAGCTGCCTGCGTTTTTTTTCCTTCCTGTGTTGTGTGCCGTACGCGACTCGGTCGTTCGTGCGCTCGCGCGGGACAGTATTTATTTATTTATTTTTTTTGCCGCTGATTATCTTATTGCGAAGTTTGTGCGAGATTGGCGATGATATTAGCCAGCGAAGTGCCAAGAAGATATGAACGCAGCTGCTTTCACTGCAAGAAATCGACACAGGGAAAAAGCGATTCGGCCTCTACAGACAGCTAGCATTGCCCCATCGACTGCCGCGATCATTATGAAAGACCGAGACAAGATTTTAAAAGCTCAGGGAGCATTGAAGATGGGGTCATAAAAAACTCCGATGTTTTTGCACATGGACAAAGTCCGCTCGCTCGTTGCAATCACGTACGCGATGAGGTGTTCCGGAAAGCGGAAGGTGTATGTGCTGTAGTGGTGTAATGTAGTGCGTGGTTGTGTTTGCTGCACGCGGCAGAAGAAAATAATGGATTTCTTCAAATAAATCAGCTTTGGAGTTAGTGCAACCTTTTCACTTGAGGTTTTGCTTGTCTACACACGTGCCTACTGCCAAGGCACGTCATTTTCATACCTAGGTTTGACTACTGGCTTATAATCGCAGATTTTTCATTACAACGATATTTCAAAATAACGAATGATTTTTCGCGGTCCCGCGGGATTCGTTATATTGAGATTTGACTGTATATCGCATTATTTCGCGATCCCCTTCGAGTGTTACCTATATATCCGGGTTCGACTGCAATACACTGCCAGTTCCAAGGTTGCATAATTTTCAAATCTAGTCAATAGGCCTCCAACAGCTTTCTTCAGCTGTTCTCGGTCCTTATGTCGAACGCCACCACTACTGGATTTTTGTTTTAGGCCTTCTATGCAGCGCCCACAGTGCAATTTCTCTAGCAGCAAATTCACTTTCGTGTCTGGACTCTGTACCAACCCTTCCTGTGATATATGGACGGGCTAGAACAATCATTAAACATCAACCTCATCAAAAGCAGTCGCTGCTGTCATCTGTGTGCATAAAAGATTTTGCGAGATGCCCCTGACCCTCAGGTGCATTAATTTCTGACATTTTCACTAGCTGTCATGTTTCTACTCTGGTATGCCTGATCTACCACAAAGCAAACGTACCCGAAGTCACAGAGCGTGGGGCAACCACGGTGGGTGTTGTAATGAAAAAGTGCATACCTCCTCGAGGCTTTTGTGCAGGCCAGCGATTGTCTTGTTCTGCTCCTTCACTTTGGTCTTGGAGAACTGCACGTCGGAGGCTGCCTTGGTCTCCTCCAGCTGACAATCCTTGAGGCTTCGCTCCAACGACTCCAGCTTGTCACCCGTCTCCTGCCAAGGCCAACAGAAGCGAGGAGGTAGAGTTTAGGGGACTTGGAGTACAAGCAAGAGGTCTACACCATAAAGTCATCGCCGTGATCATCAACCACTCTGCCTGATGTGGCTGCCACATCACCACAAACTTCCTACTTCATTAAGAGACCATCAGCTGTCTTTTCTTTTTGCACTACGTGCCCTGCCTGGGTCCATTTCCCCTTCTTGACTTCAGTTGGCATGTCACAGACTCGCAAGTTTGTTGCCTCACCCGCTCCGTTTGAACTCAATAAGGGTGCGTGGTAATTCAAAGCTTTCTAATAGATTTTGTATTGTGTTTGCCATTCAATACGATTTGTACCGCACTTGCACCACTTGAATCTCCCAATGGAGGCAAAACATTGCGATACTTCCAAGCAGCCGCATCTTGTGCTCACACAAAGGAAGCCAATGGCGACTGAAACCAAGGAAGGCATAGGAGGTTACCTTTTTTGTGTATGTTTATCAATGTCAAAAAATTAAGCAAGAAAAAAATCCCCCTTGCATTTCTTGGTGTCAGTGGTTGCTGTATCTCTGTATGCATCTCGTGACGAGTGCCTCATTTTCCTTTTGCTTTAGGTCGCCGCACGCCAGCGCATGAAAGCAGCACAGCTTGTGGAGGTTAGCGAAAGGCACAAGGTTACGGCCCGCGTGCGCTGCTGCGGTTGTTCTGCGACAACCACTTCGATCACTCAATTTTAGACAGTTGGGATCTAGAAACTGCACACCTTAGGCCAAACTGGTCAAGGAAAAAAAGGGTGTCTGTTTTGAAGCCAGCCCCCACAACCGTACCCCAAAGAGTGCAGGGTGGATGTGCTAGGGCATCTAACAACATCGTTTCGTTTTCGAAACTTCACAATTAGATGGTTGAAGCCCATCACAGTGCTTGCAGTGTGGTGAAACCTATACGTGAGAACTATACGGGCTAGTTGCAGCTGCGAACACGGTCTCAGACAGCAACAGACACTGTCTCCGGTTATCACAAAGGAGCATGGAAAGGACAGTATCGCTCAAAAGGGAGTGCGGAAGGAATGGCTTCACTCATGCTGCTGCTAAAGTTGCCACTCTCGAGTCCGTTTTGTGGGCGGACTTACTGCGTTTTATCAGCGGTGCCTCGTCTGGTCGTTTTTGTCAGAGCAATATGGCTCCAGGCTTCATGTGTGACAATCGCAACAAACTACAATGCCTCCACGAAACTTGCAGCCTTCCAAAAGCAAACTGCTCAGAGAAGAAGCATGAAGTGATGCCTTCTATACCTAGAGGCGCCGAGCATTGCAGAGCAGTACAGGAGCACGCCGAGCGAGAGTGTAACTGTCCTCTCACGGGAACGCTCTCTGCGTGTTGAGACCACCACGACCATGTGACCGCACTTCTCTCCGCAGCATTCTCCGTCTGCTCGCAGTGCGGCAGTTGCAACCCGAGGAAAGGCCAATGCTTCGTGAAGAACCGCTTGTTTTGTATGCCTTTGTTCTCACAGCGCGGCGATCTGCCTCCTTTGGCCCTTTTGACGCCAGCAGCGACTTTCAAGCATGCATTCAGCACCTGAGCAATGCTTTCTGCTCGCCAAGCGCCGATGCATTGCAGCCCCCATTTGGAGCGTTGCCGACTCAAGAGAGAGAGAGAGAAAAAAAAAAAGATGGCGCGGATATGACGCTTTATGCCATGTGACTTCCTCTACACTCGCTTTAGACGAGAGAGCTGCCAGGAGTGTATTCGGCTGCTCTGAGCGGAGGAAGAGCCCTCCTGCTCTACCATTGGAAGCCAGTGATTTTACTTCAGCTCTCCGAATGGAGGGCGCCCGAAAGCACTTTCGAAGTGCTCTCGAGTGCACCTCGAGCTTGAACAAAGCCTCTGGTCGTACCTCGTCTTTCTTACGCTCCATGTTGGCTATGAGCTGGTTCATCTCCTTCATCTTGTCCTGCAGCTGCTCCACAGACGTCTTGGACTCCTCAACCGTTGCCTTCATCTTCTCCAGCTTCTCCTTGGAGGTCTGACTCAGTTCCTGCAAAGAACATTGTAGTGCAACGCTTGGAATCAACAAGATCTGGTAAGACAAAACGGTACGGGCATGCGAACGTTCAAAATTTCGAATAAGAGTCGAAAATTTTCGTCATTTAATTCGTATCCGAAAAACTGATATTTGAAAATTTTACGTTCAGAAATCACCGAATACGTCGAAAATGTTCAGAGTTCCCTGTCGTTTCACTGCACTGCGCACTTCACTGCAACACTTGACCGCATGGACTTACCCTACCGGGAAGTCCCTCTTTAACAACAGGGAAGGTCGCCCTTCACATAACAGCTCCTTCACGTTTTGGGGATGCTTTTTTTGAAGGCTGAATTAACGACAGTTTACTGTATTCAGCAGAGATATGACAGCTGCACCCGGTTTCATGCAGGTCCTTCTTGTACAGAAAACCAGTTTAGAGAATTCTGTACAAAATTACAATTGAATTTTTCAGTAGAGAACACAGTTATGTGTAGCTCTAGGATAATTTTATTTGCAAATAAATGTGAATTCAGAAACAGAGAAGACAATGTTTTTATTTTTTTTAATTTTCCATTATATTCCTTCACTGATCAGATATTCAATATTCGAAGACTTTTTTTTCTTCATATTCATGTTCGATTTGTATCAGAAAATTTCAATGTTCGCACATTCCTACGAAACAGAATTGCACCACTGCTTGACAAGCCTCGCTGCCTTAAAGCACAGATAGCAAATACTACCGTGAAAACTCGTGTACAATAAAGCCTCACATATAATACAAGGTGTAATTTCGAGATAGCAATAATGGAACAAAAAGAAAAGAAGCTTTCATCTGTGCATAATGCGAGCAAGGAAGGATAAACAAAAGTATTTATTTGCACTACATTTCACAGCTGCCCTGCGCATCCTACATGCTCCAGGTTTCCGCATTCAGTGCAACCCCACATTAGGCATCAAATAATGCCACGAACCTTCAAGTGCCGACGCTGGTTCGCTCACCTTCTCTAATCGGAGAATTTTATGCATCGTGATGGGAAGCAGCTCACAACTGCACCAGCAACTGCAGAAGCCACGTGGTCCTCTGGTTGTTCAAAAACCAGAGGGCTACTTTGACCTAGGACTTCTAACAGCAGCACACGAGCTGCCAGCCAACATGCGCCTCTCTCGCACCTGTTCGCGTCTAGCATCGCACACAGGCATGTGCGCCCAGGAAACGTTCTCAGAATCTAAGTTTTCGCGATTGTCGTCAACGTCCAGCGCATTGTCTGCCGAGAGTACATCGCTAGAGACATCTTTCTGAATAAAATCTTTTTTGTTACCGACAAACGCAGTTGGTATCCTGCATTTCTCGAAAGCGCAACCAAAGCACTGCTTGCGAAAAGACTGTTCCAGCATGGCAGGACAGGCATGTGAGAGACTCGTGCAATATGCTGAGCAATCATTGCGCCACCCCTACACCGTGCGAGGTGCGATCAACTTCCTTCTGGCTGCATGTCCATCACGGGCAGCGTAGCCACAAGGTCAGCGTGATGAAATCAAAACCACCAAAACAGTCAGCCACCGCCACCGCTAGATAGAGCTTCCTTTCGCTGGAAGCCCGGTGATGGCAGCGTTGGTTAATAATGAGGCTTGATCTGTGAATTCAGGCTGAAATTTGCTCGGATCAGCATATAATACGAGGTAGAAATCTGGCATAATAATAATAAAAAAAAAAACCTCTTATTGCATGCGAGTTTTTACGGTATTTTAAATACATTAAAGCTTCAGCGAAGAGTCGGGCACAGACATTATAAATAGAATTTTGGCGTAATCGATACACAGTCAGCAACAGAAATATAAGGAGAATGGCATACCTAATGAGATGCCAATCTTTATAACAGTGAAAGAAAAAAAAATCAACTACAATTTATAACTTAACATGTTTCCAGGCCTGGGGAGCTTTAGTAAAAGCCGAATAATACTTTGTTTTCCAGTTTACTTTAGTAAAAGCTAAATAATACTTTGTTTTCCAGTTTACAGTGAAGCTGCATAATGTTTTTTCGATTTCAAAGCATTACACAGCCAAAGCTTCTAATCTAGCAAAAGGATTGCCACGGAGTAATAATAATAAATAATAATAATTGATTCACGGGAAAGGAAAGGCACAGTATCTGTCAAACCTGTTTTGTGGACATCTGAACCACACCATAAGGGAAGGGAGGAAGATAGAAGTGAAAGCGGAAAGAGAGAAAGGGGTTTTGTAGTGGTGGCAGTAAGTGCTGAAATACCAGGAAAGTAAGCAATCTCTGAAGATGCGTTCGGTATATACACCTGCACTTTTTCCCTTTCCATCTCGAGACGAAAGGATTGTAGCATTCATAAAACAGAACTAAGATGCCTGCCTTATTAAGGCGAAAGCCTAACTTGGCTACGTTTGCGAAAATGTTCGCAAAACGTAAAGCAAACTGTAACATACGATATGACGTGACATTAAGATGAGTCTGTTAGTCTGAATGTGTATATAATGACAATAGGTATATAAATGATATGTCATGCGCAGTCATGTCATGCGAGTCATTATAGTTAGTCATGAGTCAGTCACTTGTCATGAGCCCGTCAGATAGAAGATTCAATGTATGGGAATATGGAGTCCACGACTTTTAAGTCAGCCAAGACCATGACTAGTGTCTAGTCATGACAGTCAAAAGTGTAGAGTCATGACACTGTAGGAGCTACTAAAGAACAGCTAACGCATACACTTTCACATTTCTTCAATGCAGATCTCTGCAGTGCTCCTAGCATCTCAAGGTTCATGTAAAAAAAAAAAAAAAAGTTTAATACTATCATATCTATGCATACTCGGTCGTGCCTAGATGCAGAAAGCCTTCAAGTAATGAACTCCTAAAGGTACTGAAATCCTTAAAAAACTTCACTGCCACCCCCACCTATGCTATGTCAAAAATCATGGTCATTCACGCGAAGCTGGCTGCCCAGACTAAAAGAGCAGCTTTATTAGTGACTGTGCCAAGAACACCACTAAAAGTAAAAAAACCAAAAACGTGGTGAGAAGCACCGGTGTCAGCGCTCACCTCCGTTTGGATGTACTGCCACGCAATGTACAGCTTGGTCAAGTGGTCCAGCTCTCGCGACACCTTGGTGTAGTCGAGATACGCCTGCCGCTCCTCCTTCAGCTTGTTCATTGTTGGCGTGATCTCTTCATTCAAGACCTGTAACACATTGCACAGGTTTTAGGCCTCAGGAGACAACTCAAGTCCGAGAAAGCCAAATGTAAAGTGAAGAGGACAACGAACTCTACACTCTTCAGCCGCCTTTAGTGCAGATTGAAAAGACAGAAGCCGCAGACTAAGCTCCACATAAGCAATACTAATTCAATCACAATTAAAGGGACCTGGATGCCATAACAGGAAGACACCAAAAAGAAGATGCAAGGGTGAGCAGAGGAAATTGCCGGCCTTTTTGCGTCCCCATCTACAGGTGCATTTAAAACCTAATTTCTGGATCACCAAATGACTACATCATATCCAGAAATCACTGCAACACGTACAATAACTTTTGGGACTAATTCCATACAATCTGTTCCTTTATTTTTA
Source organism: Amblyomma maculatum (assembly GCF_055883805.1). Classification (NCBI taxonomy): domain Eukaryota; kingdom Metazoa; phylum Arthropoda; class Arachnida; order Ixodida; family Ixodidae; genus Amblyomma; species Amblyomma maculatum. The sequence continues at coordinate 67,458,102 of NC_139351.1, read as the reverse complement.
AATTTTGATCAGCTAACGGTGCAGCATTGTGGGAGCATAGCCGCGAAATGACAAGGCATACCAGCCCCAAAAACACAGCTCACAGTAAGAACGAAATACATATACAGAAACTTTTGCTGTACACTGTTGCTACCTAACTGTTTTCAGGATTCAAAGCCACCCCAAAACATCATCTCGTCACTTACAACCGAAACTTTAAAATGTAACTGAAGAGCAAATTTGATTCAGACCTAAGCGCCTCACTGTGGTAGTAAACTGAAGTGAAAGCAGACTAGATGCTTAGGTCTAAGTATGCAAGGCACCACTGACTATAAAAACCAGGAGAAGCCTCTGATGTGAGCTCGCATTTCGCAGTTGGTGGTCATGCAGTCACGCTGGCGAATGCCAGAATGCTGTCAGAGTATAAGTACCAGCGCTGAGAACGAAAAAACTTGCCAACTAGAAAGAATAGAGGACAGAGAAATTGCTCAAGGCTCACTCACGCTGTCCAATTCGGCGAGCTTGGCCTCCTTCTTCTCTATGGTCCGCTGTGCAACCTGCTTCTTGCTCTCGTACATGCGTGTGCCAGCTGCCTCCTCAATCATGGACAGGATCTGCAGAGAAACAGTTGCACGTCAGGAATGGCTCTGCCCTCTCTTGTTCATGTGCAAAGCTATGTTTGGTCATTTTATAGCGTCCACAGCAGTTCTCATGCTGAAGTTCATCTATTGCACAATTACTGCCATTCCCTCCTGTTTTCTTTTTCCTTAGGGCCTAGTCACTTGTTCCTTCGGTCCGCTTAACCTTGCCCTGTCCCTGCTTTTCGAGGTTGTTGTCCCGACCTCCTTAGTCATCGCACAACCCGCACACAAGGTTACTCATTAGTTACATTTTCTCTCAATAGTGTACTTCTAGCTTCCAGTGCCATCTTTCTAGAGTGTCTTAGGCATTCACATTGGAGATGGCGGATAAATGCGATGAAACATATTCTTTTTTTCGACACTGTAGTCGTACATGCCAAAAAGATAGCACACCAAATAGAGCTTGTGAATTAATACTCCTAACATTAATTCCACTCAGTTCCTTACTCCACCCAGTCTTCACAACTGTAGAGTGGAGCCTCACTCCTAGCAAAGTTTAACTTGCCAAAGGAAATAAAACAAGCAGACATCGCTAGGGATAAAAGGAAGAGAAAATAAAAGGGCAAATGGACTTATGAAATCATCTCTGTGCACGTTCAGATACAACTCAAGAACAAACCGATAAATTGCAGCTCAAGGCGACCTTCCCACCATCAGCTTCGGCTTATCATTCTGAAGTCTCAGTAGACCAAATTGCGCCTGCTGGTGTTGCATTGAAAACGGCTGCTATGGATGTGCCATGCGATTCATTGCGACATGCTCGAACGATAGGAAAATAAAATAATTTGCGTTACATTTTTTTTTAGCAGATTCGCCATTTCGTTATTTGTTTTACTATAGAGTTACCAGGAAACGCGTGACCGAAGTGGTGTGCTCACAGACAACGACGACGACTGAGGAATGCGTGGATGACGAAGTGTTCTGAAAGACGATGACGCTCACCACCGTGATGTTCACTATCCTCCCAGATCTCTGGGGTTGCTCTGGCTTCCGTGCCTTCGTGTGGGGTTGCGTGAAAAACTTCTGCCGCACTACACAGGTCCTTATTGTGTACTACGCCCAGTGACCGAGGTCACCTATGAGATTACACCGCTCCGCCCAAAGCCGCCGCCCGCTACACCCACTTCCAAAATTGTATACCTGGCCTGCCTTAAGCCGTATTATTTACCCTCCACGCCGCATGCCTAATACGCACTGGGATGTTGCCTTTTGCCGAGGGGGATAGTGTTACCGGGAAACACATCACCTAAGCGGTGTGCTCACAGATGACGACGACCGAGGAACGTGTGGACGATGAAGTGTTCTGAAAGACGACGCAGCAAACAGTGGCAGCATTACAAACTTCCTTTGAGGAGAGATGACGTGCCCAAAGTAAGGGGACACCAAGAAGCTCCAGCAAATCATTGTCCTTAGTAAACAATGGCTGCGCCTCAAACTAGGGTACGCTGATGTACGTCCAAATGCAAAAGATGCAATTCCTGTCGCTGGATTCAAATTTGAGACATCTACAGTGAGAAGGAACCAGGGGCCTGTGCATGGAAACTAAGTTGACGCATGTGAGTTCACTGGCAAAAGCAGCCAGTTAAATCAACACCTGCACTTTACTACTTGGCTTTCTCTAGCTTATAAGAGCTCCGCCTTTGGCAACAGTACAGTCCCCATCCCCGGAGTGTGGTAACCTATTGAAAACGGGTTAACACCAATTTGCCCTCAGTGTCCCTTTCATTTTTCCACTGACAAAGTATTCAGGCATTTAGAGTTTCTTAAGTTTACCAGCACAAAATTATTGCCGTCAGTTTTCAGCAGGGACGTGCAAAATTCTGTACAAAGTGCCATAACTGATGGAAGTAACACTGATATGCCGTGACTTATCAAGCTATGCCGATTTGAGAACGTTCACTAAAAGGACGCTCCCAGAATAGTTCCAGCTGCTGGATCTAGTGGAGACATTTGATCGCTGGCACTCTTCCGAGGGAACAGAGTAGCAAGTTGCATTACCAACCTCAGGGGGCTTCATGTTGAGCACCTTGGTGATTCGGCCCTGCATGATGAGGAAGTGTGGATTGTTGACGTTGAGCTGCACCGACCCAAACAGGTCTTGCACTCGATTGCTGGTTGCCGTCACGCCATTGATGAGGTACTTGTTCCTGCCACCAACCACCACCTGAGATGAAAATAATGACAACTCAAATTGGCTCGCCGGGAAGAAAGATACGACACTACATGACGAGCTGAAACTCTCGGCAAAAAATAGGAAGGCGCTTAAGCTTCACATTACGAGTAGACGTGGGAGCGCCCTCGCACCACCTTTTCATTCGGCAAATTTTCGGCATTGAGAGACTAGCAAGTGTTGGATGTCTTCAGATGGTTTCGTTTTCAGAGAAAAGGCGCAGTATCTGTCTCACTTTAAGGTGGATACCTACCCTTCATCTTGAGGACCAGCGCAAAACAGACAAAGGACAGATAAATTAGAAGACGACAAGGGCGATGTCTAGCTGAAGGTTTAACTGAAAAACGTGTGAAATATAAAGCAAAAGCACAAAAAACTATTCAAAATGACAACAAACAAAAAAAATCCAGGATTACACTGCAAAGTCATTGAGGAAAACTATCTCGTTTCCCTAAAAACCAATGGGTGATTCTGCCACACAAGTGTCTGGGTTCTTAGCAAAGCAGCATGCTTCAAAAATTTCCCTGCATATCTAGTTACTGCTGTTGTATTCAATCATATTATGCAAGTCCAGTAGGCAAAGGTGATCTTCATTACCTTTGCATTTGAGGCAGTGCAGCACGATGTTAGAAGGAGATTTCTTCACGCCAGAGGAATTTTAATGCTCTTCAAGTCTGACGTTTATGCACCTACCTGCTTGCCCACAACATATCTTTCCACACAACAAAGGAACCCTATACACCCCCCCCCCCCCCTTGCAGTTAATGAACTTGTCTGTGTGTGACACTGTGCACTGTCGACTGTCCTTTTTGCAAGATGCCCCTCTAGCTTCTTATTCACTGCAACACACTCCCAACTTTTCACTCAGTGAAGAGCACCCCCTGCATATTGTGTCGTGCTACGGTCTTTTACAGGCGGTGCGGGACACCGTGCAGATACGGGATGCAAGCAACCATTTTTTGTGTCTCATCCCGGTGCCACCGAAATGAAGGCACTGCATTACGTTAAGGTTACCCAAAAGCATACCTGCCAATCTGGTGGGCTCAAAACTTCTTTTTATTCGCGACAACATCGCATCACATCCCATGCAAAAAAGAAAAAACACATACATCATAAAAAAAAAAAAAAAAACACTCTAATATGCCTTCCATTCTTCTCTTAGCGCCTCTGTGCAATATTCTTTTTTTTTTTCCAGTTTTATAAGAATTTTATTTTTTAGAGAAGTACTTCAGCATGAATGCAATGTGGCTATGAACACGACTGAGTTTGATTTCTTGCTAAAGCAAAAGCCTTGTATGAACACTGCGTGATCTTCCACTGTTTCTGTCATTTAAGAGGCAATAGATCAGTCAGCGCAACAAAATCGCACACACCATGCCTCCACTTATTGCCACCGCTGCCTTGTGCTACGTGCTGCAAATGTTCAGCGTTTTCTTACCTTCCATATTTCTCGCTGCACTTTTACTCTCTTACTTTTTGAGCAGACTGCACCACCCTCTTAATTTCTTTTTTTTTCTATAAACCGCATGCTTTCCCTCACGGCTCCGAGGCTTAACTAAAGTTGGCTTCTCCTGAGTACTGCTAAGAGTAGTGGTAAAGCCATCTCAGTGTTGTTTTCGAAAGAAACAAAAATTGCCTCGCGATCCTAGGCAGCACACATGCGGCGATGTCATTTCGTTGAAAGTCGCCGCCACCGCCAGACGCACTTTACTACAACCGATTTTTACCAAAAATGTCTTTAATATAAAGAGAAAAATATGATTTCAGTTTCAGTTTCCTAGATCTGAGTTTACTATAGCGAGGTTCTCCTGCACCAGAATGAGATTGCAGACCACACACACACACACACACAACTTGCATCAACAGCAATGCAACAGTTTCCCTGGACATTGCAGAACCATCCTGTATGCATCAGTCAACCTGAATTCAGCTATCATGTCAAATGACACCAGCTTTCTCTACGAAATGCATCACTTTACACTCGTGCATGTCGATAACAACGCTGTGCTTGTGCAGAAAACCCACTCCGAAAATACAAGTTCTCAGAAACAGTTTCGCAACCTATGCAACTAGCGGCAAGCGCAAATTCTAGGATTTCAGCTCTTGCTATCCACACATCTAGAAGGACGACCCAAATGTCTGCCGGTTGTGCAATCTGAACCATGCTGTCCGAATTTTCCCAATGGCACCGACTAGAATCTCGCTCAAATGATCAGTCTAGATGATGGGTTCACAATTCAGTATCGTTCCATGTCAGTGAGAGATTCTAAGAGGTGCAATAGTTAGACTAAGGACAAACAGAGAGGGGGCACAACAGTGCAACTAACAATTTTATTTGAGAAAGCACCAAACTGCACCTTTAAACTTGAGAAGCGAAAAAACAGCACGAGATGAGCATGCAAAATGTCATCCAAAGGTCTGAAGGAGGCAAGAACAGCAACAGCCTTTCCTTTGTCACCACAAACACTGCTGCACATTTTTATTATCAATGGGAGATCTGCCAAACATTGATTCTCAGTAAGCCCACTCCTGAATGTTGCTTGTTTCAGTTTTAATGAGCAGGCACTTGGTGATTGGCCCTTTGCCCCCCAAGGTCATCTTGCTGATGGTGATCATGACTGGTGCCAAGCCAGTTGAGGTGTGCATTGGCGGTTGAGGTATGTGACTGCACGGGATCTTTCTTTTACCGTAAGTGTAGAGCATCGGCATGTGTCGCACACTGGTACTCGGTCTGGGCATGACTGATGATTTTGTGTGTTCCACAAGCCAACGCAGAAGGCCTGAGTGCACACTGCACCTCTCCCTGGTTGCCATTAGTAACGGGAGCGACTGCCAGCAGAGGAACGCCGGACAACTTCACTACATACCACAGAACCCGAGTTCTGTGGTATGTACTGAAGTATGTAGTGAAGAGGAACGCACCAGAAAATTAAGCAACATGCACCTGACAAGCATGCATGCCGATGCTCTGAGGAAGGGTTTCCTCAGTGGTGGCTGTGTGTTCCACGATCTGTAGCGACAGTTTCTGGTGCTGTTCTTTAACACCATGCATGAAGTGGCGCAGCTTTTGTTTCTCAAGCACGGTGGGTTCAGTACATATGAAAATAGACACCGTGACATCTACGTATATGACAATGCTTTGGTTGGCCAGCTGAGTGGGCAACCGGCCTGCTCGTAACGATTAGCACTGTGGTAGGAGTACAGCACGGTATGATACAAAAGAAAAAAGGACCTAGACAAGGTTGAGCCAGTTCGAGCTAGGATGTTATGTTCCCATAAATCTACGTCTGACGCGCTTTATTTATTTTGTTTTGCTCGGATACGCAGGAACGAAGTTTGTTCATGGCGAGTGCTGCAAGGTATGCAAAGTTCGTTTCATGCTCGAAAATAAGAGAGCTAACCGACCTTGAAAGATGTGTTTTGAAAACTTTCCAGACACAAAACGTGACAATGCAGTACTTACAAGCGCAACAACGATAGACCTCGGGCAATTTCGATCATTTGGAGTACACAATAGAGGTGAACACGCTTTTCTAGAGCGATCTAGCGATGCACTGCGGTGGAAATAGTGAAAATTTAACAGTTTCTCAGTAAAAGCAAGGCGCATTAGATAGATGCTCGTGCTTGCAGGGTTCATGGGTGTCTCCTGCGACACTGGAGCGCATGCACTGTGTACGAAACTCAGTTCTTTCTTTCAAACTTCGCTTACTGTCGCGCGCGGAGTACCGGTCTAGCGTCGTAGACAAGTGCGCTAACGTCTGTACTACATGGGCGCCGTTTCGCCTCCATCGAAACAGGGCCGCCGCGGATGGGATCGAACCCGGGTCAGCAGTGGACCGCCCTAACCACTGAGCAATGACTTCTCTACTGTGATGGCTCAAGAGACGCTGTTAACAACGGTCAAATGAGACGCGCGGAAAACTTTCGAGGATCCGATACGTTGATAACAAACATCAGAGCCAAGTTTTTTCTTTCATATCTGCAAAAATTAAAACGTGGACGTAAAAAAAAGAAAATACAAGAACAACCGTAACGCCTTACCTGTCTAGTGATGGTGAACTCGTCATAGTGTTCATAACCAACGGGTTTCTGCCGCGAGTCACGGTTGTCGAACGTGATGGAAACGGTCGCTTTGGTGATACCCGCCTGTCCGTTCTTGTAGACAAGATCTTGCAGGTTCACGGCACGAACATGCGACAAGTTACTGATACCGAGCACGAAACATATTGAATCAAGGATGTTGCTCTTGCCGCTACCGTTAAGTCCCGTGATGGCGTTGAAGAGCGGGTCGAAACCCTTGATGTCGACACGATTACCGTACGACTTGAAGCCGTCGATAGTTATACTTTTTATATACATAGCGACTTTTCATTAACCTGCCACTCAGCAAGACTCAAACCGGGCCCATGCACAAACGTGCGACCTCAACCGCCATGAGAAGCACTTTTCCCGCGACTTGCAAAAACTGGCGCCAGATTTCTGTTCGTATCGTGCGTACTGGCACAGTAGCGCTAGCGCTGTTGTAACTTCGCGCTGCCGTTTCCTTTTGCCGACCGCACCTATCAGTTTGGCGCTGTAGTTCAGCCATAGTGGCAACATACTAAATGTATAGCATAATTTATAATTGAAGTTGAAAATATAGTATAACTTAAATTTGTTTCTTACAATTTAAAATATTTTTTAAAGCATTTTTACATTTATTAACATTTCTTTACATCAGTATTAAATTTATCGTTTTACATTTTTTTGTGTAAATACTTTCCACATTGTTTAAGGTTTAAGATTTCCCTCAAATTCTTTTTTGGCCGTAAATTTTGTCACCAAACGTTGGTAACGGCTACAAATTCTGAATGACTATTATTGCGTACAAACCAAATCCGCAAATCCGATGCCAACGTGAGTCGATTTAAAATGGCGGTGAGTGAGATGCCGCACGCTGAGCCCTCCGCAAGACTTAAAGCGCATAGTCTTTGCGCAGCATTACCGCTGCCCCCGGCACGGCCCGGGGCGGTGCCCATTGCAGCCTAGTGTCACGGTAAAGCGACCGCACGACGGAGCCGCGGTCCGACGCCGCTGTGCTCCGGCGGGCGGCCATGTTCCAGTCTAAGGTTAGCCCTAGCCCGACCCGGAGCAGCATCAAGGAGGCCAACGACCACCTGCAACTGCTGCACGTCAAGGTGGCCGAACTCGAACGCACTGTGCAAGAGCAAGCCGAGGCGCTCATTAAGAAGGACGAGGCCATGCAGACGCGCATTCGCGACGTCGGTGACGCCAAGGACGCGCGCATTGCCGAGCTGGAAGCGCAACTGGCCGCCGCCGAGGAGCGACTGCGAAAACACGAAGAGCTGCTGCGGGAACGGGACATGCAGCTCGAGCTGCTGTCGCACCGCTACGCGCTTGTGGACGAAGTTGCCGCGTACACGCCCGTCGTCGAAAAGCTGCTGGCGGCTATGCGCAGGCTGCCGGCCAAAACATCCAGCCGGCAAGCACCTCCGCAGCGGTCGCGGGCCAACTCGAGGGGTAACCTGTCGGCGGTGCGGTCCTCCAAGAGCTCGAACCCTGGCACGCCCAATCACGACGGCGTCGCGAATAGCGTGCTCGTGGACGGGCACGCGCTCTCCGAACTGCGCATCGGTCGTAGCTTCAGCATCAACAGTAACTTTTCCGCGTCTGAAGACGAAGCAGACGTGGTGGGCGCTATGCTGTGACGGACGGCACAGGCGCTCGCGTCGTCTGCTACGGAGGCGCAGCTTGACTCCGCGTCGCTTTCGTCTACTTTGAGGTAGTGCCGAATGCCGGAACGTTTTTTTTTATTCGCGTGGGCGCTTCCTGCCTTCTTCGAGAGCGTTGCACTACCTTTGCGAAACATTTTTATTTTTTTTCTAACGTGTAAAGGGAGTTCTGGCTCCTGATGCAGGGATGCCTCACCTGTATAAGAAAGCTATGAGAAAACTTACTTGACTGAGAATGCATTGGAAAGTATACAGCGGAAATGTATGTACGCCATGAGCGCTGGCCTCGGAGTCGCCAGCTGCAAATATCATTATCTGCTCCTGAAGCAAAGCTGCCTTAAAGCTTGTGAAATAGTTCATGGAAGTGTAGATTGCTGTTCTGTTAATTTCAACCTTTAGTGAACTTTATACAATGCCTGTTCTGTATTTGAGACAAGTTTTCTTCTTTCGCGACGATTTAATATTCCAACGAGGCTTTCATCAAAATGAAAAGCTACATAAGCATTTCCAATGTTGCAGATAAAAAAGTGTTGTGAAAGTGTAAAAATATCTGAGAAAGAGTGCTCTGTCTCTCAGCCCTTTATCTGCTCTACAGTGAGCTCATGTTGCAGATAAAAAAGTGTTGTGAAAGTGTAAAAATATCTGAGAAAGAGTGCTCTGTCTCCCAGCCCTTTATCTGCTCTACAGTGAGCTCACTTGTGTCTTTAGATACATTAATGTTCAACAAGCTAGAGGCTCTTCCCACAGCAACATTCTTGTTCAAAATGGATGTCACTATAGAATGTTACTGCACTCTCTCAATTTCTGCAAAGCAGGACCTTGTGGAAACTTTGTGGTGGTGATAACATGATGATTTGATTTCATATGTGCAATGCAAGCAACTGTGACTGCAGTGTTGTAGCTGTTGCCGGTCATTTTCGTGCTGTGCTGTCCCTTCTACCTAACTAAGGAATCTCAGCGCGTTTGATGTAACTCAGACATGGCACACATGTTACTTCCCAGCCATGCTTCAAAGTCCCAAGCCTTTAATTTATTTGCATAATTTATAGTTCTCTTTTTGTATGTACAGTTTACATGTTTTAATGTACTGTCATTTTAAGGAGTTACCGAGCATACAGTATTAACACCAGTTCACCACTGTTTCACAAATACCTGTGTGCCGTGTATGTGTTGTGCGTTTGCAGGATGTTTGTTAGGCTTACAAATTTTTTGTCATCTTCGGAGTTAAAGCAAGCCTTAGCACGAGCTTCCAGGAGACAAATCTGTGCAGAATAACAAGCAGATTTCATTGACTGTGACAGCAGAAAGCTGGCCCACAATGTGTGCACTTAATATATTGCTTCTTTGTTCTCGCAAGCAAAACAGTTTCCTTGGTGCCTGCTTTGCAAAGCAAATGAATGTAGTGCAGCTTCTGAAGAAGAAAGTGCACTGAAGTAGTAGTTTAGTGGTAGTAACGTGTGCTGCACGCGCGAAACTTTTGCAACGAGTTCGCTTAAGCCCTTTGCAGTTGGACTGCTGTCTTTACACATTTTTCTTCCAAGCCACCCTCATTTATATCCTCTATGCAGTTGAACAAGTAGGGATGCCAAATTTTGGGGGACAGCAAAGCTTACCAAATACTTCCTGCATGTTCAAAGAGGAATGCAGGAATGTACTTGAAAGAGTCATTGTTCGAAGCACGTTGTAAATATGCACCACCATGGTGATCAACTTTAGAACTTAACGACAGAAGCAAGACAGAATGAGGTAGGGTTCAGAAATATACTTTTTCCTGCCTGTGCACATACCACAATGCCTATCAGTTTGATGCCTCACTCCACACCATATTTTACTGCTGTTAAACTTCAGGCAATTCACAAATAGCTTTATTTTGGGTGAATTTAAGGCATTCTTGTGAGGTATAATATTATAAAGAAGCAGTAATTGCAAAATTGCTATTTAAGTGATATACATGAGGCCTGGTAACCTTTCTGATCTCAGTGTTAGGCTTAGTCTGATCTCTGGCATGTGAAGTAATTGCAAAGCTATTTAACCTTTGGGCATCAATTCATGGTTATTTGTCTCGGGTGTTGACTGCATCAGCATAGACTAGCCTATCAGAGCTGTTAGTAACTAGACATCTGATCGTTTGGGATTTCTTTAGCAAAATGCCATAATTACAGTTTTTTGCATGTTAAATCAGTTTGGTGCCTTAAGTGCGTTTCATCTAGGTGCTCTTATTGACAAGTGCAAATGGTTCTTAAGATTTAGTAAAAATTTGTCTTTAATTTTTGTTATATCTTGAAGCGCATTTGCAATGTGTCATTTGATTTTGAATTCTTCCTTCAAGGTTTAATCTCTATCTAAAACAGCCATGGTTCTCTATGTCGTACAAATAGATATAATTAGAAATGGGTAGATGCTGTCACGCAACCGATAGTTACTAATTTTGGCTTTCAAAGCAGTGGGCTAGTGGGTTGCACTGGCATACCTGATGCTTGGATATATACTTGATTGCACCTTTTCAGGAAGAAAAAATTGACGTGCCACAGGTGTCCCCTGAAAAAGAGAAAAACTTCTCTCTTATAGCCGAATCGCGTGCAGTTTTTGCACAGGGACGAATGTTAGTGGATTTTTAGCGTTGGCATGTTTGTTAATGCATCAGGATACTGCTTGTGGCAGCTTCCTCACCTAGGAACTTCTCTCAAGGCAGCTCATCCATATGCAGCTTCTTTGACCACTGTACAAAGATCACTGTTTTCAGCCAAATCATTGTGCATAAGACTTTCTCTGTGTCTTGGCTTGCTCCACAAAGCTCTCTAGTCTCGGAGGTGTAACAAAATGTGTGTTGAATTGCTTTTGCGTTGCAAGTTCTCCTTCAGTGCCCGGTAGCGCGATATGAGAATTTGAACTGAGCCTTGACATTTTAAAGTTCTTGTGAGCGTCATAAGTGTATGTATGTGCTAAGACATGTGATATAGCTTCTGAATATGCCCGGTGTTGGTGTGGGAATTACATTCCTCATCAGACTGTGGGAGTGAGGTCTGATCTTTGACGAATGTGCTGGTACCTATTTCCAGAGTAATAATAAAGATGTAACAAAGCATAGTCACCAAAAGTACTCTCCATTTCTTAGTTAACTCAAAGCGTGAGTTGTGGCAAGCTGTAGTCAAGCAAATAGAGCAAATGAGATTTAGATTGTATGAAATATTGTAAATTGTCGATATGCCTTCACTAGTCTCTGCAGCACAATAATTACTAAGCTAGGTTCTTTAAAGCCGAAAATTCTGCAGCGCAAGCATTACTACGCTAGGTTCTTTAACGCCGAAGATAGTGGCAACCAAAAGAGGTTATACCTCTGTCACACGAGCAGATTTAATGTTATTCGAATCGAATGTCATTCGATGCATCGAATGTCATTCGGTTTCTTTTGGTGCTATATGGTAAAATATGTCATTCGCAAATGGTGGCAGTTACGATCAGCTATAAAAAATGCTGCACTTAAGGAACATCGGTGCGCATAAAAGGCGTTTGAAATCACAGTGTAACATTTTAAAGCTGATCAAAACATTTCTGCGCGGTAATTCAAGCGAAAAACATTACTTTTGACTGTGCGGTAGCAGTTTAGCCATAAAAATCCTAGCCAAGTATCGAGCCACCCACAAACTATTCCAGCCACTGTACACAAACCGATAAATGTAAACAAACAATATGGCTGAACACAGCGGAGTGCGGATACACAGTGCGAAGACGCACGGAGACACGTAGAGCATGCGATTTGCGTCCAAACTTTGAGGTGCTGATTCAAAACTTTAACTTAGTTCCGAGATGAACATACGGGGAGATGCAGCTACCAAGAAACACAGAGCCCAAAATGATCGTGAGTCGCTGCCATGGAGCAAGAAACAAGTTTTCTTCCTCCATGGTCGCTACCATGACTGGACCACTGCTTTGACCGAGAGTAATACCGTTCCGCGAGAGCCTGCAGTGCTAATAATTTTACACCTAAATTAACAGGTTTTAAACAAAACTTTAGACATATAATTTTTAAATTTCAATGTGCGAGGGAGAGAGAGAGAAATAACATTTATTGCACCCGTCAAAAGGTTGGTGAGGATCCGAGGCGAAGCTCTGTCCCAACCATGTCCTCCCCCTCAGCCGTCGACCTGGATCCCTTGGATCTTAGCAGTGGCCAGGGCAAGACGGATGACTTCTCGTTGCCCTTTTTCGTCCTGCTTGAGAAGTAGTGCCTCCCAGGACTCATCTGTTCGGTCAGGTTCTCCAAATCTAGGACACGTCCATATCATATGGATCATGTCCGCTATGCCATCGCAACGTTTGCACCTGGGGCTAAAAATTTCCGCGTGCCACTTGCTGTAAAGCTGGGGGTTCGGGAATACTCCAGTCTGTAGCTTACGCCACATAACCTCCTCGCTTTTGTTGAGTTGCTTACACGCTTTTGGTAGTACTGATCTGCCTAATTTGTAATGATTTAGGATATCTTGGTAGGTGTTAAGGTCATCGTCGAACTGCAGGGGCTCCTCATTGCGCAAGGGGTACGGGGTTGCGCATAGGTCGTTACTGGGATCCCGGAATGTAGCTAATCCTCGGGCCAGTACGTGCGCTTTCTCGTTCCCCCTCAACCCCTGGTGCGCCGGTGTCCAAATGAGCGCGACCTGCTCTGCCGGTGGTGAACCACTGGCCAACACTCTTGCTGCTATGGCCGAAATGCGGCCCGCGTCAAAGTTTCTAATCGCTGACTTCGAGTCTGTAACTATAATTTTGACCTGTTGTTGTGTTAGAGCTAGCGCGATGGCCACCTCTTCCGCCTCCGTTGTGGTCGAATTTCTGGTGCTGCAGCATACTACCGAGGCCCCGTCTTCTCTAGTTGCTACTGAAACACGTCCCCTACCGTTCCCGCATTGTGCGGCATCTGTATATAAGACGTCCTGTCTTCCCTCAAAACGGGCTTGCAGCGCTGTTGCTCTATCACTCCTCCGGCTCTCATGGTAAACGGGGTGCATGTTTTGGGGGAGCGGAGGTATTTTTAATTTGTCTCTAACCTGTCTAGGTACTTTTTCTGTACGTCTGGAGCATGCTTGCGGCTCATACCCCAGTTTTTCCAAAATGCTCCGACCAGTACGACTGCGCAGCAGTCTCTGGTATTGTGAAGTCCTCGCAGCTTCAATGAGCTCTTCGAGGGTATTGGAGACCCCTAGTCTCATAATCTTGCTTGTCGATGTATTGGGTGGTAAACCTAGTGCCGTTTTTATCCCTTTGCGAATGAGAACGTCAAGTTTCTCCTTTTCTGCCTTGTGCAGCCGTAAATACGGCGCCACGTAGACTATCCTACTGATTATAAAAGACTGGACTAGCCTAAGGATGTTAGCTTCTTTCATTCCCGCATGTTTGTTTGCGATCCGCTTCAGGAGTCTACAGGTTTGACTCGTGCTAGCGTCTAGCCTCTGTATCGTTTCCGAGTTCCTGCCGTTGGCATGAATTCGTAATCCCAGAACTCTAATGGTTTCCACCGTTGGTATAACGTTACCGTTGACCCTGAGTGTTATTTTCGGGTTATCCTGCTTTATACGTCGACGATGGGGCGATCGCATTGACGTGAGAACGAGCGCTTCCGATTTCTCGGCCGAACATCTGAGCCCGATCGGTTCTAAGTATCTTTCTATAACTTCGATTGCCCGCTGGAGTGTCTGTTCAATTTCACCGTCACTGCCCCTGCACATCCACAGAGTCAGGTCATCTGCATATAATGCATGGTGTAGCCCTTGGATTTCGTCTAGTTTTGGGGGGGGACCAATCATGGCGATATTAAACAGCGTCGGGGACAACACCGATCCCTGTGGTGTGGCTTTGTTTCCCAGTCGAATACCTTCTACTGTGTGTCCCCCCATACTGATAGTTGCCGTTCTATCGCTGAGGAAGTCGCGTATGTAGTTGTACGTGCGAACTCCAACATCTAATGCACTGAGATTCCGCAGAATAGCCGAGTGCTTCACGTTGTCAAAAGCTTTTGACACGTCTAGACCAACGATCACCCTGGTGTCTACTGTTGAATTGTGTATGATCTGTTCTTTTAGCTGCAGCATGACATCGCATGCGGCCAAATGCGGTCTAAATCCTATCATGGTGTTCGGATAGATATCGTTGTCCTCCAAAAACCGGTTCAGCCGGGCCTGAACAACATGCTCCATTATTTTCCCCACGCATGACGTGAGCGAGATCGGACGCAAGTGTTCGAAACCCGGCCGCTTCCCCGGCTTCGGGAGGAATACGAGGTTTGCGGCCTTCCATGTCGCCGGCAGCCGACCGGCCTCCCAACACTCCTGCATGAATGCTGCGAGGTGTCGGATCGACGCGTCGTCCAAGTTTCTTAGCATTCGATTGTTGACTCTGTCCGGACCTGCAGCAGTCTTTGTTCTCAGTCTATTTCTGCCCGGACTTCGGCAACCGTTATCGGGCTATCTAGCTCCGGGTTTTCCTGGCCCTTGTAATCAGGTATTTGTTGGCCTATACCCTCTGCACAGTTTAAATACCGGTCTCGGACTTGGGCTATGAGAGTAGCCGCGGTCCCATCAAAGGTATGTATTAGCCTGTGAATTTGCTGCCTGGCCTCCAGTTTAGATTTGTCGGGATCTAGAAGATGCCGAAGTAAGTGCCACGTACTTGCGTTCCCGATATTCCTGTCCAGTTTTTCACAAATGCTGCCCCAGTTTTGCCTCGTTAAAACAAGCGCATATTCTTCAATTTCTTTGTTAAGCACTGCCAATTCTCTGCGCAAGTTCCTATTCCCTCTTTTCTGTGTGAGTCTCGTTTCTAGATCCTTCTTTTTACGCCAGAGCCTGACCATGTGACGGTCTACTCCTTCAATGTCCTCGTCAACCTCTACCTCCTCCGTTGCTTCGTTGACCGACTGAATGACCTTTTTATTCCAATCGTCAATGTTACCTATGCCTTCCTCGTCACCTGTGCGGCCATTTCGGAAAGCCTCCCAGTTCACCAACGTTGCCTTTTTGGTGCGGACGACCGGTGGGCCGTTATCTACTACGATTTCTATAATTTTATGGTCGCTGCCTAAGTTTTCACCTGTGTTGCACCACGTGGCGTAAATGCAGCCTCCGGTTAGAGTTAAGTCCGGAGATGTGTCTATCGAAACGCTGTTACCCTGGCGGGTTGGTTTCAGGGGATCCGTCAGAAGCAATAAGCCATTCTGCTGAATGCTGTTCCATAGTTCGCGTCCTTTTCCCTGCGTGTATCTATACCCCCATGCCGTGTGATGCGCGTTAAAGTCCCCTACTATCAACAGGGGTCCTCCTTTCGCGATCACTCGCGCTTTGGCGAATAGCTCATTGAAGTTGCATTGACGTTTTTGTCGAGGCGGGCTATATACATTGAGGATGAATAGACTTTTGAATTTTCTTTTTTGTGGGATTATCTCGATTAGTACATGGTCAACATTTGTTGTCCCGGTATTATGCTGCAGCACCGTTATATTCCTTTTGACAAGGGTGACCACTCGCGTGTTGTCATCTCGTCCCGCGTATGATTTGTAACTCGCTAGCTTAGCGTGCTTACTGCACTCCTGCAATGCGATTACTTCGGGTTTGTCAATGTTCGTCAAAAAAGTTTCCAGTACCGCGCGTTTGCGACTGAAGCCCCTACAGTTCCACTGCCAAATGGTATTTCTACGGTGATGCAGAGCCATTTTTAATGTTATGAATCTCTTGGTAAACCAACTGAATTCTCTCGTCTCTCCTAGCCATTTCGACCCGCATCTCTGCCATAGCACTGTTCAGGCGTTCTAACGCGGTCATAACTTGTTGTTGGAAAATTTTGTCGTCGTCTTCTTTTTTAGCGAATCGTTTTTCCAATCCTTGGACGCGGGTTTCGAGATCCGGCTCGGGACCTCTTTTTTTTTTTGCTGCAGGAGGACTGTCCCTAGGGGTCTTTTCCTGTTCCTTCTGCGGTGCCTCCGCTACCGGCATTTCGGTCTTCACTGGTTGTGAAATTTTGCCTATCGCAATGATTTGTTCCTGCAGTGCCTTAACTTGCGCCTGTAACAACTGATTCTGTTTTTTTAGAGCCTGAACCTCAGCTGAGTCCTGAGAGTCACTACTCACTCCTTTTGATGGTGTCTGCGGCGGTTTCTGCTGCTGCTGCTGCTGCTGCTGCTGCTGCGGCTGCGGCTGTTGATTTGGTCGAGAGCCCTCCATTATCGTCTTGGACGACGGCGGCTGCAGTCGCGGGAACGAAGAGGAACGGGTTCTTGTACGGCTCTGGGACCGGTTGTGGGACTCACTACGCCCATCGCGACGACTAAAGCGGACCTGTTTGAAGAATATGTTGTTGTGTTACTTGTTCCTGCTGCGTATCTGGCGTCTAGAGTACACATTCGGTTCGCGATCGAATGCGAATGAGTTCCCCAAACTCATTCGATGAAGAATGTCATTCGAACCTAATGACATCAAATTTTATCGTGTAGCACGGGAATAATGACATTAAATGCTAATGTCATTCTATACGAATGACATTAAATTTGCTCGTGTGACAGAGGTATTAGACAGATTGAATTAAATCAATTATGCGAAAGCGGTACAACATTCCGGTTCAACACCGCGCTTAACGTGCTTTCGATTATGATCACCCTTGGAGCCCATTCTTCTTGTATTTGAGCAGCTCCTACCATCCTCTGCCGCACATTTTTGCTACAGTTCTTGTCACTTGGCCACGTCTTCAGAATCTGTAGACTAGAGTTGTGCTCAGTTACCATGTGTCCACGAAGACATCTTTGTTCCTGTTCATGATGTCCTTCTGGACCTCGCTTATCGGGCACCGATCGTAGGCCCTGTATATTCGCGAACAGCAACCTGGCGCCGCCATGTACAACACCACTTCCAAGATCACGGCCATCCACTCTGAACACCTTTACATCGCATAAACACCCATCCCTTGTCTATTCATCCCGCCGCGGTGGCTCAGTGGTTAGTGCGCTGACTGAACCCAGGGACAAGGGATCAAATCCCGGCCGCGGCGGCCACTTTTCGACGAAGGCGAAAAGCAAGACGTGTACTGTGCGATGTCGGTGTATGTTAAACCCAGGTGGTCGAAATTTCCAGAGCACTTCACTATGGCGTCTCTTAGCCCGAGTCGCCTTAAGCCTAACCCTGAAAAATTAGAGGGTCTCTAGATGTCTCTTAAAGGCCCACTGTCCACCCTCCGGTCGAAAATATTTTCTTCCCCGGTGACTGTGAGACTTCGCCCCTAGAACGCAAGGCCGCAAAATGTTTTTGAAAAGAGTAACTAATAGCGCAGTTACAGCCACCGCAATCACCCGATTCTGTCATGCTTCTCTCCTTCCGTTCCTTCGCAAAGGGTTTTCACTCTCCTGCCCGAGGTCGTCTAGCCTCCGCAAGACAAATTCTGGTAGCTGGAGAAGTCAGACAAAATTTGGTGATTCCCCCGCTGCCAAAAAACATGCACCCGGAATATAACAAAGACAGGAGGAAAAAACGAGCCGAAGCATTAGAAATTAGATTCGGCGAAATTTCGGAGCATGAAGTGGCCTATGTAGACGCGGCGGGAGGTGGTGGCAGTTTCACGGTAGCAACGGTCGTCAGCGGCCGGGTCAATCCCGTGACAGCTGCCACTTTGCGCGGGCGGAGCATAGAAATAGCCGAGGAAACTGCGATCGCGTTAGCTTGCGTCGGAACGGAAGCGAAGTTTGTCATAAGTGACAGCAAAACTGCCATACAAAATTTTAGCAAGGGCAGGATCTCGCCCTTAGCAGCCAGAATCCTAGGCCAGAAAAAGTTGGATAGGAAAATTCAAATAATTTGGACTCCTGCGCACGAAGCCGTCCCCGGAAACGAGGCGGCCCACAAGCTGGCTCGAGATCTCTACCGCCGAGCCGCTACAGGGCCACTTGATGACCGAGGAAGCGGAGAGCGCTTGCTAAAATATGGGGAGATCACGCAGCACTACAGATTGGATCGTAGACTGGTACCCCCACCAGACCCGAAATTAAACAGCAGACAAGCAGTGGCGTGGAGGCGACTGCAAACTTATACATATCCGCACCCGGTTATGGCGAACCACATGTTCCCTGAGGCTAGGAGTGATAAGTGCAATCTTTGTGGGGCGAGAGGGACCCTCGACCACATAATATGGGAATGCCCGTATTCTCCCAGGAGGACGAACAATATAGGCTGTAGAGACACCTGGGAGACCCTGCTGTGCAGCTCGGACCCTGAGCTCCAGCTCCTACTCGTCCAACTGGCTGAAGAGGCTGCTGGGACCCAAGACCTCCCGGCCTGCCTCTGAGGCGGCGGCACCCGCCCCTTGACCTGCGTGTCGGGGGGTGTGTTGATCACCTTATCTGTTGGACATTAAAGTTTAGTCCATCCATCCATCCTTCCTCCTCTGCGTTTGGCGGGAGATTGGGCGTGGCACTCCGTGAGCGCGAAAAAAAAAAAAAAAGAAAACGGCCGAGGGAGCGCGCCGCTGGATTCAGTCTGGCCGTGGCGAGGGCTTCCCCTCTTCCTTTTTTTTCTTCTCTATATTCTCTTCTATCTGCACGAGGCAGCGGAGGTGGCCGACCTCGACGGCTGCGTTTCGATGGAGGCGAAACGAAGAGGTGTCCGTGTGCTGTGCGATGTCAGCGCACGTTCGCACGTTAAAGATCCCCAGGTGGTCGAAATTACTCCGTAGCCCTCCACTACGGCTCCTCTTTCTCTTTTTCCACTTTCACTCCCACCTTCCTCCCTTCCCTTCGGCGCGGTTGAGGTGTCCACAGAAAGCAAGTGAGACAGTTACCGCGCCTTTCCCTTCCTATAAATCAATCGCAGCGGAGGTGGCTCGCTGTAGAGCCAGTACCAGGCCCGTGCATTTTCTTTTCCTTCTTCCTACAGCAACAACAACACCGCTTCCTATGTTTGTATTCAGATTTTCCCATCTTGAATCGGGGATATTTCTGGCAAAGGTAAGGTCAGGGCACGTATCCCTGGTTACTCTGTTACCAATGCGCGCAGGTTTATCAGGGTCGACGAGTAAGGTATACCCAACATCAGCTGTCTCCCATAATTTATTTCCCTTTCTAACTGAGTATCAATGGTGGTATTCGCGCTTCAAGGTAAAGTACATTGTCAGCCACAAATTTGGGGTGCCCAAGGCATAACCTAAGCGCTTCCCGCTCCAAAAGGACTAGTGGCCGAATTTTGTTAGCAGGTGAGCTGGAAAACAACACAGATCCAAACTTTAAAATTGGTCGTATATAAATAGCATAAATCACTAAAAGCGCATCTCGCCCCATTCCAGACCTGGGATTGCTTAACCTGCGCAAAATACCTACAGCACGAGCCCCTTTCGCTGCAACATGGTCAATGTGATCCCTCCATGTCAGCTTATGATCATAAATGACACCCAGATACTTCAAAGACTTAATTTGAGGAATCGTTTCTTGCTGAAATGTTAGAGAAAGATTTACCAGATCCTTAATTTGGAAAACAAGGACAGATATTTTTTTTTGCATTTAATGTAAATGTAACCAATTCTGAAGGAAGCTCAGATACGATTGTAGGTGCCCACTGAAGGTTTGAGTGTCAGGTGCAGCCGAAAAGAACGCAATGTCATCCGCATAGGCATACGTGCGAACTTCTTGATGAGTGGGAATTGAGCTCAACATGATTTTGAATAGCACGGGCGAGAGAACTGACTCTTGAGGAAAACCTCTGGTTTGTTGATATTTGCCAGAATGCACAGCATTTAATGCGCAATAAAATTGTCTGTTTTGTAGGAATGCTGATGTTCACGCAATTAAATATTGCGGAAACCGCAGAGTCTCTAATCTTTGCAATAAAATTCTTGGCTCTACACTGTCATAAGCCTTTGCTATATCCAGAGTCACCAAAACAGCATGCATTATCTGGCACCCCACAAGAAGAATACGACTCTCAAGGTCGGTATATGCGCATTCCATATTGAAACTTTGGGGCGAAAACCTATTTGACAAGGATTAAGAATATATCCTTGCTGAATAAACTTTATAACACGTAGGAGTACGACCCTTTCAATTATTTTACGAAGTTGGATGTTAATAATATTGGTCTAATATTATCCAAAGTATACCCACTACCATTATCTTTAAGTACAAGAATCACTTTGGCTAGTGTCCATTCACCCGGTATACAAGAATGATGAAAGTGATTAACCAGCTCTAATAAAGAATTTGGAGACACCTCAAAGAGAATATTTATCATTTTTGATGTTACTCCATCATGCCCAGCTGCTGCTGGGCATGATGGCAATCCCATCGCTATTGGAGGAAGCTCTGAAAGTGTAATTTGGAGGTCATACTTAACCTTATCTACTGGGCCTACAAACACAGAAGATAAAGGAAATATCGGCGAAAAACGCTTTTGAATCTTTTAGCAATTGTTTCTAATGTTTCGAGAGCTTCTATATGTGTCGAAACATATAAAGGTAAATTTTCCGAGACAGGAATCTTCTTTCGCGATTTTGAAAACTTGAAAAGTGCACGTTTGTTATTCAATTTTGAAAGGTAATTGAAATGTTCAGAATCGTAATCATCTCTCGCTTGGGCGGCTGTGTGTTTAAAAGTAGCTGCAAAAAATGTATAATCAGGCCAATATTTGGGGCACTGGTTGTGAAGAAGCCTCTTCCATGCAGCCTTTCTTCTTCTATAATCACGCGAACAATCTGCATTCCACCGTTTTGTAGCTGTATTGCCTTTTGATGCACGCACCAAGAATTCAGCCTTCTTACGATAGGATTCAACCGCCTGACATAAGCGTTGTGATTTTAGTTGTTCCGTAGTGTTAACCACTGTATCAAAAGTAGAAATCAAAGATGAGTGAAATTGGTTATAATTAACATATGACCTCAAGAGTGCGGTCGGCGAAGTCAAGCGACAGTTAAAATAAATAACAATAGGCATATATGGTCGCTAGAGGTGCCACCATCAACTGTCAACCAATTGAGTACAGTAACACTAGGACTAGAGAACGTTAAATTTATCACAGATTGACTGGGGGCACGTACGAAAGTAGGCAAACCAGAAATCGTGTAATAACGGTTATTACCTGAGAGCCAATCCCACGGGCGTTTGCCGCAGAGATCCATCTTGTAAACCCACGAAACATGGTGAGAATTAGTCTCCAGCCAAGATAATTCAATTTTGAGAATTAACTAGCAAGAGGTCTGGAGATCTGATGTCCTGAACACCATGAGGGAAATAACATTCGCTAATGGCAACGCACAGAACCCTGGAATTTCAAGGTCTAAAGCCAATAATTCAGAGTCGTAGAATATTGAAAAGAAATCGTAGCCCTATGACAAAATTTTGAAGAAACTAGAATTAGTAACCCACCACCTCTTGACTGCCGATCTTGTCAGAATGACCGATAATTTTGCAAATTGAAATGTTTTTCAGTTGTAAGCCAAGGTTCTTGGGAAATAAATATGTCTATATATATTCTGTTTTAAAGAAAGGTAAACTAAAACTGTAGTAGCTGAGAGAAGAGATCTACAATTCCACTGAATTGAAATCTGGGCAGCAGCAACAGCTTCCCCTAAAATGTTTTCCTTTGGCTTTCAGCTGAGCTGTTGATTTTTTGATTTTGCTTCAGGACGTGGTGATGGGTTAGATATCGGGGACCCACTACGGCTTAGGATTCGCGTATCTGACTCCACCATCTCTGCATCATGAATCTCGCCTAAATAGTCAGTCTTGCATAGAAGAAGCGGAAGGAGATTCATCTTGCGGGCGAGACATTGCAGCTAAGGAATACTGCGCTGTTAATGGAGCACAGGTGCCGTGGGAGAGGCCGTAGTAAACCAATTATCTTTATCAACCGTCGTCTTCCTTTTCGAGGTAGTCCTGGTTCTTTCGTTTGTTTGTCAAGGTGAACACTGAATTCAGTTAACTCACACCTTTTATTTTTACAACAATAGCGTGCGTTGTGGCATAAGTAAATATTCACTGATACGTATGCTGAATAGAAGGAACAATATTGCTTCAGTGCACTATATCTAAGCCGAGTACGTGATGCCTTCACGAATCTGATTTATTGGCAAATATTGAGAATGTGCACCCTGAATTCTGACAGGCGTATTGAGCTTATATGGGTGCCGGCTCACTCTGGCAATCCCGGAAATGAGGCCGCCGATAACATAGCCCGAGGACTTATTAGCCGGGCAAATGGCGACCCATGCCGGGATTTCTCGAGGGAGCGGGCACATACATTTTCTGAGCTCACACAGCAAGCACGCCTTGCCCGTCGACTCTACCCCCCTCCCCACCCCCAGCTGTCTCACTCCCAACAAATCCAACAAATCCTCTGGAGGCGTCTTCAAACCCGAACGCTTCTCACCCCTCAACGCCTATCCTACTACCGACACGTTTCCCCTGAGTGCACTCTCTGTGGAGAGTTGCACGCCACCTTGGACCACATTCTTTTCGGCTGCCCTGCCGATCCTCCCCCGCAGGGACAGCCCGCCATCGGATCATGGGAGGAATGGGAGGCCCTCCTTACGTCGCAGGACCTGGACATACAACTTCGCTGTGTGGACCGGGGTGCCAGTGCCATGGCCCTACGTGGCCTGGACACATGCGCGTAATGTGAGGGCCGTGCGGTGGCCCTGGGCCCTTGAAGGGTCCAAACTCGCTCGTTTAATAAAGTTTTTTCCTCCTCCTCCTCCTTACAGGAAGGGAAAGGCACGGTAACTGTCTCACTTGTTTTCTGTGGACACCGAAACCGCGCCGTAAGGGAAGGGAGGAAGATGGGAGAGAAAGTGGAGAGATGCCTTCACGGTGTTGTTGTGGCTGTAGGAAGAAGGAAGAGAAAATGTACGGGCCTGTTACCGGCTTTCCTCCGCTGCCTCGTGCAGACTGAAGCGAGAAAGAAGAGAAGAAAAAAAGACACACACAGCGCTATCTCTGTCCTTGTCTTGGTGCGCTACATTTTGTTCCCTTCGATCATGTACCAACAAGCCCAAGTATCTATACCCTTAAGAAAAAAAAGGAGAGAAAGACGCGCGCCGCCAACAGCCGTCGTCCACCACTCAAGCGGTGACGGGTGCAATGACGGCCTACAACAGATAAACATTTAGTGGCAGGCTAGCCCCCGCCGCAAGCGGCGTTGACCTACAGTCCCAACCCCGTAGCTCCAGGAACAGCCACCCTTACCACTTCCTCCCCTTCACGGTGATAGTGGTTAGGGATGGGGGCGAAACGAAGAGGCGTCCGTGTGCTGTGCGATGTCAGCGCACGTTAAAGATCCCCAGGTGGTCGAAATTACTCCGTAGCCCATCACTACGGCTCCTCTTTCTCTCTTTCCACTTTCACTCCCATCTTCCTCCCTTCCCTTACGGCGCGGTTGCGGTGTCCACAGAAAACAAGTGAGACAGTTACTGCACCTTTCCCTTCCTATAAATAAATCAGTTTTTACTGAAAATATTTGGAGGACGCTTAAGCTTCGCCTTCAAGAGTGGAACGCGATAGCGTCAGGGGCGAGTGGCGCGCCACGTGTCGGGGCAGCGCCGCACATTGCGAGGAGGGGTTCTTCTGTGTTTGCCGCAAGATGGCTCTGCATGTGCGCAGAGCGCAGAAGAAATGTAGCGGAAACGTACTTCGCTACTCGTGTAACTGCGACTTCTGTAAGTAACATGCTCATAATTACCGATATACACCGTAGTATAACGTTCTACGGCACGTTTCTAAGGCAACACCGCATTCACTAGAAGCGCTTTTGTACCACTTTCAAGCATCGAACTCGTGGCTGAGTGTGTGAGACGGAGACGCTACCACTCAGCCACAAGCGCTGAGCTCTCAGCTCAGCGCTGAGAGCAGGGTGGACAGCGGCCGATGTAGCGAGGAAGAAGAAGAAAGGCGTTCTGGGCGGCTGAGCCTGAAAATGTTGCTTGCTGGAAACAGCGCATCGGCCGTTGGCCGAGGTCTTTCGAATCCTCAGGACACTACCGAAACGTACAAAGTTGTCCTTCCACGCCTG
The DNA here is from genome assembly GCF_055883805.1 of Amblyomma maculatum. Taxonomy (NCBI): domain Eukaryota; kingdom Metazoa; phylum Arthropoda; class Arachnida; order Ixodida; family Ixodidae; genus Amblyomma; species Amblyomma maculatum. The sequence continues at coordinate 67,433,561 of NC_139351.1, read as the reverse complement.
CCCACCGGTAATGTTGTCCTTAATACCGTTTTCCTGCATGCCGACCTTAAGGGTCGCCCGTACCGAGCACCTGACTTTCGAGACGCACTTGCACAGATTTTGGACCTCCGGGAAATTTTGTGCATTGGTCAGTACCAAATGAGCCACGTGTGGATGGTTACCTGCGAGAGTAGTTCTTCAAAGCAGAAGCTAATTAACAAAGCAGAGTTCCCTGTGAAAGGACTTCGGTGCATGGTGTTCGACCCGGATACAAAGAAAGCCAAGGTTAAGCTCCTTTGGCTTCCCCGCTATATGGAGCACCGGAGGATTGTGGAAGCTTTCGAGCCTTATGGAACGATTCAATCTGTGGAGCGTGAAAAGTGGCGGTGCCCAGGGATGGAGCACATGGAAAGGGCGAACCGTGAAATCTCCCTCACGCTCAAGGACGGAGTGTCAGCAAGTCCAATTCCTCACACTCTTAATGTTTATGGGGTGCAGGCATTAGTGCTTATCTCAGGGAGACCTCCACTGTGTCTTCGATGCAGCCGGGTAGGTCATGTACGGCGTCAGTGCCGAACGCCTCGATGCACCCAGTGCCGGCGCTTTGGCCATACTGTGGAGAACTGTGTATTAAGTTATGCCGATAGACTGCGTCAAGGCCAGTGGTCACGAGAAGATGACGTGGCGTCCGAACATATCATGGATGTGTCAGAGGTTGTTGATGTAACTGGTGAGTTAGGTCGTGAACCTCAAATTGATGGGGACCAGAAGCCTTCTGCACTTCACACCAACTCAGAAGAATCTGCAGTGACTGGCCATCAACAACCAGCGTCTCCAGAGCCAAAACCGCCGGACCCGGGCCCGCCTGTGAGTGCCACTCAGAGTGCTGCGCTTGCTGCCCAAGAACCACCTTTCATTGAAGGACGTCTGGATATGCCTCCTGTGGAATGAATGGGGAAGATACCGCCAGTGGATGCTCGCCTATCCTCCTTCGTCATTGATTCTCCTTCGTCGTTGGAGGGGTAACAGTGAGCCTTCTGTGGCACCGATCTCTGGTGCGTCCGGTTCTCTGTCGGCTGTCAGTGTTGCAGCGAGCGATGTGCTCCAATCAGGTTCGTGGGCCGAAGCCTTGAGTGTCTCAGAGGAGGACATGGACAACACAGTGCCTTTGAAGCGTCCCGCAGATGATGAGGTGTGTATCGATGGTGCTGGCCAGAAGGCACACTGTGTAGAGGCCACAGGAAGGGTGACTTTAAAGAGGAGGGCGATGTCTGCCCGAAAGGCCGCCAATTTGCAGGCGGGCCACCCCATTCCAGGGGATGTTTAAAAGGACTAGTACCAAAAATGGCTAGAGTCGCAGCATATCAAGTCGCTACCCTTAACGTCAGGGGTATGCGTAATCGTCGGAGACAGCAGCAGTTAAGACATCTGTTAAAGAAATGGAGTGTGTCTGTAGCAGCAATTCAGGAAACAAAGTTGTCCTCCGATGAAGAGACGGAAGCTGCTCTTGAGCCGTTTTTGCCGGAATATAACATTATTGTTAGCCACGCTAGAGGCTTGTCCGGAGGGTGTATGCTATTCCTGGCCAAAACACTAGAGATGACAGCCATGTCTTATTGCATAGATGGCGAGGGACGACTTATATGCTTTGACCTCACAATCTCAGGTGTGCAGTGGCGAATTATTTGTGTTTACGCCCCTGTAAAACAGCCAGACAGAAGGCATTTTTTTCTTTCATTAGTTTATCATTTGTGCACAGATCGCAAAATTATGTTGTTGGGAGACTTTAATTGTGTTTGTAGGGATGAGGATCGATCAGCATTATGTAAGAGATATGACCCTAGTGCTGCATTACTTAACGATTTGGCTTGTGAATATAACCTTGTGGATGTGGGGCAGGAAAAAGGCGACAGTATTCATTTCACTCATTTTCAGTTCTCCTCTAACGCCCGCCTTGACAGAATTTATGTTTCTGCAGACATGTTAGCAAATTTGTTTGGTTACTGGGTGCGGCCCATCTTCTTCAGTGACCATTGTATGGTGTCTCTTCAGGTAGGGAGGTACAGTCGGCAGATACTTCACCCTCGGTGGGAACTGTGGAAAATGAATAACTGTCTGCTCTCAGATGAAATCTTTAAGCGTGCTGTACCTACTTGTTTGAAAGACATATGGTCACGCCATGATCTGTCAGTTTTTCAAAAATGGGACTTGTTCAAACAGGAAACCAAAAACTTAGCAATTGAAGCCTCTGCAAGAATCGCGTTCCTAAAGAGACACCACATTCGTGAGCTTGGGCGCACTCTAACTGAGCTACATGAGCTAGAGAGGGTTAGCCCGGGTGCCTATGTTGAAGAAATTAATAACGTAAAGGCAGAGCTTCAACAAATTGCGACGGAAAGATACAAGGGGGCCCTAATAAGATCTAGGACTCGAAGGTTTCTTGACAAGCAACCTTCACGTCGGGCCCTCAGTGATGAAAGAGAGAATGCTCTTACGAAGGAAATATTGGAAATTCAGTATGGTGGTTGCACATATAGTGATGCTCCTAGTATTGTTGCTGCTTTCTATGATTATTATCGAAAGCTGTTCGGCGGTTGTAAAGATCCAAATCAGGGTTTCTATTATAATTCCTTACCTGAGAACTTTCCTCGACTAGACGATGAGAAATGTGCTGTAGTAGAGGGACCCATCACTTTGGAAGAAATTAAATCAGCTATTTCAGACCTTCAGAACCAGAAATCTCCTGGCCCAGATGGTATAACTAGCGAATTTTATAAAACATTTTCGCCTTGCCTAACGCCTGTTTTGATGGAAGTATTCCAAGCATCTTATGATGTGGGTTTCCTGCCTCCCACTTTCTATTCAGGCTACACAATATTAATACCCAAAAGCAAAGATACTAATCGGCTGAAAACTGTTGAAGGATATCGTCCAATTTCCCTCTGTAATGTTGATTACAAAATTTTTGCCAAGGTCCTTTGTTCTCGTTTGCAGCTGGTTATCATGGACTTGATAGGTTCGCATCAGGTATGTGGTATCAGAGGGCGCAGTATTCAAACACACATCCATATTGCACGTTCAGTAATCGAGACAGTATCAGATGAGACAGGCCAAGTAGCTCTGATTCAAATTGACCTGGCAAAGGCGTTTGATAAAGTTCAGCACAATTTCTTGTTCGCGGTCTTGGAGAATGCAAACATTGGTGACGTTTTGCTCAAAGGCATAAGGCTGTGCTATATGAACTCGTATACAAGACTAATTGTTAATCAGGAGCTAACGAAACCAATACCACTGGAATCATCTGTTCGTCAAGGATGTCCACTGTCTCCACTGTTGTTTGGCTTATATCTGGAACCCCTCTGTCTCAGTATAATTAACAGTGCAGCCATCCGTGGTTTCTCTCTGGCTCAATGTGAAGTTAAGATTTTAGCTTACGCGGACGATATCGCCCTCTTTTGTCTGACAAAAAGAGTGTACTTGAGGCTTTACACTTGACTGAACAGTTCTGCGATGTATCAGGCGCGGCCCTTAATTTAGATAAATCCAAAGGTTTTTGGTTGGGACACTGGGGCACTAGACTAAGCCAGTTTGGAGGCATATGCTGGGACTGTAGTCCTCTTCAGTACCTAGGGGTTCCGCTGCACCAAGTTTGTAACAGCGCAGCCTACTGTGATTCACAAATCGTACCTATGCGGCGACAAACGCAGGCTTGGATGGGTAGGGAACTCTCAGTGTTTGCTAGGGCACAGGTCTGTAACATATTTTTGTTTGCAAAGCTTGCGTATGTCCTTCAAGTCCTGCATTGTGCGAGGAGCAAAGTACAAGTTATACACAGAATATTTGCAACATTTGTGTGGCGCTCTCAATGGGAGCCCATGCGGCGTGACAACTTGTTTCTTCCCTTAGAGTCTGGTGAAGTGGGCCTTGTTCACTTGTTTGTGCATCAACTTGTCTCCCGTTTTTTCTTTTTCAAATCGGCAAACCATCCGTTTCTTGTAACTGTGCTCATTAGGCGCCTTAGTCCACATTTGCCTTACTTATTCGCACCAACTGGGCAGGCTCGTGAGGGGCGTTTATGGGGATTCCTTAAGGAGGTTGCTGACACTTTCAATTTTCTCACTGTGCGTTTCTCTGTAGATTACCTGTATAGCTTCTCGAGAAAGCAGATGACCCAGGCTCTCACTGAGTCTTTGTTCCCTACACCGTTGTATCGGCAGCCTTATCTGGGGTTTTTGGACACCACTGTTCTAAAGCGTGTTAGGCAAATGTGCATTCAGGCAGCTGCAAAAACGTTCTTTTTCAAATTACATACAGCGACGTTGCCTGTCAAGACATTTCTTCACAATAAGGAGATGTTTGTGCCCTGGTCGGTAAATTGTCGTCTCTGTAACGTGCCTGAGACAATTGATCATTGCTTTATTCTGTGCCGTGATGCTATGTTCTTTTGGGACATACTACAAAGAACTCTTAAAAAGGACATTGAAATTACGCCTTATACAATTAGATTTTTGCCTCCTGACAAAAACTCTGTCGTGCCTTACGATCTATTTGTGTTGATGGGACTGTTGAGCCTTTGGAAAAGCCGCATGATCGACAGGCATGCAGAGCCACCAAGATCGTCGAAATCCGTGTTTCGGGAGCAGAGTGCTTTGGTGAGAAGTGTATATGCTGCACGTGAAGAACCTCCAAACTGGATGCCGTATCTAGACGCATGTGTATATCTCCCAGACTTTTGATGTTCTGATGATTGTGCATTGTCGGGCTGAGGATATGACGGGCTCGTAGTAAGCAGCCCGGTAACTTTAGACATGGACATGTTTAAGTAAGTGGAGTTGTTCCTTTTTACGGAAGTTTTTCCATGCAATAAAGAAAAAAAAAAACTCGTGGCTGAGTGGTAGCGTCTCCGTCTCACACTCCGGAGACCCTGGTTCGATTCCCACCCAGCCCATCTTGGAAGTTGCTTTTTATTTATGAAGTGCATGCCGGGATTTATCGCTCACGGCCAACGCCGCCGATGACACCGGCTTTTCTGTGACACGAGCTCCTTAACGCTGCCGCGTTAATACAGCCCGACTACTGTGCCGGAGTACCCGGGTTCGAACCCGACCTCGGCGGCTGCGTTTCGATGGAGGCGAAACGAAGAGGCGTCCGTGTGCTGTGGGATGTCAGCGCACGTTAAAGATCCCCAGGTGGTCGAAATTACTCCGTAGCCGTCCACTACGGCTCCTCTTTCTCTCTTTCCACTTTCACTCCCATCTTCCTCCCTTCCCTGTCCACAGAAAACAAGTGAGACAGTTACCGCGCCTTTCCCTTCCTATAAATAAAGTCAGTTTACTGAAATACAACTTCCGAGAACGTTTTTGCAGGGTGATGCATTACTGAAATTGCTTTACAGCACAGACACACAAACACAGGAAAGAACGAAGTGACTGGACAGAGCGCTCTGTTCCTCTTCGCTTTTTCCTGTGTTTGACTGGAGCAATTTCGACCACTTGGGTATCTTTAACGTGTGCTGTGCGATGTCAGCGCAAAGATCCCCAGGTGGTCGAAATTGCTCCGTAGCCCTCCCCTACGGGCCCCCTTTCTTTATTGGCAGCTTTTCGATGGAGGCGAAAAGCAAGGCGCCCGTGTGCTGTGCGATGTCAGTGCACGTTAAAGAACTCCAGGTGGTCGAAATTTCCGGAGTCTTCCCCTACGGCGTCTCTCATAGCCTGAGTTGCTTTAGGACGTTAAACCCCACAAACCAACCAACCATTTCCACTTTCACTCCCAACCTCACTAGGGTGGCGTAGTGGTTACGGCGTTCGACTACTGTTCCCAAGGACGCGGGATCAAATACCGGCCTCGGCGGCAGCTTTTTGATGGAGGCGAAAAGCAAGGTGCCAGTGTGCTGTGCGATGTCAGTGCACGTTAAAGAACCCCAGGGGTCGAAATTTCCGGAGTCCTTCACTACGCCGTCTTTCATAGCCGGAGTTGTTTTGGAACGTTAAACCTCAACAAACCAAACCAAACTTTCACTCCCACCTTCCTCCCTTCCCTTACAGCGCAGTTCAGGTGTCCACGGAGCAAGTGTGACAGATAATGCGCCTTTCCCTTCCTCTGAACCAATAGGTAGGCATTAAAATATACTTCAGTAATAAGAAATGCAGGAGAGATGATGAAAAACTGCGTCCAATACAATGTCTCACACAAAAAAATAATAAGTGATGCCCTCCCAAAGGTTCTTCGTGAATTTTTTTGAGCTATTTTTGTATTTGTGACCTTAAAAGGAAAGACAGCACAAATGATTCCAGTAGCGATTTTCCCTTCTGTGCTAGCTTTTATAATCGCAACAACATGCACTTTCCGTGAGTTGAGAGGCTGATGAAAGCTATACGATGTTAAGAAGCCACCATGCTCCGAGCTCGGAGCCCAAATTGAAAGAGGACGCAGGCGCGGCGCACTCTGGCCAATCCCCTACTGATTATATTTGACATATGCTCCGAAGAAGAAGAAGAGGCGAACAGCAGCAATACTGTATCGAAGAAGAAATGCTCTCAGTCCCATTACCGCAAAACAGGACGCACCAAGTGTCCTACGCGGTCATTGTATGTGCATTCCTTGTCCTTGCGTTTGCTGCGTTCGCATTCTTCGCTGTCTTGCCACGCTGGAAAGGGAGTGCCACGAATGAATTGAGTAGATTTTGCTGCCCTGAGCTTCTGGATCCTCTGGCACCCATGGTAAACCTGACGTTGGACCCGTGCCAGGAGCCGTTTCACTACGTATGTTACCACTGGAAGCAGCAGAGCGCCGATTCTACACCGAGTTTCACCGTGAAGAACGCCTTCTCATCTGTTCTCCAAGGAACCGACCGAAGTGAGTCTGGCCGCACCCTAAACAGGATATACATGTCTTGCATCTCCGCCGTGGGGTCGACCGAACCAATGGAGAGCATCCTGCTACGTGGCATCCTGGAAGTAGTATCACCACTTGTCGTCCCACCGCATCGGTTCGACAACAATCTACTGCTTATCTTATCTCTCTCGCTGTCCTACAGAACCTTTCGTCCAGTCTACATTGAGGCACAGCGAAGAGGAAATAAATACCAGCTCTATTTTGGACCACGCAACTCAAGCTTCATGGAGTTTCTTCCGGAAGACTACGAAGGATCCGCAGTTCTGGAGCGTGTGCTGGTAGCTTTAAACGACGAGGGCAGCTTTAACCTTTCAATAGCAGAAGCTCTTACCATTGGGACATATATTTCTCATTCCGGGAAAATGGAGCCTGTCGTTACCGGGAACCTTTCACTCCTCGAAGAGTTCATTCCGCAAGGAGCGCCAAGCACATTCAAGTCCGTTCTAGACAAAATCCACCAGTTCCCGAAACATACCAGGGTTTTAATACAATCTCCTTCTTTAGTCAGGAAAATTCTGCTATTTTTAATCGACCCAGCTAATCAGCCGAAGGCCATCTCCTACGTTCTTTTCGAAGCGGCTGTTTCGTTTTTCCAAGAACAATTCCAAACAAGAGACTTCAAGACACATGAACTATTTCAGATATGCGCTGAATACGTGAAGAACTTCCGAATTCCTATATTTATTCATTACGCCATGAAATTCAGCAATCCAGTTAAAGACCGACAAGTGGTTGCCACAGTCGAGCGAATCAAGTCCATCGTGATCGAAAAACTATCGCTTCTAGTCGACGCAAGTGACAATGCTAAAATGGCAAACACCCTTTCAGAGCTCAGAGTTATTGTGCCCTCAGATGTGGCACGGCTATTAAATTCCGTATCCAATTTCTCCGATAACATGATCAGCAATTATCTGCAAAATCAAGCATGGAACCTTCAGCTTCTGTTGTCAGACATCGATGCGAGGCTGGGTGTCACGAATATCATGAGTCGACTCCCTTACGAGGAATATGTCATTGTGACCCAAAGTCATCTGTTCATTGCGCCAGTCGTTTTGGGGCTCGTGTCCACTGACAAACCAGAAGCTCACTTTGAGCGATGCGCAGCCGTTGGTCCTGTAGTTGCCGACGCCTTGTGGAAGCTTGTCCTGGACAACACCACCTGGTCCGCGACGTCGAAGGTAAAGCTGGCCAGGCTGCGCGAGTGCGCTTCAGAGAAAACGAACAAATTCCGCTACCCGGCGCTAAGTGTGCAGACTGCGGCCTGGACTGCTCGGGACAGCACATGGTACAAGCGTGTTCTTATTTGGAGCTTGTGGGAGGCATCTACCAGCAGAGTGTTCTATCTGCGCTACTTCTACCTCGAAGCTTGCTTGCGCCTCATTGGTGGCAGCGAATCCGAGAACCAGGCCATCGCAGATGTGGCGTTCGTGGTGGCTACTCCAGGCTTTAGAAAAGCCTTCGATTGTCCTTCGTCATTTGGCAACAATGACACTTGCACTCGACAGATCGAGACCCTCGAATGACTTATACAGGTGTGCTATGACACCTATCTGGTTCTACTTCAGTTTGTCATTCTTTGTGCGGGCGCGAAGCGCAATAACATACAGAATGTATAATAGCTAATCTTTCGCTCTGTTCATTGCAGTGGACATTTCAAGAAGGAACGCTATTTGCTTGCCTGATAGTAATGTTACGGTTCGTTTTGTGCGTGTTCTGTTCTCTGTCATAACTTCAAACTTGCCCTCCAACAGCATACCTCTTACACGCTCTGATATCTGAAGCCTTAAGTCATTTTTTCTGAGATGTTGAAAGTAAATCATGAGTATACTTTAATTTTTTTACCCTTTCTTAATGTTCTGACCGGGCGGTAATCGAATATTCATTTTCATTTGTTAGGTAATCTAATATTTATTGTTCAATAAACGTCTCTACTCTGACCCCTACAGATATGCTCGTCTCAGTTTTCCCCAAGCTTGTATGAACGTTGAAACTGTCCTGGACACTGATTACGATGTGTAGCAGCGAGCTCAACTCCTGCGGTTGCGATTATTGTAGATGCAAAATTGTTTTGCAGCTCTTGATGATGTGCTCACGCTTCTTGGTAGCTATACCCTCGAGAAGCACTGCATCACGACACAGCCTTTCTTTGTCTTGTAGACTCGTCATTTTGGGGCCAAGGTGACACATGTTGATCATGATCTATGCATTATGAGCGCAGGTGAGGGGGGAGGTTAAACCAAGAAAACCAGGAATACAGAGAAAGTCGACGCATACGTAAAAAAAAAAATCTGCATGTGCGTCTGATACCTTCCTGTGCGTTGTAACTTCCTTTTATTTTAAGGCGAAAGCCTTTAATTGCTCATACTGTCAATCAAATGACGTTAATTTTTCCCGACGCTTTATCCCGCCGAGCTTCTTCACCCCCTGACCGACCTTCTTCGAACAACCAAATCCTCCTCATCCGCAATTTCTTGGTCTCCCGAAGCTCAGACTGCTTTCATGGCTGAAAAACAATACTTCGCGCGAAACGAAGAGGCGTCCGTGTGCTGTGCGATGTCAGCGCACGTTAAAGGTCCCCAGGTGGTCCAAATTACTCCGTAGCCCTCCACTATGGCTCCTCTTTCTCTCTATCCACTTTCTCTCCCACCTTCCTCCCTTCCCTTACGGCGCGGTTCAGGTGTCCACAGCTACAAGTGTGACAGATACTGCGCCTTTTCCTTCCTGTGAACCAATCAATCAATCAATCAATCAATCAATCAATCAATCAATCAATCAATCAATCAATCAATCAATCAATCGACCAATCGCCGATTTGATCCCTCGTATTCATCCCCGGACTTCCGCGCCCACTCGTGTCGTGGTGGATAATTTCAGCGTGGCCATTGTTGCTGTTCTCCGGCAGAAAATTGACTCAAAGTGGCCCCCAACGGTTTTTTGTTTTCTCTCGGAAGCTCCAACCTGTCGAGGCTCGCTACAACTTATTTGGCCGCGAGCTTCTCGTCATCTACTCCACCATCTAGCATTACCGCCGCTTCTTAGAAAGCTAGACATTTTACGTTCTTACGGGTCATAAGCCTCTGATGTATGTGATCTGTAGGAACTCTTCCAAATACGTCGCTCACGAACTTCGTCAGCTGGCCTGCATGTCGGAGTTCCCAACAGGTATCCGGCACATCAAAGGCATCGACAATGAGGCAGCTGATGCACTTTCACGCATTACCTCCATCGGCGTGTCTACATCTGCTGTGAACTGGGAATGTCTGGCCCGGGCGCCGCTACAAGACCCTGAGCTTGTAGCGCCTCACTGCCCTCCGTCTACAGCTTGTGCCTCATCCGCTTGTGACCGGATTGCTCTGGTGAGACATGTCATCGGCTCTACCGCGTCCATTCATCCCGGAGGCCTTTCGTCGTGCGATTTTCCATTCACTTCAAGACATCTGCGATCCCAACATAAGAGCCACACAGCGCCTAGTTATCCAGCGGTACGTCTGGCCGAACATTAAAACCGACGCTCGCCAGTGGGCCCGCTCGTGCTTGCTAGTCAGTCCGCCAAAGTGACCCGGCATACAAATACTCCACTCCAATCTTTCCTGCCACCTGGTTATCGCTTTGACTCCATTCATCTGGACTTGGTTGTGCAGCTACCTCCCTCCAATGGCTGCCCGTACATCTGACGATGATCTATCGCTTTACTCGTTGGCCTGAAGCAGAACCCACCCCGGACATTGCTGCGGAAACATTTGCCAAAGCCTTCATTTCAGCATGGGTTTTCCGTTTCGGCTGCTGCTGCATTGTTGCCACGGATCGTGCCGCCAGTTTGAATGCACCCTTTTCACTTCCCTCATCCGTCTACACGACACACCGCATCATAGCATACCATGTGCCAAAGGCATGGTCGAGCGGCTCCATCGTCATATCAAGACTGCCCTCACTGCTCGTCTTGATCCTGAGCACTGGGCTGACCACCTTCCTATGGAGCTTCTTGACCTGCGCTCCGTTCTTCGACGGGACCTTGGCCGTTCGGCGGCCGAACTCCTCTTTGGTGCACCCCTGCGGCTTCCGTAGACTTGCTCGTCCCAGGCCTTGCAGTATCTGCAACGCCTTCAGGACTGCATTCAACATCTTCGCCCAGTCCTGTGTCGAGGAAACACCTACCCAGGACCTCTCCTAGGATGTTTCTGGCTTAATTACGGACCTGCCTGCCGCCGAGGCACCCCAACCCCAACTCTTGCACCGTCAGCGTGTACATTTCGCCGTTCCGTCTGGGCGGGGGGTTCTGTAGCGCACAGCGACGCGGCCGCTTTTCGATGGAGGCGAAAAGCTAGGCGCACGTGTGCTGTGCGATGTCAGTGCACGTTAAAGAACCCCAGGTGGTCGATATTTCCGGAGTCCTCCACTATGGCGTCTCTCATAGCCTGAGTCGCTTTGGGACGTTAAACCCTAAAATCAAACCAAACCAGCTTCAAGCGGAGGCGCTAGATCGGCGTTCTCAGCCGGCGACAGAATAAAGTTGAAAGGTGCGTGCTCGGTGTGCACGCATGGCATGGGCTGTTCGGTTCAGTTGTTGTTGTTGTGGCTGTAGGAAGAAGGTAAATAAAATGCACAGGCCACCTACTGGCTCTGTAGCTGAGCCACCTCCGCTGCCTCGTGCGGACAGAAGAGAAAATAGAGAAGAAAGAAATGGAAGAGGAAGAGAAAGACGCGCGCCGCAACAACAGCCGTCGTCCACCATCGAAGTAGTGGCGGGTGCAATGACGGCCTACAACAGATAAAATTCGGTGGCTGGCTAGCCCCGCCGCAAGCGGCGTTGACCTACCGTCCTAGCCCCGTAGGGCCGGGAACTGCCACCCTTCACCACCCTAGCCTGCCACGTTGGTCGTTTTGTTGCGAAAGAAACACTACTCTAGTCGTCGAGCCATTTCGCGTGGTATAGCGTGGGCCAAACTGCGCATGCGTGAGGAGCCGCGTGAGTCAGAGGAAGTAGCTCTTGTGTCGGAGCTGCCATTGCGGCCGCACTTCGCCGCGCGCTCTGCCGGTGCCGAAGTGACGTCATAACCACAGCCTGGGTCACCCGCGCATCCCTCTCTCATTTAGTTGCGCGTTGAAGAGGTGTGGGCAGATCGGTGGCTGCCCCTAGCCCTACGGGGCTAGGACTGTTATATAGTGCTCTAGAAGATTCCAGAGCACTATGACTGGTGGTCACTGCCACTTAATTGCGGCGGGGGCTAGCCTGCCACCAGATTTGTATCTGTTGTAGGTCGTCTTTGCACCTGCAAGCGTTTCGATGGTGGACGACGGCTGTTGAGACAAGCGTCATTCTCTCCCTCTTCTTTCCATTTCTTCTCTACTTTCTCGTCTGTCCGCCGGAAGCGACCGTGACTCAGGTCTCCTCCCGGGCCCACGGCTCAGGCTTCCTCCCGGGCCCACGTATGCATCGTTGGCTTGTCATACTATCATCGTTATAGGCGACCGCGGCTGCTGCGTTTCGATGGTGGTGGTGGTGGTGGTAAGAACATTTAAGGGTCAGGAGGAAGCGACCGTTGGTCGTTTGCCCATAAAGGACCGGTCCTTACAAGCACTAGGTGGAGGCCCCTAGTTTGGGACCAGGGACTTTATGGGACCCCAGTGGCGGTTGCCGCTGCCCGGGCGCGCCCAACTAAAGCTTGTTGGGCCTGTAAGGAGGCGAAACGAAGTAGCGTTCGTGTGCTGTGCGATGTCAGGTGGTGGTGGTACAAACTTTATTCATTGAAGGCCAAAAAATTAAAAAAAGTAAAATTATGTTGCCGCCGTTCCGTGGGTGGCCTTCCGGCTGCTGGTCGTGGCCTCCAGGTCACGCCTGGCGGCGACTTCCGCTGCCCAGGTCGTAAGCCGCTGTTGAATATGCGGCTCCGAGCTGGCCAAAGCAGCCTCCCACAGCTGCGGGCTGTTTATTTGCCAGGAGACGGGGGGAAAGTGCGCCGGACAAGAGTAAAGAATGTGAGCATAGTCTGCTCGGGGAGAGCTGCAAAGCGTGCATTGGGGCGAGAAGGCACCGGGGTGAATAAGGGCAAGGCGTGCAGGGGAGAGGAAAGTGTGGGCCTGTAAATGGCGCCACGTATTCTGTTCGATTTTAGATAGGGACTTGTGAGGGGGAGGGAGGGATAATCGGGAGTTGCGGTAGTGGAGGGTGATGTCATGGAAGGTGAGGAGGGAGTCACGCGTGTCCATCCCGGGGTGGAGGGGGCCAGCTCGGTCGGTCATTTCGCGAGCGATAGAATTTGCCGCCTCATTTCCAGGGTGCCCCGCGTGAGCCGGAACCCAAATTAGTTGGATAGATCGGGAAGGGGGGGAGGAGTGCTTAAGGATATTGAGCGCAGAGGAAGAGATTCTACCCTTTGCAAAGTTGCGGACTGCGGTCTTAGAGTCGCTAAATATGAAAAGGGCTGGTGTGCTGGCAATGGCGAGGGCGATGGCTGCTTCCTCTGCGGCAGTGGAAGTGAGAGCATGGATAGTGGCGACGGAGAGGGGGGCTCGTGTATTAGAGACAGTGGCCAGGGCATAGGCGGGATGCGAGAGGTAGGGTGCCGCATCAACATACACGGCGTCAGACCGTGTACCGTACTGGCACCAGAGGGTGGAGGCGCGGGCAGATCGGCGAGCGGCATGATGCTCAGGGTGCATGTTCTTGGGAAGGGGCTTGACAGTGAGCATGGAGAAGAGGGAGCTGGGCAAGGGATGGGTGACAGAGATAGGGGAGACAGGGGTCAAGCGAAGGGAAGTAAGAAGGGCTCTACCAGGGGTGGTGCGAGATAAACGATCGAGTTGTGCCACGCGATGGGCATCCACAAGTTCTGAAAGAGTATTGTGGACGCCCATCGCTAGTAGACGAGAAGTGGGGGTGGAAGTGGGAAGCCCGAGAGCCGACTTATAAGTTTGGCGGATGAGACAGTTGACCTTGTCTTCCTCGGTACGAGACAGAAAGAGGTAGGGGAGGGAGTATACAAGGCGGCTTAGCACAAAGGCCTGAACAAGACGACGGAGGTCGTGCTCGCGCATGCCGTAGTGTCGGTTAGCGACCCGTCGGATCAGCCGTACCGTCTGCTGGACGGTGGTAGTAAGGCGGGAAAGGACAGTAGTGTGTTTGCCATTGGATTGGAGAAAGAGACCGAGAATACGGATGCAAGAGACAGAAGGGATGGGATGTCCGTCGATAGTGACGTTAAGGTTAGGAGATGAGGTTGGAGCTATGCCTCGAGCCAGGAGGAGCAGGACCTCCGACTTGGACGGGGAACAAGCTAGCCCGACCGTGCGAGCATAATCGGCGACCGTTTTAGCGCCTGCCTGGAGAGCTGCTTCCATCTCACCAAGATTGCCGGTAGTCACCCAGAGGGTGATATCATCAGCGTAGAAAGCATGGGAGAGGTTAGGAATGCTAGCTAGAGCACGTGCCATCGGAAAAAGGGTGATGTTGAAGAGAAGGGGAGAGAGAACAGAACCCTGGGGGGTACCTCGATTTCCAAGAGGGAAAGTAGGAGAGGAGAGGGTGCCGAATGAGATCTCAGCCGTGCGATGGGCAAGAAAAGCCTTGATGTAACTATGGATTCGGGAGCCCACGTTAAGGGTAGAAAGGGCGTCTAGGATGGCGGTATGGAAGACATTATCAAATGCTTTTGTCAAGTCCAGTGCCATGATCGCGCGAGTGCGCTTGGCGTGAAGAGGGTGAAGGACCTCTTCGGAGAGCTGGAGCATGACATCCTGTGTAGAGAGGGATGGGCGAAAGCCGAACATCGGAGCTTCAATGCACATCACGCGATGTCAGCGCACGTTAAAGATCCCCAGGTGATCGAAATTACTCCGTAGCCCTCCACTATGGCTCCTTTTTTCTCTTTCCACTTTCGCTCCCACTTTCACCTCTTCCCTTACGGCGCGGTTCAGGTGTCCACAGAGCAAGTGTGACAAATACTACGCCTTTCCCTTCCTGTGAAACAATAAAAACCTTCCCTTACGGAGCGGTTGAGGTGTTCACAGAAAACAAGTGAGACAGTTACCGTGCCTTTCCGTCCCTATAAATCAATCAATCAATCAGTAGCAGACCGCAATAAGTTCTAGAATTCTGCATCGCTCCCCTGGATTACCCAAAGGTTAACGTCATCCGCGTAGACATCGAATTTTAGCCCCTCCAACTCCGCGAGTTTGCCTGGGAGCTTTCTCATTGCCACGTTAAAGAGGAAAGAGGATAGCGCCGAGCCCTGCGGCTTGCCCCTGCTTCCCAGGTCGATCATAGGCGACTTTAAATTTGCAAAAGTTTATGCAAGCACGCCTGTCCTGACAGAAGGTCCTTGATGTACGTGTATGTTTTCCTCCCTACTTCAAGCTCGTTGAGCCCGTTGAGAATCGTGCCATGTTTGACGTTATCAAACGTTATCATATGAGGTTTAGCCCTAAAATTACCTTCGCGTCTTTAGTGTGCGAGTCCACTATGGTCATGCTGCAGTTGGAGCATCACGTCCTGCGTGCACAACTGTGGTTGAAACGCGACCATCTCGTGTGGCCAGATTGTTCTGCTCTATGAAGGCCGTTAACTTCGTCTGGACCACGTGCTCCATCAATTTCCCTTCGCGAGACGTCAGCGAAATTGGTCTGAGATTCCCTAGCGGCGGCGGCTTGCCCGGCTTTGGTATAATATTTGCCGCCTTCCACTGCTCTGGAATCTTCCTTCTGTCCCAAACACCTTGAATGTACTCTGTTAGGTGTCTAATCAAGTCATCATCTAGATTTCTAAGCATTTTATTCGTAACCCTGTCAAGGCCCGGGGCGGATTTAGTTTTGAGCCGCACAATCTCTGCCCGTACCTCCGCCTCCGTGATGGAACCGTCTAGAGCATCATTGGGCACCCCCCCCCCCCCCCCCCCCCCCCCGTACTCCAGTAGGAGGAGCGTTAGGTGTTCCCAATGTACGTCATGGATAACAGTGAGGTGGCCTACAATGATGTGGCTGAAGGCCAAATCGGGGCTGCGGTGGCTGAGGAGTGCCAATTTCCGCTGCGGCTATCCAGGTACGCAATATAGAAGCTGCGGAGATAGTGGCGATCGCTTTAGCTTGTGCAGGAACAAAAACAAAATTCATCATAATCGACAGTAAGACGGCCATTCAAAATTTTGGAAAAGTCAAGATCTCGCCGGAGGCGGAAAAGATCCTTAGCCAACAACCACTGAACAGGATATTTCAGATAATCTGGACACCCGCGCACGCTGCCGTCCCTGGCAACGAGGTGGTCCATGAACTAGCTCGAGCACTCTACTTGCAGGCAGACATGGGACCCCCCCCCCCCCCCCCCGACGACTGGGGCAATCAGGAGCGGTTGCTAAATTATGGCAAATAATCAACCATATCGCTTGGCACGTAGAAAACTTTGGCTGCGGGCGACCAAACGTTTCATCGAACACCACAAGCGTTCCGTTGAACGCATCAAATTTCAACAAGGTTGACGACTGGGCACGTTGGTATGGGTTCATACTTAACCAGCCAAAAGGCGAGACACAGCAAAGAGGAGGACAGGACAAGGCTGGACTATCAACTGAATGTTTATTTATCAGAAGAAAACAACGAAGACTCCTTCCGAAAAGCATCAAATTTCCCCGGTGTTTTAGGTAGTGGTGCTAATTTCGTTTATTGCATC